>NW_023425515.1:42426036-43898536 GCF_014108245.1 Pipistrellus kuhlii | reverse complement strand
ATTTTTTTTTCCATTAGTTTATGTTGTTCATTATATTCCACAAATGAGTGAGATCATGTGATATTTATCTTTCTCTTACTGTTTTTTTTCACTTAGCATAATGTTCTCCAGGTCCATCCAAGGTGTTGCAAATGGTAAGAGTTCCTTCTTTTTTATAGCAGTGTAGTATTTCATTATGTAGATGTACCACTGTTTGTTTTTAATTTCTTCATTGATTAAGGTATTACATATGTGTCCTTATTCCCCCCATTATCTCCCCAACCCCACCTCCACTCATGTCCTCACCCCCCCCCCCCCCCTGTTGTCTGTGTCCATTGGTTAGCTTATATGCATGCATACAAGTCCTTTGGTTGATCTCTCCCCTTTACCCCCACCCTCCCCTACCTTCCCTCTGAGGTTTGATGGTCTGATTGATATTTCTCTCTCTTGAGCTTATTTTGTTCATAAGTTTATGTTGTTCATTATATTCCATAAATGAGTGAGATCATGTGATGTTTATCTTTCTCTGACTGGCTTATTTCACTTAGCATAATGCTCTCCAGTTCTGTCCATGTTGTTGCAAATGGTAGGAATTCTTTCCTTTTTAGCGTAGTGTAGTATTGTGTAGATGTACCAAGCTTTTTAATCCACTCGTCTGCTGATGGGCACTTAGGCTGTTTCCAAATCTTAGTTATGATTGATGTTTCTAGCTTCTTGGGATATATTTCTAGAAGTGGTATTACTGGGTCAAATGGAAGTTCCATTTTTAGTTTTTTGAGGAAACTCCATACTGTTCTCCACAGTGATTGCACCAGTCTGCATTCCCACCAGCAGTGCACCAGGGTTCCTTTTTCTCTGCCAACACTTGTTTATTGATTTGTTGATGATAGCCATTCTGACAGGTGTCAGAGAGAAACCTCATTGTCGTTTTGATTTGCATCTCTCAGATAATTAGTGACTTTGAGCATGTTTTCACATAGCTCTTGGCCTTCCTTCTGTCTTCTTTCAATAAGTTTATATTTAGGTCCATTGCCCATTTCTTGATTGGATTGTTTATCTTCCTTTTGTTGAGTTGTATGAGTTCCCTTTAAATGTTGAAGATTAAAACCTTATCAGTGATAGCATTAGGAAATATGTTCTCCCATGTACTTGTCTTTCTTGTTTGTTGATAGTTTCTTTTGCTGTACAAAAGCTTTTTATTTTGATGTAGACAAGAAGAAGAAATAAAAGGCATCCAAATTGGAAAAGAAGTAAAACTGTCATTATTCACAGATGACATAATACTGTACATAGAAAACCCTAAAGACCCCATCAAAAATTATTAGACTTAATAAATGAATTTGGCAAGGTAGCAGAATACTAAATTAATGCCAATAAATCTATGGCATTGCTATATACCAATAGTGAAGTTACAGAAAGAGAGACTAAAAAGGCAATCCCATTTACCATCATACCAAAAAAAAAAAAAATTAAGATACCTGGAAAGAAACTTAACTAAAGGGGTAAAAGACTTATATGCAAAAAACTACAGGACACTGAAAAAAGAGATAGAGGAAGATATAAACAGATGGAAGAACATACCGTGTTCATGGATTTGTAGAATCAACATCATTAAAATGTCCATACTTTCCAAAGTAATTTATAGGTTCAATGCACTCCCCATTAAAATAGCAATGGCATATTTCACAGACCTAGAAAGAACTCTCCAAAAATTCATCTGGAACAAAAAAAGACCCCGAATAGCCACAGCAATCCTGAGAAAGAAGAATAAAATAGGAGGGATCTCAATACCAGATTTCAAGCTGTATTACAAAGCCACTGTTCTCAAAACAGCCTGGTATTGACACAAGAACAGACATATAGACCAGTGGAATAAAATAGAGAACCCAGAAATTGACCCAAACCACTATGCCTAATTAACATTCTACAAAGGAAGCATGATCATACAATGGAATCAAGACAGTCTCTTCAATAAATGATGTTGGGAAAATTGGATAGATTCATGCAAAAAAAAAAATAAAAATGAAACTACACCACCAATTTACACCATACACAAAAATAAACTCAAAATGGATAAAGGCGCCAAAGCTGGTTTGACTCAGTGTATAGAACTTCGGCCTGCAGACTGAAGGGTTCCAGACTGAAGGGTTCGATTTTGGTCAAGAGCATGTACCTTGCTTGTGGGCACATCCCCAGTGGGAGGATGTGCAGGAGGCAGCTAATCAATGTTTCTCTATTTTTAAAAAATGGATAAAGGACTTAAACATAAGACAGGAAACAATAAAAATACTAGAGGAATCCACAGGCAGCAAAATCTCAGACATATGTCAAAGGAACTTCTTCACTGACACTGCTCTTAGGGCAATGGAAAATAAAGAGAAAATAAACAAATGGGACTGTATCACAGTTTTTTAATCCACTCACCTGCTGATGGGCACATAGGTTGTTTCCAAATCTTAGTTTTTGTAAATTTTGCTGCTATGAACATAGGGGTGCATATATCCTTTCTGATAGGTGTTTCTGATTCCTTGGGATATATTCCTAGAAGTGAGATTATGGGGTCAGATGGGAGTTCCATTTTTAACTTTTTGAGGAAACTCTATGCTGTTCTCAACAGTGGCTGCACCAGTCTGCATTTCCAGCAGCACTACACGAGGGTTCCTTTTTTTCTATATCCTCTCCAGCACTTATCATTTGTTGATTTGTTGATGATAGCCATTCTGACAGGTGTGATATGGTATTTTATTGTCATACTGTGTTCATGGATTAGTAGAATTAACATCATTAAAATGTTCATACTACCCAAAGCATTCTATAGACCCAGTGTAAACCCCATTAAAATATCAATGGTTTGTCAGTTTACAATGTTAAAATATGTACACAGATAATAATTTAATAAAAAAATAAATAAATAAATAAAAAGAAAAAAGAAAAAAAATACCAATGGCATCTTTCACAGACCTAGTACAAACTCTCCAAAAATTCAGATGGAATAAAAAAAAGACTCCAGCCCTAATTGGTTTGGCTCAGTAGATAGAGCGTTGGCCTGCGGACTGAAAGGTCTCAAGTTCGATTCCAGTCAAGGGCATGTACTTTGGTTGTAGGCACATCCTCAGTAAGAAGTATGCAGGAGGCAATTAGGGCTATTAGCATATTCTTGAGAATAATAGTAGTTCACTAACTTGGTAGTACTTTAATTCTCCTGAGAATAGGCAGTCAGGATATTTTTTATTTCTTAGAACAATTTTATGAGCATTCAAATTAAAACAATTTTTCATGTTTATTATAGCAGTAACATTAAAAAGTAAACAGAAATAAGTTGGAGAAAAAGTTAAAGTTAGAAATTGCATGGGGAGAGAAGCACTGAGATTCAGTTCACCCATGATTACAGATTCCAACCACATGTGAAATTCAAACACATTTGTGAGCTTTACTTACTTGTATATCCTTGTGAGCCTTAGGGATAATCATTCACAAACTTGAAAATCTGTAGGATTAAATGCAGTATATACAAAGTGCATAGTATGCAGTGTAAGTGGTAAATAAATTATACTATCTCTTTTCAGGCTTTGTGCCAAGTGCTCTCTTGACTATGCCTCCAGGGCAGGGCAGATGGAAAAGGTGAGCCAATGGGACTTCTAGGGGAGCAGACACCCTGGAAGAGATAGAGCTTGAAGGACTTTCTGAAGGTTGTTCTAAAATTCATGGACTCAAGGAAGAAAGATAAAAGCACAGCTTGGAGGTCAAAAGTTGGATCTTGCATCATGCTGATTAAGGACATAATTAAATGCAAGTCAGATGGAAAGCTCGTGGCAACTAGAGAGAAAGAATCCTGGATCAAATTGCTGAGTTGATGAGGTCAATGGATGAATATTTAAATTTGCCTGTGGCCAAAGTTTGTTTTATGCAGTCTCAACAACTGGAAAGTCAAGGTTGTACCCTCAAAGAAACTGCACAGGAAAGGATAGGTCTGGGGGAAAAATATAAGCAAGATTGAAGTCAAAGAGCTATGTCTGATTGATCAAGTAAACATGAAAACAGTTTAAGTCCAAGGGAGAGCATACCAAGAGATGTCATAGGGAAATAAGTTACCCTGGAAAGACCTGCTATTCAGACAACTCCTCTGCTCCAACAAAAAACTACCTGAAATGGTCAAGGCCATCGGGGTAGAAATTAAAATTGGTCTCTCAAATATGGTAATGGTGATGTTCTAATGGGAATCTTGAGTGTTAAGCCTCCATCCTCAATTCAGTACCTCTTAAAATGTTTTATTGTCTTTAGAAAGAGAGAAAGGGAGGAAAAGAGATAAAAATAGATCAGCCTCCTGCACACCTGCTACTGGGTATCAAGCCCCAACCCTGGCATGTGTCCTCACCGAGAATCAAACTAACAACCTTTTGGTGCACCGGATGACACTCATCCAACTGAGCTACACCAGACTCAGTACCTCTTTTTTTTCCACTTCAGCAACACCAGGCTAGTTGCTCACATCAACTGTACTCTACAGCTTCTCTCTACTTAGAGTTTGTGCTAAATCATCCACCAGAAATGGCTTTCTCTTCTTCACTGGAATGGCCTTTTCATCCTTCAGGGTGTCCTGCCCCATCTCTAACTGCTAAAGAAATGCATTCCTCTCTTGAGCTCCTGCAGCACTAGTTTATCCAAATACTAATAGTGGGAGATGTTCTACCTACCACATATATGTCCTTGAGGCATGTGCAAAGATTAAATATTTAAATTCTGGAAGTAACTGGGTTCCTAACTCTATAGAACACTGAATCTATACTTTGGGCAAATAAAATATCATCTTGGAGCCTCAGTTCCTTATCAGTGTTATTATGGTGATTTAATTAGTTAGTGCATATAAAGCACCCAGCATGATGTAAGGCAAAATTGAGAAGTTGGTTAAATTCAATGTATAATATAAATATAAACTAGCCCAGTATCTTAAAATAGGCTTTAGAGGCTATCTTCAACTTGAGAAAGAAGTTTGACTTCCTAAATTGTCATACTGTCCTTTAGATAAATTCTCTGATGCCACACAAGTATAAGTCATTCTCCGCTCAGCAATTTTATGAGGGATAAAATTGTGGTATTTTATTCTTATTGGATACATAATCCATGAAGAAAGATGTTCAAATTAATTTCATAAACTTCGGTGATTCTTCTCAGTGTTGATATATCTTCTGAATTCTGATTTTCAGCTTATAACTAAGATGGATAAACTATTACATTTAAAAATTTCTTAAATTTTTGTTGCATTTATGTATTTAAACACTATTTAAATAGTGTATTGAATTTTATATATAGAGAGGAAGGTAGAGAGAGAGAGAAAAAAAAAAAACATCAATGAGAGAGCATAACACCGATATGCTGCCTCTTGCTTGCAGCCTACCATGGATTGAGCCCACAACCTGAGCATGTGCCCTTGACCGGGGATCTAACCAGCAACTTCCTGGTTCATAAGATGATGCCCAACCAACTGCCCACACTGGCCAGTCATTTTTTGTTGCATTTAGACTTCCCTGGTCCTCCATTCAGGACCTAGCTGATACTTGTTGCATAATCTCCACCTTTTAGGATAATTAAGAAATAAAACTCATAGAAGTATCGAACAGACTGTCCAACTTATGAGGAAAGGTGGGGGTTGAGGAGGTAAGAGATCAACCAAAGGACTTGTATGCATGCATATGAACATAACCAAGGGTCACACACAGGGGGTGGTAAGGGCATGTGTTGGGGTTGGGGGTGACCAGGGAGAGATCAATGGGGGGAAAAGGAGACTTATGTAATACTTTAAACAATAAAAATCTAAATTAACACACACACACACAAAACAAACAAACAAACAAACAACCCCCCCCCTCAATTATAAGAAGGCACCATCCTCTTGGTGATTCTCCCATCCTCATCTGTGCTGCTCCCAAATGCCTACTTTTTGTACTTCTAAGACATTATCTTTTGGCACTATGATCTGGAGCAAATAATGCTGAGTGTAACAATAACAAATGATTTGGCATGTGCATCAATATGGAAATGGGTTTACAATTACACAGTAATGTATCCTACAAGAATATGTCATCTTTTTAAATGTGCTTTTCTAACATACTTACGTTCAGTTGAGAAAACACCACATCCATTATTAGAAGGATAGAGTGGCTCTTTGTATTCTGGGAGGATTCTTGACAGATGATTGCTATATTTAGTGAGGGAAGCTAACATCTCACTTAAGGAGGGGAAGAAAAACTCTATTCAGAGATAAAACCAAGAATTTAGGTATTTTAAGTTCCCTGCTTAAAATGAGAAATAATTATTGCAACAAAACTAAAGGAAGTGGATAACAGGGTCAAACAGTAACATTTACTTATATTCAGAACTTGATACCAGAAAATAAAAATCTATGGAATATTTGCCATTCATGTATTATTTTTTTCTTGACTGAGTTAGGATGCTGGTTCAACTCATGGTGGTCTACAGGCAGGAAGATTGTTAATGAGGAGTGTGTGTGTGTGTGTGTGTGTGTGTGTGTGTGTGTTGGGGAAGTAAACAACTAGTGAGGTGGGGAATCCTAAGACCAGAGGGAGAAAAAAGAAAGGGTGAAGGAAGCTGAGGTATAAGAAGACAACAGTGGAGACCTCTATTTCTCCAACCAGGAGGTTCAGAGAGAAAAAAAGCAAGAATAAGTAGATCCAGTGTAGAAAAAGCAGTGATATTGAAAGCTCACTTTTTATTTGCACCCAGGGTATAATGAATGAATGTACCAACTATATTAAAGGTTTTAGAAACTGGACCTTCATTCATTTGTCACTCACTGATTGGTTCATTATTACTCTATGCTTATTAAGTTCTGGGCACTCTGCTATGTGATAGGAATACCTTGTCTTTATAGAGAGACAGACATATAAACAAAAGAGAGACGTGGTTGAGAAATACTGAAAACACAATGAAGATTCAGAGGTTTCTTGGGAGAACATTTTAACTGGATTTTGAATAAAAAGGAAATGTTCTAGGCTGAGAAAGAGTGAAGGTTCCATCTAATTCAAAAGCTCTGTGAAACTGAGTTTGTCATTCTTTATTACATCCTTGAGTCATCTGCCAGCTTGGTTTATTGGCATGATGTAGAGGGTGAAAAAATAAATACACAAGTGAAAAGTTTAGAGGAGAAAGAGGCAGTGAGACAATTGGAAAGAGACTATTTGGATAATATTTATAACTCTTCATTTAGTGGTTGAATGACATTAATGGGCCCTGGTAGACTACTCTTTCCTCACTTCAACCTAGTCTCTGTTTTATACTCAACTGCTTTGTACTTAATCAACACAGGGAATAAACAGATTGTAAGATAGCTGGCCAATGTGGCTCCGTGGTTGAGTATTAACCTATGAACCAGGAAGTCATGGTTAGATTCTTGGTCAGGCACATGACCAGGTAGTGGCCTTGATACCTGGTAGGGGACATGTACAAGGCAGCCAATCAATGGTTCTCTTTCATTATAGATGTTTCTATCTCTTTCTCCCTCTCCCTTCCTCTCTGAAATAAAATATATTAGGGAGAGAGAGAGAGAGAGAGAGAGAGAGAGAGAGAGAGAGAGAGAGAGAGAGAGAGAGAGGAGTGTAAGATAATGGTTAAAAGGGCTGACTTTGGATTCAAGAAATTCCAATTTAATATTCAAGAATCTTATCCTCCATGGGCCTCAGGTCTCTTATAAATCGAAAGGAGTTCCAGTGGCTCTTTGAGCTCTGGCATTGGTGCCAAAAGGAATGTGACATCCTGTGTGATAACCAAGGGCTAACATGCTTTCTAGTGAAGAGTAATACTGTGGTCCACAGATACAAACTCCCAGTGTTAGGGCTGGAAGGAATTGACAGACTGTTTGGTCCAACTCCTTTCTTTGATAGAGAAAAAAACCAAACCTGTTAAACCTTCTCCAATATCCTTCTTGTGACAGCTATTAATTGTTAACTATTAATACCTTGAAATTCTCCAGAGAGAAGGAAAAATGTTTATTGAGTGAGTTTGAAAGAGATTGGGTATGGTGAATGTTTATAGTCATAAGCTATAGGCATAAATTAAAAATCAGATAAAAAACAAGATATTTTAAATTGGGACAGACTTCAGATGACTGAGAGAAGGTGTGGGAACCTCAGCAGCATCATGGTCTCACAACCTCAGGGTCTAAAAATTAGAACACAAAATAACCCTTTGTGCACAACAGCAGTCTGCATCCCACCTCTAACTACAACCTTCATCTTTGCTTTCTTATCAGCTGATCAATATAGTTATCTCAGTGGGGTAAAATGATTAAAGAGGGAACAATGACAACGTAAACAATTTTGGAAAATACTTTTTTAAAGATAGCAAATACAAAATTTTATTTGCCTTTTAATTTTCTAAATTGTGGAGTGTCAATATTATCAACATTGGTCATGATCCTCCAAGTCTCTTTTATCTATCTATCTATCTATCTATCTATCTACCTACCTACCTACCTATCATCTATCTATCTATCTAATTTTAAAATATAATTTTATTGATTTCAAATAGGAAGGGAGAGGGAGAAAGAGATAGAAACATCAATGATAAGAGAAAATCATAGATTGGCTGCTTCCTGCACATCACTAGGGATCAAGCCTGCAACCTGGGCACATACCCTGGACCAGAATCAAATCTGGGACCTTTCAGTCCACAGGCTGACACTCTATCCACTGAGCCAAACCGACTAGGGCGGGCCCTCCAAGTCTCTTTTAATAATGCCCTTGGGTAATAGACCTGTGGGATCCATTATACTATTGTATTCTTTTGCTGTTATTTCATTTCATTATTTTTTCCTCCCTTTTTAATAGCACAGTGTTGGCACTGTGATATGGTTAATTGCTTCATTTCTGCATGTTTCTTTGTCTGGGTAGCTGCAGCCACTAAGTGAATAGAGATTTGAATGTAAATATAAAACAAAACAAAAAAATTTTCACCAAGTAAGAGCACTGGTAGTGAAAGAAATCTTTGATACTATTCATCACACAAATGATACACTTGCACCACATCAATTGGGCATCATGTAGAATACATTATGGTGGCTGTTTATTGCTGGCAACACATTTAGTGTAGTACCATTTTCAGTCCTCCAATAAAAACTTATGGTTGTGTTTACTAAGTGAAATGAATAGAGTTCTGAAATAACAGTTGTCAGTGTAATACAAACAGGGCAAGTCCTCCAACCAAAGGATGTGCACAGTGGGCATATCATTATGGAGAAAGCTCAAGGGGAAGGGGGCATCAGCAAGCTTGGCTCATAATTGTGTTTGTAACTTGCCGTTTGACTTGGGCAAAGCTGTTTTTCCCACCTTGAGCCTCAGCTCATTTCACTTTTGTATAATGTTTGGAGTATAATATTTTTGAAGTTTCTTCTAGCTGTGAAACTTTAATGTAAACACTGTCAATGCACAGACTACTGGTATACCCTAGAATAATATCTGGCATATGTAGGTTCTCAGTAAATATTTATTAAATGAATTAATATTGACTTTTAGAACTACTTATTCATGTGCTATTTTTCCCATAAAAAAGAATATTGAGCATCTATTTGTTTGAAATGTGAAGTGTTGAGAGTAGAGTATGAGGATATGGCTTTATTGCAAATGTCTACATTCCTTCATGGCAGCATTTTTAGTCAAAAGATGCACAAAAAATTGTGCATATTTTGACTAAAACAATGTTTATTTAATTTACTCTTATCATAAAACTCAAGGATTGGGTGTTCTTCATAATAATCCCAACCAGCTTTGAGAATTTACTTTTGCATGTCATTTTGTCAAGTTGTTTCTTATCCCTAGAGTGGAAGGGGCAACTAGTTGCAATGTGTTTTCCTCCTTCCCCTATATTCTGTTTGAACTAATTATTTCAACCTGTATTTACCTGGGACATAAATATTAATGAGATTGGCACACCTCATTTTAAGATGTATCATGCCAGTGTAACAGATGGTCTTTGAAATTGTCAGTTAAGAGTGTATTTATAAATCTCTAATATTATCAAGTGAACAAAGACCTTAACAAGAAATGTCAAAAATGTTTGTCAGGTGGCCTCCAGATGCCTTACCTATGCATCATTGCTCTGCCTCACCACTCTGCAAGTCTCTTTAGACTCTTAGTAGCCTTCAGAGAAATTATTGTTAAGTGATGCAGAAGGTGATTCCTTGGCAAAATACACTCAGATGACCTGTATCCTCTTTTGCCATTTCCCATCTTTTACAGACTGTTCCTTACATGGATTGCATACCTGCATCCTGTATAATTTCTATTGAAACTTTATCACTTGCCATTTTCTTCTTAGGAAGATTATTATTTTACCTTCACTCAAGGAAGAGAATAAAAACCGCACATGTAGTATGTAATAAAGATAAGTTGGCTTTCTGAGAGACACTACCTAACCTTCACAGCATTGTTACTTTCATATGGCTTTGCCATGTTGACTCATCATCTTCTTTCCATTGAAAATTTTGTTATCTACTTTATTCTCCCTTCTTTTATGACGAATTTCATCCAAACTCCTGACCTAGACTCTTTGGGAAGGCATGATCCATGTAGGACTCTGCCTAAGAGATACTTGAACGTAGAGCTGATAATTTATGTTTTGCCCAACAGTAAACACTACACACTTTTGTTAACTTCCTCTTGACAATCTTCTGCTTCTTGCAGGTCACTTATAATCCCGTTTATGTCATCAGGATTGCTGGTTGATGCCTCCCATTTTGCCAAATAAACTGGCTTTGCAGCCATGAAAAAAGCTTTATTTTATTAAACTCACCAACTATTAAATAAAACCTTCTAAGCTACACATACTAGAAGCCAGAAATACAACAGTGAACAAATGGACCTGGCTTTTGTCTTTGTGGATCTTACATTCTGATGATGGCTTGGAACTGACAACCCCAGAAGAGACAGTGAGTTAATCACTTCTTCTGTCCTACAGTGAATATTCATTTGTGGTGGTGAGTTGATCTTACTGTCATCACCAAAAGCAGTTCTTAATAGTCAACTGTTATTTTCTTTACAACAGATTATCCAATTATACAAGATGAATAGTAAAAAAATAATTGGGCACAAAGAAAAGGTCACAAATTCCTTTCAATTTATATTTGTCACTTCTGGAAAAACAGAGTGAGAGTATGAAAAAAAAATATGGGCTTGTAATTGATTTGACATATTATTGAGACTAAGTTGTTAATTATAATGTAACACATTGTTGTTTATTATTCCCACTTATTTATATTATTTTTTGTACATTCCAGTAGGAACCAAAGCTAGAGAACCTGGATATGCACACATAACCAATTACATGGGTTAACCAGAATTAGGCTGGAGTGTCAGTGTTGGCGTTGCTACTCTGATTCAACTGTATAATAGAAATAATATGGCCATATAATTTATTGCTGTAAAAAGGACAGTTTTTGATGGTGAAAGAGGACACCCAAAATACAAGGGGTCTAATCCTACCTAATCTTGGCATTTTGAAATAACAAATTACTAGGCTACTAGTCTATTTTCTTATTTTAAGTCATCTTTAAAATACTGATAATAATAGTACTAACCTCATAGAACTTTATAAAAATAAAATTAATTAAAACATTTGGAATTCTTATAATAGTGCCTGGCACGTAGCTATTAGTAGTGCTAGCTAAATATTTTATCATCACTACTTGTTATTATAGTACATATAGTCAATGTCATCTACACAAAACATGTATGCTAAATATTATGATGCATCAAATATTTATTAATGTTTCCTATATTCAGGACATTCTATCCACTATAAAAATATAGAATACAGGAACCCAGTTTTAGTAAGGATGGAGAACAGGAGTAAGATGCACATAGATAATTATAGTACAAAATAGAAAGTAATAGGTGATGTAAGAGAGGTAAAGAAATAGCAATATTGTTATTTTTAATAGAGAACATTTTCTGATTAAAAGGATCAGGGAAGATTGTAGGAGTTAGATTGTAATTTTAGTTGAATCTTGAATAAAATATAATGTTTGAATATGTAGACATTTGTGTTAGAGGTGAAGATATTCCAAGGATGACTATGTAAGAAAAGGTAGAAAGAAAAATCTTGAGCTTTGTTTAGGATAATGACAAGTATTGTCTAGGAGTAAGTTTGGAAAAGACTTGAAAGATAGTCCAGAACAGATAATGGAAAGATCTTTAAAGTCAGATCACAGATTTTATATTACAATTTAATTCATTTGCTATTTAATAAAACATCTGGATTTTTAAAATTATGAATAAAAATCATGAAAATTCACAAACTAGAAGGCTCTCCCTGTTCTTGTTCATTGTAGACAATGGGGAGGTGGTTACATAAGAAATCATCCAGGAGGAGCTGGATCACCTCCGCCTGTGAGGCAGGACCTTTGGGTTCTGAGCCTGGTTCTGCTCCACTATGTGACTTATGTAAGTCAATATCTTCTCTGTCTCTCCATCTGTAAAATATTAAGGGTTATGTAATGGGCCCTAAATGTATCTCCTTTTCTAAAACTTTCGAGAGGGGAAGAGGATATAGTGGGGTACAGTGTTAGGAGCAGAATATATTTATCCCAATAAAATATGATATTGTTCTCTTTTTTTTTGAGAAATCATCTAAGTAGTTGCTTTAATATAATTATTTTTTTAGACAGAAAGTATTTGCACACTATAGAAAAGAAGATAAGGAAAAATAAGAACATAAAACCAGCTATAATGCTGTCCCTAACACATCTATACACATTCTGCTCTGATAATTTTTGTCATTTGCCTCTTTCTGAGTCCAACGGTCACCTACCTAGTCCCCTTTTCTTTGTTCTCCTCTTCCTCACCTCTTAGTTGATGAATCTCTCTAATGTGTGTTTTGGGATATATATTTTTTTCTAACCATTGATGTTTCTGTTTTTTTTTTCTTTTTCTGACCATCTTTCTCTTCAGCCACCTGTCTTCATATATTTGTATATTAATCATAAGATTTTACCAGATTGTGAGAGTGAGAAGAAAAGTATCAAATGAACTTCATTAAAAACAAGTTTAAGAAATAATAGGCTATTTTTTATATTTAAAAATATATATTTTATTTATTTCAGAGAGGAAGGTACAGGAACAGGGAGACAGAAATACCAATGATGAGAAAGAACCATTGATCAGCTGCCTTCTCCATGCCCCACACTGCGGATCGAGTCCACAACCCGGGCATGTGCCCTGACCAGAAACCAAACCGTGACCTCCCGGTCCATAGGTCTATACTCTCCCACTGAGCAACTCTGACCAGGCTAGTCCATTTCTTGAGGAACAACTTTAAACTCACTCTTAGCCTTCTTTCTAAACCTGTCAAAATTTAAAGGATCCTGAGTTTTGTGATTTTTCCAAATATTTACTTTGGTATGCAGCATGAGAGTCCAAAGGTGAGCAGACCTTAGGTTGTGGCCTCTGTAATTCCACGCTCCGGCTCCGGTGTTTTAATTCCTCAGTGCTGCACGGAGGTAGGCTTTGCTGAATGAGCCTCATTAGTGGAGTTCATCAGCAGGAGCCCTCCACTAATAAATGTCCCAGTCTGGTTGAAGTGTCATGATTAATATTTGTAATCAAGGCCTTCAGACATTGAGAAATCCCGGATGCCTTCTGAATCACCAGAACACTGAATTTAGTCAGCCTCAGGTTTCTTGTTGGGAGTACATTTTATTGTATTTCAGTGTTTTGAAAATTGGGATTAGAAGTCTACTATGGAGGGATCTCTGTGGAACCTGAGGTGTGATTAATCTGCACATCTCTCTCCTTAGCCATTCCAGACAACAGAGTTTTCTAGATTTATTTTTTATGCCTGAGACTAAGACTAATATTCTCAAGGAGAGAGTATTCTCTCAAAATAATTTGGACTATTGAAAGAAAAAAAGTAAGTGAAGACACATTTATCTCCTCTTACACATTTTACAGATAAACTAAATATAGTGTGGCTTTTAAAATACTCTGATATGAAAGTGGCACTTCAGGAATTTCTGCTTTACATCTTTTCCTTATACAGGAAAAGCACCCCATCTGTACCTTCATAAAACGATGATGTGTACAGTTTTAAAGTACTTAGTACATCAATAAGGTGCCTCCCCACCTTTGGAGACTACTTTTTGGTTGATTGTTGGAAAAAAGCTAAAACGAGCACCCCCGCCTCTAAGTATCCTCAGTATCATTGTTTGGAGAACTTTACAAGCCTCAGTGGCTGTTAATGGATGTTTTGGGATGGAGGCACAGGGGATCTCAGGGAGGCAAAGAAATTAAAGTCTGAGTAGCAAAGAAGTGGGGGAATACTAACCTTTGTTAGCTCCAGGACTACTCCCATCCCACCCCCTGAAAAAAAAAACACAAAAAACAAAAAACAAAAAACAACACACACACACACACACACACACACACAAAACAAGAACAGGAATGCAAGGAGAAATATAAATCCGGTGGGGGAAGCAGGTCCTCCAGGGGGAAAACCTTCAGTTGGAAAGACTGCAGCAGTAAGGAGAGAAACCCAAATAATGCCCCTCAAATAGGATTCCTAAATCCCTTCTCTTCCTTTCCCCCTTTCTGCCTTCTGAATGAAGCTGGACCCAGCTCATGGACCATAGTCTCTTCTAAGGTTTCTGTAATGCATCCTGGAAAAATCATATGAATCCAGGACACAATCCCAATCCCATCCATTTCTGGCTTGCAAAGGAAAATCCAGTCCGGCCTTTATTTTTCACATTGCTTCCCTGTGCCCAAAAGCTTCAGCAATTTGGCAGGGATAGCTAGGGAAGGTATTGGGGAGAGGAATGAAGGGGGCGGGGAGCAGGAGGCGGTGAAAAGGGGAGGGAGGATGCCCTGCGCATGCGTGCCGGCGCCTATGCAAATCGTACATCCAGAAAGCAAAGTGGGATGATCTGTCACTACACCTGCAGCACCAAGCTCGGAGGACAGCTCCTGCTTGCAGCTTCCAGATCCAGGTAAAAATCATCTGAGCGGGCACCGTGCATGCATTTCAATGCCAGCTGTGCGCTGCAGTCTATCCCTCATAGAGGCAATCTGCTGCTGTCTGCTGCTTAGTGTCCTTTGGTGGCTGACTGCAGCTTCAAGGTTTAAGAAATCCCATCTTTCAGGAAGCCTGAGGGAAAGGAAGGAAGTACTGGCGAAATCATCAGATTGGCTTCCCAGGTTTGGGAATCTGAAGCGGGCCCACATCTTCCGGCCAACTTCCATTGAACTTCCCAGCACCCAAAGGGGACCGAAATGGAGAGCAAAGGTATGTCTCTGTCCCCTTCCGGGGGGACTTCCCGCTGCATGTGCTTGTGACCAAGGCGGTCCTCAGCGAGGGGACTGCAGTGCTTGGAGAGCGAGCATCGTACTAGGTCGGTAGGAGGAGATGCTATGTCCGTTGCAGCACCCAGGGAATCCTGGCAGAAGGGCCACTTCTTTTTAATTCCCACAGCTCGGAAGACAGTGCTTAATACTCCGTCAGTTGCTTAGTGAAGTGTGACGAGTTGTTATTATTTATTTTTGGGGGAGTGGGGGTTGGGAAGGGGAGAGAGCGTCTTTACCTGGTGGGAGAGATGTGTTGGTAAAGCATTTCTTTTCTATGGAATCGATGAGCTTGAATAAATATAATTAATCTGCTTTAGTATTGCTGACAGGCATAGGTCTGTATCTGATATCCAATAATGCATTGCTATAAAAATGTTTGGATTTCTCCACCCCCACCCCAGGAAGATGGTATTTTTGGGTGTGTATGACCACATCCTACTGCATTTTCAATATATATATATCAGCAGATAAATTGCTTCTATTTGAAACAGTGTGCATTACAGCTGACCTCTAAGAAGAACAGTGTGCTGGGAGTACTGCTTGACTCCCAAACACGATGAATTTACTAGTTATGGACATGTATGTCTTAATATTCTCCTCCTAAGCAATTCTGTATGATGTGCACACTAACTGAGAAAGGGACTATAAAAACCAACTTCAGATGGCATATTTAATACACAAAAACAAAATGGCTATTACAACTATGAGAATGGATATCATTTGGGTTTAACCCCATCTATGCAGGTTTCTTTTTTCTCCTCCTCTTCCTCCTTCTTCAAACACTCACCAGATTGCAATAGCCGTGAGTGATGTGGTCAGATACCCAGTAGGAATATTGGAAGTACTTGATTCCAGTGAAATCAGAAGAAATGATGTCAACTTTTATGAAACTATATTCATTACCAAGCACTGGAGAAGCTATATTTGAGACAAGGTTTTATTTTTAAACCAGGAATGTCAGTCATTGTGCTAATGTGCTCAGGATCAGGGGATGGTGGTGGATTCCCTATTTCTGGGCTGATTAATAAAACCAGCATGTTGAATGAGAGCAGACCTATGTTGAAGAAAGTATTTTTAAGTATTCAATTAGCAGAGTTAAATATTTGAACCTAGGTAAGTATTTACAGTATGAAAAAAACTGGATCAACATGAATTCAGACTAACTGGCAATTTTTATTTTAGAAAAGTGATTGTTTTGATTCACTGATGGGCACTTAAATGACTAACAGTGATGTACATATATAAGAACATCCAAATACTTATATATCTACATATACAAATACAAGTATAATGAGACATATATTTATTAGCTATTATAGAACCCATTTTAATGGAGAAGTCTGTAATATTCCAGTTGATTAAGTATTTCTGGAACATAAAGTTAATGACAGACATTAACTGAGAATATTATTTTACTATGAAATAGGTTTTTGTGTGCTTAAATGACCCCTGCTATTTGGTTATTAACTTGTTTTTTATGTTTGTGTTTTGGCAATGATCCTTGGTAATGTTTGGCTTCCAATTTATATACTTATTCCTGGTCCATCATAAATATGATGCATCTCTTACAATATTTTTTTCCTTTCTTGCTCATAAAATATATTACATGTCACTCAAAATTCCAGGTGGTTTATGTCTCAAATTGACAGTAGTAGAATTCTAAATATTCTGCCAGTCTTGGGAGTTTTGAAAGGAGAAAGAATCTAAGAAATATATCTGAGAAGAATCAGGCCAGAACTTCTATAGCTCTTCAGATAACAGTGATACAGGCATGAGTCACAGCATTGACCAAAAGGCAATGAAGAATTTTGTCCCAAGTCAATATTATGGTTATTCTGCAGAGGTACCATAATTGCCTTACGCAAAATACATAATAAATGCTTTTATGCATGTTAGCACTTGAGTTTCCTTTACAAAGGAAGTAGCTAGTAGTGATCACATTAGGAATGAATAAATTTTTTACATATTGGCTTTATTTTTGATGCAATTGGAACAGCTAAGCATTGCAGCTAACTTAAAATTTTTATAAGTACATTAAAAGGTGTGTGTTCCATTCAAATTGGTCCATCCTTTATACTCTGTGCTGCCATGTACAAACTTCTCCCCCCAACAGATTAAAATCTATTTCTAGGAAGACATTCTGAAATGTAAGTACATAAAATTATTTTTCCTACTGGAAGCTCTTTTAATATAGATTAGAAGAATATTATGGCATGATTCAGTTGAGGGTTCAAGAGTTCTTTATCTCAGAAAAAATCTAATGGCTCAATTATTATTGACTCCTGTCACTTGCATTTGACAACCTTCATGTTACCTCTAGCATTTGAAGATCTTTCTTTGAGCACTGGTCCAGAGTTTCTAGCAAGTCGAACTTCAGTCATTTACAACTAAGATCAATTTTCTTTTGTTTCTTTCCGTATTGCTTTGCATCCCTTCCTGTCATCCAGGGAAAAGAAGAGAGGAAAATATATTATTGCCCTAGCAATCAAGTCACCATCTAATTTCAGTGATCTTCAAGCCAGGGTAATTAGCATAGCTCCAAAGGTTTGGTTGGTAGGTGCACAGTTGGAACAGCTTTGATAGAATTTGTGCCTTGCAGTGGCTCACAAACTTCACTGCACAGCAGAATCATCTGGCATACTTTGTGGTCATCCTTGTGTGTAGGTTGCACCCCATACCAATTACATGAGAGTATCAGGGTGGAAGACATATATAGATAGTTTTAAATAATCCCAGATGCAGTAATGTTTGGGAACCACTGATTTTGTCTCTTGATAATCAAAATGTGGTTTGAATACTAGCTTTTTTTCAACTGCAGAATATTTTCTTTACTCCAGGACAATTGAGACAGAAACTTATTTTAATAAAATCCCCAGGTAGTTTGAGAATCACTGATTTAGAGTGAGAAAAGATATTTCTCTGTCTGTCTATCTATCTTTCTATCTATCTATCTATCTATCTATCTATCTATCTATCTATCTATCTATCTATCTTCCATAATTTCTCTCTTGCTATCTCCCCCTCTCTTCTCTATTTTCTTCTCCTGACAATATGTTACAGCATATTAGAAACACCTGTCGAGTTTTTAAAGCATAAAAATGCTTAGGCCACATCTCTGGACATTCTGGTTTAATTGGTCCTGGAGTGAAACCTGGCACAGGTATTTTGTAAAAGCTTCCCAATCGATCCTAATGGATAGCTAGAGTTACCCACTGGTCTAGACCCTTGCTACTCAAGGTGTGGTCCACAGACCACATTAACAGCAGCATTAAAGCACATTAACATTACTTGGGAACTTGTTAGAAATGCAGACTCTCAGGACCCACCCTAGATTTTATGAGTCAAATGTGCAGTTCATCAAGGTCTGCTGGTCATTTATATACACATGAAAATTTAAGAAGCACTGGTCTAGCTCTTGTGGAACTGATTATAATATCTGAAAATGACATCACTTCAGGCCCCTCAGTAGAGAAGATTTGATATGATCTCACTAATCAATATGGAAGCTCCTGGATATGTAATCATGATATAGGTCTTCTTGTTGCTTGTGGACAGAATGGAAATGAAAGGAAAATAAATTGCCTGCCTCATGGTTAGATCAGGAAAAACACCTCACTTTAAAAAATATATATTTTTATTGATTTCAGAGAGGAAGAAAGAGATGGAGATAGAAACAGCAATGATTAGAGAGAATCATTGATTGGCTGCCTCCTATACCCCCCACACTGGAGATCAAGCTCACAACCCAGGCATATGCCTTGACTGGGAAATGAGCCATGACCTTCTGGTTCATAGATCAATGCTCAGCTACTGAGACATGCCAGCCAGGCAAATATCCTCTCTCTGCTCTTCCTCAAGCCATTTACTTTCAACTCTGATTATCTTTAAACACTTATTTTCTAGGTCTATTCTGAGCTCCTGACAATGCCCTGCTATATATCCAAGATAGTGTAATACTAGACTTTTTAACTCAAGGTACATCTTAACAGAGTGAATATAGCTTTACCCTTTTCCCGTTGTCATGTCTCTGTTCAACTCTTTTTGAGATTCATTTGCTATAGCTCTTGTTTCACAAAATCTCCCCTGACCTCCCCATATCTGATTTACCCCTTATGTACTGCATTTTTGTTTTACAATATACATTGTAATTTTATGTTCTTTATTTAAACAAATGTTTATTGAGTATCTGCTATATTCCCAATGTACTAAGAAGCAATCTCTGATCTTAAAGATCTCACTCTCAAATCCCTATTAATAGATTGTCCTTCTTGTGTAACATACCTGCAGCTACCCAGGAGCCTGCCTCATATAAAACATTTCCATTTTCCTATGCAAATGTGTACTTGAGGGACTCAGATTGTGTATGTTGAACTGCATAGCCTTGATTACTTTCTCATGCCACGTTTGTGCACCAGGAGATTGTTAAGTTAGGAGAGGCAAAATATGTTTGGCTACCAGGAGGACGACAGAAACATCATTTTTATTTCAGAACATAGAAGTCAGTAACTTGATCTGCTTTTTCTATAGAGACCTGTATATATGTTCCCAATGAATATTCAACTCTGTTCTGGGTTTCACAGCATCCATTAGAGTCCAACCAGAGCCCCAAACTAATGCATTTAATGTATAGAACAGTCATGTCTCTGAAAACAAACTGTTTCACCCTCCAGGAGAGAAGGAAAATGTCTACGTAGTTAATCACTTAGAGAACTGGGAAGTGATTTTTAAGAAAAGCTCCTTTGTGATTAAAAATAACAACAACTAAAACACTGAGGCCATGGTGGTGGGATAAGTAAAATAAAATGTAAAAAACATAATGTAATAGAATAGGCATTGGATAGAGGAGACCCATTCTTACCTCAGTGTTAATTTTATTACATCATTAGATATAGTTTTCCAGTCTGAGTCTCAGGATTCTTAACTATTAGAAAAAGTTCATTTTGTTTGATTTAGTATATTTACTGAGATGCCACATTGCTTTGGGCACATTATTAAATTCAGGGGACAGAGATTTAAATAGTGCATTGGCTCACCCTCCAGGAGCTCACATTCTAGAGATACACAAAGAAGCTGTGAATTTCTAACTTTGTGTATCTCTTATGCAGTTCTAACATTTTATGTCATTTATCTTTCAGAATTAGAGTAGGTTACCTAGCAGGCTAGAATATAAAATCATCCAGTAATTAATGACCACCAGAGAGGCACTTAACATTCCACAGCAATAATGCCTATCTTTTGTCCCCTCTTTGGTTTCTTTAAACAAAATTGTTGTGTGGGAGATCATTTGAACTCAAGCTAAGTATCCACTCTAAAACTGTTCCAACTGACTGGATACCTAGCTAGTAACCCAATGTGTGACTTAGATGGCCATTATGAGGCTCATTAGCATTAGTAATGAGTCTAGAGGTGGCCAGTTAGTTATCTCCTATCGTTCCCTTCTAGTGTTGTGTGATCATGAATGGATTTGTGATTTTTCATGCAGTAACAGCCATAAATAACATTGATGAGACACTTTGTATCTTTTCAAAGGGCTTTTATTGTCATCTCCCTTTAATTTCTGTGATTAGGCATTTTAACTTCATCTTATAGATAACAAAAAAGAGGCTCAGAAAGACTAAGTGACTTAGGCAACACATCTTAACTTTGTTCCTCTGTAAAATAAGAATTATTGCTCCCACCTGAAGCCCCATACCATAATATGAGTATAAAGTTAAACTCATACCAATAAAGCATTTAGAGTCCTTTAGAGTCAGACTTTCATCATTATTAGCTGTGTTTGTGTTTTCACTAGATTGTGAAGTCTGAGAGGGGAGAAATTGGTTCTTTGACACCTTTGTAGTTTTAGCAGCAAGCATCCCACATAGATACACAACATTATCTCCACTGATTTCCACAAAGGTTTCCATGTACAAAGAGGGACTTCTTTTGTACTTATTTTATATATTTTACAGTTACTCCTGGAATATCTAAATTCATTTCTATGTTGCTCAGGCTTAGTTTGAGGCAGTTATATAACATCTTGTGGAGTTGAAGGTGGAGATATATTGGGTCAAGTATTATATATCTTCGATGGACACATCGATGTCTAAAATATGGCCACAAACAGATTCTCAACCAGGGGTGCACAGCAGAACCACTGGGTACCCCAAGATACATAAGGCTTAGATATTTAAGAAGCACCTCAGGTGATTAGGATGTACACCTTTAATTATTATGAATCAATAAGTGAGCTACAAGGTGGTTACTGTGAAACTATAACATGTACCTGCATCCCTTTTCAGGAACACTACAGGACTCCTACTGCTTGGACCTTGACTTTTATTGTCACCCTCTTTAGTGTTAAGAACGTGTACATGTACAATAGAAGAGAGACCTAATTTCTCTACTCCAGGCTTGTGATGGAACATAAACATGGAGAGAGTCTGAGGCTAAGATGACACATGACACATTGTTTCTCATTGTCTTCATCCTCATCTCCTTGTTAGCATCCTTGCAGGCAGAGCACGGTGGGGGTTTTCCAGGATCTATGTCTACAGTTCTAATTTTAGTTTGCTCTCCAGTTAGTTTTTTTGAAAGTATCTCTTTCTTCTTGTCTCTGGAATGTAGGACTCCCACCCAGGCAGACCATGGCATTTTGGGCTTTGATGCATTGGATGGATGGCACCTTGGCAGGACACCTGTTGTCCTTCCACAGACACTGTCTCTCTTTCTTCAGCACACACTCTGTCTTGCATTTACCTGAAACAAACCCTCCCGCCAGTGATTCAGAGAGGACAGGCCATTGAAAGCGAGGCTTAAAACTCCGTGAAAGAAATAAAGGGAAGTTGCTGCTCTGTGGTTAGGTTTTTGTTTCACTTCTATTTGGGGACTGGCCATTAGCCTGAGAAGCAGGCCAAGGGGACTAGGGTGAGGAAAAAAATCCAGAGACTTTCAGAGGCCATTCAGAGGATGACCAAACACATCAAACATTCGTTTAATCAGCAGGCAGGAAGAAGCAGCAAGGCCAATGTGCCAAGTGTCCATCTCTCCCCATCCCATTCATTCCTACACTTGTCACCCATGTGAAACAATTAGGTTTTCCACAAACCCCAAACACTGCTAACTTTCAAACAGGGTGAGCAAACCTAACACAAGGCAGATTGGGAAATGCCTTTTCAGCTTTTTGGAAATTAATCATCTAGATATGTTTCTGATCAAAACAAAACAAAAAAAAAATCTCAGAATGTTTATGCCCTTAGTCTCATTCATGTAATAAATTGAGCTTAGAGAATTTACAAAGAAGAGAATTATACAAGATTTATTACATAATCATTCTAATTGTTAGAATCTGGATAGTTTAAAATTAGATTATTTAGGCAGTTTTCTCCAAAGGCTCTTCTTTCATTTCAAAATATTTTCAACATTCTCAACACAATCTAAAATTGAATTTGGTTTACTTCTTTCTCTCTTCTGGAACTTAGAGGAGAAATATGTGCTATATATCAAAAGAAAGGTTGTCCTGTAAATGTCACTGTATTTGCAAGCCTTCAAATAAGTTAAAATGAAATGGCACAGGTGCTTTTTACTTATGGACTTTGCATCAACATCAGCATGAAAAGCAAACTGATAATGCAAATATAGCAAAACCCTCAATAATACTAAGGCAAAGGAGACAACCAAAGCAATTTTAGAACAAGATGATTGATTGCTTTACTTTAATAAGCAGCATTTATTCAGTGTCTGCTATGTGTTAGAGTCTCCAAGGCCAAGCTTTTCAAACCGGGCTGTGCATACTGGTGGGACGATGAGATTGTATACTGGAGTGACTCACAGAGGCACAGGAAACGTGCATGTTCTGTTGAAATAAAACTGACATTAGACTATGCACTAGAGAACCTGGGTTCATGTTCTAGTCCCTCCATTCAATGGTGAAACCTGAGGAAAAATCTCTTCCTTCTCCTCTCCTGAGTTCAGTGTCCTAAGCCATTCTTTAGCTCTATTTGGTTATTCATTTCTAGTTTTATAGTAAAGAAACTGCTTATTTAGCTTGTTTGTGTTTGTTCTTTACTTGTTCCTCTTTATATTTGATGTTCATAGAAAATAAGTCAGGGTGGCCATAATGGCCACATTAATTATTTAAGTCCCACTGTAGATTTGAGCTAGTTGTTTAATGCTGTGACTTTTATGACTGAGGTTGTTGGTTCTATAACTGGATTGAGCAATTGAACTGGGTTGAACAATTAATTTGGTCTCAAGTGAGAAAGCATTAAGACTGCTGGGAAATTGCTACTTGGTTATCTATAGATTGCATAACTGTGACCACAATAGAGGCCCAACTATGTCTGAACCAGTGGGTGGCTGCCACGGCCTGGCTTAGGAGGCTAGAAACTTGGATTTGAATCCTACTTCCTGATCCAGTTCATTGTGTGACACTGAGTTGGTCACTTCCTTTCTCTGTCCTTGTTTCTTCACCTGTGAAACAAGGGTAGATTAGTGCAAGATTCTTTTCAACTCTAGAATTGTAAGAACTAGCATTTGTGATGTGTTTATGTAGGAACTACAGTGGATATGTTCTGTTTAAGGTTATAGTTGGCACCTTGGTTTCTCCTATTTCTTTGGCTAACTCAGTGTCATTTTTGCTCAGCAGATTGCACATTATGTTTCTGTAACATTTTTTACCCTCAAACATATCTTGTTTTTATAATTAAGATCAGTTTATTTATATATTAGTCATATGTGAAGTTGATTTGGTGGATACACTTTTCTCCTCTCTCACAACCCAAATCAGCATTCCCCTTAAAAAACAAACAAACAACAACAAAAAACACCACAAGATAAACAGAATAACACCAAGAGTCCAAGAGCTAAATGTTTTACCATTATTATAGAAAGGGTATTTTATTTTCTTTCAGTTCTCAACCATTAGCAACATACTATTTAAAAATAATTGCAATCGATTCCTCATTGTCTTCAAACAACTTAAAAACCAATAGTCATATCTTATGACATTTGATGGGATAATGATCATTTTAGATTGAAGGAGCTTTTTTTGTATCTAGATGAAAGTTATCAAGTGTATAAGAGCTTTATGGTTAGTAAGCTTAATATTTTGATCATGCAAATAAAAATTTAATGATGGGGTGAACTATTTAATAGACATTAACATGTTAGTGAGCATGAGTTGTCATCAGAAACTCTTGTGATATGATGATGACTATAAAAACACTGATGTGGATTTATGTATTGATTACAATAATGTAAATTTATATGTCCATGGACAAAGAGTAGATGGTAATATGCAAAAATTGCCAATATTTAGGCAATGGTGATTGAATTGTGACTAAATTATTTTTCATTTTCAAATCTTTTATCAATAGTTTATTATAGTTTTTAATTAAGCATATATTACTAGGTATTAGATTCAGTTATAATTGTTTAAACGAGCTACTTAAACTGAACTCAAGTAAATCTCTCCATGAGCCATGATTCTATGCTTTATTCCTGTGGGACATTGAAAGGACCATGAAGAGATAACTGAGTCTTTTGAATAATGCTTCTGTATCTTTAACTATGTGCCAAACACTGCTTTATATATACTGACTCAACAAATCCTTATAGCAATCCAGTAAGGCAGGCACTATTGTTATCCCTGTTTCAAGGAATAGAAGACCCAGGCATAGAAACATTTAGTAACTTGCCTAGATTACACAGCAAGTAAATGGCAGACTGGCTTCAGAGTCTGTGAGCCTAACTATAAGAGAACATCTAAGGTATACTGGTAAGTCAATTAGTTACTGAAAAATGGACCTAGCTGTTTACATATAATAAATTTAGTACACACTTTGTTACTCTTTGTTATATACTTTATTATCCTTTAGTAAACACTTTATTGCTCCGTCTCCCCTAAACCATGGACCAATGAGAGCCAGACTCAGGGAGACATCAGCCATTCTTACTTGCTCTCAGGTGGGCTTGAGAAAGAGCCTGCTGCTCTCCTGTGCCTTAGGTTGGCTCCAAACCCAGGGCCTTAAATTTTGCAACTGCATTTTCTCAGCTCCTCTTGAATAGCTGTTCTGCCTATCTGGGAAGCTCATTCATGTGAGAGAAAGATTACAAAACTTGAAATCACATACATAACTTTACTAGCACCTTGTTAATCCCGGTGTCTTTGGTGAGATATATCTCTGAGTCTTTGAGTCCTCATTTGTACAATTATTCTTTCCAGGGACAAATAAAGAATATCTCTATCTCTATCTATCTATCTATCTATCTATCTATCTATCTATCTATCTATCTATTTATCTACCTACCTACCTACCTACCTACCTACCTAATCTCCAAACATAAAATCAGTATTCAATAACAATAGACTCTGCTTTGGTAATTATTACCTAACCCTTAGTCTTCCAACTTCCTCTGTTCCTGTGTGGGGGTAGACTCATGCCTTAAACTCTCCACTATCATGATAGCCCCCTTGCATAGAAATAGATGCAGGTTTTGGCACCCCTTGTACCACATGTAACATTTCTGAAGCATGGCAGGATTCCTACCTGATGTTGGAAGCTATGGTCTTGCTTACTCTTATTACCATATTCCTTCCTTCTCCTGCCATTTTTCCCTCCCCAGTCCTTTGACACCAGCTGTGATTGGTCTAGAACTGGTTCCATTCCTTCATGGTCTTCTATGGACTGCTGACCCTTACTGCTCTCATTTGCTTTCTTCTTCACCTTTTCCGGTTCCAGTTCACTCATTTTTCTCTATTGTAACCACCAGAATGCCTGAAGCTGTGAGGCACCATTTAAAATTATACTCTTTAAGTTATGCTGGTTTATCATACTACAAAAACTAGAGTAGTGATACCAATTGGTTAACCCAGTGATTTTTTTTTAAAAAAATCAGAATTTAACTAATTTGTTCCCTAACATAAAATCCAGTTTCCTCAGGAGATAAAATCTAAGCCTTGTGATAGGAAAATTGACATCGTTGGTCTAGGAAACATTCCACTGTTCATGTCAGAATAGTGAGGACAATTTTCTGTCCATTGTGCCTGGTCCGTGGTTTTCAGACATTAGTTGCATCACAATAACTTATAGGCTCATTAGAACACACATTTCTGAGTCTCACTCCCAGAGGTTCTGATTCAGTGGGTCTGGGATGGCCTGAGAGTTGGCATTTGTTTGCTGGGGCTGCTCATGATGCTGGTCTAGGGATCATATTTTGAGAAACACTGGTGTAGACATCCTTGTCTAAGATTCTCTTGTACTTGAGTATTGTATCTAGAAATAAGAGTATAAATATACATTTACATGTATATACAATATACATTTTTCTCATTATTGAAGAATGCCAGAAAATGGACCATGCCTTAGAATTCTCTTGAGGAATGCCACAGTTTAAAGGTATCAACATGATTACAACTAGGAAACTACCCAGTGCTGTCCACAACCACAGTGGCTAATTAATAAAATAATCCATGTTTAGATGTAGACATTTCCATTTATCTGCACCATGCACATTGTTTGTCATTGGTACACAACATAAAAAGTGACATAGTTTCTGACCCCATGAAGACTAGCTTTTGAAGATAGACCCAAACAGCCGAAACCGGTTTGGCTCAATGGATAGAGCGTTGGCTTGGGGACTGAAAGGTCCCGGGTTCGATTCTGGTCAAGGGCATGTACCTTGGTTGTGGGCATATCCCCAGTGGGGGGGGGGGGGGTGGTGCAGGAGGCAGCCAATCGATGACTCTCTCTCATTGATGTTTCTGGCTCTCTATCTCTCCCCCTTCCTCTCTGTACAAAATCAGTAAAATATATTTTTTTAAAAAAATGAAGATAGACCCACACAGAAGCCCAGGATAAGCTGACAGTTATCAATGCATGTGAAAATGTAGAATACATTTTACATTTACTTTCACTATCATGTATTTTGTGTGGATTGCTTTGTATAGCTGCTATAGGCCAGGAACCAATGAGTGAAACAAGGTTTATATCTTCTATGATTACACCAGAGATATAAATATGTTCTGTGGGAATACAGAAAAAAGGAGTTGGCATTTGAGGTTAGTCTTGCAGAAGGGGTGGGATTGAAACATTGGAAAAGTATCCGAGGCTGACAAAATAGTATAAGCAAAGGAAAATAGTCACTAATATACATGTAGCAACTAAGGAAATGTTAAGTGATTGGTTAATTCATTAATCCAGCAAATATTTTTAATGCTGGATGCTGTTCTAGGTATTGAATATGGGAGTGACAAGACAAAATTCCTGCCCTCATAAAGCACTTAGGGCTGGAGACAGATACAGTGAATGGTATATCATGAAAAAAATTGAGAGAAAATCATGGAGGCCTATTATATATAAACAACATTTCAAAAACATTAGTTAATATAATTAATAATTGTCTTTTAAAATTAGATTCTCAGGGATTTTAGAATTTAATTCTACTTGCAAATCTATTTTTCACTAGGTTTTCAAGAAAATATCTACTGTACAAAGCAAGGCATATCTATAAGCCCACTGCCATGGCCAGGGTATATGCTGTGGTCAGTATTTCATCCTCTGACTCTTTCCAACCTCTGCTGCTGACACGCTTTCTTTACCTAATGGAAGTGAGTTTTATTTCTGTCTCCTTTTGGCTCTCAATCCCTCCAAATTTTCCCCTAAAACTTATAGATTGGTATTTTAGAAAAAAGGCCCAAAGAATCTTTTCAAAATGTGTTTGACTTAAAAATTGTTTCCTGAAGATCTTTAAATTATTATTAAGTCTCAGAATTATGATAGAGCAAAACTGTATAAGCAACCATTGATATGAAGTTCTTGAAACTCTTCTATCCTTAAGTATATGAAAAATATATGCCTTCAAATTTATCATCACTCTTTCAATGCTATGTTTTTATATTCTGACTTTCTTTAGGGAAGCTAGAGAGATTAAAAATTGTTTCTAAACTGAATTCTGATTTTGGGTTTTGTCTGTCTACATTCTAGCTGAAGATATTTGGCAAGGTTACTAATTTCCCTGATCCTCGATATTCTCATCTATCTAATGGAAATAATAATAATACCTATTCATGAAGTTCTTTTGAAGATTAAATGACATAATACAGAAAAGTGCTTACCACATTGCCTGGCATATATTAAGTACTCACTGAAATATAGCTATCAGTATATCCCTCAAAACTGCCTTATTATAATCTCTGGTACAAAATCATAGCCCTGGACATTTGCTGAGTCTGATGGATTTAGGTTTACTAAACTGTCTAAATAAATTCCAAGTGTAGTACTTTCCAGTCCATTAAAGTAACTCAACATAGAGCTGAAAGTGCAAGAACCCTACAAAGATATTGCTTTTGGATCAAAGTCAAATGGTTCTAGGAAGACACTGTCAAACTGGAGAGCCATAATCAATGGTTAAAAATCCAGAAGACTGCCTTGTATAGAGAAGGTGTCAGCCTGACCAGTGAGAGATTTATGAACAAGATTTTGAAAGTGAAGGTCAGCAGATGATTTTCATTTAATAACCACAAGGAGCAGTGAGACAGATGGCCAGGGCAGCCTTGTCTTTTCTCTGAGCAGCCTCTTGTGATTTCGACTGACCATTGAATTGGATCTTAGTAAAGATGTGAAGGTGTCAGTGGACACCCTGCAGCCTCCTTTGTTACTTAGTTCTTCAGAAATGTTTCTGGAGCAAGACATGTATAAAGATAATTCCTTATGAATGAAATTTGAGGTGATTTCGTTTTTTTTCTTTTGCTTATTATTTTTTGTCACATAGAATAATATCAAAGATCCTTGTTCTCTCCCTCAAATTTTTTTCTCTCCAGAGAAATTTTAAAATCTTCTTGATATTTGCCTCCATATTCTAAATAATAGTCTCTTCTTACAGCCTCTCAATTTCTTACCTCTATTTTTCATGCCTCACCATGAAAATGAAGTTTTTGTCCCTCTCTCATAATCACATTCTCACTGTAATAGGCATCCATCCCATCCCACTGTCTTCCCAAGGCTGTTACATCACTCTTTTATTGGGTCAGTATTTGGTTGAGACATTATTTTGACTTGGTAAAAACTTTCCATGACTAAGCAAGTTGAACTACGATTATTCTTATTTTCCTTTTAAGGTTATGTTTTGTCTGTGGTTGATAGTTGTCTTGTATTTAAATTTTTTTTATACTGATTTCAGAAAGGAAGAGAAAGATAAAATCATCAATGATGAGCAAGAATCATTGACCAGCTGCCTCCTGCATGCCACACACTGGGGATCGAACATGCAACCTTGGCATGTGCCCTGTCCTGGAATAGAACCTGGTTCATAGGTCAGCACTCAATCACTGAGCCATGCTGGTCACCAGTTGTCTTATGTTTTGTTTGCTCAATTTTCTGCATACTTTTCATTGTTTATCTCCAATTCTCTGCCAGTGGTGTGAGCCTCATCTCAAGGCATTCAAATGCAGTTTTTGTTTTGTTTTGTTTTCTTTTGTTTGTTTGTTTGTTTGTTTTTTAAGTCAAGTCCTCCTATGGGAGTAATCTCTCTCAGAACCTTCTGACTTCCTTCTATGCCCTGGGCACTAGACTGCTCCCAGGATCTGTCTTTCTATCATCCTGTAAAACTGCAAAATTCTGTTTGAATGTCTCATTTCCCTGAATTTTCTGTGTTTTCCTAGTTCACTCCCTCGTTTGGTGGAAAAAAGACATGTGTGCCTTTGCATATCTAAAAATATCCTCAGCCCCCTTATATTTGAACAATAAGTTTTTTAAGTATAGAATTCTATATTGAAATAATTTTCTTTCAGAATTTAAATGCACAAGTATGTCTTCTCCCTCCTGGTTTTGTTGTTCTGGTCTGATACCATTTTTTTTTTTTTTTTTGAACATGTCTGATTTTTTTTTTCTTTAAAACTTGTAGGATCTCTATTTTCCTCTATAATTTTAAAAAAGTATAATGATTTGTCTTGTTGTGGTTTTCTTTTCACCCATTATGCTTGGTACTTAGTAGGCTTCTTTAATGTGAAAGCTCATATTCCTTATATCTAGATAATTTTCTTGAATATTTTTTTCCTGATGATTTCCTAGTCTCCACTTCTTATGTTTTAGTTGTTATTTGGTTTCACCTTTTTGGAAATTTTGTTACTTAGATATTGATATCCTAAATTAATTTTTTATGTTTTTATTTATTTATACTTTATTTCCTATTTTCCATTTCTCTTATACTTTCCCCTTATTTTCTAGGTAATGGACTCAACTTTATCTTCCATTATTTCTCTTAGGTTTTCTTTTTTATTTCTTAAGAGAAAGCAGTCCTGCTTTGTTCTTTTTTTTTTTTTTAATATATTTTATTGATTTTTTACAGAGAGGAAGGGAGAGGGATAGAGAGTTAGAAACATTGATGAGAGAGAATCATCGATCAGCTGCCTCTTGCACACACCCTACTGGGAATGTGCCCACAACCAAGGTACATGCCCTTGACCGGAATCGAACCTGGGACCCTTCAGTCCGCAGACCTACGCTCTACTCCTGAGTCAAACCAGTTTCGGCTCTTTTTTATTTCTGAGATCAGATTTGGTTCCTAAGATCCTTATTTATTAGTTTTCTTTTGATGTTTGATTTTAAATTATTCCATCTTATTTTGCTGAGGCAATATTTTCTAATACCTTGCTGAAGATAGTAATTATATATATAATTACATACATATATTTACAATTTTTATATCCTTCCATAGCCTTTGTTTCCAGTAAGCCTTTTTTTTCTTCTTTTTTTTATTGTTTTGGTTTCTATATTTCAGGATAGAGACTTTCTGTAGGCATTTTTCAATGCAATTACTTGTTCATATTTAACAGTGGGTATAGGGGGCTAAAGAGGTTATTGGAATGGGTGGGTCTTGTTGACAGTGATCTTAGTTGTAGGGTGATTTTGGTGAGCTTTTCATGTGCAGTTTCTAATATCAGTATTTTTTAGGTTTTATCTTTACCTTTTCTATTTACAAGATTCCTCAAAGGAGACTCTTTCTGCCACTTGGATGGTAAAGACTTGACTGCCAGGATTCTGTGGGTCACAGCAATCAGTGGGTAAATGTTCCCTTAATCTCCCAGTTTTCAGTGTGTACTAACTCTGTCCTCTGCTCAGAGCACTTCTGTTCAGTTCTCTACAAAGAGTAAATCTACAGTCTTCTACTGGGCCTGGGGAGGGCGGTTGTCTAGTTGCTCAATGCTTAGGAGAGGGTTTGAGATTATAATGCCTTCTCAAAAACAAACTTCCCACCAATCTTGCACATTTTGTTCCTTTCCTCTTCACCCCAATTCTAGGTAAACCTGGTGCTACCACTGTAAACTTTTGAAGATTTTGCAGTCTTAGGTTGTTGATTTTCTTTACTCACTCCTGAGTTAGAATTCAGCTTTCTCTGGTCTGCTAAATCCTTTATATCGTCATCAGCTGAATTTCTATTTCTAAAATTTGGTTTTCTTCTCTCCCTTTTACTTCATCTTTATAGATTTATCACACACACACACACACACACACACACACACACACACGCATGCACACATTTATTATATATTTAATGGTGTTTCAGGTAGGAAGAAAATTAAAAGCCATATTCAATCTCCCAATCTCTATTTAGAATTCTTTTACTTTTAAAAATTACTAAGTAATCTTACAGAAACATAATCTCATCTCAAAGGTCCTGGAGTTAGCATTTTGTGGAATTCCCAACAGTGCCCTGGCTGGCTTCCTCTTTTACCCAACATACTTAGGTTGTCAGACATCAGGGTCATTAAAGTATTTTTCCCATGAGAAAGCACCCAAAAGTACCATGGAAGAGTTACAAGGTTAAGGTACTACCAAGAACATGTCAGCTAGTTTTTTAAAGTTGCCTTGACATTCATTCATTCTTCCACTACCTGGGCATCCATTGGATACTTCCCCTGTGTTGTGATGACCCCACTGCTCAAGGTGCAATATGGTAAAAGCCAAAATGGTCATAATAATAACTGCTAGCAGCTAGCGGCTCTGAGGGACAGGAGTGATTAAGTCTACATTCAATCACCCATGATTGGAAATGAGTCTCGGCTCTCACAATTCAAGCAATAATTTCCCGGAAAAAAAATCCTCTTATGAATTCAAGTACCGTAATAGCATCTTTATGCTCAGAAGAGACTTTGGAAGTCATTTTTTAGCCTTTTGATTTTACCTGGAAAAGTTGAGGCAAAGGGGAAAATGTAACTCAGTTTTGTTAAAATCAGGACTTAAACTCGGGTTTTATGATTCATACTATTTTCTATCTGCTAAATCAAATTGCACCTTATCCTAAAGCCCAGCTATCTATAAATAGGATTAAATTAATAAGTAGTAGCTCTGAGTCTCAGAAATCTGGAAGTGCCAGTTTTGATAAACCCTGAGAATTTCTTTAAAAAGAATAATTCAAATGAAGAAGCTATGCTTTGGACATGGGTGTAGGACTCCGAACTTTTCCATGTAATGTCATATAGACAGAATGGCTTGTGGTCGTCAGGTCTTAAACTGGAAGAACAGGGCTTTTTTATTTTCACAGGTTAATATTGATTGAATTCAAATTCATCCTGCAAATTGAGGGGACAACTTCCAAATGAAGCTTTGCTTATGCCATTCTGCAATATATTTTTGAGAGTTTTTCCATGTTTACATTGTGTTGAAAGCACACAGCATAGCATTTAAACATTTTGAAGGGGCAGAGAATAGTGTCTTCAGTGAACACGTAAGAATGTAATGTATTCCGTTAAATTTATGGTTTCATGACTTAACTATTGGCACATGGTATATTATGGGGAAACTAAGAACTATAAAGACACATTCAACAGCAATTTATCAGTAATATAATGCTAATAATAATTACATTATTCATTCAAAGGTAGGTTTGCAGTTGTGAGTATGCAAAACATAGCATTTATTCCTGTATTGTTATTTCTTAGCTATTGTGTTAGTTTTCGTCTGAACAACTGTGAACTCACTTTTGCCCCACCCTGTGTAATACATTTTTATATCCACAAATAATGAGATTGCAATTTCCCTAGGAAAGTTTTTCTTAGCCCTTCTCTAAGGAGAAAAGTCTCTTCTCTGATCCTGTGACCCTGTCCTGCAGCATGGATTTTTTCCCTACACTCTAATATCATCCCGGGGGTGCATGTCAGAGCTTCTCTTCTGGGCTACAAGCCTCAGGAAGGCATAGGCAATGTTTTTCTTCCTAATAATCCTAGTGCCTTGACACATATTAGGTATACTTACAATACAAATTTAATTGAGTGAATATAAATATAAAGTTCTTGATATATAATAATATTTATTTGTTTTTGTACCTTTTTTTATTATATCCACATGGACATAGACATACCTAGCAAGGTGGGTCCTGACAGAATACACAATGTAGCACACAGTCTCCACTTCCCTTTCCTTCTTTTTTGAAACATCACTCAGGTCTCATCCCAGGAGCTCAGATACCCTGTAAAGAAGGACCATGTTCACTGTGACTTAACTTCCTATTGTCCGTGGAAGGGAACTATCGATCTTTATCCCCAGGAAATCTAGTTAGGCATGAAGACTTCCTCCTTCCCTTGGCCAGAAGCAATTTCTTTGCTGTTTCTAAAATGAGAAATAAAATGATCTCTGCTGTTGTTCTTGTCCTTGTGCAACGGGGAGTGGCACGATTCTTCATTATTATCTGTGCCTGTAAGTTGTCACCAGTCTTCGGCTTCTCCCCGCTTCCATTAGAACGCAGCAGAGCCTGGAGTGCTGTTCCCTGTCACAGCTTTGTAACTAAATTCTAATGCTTGTCTTTAGTTACTTCTCTGATCTCAGTGACTCAGGGGGACAGACTGTACCTCTCAGGACCTTTCTGAGAATCAAAAGAAACTTCTGTATTGGTTCATATGGCTGCATTTCTGGAGCCACAGCTATCATCGTTTTTTGTTCTTTAAGATAACTCAGGATTGCCGAAACTGGTTTGGCTCAGTGGTAGAGCGTCGGCCTGCGGACTGAAAGGTCCCAGGTTTGATTCCCGTCAAGGGCATGTACCTTCGTTATGGGCACATCCCCGGTGGGGGGTGTGCAAGAGGCAGCTGATCGATGTTTCTCTCTCATCGACGTTTCTAGCTCTCTAACTCTCTCCCTTCCTCTCTGTAAAAAACCAATAAAATATATTTAAAAATAAAAAATACAATAAGATAACTCAGGATTTCTACTTTCTGGGGACTGGTGGTAGAAATGCTTCAGTTCCCAAAGCTTGAAAGTGAAGGCTGAAAAAGTTGGTAAGGAAAGACTTTCTTATCCTTGATGTCTAAATCAGTTTGCTGGACAAGCATTTTGGTGGCTGTCCTGTCCTCTTTTTATTTTATTTTTTTAAATTTCTTTATTGATCATGGTATCACATAATTGTCTTCATCCCCCCATTCCCTCCCCAAACCCCTTCTCACATATTTCCCCACCCTGCAGTAGTCCATAACCACTGGTTAGGCTTATATGCATGCATACATACAAATCCTTTGGTTGATCTCTCTCCCTTTCCCCCACCCTCCTTACCGATGATTCCAAACACCTTGGTCATCCAGGAGGACCATGCATGGGTGGGGCAAGGAACTATAATTACACAGGAGTCTCCACCCAGCTTCCCTTTTGAATAACAAAATCAAACCACTGCTCCTTTGTGTGTAAAATTGAAGAGAGGTTTCTGGCTTGCGTGGACACCAAAGGAAGGGACAATCACTACTTGCTCCTGGGAGAGGTGCAGAAAATGTAACTAAGACCTTGTCTATACACAAAGAAATTAACAGCCGGTTTGAAATGGAATTGCCATGGCCTAGAACTGTCCTCTTTTTAAATTCATCTATTCCTTTTGCATGGGTTATTCATTTGGTTAGAGTTAAGGTCTTTTAAAAGCAAACTTTACATTTATAAACCCTTCACAAAGTTCCTGGGGAATGCCCCTTAGAATCTTGGCTTAATTAGATGCAAATGAGGATTCTAGTGGAATATTTTTCTTTACCTGATTGCATCTTTGGAACAGAGATTGCTGTACCTTTATGTACAGAGAATTAGGTGCATAGTAAGAAAGTCTGGACTCAAATTTAATTCTGTGACCTTGGACATATCACTTTACATTTATTTCTGGGTCTTAGTTTATTATAAAAAGAAGTAAAGGTCCTGTCTCTGGGGTTTCGAGAAGGAGTCAAGGAGAGAGTCTATGAAAGTCCTTTGTAAACCACACAGTACTATGATAAAGTGAGTTGTTATAATAGAGGTCTGACTATTCCCAGTTGTTTCTGCTTGGTCAGTTAGTTCTGGATGAATACATTAGAGAGGACAGGATAGAAGGGAACAGCACTGGGCTGGAGTCAGGTGATCCAGAGTCCATCCTGGGGTTGTTCAGCGCTCAGCCACTGATTTGCTGTGACCTTGGCAAAGTCATTTTATCTCATGTGCTTCTGTTGCGTCATCAGTAATATGAGGTGGGTTAAAGAAAAGATAATGTAGAGACTCTCTTCCAGCTTAAAAATGTTTAGTTGTTATTGTTTTGTTTTTGTTTTTTGTTTTATTTTTTGGTTTTTGTATAGGTGATAAGAAATTATTGTGTGTTTAAAGGTGTTTCTCAGTTTAGGTTATTTAATAAGAAGCCTTACTAATTATAAACCCACATGGTATATTTTGAATACATGATTATGAAAAACACTTTTAAAGAAACCAGCAAAGTTTAATCTTTTAAGCACTGAAAAGGAATCAGTAGAATTTCCTATCCACTTACTTTTTCTATTTTGTCTGGAAGGAATTTGAATGTTTAAAGAGGAGGCCAACTATTAACTTCAGATAAAATTCTGTGTGAGAAATTATACCTAAAACATTCAAAACACATTTGGTTGTGATAAATTCTCTAGTCACTTTAAATTTGTGTTTTCCCTTCATTCAACAAAAAAAAAATATTATTGATCACTTGTTTTAAAAAATCTGACACTATGCTAAGCACTATAGATGTACAATTGAATAAGACAATTTCTATTTAAAGAAATGGTTGATCTCATGTAGAAAAGAGCATGCGTTAAAGTTATAAAAGAGGTGAAACAAAATTCCAATAATACAGGATAAGGACAGATTAATTTTGCTAAGGAGATGGAGGGAGGGTAAAACTATAGCATCTTTAAAATGCTCTGTAGAATATAGATGTTTTCCTATACATTATCTTATTTAAATATTACACAGACTCCAAGAGGTCTAGTAAAACATACAATATTTTGGAAATTAGTTTAGAATCCCTTGAAACTTCCAAAGCCTAAACAAGGTAGAGAAAATATCAATAGGATATATTCTTATTTTAAAAATTAATGTGGGTACTGATAATCAAGTCAAATTTCTGAAAGTTTTTCCCAAAATGACTTGTCAGGACTATTTTTTATATTTGATTGTAAGTATCATCCAATTAACTAACCATCCATCCCCTTCTACAATGAGAATATGTAAGAAACTCCCCAAGTTATGTGAGAACTTAATTTCATTTATATTTTAAGGTTAAATTATTTAATATTTATAACATGTCAGTTTGTGATCATAGAGTTGGGAAAAATCTTATTTCAATTAGCTAAATTTACAGATAATGAATACAATAAACTTCTTTTTTTTAAAAAAGTTATTTTCACAAAAGAAATGTCTTGCTTACTAACTATAAAATCAGGATTATAATCATGGTCTTATGGAGTAGTTTCTTTGTCCCCATACCACAGCCTAGGGTCTGTTTAAAGATTGTGGCAAGTAGCCCTAGCCAGATGGCTCAGTTGGCTGGAGTGTCATCCCATACACCAAAAGGTTGGGGGTTCAATTTCTGGTCCAGGCACATACCTAGGTTGCAGGTTTGATCCCCAGTCAGGGTGGGTACAGCTCTCTCTCTCTCTCCCTCTCTCTCTCTCTTTCTCTCTCTCTCTTTCTCTCTCTCTCATCTCTCTCTCTCTCTCTCCAATCAATAAAAACATATCCTCTGGTGAGAATTAAAAAAGAATGATTGCACCAAGTGAACCTTCATTGGATATGAGAGATTACTTAAATGATCTCCGTCTCTATTTTGCTGTTCACATTGTATTATTCCATGGATGCTTTTAAAAATAATTAATACTGTATTCAAAGTTACTCACATTGTGCAGTGCTAATATTTTAAGGAAGCATGAATCTGTGATGCCAAATGCTTTTAATAATGAATCCACTAAAATACATTAAGTGATTTCCACTCATTAAGTGAGGAAACACGGTGCTGAGAAGTCATTGCTTCATCTCTGCTTTCTTTTCAGTGAAGCGTCTTTTAAAAATGAAATATATCTTTTTATTAGGATGCTACAAGACTGTATTTGCTGCATTGCAAAATGAAATTCTAATCTTATTTTATGCAAGCACATTAAATTTAGCAACTATTTCATTTTATTTTATTTGAAGAAGTATACTTTCCTGGGTTTGTGAGTGTGCTAAGTTAGTGAAATTTATAGGTAATGAATACAGTATTCTGTTTTATTTACTGTATTACTTGAGCATTTATAAAGCACTGTGCCTGTTTTTACACTCTGCAGATTAGAAGGACCAAGTAAAAATGCAGAGTGTCTGCATGTAAATTGAGCACTTTGATGATAGGCTAAGGAATTGGAGTTGCTACCCTGAAACATAAAGAGCTCAGAAAATGTGCTAATGACCATCCTGCTTCTGAAGTAGATTTATGAGGAACCTTGTAGCTTCCCGCTACCCTGAAAGGAGAGGTTATGGTTCTGTGTTAGCGGTGATGGCACACAGCAGAGATTCGGCAAAGGGACTCTTACTGATTCTTTAAAAAAAATTAATTTCTTTATTGATTAAGGTATCACATATTTGTCCTCAACCCCCACATTCCAATCCCGCACTCTCCCTTCCCCCACCACTCATGTCTCAACCTCCCTATTGTCCTTGACCACTGCTTAGTCTCATATGTGTGCACATATGTCCTTTGGTTGATCTCTCCCTTTTATCCCCACCCTCCCTTTGAGGTCCAACAGTCTGACCCATGGCTCCTTATCTCTGGGTCTGTTCTTGTTCATCAGTCTATGTTGTTCACCATTTCCCCTACATGAGTGAGATCATGTCCTACTGGAAATATACTTATAAGAATAAAATATGAGACAAGCAATAATTATTATGCTGAAAGGCATATGACTCTTAATTCATGCCTTTAAGCCAAGAATTGATGACCATCAGATTTTTAAGTTACTTTTTGTTGTGTCTGAATGAAATGATCTCTTGATTTATCTTGAAGTTCTGTTGTTACTTTTGGAGCAGAGATATTCAAATGATTTTTTTTTTCAATGACAGTGATTAGGTACAATAGAATAACTGACTCAAAAAATGTGGGAATTGTCTCTCCAAACCCTCATCCTACAGAGAAGCAACTGGAAACTGAGAGAGAGAGAGAGAGAGAGAGAGAGAGAGAGAGAGAGAGAGAGAGAGAGAGAGAGAGAGAGGTGGAAAAAGAAGTTGCAGGAAACTCTATTGACACTTAAGTCAGGGTGTTTTCATCTTTCTGCAATAATTCTGAATACTTCCTTGACTTTGTGAAATAACATGCAATGGATTTGGAGGTCATGACACACAGTTAAGGTGATGATTGGGACAGGAGGGCAAGCTCATGATACACTGGGACATGCACATCTTCCTTCCAAGTATCGCAGGTGATGGTTTACTCTATTGTATCAGTAGGTTTCTGGCAGTGTGGCTAAGGAAGAATGGATTTGTTAACTGTGGGTGCTAAGCAGTTAGAAATTATGGAAGGTTTGTTATGTGTCCTAGATCACTATGCTCTTCCCTCCCGAGCTAGAAATAAATGAGCAGGAGTGGATCTCTTACACCCACCATAACTGAACAGTTATTGCTTGAGATTTTTTCATACCCAGAACTGGTGATAATGTCCATTAGGTATAGCTTTTTCCTGATCATCACTGATTCAGTCCTCTTCAATACCTTTAAATTGTGTAGAAAACGAAAGGTCAGATTTTCTTGGTGTTGAAAACACCAAGGTATATGCCATTTTGTTATACCTTGGTGTTTTCCCCAACAAGAAAAGCTATACCTAATGGACATTAGCACCACTTCTGGGTGTGAAAAAAATCTCAAGTAATAACTGTTCAGTTATGGTGGGTGTAAGAGATCCACTCTTGCTCATCTATTTCTAGCTTGGGAAAGAAGAGCACAGTGATCTAAGACACATAACAAACCTCCCATAAATTCTAACTGCTTAGATGTGGATGTTATTTGGTGACAAATGAGGGTTAGAAATGAGAAGGAAAAAACACATTTTAAAAGTCACAAGTGTGTTATGGGATGTCATCGGGAAATAGTGACTGCAGTTTTTTAAGGACAAAGACAAAGTTATACATCTCTTTATAGGATGAGGGAAGACATCTCTCTCATGACATGCGATTCTCTTTGTAGAATTAACGTGAAAGAATTTTCTGAAAGGGACAAAGGGACTAGTGTTTACAAAGTCAGGAAACAATATGATGGGTACTCTGAAAGGCTCAGGGGCTATTGATAATAATGCAGGTTTTTCTTTGAAAAATGGGAATGATCATCACCTTTTGGAAGATTTAAAAAGTAGCAAGAGCTCTGTTGCTGTTTGTTCATCTTTGAAAAGTACCTAACCCTTTCAAACTTCCAGAGAACCAAAGGAAAATCACAGAGCTGATAGGAATATTAGAATTTATCATTCCTGCTCAATGTAGGAATCTAATCTATCTTTTTATTTTATCAAATTTATTGGAATGACTTGGTTAATAGGGTCACATAGGTTTCAAGTGTTCAAGTCTGATTCATGATCTGTCCATTGCATTGTGTGCCCACCACCCAAAGTCACCTTATATTTGGCCCCCTTTACCTCAAACACCACTTTCCCTCTTCCCCCTGGTAACAACCATACTGATCTTGGTGTCTATGAGTTTTAGTTTTATATGTCCCATATGAGTGAAATCATATGGTTCTTAGCTTTTTCTGAATGACCTATTTCTATTTCACTTAGCATGATATTCTTTTTTTATTATTAAATATTTACAGAGAGGAAGGGAGAGGGATAGAGAGTCAGAAACATCAGAAACATCAATGAGAGAGAAACATTGATCAGCTGTCTCCTGCACACCCCCTACTGGGGATGTGCCCACAATCAAAGTATATGCCCTTGACTAGAATTGAACCTGGGACCCCTCAGTCCTCAGGCCGACGCTCTTATCTACTGAGCCAAACCAGCTTCGGCTTAGCATGATATTCTCAAGGTCTATCCATGTTGTTACAAATAGCAGTACTTCATCTTTTCTTATGGCTGAGCAGTATTTCATTGTATATATGTACCATATCTTCTTTACCCAGTCCTCTGTCAAAGGGCATTTTGGTTGTCTCCATTGATGTCTTGCCCATCATAAGCAATGCTGCAATGAACATAGGGATCCATAAATATTTGTGAATAAATGCTTTGGAGTAGATACCCTGGAAAAGGGTTGCTGGTCATATGATAATTTTATCCTTTCTTTTTCGTGGGACCACCAGGCCGTTTTCCATAGTGGTTAAATAGTTTACATTACCACTAGCCATGAATGAGGGTTCCCTTTTCTCTATAATCTCTCCAACACTTATCACTTGACTTGTTGATAATAGCCATTTTAACAGGTGTGAGGTAGTATCTCAGTTTAGTTTTGTTTTGCATTTCACTAGTAGCTAGTGAAGTTGAACATCTTTTCATATATCTGTTTATCCATTTATATGTCTTCTTGGGAGAAGTATCTATTAAGTCATCTGGACATTTTTTCAATTAGATTGTTTGGTGTATCCTTTGGAATGATATTTAACTTTTCATTAAATTTTTGTATTTTCTATTCTTGCTGTTAGTGGTGTAAATAAGCCCTATTGGAGCCAATGTCTATGTTTCTGGTCTTCAAGTCCTAGATACACAGCTAATTCTCAGTAAATATTTTTGTTGTTATTGGTATGTATGAAATTAATGCCAGTCTTAATTTTAATATTACATCATGCTGGTGTTTGAAAGAGACTTAAGAATCTGATATAATTCTTATATTTGCAGTAGAAACTGAAGCTAGGAAAGGAACCACTATAAATTTATATAGCTACATAGTGCCAACCAAAACCAGAACTTAGATATGCCAGCTTTGTTTATCTCCCAGAACAGAACACTAAATTTTTAAGTAATAACTTTGTTAGAAAATCATATATATATTTGCATATATGTAGTTATGATGAGCAGCCACATTATCTGATATTTAATATTTTAGTAACCCCATTATTAATTAATCAGGTAATAAATTAAAAGATTTATTTATTTATTCACCAGTACTTGTCAGACCTGTTATATGATAAGCACTGGACTACATTGAAAAGTTAAGAAAACAAAACAAAACAAAATTTCCTGATTTCGCCGAAGCTGGTTGGCTTAGTGGTAGAGCGTTGGTCTGTGGACTGAAAGGTCCCAGGTTCGATTCCGGTCAGGGGCATGTACCTTGGTTGCGGGCACATCCCCGGTAGGGGGTGTGCAAGAGGCAGCTGGTCGGTGTTTCTCTCTCATCGATGTTTCTAGCTCTCTATCTCTTTCCCTTCCTCTCTGTAAAAAATCAATAAAAATATATTTTTTAAAAAAATTTCCTGATTTCATGGAGTATAGTTTGGCAGAGGAAAGATTTATCAAGTGAGTCAACTATTTTATGTCATATAGTGAAAAATACCATTAAAAAATGTTCAGGAAAGGTAGATAGGGAATGGTGGTAGCTACTGGGGGGTTAATTTAGGATTTTAATTTGGTAGGTCTTGGAAGGCTTCATTAAAAAGGTGATATGTGGATAAGGACCTGAATAGGTAAGGGATCAAGCAACTAGAAAGCAAGGATTTATCTGAGAGAATAGCATTCCAGGTGGAGGGTACAGCAAATGCAAGTATTCTGAGGTGGGAGTGAGCCTGGCTGGTTTGCCCAGCAGCAAGGAGGCCTGTGAAGTTAGACAAAAGAGTGTTGGAGATGAGGTTTGGTGAGCCCATGGTCCATCTCCATCCTCATGCCCTATTTCTCCTGACCTGTGGTTTCCATCACAATCAAATCTCAGATTTCCAAGAGGGCACCCCTGCAACTGGTCAGTATACTAACACATCCCTCACTTATGGTGCTTTGATCTGAATCAACTCCTTCAAACAACTAACATTTGCATCTGTTATGTTAACAAAGAGTGCTCTGGAATTCTGAGCTGAGGCTGGGAGTCAAGCTGATGTGAATGCCCTTGAATATCAGAAATTTGGGACAGTACCAATAATTTCAACTTAGAAAATTTGAACATCTCTTTCAATGTTACAGGAGCCTCACATTGCTGGTGGAAGAGAACAAAATGCAAATGAGTTTGCAAAAGGTGAAATTCTTTTGGTCTTTTTTGCAAAAGTGGACACCTCTGAGAACTGTTGGGAGATTTTTTAAAGGAGCTGTGTGTTTTTCCACAGGGCTCTTCAGAGACTGCCCCTCACCCCCCAGTCACCTTTGGGGATTCACTGAGTTGCTAAATCACTGACTTAGCCCGCTGCCTTCTGGAAAAAGCTAATCCCACTGCTTCTGTCTGAGGGAGAAGTCAGCTCTTGGCCTGAAACAAACCACATTGGGAACAAACTAAGAGGTAGGGGAGACCTGGGAAGCCCTTATAAACAGATTCAGATCTTCAGGGCAAGGTGGGGTGCAAGCACCCCTAGGAAATGTAAATATCCCTAGAAAGTACTGTAAGACCCAGAGGAAGCTCCTGCTCCCATTATTGCTAATCATAATAGCTTTCCTTAACACATCACAATTTATAAAGCAATTTTCTAAACTTTCCTTCAGTCAGTCTCCTCTGAGGGCCTATATGGCCTTGTTATCAAAATGAGATCTACAAGCCAGCAGATCTGCATTACCCAGGAGCTTATTGGAAATGCCCCACCCAGATCTACTAGCTAAAATGTGCATTTACTGAGACTCTTAGCCCCTTAAGTTTTGGAGGCATTGCTGTAAGGTCCATTAGATATTTATTTCTCTCCATTATAATAAGGAAATGGAGGACCAGCAAGACTGGGTGACTGAGGCAACATCACCCACTTCACTAATGGTGAAGTTGGGCCTCATACTCGGGCTTTGTGCCTCCTGACACAGCAATCTCTAGGCTGCAGTCACTTTTTTCCACTCCAAGGTCCCTTTGTGGGTTACTTACAACATACTAGTTGTTGAAAGAAAACCAACCATTCTCTGAATGCAGGCTATCACCTTCTTTTAAACTCTTCATCACCACCCTGCCCCAGGCCTTCACCACCCTCCCTCATTTACTGCTGGTACTAGAGAAGCAAATTCCCTGAAAAACTCCATAGCATTGCTCCAGTGGAGCTAATAATGAGTGAATCTGATTAAGAGCTACTGGCATCAGCCACTTGCACTGGGCTTCTTTGCAAAACCTTTTCAGTTTCACTGAAGGAAAGAGGTAGCAATTGAGAACAAGACAACTGGGGACTGTAGCTGGGACATTCTGATGGGTGCAAATGGATTTTTCTACTCTTGCTCATGGTTATGGAATGACAGATGATGTTTAGCTAAGTACCACAGGAAAACACTTGGATAAGATTTTTGCATGTCTACAGAGAACTCCCTATCCCACTATTCACTGTGACTTACTGTTATCCTGAAAATATCACCATATTCAGGAGGAAAAACTATGCCTTGATGTCACTTAGATGATAATCAGAAAATAGGTGATTCATACTTTGCTGACTAGCCTGATAGCAGACAAAACTGATTTTACTGGGTAAACAATTCTTAAAGTATAGGAATCACACTTTGGGTGAGGATAAGTTCTAACAGAGTTTTAAAGATGTGACTCAGATCCTAAGCTATAAATCTTTAAGTAACGAAAGCTCACTAATTTCAAATTGAATCTTCATATTTTATTAGTCGGTTTGTTCAGTGAAAAATGATAGAAGACATCTACTATGAACCTTCTCTGTGCATGAAAGTCACCCTGGTAGGTGATAAAAAGGGTTCAATAATGATTGAAATCCTCTTGAGGAGCCTAAAGATTAATGGAATGTACACACATGTATAGGACAAACTAGAAAAACTATAATGAGACACCCTCTCCCTCCTCCTCCCACTCAAAGGCTGAAGGTTTGGTAGCATTTAAGTTCTTTCTGGACAGATGGTAGGCTTTGGACACTCAGAGTCGGCAGAGTAAGGAAATGCATTAGGGTGAGGAGGCAGTCTGAGCAAAGACAAGATGAAAATGCTCTATTTATATTTACAGCAGCAAAGAAACATTGTATTGAATCTAACTTGTAACCTATTAACTCAGAGGCAAAGAAATGCGCCTTTCTTTTCTTTCACTTCAACTTAAATCTGGCTTTGATTCCCTGTACCTGGTGATCAATGCATAATTGGGCCTTATCCCCTCTCCCAAGTGGAGTCAAGTCCTACTTGGGTCTTATGAGCCTCAGAACATTTGTGGTCATAGACCTCTGTCACAGAGTAGAGTGGAGTGTATGCCATGACTGGGGCATGATAATTTTTTTTGCTTTCAAGAACTGTTTTTTGCCTGGGTTCAGCTTCCCAGGCAAGCCATGCTGCCATCAGTCCCCAGAATACAACTGCTCACTTCCACTCTGCTGCCCCTCAGCATTCTCTTCCATATGTTTTTAGTCCCAAAGGAAAAACTTTCCCCATCTAGATGCTCCTCAGAGACCTTTCTGATGGTCTCCTCAATGATTCCATTCTTTCCTAAGAGCTATGATCTTCAGATAGCTTCTGTTTTCCTTACTGGAAAAATTCCCAAGTCAAGAAAATACTACCTTAGTGCCCTACTTTGAATAGCAAAGGAAAAAAAGGAAAAATAGAAGTTAACATTTTAATAAAAAGTAGCAGGGTATCCGGGGCATGAGGTGGGTGCAGGAGAATGTGAATGTTCACCATGGATATGTTGTTGGTATGGGAGAAAAGAGGGGAGGAACATCTTCCACTGACTCCACTGACTTTCTTTTCTCTTCTCTTTTCTTTTCTTTTCTTCTCTTTTCTTTTCTTTTCTTCTCTTTTCTTTTCTTCTCTTTTCTTTTCTTTTCTTTTCTTTTCTTTTCTTTTCTTTTCTTTTCTTCTTGATCTATTAGCTTTTTAAAAAAATATTTATTGTTGAGAGTGTTAGAGATTTTCCTTCTTTTTTCATCCTTGTTCCCCACCACCTGGTTTCCATCTGCCCCAGACCTTCACCACCCTGGCTGTGTTCATGGGTAATACATGTGTAAGTTCTTTGGTTAATATCTTCTTGCCCCTTCCACCCTTCCCTGTGATATTCATCAGTCTGTTCTATGTTTCCATGACTTTGGTTCTATTTTATTCATCAGTTTATTGCGATCATTAGATTCCACATATAAATGTGAGATCATGTGATATTTGTCTTTTTCTGACTGGCTTATTTTCTGACTAAGAGCCTAGGGCCTATAGTTTGGTCTCAATTCCAACTTTCCAATCCCTTTCATCCTATAAGAGCTTGCCTTTATCTATGCCTATCTTTCCATCTTCTTCGTAGAACAAAAGTTGGTCTATCTTTAGTCTAAACTGGTCAGCTTTTACTCTGGATCCTAGAACCTTCTGAATCTTGTGGGATAGATGCTCCTAAACCTCTGGCGTTTTCATCCTCTCTCTCTACTGACTTATTAGCTTATTCACATGCTCAAGACTATTCTTAAACACAAAACCAGTATATGACAATCTTCTTTACCTTCCATCTCTTTCTAACTCCTTCCTTATCTTTCTCCTTTCTTCAAAAGATCCCTGATTATGCCATAGATTTTGCCTCTGGGACTGAGGAATGTTGGAGAAACAGCCTGTTCAGTTCCACTCTTGGAGACAGATGGGCTCTGCCATTTACTGTATATTCTCAAAAATATACTGTAAGCCAATTTACTAATTTCTAAAATGGTAACAGTGGGGCCAACCTTGAAGTGCTGTTGTCAAAATTCAATGAAATGTAGGTAATTAACTCGGCATAGTCTTGTATGTGGTGGTATTGTTATTATTCATACATATTGTATCCTTGACCTGAAAAACTTATTCCCTTCCTTTCATGTCCCTCCAGTTTATGTGAAAAATTCCATATCATCCTTTAATACCAATCCCCTGTGCTGGTATCTCCTTGCCTTCCCTTCCCCTCTCTTCCTTTCCTTTTTTTCCCTTCCCTTCTCCTCCTTTCCCTTCCCTACCCTTCTCTTCCTCTCCTTTCCCTTTTCTTCCCTTTCCTTCCCCTCCCTTCCCTTCTCTTTTCCATAGTCCAATATATTCCCTATATTTTTTTCATGGTACCCAAGAATTTGTTTTATACTTGTTGGATCTCCTGCCTTCCTTTCAACACTATCCTGAGAGGTCTTTGACTACAGCAACTGTGATATAAATTTCCTATCTCCAGTTTCTCATTCAGGTATTGACATATGTGAACACTCAAATGCTTGTTGAGTTTAATTTTATTTCACAAACTATTTTTTTTTAACATGGCAGCTCTCCCTTCTTTGGACCCATGTTTCCACACAGTTTTAGCTGGAACTGAGTAGGACTGCTCCATTTATTTATTTATTTATTTATTATTTTTTTTAAATTAATCCTCACCAGAGGATATTTTCCCATTGATTTTTAGAGAGAGTGGAAGGGATGGGGAGAGACAGAGAAACATCAATGTGAAAAAGACACTTTGATTGGTTGCCTCTGACACACCCAAACCAAGGCCAGGATCGAGTCTGCAACCAAGATATGTGCCCTTGATTGGAATCAAAACCAGGACCCTTCAGTCCATAGGCTGATACTCTATCCACTAAGCAAAATTGGCTAGGTTTTCACAAACAATTTAATAGTGTTTGCTATGTGCCAGGAATTTTAGAAATATTAATATGTTAATCTTTATAACAGAACTATGAGGTAGGCCTTATTATCTTTATTATTCAGATAAAAACCACAACAATTGATATACAGACAGATTAAGTTGCCTAAGGACACTTTGCAAGTAAGTAGGGGAGCTGAGATTTTAATCCATGTCATAGCTCTTGTCCATGTCTGGGTTCAACAGTACCTGCTCATATAACTGTGGTAAGTTATATGCCCATCTGTCTAAAGAATTATCAAGTCTTTGAAAGGGATAACTGAATTTTGTAAATTGAATGTCATGATAATGACAAAAAAAGAGAGCATCTTATATAATAAAGAGGTAATTAGCAAATTAACCCTAATGCCCTCACAATATGGCTGACTAAGACCAGTCAGGGGGAGGGGCAGTTAGGGTCAATCAGGCAGGCAGGCAATTGAGCAATTAGCAGTCCAGGATTGTGGAGGGTTGTCTGACAGCAAGTTTAGGCCTGATCCCTAGGATTCTGGATAGGAGAGGGTGCAAGATGGACTGAGGGGACCCCTCCTCCATGCACAAATTTTGTGCACTGGGCCTCTAGTTATAAATATAACAACCATACAAATATGATGATTATCATAAAAATGTTTTTATCTTGATTTTGAATTACTGAAAGAAGGCATTACCATTTGCATTTTCTTTTCCATCAGAGGAAGAACAACAAAACCGGAAATAGTTTAACATGTAATGTGATCCCCCAATCATTTTTCTGCAAGGATCAATTCTATTCAAGATTGGCTTGAAGCAGATGAACTTCCTAAAAGGCCCTGGGGGATGGGGAGCAAACAGACAGCTGCTTGATCTTTTTCCAAGTGAACAAACAAGCCTGATCAGTTGGACTTGATTGGCATGTGCAGAATCAAGGAGTCTTTGATCAGTTTTGATAACAAATCATCCTGATGATTACTCACTGCTTACTAACATCATACCACAGATCTGGTGGATCTGATGTGTGTTTCCATTTTAGCTGCATAAACACAAGTCAGCTGTGGGCAGCAAGTGCCATGACAGTGGTGACCTACCGGGAGAAGCACTAGAAAGTGTTTTAGTGTTTGTATAGATCACCTTTGTTAGGATTACCTGGAAGCATTGAGTCATTCAGGTTTATGGGATTCAACTTGGACTTCCTGATTCAGATTCTTTTTAAGATATTGCATTGAGAACAAGCACCCTCAAGGTGAATTGTAGAATAACACAATTTGAGTACCACTGTCTTAGTCAGCTTGGGCTGTCTTAACAAAATACCAAAGACTGGGTGGTTTAAACAACAGGCATTTATTTCTTACAGTTCTGCAGTCTCTGAAGCCCAAGATTAAGGTGCAAGAAAGATTTGGTTCCTGTAAGGTCCTGCTTTCCTGATTCCTGGCTTATAGATAGCCACCAGTTTCTCACTGGGTGCTTATATGGCCTTTCTTCAGTGTAAGAGCAGAGGGAAAGAGAGGGAGAGAGAATCTGTCTTCTTCCAAGGATACTAATACCATTTTGAGGTTTCCACCCTCATTACCTTATCTAAACCCTGTTACTTTCCAAAGTTCCCACCTCCAAATACCATCACATTGAGAGGTGGAACTTCAAAATATGAATTTCGAGAGGGACACAAACATTCAGCCCATTACAACCACTGAGGTGGGACTATCCTTTACAGTATCATGGAGGGATTGGCTCTAGAACTTAGTTTGACTAATCCTCAAGGAAATTTAGATTCTCTCTCTCTCTCTCTCTCTCTCTCTCTCTCTCTCTCTCTCTCTCTCTCTCTCTTTTTCTCTCTGTCTCTGTCTCTCTCTCTATTTATTTACTATTTGTGATCAATTAATTGATGTTTATGCCTGCAGAGGAGTTTAGAGATTGAGTTTGCATTAGAACAACAAAAAATGTTCCTACATTTGTTTTGGCTCAATTGTGTCAGTGATTTCAAGTCTGATCCCTATGCCTGTAGGACGGAAAAAAGGAATGAATTTTCTGGATGACCAATATTTGAATTGCTTGAGAATTATAAAAATAACCCCCACAGAGTAGTTGTTAAAGAGATGATATATTAGGCAGGGCTTTTTGTCAACACCTGAATGATGGCAGCTTCCTCCCAGAAAAACATTTTAAACTTTGGAATAGCTGTTTAATATAGCAGGGAAATGTTTCTTCTTTGAGCTCTGTTAGGAAGGGCTAGTGCAGAGGAGTGTGTCCTTTTTGATATCTTGGAACAGTTTTTCATGCCATTCATCACTTCAGCATAACCTGATTTCAAAATGATGGGAGCCACTGATCGCTTGTAATCACATAATGACCATGTTGCTGCCAGAGCACAACTCCAGAGCAAGCCAGAGAGCATCTGCAGCATTTTTCTAAGGACATATGAAAATTGCAGTTATTTTCCAATAGGTATATCATATGCAACATTGTAGTACGATTCTGACATTAACATGAAGTAACCTGGAGTAAGCATCAACTCTACAGTTGGACACAAGCTCCAGTAAGACAGCCTTCACTTCTGATGCCAGCCATAAATTTGGAGGGAGGTTTTTCATGAACCCCCCAAATTAGATAATTTGCTAAAACAACCCACAGAACTTAGGAAAGCATTGTATTTAGAATTATTGTTTTAATATAAAGGATATAAACCAAGATTAGTCAAATGAAGAGACACAAATAGCAAGATCTCGGAGGGTCTGCTTTCTTTCCCTCTTTCTGTGGAATTAGGATAGGTCACCCTCTTGGCACATGGATAAATTCCCCAATAAAGGAGCTCACCTGAATCTCAGTTTCCAGAGGTTTTAGGATTTCATTACATAGGCATAATCTATTAAATCATCAGTCAAGTGAATGAACTCATTCTTCAGCTTTCCTCCACTATTGAACCCAGGCTCAGAGCCCCAATTTCTAATCACATAGTTGGTTTTTCTAGCACAGCCACCCCTCATCATGAGTTATTCCTTAGCTAAAACTCAGTTGTAGTCCAAGGACCCACCATGAATAACAAAGACATACCTATCATTTGGGAAATTCAAAGGGCTTAGAAATCCATCCCAGGAATGCAGATACATTCTTTAGTACGTGCCATTTTAACCCCCAGAAAATTATATTTCAGATAAAATAATCTTAATCATTGGAACCTCATGTGTAGTTAGAGGAGGAATGAATCTCTGAGATGATTTAGTCCAAACCTCTCCTTTGACAGATGAGGAAATTGAGGTCAGGAGGTGAAGGGCATTCCTCAAATTCATAACTAGCAAGCAGTAGAACTAGAATTGGAATCAGAACAGGATCAGGTTTTCCTATCCCAGGGCCAGAATGGAAAGTGTTTTAGGAGATCTATATATCCATGTGGGAAATGTTGGGGATTGGAGGCAGGAGGGGGAGGGAAAACATGCATGTTTGTGTGCACTAGCAGGTATATGTTGAGAGCCTTGCAGCAAGAATATTGGGCATCTGCTGTTTATTTTGCTTGTATGAGAGTTGCTATTGACTAATAGCTTCTTAGACCACTGCTGAAACAAACAAACAAAAACTTGAGTGTCTGTCACCATTTCTCCTGGCCTAGGGAAACCTTATTATAAAAGATAAATTAGAGATTAGGGTTTGGCTCTATTCTGAATATGAGTCAGCTCAGGAGAAAATGATCAGGAAACAATTCTACCTCCCATTGTTTTAATTTCTCCATTTTTATAAAACAAAATAGGAGAGAGAAGAATAGTATCATATTCTGACACTATAGAACAAATACAAAACATTCTAAATTTTTTGTTTTGATAGACAAATAAAAATGAATGTATAGAAAACCATTGTGATCCTGTGCATGCCCCCTTTCCACCTCTTTCAGATTCAGGCATTGGGCTGACTAGACAATATTTACAACCCAACTAGCTTATATAGTGAGTGTGTGACTAATTTTCTTTGCTTCCAACATCCCTGCATAAATACTTCCTTAAAATAAAAGGAAGATTTATGTAATGCTTGGGAAGGAAAAAAAAAAGCAAAAAAACTAAAAACTAAAAAAAATGTGTTCCAGATAGCTCACATTTTTTTCTTTCTTTTAAATATTTTTTTATTGATTGTTAGAGATAAAGGAGAGCGTGAGAGAAAGAGAAACATCCATGTGAGAGCAGAACATTGATCAGCTATCTCTTGTATGCTTCCTACTGGAGATTGAGCCTACAACCTGGGTATGTGTCCTGACTTGGAATCAAACCAGCAACCTTTGGGTGCATGGGGTAACACCCAACCAATTGAATCACACTGGCCAAGGCCATTTTTTTTTTCCTTTATGAATTTCTTGTTCTTCCTTTTGAAATCTCTCTGGTCAAGGAGCAACTTTTAAAAGTGCTTGCTCTCTGCTAGGCTTTGTCTTTTTTAGAGAAGTAATAAGAAAAGATAGAGGCCTCAGTTTAGCTCCTCTCTCTTAAAGATACCATGTACTCCTTGTACATGATCTATCCTTTCAACTGTCTTCTATATTCCTATGACTTTTACATCTCCAGTCCAGAACTTTCTCCTGAAAATCAGAACCAAAGCACCTCCAACTCTACTGGGTCAACTGAGTTCTTTATTTCCTCCCCAAATAATTTCCTTTCTCTGTTTTTTCAACTTGCCAAATGGCACCACAATTTACCCAGGCACTTAAAACAGAAACATTGAATCATGCCCTCACCCCCTTTCCTCACACATTCTGACTTCGTGTTCCTTTTGCCATCTCCACATCAGACACTCAACATCTGTTTCTTTATCTCCTGTGATGGATACCTCATTGGTCTCCCTTCTTTGGACAGTGGCTCTTCTCCCTTCTACCATTCAGGAACAGGATGGAATGAATGAAATATTTATAAGTGCATTTCTGAGCTGAACATATTATTGAACAGAACAACTTGAGGACCCAGTATCCAGCTTTAGACCCTTATTAAATGCCTTTGTATAAAGACCACATTATTTAGCCTAGTTTAGGGCAGGCTCCCAGTCTTCCCATTTTGTGATCCTGACAGCTCATGAGCTTGGTCCTTAAAGGCAGGATCACATTTGTGTGTTTTTATGGGACCTTTGACAGTGCTCACTCTAGCATTAAATTACCTCCAAATAATAGATGCTTATATTTTGTGGACTGAATAAATGTAGGACTATACTTCCTCATGTACTTGAAAGCTAGGAGACCTTCACAGAAAAATTCAATGGCTTCATTTTTTTAATAAATGTAGAAGCTATGGTTAAAGAAGAGGAAACAAGTCACACTGTAAATCTGAACTTGTCTGTCTGGACTACTCTGATACCCTCACATCCCTATTGGGTTTCCTAATGTGCAATCACTGGTCTTTTCTGTTGCTGAGTTTTCTTCTGTCTGTGTCAGACCTTACCTCATAAGCCAACCTCTTTGGCTTTCAGAGTGCTTTGACTTGAATAATCTCTGCAATGGGCTTTTCTTCATTTTCCTAGCTGAGTCCACCAGGGTGTACAGCTCCTTCATCTCCTTTTATGTTGTGAACCTGAGCTGTGGGTAGAGTCTCTTGTCCCTTTCTTACCATCTCCTGTAGTACTCACCACCCTTTCAGTCTTGTTTTGCTCCTTGATTCTTCTAATGACTTCTCACTCCTTCTAATTAAAGATTTACAGCAATGATACTTCTAGAATTTGCTGCGAGACCAATGACATCCTTTCCCTGATACATCTCTGCTTCTGCCTTTTAAAAACTGCTTTCTTACATTGAAGAAATAGAATGCATAGGTAAGCCATTTTTTTTCCATTGGCAGAAGAAGCCGACAGTATAGAAACCCTTTGCCTACACAAAAGTGAAATAAAAGGTTTGTTTTTGTTATTCCCGTTTTTTGTTGTTGTTGTTGTTTTTTTAAAAATATTTTATTGTTTTTTTTTAAATATTTTGTTGATTACAGAGAGGAAGGGAGAGGGACAGAGAGTTAGAAACATCGATGAGAGAGAAACATTCATTAGCCACCTCCTGCATACTCTCCACTGGTGATGTGCCTGCAACCAAGGTACATGCCCTTTACTGGAATCGAACCTGGGATGATTCAGTCCGCAGGCCAATGCTGTATCCACGGAGCCAAACCGGTCAGGGCTTATTCCCATTTTCTTAAACCATGCTGTTTTGTAAGCACACATGACCTGGTGGCAAAGGGAATGGGAGAGAACATGTGATGCCCCCCCAGCTTAGAATTACTCTCTCCTGTCCACCATACTAAAATGCAACTGCAAGTCCAAAGCCCCCCTGCCTGTTCAGCTAGGCCCCACAACATTGTACAGCTATGCAGAGGAGCCACACAGAGCAGCCATAATGACTTACAAGCTTTAGGACAACAAGATGTTTGGTCCTTGATTCTCATACCTAGGTGTGGTGAGGGAGAAGAGGCAGGGAGTTGGAGCCTCTCTAAATGAGGAAGTGAATCCAAATTTTGTTATCATCTGAAGATGGAGCAGAACTGCTTATCTTTTGGGTTAAGTCCAAATTTTCTGCTTATCTTCCCATGCCCCACTTTGTACATTTCATGCTCCAGCCTTATCCAGCTGCTCATATTACAAATCTGACCTCCCATGCCTCCATAGACATACCCACCAGGGAGCTGTTTACTTATCTGCTTATTTCTGTTTTGCTTGAAGTACATACTGTTCTCCAAAGCTTGGAACTAGAACAGTACTTCTCAAAGCGCGGTTCCCAACTCTGCAGCATTTGTTTCATGGGAGAATGTGTTAAGAGTACCGATCTCATGCTCTACTCCAGACCCCATGAATCAGAAACCCTGGGGTGGGGCTCAGCACTCTGTGTTTTAGTAAGCCTTCCTGGGGATTCGGAAGCACACTAAACTTTGACAACCTCTTCTCTAGTGTGAGCTCCAAATTCTCCCCATTCCTTATTGAGCACTGTCAAAGGTCCCATTATAGTGGATGCTTGAAGGTGGGCCTAGGATGGCTTTCCACCTCATGCCATGGAACTGACCTGATTTTCATTTATTTAATATATTTTATGGGGGGGGAACCTTAGCAAAAGCAGAATTATGGTGGGATTGTGGAAATTTCCCACATGACTCAATCATGAATTTTGCCCATATGTAAACAGTGGGGAAAGGAGGAAGATTTAAGATTTGCAAAAATCTACAAGGCAGAAATTGTCAAATGACCTAAGAAGAACTGAAAGAGTTGAGTGAGGGAGAGAATGTTTCGAGTTAGGGTATACAGACACTGGTGAGTTTGAGTTATTCAACAACAGTCATATTTAGAATTACTCTCTCCTGTCCACCATATGAGAGAGGAGTAGTCCCCAACCACAAAAAGCTCTCAATGGAGACAGGAAGATAAAACAAAACCATGGCTACTAGTGTGAGAAGCAGTCTAGGGTGGTGGTGAAAAGTGAGAGCTCTGCCTACAGCTTGGCTTCTCATTCTGCACCAGCCATTTACCAGTTAGTGGATTTGAGCAATTTGCTGAACGATTCTGTCTCTGCTTTGCTTCCCTCCTCTGTGAAGGGGAGTAATAAAAGTAATTTATAAGGTTATTGTGAGAGTTAGCACACAATAATAAGTAAAAGGCCTTTGGAACATTTAGCTTAGCATATAGTAAGGGCTCAGTAGATGTTAGTTCTTATTTTGTCATTAAGAATTGTGATAGAAACATCCAGAAATAGGTGTTCTATAGTATAACTGTTCTTGTGATGTTTCATCCATGATTAGAGAGCTATAGAAAGCATTCAGACAGTAATCTTGCCCCATGGGCTCAGTGCAATCAAGTTGTATTGGTCAAGAATATAATACCAGAACCTGTTTAATTTGGAAATGACTCTAGTGTTATCTCTTTTGGTGAATGGATTCTTAATCAGTCTGTTCCAAACTTATAATAGTATGTATTGCACAATTCAGAACTTCTGATGCCAGGCAGTCCACTTAGGGTACAACCTTTGTGTGAGATAAAAAACATGCCAGAAGCTTTTTTGCATCATCCACAGGCCTTTGGTTGGAACAGCTTGTATTGAAACTTATAAAGAAGAGAGTGAGGTCACATTGCTTTTTCATCTGTGGATTAAGTGGCTTTATTTTTTTAATCCCCAAATTTAGAGTTTCTTACTCTTTGGAGTCATTTGCAACTTCCTGTTAGAAAGGAGATAGAAGACAATATATTGAACTAGCTAGTAAAATGATGGAAAACTATTATTCATAGTGAAGCAATTGGAAGTACAATTCAAAGAGAAAGCAATTCTCTCTGTGTGTTGGATGCCCTAGGCCAGAGGTCTGAGAGCTTCATTGCATAGGCTAGAGTTTGCTTGACACAACTCCAGTTTCTTTCGAGCCTAGCCTTCTGTAGGGGTGAGATAAGGAATGAAGAGGCAGTTTGAAGTAATTTCAAACCTGAAGTTCACAAGTTATTATAAATGCTAGGCTCAGGTTTACAGAACTAAGCCCAATCAACTCTCAGTATGGGAACTGAGGGAGTTTTGTGCTGTTTGTTTGGAGGGTTATAGTTTGAAAGGTGAGAAAGCAGTGAGGCCATTATTTAGAATGTCATCTGTAGTGGGTGTGTTGGGGTAATGGACTTTTCATACTAAAGAAAGTCAAGCAATCTCTTTGGCTTGGGAACAGGAAAACAGCCTGTTACTCTGGAATGAGCAAATTCAGATTGAAGATGGGGGCTTATTAGGCATTGAGAAGTACTGTGTCTATTCCAAACTCCTTGTGTTAGTTTGCTTGGGCTGCCCTAACAAAATACAGCAAACCGAATGGCTTAACACAAACTTACTATCTGACAGTTTTGGAGGCTTTCAGAAGTCCAAGATCAAGGTGTCTGCAGGGTTGTTTCATTCTGAGGGAAAATCTGTCACATACTCCTCCCCTAGTTCCTAGTGTCTTCCTGGCAATCTTTGCTGTTCCTTGGCAGGTAGAACCCTTACTGTGTCTTTGCCTCCATCTTTACATGATGTTCTCCATGCATGCATGTCTGTATCCAAATTTCCCCTTTTTAAATGGACACCAATCCTATTGGATTAGGGCCCATCCTCATGATCTCATGACTACACTTGTAAAGATCCTTTTTCTAAGTATGATTACGTTGTAAGAGGTTAAGACTTCAACCTGTGAATTTGTGGGGAACAGTGCAACCCACACACTCAGACTGTATCCACTCTAATCACACACTATCACATTGAGAGAGCTGTGGTCCATGAAACAGGAAGCCTGGGAGGTGATGCCAACTCTACTTCTAATTGGCAATATGACACGGACACATGGAGTCTGAGGCCTTGCCCCATTCTGTAAAGAGAGCTAGGTGTCATTCTCTTAAATTTCTTTCAACCCTGCAGCTCTTTCTCTGAAGTTCTCCTTTCCTCTCTAGGGAATCTTATATTGGTTAATGGCATTGTACTTACTTTTTTGGCTTATACTATGGTATTGCTAATATCATAAAGATATGATGTTCTTATAAAGTCCTCAGTCCCTATTTCTCTACTCTCTTGATGTGAACTGGGCCAGGGACTGCCCCAAAGAACATGCTAAGCATTTATCACAATGGGTAAGGGAAAACTGATTTATGCTTTTCTTTGAACTGTTAGAAATACTTGTGCCACCTTCTGGTTTTGTGGATGTTTTATGAGATCCCTGCAATGCCTTCATTGTCTTCTACATTTCCATATGAACAAGTCTTGTCAAAGTGTAACATTCCCAGTCTGACATTATCTAGGATAAGTAAACCTGAACGAGCCAGACCTGAGGTGGTGTCTTGGGTTTTGGACCCTACTGGAGTAAGAACACTGTTGGATCTCACAATATCCTCACAACCAATGCAAATGATGAGTCACAGTGCACACATCTTAGTTGTTTTCATTGTTTTGCTTAGCCATTCTTGAGTATCTTATGAAGCACACCTGAGAAATATTGAACTTTAAAAATGTCAGTAACCTATTTTTATATGTACATATGACCTTTTGATTCTTAATTTGTTTTTATTGTGTATATTTATTTTATCAGAGCATTAATTAAAAGGTATTGTAAGCTTACTATCTGTGTGTCTTAGACAAGGTGCTTTGTTTTCTGTGCATCAAGTTCCTCCTCTATAAAGTAGTCAAAAAAACTTCCATTCTTTTTTTGTATTAGGATTGTGAAAATGGATCAGATGAAATTGTGGATAGTGATCAAAGGACTTTATGAGTAGAGAGACCATGTGTTTCTGTTTATATATATTATCTTGGGGTGATAATTAACAATATCTCTTTATATTGGACAGTTTCTGAGTTTACATAATAAATTATATTGTCCCTTATAGAATAACAAATATAAGGATTCTTGGTTTTATCATTCATGTCACTATATAAATGATCTTAAATTCTGGGTTCTTAAATTGTTCTTTAAAATTTAAAGCCTTTCTCTTTGCTGACTTTGAAGGACAGAATAACCAACTGAATATGAATTCTATACATTCATGCCCATTCATGTAATTGGTGTCATTGACCATGATGGACCTTAGGTGGACCCTGCTGCTATTTGCTATTTTGCCCCAGGACTATCCTAGGCCCTGCAGTGTTCATAGTGTTCACAGGCTTCAGTTCCTCAATGATTTTCCCCTACCAATTACTCAGCTCCTAGGACTGGCTACAGGGTAACACTGGTAATTCACCTTTGTCTGTCTGCTCCTAAAGACAAATACTCAGGCCTTGTCCATTTTGAAGATAAAACTATTGATTTCTTTACACTGGTAAACAGTTGATGATAGACAGAATAAAACCACATAAAGGCTGCAAAGCTTAAGAAAGGATATGATAAAGTCCATGGTCTATATTTCTCTACTCTCTTGGTGATGATAGTAACTATAAAGCTCAATGGGCTTTTCTCCTCCTAGTTTGTACCTGAGGCTGGAATACACCACAGTATTCCCTTTCCTTAGACTCCATATTCTCCTTTGGGAAACAGCACAACTTCTTCAAAGTCTCATACCTCCATTAATGCTGGATAGTAGGTTAAAGCCTTTTCCTGAATGAGCATTTGCTTCTCTGAGGATTTAGAGACCAGAGAAGACTCATTTAACAGGGACTTTTATTCATGTAATTGCATATTTTTATTACTATTATTCAAATGTTTAACAGTGGTATACAATGTAAGGATCGCAAAATTTCCTGGGCCCCACTCCTCCTTTGTACAGTTGAAGGACATTGAAATTGAGAGATCAGCAACTGTCTTTTAATCACAGAGTAGGCCTCATCCTAAGTGTCCAGGTTCTAGATCTCTTCCAAACATACTATTCATAGGATTTATTAATCATTTTGGTCTTTACATGCTGTATTGAATATACTAAGTATTAATATTATATAATGAATAATGAAATTCTAGATGGATTGTATCATTTCTAAATGCTTAGTCTCTTCCTTCTCTGGATTTCAGCGGGCAGATTTGCCAATCAGTACTTTTTTTTTTTTTTTAACTATATTTTATTGATTTTTTACAGAGAGGAAGGGAGATAGATAGATAGAGAGCTAGAAATGTCCATGAGAGAGAAACATCGACCAGCTGCCTCTTGCACACCCCCCACTGGGGATGTGCCCATAACCAAGACACATGCCCCTGACCGGAATCGAACCCGGGACTCTTCAGTCCTAAGACCAACGCTCTACCACTGAGCCAAACCAGTTTTGGCAACCCAATTAGTACTTTTAACATTCATGGTATTTTGATGATTTACAAAGTAACTGACCATAGTTTATGGCATGTAATAATTTGCCATGTAATTATCATATAATTATTATGTAATAATTATGGCATGTGATAATTTGTCACAAGAACAATAACTACCACTTGGGTTGTTCTAGTATTAAATGAGATAGGACACAGAAAATCCTGAGCATGAATGTGAATTCCTTGGGCTAAAAAGCTGGATGTGGGAGTGTTTACTTATTGAGAGAGTCTAGTCATAAAGCACCCATTTACATTTGAATTGGGTTAAGAATTTTGTGATTTGGAAAGGGTTTTGGATGTAATCCTCATGGATGTAGGAGGTCTATTCTAATTTATATAACAGCTTTCCTTCCCCCTCTCCCCACATTTTTTTTTTATAATACCATAGCCTCTTTCTGATTGGCCTCTGTGGTTGCCCCTTTTCTGGGGCTCCTGGAGGCAACCTGCTGGCATGAATATGTTAGCTGCAGAGAGTGAATCAGGGATTAGAGCACATTCTTATGACCAGGAAGCCCAGGGTGGTGAATCACCTGGATTTACTTATTTAATTGACTAAACTACCTTTCTAATCCTCCATTTCCTACCAAGATCTGGTTCAAACACTATCTTCTAGCTGGAACCCTCAACCTGAAGTTATCACTCATTTCTCTAAACCATGGCAGCTGTATTTCTCTTATGTATGCATGCTTTTTATTGCCTTTTATCCTGCTCCCTAGGATATATGCCTTATATCTTTCTGTTTCTCCCAGAATGCCTGGCACAGAATCTTATACATGAAATGTGCTCTGAGATTGTGTTGAGCAGGGAAGATAAGGTGAGGGGGACTCAAGGGATCAGGGCCAGCCCGTTCCTTCTTATGGAACACTGTCAACTCTTATTAGTGAAAACTTCATCCATGTACCTGGACTACATGTGTCTATGGCCTTGACACATTTCTTGGCAGCAGAGATGCTAAGAAACATAAACAAACTGGTTAACAAAGGAGAAAAAAAAAGAGGCCCACACAATCTTCACCTCCTTTGCTCTATTACTTTTAAAGAAGTCTGTTTGTGTTATCACTTCAACAGTTTGGTAAATAGCTATGCCTTCTCGGTGATCTGTCTTCTGTGGTTGATTAGTCATGGGTAAAAGCTGTATCCATGTCTTCAAGTTGCTTGGCAATATGTACGCAGGAACTGGAGGTAAACAGAGATGAGTACATGGGTAGCAGCTTAGAGTGACAATATTAATGTGTTCATCAACTTGGAACTTTTAGGTCTATTCATATCAAACTTAAAAAGAGAACCACTGCAGTGATTATATTTTATTTAATTTTTGGCAGCAGGAGAATCTTATTTTTCAACACTATTATAAATAAAATTCATAGATATCCTTAAAGCAATTCGGCTGGGAGGTGTATATTGAAGGAGTTGCCTTTTGTTATCATCTCCTTCCACCTACTTCTGAGCTCCTCTCACAACTTTAGGGATCTTTGGAACACAGAAAACCTCCCCATTCCCCCCCTCCTCCATGATTTCACATTCATGCAACTTATTATAGAAGACTACTTAACTGAAATTCAAGAAAACACAGTTCTGGTTTTACGTTAGCCATTAATTTGCTATAAACAGTGAGTAAACCAAATGTTCTCCCTAGATCTGAGTTTCTTAGTGAACTAAATAAATTTATCTTTATGAGCTTCTTGATATGGTGGTGTAAGAGTTGACAGTTTTATTTTAGTCTAGTTTATAATAAAAAGTTATTTATTCTTTTAAAATTTACTACAAGTCATATGATTTTAGCCCTGAGTATAGGGTTGGTTAGCTTCTTATTTTGTACATGCTCTTGGAATTTCATTTTTTGTTGGCCCAGATGCTTTGCTGAATAACTCCACAGTAGCCTTCAGCATCTCACCTAATTAGAGAAGTGTTTCTGATCTGTAAAGGACCATCCCATTCATCATCTCCTTTGATCTTTACAAAGTATGTGAAGTATCAGAGAGGGAATTTCACATGCATTTTATAGTAGAGAAAAGGTTAAAGCCACCAACTGGCCCAGAGTCACAAAGTGATGATGGGGTATTTTCACCTACTCATCCAGTAAGTCTAGCACATGTTGGGCTAACTTTTGATTGCTATGAAACTGGTGGTTATATAACACAGGTAACTTATGGAATTTCATTGAAGGCCCATGAATTTTTTTATCTTTAATAATTGACTTCTATGGCTCCTGTTTTCCGAATCAAGAAGAAATCATGAGTGGGCATATAATCTCTAAGGAGTTTCTTAATCTTTCATCTAGTCTCCTGACCTCCACTCTCATCTCCAGTACATTTTCGACTTTACAATCAGAGAGAGTTTTTCTTAAGCACAAAATAATCACATCTCTCTCCTTTAATGTTTTCCTGACAGCTCTGTAAGGTAATTTATATTCCTATGCTTGATCTATAAAACTATTCATTGTTTGGTTTTTGCCTTCCTCAACAGTGCCAACACTGCCTTCCAAGCCCTCCACTTGTTTGTACAAAACCAACGTTCACACTTACGATATTCCAGTTTTCATGCTAGGATGGAGATGAAAGCTAATGAATGAGATAGACCTAGGTGATGCCCTGCCTGAGATAAGCATATACATTCCAGCTGAGCCAAAAGTCATATATTTGACATTGTTCAGTCCAGTTTTCTCCCATTTCTTTATTCTTTCTCCATCTGGCAAACATCTACTCATCTTCATAACTCAATCTCTATAATCTATATGAAGCCTTTCTTTTAGTCTCAAGGAGAATTGAACTAAATCATCCTTTTTTGTTCCTATTGTACTTTTATATATCTCCATGATAGCATTAATAATGCTTTAACCTTATTCATTGGTGTATTGGACTTCAGTTATCTTGAAGGTGGGACATTCCATCAACATATACTTAGTACATTAACAGTTTGTGAGTCATAGTACTGCACAGCCAATAAACGCAAGCCCAAGAAAACAAAAGCATTTACTGTGCTTATATTATTTTTTAGGGAGATTGATCTGCCTATAACAGTAGCTATTATAGTATAATAGATTATTTTGCCTTTCAGCAAAGTATGCTGAAACTCTTGACTAAAGCTGTTGGCTTGGGTTAAACTTCAGAGAATCACAAAAAGTGATAGCTAGTAGATGATTGAACAGAGCTTTACTTAGGCCACATATATTTACAATTCACATAAACCTCCCTATTGCAGACATGTGAATGAGGAAGCCTACATACAAACCATGCTTTGTGGCCAAAAAAGATTATTTTAGATCATCTACTATTAATATTATGTTGTTTTAAAAATAAACGAACATTTACATACAATTTCAGCTTTGTCAGGAATGAAAGATTTATCTTTAAAATCTTAAAAGTTATTGATTAAAAAAAATAGCATACCTAAATATAAGAAAAAAAGGTTGAAAATTCCAGTATAGAAACACTGAAAATTTAATTCTGACCAGGTTTCCTTCTAAGCTATTGTTCCTAGTGCATATTCATCAGTGAATCTATACAAAACTACTTACCTTCTATTTTCCAAAGTTATCAAAGAAAAATTGATAGCAAATGAATATATAATTGCTATTTGATATCAAAACTCATGCTGTGGGTTTGTGCATTTCTAATATGTGTTTTACTCTCTATTCAATTCCTACCTAAACTCTTCACATTTGGTTGAGAGATAACCTTTTCTGCTACTCTCTCTAGACACAGGTCCAAAGTCACTTCATTTAAATGCCTTCCTAATTAACCACTCATTTCTCTGTGCATCCACATCTCCTTAGCACTTGGGCACTTTTTGGAATTCTGGCCATTCCTGCTAGTTTGAATATTCAGTGTGTTTGCCTGCTTTCTTGTTTTCATGTTTATTCAATCAGCTTTTCACACTCCACCAGAGTGAGATCTATCGTTCACCCATCTGTCTATTTTCTCTTATTCTTAAACTAAATTATGTCACCTCCCATCCCAGATAGTATATAAAACTAATCAAAATGTATAACCTTGTGTTTAAATAGTGTATGTATTTGGTTTATTCTTAATTCCTTGGTAGACTATGAGGTCCACATGAGGAAGGAATCATGTTCTTTTTGTTCACTGCTGCTAGCCCAGTGCCAAGATGACATTGTTAAATAATATTTATTACATGAATGTATTATAAAAAAAAATTGGAAAATTCAAATGCACATAAAGAATAGAGAGCAAAATCACCCAATGGCTAGTAAGTATCAAACAACCAATGTAAACACTTTTGTCATGTATATATATTTGATATGTATATAAGATATCAATATTTTTTAAAAAACAGGGTCATAAAGTATACATGGTTTGACTTGCTTTTTATGCATCATATCATGACCTTTTTATTGTATGTCACTATATATTATTTACACTACCATTAAAAATTGCTGTTTTTAAATATTATCCACATGTCAACAGTTCTCAAACTTTTTAGAATTTCAAAATTATGGAGGATTTGAACTGCATCCATTGAGATGTACCTTATAAGAAATTAAAACAGAGAAATATAAAAATTGATTTTAAAATAAGAAATAAAATATGATTACGTTAATTTGAGAAACATTTTAAAATAACAACTAGATCTTTCAAAGATATTATCAAGAATAGCATTATTTTACATTTTTTCAAATCTTTTCATGTCTTGCTTAATAGATGACAGCTGGGTTCTCATCTGCTTCTGCATTCAGTCTGAGACAAAGACTGTTTTCATTAAAGTATATTTAAAAAATTCAGTCCGTCCTGGCCGGTTTGGCTCAGTGGACAGAGCATCAGCCTGTGAACTGAAGGATGCCAAGTTAGATTCCAGTCAAGGGCACATACCTTGGTTGTGGGCACATCCCCAGTAAGGGGTGTGCAAGAGGCAGCTGATTGATGTTTCTCTCTCATCCATGTTTCTAACTCTCTATCCCACTCCCTTCCTCTCTGTAAAAAATAAATAAAATAAAAATAAAAAATTCAGCCTCACACAGGTATATAGTTGGAAAATGGAGGAATATTTGAGTTTTCTCTTTGGGAAGAATACAATGTGCCATGCAGACCCAAATCCCATTTTCACATGGAGATTTGTGCCTCTGCCCTTAGAATATCCTGAGGACAGTGGGAAGACCGTTTCTATCACAGTTTTTTCAGGTGGGCAGTATAATCCCCGCCTTGGATTCATTTGATGAATCCATCTTTGTCCCTGCGGCTGTGCACTAGTCACATTTGTTATCCATTTCATATTCCCATTTAGCATCCTTATCCAATATCTATATTTGTTCTTAATATCCTATGGATTAGTAGCTTCTTCCTCATTTATTACTGTGTTGCCTCTATAGTTCTGCCACTCAGAATCTATTCATTCTTTGTTAGCATATTAAATTTTCAATTGTACATAACTTATGTTATTTCTTTTTTTTATTTTATCAGTGACTTATGAGTTCAAAGTAGAAGAGGGCATTTTTGGTATGTGTTTAAGCTGCCATCTTGTCCAATTCATTCACTATAAAAATCTACCAGCATTTATTAAACCAAGTCCCCATTCTTGGATATTTATGTTGTTTCTAGTTCTTGTTATTACAAACATCACAATGATAAACATCTTTATTGCTAAATATTTGCAAGTATCTATTATTTTATCCTTAGATTATGTTTTCAGAAATAAAATTATTGGCAATTTTTACCATACATGTCTGACCATGTCCTTCTTCTAGATTTTTACTGGCTTTTCATTGCCTGCAGGATTAATGCCCTAACAGCATGATTGGGTATAAAAATACATCAATATCTATCTCCTACTGATTTCTTCAACCTTATATTTTCCCACTATCTTCCGTTCAACACACTTGCAATTCTCAATATCCTATGCTTTCTCATTCCACCATGTCTTTACCTGTGTTGTTCATTTTTATCAGAGACACTTTCTCTTCATCTCTTTGCACAGTGATCTGTTTTAAACACTGCTCAGGTGGGCCCTCTGCTGTGAAGTCTTCTGTGACCTTTCCATGTTTTCTCTTCTGTGTTCTCTTCTTGTGCACTATTATATTCCCTGTATTATAGCATTCACTCCTGGCATTTACATGCTTGTCTTCACCACTAGGTGGAAATTCTCTAAAATTGTTGTTTGGACCCTAGCACTTAGCATAATATAATTACATAGAAGGTACTTGATCAATGTATAATTGAGTAATGAGTGATATTGTATAACTATAAGTAATATCACATTAAATTATTATTTTTTTGCTTCCCTAAAACACATAGTAAACTTGTTTTTGGTGATACTATATCATTATTATCAATCTTCTATCATCTATCAATCATCTATCAATTATCTATCAATTATCTATCTATCTATCTATCTATCTATGATAACATTTTTTTATCTCCAGTCTTCTAATGCAGTATCAATTATATCCTTGCACCCTCTAAATATTTATTTGATTGACTTTTAGACAACATTAAAGTATCAGTGAAGATGAAGAATATTAATTGTTGAGTTTTGCTATAGATCATTACATGCTAGACCTTCAGGATGTTTGCACTAAATACTAACCTTGGACAAACCTCTTTCCCTTTCTTAGTTTTGTGGGATTAAACAAAGGTTTTGGACTTGACCTCCAACGTAGCTTCCAGCTCTAGTAGTTTATTTTCTTACTTATGAATCCAGTCTAGTTCAAACCTAGACCATGACCCCTGCTCTACATAAAGTTAGTGACCTTGATGTTTCATAACAGCTCTTGCTTGTAGTGTATTTTTAGAGCCCAAAATGGATTCATAACACTTGTATTTATGTTTCAACATACATCTGGAAAAATGACTTACTCAAGTTCAAGAAAGAAGACTTATATTATAAATCCTTTTTGAAATATTTGGTCTGCAAATGAACTTGTACCTATCAATATATTTATGGTGAATTTGGAAGTAATAGCAAAAATAATAAAGACTTTGCTACTTTTTAAAGTAAGTTCATAGAATGAAAATAAATACATTTTTAATCAAGCAAAGCTGAATAAATCTGGCTAGAAAGCAGATACAAAACTCAAGATAGTATCTTGAATTGATTGAGGAAAAAAAGGTACAGAATTACATAATCCTTTGTCTTTATTCAGGAATTTATTTCCTGCATTCAGTACATATTTTGTCTGAAGTTCAGTAAAGACCTCCAGCTCTCTCATCAGAAATCATATTTGTGATTATGCTAAAATTAACGATGGACCTGATTTTGCTGGATTTCCAGTATGAATGCACTAACAATCTCATTGAACCCGCTGGGTGTGGTTTTGGATACTTTGTTTCACTTTTTCATGCTTTTTTTTTCCTTCTATACTATGTAGGTATTACTTAGCTGTACAAAAATGCAATGTTTTTAAACTAAAATTGTTTTAGAGTAGACATCACTTTGATTTGTACTGAGTTCTGTATTTCTTACAGAAGCAGTAACAATAGACAATCAAATGGATGAGGAGTTGGTATTTTGGTGATTTAAAAAATTTGGGCTATAAATTAAGGAAGTAATGCTAGCAGTAGTTTTAGTGCTGTGATCTGTCTTAAAGTCACAAGCTTTGAGGCCCTAGGACAATTGTGTGGAGTTTTAACCACAAGGCAAGTCTGTTGATCAGTTAAACAAGAAGCACACACTCTCAGTGACACACAATTGCTACTACTTGTATAATTTAAACAGTGCTAATTTTCTTGGCTTCCAAGAGATCTTTGTCTTATTATAAGATGTCTTTCTTATCTCATGATAAATTTATTTGGTTGGCGCAAAATGAAGTGAGGAAGACAATGGGTTAACTTCAAAATTCCTGTCCCACGTATTTTGAGAAAAGTGGGGGCAGATAATGTGGTGGAAAGCATGTTGCACTCCTTGTTTATAGATCCAGGATCTGCTCTTTCGCTCAGTGGTAGGAATCTGAGCAGTTTTGTATCTAATGTAGAAGTATTACTACCTGCTAGTCTATCTAATACCGTTACATGGTGTAAGGGAAAATGCCAGTGTTATTGCAAAGCACAGAACAAATGGATGTTGTTAGCATTGTTGTAGGATCTATGTGTATGGGTAAAAGTGAAATCCTTGGAAACAAGCTGGGAGATTTTTTCTTTACCCTTCCTTCTGCCAAAAATGTATATTGATTGCAGCTGGAAGGAAACCTTTCGGAAAGGAAAAAAGGATGCTGAATAGGAGTCAGAGCCTGTTTAACATTCTATAGTTTGAGCGTGCCTCTTTATGTTTCATAATAATAATTCAGCTTCTAAGTGACTTCTCTGATGTGAGAGCCCATTAAATAGGGAGAGCTATAAAACGCTGAAAGTTTCCCCTCAGGGAGATGACCAGGACATTGGACAGTGTGTTTGCCTGAGGATATTCAATTTTCTAAGGTTCTATAGATTTCTAAGAGGCCAGTTATGTGGCAAGTGAAAGGCCAAAAGAGCTAGCCACCTACCAGCCTTGAACGTCATTTATTTAGACTGTGCTAAACTCTGTGGTAGGCTCTTTGGCCAAAATAGTAGATTTGACCTTCAAAACAACTCTTCTAGAAGAATACTATTGAATGCAATTAGGGAATACTTACGTGCAAAGTGGTGATGTGACAACTCTCTACACTACAATTATGCCCAGGTCTTCTAGTTCTAAATTCCATACTTTCACAGCCAGCATGCCTCAGTGGTTGAGCTTCAACCTATGATCAGAAGGTCTCAGTTTGATTCATGGTCAGGGTACAAGCTAGGGTTGTGTGCTTGATCCCCAGTGTAGAGCCAGTGCAGGTGAGCAGGAGGCAGCTGATCAATGATTCTCATCATCATCATCATTATCATCTCTCTCTCTCTCTCTCTCTCTCTCTCTCTCTCTCTCTCTCTCTCTCTCTCTCTTTCCCTCTCTCCCTCTTTCTCTCCCTATCTTTTCATTTCTGAAATCAGTAAAAATATACTAAAAAATAAATCTCTTACTCTTTCATTTTATAGATTCACCACAAATAACTGCATTAGTAACTATGAATTTACAAAGTCCTTCCACACTACCATGGACTTACCATCAGTGGCTACTATAATTTCCTGGAGTCTTTTCAGAAGAGAAGTTACTCTTTAGCTCATGTTTTTCTATCAGTAAAAACCTAGCATCAGCAGTGAATTTAACAGTCTTATGGTGATTTTTAAACCTGATTTGCTCTGTCCTGTAGTTGTGGTTGGTCCACTCCAACCACTTGGAGAAGCAGCATTCTGGCTAGCCTGGTGAATCCCTGAAAGATGGGTCAAGTACACTTTTTCTTTTGGCAGTACTTTGCAAGGGGTCTAGCATCTGGGATTCTAGAATGTACAAATGACCGTCTAGACTCTAGAGCAAGTGCAGAACCTGTAAATACTTCCAGGTTTTATATAAAAGCTACCCTTTCAGTCATTATATCTTCAGCCCCTAACTGGATAACTATTTTAATATATAACCAATGAGGTTTTTTTTATTATCTTAACTTTAATGGTCATGTCATACTAAATCTTCCCCTGGAGAAACAATTTTTTTTCATTGAAAATCTGTTACATAAACCCACAGTTTAAGAGAAAGACAGAATTTTCATCTCTTAAGCCACCCTTTATTTTCCAAATAAACCAACACCCTGATTTCTAGGGTAAAGCAATTTCCCCTGCTGCTTTGTGTGCTGCATACTCTGCATTGCTCTGCTCTCCATGACCATCTTCTTGCAGAGTCTGAGGCTTGCTCAGCTTCAGAGTCATGGCAGAAAGCAATAAAAGTGCTATGAGCAGCAGTCGGGACCCAATGGGACTTTCTGGCAAACCAGCAGCTGAGTAGAAAGAGGCAAATAGTGAGCCACCGCAACAACGCAGTGTTCTGAAATGCCAAGTCCTGAGGACCTGACAACCGGCAATTTCAATACCAGCTTTCAACCAAGTGTTGGACATATTCTCTTGATATAAAATGATACAGAAAATTTTACAATGTGATATTTTTAAAACAACTGACTGATAGATTATTTAGCAGTTTTGTCTTTTTTTCCCCCTTCAATTTCCAGAATCACTGATGTGTCTGATTGTAGTTGACCTAGTTAAACCTCATGGCATCTCTGCCAGTGCACTGTTTTGCAATTGCCAAATGCTGATAAGGGTCCATCCCATTCTCCAAAGGAGCAATGATGGAGTGAAAACAATCCCAAATGGTCTGTGGGCCTCATTGGAGAAGCATAGCCTCCTCTCAAGTAAAGCAGCCTTTGAAAATTCATATCTTGCCACAATTATTAGTTTTAGGGATTTTATTTATTACTTTAATCCTTTTTCCAATTGAAAAACTGAAGGTAGTGTTTGGACATGTGTTTCTATTGATAAATTTGGGTTTAACTATTACTAGACATACTTAATGTGGGAGAAGCATAGCATAACATTCTATTAAAATACAGCCAAGTGTAGGATTTTCTAAATTTTGATGAATAAAATGTCCATTAATGTAACATCTCATGAGTCTGAAGCTCATAGATCAAATAAACTCAGCTGGCTGACACCTAGCTGCAAGGCAGGAAATAAAGCCACAATGAATTTGGAAGAGATAAAAAGAGACCAAGAATTTTATGTGTTCTCAGTTTCCATTCCTCCACTGTGGGATATTCTTTTAGGATTTAATTTTAGATACAGTTCTAATAGACCTGGTGATATTTTTCATCTCATAAGAGACTAGAAGCCTCTGAAGACAGGGACTGTGGTTATGGTGAAAAAGCCAGTTAAGACTCTGCTGGAAGAGGCAGAGAAAGAAAAGTGATAAAAACCAGCAGAAAGACTCTAAAAGCATTAGGCTATCTGGTGAGGGCACAGGAAACCACGACCATGTTATTAGCTCCAGAGGACATTGCAGTCCAGGATCATTGTCATAACCCTTGTGAATATATTAAGAAGAGATTAAATTATGCTCAAGATGGGTGGTATGCCTAATAAAGAGCAGAAATGTATAGTGCATTTCAGAAAGCATTTTGTGTGGGAAATTTAATTGTTTTTATGAACATAATAGGGGGAAAATCGTCTTGACTCACTAAACACAAGTATCCTGAATAGCCACAATTTCATGATTACTCATTAGGTTTCCTGTGGTTGGTATACGCTGGGATTCTTTATTTATAAGTTCTATGACCTTGGACATAGGATTGACTCTCTTGTTGTATTAGAATTCTCTCTGGAAGATAATTACAATCACATCTATTTCTCAGGAATGTTCTGTAGATTCATGAATATTTCTTTGTAAAGTTTCTTGCATTGTTCCTGCTAAATGTGCATTTAATAACTGTGCCTATTATTTATTTCTAGCCTTTTATTAAGCAAGGAAATAGAGTGGAGGCTCAGCAGTGCCAAAAAAAGTATACATCACATTTTTATAATCCTATACTCTCAGGGGTTTTCTTATTAAATACTCTGGAAAATATCCATGAACAAAATATGAACTAATAAATAATACATGAACTAAAAGACAGTCAGCACTGAGGAGAACACACCATCACCTTGAGTCGCTCTATTTTGAGTGGGATAATTCTTTGTTGAGGAGAGAGCGGTCCTGTGCACTGCAGTATGGCTAGTTAACAGCATCCTCAGCCTTTACTCACTACATGCCAGGAGTACCATCCCACATACTTATAACAACCAAAAATGATTCAAGATACTGGGGGGAAAGTCACCTTGGTTGGGAACATTTACACTAGAGAAACAACTGTCAATATCACGTGTAGAGTTTTAAAAGCGGTCAAAAGTTAATGCTGAGTGTTTTACAGCTAGCATTCCTTTTGTGCAATAAGGCTTTGATAACTGCTGTTCGCAATTACTTCTGTGTGTATCTCTTTAAATATTTTAACTTTTCTATTTCAGTTTACATTCAGTATTATTTTGTATTAGTTTCAAGTTAGATAATCATAACTTTACAAAGTGATCTCCCTGATATTTCCAGTGCTCACGTGGCGCCATCTGTAATGATACCATTACTGATCATATTTCCTAAACTGTACTTTAATCCCCATGACTATCTTTCCCCCTTTCAATTTGGTGTTCTTTGGTGACAACTAAAGGGAGGTGTGAAAGGATTGGGCTGAAACAGGGTGTCTCATGGAGACTTTGGAAAATGAGGCTTCCCGGGTAAACTTCAATTACTGGCTTTTGGGATAGCTATAAATTAACTAACACCCATTTATTGAACACGTGCCCATGTTTAACTCCTGTGCCAGATATTACAAGGAAAATAATATTTTTGTTTTGCAGAACCACTTGGATAAGGGAATTTATTTTCTGGGTTTGTATCTCTGTTGACCTCTTTAAGTTGCAAGGAACTTGCCTTTCCCTCTAACTCCATTCATCTTTTGCTCTACATTCTCATGCCTTAATTCACCTCTCTACCCTACATCACACCTCCATTGCATCATTATTCAGGGAACAGCACCATCATCTTTTGGCATGACTCAGAATCCTGATAAGGTTTCATTTCTGGTTGCCTATTTAGGGAGAATATTACCCTTTATTTCAGGTCTGTCACACTGTGATGAGTCTGGTGTGGGAGAAGGAATGGACTATATTCAAGAATCTTCTTCTCCAAGTTGACCATTTCATGGCTCTTTCACTTTTTCTTAGGCTTCAGTTTTTATCCATAAAATGGGGCTGATAACCTTTAACCTTCCTGTTGTTTGTTTTGTCCTGTCTCATAGATGTATTGAATATCCACCTGTGTCAAGAGTTCAAAAGACTGTGGTATGACAAAGCTATTGTGAAACAGTTGGTTGGTATGCCTAAGCAACTGGCAGACCAACCAACTGGCCAGTGCTATGATGCACAATGACCATCAGGGGACAGATGCTCAATGCACAGGCATGAAAACATGAAACAGACTGATGAATTTCAGAGGCGAGGGGCAAGGGAAGAGGGTGGGAAGAGATTAACCAAAGATCTTATACGTATACTAGGTATATCTAGTTAGTTCCATCCATTTTAATCCCTCCTGTAAGTGTAAGGGCTGGAAGTCCAGGAGGGCAGGATTGAGTGGCATTTAGTTTCCCTGGCACCTAGCAGAATGTGTGGAATAGAACAGGTACCTGGCAAATATTACTAGAATGGATAAATAAATTTGTCATTCTATTTCCCTTTCACTTCACAGCATTCTCTGCATGAATAGTGTGACTAAAGGGAGGGAGCATTGATACAAAATAAAACTGAATTTGAAGTTCACATATTGGCAATTGAAACTTAGCTCTATGTTTATGCATTGCCTTGCCTGGGGCAGTACACTGAATCTTTCTGCACTTCATTTCAAAATTTAGTAGATCTATTATTTGTCATTTACCAGTAATTATCACTCAACCTCCCTCATCATTTTCTATAACATGAAACAGCCCCAGGACTATAGGATGGGAGAGCTGGAGGCCCTCAGTGATGTTATTTAGGCTCCCTATCTTACAGAGAAGGCACTATCATTCAGACAGAAGTCACCTAGTCAGTTTCACACAACGGGTTGATACCCAGTTCACCCACCTGGAAATCCCATTCCTATTAGTCTAAGAAGCTTAATGTACTGACATTCCTTAGCCCTGGGACTGTCTGCCTGTTCATTATTCCAAGTAATTTGGATGTTTTTTGGATTGTTGGATTTTACTCTTTTAGCTCCTAGTGAATGTTTTTGTGAAGATAAAGGACAAATAAAATATTTCAGCTGATATACAAACATATTCTTGACCAAAGGTTAATAAAGGAATATTTTCTATAAATTTGACTTGGGATTCTTTTTCATTTTTTGCCCAAATGATTTTCCTCTGGCTTGTTGCATATGCCTTACAGCATAATGATTATTGCTTGTCTCATTTTTTATTCTTATATTTCCAGTAGGACATGATCTCACTCATCTAGGGGAAATGGTGAACAACATAGATTGATGAACAAGAACAGACCCAGAGATAAGGAGCCATGGGTCAGACTGTTGGACCTCAAAGGGAGGTGGGGATAAAAGGGAGAGATCAACCAAAGGACTTATGTGCACACATATGAGCCTAACCAGTGGTCAAGGACAATAGGGGGTTAGGGGTTGGAAAGGGGGGTTGAGGATAAAAATGTGATACCTTAATAAAGAAATTAATTTAAAAATAAATAAATAAAAATGAGTTTTTAAAAATCAATGAAATTTGAAAAATACTAACATGCTTTTATTTGTAATATTTTAAGTCTTCTTCTGAAAGAGCTCCTCTACTTAGTTTGCTTATTTGCCAATTTTTATTTCTTTATTCTCTTATTTACAGCTTATTTTCTATGAAATTTGCTAATTTTTACAATCTCCATCACATATATTCATGTACAGATTTTTCTCTAATCATCCATAATAAGTATCAAGTTATGTTACCCAAGTCTATATAAATTTCAGATAACCATGTGTTAATTATTAATCATCAAGAGAAAAAACAGGGAGGTGGTAAATGGTGATGGAAGGAGACTTGACTTGGCATGGTATACACACAATACAGTGTACAGATGATGTGTTGTGGAAATGTGCACCTGAAACCTGTATAGTTTGGTTAACCAGTGCCATCCCAATACATTCACTCAAAAAGAAAAATAATAGAAAACTTAAAATTTAATAAGAATACTTGTTTCTCAATACTTCCTGAATACTTGATATACAATAATACAAGAATTCAACACCTTGATAATTTGCTGGTTACTTAAATTAAAAATATATTAAAATTTTTAATTTTACCTTGGCTCTTTTAAAAATATTTGGATAAATTTAAATATTTGTCCATTTTCTGGACTGAAACAAGCTAGCAGGTTAGTACTGGAAGGATAAATTGTGTGTGAAGCACCTTTTCTGGTTCACTGATACATATGTCATGTGGGTAGAGTTCAAAGCCTCATTAAAGCCCTAGTGTAATATAATTCTGGCTCATTTTGTTATCTGTCATCCTCATCATTCAGCACACATGGTGAGACTCCTTGACAGCTCCTTTATAGGGTAATGAGTGGCAATGTTTTATAAGACACATGGACTCTATCTTCTTCACATCATTTAGGTGATAGATTACTGAAAACTTTTTCATCATCTTTGCAGGTAAAAAATAATAATCCTGTGAAACTGAAGCTCCAAAGTCATTATTAAATGTAGACATAATTCATTCAGCCACAGATCACCAACTGTAATAGCAGCTTTAAAAAATTAATTTTGGTAAGATCCTATATAAGCAAGCTATCTAGATTGTTCTATCTTCATGTCTGTCTATCATCTATTGAGCTTAACAGAATGTAGGGAGGAGTTCCATGAGATATTTTTAAGAAACATCTTTAATGATATACAATTCTCATCCCATAAAGGTCACCTTTTTAAAGTGTACACATCAGTGGTTTTTTGTATATTCATGGAGTTGTGCATTCATCACCATGATCAAATTCCAGAACATTTTTATCATTGCAGAAGAATACCCCATATCTATCAAGCAGTCATCCCCTTCACTCCAGCCTCTGGCAACCATAATCTACTTTGTCTCTAAGGATTTTTCCCATAATGAACATTTCATATTGATGCTGCCCTATTTTAATTATTATTATTATGTCTTTAAGTTTATCTATATTGTAACACTACTGATATTTGTTCCTTTTCATGTATGAATAGTATCCAATTGTATGGATATACTGATTTTTACTTATCAATTTCATGAGATCTTCAGTCTCACCAAAGTAACTAATCAATTCCTCCTGAACTCCCAGAAGAGAAGGTTTCTGGCAGAGGAATTAGCCATGAATGACAGCTTCTTTATTTATATTAATTGAGAAAAAGAGGCTCATTAGTACATACCATACTGTTAGGAATTATAAATGTTTCTTTTATAGTCTTTTCTTCCCCTATATCCCTAAATTAAGTCTTGATTTCTTGTATCCCAGGAATAATTGATTAATTGATTAATTGGTTGATATTATGTTTCAAGCTAAGATCTTTCCTGGATCAATGGGTCAGATTGAACTCTTCCTACCTCTCCCATTATGTTCCAATCATATCCACCTTCTTTTGAATACAACTCACTCTAACCTCAGGTCTTCACATATGCTGTTCCCACTTGGAGTGGTATTCACTTACTGAGCCCCCCTAATCAGGTTTCAGGTCTCAGTTAAATGACTAATATCTTAGGAAGTCTTTCTCTGGCAAACCGTAACACCTACCCAATACAGATTACATATCCCATCTTATTATTTTTATAGTACTCTACAGTAATTAAAACAAATTTTAATTGTGAATTTATTTGTGGGCTCTAAAATATAACTTCCAGTAGAATGTGTTGTAGAATTATGCATCTGAAAGCTGTGTAGTTTTGTTAACCAGTGTTATCCCAATAAATTCAATGAAAAGGAAAACATTCTAAAAAATAATTTTGGAAGAGGAAAAGTAAAATATATCCTTTAGTAGAATGCTGGCTCAAAGAGTTTCAGGCTTTTTTGTTTTTAAACCTGCTTTTGTAACTGCTTATTCCCTGACATCTAATAGAGCTGTTGGCACACAATAGGCATTCAATAAATATTGAACAAACAATTGGCTTTAATTACCACCTGCGCCCTCATGATTCCCTACTTGGCATCTCCCTCCCAGACCTGACACTCCATTTTCTTGTGGGCTGCCATCTTGACACATCTATCTGAATGCTCCTCACGAACACCAAAGTCAGCATTTCTAAAACCGGGCTCATTAACTTTCCTCTCCACCTCTGCTTCTCTCTGCCCTGTTTAATGATTTCTTAGCGTCAAAGCCAGAATCCTGAAAATCACCATAGATTATTTTCTCTTTAACCTTCCATATCTAATTGGTCTTAAAGTCCAGTTGGTTCAGTCTGCTAAACATCTTTTTAATGTGTTTTATATTTTCACCCCCCCACCTTAGTTCAAGTATCTGTTTTTTACTCACTTGTGCAGTAAAAACTTTCTAATTCCTATCTCTCCCTATCTCTTTCTGTCTCTGATTTTATTTAATACATACTCCACACCACTATGATCTTTTAAAATATAAAATTGACTGTGATAACTTGTTTCAAAGCCTTTCTTGATGAATAATTTTCTTCAGGTGAGGCCACAACTCCATTGCTTGGCCTGCAAGACCCTGCCTGCCTCTTCAACTTCAGCAGGAGCCATTTGATCAAGCATTCAATTATGCCAGGCTGCTTTTAGTCCCCCACTCATGCAATTGTTTTTAAAGCAATGCACCCTTTCCTATAGAGTTCCATCTACTCACCATGCCCCCTTCCTTCTGTCCACTTTGCAAACTTTTAGTCATTCTTTATGATTCAGTCTGAATTCTCTCAGACGAATTAAAGTTTCCTCTGTGCTCCATGACACTGTATGTTTACCTGAATAATAGCTCACAACATATTGCCTTAATCATTGTGGAAGATGTCTCCCCCTAACACTAGGCACAAGTCCTTCAAGGGAAGCTCTCTTAAAGGCTCAGGCTTTGGACAATGACAGACTTGTGTTACAATACTGATCCCTATTTGCAGTTCGGGCTTCAGTTGAGCATTTAACATTGTAAGTGAGGAGATGTGAAGTGCCTCCTATAGTACCTGACATCCAGGAAACATTTAACATTAATAGTAATTATTGATTATACTATTGTAATAGTAACAGAAATAACTAATATTCTAAGGGTAGAACAGTGACTGATTTAAAATAAAATTTGTTGAATCAATGATTAAATAAAAATCTATATTAATTTTGGTGAATCACAATCAAATTTCAATAAAATAAAATAGATGTAAACATAAAGTGAGCTGTGTCCAAAGAAACAATAGCACAGATATGCATGGGATACATATGTATCTATAGTGCTTTGAGAGAGGGCTGAATGAATTGGGTTGTTTCACTCAACTCAGCTGCAGATAAGATCTGAAAATTTTAGAGAATCTACACAAGATTTCATGATCCTTGAGGTGTCTCCTGACTAATATCTTTAATGAAGTTATGGTTTCTTGAGGAATATCCTAGTAATGTATGTACATGACTTTAACAGGAGCAAAGCACCCAATCACATATTTGTGTTTTGGCAATGGACATCACCAAGAAAGTGTTGTAAGAAAGGCAATATGGTTGAAGGGGGAATGAATGGATATACAGTGCCAAAGGACCCAGGTTTTAGTTCTGCGTAAGTGACTTTACCTCTTTTGAGGTCCACATTTTATGTGTAAGACTGGAATCTTGGCATGGCAGGTCTCTTAGGTCCTTTTAAAATAAACATTCTAATGTTATTTGAGTCACTCTTCAATGAACAAGAAGTCTCCCGAGCAATCAAGACCCATTTATTTTGTGAGAACTAATTGATGCTGTTTATTAGTGTAGGAATTCAACCTTTTAAATCTATTATTTCACCGAAATTAAGGTACCAGGAACCTTCTATCATAGACCAGTCTTTTCTACTGTTTAAAATTATGGTCTAGCAACAATTAAAATGTGTAAATTATTTATAATCCTATCACTTATATAGAACAGTGAAAATTAGAAGAATGGATGAATGAAAATAAGTGCCATTGAAAATGGCCACCAATAAAGGGCAGTAGGAATTTGAAAAATAGAGCCTTGAAAAATGGGCATGACGTGAATATGAAAAGTAAGAGGAAAAGACATTTATATCATTTAGAAAGAAGAAGGAAGGGAAAGTATAACATGAGTGTTTTGGGAGTGAGTTGAGAGATAGTGAATATAATTTGCATGGAGCAGAACTGATAGATGGTAAGATTAAAAATGTAAGTTGAGGCCAGATTGCAGGCCAGTTGAACGCAGATATAATCTTTACTTTCAAGATGCACATTGGACAAAATCCCCTTTGATGACAGTTTTCTTACTAAGACAATTGGATTAAATAATCTATAATTGTCCATTCAATAATAATGTTCTTTAATTTTATAATTTTCCAGGTTGTCTGGGTCAACAAATAATAAATATTCCTGCTACCCAGAGAGAGATGATAGATAGATAGATAGATAGATAGATAGATAGATAATGTATTCTAAAAAATTCACAATGGTTTTCAGAAAATTGAAAGAGTAAAGAATTGTCTTAATTCTAACTCTAACCTGAATTATTATTTTTTAATTGTGATTGCCAACTATGTGCAGAAAACTCTTTTGTGCAACATCATTCCTACAAGAAGCATGTATTGATTGTGACTATATTGAAAGGCAACTTGTTACTGGTAAAAAAAATGTAATTGACAGCTGGTCTTACTGTAAGTAGTAGCATTTAGTAGTAAAAAGGAATAAAAAGGAAGGAAAAAAAGAGTGTAACTCCAGATGGATTAGTCAGGACATTCCTTCAAGCCTCTCATCAGTTGCCTTCCAGGGCTGGCATGGGGACAGGGAGTAGCGATGTCCTCCATCATTTCCTTTAAGCCACAAATAAATGGCTTAGTAACATGGGCTTCATGGCAAGCGCTACACTGAACTGAGATTAACATTTAACTGGAAATTCTCTTTTCCTTGGGGCCAATTGGAACCATTAGCCCCAAGGAAAAGAAGTCTTTCCTTAAATAGGAAGAGGCAGTTCATGCTAGCAGGAAATGCTGGCACTTGGTTATTCTCTGTTCGTTTGGAAATATAATAATAAACTTATTTTTTTAAATAAGTAATATATGCACGTGGCACAAATATAAAACAAAATTATAATAAGTATCTCTTAGCTCTCTGTTTAGCCGACCAGAGACAAAATTCTGCTTGGTAGCCTTCCAAAGACCATTATGTATAGGAAAGAATTAGAACTTCTGTTAAAGAATGTCATGTTTATTTCATTTTAGGATTTTTCCATTTCAGCCATGACTATGCTTGCTCCTTCAGATGGAGGTCTGCTCTCCAATGGGTACCTCAGTCCTGGGTCAGGGCAGGAGTCTTTTGCTTAGTGCTCCCCACTCTTAGGAAAGTCACTTGAATACTCTGAGCCTCAGTTTCCCCCTCTGCAGGAAATAGTAGTTCTTTCCAGGTGCACCTCATCTGGTTTTTGTGAGAGATTAGTGGAATAGTGGATGTTAAATGTTTTAAGCAATAAAGAACAATATAAATATGGTTTGGGAAGAGAATAATGATTGTTGAGAAGTTAGGAAAAATTCTCCAGTATTTGGTATCTTGCATAAAACTGTCTGATAAGGTCATGGATTTATAAATAAGATATGACAATATGTAAATAAAATTATAATTATCTATGAGCAAAACATATTCTAGTTTCAGACCTGTGAATAGGTAGCATATCTCTGAGATGTGTGATTTAGAGAAGGAATCAGCAAAGTTTTTCTGTAAAAATCTGGAGAGTGAAAATTGAGGTTAAGTGAACCATGTGTTCTTTGTTGCCACCACCTGTCAGAATGAAAGCTGCCTTTGACAAAGAACAAACAAATGAGCAAAGCTGTGTTCTAATAAAACTTTATGGACACTGAAATTTGAATCTCATCTGATTTTAACTTATTGCAAAATGTTATTCTATTTATTACATCTCAACTATTTTAAAAAACAAAACTAATTTTAATTCTCAGCTCATACAAATACAGGCTGCAGGCCAGGCTTGCACTGTCTGTCATAGTTTGCCAACCATTAATTTAGAAAAAAGTTGTATCAAGAAAAAAATGAACTTTCACCAACCAAAAATTTGATTCACTTATAGGTATAACATGTTCTATGCAAGACTGGCCTGACTGGGTGGAAGTGGGCATTACATCATCCTCTGAGCATCATTCTACTTTTTGTAACATGCAGGAAATATATTTGTGGGTGTCTTGGGAAAAGATTTTTCTTTTAAAAATATTTTATTGATTTCAGAAAGAAATGGAGAAGAAAAGATAGATTAAAACATCCATAATGAGAGAGAATCATTAATCAGCTGCCTCCTACATGCCCCACACTGGGGATCGAGCCTGCAACCTGGTCATGTGTCCTTGATTGGAATCAAACCCAAAACTCTCTAGTCTATAGGCCAATGCTCTATCCACTGAGCCAAAGCAGCTAGGACAGGAAGATATAGTTGTAATTTCTTAGGAGCTTTCCTTCTCTCACATCTGGTGGTTGAGTGGTTCTGTCAATATTTGGGTCCATCTTTACTTATATGTGAGCTATAAAATGTACCTGTGAAAGCCCTTCTCCCAGAAAGCTTTTGGCTTCTTGTATTTTAAATGCATTGATAACTAGCGCATGATTTCTGCACCATGATGGGCTCAGATTTTCTTGGTTCTCAGGTTTCTCTGTATTAAATGAGCTGTTTGCATTAATTTTTCAGTGGCTCCTGGGTATCACTTGGGGCACTGCCATGTTATCACTGCATTGCTCAGTGAATCAGAAAACATTTTAATTCGATGGAATTTTTCCTCCCCAATACTCCCACAGACGTGGGCTGCAACTCATACTAAATGAGCACATCTATAAAACAGGGGACGAATCCCTACCTCGTGGGCATGCAGTGAAACTCAACTAGTTAATGCTTCTAAAGAAATGCCAGATTCGTGAATAAAATGTATTACTCAATTGCTAGGAGCTATTATTGTTTGTTATTTTCTCTAGGTATTTCCCAGTATGTGCTCTGCTATTGGGATATGATGACAGTAATTTTGAAACAAGTTAGCATTTGAGTTTGTTTGCAGAGTGAATGAAGCTACAGGTTAAATTTTAATGAAATCTTCTCCTCCTTCATCCCAGTCATTAGGTGCACCATTATTGCCTTCTCTTAGATGTTCATACAATTTATTAGTGTTTAATAGAAACATCACTGTCAGGGTAGGGAAGAATGGGTAGAAAACTTTCCCCTCAATTATATCAAGTGACTCAGTACCATATCTATGTTTATAATTTTCTCAATGCTAACTAAAACTGTGATTAAAGGGAGAAAAAAAGTTGTATCTAGTAACTTGCTAATAGTTGTAATTGACCTTTTCTATGGGCCCACTTTGTAGTTTGGATAAGAATCACTGAAGACAGAACCCAAGTATTTCTCCCATAATATGTAAACGATCTGGGAAGGAGTTGCAATTTTTAGATGTTGTACCATTTAATGCCCTCTTGCAAACATGTGAAGGCCAGCCAGCATGCTATAATAGAACACTGGGCTGGAGGCAAGCAACCCCTTTGGAGACTCGGCTTTTCTTCTTAGCAAGTTTATTCTCTCTCTGGGACCCAGGCTCCTTAGCCAGCTGGAATTACCACTGGTTTTCAAACTGTGCCCTTGCAATTTAAGACTCAGAACAGATGCTTCAGGGTTTCTCCCAACAGCTAAGAATATTCCAAACAAACATTGAAGATTTATAAGCCTGAAGACCCCATAATTACTTTTTTCTTCTTATATAGTTAAGATTTATTTTAAATTTGCATGTGAACATTTTCATTGCTTAGGAAAATATTCAAAGGCACTCTGTGATCCAAAAGATCCCCTCTGGTTTCAACAGCCCCTGATCCTGCATCTCAGATGAAGCTGAACAGCATGCACCACACACAGACACACACACACACACACACACACACACAGCTATTAAAAATAGTGTTTGAAGATTTCAGTCATAGACTCTGGATCTAAAGACAAGTTTACTTTTTGTTTTTTAATGTCTAAAGTTTTACATATTTCTCTTTTCCCCCCAATTAACTCCCCTCCCACCATGCCCACCCTGTGCAAGCCGCCACTGCCCCAGTGTCTGTGACCATTGGTAATGTTAATATGCATGCATACAAATCCTTTGTTTGCTCTCTAACCCCCCCCACACACACACACACACATACCTTTTGTCTCTGGATCTATTCTTTTTTTTTTTTTTTTAATATATTTTATTGATTTTGTACAGAGAGGAAGGGAGAGATAGAGAGTTAGAAACATCGATGAGAGAGAGTCATCGATCAGCTGCCTCTTGCACACCCCCTACTGGGGATATGCCCGCAACCAAGGTACATGCCCTTGACCGGAATCGAACCCGGGACCTTTCAGTCCCCAAGCCGACGCTCTATCCATTGAGCCAAACCGGTCCCGGCTGGATCTATTCTTGTTCATCGATTTTTGTTGATCATTATATCTCACATATAAGTGAGATCATGTGATATTTATCTTTCTCTGACTGGCTTATTTCGCTTAGCATAATGCTCTTCAGTTCCATCCAGGCTGTTGCAAATGATAAAAGTTTCCTCTTTTTTTATAGTGGCGTAGTATTCCATTGTGTAGCTGTACCACAGTTTTTTAATCCACTCATCTGCTGATGATCACTTAGGTTGTTTACAAATTTTAGCTATTGTAAATTGTTCTGCTATGAACAAAGGGATGCATATATCATTTCTGATTGGTGTTTCTGGTTTTTTGAGATATACTTCTAGAAGTAGGATTACTGGTTCAAATGGCAGTTCCATTTTTAAATTTTTGAGGAAACTCCATACTGTCTTCCACAGTGGCTGCACCAGTCTGCATTCCCACAAGCAGTGTATGAGGGTTCCTTTTTCTCCGAATCCTCTCCAGCACTTATTGTTTATTGATTTGTTGATGATAGCCATTCTCACATGTGTGAGATGGTACCTCATTGTTGTTTTGATTTGCATCTCTCAGATATTAGTGATTTTGAGCATGTTTTCATATGTCTCTGGACCTTCTGTATGTCCTCTTTCAAAAAGTGTCTATTTATATCCTTTGCCCATTTTTTGATTGGATCATTTATCTTCCATTTGTTAAGGTCTATGAGTTCTCTGTAAACATTGGAGATTAAACCCTTATCAGAGATAACATTGGCAAATACATTGTGCCATGCAGTGGGCTTTCTTGTTGTTTTGTTGATAGTTTATTTTGCTGTGCAGAAGCTTAATTACTTTGATATAGTCCAATTTGTTTATTTTCTCCTTAGTCTCCATTACCCTATGAGCTGTGTCTATAAAGATATTGCTACAACATATGTCTGTGATTTTGCTGCCTATGGAGTGTTGTAGGATTTCATGGTTTCACATCTTACATTTAAGTCCTTTAGCCATTTTAAGTTTGTTTTTAGGTATGGTGTTAAGTTGGTGATCTAGTTTCATTTTTTGCATGTATCTGACCAAACTTCCCAGCACCTGTATGATCTTTCTAATGTAATGCTGAATCCAATATGCTAGAATTTTGTTGAGAATTTTAGCATCTATGTTCATCCTATAGATATTGACCTGCAGTTCTCTGTTTTTGTGGTGTCTTTATCTGGTTTTGGGATTAGGGTAATGCTGGCTTTATAGAAAGAGCTTGGAAGTGCCTTCCTCTTTAATTTTTTGGAATAGCCTGAGGAAGATAGGTTTAATTGTTCTTTGAATGCTTGGTAGAACTTGTCTATAAAGCCATCCGGACCAGGGCTTTTGTTTGCTGAAAGATTTTTGATCACTGTTTCAATTTCTTTAATATTATAGTTATTATTCAGATTTTTTATTATTCTTGATTGAATTTGGGGAGCTTGTATATTTCTAAGAATATGTCCATTTCATCTAGGTTGCCCATTTTCTTGGAATAGATTTGTTCATAGTAATTTTTTCATAATTGTTTATATTTCTGTATAATCTGTTGTTATTTCACCTTTTTCATTCATTTCTGACTTTATTTCAGTCCTCACTCTTTGCTTCTTAGTGAGCCTAACTAGAGGTTCATCAATCTTGCTTATCCTTTCAAAGAAACAGCTCTTGGTTTTGTTGATCTTTTGTATTGTTTTTTGTTTGTTTGTTTCTACGTCATTTATCTCCACTCTGATCTTTATTATTTCCTTCCTTCTGCCTATGCTGAACTTTTGTTGCTGCTCTCTTTCTAACTCTTTGGGTTGTAGGGTTAGGTAATTTATTACCACTTTTTCTTATATTTTGAGCTAGGACTATAGAGCTATGAACTTCCCTCTAATACTGCTTTCACTATGTCCCATAGATTTTGGATTTTTGTGTTTTCATTGTCATTTGTTGCCATGATGCTTTTTATTTCTTCTTTGATCTCTCTGGTAACCCAGTCATTGTTTAATAGCATGCTATTTAGCCTCCAGGTGTTCAATTTTTAAAAAATTTGTTTTTATTGTAGTTGATTTCTAGTTTTATGCCACTGTGATCTGAGAAGATGTTTGATATGATTTCTATCTTCTTGAATTTGAAGAGACTTTGCCTGTGTCCCAATATGTGGTCTGTCTTTGAAAATGATCCATGTGCACTTAAAAAGAATGTGCACTTATAATTCTGTGGCAGTGGGGTGAAATGTTCTGAAGATGTCAATTAATTCCATCTGGTCTAGTGAGTCATTTAGGATTGATGCTTCTTTGCTGATTTTTTTGTTTAGAGGACTTGTCCAGTGTTGTTAGTGGAGTATTAAAGTTCCCTACTATGACTATATTGTTGTCAATATCTCCCTTGATACATTCCAGAAGTTTTTTGTTTGTTTGTTTGTTTGTTTTTTACATATTTAGGTGCTCCCCTATTGGGTGCATATATGTTTACCAGAGTTATATCTTATTGAATTACTCCCTTTAGTATTTTGAAGTGGCCTTCCTCATCTCTTTGAGGTCTAATTTGTCAGATATAAGTATTGCTACCTCAATTTTTTTTCATTTCCATTCTCCTGAAAAAAATCTTTTCAATCCCTTCACCATCAGTCTATGTGAGTCCTTTGTTCTGAGGTGGGTTTCCTGTAGACAGCAAATATATGAGTCATGTTTTCTTATCTATCATTCAGCTACCCTATGTCTTTTAATTAATTTACATTTAAAGTTATTATTGATGGGTACTTGTTTGTCACCATTTTCATTCTTTATGCCTGTATTCCTTCTTCCCTTCCTATTTCTTCTTTTTATAGCAGTCCATTTAGCATTTATTGCATTACTAGTTTGATGGTAATAAGCTCCCTTAGTCTTTTTTTTTTTTTTTTTTGTCTGTGAAGCTCCTGATTTCACTCTCAATTTTGATTGATAGCCTTGCTGGGTACAGTATTCATGGATTCAGACCCTAGATTTGCATGACTTTGTATAATTAATTCCATTCCCTTCTGGCCTGATGTGTTTCTGTTGAGAAATCAGTCAACAGTCTGATGGGAGATCCTTAGTAAGTAACTTTCTGTCTCTCTCTGGCAGCCTTTACGAATCTTACTTTTTCATTGGTGTTTGCCAACTTAATTATAATGTGTTGGTCTTTTGAGTTTCATCTTGTTTCGGACTCTATGAGCTTCTTGGGATTTTGTGAGGTTTTTTTTCATCCCAGTATCAGGGAAGTTTTCTGTCTTATTTCTTCAAACAGTTTTTCTATTCCTTGCTCAGTTTCCTCTCCTTGTGGCACCCTTATTATGCAGTTGTTGTTTTGTTTCGTATTGTCCCAAAGTTCCCTTAAGCTCTCCTCCTGTTTTTTAAGTATTTTTTAGATGCTGCTCTGATTAGGTATTTTTTCCTGCCTTGTCTTCTAGCTCACTGGTGCAGTCCTCCACTTCTAGTCTACTATTGATGCTTTCTATCAAGTTCTTTATTACAGCAACATTTTTCATTTCTTCTTGGTTATTACACATATTTTTTAATTTGTCTTCTATCATTTTTGCAACTTTATGACCATTGCTCTGAATTCTTTCTCTGACATATTGCTTGCCTCCATTTTGTTTACTGCCTTTTCTGGTAATTCCTCCTTTTCTTTAGTATGTGGGCTGTTCTTTTGCCACCCCATGATCACTCCTCTAGGATGTCTGGTTATGTATCTCTCCTGTATTGACTTAAAAATACAAAATTCAACACAAGAAGACATAATGCACAGGGCACCAAACACAAATGTATTCATGATACTAATAACCCCAAGTATAGATGTCCACAAGATGAAAGAGAATTAGGAGATAGAAAAGAGGGCAAAAATGATATTGAGAAGAGAAAAAAATGTAAGACAAAAAAGAAAGAGAAGAAAAGAAGAGGAAAATATATATGTATACAGGGAGAAAACTCCAATAAAACAACTAATCCAAAAATTGCAAACAACAAACACCCTAACCAAAAGCACCCAGATGAATCTGAGGAGGCAGAGCTTTCTCTAGGCCAGTGGATGGCAAACTTCAGTTTTAGAGCCACATGCGGCTCTTTGGCCCCTTGAGTTTGGCTCTTCCACAAAATATCACGTGTGGGCACACATGTACAATGTGATCAAAACTTCGTGGCCCATGTGCAGAAGTTGGTTTTTGGCTCTCAAAAGAAATTTCAATTGTTGTACTGTTAATATTTGGCTCTGTTGACTAATGAGTTTGCTGACCGCTGCTCTAGGCAATCTGGCCTCTCTGTCTGGAGATTGCTTCACCAGCTGTACTTAATTTGCCAATTCCAGGTAGGTATTGTTTGATTCAGCTGTTTCTTCTGTCTGATCTGTAAGAAGGTTTAGGGCTTGTCTGTATATTTGGCACCATGTTGTCTCCCCCTGGACAGAAGTTTTAGGCACCTGTGGTCAGGAGGCTGGAATTATGGTGTTTGTGGGTTCACAGCTGAGGCAGCTGCTCCCTGGGCATTATGGATGTAGGATCCTGAGAAGTATCGAGGTCTCTCCTATGGAATGTAAGGTTGGGTTTCTGATCACAGCCAGCCTCCCTTTCAAAATGGCACAGTCTCTGTGGCAGAGCCAACTGCTGTAGGAGATATTTTAGCAGCAGTAGAGGCTGCCCAGCAAGGGGAGTCCAGTTTGCCAGTCCCCAACAGTCCCTTAGAATACAGCTGCCCCTCTCTCATAAATATAGACACTCCTGCACATCCATGCACTCTCCTTTTATTCTTTCACTCACACACTATCTTGCAGCTTGCCGTACCTTCAGCAACCATCTTCCCTTCAACAAGTTTCTTGAGGCTAATACACTGTAGAAACTTTGTTAAATAAATAAAATATTCAATTAATAAGTAAATAGTATTTGAAAGGCACACACTCTGTGAAACTGCCACTGAAGTGCTTGGCAAATTACCTGCTTTAATTTTTCTCAATAGCTATTCCCTCCTCAGCAGTTGATGTAGCAACATTTTCACTTCCAAGATCTGTGGATTCCTTTCAAGTCATGTAGCTGTGGCTCAAAATGAAAGAGCTATAATGAGCCTGTGTAAGTGCCTACTGTCCTGGGGAGTAAGGCGAGGCACAAAGGAGAATGGAACTCAATGGTCTGTGCTCAATAAATAGCATTTCTTATTTCACAAAGTATAAGCTTTTCAGGTGCCAGATCAAATGTCTATTTATCTTTCCCCTTTGCATAGTTCTGACCCGCGGAAATAATTGCAAAAGGAATTGCTAAAGGCTGAGCTTTCCTTTTTCAATTGCTATACAGAATAAAATGGTAGGTATATATAAGGTATGTATATTACTGTGTGTATCTACACTTACATATATACTTACACATGTATATGTATAGGCAGAAATATTATTTAATTGTTGTCAGTGGAAGGATGTTATGTTTTTTGTCAATAAAAAACTAAGTTCTCAGAAACATGCTGAATTGTGTTGATGTGATAGCATTCAATCCTGCGTCCTTTAGCTTGAAAAATAACTGTGCTGACCACTGATCTAGGCAATATCTGGCCTCTCTGTCTGCAAATTGACACATGGAATTACCTATCCTAAAGGCAGACATCCCAGAATGTTGTCATTGTCTATCATTTGGGAAGATGAATTCACTGACACTGTGGCAGGGCGTGACCATATCTGCTGCTCTTTGTAGGCCTAAAATGCTGAGTTGTTTGTACAACTCAGAGAATGCTTCACTGGCACTTTAGACCATGCACTGCCTATAGCATGCTCTGTTCATCCAAAGGGTAAAATGAGAAAGCTGCCACTGAGGAGCCCCTGCTCTGTCACTGGTTGAGTTGTAAACTTGAACATGTGCTGTTTCCTGTGTACCTCTCAGTTTCCTCTTCTGTATAAATGTGGATGGTGTGCAAGAAGATATTTAAGGTCTTCCTAGTATCAGGCACAGGCAAATTTAAGCAATTACTCTGTGTGTTTTCTTTAAATCTTTTTTTAAGATTGGTGAATTGTATCAAGGTCAATATCCTGATTCTTATATTGTACTATAATTTTTTAAAACATATTTTTATTGATTTCAGAGAGAAAGGGAGAGGGAAAGAGAGATATAAACAACAATGGTGAGAGAGAATCATTGATCAACTCCTTCCTACAAGCCCTCAACCAGGGATTAAGCCTGCAACCCAGGCATGTGCCCTGATCAGGAATTGAACTGTGACCTCCTGGTTCATAGGTCAACACTCAACCATTGAGCCACGCCAACATGGCTGCTCTGTATTTATTTAATGCCCAACAAAGATTATTATGAGTATTGCCTTGTATTATATATTGTGCTAAGAGCTTCAGTTTCATTTCTTTAAAACATTACTATAACTTCTTGAGGGTACTATTACTCCAGTTTAACAATAAATAATGCTTAGATAAGGGAGATTTTGCTCTCTCCCTCTGAAAGACATATCAGAGAAGAAATGTAAACCAAGGTAACCAGACTCTTGAGTACACAGTGCAATGTCAATGTTCGTTTGGCTTCAGCTGTTTGGGACACTATGCTAGACTCGTCCTGGGCCACAAAGACCAATATGACACAGTTCCTGTCTTCCCAGAGCGTGTAGTTGTATTTTTTGCTGAAAAGAAACACAAGAAAAATGGGTTAAGAGAAATACCAGGCAGCCTGTGCATTGGTGGCCAAAGGAGAGGTCCAGAGCATGGCTATTATGAAAGCCCTAAGAAGGCAATAGGAACTTGGCACCACTGAGGTGTCGTTACAAACAAGCCAAAAGCATTGTCAGCAGTTAGCAAGATTTCCATGACATTTCCAAAGAAACAGGAGCAGGAAAGAGATGGTATAAAAAGAAGAACAAAGGAAACAACTACGTATCAGATGTGTTCTCAGTCATCTGTGGTGGAGCTGAGCTGGTGACCTAGAGTCATCAGGCCAGCGGTGGTTTGCCAGGTAATTCTGTGCAACCCAGTGGGTTTTCGGCTTCCTACAACCTCCCTCATCAGCAGCACTCTGTCATTGTTATTTCCTTCTCCTCTCACTGAATTTACAAACACCTTGTCCACCTAGAATATAATGTAGTTTCCACTTGTGCTTTCAGTTTAGGATTATTCTGTGGCGGAGTGTTAGGACAGGCCTCTGATAACATCTTGTTTTTTCCTTGACACCTGAGTCATTGGGGAAAAGTCCCATTAAGTCACCTCTGCTGACCATCATGGCTAAGTCACCTCAGGGCAGATAAGGACTCAGCAGTCAGAGCAGCCAATAGCTATGACTCTTTCCCCTTACCCACACCAAGTCTGACACACCCACACATTTGCAAGAGACTTACTATTACCATATCCCTGACTCATGAAGGAAAGAAGAAATGTCAGTTTAGAAGAGATTGATAAACACGTTTGTTAAGGGTTGACTTGTGCAGATGTCGGCATCAAGAAATGATGATGTAGTCCAGTAGGGCTTTCTGCAGTGATGGAGGTGTGTTATCTTTGCACTGTGCTACATTGCAGTAACTGGCCACATGTGGCAATTGCACCATTGAAATGTGGGACTTGTGGTGGGACAGAGGAAATGGACCTCAGGTTTTATTTAACTTAAAATAATTTACATTTAAAAGCCAGGTAACTAGTGGCTACCATATAAGATGGGGAAACCATGGATTAAAATGTCCAAATATTCAGAACTGACAATCGGGGAGGAACTAGTCTACTTGTGCTAATATTGATATGGTGTCTTCTTTTTAATCGTACCACATATTTTATAAAGTGGTTTTCTGTACATAATTGTATTCAAGATCTTGAGTGTATCATGAATTCAGAGTTTATAAATGTTTATTGAAAGTACTTACGTGCCATTTATCCTCCAGATCTCAGCCTCAGAACCTTTAATGCATTGCTCCTAGTAATTAGTGTCAGTTGGTGGAATTTGTCAAGAAAGAGAAACTTATTTGCCATTTCTAAGATTAGGACATGTGTAGTGTACTTTGATACAGATATCTTCAATTAAGAGTTGATGACAGGATGATCTTTAAGGTCTTATGATATTAGAGGCCTGATGCACGAAATTCATGTAAGAGTAGGCCTTCCTTCCCCCAGCTTCTGGCACTGGTTTCCCTCTGGCACCCAGGACCCCAACTTCCCTTGTAGCCCCAGTTTTGTCAGGAAATCGTCCAGAGGACATCTGGAAGTACATCTGGTCTAATTAGCATATTATGCTTTTATTATTGATTGTATGGTTCTTTTTATTTAAAGAGAATAAGTTCTACATCTCATCCACTCTTCTTTTTAGAAGTTCAGCAGAAAAACCTGCAGCACTAAGATGATGGCCTCTTGCTTCCAATAAATCCTGTCTCTCCACATAAAAATAGGATAGAAAGAAGAAAAAAAAGTGCAGCAAAAATTTTAAAGAATCAATTGATTGGCTTACATGATATGAAATAACTGATTGTTCTCTTGTTTTTGGCTTAGTATAAACATAGCCTCTCAGGCCAAGTCACGACCGTTATAAAAATATTTAAGGTCAAGCACTGTGAATTCCTGGTATACTTAGGGAATCAACGCTAAGTTATTAAGGAGTATAACGTGACATTGTAAAGTCCAAATAAAATACTGATGTTTCTGATAAATTTGCATATATTCACAACATTTTTTTATACCACATTTGTGGGACTTTTAGTAGTTTTGACAGTGATATTCTTAAACACAAGCAGGCTTGGCTTAACGGAAGAAGAGTTATGACTATGGGTATACTTGGAAAATATTTTAAATATTCTGAACACTAAAATAGAGTCCAAGTATTTTGGACAGCTCCAAAACCATGTTATAACTGATTTTTATACTTTTAAGAATAGTTTCTAATTATTTTGTGATTGTAGTAACCAGCCATGGCATTTTTTGAAATAATTTTTATTCCTAATTATGAACTTATACTTAAAATCCAATATTCTTTTTAATTTCTCATAATTATTTCATTAATACACATATAAATTTGTTCAGTTATTTATTAATGATTAAACACCTTCCTGGCAGAAAATATAGTGCTAAATCTACCATGACAGATAGTTAGATGTTAGCCTTCCTCTCCAAGAGTTTAACTTCTACTTTTGGTGTTAGGTTGTGTATAAATGCATATAAGTTTATATAAACACTAGAGGCCCATAGCACAAAATTTGTGCAGGGGGATCCCCTCAGCCCAGCCTGCACCCTCTAGCAGTCTGGGAGCCCTCACTCCTTACCCCACCTGCCCACTGCTCCTTATGGCTGGCTGCTCCCTAGCACTGCTGCAGAGGCGAGACAGGAGAAGCTGCCACTGCTGCTATGCTCACCAGCTGTGAGATGGCTTCTGGCTGAGCCTCACTCCCCCTGTGGGAATGCACTGACCACCAGGGGCAGCTCCTGCATTGAACATCTGCCCCCTGATGGTCAGTGCATGTCATAACAACCTATAGTTCCATTGTTCAGTCAATTTGCATATTAGGCTTTTATTATATGGAATGTTTGTATCTGCACATGTGTATATGTGAAGAAAGGAGGAAAGTAAAAGAGGAAAAATGAACAATAAAGTCTTATTTAAATTAGATTTGGTTAGTACCATCTTAAAGCAAAGAGGCAGTGCTTGGGAACTGAGGGGATTGAGAGATCTATATCTGCCATGGGCCATTAGGGATGAATTTAGACATAGGTAGATCTTATGCCTATGTACCGATGAGAGTACATTTTAGGAGAAGAAACAAGGGTATAAAATTATGAAAAGGCTAAAGAGGACGGGGGCAGTTACTTAAATCATCTTAATGAACATAAAGGTTGAACATGAAGGGATGCTGAGATGTGAGAGAGATTAATGGAAGTGATGGTCAGGTACTGATCCGGAGTATCATGTGCATGAAAGCCATGAGCATCCGCTGTTGGCTGAAGAAGGTGTTGGAAGCTCTGTAGAAAACTGTACAGATACTTATTTCTGTATTGATTATTGTAGTTTGGAACAAGTTGAATGAAGCAGAGGGTCCTTTGCAAAGTGATACAGAATGGTTCTATTGCTACAGCAGCACATCTGAACTTGTTTGGCCTGAACAGTTTAATCTCATAGAAAAAGGCTTTATAGACTTTGTTTGGGTATCAACTCCACAGCTGATTAGCTGTATGATTTTTGGAAATAATTTAATCCTTATGTAGTTGATTAAATCATATCCTCCCCAAACTCAAGTCCAACAGAACTTCAAAATGTTATCTTACTTGGAAATGGGTTCTTTGTAGATGCTATTAAATTAAGATGAGGTCATATAAGCTTAGATGGGATGCTAAACCCAATGCTTGGTGACTTTATAAGAAGAGGAGAGGACAACACTATATAAAGATTAAGGCATAAATTGGAGTGATTAATCTACTACCAAGGAACACCAAGGATTTCTGTCAACACCAGGAGCTAGAAGAGAGGCACTGAAGAGATTCTCCCTGAGTCTCCAGGAGGAATAATCAATGTCTTGATTTCAGAATTCTGGCCTCTAGAACTGTACCAGAATAAGTTTTTATTGTTTCGAGCTACCCAGACTTTAGTACTTTATTCTGACAGCCTCAGGAAACCAATACACCTCCAAACCTCAACTTCCTTCATTGTAAAATGGGGGTGAGGATACTTACCTCTGAGAGTTTTGGCAAGAATTAAATGAGCCAGAATGGAAATGAGAAGACATGTGTCAATTGTAAAATAGTCTACAAATATTTGCAAATTTCAATATCAAATTTTTAGGATTGTGAAGTATATTTAACAGTTACTGAGCATAAACTATGTGTCAAGGAATATGTGGGGCACCTGATGCCTGTTATCTCACAATAGAATTAGCAGTATTCATTGTATAATTTCATGACATTTTGCCTTCTTGGCATTTGAAATGTAATAGCAATAAAATTTTACAGATGTTTACTTACTGGGTGAAGAAGTGAGTGCTTTGGCTAAAATGGAAAGGCTATTGCATTTGTAGTCTCTCTGGCAGTGTTTTGCTTTTAATCAGAATCATTTATTTTTCTCCACAGGTATACAAATTGTTATGGCATGGTTTAATGAGCAAAATATGTGCATCTGGCTAAAATAAAAACCTACCTGGGCATTTTCATCCCGTGCTCTGCTTTTCAATTGCTACTTACTTTTCCTAAGGAAAACATGCCTTTGAATTCCTACCTGATGTGGATTAGATGAGGGTAAAGGAACTCCATGTACCAGAAGAAAATGAAATGTATGTGGAAAGCTGTTTAGCTCAGTTCATTTTCAGATGATTTGGTAAACATTCGCTGGTTTGTTCTCTCTGCTCTCCTGAGAGATCTATGAGTTGTGTTCTTTTGTAACACAGAAGCTGAAATAGAACAATCCAGTGATTTACTAAATGAGTGAAAGGAAGAGGTTTAGCGGCTGGAGCTGCATTCCCTGGAATTTTAAAATTCTACTTTCTAATGAACGCCCTCCGCAACCACTGCTAACACGAGAAGACCTCAGACACACATATACTGCCAATTACCATGCTGCAGGTGTTCAAAATATTTTCTGTGCTTTTTGCATTCCACTATTGCAAAACCTTTTGCTCTCTCTCTAGTCTCCTAGTTTCTATCCCATTGTCTTATATCTAGAAACACAATGGCAAAATAATGGGTTCTGCCCGTTGCCTTCCATGTGCTATGTCTAGTAAGGGATATAGGTCATTACAGGGCAGAGTGGGAAGTGGCATGGCTTTTGTCAAGGTGTAAGATTAGTTAGACAAGGTTACTAATTGCAGACACTAGTAGACTGAAACATGGTGGCACTAGACTTGTGAACTGGTGTGGTGTGGTACAAAAGGTTGGAAGAATTATGCAGCTTTGGGTGCAAAAACGGGTCCAGTCTGGTGAACAAATGAATTTAGCATGATTTTCAGTTACGATCAGTTGCCATGGGAAGCCAGGAATGATACATTGGATGAAGTAGCATTATATTTCCAACAGTTTAACTAAATGTAATGGTGAACATCTGGACTGGGCCCATCTCAAATATCTGGACAGTTGTTATCAGAGTAATAGGGCTTAGGCACTTCTTTAAGGTTTAGGAATAACTTTTCTCTATGACAAGGAAACTGAAAGGCAAATTAGGGTCAGCAATTGGACAGGAAACTTTGGAGTATGAGGCAGGTTAGCAGAAAAGTATCTCTTTTATGAGAACATAGGCAAAAAAAATGTGGCCATGTTTTGGGAACTGGGGAGTGAGGTTAGGAATGGACTTGATACTGTGAACTCTAGAATGGGACTGGAGCCAGTTGAGTAAATTGTGTCATGAGACAAAATTTGGGGCCGAGGGAGTGTGGGTGTGTGTAGGGGGGAACCAGGCTGGGACTTGCATAGTTTCCATTAAGAAAACATGGATTTATGTCATTGTTAGAAAGCACGTGTCACAAAGGGTTAGGTACACATGAAAGATAGAAAGAGTTATAGTTTCAGCCTTTATTAGTTATTAGATATGTGATCTTGAGTTACTGGGGAAAATTTTTCTATCTCTGATTTTTCTGTCTGCAAAATGAGAGTATTGCTCTATATTATTAGCTCCTAAATGCTGGGTCATAGGCTGACACTGGGTGGCCGAGTAAGAATCTCCTATTGAGATTGTTAAAAATTCATGCTCCTAGACTACCCCCTAATAGTCAGTGATGGAGCACAGAGATTGTGCTTATAACAAGTGTCCCATGTAATTCCAAGGAAGGAAACTATACATAAGACTACACAAAATTAGTTACTGGGATTTCTTCAATATTATTTTTTATTATTATTTCATCTTTCCATCATCTGCCTTTATTCTTTTTTGTATTCATTGACTTGGATGATGCTCAAATCCTATCTAATAAAGAGAGAATATGCAAATATGCCACAAAGATGGTGGCACCCACAGTGGAAGTCGGGGTTTCTGTAACACAAATGGCTGCACCCACAGCACAGGCTGAGTTCCTGTAATGAGCCTTAAGGAGCAATCAGCAGGGACCTGAGGCTGCATGGTGCTCAGGCGCGCCCCAGACTCTGACAGGAGGAAGGTTTTCATATACATTTTATTAATTTTCTTTCATCTCTGACACTTCTACTATAGAGAAAGGGCAAATAGAAATATTAAAATATTTCTTCTAATCCCCTTTTGATGTGCACAAATTTTATGCACTGGGCCACTAGTATTAATTAAAAATCTGACACCTGAAGTAAGGAGCCTGGTAATGCAGGAAAACTATATTTTGTTGCTGTTGCCCTCTCTGCCCTAACAACAACACCAGCCATCACAGGTCTAACTGTGGGATCTGTTCTTATCTGACTCCAGAGCCCACTTTGGCAGAGGCAGAGTGGCTTTCTTGGGTCCCTCTTCTATGTTATAAAGCTTTTCTGAAGCCAAATTAGTAACATCTAGCTATTATTTCAAATTCTTTAGAGTAAAAGTATCTTTATAAATAAATATGAGGTTATCATGAAGATTAGGTAATTTCTATTGTCAAATAGAATGGTGGGGAAACGTCTTTGAAGTTAAACTTAGATAAAGTAAATCAACTTGCTATGTGCAGTGAGTTATTTGGGGGAAATAATATATGTTTAGGCTCACATATTATCTGTTTCCTCAGGAAGATAATTTCCTACTCAGTAAGCAGATTATTTTTTTTGAAGATACTTTCTAGGTTCTAAATATTCATAATCATATCAAATTAAAATGACTTTTAGAAATTTTCTAATTTATATATCAGAAAACCATGTCTCAGAAAAGAAATGAGTTATTCAAGATCACACAACATTGCAAGACATCTCAATCTATAGTTCTTAGTTCTGCACTTAGTGCTCAATAAAAATATCCTCTATGCCTACCAAAATTGTCAAAATGAAAATATGATAATACCAAATGCTGACAAGGATGTGGAGAAAAACCTTAAATTACTCCTATATTAATGCTGGGAGTAAAATATTGTGCAGCTACTCTGTAAAAGTTTGGTAGTTTCTTGTAAACTTAAACATTAAATTATCATATGGATCTACAACAGTACCCATGAGTTTTATGCCAGAAAAAATTAAAACAATTTTCACTCAAAATCTGTACATGATTATTCATAGTAGTGTTACCTATAGTAGTAAAAAACTGAAAACAGCACAGATATCCTCAAACAGGTGATGATTTAACAAGCTGGTGCATCCATATCATGGAAGAGCATCCAGCAACAAAAAGGAATAATCTATTGATGCATGCAACAATCTGGCTGACTCTACAGGGAATCGTGCTGGGTGAAAAAAATCCAGGCCCAAAATGTATATATGGTATACATATAGTTTCATATGACATTAAAAAAAAAAGACAACAGTCTGGCCAGGGTGGTTCAGTTGGTTGAGCATTGTCCCATGTGCCAATGGATTCCAGGTCAGAGCACAAGCCTGGGTTGGGAGCTTGATCCCTAGTGGGGGGCATGCAAGAGGCAGCCAAACAATGTTTCTCTTTCTCTTTTTCCTTTTCCCTTCCTCTCTCTCTAAAATCAATAAAAGCATATTCAGATAAGTGAAAACGGGACTAAATATCCTTTCTACACATAGCACTCACTTTATTTTATTTTTTTAAATATATATTTTATTGATTTTGTACAGAGAGGAAGGGAGAGAGATAGAGAGCTAGAAACATCGATGAGAGAGAGTCATTGATCAGCTGCCTCCTGCACACCCCCCACTGGGGATATGCCCACAACCAAGGTACATGCCCTTGACCGGAACCGAACCCGGGTCCCTTCAGTCCCCAAGCCGACGCTCTATCCATTGAGCCAAACCGGTTTCGGCAGCACTCACTTTAGTAAGGTTTTATTAGTTCTTGATTTAGTTTCATTTGGGAACACTTTCTTATTGAAAACAGGGAGTATTCCTTATTTACCAACTGGATGTGTAAATATATATATTTCAGAAAGAAAGGGAGATGGAGAGAGAGAAAGATCAATGATGAGAGAGAATCACTGATCTGCTACCTCCTGCACAACCTCTACTGGGGATCTAGCCAGTAACTGTGGCATGTGTCCACATGCCCATGTTCTATCCACTAAACCAAAGTGGCTAGGGCGTATTCCACAATTTTTTTGCTGTAAACTCTTGAGAAGATATGGAGAAAAAGAGCTTAAATCACTGAGCCTCATAATTCCATCCTGATCAGGCTTGAGATAGTCTCATATTTAATTAACCTCTGTCAAACACTATGATAACCCAATCTTAACATTAATTACATACTCTTAAGCACACTTTTGGAGACTCCATAAAATAATTACATTTCAAACATATAGTTTTAGCAACTGGTCATGATTACTTCTCCCTCTCCTAAGATCTGATGTCCCATGAGAAACCTGCAGAGCTGGTGACACTGGAGAGGCAGGTGAAGTTCAGTACCTCTCTACTTTTCTGCAGTATCCTATCTTGTGCTGCTTCTGAACCAGATGGGACACATCCATGTTCTTTATGCTCAGGAGCCTGCATTCCACTCTGGGCAAGTATGGGAAAAACCTAATAGTGTCTCGTATCCATAGAGTCAGGTGCTCTCTATGAAATACCAACTCATCTGGATAAAAAAAAAACAAAAACAAAAAAAACTAGAATACACAGTATACAGATCATGTATCATAAAGACATACACTTGAAACATATATGATCTTACTGACAAATGTTACTCCAATAAATTTAATTAAAAATAACACAGATTATAAAACAAAGGAGATATCAAGTCCTTTTCACAAAACCAAAGGACAATCACAAATTTTAGGGCATAATACTTAGAGGAACTTTGAAGGAATTCAGTTAACCATGTGGTATTAACCTCTAATTGGTATTAGTAGTACCTTATACTTGTGTTCAGCTACTTATGTTTAGGAATTAAAACTTAGATTGGACAAACATTTTCATTCCCTGATCAGAAATTTTATTCTGAGCTATTAACAAAAACAATATTTAGCTTACTTAAATTCCCCCTTTTTTTTCTGGTCAGAAATAGCTGATACCCCTCTTGGTCCTCTCGTAGGCCATTTAGCACTTACATAGCTCTTGCCTTGTGATCAGTGACTGTCTCCCCTTGCCACTAGAATGTGAACAAGGAAAAGGCATGTGATATGTGATTTATCTCTTTATCCTCATTGCTCTAGCAGGGAATATTGAACATAGCTAATACAACATAGATCATATTCATTTGATTGGATTATGAGTAACAGGTTTTACAAATATAAGCAGCAAGAGGGGAAAAAGAGGAAGGGGGTAAACTAGGTATAAAATGTAAATTGGCTGTATTTCTAATATATTAAGCCATTACTGCAAATGTCATAATTTAGAAAGATCTTTGGTAGCCCCTCAGTGTCTGTGAGAAGAGGTGCTACTGGACTGCTTACCTGCCAGCCTCTTAGGTTAACTATACAGGGCACCTGAAGAAAACATGAAGCCCAGATTTCTCCAGCTACCCACCAGTGTGTGTGTGTGTGTGTGTGTGTGTGTGTGTGTGTGTGTGTGTGTGTGTTTATGTCTTCACCTGATTAAAAAGAGACAACCATGTTTATTTTTGGATATGAGGCATCTCAAAGTTTACTAAGTGCACCTATACTTGTTATTATCATATTTGAGTTTTAAAACAATATGAGAATACTTTCTCTAGTTATGCGATCAGTTAAATGATTTGCCCAAGTTCTCCTAGCTAGTGAGAATGGAAGTAAGACTGGCTGCTGGGTTAGAAAAGGGAAGGATGATATTTTAGAATTACTCAGAGACTCTTAAAACTCCACATGCATCCTCCCTTAGTGGTGTTCCCTGCACCCTCTTCTCCCCTGTCATTATTCCCATGAGACCATGCTGCATCCCCTGGATGTCTTATGGTATAGTGAGGGCTGAAAAACTCTGCCCCAATCATTGGACACCTAGTTCAGTGTTTTCTGCTCAGAGAATTTTATACAAAATGACTTACTCGTTGTCCCATTCCTTAAGCAATAATTATGATGAATGGCTCCAGGACAGATTGAAAGGAGCACTTGACCAGGTGACTGGGCTCCATTTAGTTCCTTTGCTTCCCTGGGCTCAGCTCCATAGCCTTCCTATCTCTTAGTCCTTGCATTTTGCTCAGTGCCTTTGGGCTACAAGAGGACATGCTGGGCAAAATGATTACATCTGCACTCCAGCTGGCCAAAGGAAGCCATGCTGTGCATATTTATTTGTGCCCATGGCACTTGACAACAGTTAGATTTAAAATTGGCTTGTATTTGTCAAGGAACTGGGAAGGAAGCCTTTTTCTCAGTGGGCTACTCAACAACTGTAAAGATCTGAGTTGTCAATCCTAGTCAGCTGCAGCTTTCTTCAGAGAAAGCTGATTTCACCACATAGAATAAAATGTAGGCTGGAAGCCATGTGCCCCTTTCCTTATTGCCCAATGGAGAATTTGTGGTTATATCATTTCCATTTTTGGCAGTGGAATAGAATGCCGAGCATCTCACTATTCTAGCCATATTTTTTGAGGTCCCTTCTGGTTCTGAAATCTGCAGTTCTTAGGTCTGGAGGCAGGAGGTTGTGTGTGTGTGTGTGTGTGTGTGTGTGTGTGTGTGTGTATGATCTGCATTTGGTTTTTGCTTATTATCTTCTTATCAAGCTTAACCTTTCTTCTTCCCTAAATTGAGGATGGAATTTTTCTGCCAGTAAGAATACCTACTTTGTGTCAGGCACTATGCTCTATGAGTTATCTACATTATCCCCAACCTTTAAAATGACCCCATGGTGTGAGGGCTATTCTTCCAAAACAAAGTGGGGAAAATGAGAAACTTACATTCTCTCAGAGCACAGCAGCAAAACTTGAATTCCAATCCTAGTTTTGTCAAAGCCCATACTATATCACATGCAATATTACATAGCTAAACTACATAGAAATTTAGTTTTAAAAACTAACCATTTCTTATAGCATTTCTTACTCAACCCACTGTCCATTGGCAAAAACACAACAATTGAGGGGAAAAAAATTCTCTATAAAATTAATTGGCTAAATGCAGGCAGGAAAAGTGAGGGGGAAGTGAACATATTATTTTGGGCATGGGTAAAAGTAAAAGCAATGGTTGAATTTAGCTTCAGCAATTGATTGCTTAAAAAGAATGAGAGGTTTAAGAGAAGGATGTTTGGAAATTTCCAAGTATAATCACATTCCTTTAGATTACCTGACTAGAAATACAAAATTAGTAAGTTAGAGTCAGATGGTGCTGAGTCCATCCCCCAACTTTGCAGATGGGGACCCGAGAGAGTGACGCTCATGGAGCTCATGTTGGGGTGCAGAGCCTTAAAACTTTAGTTTCCTTATTTTGAGCCCAATTCTCTTTTGTGGCTACTGTGATAAGTTTTGGTTACCCACAAAATGTAGGGAAGCAGACATTACGCTTTTTTGGTTTATCTCAATGTTGAATCCAGTATCCATCACCTTAATATGGAGTTCAGAGCTGAGTATGTGACAATTTAGATACTTTGAGCTTAACATTTTACCTGGGAAATTTTCTGGGTCAACATGGGCCTCATAAATAAAATATAACAGTGGTACTTATAGACTAAAGTACCCCGTGACTGATACACCAGGGAGTATATCCCATTAGGTTTTGAGTGACAGTGTGGCCTCTCCTACGGCAGCTTGTCAGTTGAGGAGCTTGGGCAGCAGGTTGGCAGCATGCTGGCCAGCTTCAGCAGGGTAGCATTTTTTCTACCTTAGAGTTTTTGTGCAGAGCACACAGCAAGCAAATGATTCCCAGCAGGGAAGGATGCAGATTTCTTCTTGTATATTATATCCATTGGAGTAGAAGAAATATGGGTCCTGGAAGCCTTTTTGGAAAACTCTCAAATTGCTGTGAGAAATGCTTATAAGGAAGAAGAATGTGGGCTCTTTTTTAGTCTATTGAAACCTTGAAATGTTTTTTAGCTTTGAGTGTGTGTGTGTGTGTGTGTGTGTGTGTGTGTCCATTTTATCTTTTTGAACTGAATCGTGAATTGTTTTTCTAAATTCGAAGCTAAAATAAATGTTCATGTCTCCCTCAGCTAGGGGTGTGGGGATGGAATAAGCAAAATTGGAGTCATAACAGGAAACCAATGCCAAGGAGAGTTCATGTGTGAATCTGAGCAATCAGAAGAGGGACTCCATTAAGCTCTTCTCACCCATTTCCAAAAAATGACCACAGGATATCCAGGCCTAAAAAAATCAATGGTTTCTTCAATAGATTGCTTTTGTGTTTTCAACTCATCTCAACTCCCTCCCCCAAGAGTTACTGAGAAGCCCTGGCCTTCTGGGACCGGAGCCAGATTATCCAAGGTTGCTACATTCCACACCTCAGGGCTTGCTGAGAAATCAACCAGCCTGAGTTGGTTTTCTGATTTAGGACTTGACAAAAATAAAGCATGGTATTGAGATATTCCCAATTTCTCCTTCAACATGTTGAGTTTATAGTCAAATAAGTTTGGAACAGAGCAATTTTTCTAAAATTTTTCTTATTATAGGAAAATTAAACAAGCAAAAATAAAGGACTTGCTCTAAGCAAGTGTCAGAATTGAGTTTAGTACTAGAATTCCAAAATCTCATGCCTGGGTGGGAGGGGAGGTCAAAGTCCTCAAATTATAGAACAGCCAAGGGCACCAGTGAAGTAAATAAAAACTGTGACCTTGACAGCACTACGTCAAAGATGTCAGCAGGAAGTGCTTCCAGGAACTGGGCAAGAGAGACCAGCAGGGATACCAGTAATGACTAAATTAATTTCTTTGGTTTCAGCCTGCACCTCCCTGGTGTACATACTAGTTAAGTACACCTTTCCCAGCTCCTACGTTATGCTTTCATTCCTCTCTGTACCACGCTTCTGTACATGCTCTGTCCTCTGTTTGAAAATGCTTGTTTCTTTTTTTGAGGGGGCTCATATGTCAGCTATTCTGTAAAATCTCCTCTAGGTCCCTACCCTTGGGGGAAAGAAAGAGGTTTAAATTTTTCTTCACCTGTGATTCAAGATTGTATTTATAGCTTTATTTTAAATAGTTAAATGCTAAATTATTTTTAATTGAATATCTCTCTATATAACCTCTATCTACATATCTCTCTATATAACCTGTAAACCAGATCTTATCTGTGCTTCCCTAGCCCCTGACAAGAGCTTCACATCTAGCAGGTACTCAGTAACCTTTGTTAATTTGAAGTCAGTTTTTTAAATCCTCACCTGAGGATATTTTTCCATTGATTTTTACAAAGAATGGAAGAGAGAGAAAGACAGAAGTATGGATGGGAAAGAAACACATCAACTTGTTGCCTCCTGCATGTGCCCTGACCAGGGCCGGGGCTGGGGAGGAGCCTGCAACCGAGAGGTACATGTCCTGACTGGAATTGAATTTGGGACCCTGACGCTCTATCCATTGAGCCAAACTGGCTAGGGCTGATGACAATTTTTAAAATAATTTTACATGTGGAGAGAGAGAGAGAGAGAGAGAGAGAGAAAGAGAGAGAGAGAGAGAGAGAGAGAGAGAGAGAGAGAGAGAGAGAGAGAAACAAGCTTTGATATATGAAGGGAGAATAGCCTTTGTAATTGAACAGGTTTATTACTTTTCTTTTTTCCATCTGTGAATTTGATCTAAAAGCTTCAGTGGCTTTCAATGAAACTGAAGCTAAGATTTTGAAGGCTTCAATTTCTGGGCCAGAGGGATGGGGAGAATATTTTTGGTTCCACTTCTTGGGACTAAAATATTCAAATTTATCATTAACATGCTGCCTTTCTTATACATTACTTAACTCTTCTCATTTTATTGTATATCATACTCTTTGAGTTTTTCTCTCTCTCTTTTTTTCATTTCTCCCTCACTTCCTTTCTTTCTGTTTTCCTTCTTCCTTAAAAACAGTAACTAATTTTTATAAATCCATCTCTTTATTTATTTATTTATTTAAAAATATATTTTATTGATTTGTTTAAGGGAGGAAGGGAGAGTGATAGAGAGTTAGAAACATCAATGAGAGAGAAACATTGATAAGCCTTCCTCCTGCACACCCCCTACTGGGGATGTGCCAGCAACCAAGGGGCAGAATAGAACCTAGAACCCTTCAGTCCTCAGGCTGATGCTCTTTCCACTGAGCCAAACCCATCTTTTTATCATCATCTCTTACACCTAATGGCATTTATCTGCTAATAATTAGGTGGAGTCAAATCTAATTTCATGGGATACACATTAAGTTAAGAGATGCCTGTAGATTTGGAATTCAATTGTATTGGCAACATTCTTTGCTTAATTAAGCATTTTTTTTTCATAGCTCCTCAAAATGAGCTCTCTTAAAAAACAATCAAACATAAACCATAAGTGTTCTTTACAGCCTGGGTGTTAACATTGTAGAATAAGAAAAGGATAGAGCCAAAATTGGTTTGGCTCAATGGATAGAGCATTGGCCTGTGGACTGAAGGGTCCCAGGTTCAATTCCGGTCAAGGGCACATACCTTGGTTGTGGGCACAGCCCCTGTGGGAGGTATGCTGGAGGCAGCTCATTAATGTTTCTCTCTCATCGATGTTTCTATCTCTCTCCCTTTCTCTCTGTAAAAAAAATCAATAGAATATATATATATTTTAAAGAAAAGGGTAGAATAAGAACAGACCTTGGCAATCATCTCAACAATTCCTCTATAATTCCTATAAGAATCTATATATCTTCATTGTGAACACTTACACTGAAAGCAACTTATTATTTTCCAAGTTCACACATTCCTTTGTTAGTCAGTTTTGAATCTTCTTTGCCATCCTGTGTATATAGATGAAGTCATATCTACATCAAGAACCCAAATATATTGTCCTTTCCTGTCAATGTGTTTATAAAAATACCTAGATGAACTGCAGTATTTCTGGAAGTGTCTGGATTGTACTTGGAGGGTAGTTCCAGAATATTCATAAAAATATCACCTTCAAACTCTGTTTTTTAACATCTCCTGAAGTCTTCTTCCCTCACTCTGGCTGTTCCATGTCAGTTTCTTTTCATCACAAAACCTCTATCAAAGTACTACCCAGTGATTGCTAGACTAACACCATGAGCATCATCGAGAGCTTATTTGAAATGTGGAACTTTGGGTCCCATGGCTTAGTCCCACTGGATTGGATTAACAATTTCACAAGAGCCTCAGATGAATTGTTTGTACATTTGAGTTCGAGAAGCATTGCTCCATCTAGATAGCACTTTATGGCCTTGCCCATTCTGATAACACCAATATCACAACTAAACATGGTATTGCTGGGTGACTTCCAGTTCAGAATGACATAGTTGAGGAAAGTTTTCTACAGCAAGTTGGAGATGACCTCTCCAATCTTATGACTCACTTTGTCTCCTAAGTAAGGGCCTATATAGCCCCCCCCCCCCCCCGTTCATCTCCCCACTTCCTTTGTATAAAAACTGCTCTTCCTCTCTTTTCCAGTTCCCTTCTCAGAAGAATAATCTATACTTCAGGACAGACAGCATCCTGTCCTTGCAAATGATGCTTTGAAATTTCCCTCCAGGCTCTCAATACTCTTGACCTTTCTACCTCATCCTGAAATCACAAAGCTTATCTAGAAGTCAGCTGAAGCCAATAGACCCTAAGAATGATCAATTGCAAACAGTACATCCTACATACAAATATCTGAATTTCTTTTGGATTTAACTGCAACTCACATATTCACTTATATTGAACAGATATATACTTTCAAAAAATCTTCTCTATTTTCTAAATGTTTCCTTCTGGAGCCATGAAAAATAAGCTTTAAGTCTCTCTCCCAAATGACTATCTTTTAGGTATTTGAGGAGAATTTTTATGCCCCCATTCTCCAAATCTTCTAATTTCTAGACTAAACTTTCCCATTTCTTTTACCTTTATTCTTACATTTGATTTTTGGTTATTTCCCCAGAATTTAGCCTTACAGAGGATTTTTCTCATAAGGAAAGAAGGTGTATATAACAGTAAAAGACATCTACCAGCAGCCAAACTAGAAAATAATTCTGTTACTCTATTGCCTCTCATGTATTAAGCAGAAGAGCTACTGATATTTTCTTCTTAAAATATCACTGTTCATATCACCTTTCTCCCAATTTATTTATATTCTATATTTTAGTTTCTCAGTATTCAAGCAATAAAATTCTGGGAGTATAGGCTTCGCTGGCACTGTGCATCCAGGGCCATTCAAGTTATTGAATATAAGAAACAGTAAACTTAGGGATCGATTGCAATAAATCTGATGTAAGAATTGTGATGGCTTAAGCTTTTGAGTCAATGAAATGCATATCTAAGTAAACACTAAATTATGTAGAATGATAGGCCAAAATTACTTATGATATCTTTTGTTTCTCAGATTGTAGGTCTTAATGTTTTAGAAATAACACAAACAAACAAAAACTAAACCAAATAAGTCATCAGTGCTTTGAAATTTTTCTGAGACTGAGACAAGGTAGCATATTTTATTTTAATTTTTTTGCAATGATTCAAATAATCAAGTGCAGCCTAAATTTATCCTTTTGGTAAACTTACTCTATTGGAAGAAATTATTCATGGATAACTATACAATGAAGTAGTTATCAATAGAGTGCCCTTCAGGTTATATTTTCAGATATAAAATTATTTTTAACATAAAATTAATAACTACCTATTATAGAACTTTTAAAATTATAACCTATATAATCACAAAGAAATTAAAAACATCTATAATTAAAATGATATTTAAAGCATGCCACTTGGGTGGAGTGGGTAATAAAATTTTAATGGAAGGTAGGGAAAATAAGCATTACATTATTTCAAGGAAAGAAAAAGTAATTTGTGAATAAATGGTTTTAAGACTTAACCATTATTATATAATGAAATCTTAGTTCTATAATTTCAGGAAACCAACTTTTTAGTTTCCTAATAGAAAACACACATACACATAGAAATTCGTAATCAGTGGTTTATTTTTACACAGACTATAAGTACTGACAGATTCAACAATCTTTTTTAAATTCCTTAAAGAAGATTTATAATATTTTTTATCATGTCATAAAAGCAAAAACACAGAAAAGCTAGACTCTAAACCTCATAGGGCGGAATGGCAGCTCTCTCGGGAGTCTGTATTTCTGCCCCCAGTAGAGATCTTGACGCACAGAGGGAGCCTATTGGAACAGTACAGATAATCTTCTTGTTATGACTATTTCAGGGCAAAATAGATCTGGTCAAGATAATTTTATTTTCATAAAACATTCTTAAGTAAAGAGCAATAAAATGGAAGAAAAATTATCTGTACACAAGCAAACAAACAAGGATCCAAAACTCCAATTTGAAGTTGTGGTCTCTCAAGAGCAGGAAATGCTCCTCTAGCTAGATTTTGGGATGGATGGAATGAAGAAACATACTGAATCCACAAAAGACCTTTATCTCTCTCAGTAAAGACAAATTACCTGAATCCCTGTTGTTATGAGTCTCTTTGTTCTCCCCTGGCCTAGTTACAGCATAGAAAATATTCAGTAGCACTTTTAAAAGTGTTTCCTTTGAAAATTAATCTAGTAGTACTGAGGGGGAAAATGAAATTTAATTTAAAAATATCTAAACCCTAACACTTATGGCAACACAAGGGAAACATATTTTGCTTCCTCAATGTATTTGAGGTAATGAGCAATTTTAAGGAATAATACAGAAAAAGACAGAAGAATTCATTTAAACTAAATATTATCTTTCCTGAACTGGCTTAAATTCTTTCCAATCACTAGGGAAGGGTTTTAGGGATTAAATGAATACTTGGGGACTATAAGCTTCATCCATCTTGCCACTAGTTAAAAGCATTCTGAATACTAAAACCACCCATTTTGTCATCTTCATTTCATTTTAGATGTAGAAATAAAATGGCTGGTGAACAAAGGATCTATACAGTAGATAGTTTCTAAAAGGAGGGTGTATAGGAAATAACTTTAACTTTAACCACAGTGTACATTGAACCTTAGGGGGAAATATATAAAAAAAGTAATTAAAGAGATAAGAAAATCATGGAGGAAATTACATTTTAGAAATAAAATCATCTGTAGTAGGAATACATGGAGTACCACATTGGACCCTCTCATGCCCTATTTTCCAGGGAGCAAGCCTATATGTGTTGGAGAGGTGAGTGAGGCTGTCTTTAGAGGGAAGCAATGGAGAGGAATGTTAGGATGCCAGGGAGCTGCATGTCATGTGACTTTAATCCAAAAAGTAGCCTATCCCTCATTCCAAAGTTGACCACTCTTGCTACTGATAAGTGAATTAATTTACATTCCTTCATTTAATGGCCTTGTTAGAATTATAAATTTATAAGTGTTTTAGGATCTTATGCATAATTACTGAGAAAAAGCTGGCATTTTGAAGCCTACACACAGTGTTAGAACTTTACTCAACAAAGATTCCATTTTGGACCTTTCCTATAATATGACTATCAGTGGGAATGTATATTAGAGGTTTGTTTATCCAATGTACTTTATTCATTTCCTACTTCTCTGCATTAGAAGGATAGTGGGGAAATTACTGCATAACTAATATATTTGAACATGCCACATTCTTGGCAAATATTTATAAATCTTTGGAAAATTGTATTAAAGGTCAACTGGTCACAGAACATTTATTCCAGAGTCATTTATTAAACTGTTTATTTTTTGCATGTATTTGGAACCCAAACATGATCATCGATCAGATCAGAAGAAATTAATTGTGTCCCATATTGTTTTGTTTTTAGTCTTCAGTGTTCTATTTTTGCAGCAAGCACATTCTCATTACACTGTTCTAGAAAAATAAAATAGTAAGGTATCTGTGGTGCACCTGTGAGGAGGCTGTCTACACAACTTTCTCTGCCATAAAGACCATTAATAGAAAAATGCTCATCAACAAAATGAGAAAGCACTTGGGGGAAATCAATAAGGCACAAATTGCACAACCAAGTCACTAATCTCTTTTCTCGGAAATTTTTCAGCAAGGAAATTGTGCAAAGAGTCTTCAAGGAATAATTGACTTCAACAGCTTTCTACTGGTCAGCAAAAACTCCTTTTATTTTTATTTTTGTTTTGAAGTACGAAATAAAACAAAGGAAAGGAAAAAAAAAAAGGTCAGCATAAGAGCAATAAGCATGAATAATACATCTTCCTAGCAAGAAAATTGAGCAGGGAGAGGTCTTCTCTTTTAATTATTTTTATCTATTTCACTGTTTGTGTTCCAAATTATTTTTCTTTCTTTTTTAAAATATATTTTATTGACTGTTTTTTTTTTTTTTTTTTTTTTTTTTTTTTTTTTTTTTACAGATAGGAAGGGAGAAGGATAGAGAGTTAGAAACATCAATGAGAGAGAAACATGGATCAGCTGCCTGCTGAGCACACCCCCTACTGGGGGTGTACCCACAACCAAGGTACATGCCCTTGACTGGAATCAAACCTGGGACCCTTCAGTCTGCAGGCAGACACTTCATCCACTGATCCAAACTGGTTAAGGCCCAAAATATTTTCTGAACATGAATTCTTTTTTTTTTAATCTGGAAACATTAAACTCATAATAGTTATGCCAAATTAAACCTCAAAGTAAAATTTAGTTATCAAGTACCAAGTTTCTTGAAGAAGGGGTATAAAGAAAACTAATTTCTCTTTATTTGCTTTACATTTTTATTTATTTATTATTGATTTCAGAGATGAAGGAAGAGGGAAAGAGAGACAGAATCATCAATGATAAGAGAGAATCATTGATAGGCTGCCTCCTGCACACCCCACACTAGGGATCAAGCCCACAACCAAGGCAAATGCCCCAACTAGGAACTGAATTGTGACCTTCTGGTCCATAGATCTATGCTCAACCACTGAGTCATGAAGGCTGTTTTCCATTTAAAACATCACAAATTTATGGCCTTAAGTTGTCTTATTGTTTTGAAATTAATATATGTTTACCTACTTAGAAGATTTAAGAAATATATAATAATCAAAAGAAGAAAATAAATAACACTCGTAATCTTATTCCATAGATATAGATTTTATGTCTTATTTTGTATCATTAAAAATGGCTTTGTTTCTTTCATTCAAATATTTTTTCTTACCATATGTGAGCTTTTTTCCTATGCACAGTATTCCATCTTATAGATCCATCATAATTCATTTAATTGGTCTCCCTTATTATTTATTTATTTTGAGTTAAGAAGCAAACTTTCAGTTGTATGAGAAATCAGGCAAGCCAAACAGGTGATGAAATTCAGATAATGTCTGTTACATTAGCAGAATAAAGTAGAACTTGAGTTATCTCTCTTCAAATTACTTAGTAGACAAGCAAAGGAAACCATATGCAAACTCCATAGACTGGCAAATGCAAAAGTATGGTCCAAAACTGGGATAAAAATTCTAAAAAGACAGGTAGGTAGGTATACCCAGGGGAAATGTCATGTAAGGCAAACCAGAGCCTACTTCATTTGGTCACTTGAAGCATATTTTTAAAAATCTAACCCTTTGTCTCCTTCTGGCTGGCTTGCTTTCATGGCGAAGAACTGGCTTTGGCTGCAACTCTCCATGCCTCAAATAAAGAGTATGTATAGAGCTATCTGTGGTTATAATCCCAGAGACCCTGCATCGCCTTTTTAGATAAGGGCTAAGCCTAAGAAGGGCTCATATCCCACAATTCACTAATGTGTAGTGAGTATTCCTGGGACACTGAATCCCCAAGCAGGAGAATGGGGAATAATTCCCCACATTTATTCAAACATAGTGCTATTTTTCCCCTCCAAACACAGCTATTAACTTTTCACTAATGACTACCTTTCTTTGGGCCAGAGTTGAGGAACTTTGCTCTTTCTAGGAGTGATTACTCTCCTTTTAATACTCCCTGAGCTCTTATATCTATCCCTTTTGTATCTATCCATAGCATCTATCCCTTTTATGTTATAACCTTGGTAAAACATGGGATGACTATAGAATCACTTGGGAAGTACAGCATTGAAAATTCTTCCCCTTGCCCTTCAGATTTTTTGGAACTGGGAGCCAAGCATTGGTTTGTTCTTAAGTTAGTTGGGTGGTTCTCTTGTGCAGATGTGTTGAGTGCCATTGCCTGATGGTACACTTGTTCTTTATGTATTTTAGGGGATGTTTTTAGTATTGCTTCAGATACCCTTAAAGTTAATGTGGGGTCTTTTTTGTTAAAAGGTTCTCAATAAATATTTTGTTCAATGAATTAATATAACCTTAATATAATAATGTCAAAGGTATTAAAGTGATCTAATATCAAAGATAAGGAAACAATCTTATTGTTGCCACTTTTTTTCTTGGCTATGTAGGTATTAAGAGATAAATAAATCTGAAAAGTAGCAATGAATGCTTCCAAGGGATGCTCTAATCTTTTAAAGGACTATAGACTTTTAATTTTTCCACAAGTAAAGCAGAAAGCAGACTCCTAAAATGCTTAGTTACAATCCGAGAGGCAGTCTTCCTTTTCCTTCCTTCTTTCTTTCCTTCCTTCTTTCCTTCCTTCCTTCCTTCCTTCCTTCCTTCCTTCCTTCCTTCCTTCCTTCCTTCCTTCCTTCCTTCTTTTTTTACTTTCATTCATAACTTAATACTGTATTAAATGCTTACTATATGATGAACACTCTTCTAGGCTTTGAGAATATGCTAGTGAACAAAAGTTCTGATTGTTACAGAAGTTATAATCTAGTTGGAAACAACATGTATCTAAGATGACCTTAAAGGCTAAAGAGTTGGAAAGGGTATAGGGAATTAAAAGAAGCTGCAATTTTTAGATGAGTGGGCTAGCCAATGCCTCACTGAGAAGATGATATTTGAGTAAATCAGAGAAGAGGGTGAAGGAATATCTGGGGAATAACTTTTCTGGGCCAAGGGAATAGCAAGAGCAGAGGCTCTGATCACTCAGCTGGTATATTTTAAAAAAGGCCTGGTGATTAAAAGCAAAGATGAATCCAGAGGAGAAATGTTGAGGCCACATCTTGCTGGACCTTCTTTTAGGTGAAGTATGGACATTGGCTTTTATTCTTTTTTAAAAATATACTATATTGATTTTTTACAGAGAGGAAGGGAGAGGGATAGAGAGCTAGAAACATCGATGATGAGAGAAACATCGACCAGATGCCTCTTACACAACCCCTACTGGGGATGTGCCCACAACCAATGTACATGCCCTTGACCGGAATCAAACCTGGGACCTCTCAGTCTGCAGACCGACACTCTATCCACAGAGCCAAACCGGTTTTGGCAATTTTTAAAGAGATGGAATATCACTGAGTGACCTGACCTGATATTTTAATAGGCTCATTATGATTTCTGGGCTGAATAGACTGAAGGGGATAATGGATGGAGGCTAAGAGACCAGGTAAATGGCCATGATAACAACTCAGATGAGATGGTGATGGTTTGGACCAGAGGGTTAACATGGGAGGTGAATAGTGGTCAGGTTTTATGAAAATCTCTTCTTTGATCTGTGGACCAATGTATTAAGATTGGAGAGGACAGACAGTTTCCTACCTGAACATATGTTACAGCAACACTAATCTTCAGATTTTCCTAGAGATCTGTGTAAACTTCTCATGATTCTTTACAATTGGGGGGAAAAAATAAAAATAAAGGAAAGAAAATGTGATTCACTTTAAACAAGTCCTCAGCTTGCTTTGCTTGGATGCTTTTCTTGTGAAGAAGCTGAAGAGGGAATTTCTGTACCCAAGCAAAGAGTGTGAATAGATAAGCTTGAACATTTCTCTTCATACTAAAATTCTATGATTCTTAGTAACTCTGAACATTAATAGTGATGCAAATTGTCACAATAGTTTGGAAATGAGCATTAATGATTGTGCATGATATTCAAACCATTTTATAACTGGCCCAGCACAGACATGGACCAAGTCAGAATAGATGCCAGCTACAAACAAGAGGTGTATCTGACTGAACATCAGTCCTGTTCATGTGTGGGTATGAAGCAAAGCCTACTTTAGTGGACATGGTTTGACAAAGGTCTGTATCAGTTTAAGCCAGTTGAGCAAATGTCATGACCTCAGATTTTGTGCCTAGGTTGGTTGAGAGGAATATAAAAGAATGATACATTCTAGCTGGAACCTTCAGGGTGCTTTGAATCCACTTCAGAAGGCTTCACTTTGCACTCAGAACAAATTGGAATCATGCAACGTATGATGTAATAACAACCACCTTATAGGTTCCTGCCTCCTAATAACTTAGCAAATGTGTTCTTGTGGAGGCTTCAGAGTGGTGTAATGAAAGGTGAAACCAGCTGATGTACAAGATTTTAGGACATGTTGTTGACTTTGATGCTCACTTGCAGGAATCATGGGAGCAGAAATGCAAGGCTTCAGGCCAGTGTTCATCACCCCAACTTCAACAATACTGAGATAGAGTGAAACCCCTTCTCTATGATCACATCCCCTTCTAGTTTGGGTAACTTCCCAGTGATGTAAGTAAGAATCAACAATCATAAGCCAAAAATATGTGAAGGGTGGAAAGTAGTCCTTCAAATGCAGACTTTCACATACTTCATCCCCAGTTACCGATCTGCTTTAGGAAGATCTTTGCTGTATGGAATCTGATTGTGTAAAGTCAAGGCCTGGATGAGATGCATCCATTCAGCCCTTCCCAAGGATACCTGCATTAAGGTTTTGACAAGTGTCCAGAAGCAACACATCCAGGCCTATGTAACAAATACAGAGCATTTACAGAATTTTAGTTTATCTGACCTACTTATATTCAGTCATTAAAAGGCGCCTGGGGGCAAAATGGAGGGATAAAAGCTCTATCCAGAAGGAACACAGAGTTGCCAAAGTAAACTAACTATAGATTCTGCCCATTAGAGCTCAGCCAAGTGCCTTTTTTAGAATTTTTCTCTTTGAGTCTGCCTTGTAGAGCCAGTTAAGTGCCCAAATATGTGGAACTAGCCCAACCACAATGGACTACTTCTGCATTAAATCCTTCAGCACTAGTAAATCCAGGCATCCTAAAGAGCTGAGTTACGCCTGTGCCATTTATCAAATTGGCATAAGGGTTACAGGCTTAAAACTGGGACCTGGATTTTCCCAGAGGCTGAATTATTTAATTGTCAGCAATTTTGAGGTTCATGGTAAAGTAGAAGTAATGGAATCACCTCCCTTTCTATGTAAAAGCATCATCCCAAATGGCCTTTCCTATTTGCTGGGTGGCCTAGGTCCTGCCCAACATGAACTGTTTATCTGGACAGAAATGTGAGAAGATTCTGTCATAGAGCAGGTTCTGTGGAAATCTAAAAGGCAGGCTTTGCATTTCACTGATTGCTCTGAGTAAGGTGGTACAACATCATATTTGCTCATGTTTTCTCTGGTAAATATTCTTTCACATAACTATGGAGCTGTGGAGTCATGTTCTGAATCCTGCATCTACTATTGACTAGTGGAGTGACTTGGGCAAATTGCTGTGTGCCATGGTTTCCTCATCTGTGAAATGGGAATGATACTGCTACCTCACTAGCAAGGTTGTTGCTTTGAGGCGGGGTTTAGTCTCTTTGAGGTGGTGACTGGCTAAGAGCAAGCACTCAGGGACTGCTCACTATTCTTACTTGTTGGTGTTAACATGGATATGGCTGACAAAAGTTCTACTAACAAGATTATGTATTTTATCATTGTTAAAATTATAATAGAAATTATATTGAAATAGATAGAGAGCTTACATAAAATTAATGAAACATACACTGCAGTTACAAGGGTAATGATCAACTTATTTTTAAAACAATGGTTTGAAAACAAAAAATAAATTTTTTTTATTCAAAAAAATGAAATTTGTATACCTGGTATTTGAAGAGCATGCTATGTGTCAGGCAAAGGTAATAGCAATCGCATCACATTTATCCTCCCCTTACCCTGGTATTATTATCTGTGTTCTATAACAAAACTGAAGGTCTAATAAGCATCAGGATGAAAACTCACTTGTCATCTCTAAAACCATTTTCCACTAACTCCAAATACCAGTCCCATTCTCCTTCCTCCCCTTTGTTCTGAGCCTTGACTTCCTTTCTAGGGGTTAAAGGGACCTCTCCCAGTGCTCCATCTCAGTAGAATTACTCCTCTGACATGTCCCAAAAAGCCCTAATAGTCCTGGATATAGGTGGATTTCATGAGTTGCTATAAGATGTGGCAGCAAGGTATGGGTTTTCTCTCCCAGCCATAGCCAGATAGCAAGCTCCTTATGTTCAATAGTCAATGGAGAACTAACGACTCATTTTGTGGTCCCACAATGAAAACATTTCAAAAGTTATAGAGAAGTAGTCAGAAGATGGAAGGTAAAATTGTGGCCAAATATCTGTGAGTGTATATACATGTGTGCACATGTGTGAGTACATGTTGTCTTTGAAGTTGCATCTTTGCATTCTTATTACATGCCAGTAATAAACATTTGTCTTCAAATGGTTTGCTCACCTACTACTCAGATTGCTCTAAGATATAGTACACTGCTTGGGGAGGAAGATTTATGCTAAGTCAGAGAGAAGACCTAGACCTAAGTTGGCTGGGCCTGGGAGGGGGGCGCAGGGGTGTTCCTGATTGGAAGCTGTTTGGCAGCCTGGACCTTGGAGTAACACAGATCTGGGTTGAAATATTTTCTTTGTTTTTTAATGCTGTATGACCTTGGATAGTTTTCATAATTTCTTAAGTCTCATTTCTTCCTGAAAAAAAAAAAAAAGAATAACTGTATTTTAGGTACAGGGCTCCCTGTGATGATTAATAGTCAAGGAGAGTCAAATATCTGGTACAATTGATTAGTTAGTACCACATGAATGGCAGTTATTATTAATGTGCACTGATTTTAATGTAGAAAGCCAATGTTTTGCCTGGTCACACACACAGAGTGGTCCCCTAGATCATCTCCTCAGCAAATATCTACTGAAATTTTGCCTTTAGATACTGAGTTTAGGTGCCACATATGGCAGCAACCTGTGCAACCCTGAGAGCAGACCCTTCCCATCAGTGTAATTCAACTCCATGTCATACCTCTGAGAATATGTGCAACCTTCAACATGTCCACAGACACATCATGGTTGGCTCCCTCTCATTATTCAATTTGCACAATTCCACCTCCTCAGAGGGAACTTCATTGACCGAAATAGCTCAGATACCCCTCACCCTACCCAACCTCTCCAACTGCTCTCTAATTCCTTGACTTCCTTCCTTCCTCCCTCTCTCCCTCTCTTCCTCCCTCTTTCCTTCCCTCCCTTATTTCCTTAATCTCTTCCTACCTCCCTTCCCTTTCTTTCTAATATATTTTAATCTTAGTGAAGTTTTAAGATCATAGCAAAACTGAGTAGAAAGTACAGAGGTTCCCATGTTCTCTTCCTTGCATGCAAGCACAACCTCCTCCACTATCAATATTTCATACAGAATGCTATATTTTTTACAATCTACAAACCTACATTGACACATTAAAAACCCCCCAAATCCATAGTTTAAATATTGCCCTAAAAAATCCTGTGTTTCCCCTATTTATCCACCCACCCCTCCCAACCCTGCCAACCCTGATCTTTTTATTGTCTTCACAGTTGTGATTTTTCTAGAATGTCATATAATTGAATGTTTTAATATGTTTAATTATTTATTGTTTTTCTCTCTCACTAAAATGTCAGCTGCATGGAGACAGGATCATTTTCTGACTTCTTAAATGAGAGATCCTAGACTATACCTGACTCAGAAGAGCCCTCAATAAATAGATATTAGGTTAGTAAGTGAGTAAATATTTCCTACATCAAAGTTATTCTCACCCTCCTGCTAAGGTGAGAAACTAGTTATTGGAGATAGTTACATAAATGACAGTGATAACATTGGCCACTATTTCTGTTATCTCTCAGTGCTAGGCACTGTGCTATATAATTTAAGTATTTATTTAATGTAATCCTCATAACTACCTGCTGAGATGGGTGGGTTTAGCAGATAATATAGATAGTATACAGGTAGTCTAGCCATTTTGCAGGTAAGTAAAAAAGTTAAACTACCAAAAGTCACAGAGTTAGTAAATGACAAAGTTAAGGTCCAAACTAACACCCATAGGATTCTAAAGCTGACAGTCTTACAGAATATGTTGGAATTCTGAGGTGGAAATAATCTAGCTAGTCCATTATCCTCCTTGGATTTGAACATGGTTGGCTGATCTAAGTGAGTGACATTCACTCTGATCCACTGAACATGTATAAAGCATCTGCTCTTTGCTGTGCCATGTGCTGTAGAGTGTGACCTGGCTATTCTTAGCGATGTAGACATGTTGATAGAATGGGCATCTGAACAGAATCCCAGGGAGATTTACACATATGAGACAGGCTTGAGGAGCACTATTTTTTAAGGATATCAAGACCCAAGACTGCTAAGACCCCAGCTAGTGGATTAATCAGGGTCTTAACTTTCAGAGAAGCTTGTACTTTAGAGGAGGGGAAGTCTCCCATGTAAAGTGCTTATTTCACCTCTTAGTACATATAAACAACACAAGGAATGAAATATCAGTAGAAGAGCTGAATGTAAACCAGGTAGAAGACCAGAATAGTAACAAAATCAATCTCTAGGTATGAAATCATGTCTTCCAGTAATGCACAGGACATGCTGCTTGGATTCTCTTGCCATGATTCAGTGGTGGTGGTGGTACCTGGGAGTAAATATCAGGCTTTTCTAAGTGTAGTTGGTTATGTTTCTGTAACACAATGCAGACTAGCACATCTGCAATGATGTGGTAATGAGCGTTGGCCAGTGAGGCTGTTTTACTGCAAATCACAGAAATCTTACTGCATTTCCATCAGGGAGGTTGTGGGGGGTCAGTTTTAGCACTGCTGGAAACTACTGTGTTCATACAATAGGGAACAAAATGTTATGTTTTCTGATATCGCTCTTCCAATCAAACTCAACCATCACGACACACCTTACTGTTTATGAGCATATACAGCGGAGAAAACACATTTCGCTACTCCAGGTATGCCATCTGTCCCAGCATCCTTTACATCAAAGTGCCAGGTTGCCATCCACCGAGGCTCCCTGCTGCTTGTGAGTTGCTTTTGAGTCTGAGGATGAATTCAGCACTTTAATCAGTGTATTTGTTTTCTGCTTTGTCATACAGGTAACTGGCAAGTCTAGCCAGGGTGCTGCCTGCAGAGGCAATCTTCCTGTGTCTGGAACGCAGAGCGGCCAGCTTCTCCCATTTCTCTCCCTTGCCACAGCCACCCTTTCCATTTGTTCCCAGTTCTAAGCAGACTATAATTATGTATATTTCCTTTCATGCCACTTATAATTGTACCACATTTCTGCATCCAGGATAAATGCAATTCATCCAGTTTTCTTTCCCTTTCTCCTTTGTAATTCAAGCTGGTGCCTCGCTGTTTCTCATTGATTCCCAAACCACAGTGCAATCAAATGAAAATACAATGCTTTGCACCTTACTTATCCATTTAAATCACCTGCCATGTGCTAATAGGTGCTGACAATTTCTTAATGTAGTAGTCAGTGGGGAATTGTGTCAGCCCTCAATAATAGGCCTATATTTGTTTTTCTCTCAAATATGCTGTGGTTTGATGTTTCAACAATTCAAGAAAGCTGTGAGGATTCAGTGGGAATGAGCATTAGATACTCACCAACATTTTTCTTGATATTTAAAATTTAGTTAATCCCAGTGGATTCTTCTGCTCTTCCAAGGAATTAGAGTGAAGGTGAGCACAGGCCCTTACTGGGCACTCTCAGGGCCCAAGCCCTGAACTAGGTACTCTGTATGTTCAATCTTATTTTTACATGTATTTTTGCTTAATTCTTACAAGAAATTTAGGTATTAATAAGTACATATAGTTTATTTTATAAGTAAATTAAAATCTATACAGAAAAGATGAGTTTTCAAGGTTTTGCTGTTGGTCAGGATTTGCCTGACTCCAGCATTCATCCCAATTTCACCCATTATTTCCTCTCTTTACAAAATTTTAAATTCCAGAAAGGTCAGCGCACTCCTTTGCTATTGGAAGCTGATTAATTGGGTGCATAGAAGCTATTTTTTTTTTTTTATCTCATACTAAGTGAATACTGCCAAACTGTTGTGGGAGATGATTTTTTTTAAAAAAGAAAAGATATTTTCTGCTCTTTGTGACCAAAATAGTTTTCATTGTGGAGCCAACTGTATTTCAAGAATTTTTTAGTTTTCCATAAGCCCTCATGGTATTATCAATCTGGTCATTATTGTGTGTCAATAAATAAATCTGCTGGGCAAGACTAAAGATTGAGTACTGGCCCTGGAGTTGTCATGTGTTTTCTGTGTTTCCTAGGGTAAGCCACATGACCCTTCAGAAACTCAGCTTATTTCTCTATAATGTAGTGTAATGCACATGCCCTATTTACCTATTGGGAATGTTGAGTATTGAATGAGATAATGACTCTTAAAGGCTTTGAGATACATAGAAATGTGTCAATGAAACTCATTTGGTATCTCCAAGAGCCATACTACATGTTGTTAGGCACCGCTCTGGGAAGGCCACCAGGACTTCCTTGCTCTCAAATAACTTAAAATTAAGTTAAGCACAACATGGTCTCATGAGCTGGGTCTTGACTTTATAATAAACTTATAATCTTTGCTATTTTTGTTCCTTCAGTACCAACAGCAATTGATTCTCAAATGGAGGAAGCATCCTGGCAAAGAGCTACCCACTATATCATGTTTTATAACTTACATTTTCAGATTTTTAAAAATGAAACTTATTTTATTGTGTCTTGCTTTCAACTTGTCAAATGGATACAGTGAAAATATATTTTTACCCATCAAGACCAAGCTCAAGGTTCACCACTTACATGGCAAAGATTTTTCAAGTGTGGTCCCTGTACCAGCAGCTTTAGAATTACCTGAGAACTCTCTAGAAATGAATATTTCTGAGACCTATGAGGTGAGACTCAAGCACTTGGTGTTTTAATCTTCCTGAAGATTCTCGTGGGTGTTCATGCATAAGAACCACTGCTCCAATGAAACCTCAAGGTACAAGTCAGAAGTTATGAACAAATAGACTAATAGGCCAGCGAGGATGCATCAATGAGGGAGGGGGCTGGGAAGAAAATTATAAGGAGTGGGAGGAGGGGACTGTTAACCTGAAGAGCCTCCTCACCTAATCCTGGCAGCTACTGATTACTTTAGCCACTTAGCAATGTGAAGCAGATCCAAATATAATTTTCTAAAAGATAAAAGCAGGACTCTCTTACAAACATATAGTGAATAGATGGCAAAGATGAATTTAACTCATTAATAAGAAATTAACAAGGTAAATTTTGTTAAAAAAAATGAGACACTGGCATATTTATGGGGTCAATAGTAGAAAGAATACTGAAATAAGATTTAGTTACAAAACTGGTTATTAACCTACAAAGCAATAAAATTGTTATTTTTATTGGGGTTATTTTTTCTACCAGACAAAAATAATTTGCAACCAATCTTTTACAAGTTAACATCTAGCTTTAGTCTTGTCCTTAATCAATAAAAAATAGTAAAGCAAACAATATTGTATCCATAGGATTTGGGACTAAGACAACTATATAAATCTTAGGAAGGCTTGTGAGACAATGTTCTGTTATGACTGAAAGAGCATGTAGGAATGCTTTTTAATTATTTCGAATGTTTAGATAATTTTTTTCTTTTTTAGTAATAATGGCAGACTTTCCAGTGTTAAACTAAGATTAAGAATCAGGACTTCCATGCAAAATTTTTCCATTAACAAAAATAGACTAGATACAACATGCATGAGGGCAGATAACTGTGAATTGCCACTTGCAACCCAGGTATAAACCATTATTGAATTTGCAAACTCCTAAAAATACTCTTTTCATCAATTGATGCCTCTTTCTATTCATTTTCTCTATTGTGTCTGGTTAAGCACTCTGTGTTTCATTATTAAAGCCTATTATCCAACTTTTGAAAGCAGAGCTAAAAGGGCAGTTTCTTGCACGAATGTCCTTACCAGACACTTCAGGCCTCAGCTCCCCTTGTGTTCTTCAGAAAATCCAGCAGCTTAGCTTTCTTGCAGTTTGCTTTATATTTTATAACTTCAACCAAAGATACAAGCTGCTTACCCTACCAATGTTTAAGGAGTTCAAGGCAAGATTAAGAATGAAAGAAGTGTCTTGGCACAGTAAGACCAAAACAATCTAAATCCTTTTTACAACATTCTTAGGTAGTGGGATAGGATTTGAGGGATTCCATAAAAAGATTTTTCTTCCTGCTTTTTTTCTTGGTGTGAGCCAGTCAGTATCTCTCAAGCCTCAGACGGAGGGCATTCACAATCCAGAACAAAGAAATCAATGCTCAGCTTTAAGTTACAAAATAGAATTTTAAAAGTGCCCAACAAGAGGAAACAGCCTTGAAACCTAATGCAACCTTCCTATGAGGTTTTTTTTTTTTTCATTTTCAAAACATTAACTTTGCATAAAAAGGGTCAGAGTTGGGTGTACTCCTAGTTTAGAATTTATTCATTTATCTATTCACGCATCCATCCAACAATTAGTTATGAGAATCTAAAATGGAGTGGTGGGTGGGTGGGAAAAGATGAACCAAAGAACTTTGTATGCATATATGAACTGGTCAATGGGGATAAAAAAGGGACAAATGTAATACTTTCAACAATAAAGATAAAAAATAAATAAAATGTACTAGGCACTGGGCATACAGTAGTGAACAAAACAAAGTGTCATGGAGTTTACATTCTGATGAGTAGAGTTGGACAGTATATACACTACAAATGGACAAATAATAAATTAGGTATTAATAAGTGCCATGGGGGAGAAAAGGACAGAGATAAAGAGACAAGAAGTGTCACAGAGCGGGCATGCTGCTATTTTATGTATGGCTGTGAGGGAAGGAAGATCTCCAACTTCAGTCTGAGCAGAGGGAACAGCCAGGAGTAGCGGGAGCTGAGTGACAGAGAGGTAAACACACAGGTTTTCACAGGTCAATGTCAGAACTTTGGATTTGACTCAGTGAAAGGGAAGCCGATGGAGGGTTGGATTGAGCAGAGGATTTATGGTATAGGTTATGTAACTTGCATTTCCAAAGGAATCTCTGTGGCTATTGTTTTGAACACAGATTCTGGAGACCTGGGGAGGAAAGACTAATGAGAGGTCAGTTGCAATAATACAAGTGAAGAATGATGGTGGCTCAGACCATCATGGTAGTGGTGGAGAGGTGAGGAATGATTCACTTCTGGATGTATTTTAAATAATAAGTCAGAACCATAACACACAAAAGGGGACAAGACTGTGACACAAGCTCTGGAAGAAGCAATTGGAGGAGCTATGGGTGGAGCTGCTGTGCCCTGAGTCTCTAAGAGTTGCCCAGCACGATTTTCCCTTTGCTTCAGGTCAAGCTCTGTAGTCCAAGGGAAGATAGGCCTTTTAGATACATTTGAGAAGATGCTGGAACAGAAGGTGTTTGTCCTGTAGGGATAGCTCTGAGCCCCGTGGAGAAGTGCCAAGGCTTGCATAATGCTAGGATGGCATATGAGCATCAACTAGGTGAGGAACCTGAGAAGATGGAGGGTCACTTTTCAGACTCCTATGTACAATGCATGATAAGCAGATAAAAGTTATCCTTAGCCCTGAGAAGGAAATAATGGGAGGAGAAGAGAAAGCCAGCAGACCAAAAGGATCTGTGGCTGGGTCCAGGGAAAGATAGCATGTAAATATTGTGTCTAGAGTCCATGGCAGGGTTGGAGATGCTGGTAGCAGCAGAGGAAATATTAGATTCTAACACCCAGGACAAGGTAATTGAAATGATGTCCCGAGGGATACCAGAAAAGACAGGGGCAGTTCACAAGGACAGATACCCTCCTCCAAAGCAGAGAACTTATCCCAACAGAGCTTTGTATGTAGTATGCAGTCTCCAACACACTAGACAACACTAATAAAACAACAGCTCCAGACAAAATTCCTGTTTCCCCTATTAGGATTGAGTGGAAGGAAAAGCAGCTATAATTCCAGGGTTGCTCGCCCTAATAGAGATTTTCCCCCTTGTTTAATCTATTTTTATTGCCTACATAGCCTATAGCAAAGTACAATGAGAAGAGCAGTAACTTAGTTGTTCTTATGAAATTTTGGGGCTAATCCACTGTGATTAGGCATTATAGCAAAAAAAAGTGCTGAGAGTTTCCAATTTTACTTGTGGTAGGAACAGTCTGGTCTTAGCTTTGTGACTAGCCACACATAAACATATATTCTTCACCCAGATCTTAAAATTTCCACGGGTAATATGGAAGGCTTGTACAGAAAATCTTTATAATTTCTTTAACTCCAAAATTATTGGACTTTCTGCTACTAACGATCTTTTCAGCCAATTGTATCCTTTCCTATCACTTGCCTCAGCATCTGGCACAGTGCTTTGCTCATACGGGGTTTTAAATGACTTTTAACTCATGAGTGAAAGATGAATGAGGAGGGTGACCACACACCAAGCCCACTGCAGGGTCTTACTTGAGGTAAAGGGCCTGACTGACCTAGGCCTGAAGCCTACTGAGTGATGGAAATAATGAGATGAAGCTGGGAGCCATGGCCAGCTTATTCTTGCTAATTTCTGGTTTAGTTCCTTCAAAAAAATGCAACAAGCACATTTGAATTCTACTCAGTCTTTCTATTTCCTCTCATTCTCACCTACTCAAAGTTATTAAAACTGAGAGCTGTGCCCTAACTGATTTAGCTCAATGGATAGAGCATCAGCCTGCAGACTGAAAGGTCCCAGGTTTGATTCCAGTCAAGAGCAGGTACCTTGGTTGCGGCACATCCCCAGTAGGAGGTGTGCAGGAGGCAGCTGATTGATGTTTCTCTCCCATCAATGCTTCTAACTCTCTATCCCTCTCCCTTCCTCTCTGTAAAAAAAAAAAAAAATCAATAAATTATATTTTAAAAATAAAATAAAACCGAGAACTGATCATGTCCTGGTGGTGGCAAACTTAGAAAAAAAACCCAAAACCTCTATTTTTATTCTGTAGTCATCCAACAGGCTGGTTAGAAACTTCCTGTGAGCATGATCATTTACACAGGGGACAGAGTGTACCATTCTCAAAGTAAAGCTGCTAAGTGGGCCTGATTGTGCCTAAGAAGACCCTGGTGCTGCCTGATCTCTGCCAATCACCTCAATGAACTCCCCTCTGCAGCTTTGGTGGAATTCTCAGGCTCTCACCAAATGTTTTTGCTATGAGGTGGGAAGGGATATGGATAGAAAATATAGAGAGGAGATTCCAGTGGACTGAAGAGATGTAGAGATGTTAGGAGTTAATATGGAAGGGAGGGAGATGAACATGCAGAGAACTGTCAAAGCAAGTGTGTGACCAGGGAAGGAGCAAAGCTGGGTTACACAGGGTATATCAAGCCATCAAGTATCATGTACCAAGCCATTGATTTATCTGGAGTCACTGGTTTTTATCAAGCCAGAAACATATATTAGTGGTGCCATTTTTTAGAAACATTTAAAATCTGAGACTAAGTCTGCATTTCACAAAGTTAATAATTCAAGAAAATGTGACAAGGGACATGTGATTATGCCAGATGTGTGGTACAGAAAGTGGATGACAAGATTATGTGACTCAAACCTCCCCCTTTGGCCTTCAAGCAAAAGTAAGTCATTTATTTTAAAGATGGATTTGTAAATAATTTTTGACAAATTTCAAGCAGCGCTTGCCTTTTGTGGGCTTTTTTATTTGGGATGGATGTGTCTACCTTATCCAGTTTCTTCATACTGCTTGGCAGAAATGTTCTGCTGCTGAAAATAAAGGCCTTCACATTTTTCTAAGAGTTTCTGAATTCTCTGGAGTTCCTATTGGCATATTACCATAAATTTTGGATAACAATAAATGAATTGGAATTGTAAATATTTAATTTCCTTAAAAATATATGTGTTTTCTCAACGAATGAACTCATCTTTAAGGTACCAACAATGTGCCAGGCAGTTTAGGCTTTACATTTTTTCATTGTTTTCTTCTTATATTCTCTCTCTATATATAAGCTATTTATATATTCTGACTATATATATATATATATATATATATATATATATATCCCTTGTTCTGTTCATATACTGGTTCCAGAACAAATCACTAAGACTTCTAAACTTGAACACTCAGTCCATACTTTTGCCTGAGTTGGATATCTGTGCCTTGAGTTTAGACTGAGCATAGTGGTAAGGTGGAAAGAACAATGCTGGAGATGAAAGAACCAGGGTCCAAATCCCCACTCTACCACTTAATAGACTAGCAGCCTTGGAAAAATTTTTAAAATACTCTCAAGATAATATTTCTCATTTGTATAGTAACACAAAAAATGCCAACCTCCAGCTAGCAGAGCAGAAAACAGAGTTTTCTCCGTGTAGCTTGCATATTGTGAGGGCTGAACAATGACTCCTTCTGGTCTCTCTTCTCCTTTCAAAACCCCTCTCCTTCCTCATAGAATGTAGTATTTGCTTGCTCAGTTCTTTGCTTAAAAACTTCCATTTTTACTCAAAACAATCGCCTACTATAATTGCTGTCATCCAGGCATCAGCGATTCTTCCACTGAAGGAGGGGACTAAAGGTGACTGCTAAAGGACCTTGCTTCTATCACTGTCATTCCGTGAGTTTATGGATCTCATGGACTTCCTGGCTCAGCTTTTTTCCTCAGCTGGCCCTTCTCTCCCTTCGGCCCATGAATCCCATTTCATCTCCGTAACTTACATAACAGGTGCTCTGTCTCAGACACACCGAGCCTGCTGACAAGACTTACACATAGAGACAGGCTAATAGAATTTTCTGAAAGCTACATATGGAGCAGTTTTTCTTCTTGTTATCTGACTTTCTGTTTCATTTCAAAACGTTATGATTTGCAAGTCTTTGATAATTTTATATCTTCTAACAATTTAGCACAATCTGCTTGTGTAAGTGATCTGTTACCCCTCCTGTAGCCATTACATTAGTTTCTAATGATAAAATTCCTTGTGTCATTATAGCTGACTTGTATTTTTAAATTCCACTTGTATGGCTAGGCTTTGATAAATAAGTTAATAAAAACTGACATTCTTAACACTGGCACCAGGCTGACACAGATCCCCAGGAACCTCTGCCATATGAGGTTCAGAACTTGGGTATGAGAGGTCCTGGAGTCAGATCTTAAGAAGGGAATCACAAATACATACAACTGCAATAAGATAAAATGATGGGATGTTTCATTTTTTTAATTTTTAGAACACTATCAATGACTGAGTGACTTTCTGGATAAAGAAAAATCTCAAGAATTCCAGAATACTTTAATGTAGTAAAATGAACCCTGAACTCAAATCAGAAACCTAGATATAAAATACTCTCTCCCACATTCTAGCTGTGTAGACTTGAGTGAGTTAACTTTCTGAACTTTAGTGCCCTTATTTATAAAGTGGGGATAATAATCCCTGTATCCTAGGAGGCTGCATGGATTAAAAGAGTTGATATACATAAAATAACATGAAAATTCTAAAGCACAGAAGTTGTCATTATTATAAAACTAGAGGCCCAGTACATGAAATTCGTGCATGGGTAGGGTCCCTAGGCCTGGCCAGTGAGCAGGGCCCATCTATGGGGTGACTGGCAGGGCAATTGCAACCCCCCCCTCCCTGCTCACACCAGCTTTGGCCTGGTGCCACCCACTCACCTGCTCCAACACCCTGCCGCAGTCCTGCCCTTGTCAGGGCACGTTGGGGCCGGCCGGCCAACAGCACCTCCACTGCCACCCACTGCCAGTGCCAAATCACTGACAACTGCCATGTTTTGCACCGCCCCCTGGTGGTCAGTGCACATCTAACTCCTGGTTTGTGGAACTCCCACCCATGGGGACCATTTGCATATTAGCCTTTTATTATATAGGATAATGTTATCTTGTTCATAATAACACCATTATTACTATTATTTTAATTTTTGTTATGCAATATCATACAATGAATTTCTTAACATGTCCCTGTTTTCAAAAGTGCTATAAAATCCAAGGAAATAATAAATGCCCCCCAAAGTAAATAATAATAATTGGTGCAATAACTAAATTAAATACCCTAAAGGGAAGGCAAAAGTAAGTTTATTATTATTTTTTTCAACCATCTACTATGGTACCCAAGATTTTCGGACTGGAATTTTTTTTTTCTTCACATTAGGTGGCATCTTTCAATACTACTGTCTTGAATGCTATAATATTGAAATACACCATATTCCGCTGTTCCAAAGCTTTTTTTCATTACCACCACCTTAGCTTTGACTAGGGGGGCTCTTCTCCCACCCTCCACAGTCCAGGAACTAAACAGTTAACTCTGGGAACAGCTGAGGGCCTCCAGGAAGTCACTCACTTGAGCAGTAAGGCCTCCCTTCTGATTGATTGATGCACTGCAGTCTGATTGGGAGCCACTTTGAATACCACTCTTACCTGAGTTCTATATGAAAGGTTGAGTGGCTCCATTATAACCAAAGGTAATATCTGTTCATTGAGACAAGTGCTAGATGGAGAGAATATGAGCAGCACTTCCCCTTTGTATGCCCTGCTCACATTCATCTTGAAGCTGTAATGTGATTCTGTAATTGACTTAAGACCTAGAATTTTTAAATAGGATTTGAGCCTATTTAAAAGTAATATATTGAATACAATATTAATAGGCTATATTAATATTATATGCAATATTAATATATATATTGTGTATAAACACACAATATATACATATAATATACATATACAACATTATGTATATGTATATTATATGTATATATTGTGTGTTTATAATGTGTGTCTATATAATGTAAAGCATTATATTATATGAAGGGGCACAAGTAGGTTTACAGTTACGAGTAGTGAAACAGTTTATTCTTATATTATTAATTTATTAATTATTGTATTATTTTCCATATGAACAACTGTAAACCTACTTGTGCCCCACCCTGTATATTATACACATTATTGTGAGAAACCACCGAGGTCAGTGACTTCAAGACAGTTTAAGAATTATTGCGTTAGGCTCTTTCTGAAGTAATACATTATTAGATTTATAGAAGTGAGACATGGGTAAAGGTATACAAATGGAAACCATACTAACAAGAAGTATAGCTGTCAACATTTTAATGGAAAGACTTAACAAGACTTGAATAATTTAAACAGAGTTGAAAATGAATTTATTTTAGTCTTCAGCTGAACATATGCACATTTCCATCAGAAACAAGTGGCTCCCTATGGAGTTATCCAGGCCTGCAAATATATTAACTAAAGTTTCTCTACTAAAGTGAGGGGATGAAATTTACTCTTTGATTCCTTCATCTGGAAGAAAATAGAGCTCTTCTGTGGACTTCCTGCTTTCTGTCCAGCTCAGGTGAAGTTATATTGCAACAGGAAATGGGTTATTGACAATCAAGCTCCTCTGGGGATGTTCAAATCAACTTTTCAAGCACTATTTCAGAATGAACTAACAATAACAACAATAATAATGTCAATAGTAATAGCTACTTTTATACATTTTGTTATTCAGTAAATAATTTTACTATTTATTAAAGATTTACTTTGTACTAGGTACTATACTAAGTCCTTTATTTACATTATTTTATTTAATCTTTATAACAACCAATGAAATGGTTATTACTATGTCTTAGATATAGATGAGAAAATTAGGGTTCAGAAAAATTAACTTTTATGAACTTTAAATGCTTGTAAATAGCAGAGCCAGGAATTCAATGGAGACAAGTCTGTTGGCCTCAGTATTGCAAGTGGAAAGAGGCACAGTTTCATAGAAAATACAGAGATTTGGAGTTGGACAATCCTGGGTAATTCTCTGGATCAGATGTAGGGGATGTTACATATTATTTTTCTGTTTGTCATCTATGCCAGTCTCATTTGAGTTATTCAACTATCCCACTTAAACAAATAATAATCACAAGTACATAGTAAGCAATGTCTGCCAGCCTCTTCATATAATTTTTGTATGGCTGCTTTTCACACGTGCATTTGGTAAATTTTTATGTAGAGTTATCATGATGATAATAATTATGTTTTTATTTTATGTGCCACTCCACACTTTCCAATATTAAGCTCTTACCTTTTGCTAATTTAAGTTCAATACAATATCTTTGTATGTTATTACAACTATTATATGCTCTCTTCACTAGCTCTTAGAAATGTTGCTAGATTTCAACTAAATCTATATAAATACATGTAGCTAAATATAAGTAATCAAGGGGTTTCAACAGTAAAGTTTACCTATTAGACTTAATATTTTATTTATGTAAGGACAGTTAATCCCCTTTTCCATCTCCATCCAAGGCAATTGACTATTGGCTCTGTTCTTTCTCCTATTACTCATTGTTGAGTAGGATGGGAAGTGTGTGTGTGTATATGTGTAGAAAGTTCCTGGAAAGCAGGGAATGACAGGTGATCCCTCCTTAGGAAGTGGGGATCTGAAGAGTGGGTCCTAGAATCTCCAGAATTCTACAGACCCTATGTTCTGGGATCAAGCTGGTGAGACCAGCACCAGAATCTCTGCTGCTGTCTGTCTGGTCTCAACCAGTCACTGGGCCTGCAATCCCTATGACATTTAAATGGAACAGCAAAGTTATCACCAGGTGGTGCTAGACCACAACAGAGAGTTGTGTACCTAAAACTGCCCCCCTCACCTTGCCCTAGCTGGAAAGAGGCACAGTTTCATAGAAAATACAGAGATTTGGAGTTGGACAATCCTGGGTTGTATCCTCTTGCCCCCAAGGTGATTGTGAAGTCCAAAATGATACATAGAACTGGTGTCAACAGTCAGGAAGCACAGTGCACAGCATCTGTTAGGCACCCTATACACGTTATTCTAGGAAGATCTGACTTGGCCTGAAGTTTGTTCCTTAAATATTGAATTAATTTTTGCCATTTACTACACTCACTTTATTGAAAGTGAAGTGACCTTTCCTCATTTGATGTTGAAATGACATAATAATCCTGCTTCCAGATGGGAATTTTACCTGTCAGGGGTTGACCCATATCTTGTCTGTAATTGATCTACTGGCTTCCATGAGGAACCCATTTAGGGCCTGGCATAAACTGCTGAAAAGCACATTCTGGAGATGGGAATGGCATTCTCTGTGGAGAATCAGAGTTTTGCTGGCAGCTTTACAGGAGTCCATCAGAAGAGGAAAAGCAACATGTAGTAATAGCCCAAGAGATACTTGGGACTTAAGGAGGTGCCTTAGCCAAGCAGAAGGAGCAGAGAAGGGAGAGAATCTTTGAAATTGGTAAGATAGTTGGGGAGCAGACTATGTGGGACAGGCAGGCACACCTGAATGGACAGGGCAGGAGTACCATATCTTGTCTACAAATTTTAGTGATAAGGTCAAGGATGGATAATGAGTAAATATAGAAAATGTGACTGAAATTCTGGTTTGTTACTAAAAGAATCCAACTTCCTTATGTGAACAGTAAGGTGCTCTATTAGATGTAAAGAGCCTCAAGTTCTGAACCCACAGATTGGAGTCTATTTCTGGGCCCAGGGGTACTTCTGACTTGGAATGATGCCACAGGTGGGTCCCTAGACCTCTCTGGATCTGTTTCCCACGGGATCTCTAATGTAACTGCTAGATAAAGCTTTAAAAAATAACTGTGTATTCAAACATGGAAAAATTCAAACATGGAAAAATACCAATCTATACATGCAAATAATTTCACATGAGGTAGGGGAAAATTGCTTTACAACAAGGAAAAATGGGGTAGCTTTTTCATATAAAGAAGTGAGAGAATCAGGAGACAGGCCCTGAGGAAATGGCCATTGATTTTGAAGACTTAGCAAGGGTATCAGAGAAACAATAATTACTATAGCTAGTATTTCAGTAATTTTAAAATTTCTTTCACTCCTTCTAACAAAGAACAGAAAATGTCAGAGGAGATATAGGTATGGGATAAAGCTGGTCCCAGATCCTTTATAAGGTTTCTAATTAAATTTAAAAACACCTTAATCACTCAACTCCATGATTCCATGCTGCATCAGCTTGATGTTCCTCTGTATTTCTAAAAAAGATTATGAGCTCAGGTTTTTTTAAATTTTTTTTTATTTTATCAGCAGGACCTTATTATTCAAAGCAGCTCTCAGCAGGCTTTCTGAAGCTAGTTAGACTGAATTCTCCCCAGGATTTAAAATTACCAGAGAAAAAGATGAAATTATTATTTCAGAAACAGAATTCAAGGCTTATAAAACAAGCTAAATTTGATATTCAGGGTTAGGAGAGAACATTTTTGTAAAAGATGTCTAGGATTTTCTTGTATTATTTGGGGCATCCTTTCCTGCCTGACCTTCTAATCACCAGCTATGGGGTCTGAGATCCCACCTTGCTTTAAAACTATTGAAGCTGTCTTGGCTGTAGACCTTTAAGGCTGCCCACACACTAACATAGCATTTAGTCTTTTTGCTTATCTGTTCTAGACCAGATCTTACAATACTTAGTTTCTGGAAGGCTACATCCTTGTCAGGGGTCAGCTAATTCTCGTCATAGCTTGATAAACTATATATTTCACTGGGAAATAATAATCCAGGAATAAGAATAAGTAACTGTGATGTGATACAAACCTTAACCTTAAGAAGGTTATGTTTTTCCATATTTTAAATGCCAGTTACTTCCATTTGTGTTTATGGAATGCACTTTGGAAGGATATAAAAAAATTAAACATAATTATTTTTAGAAGCTGAATGCTGAAATCAAATGGCAAAGATAATGCAAGGTGCATTATGTTGAACTTGGTTTAGCATCTGCATAGTTCTTATATGTAGCTGCTTAATAGTCAAGGGTTAGGCTAACTGAATTTTTACTGGATCTAACATTATTTCATTTTTTCATAAATTTTGAACAAGTTTAAATGCAGTAGACACATTGTCAATGAGTAAAGCATTGAGTTTATTCGAACATTTGAGTGCCCGAAAGGTATTCAGAGTTTTAGGCATTTTCATATTTGTTCATAATCTTTTAGCAAATTCAACATGATAGTATTTTTGAGGTAAATGTGTTCATTTCATTGAAGGATTAAAAATTCACCATGCCATTTAGATTAAGAAAGATGTGAGGAAATTTGAATTACAGTTTTCTCAGAGGACTAAGAAGCCATTGAGCCATTTGGATTCTGAACGATAGAAAATTTTGAATTCTTCTAAATTGCTTTCATTTACATTTTAATGAAGATTTTTAAAGGCAATAAAAACACATCTAACAATTATGTTTTTTGACTTGCTAAAAAAAAATAGATGTTTATTGAAGAAAATGTGTATAAACCAAAAAAGTATTAAGAAGAAAATAAAACTACTTATTTACTCTTTTCATAAATTCATTTTGAATATGAACCATGTGTGTTAGACCATGTACTGTACGTACTTAAGTAATATAAATTTAAGCACAGCAGTGAAGTTGCTGAGGAGCTAGTTTTCTCTCAGATGAGTGAACTAATCAGTGAAATAAAGTGTGCAATAATAGGGTGATGGCCAAAGTTCAGGGTGCCGTGGTAGGATATAATAGAAACACATGATAAGGTAGAACTTGCTGGGAGAGTAATGCAATCTAAGTGGATGCCTGGAAGGTGAATATGAATTCTTTCCCTGAAAAAATAAGGAGGGGTTTGAGTGTTTCAGCTAGAGGGGTTGGGATATTGAAGGACCTTGATTAGAAAGATCATGACAAAATTGAGGAATTTTAGGATGTTCAATTGATCAGAGTCAACATTCTTGACTATATTATTCTTTAAAAAAAAAGAAAAAGAAAAAAGACGTGCTGACTATGTATCGTGCCAGTTGGGTACTGGAAATATTGGGGAAACAATCGGTAAAGTTCATGATTTTCCAACCAGTATGCTGTTCACTGAAACTAATACAAAATAATATTGAATGTAAAGTGCAATTTAAAAAAAAAAATAAAGGATGTGTTGATCATATAGTTTTCTACCTACTTTATTCAGTTAGCCATAAATTGTATTTATGGCCCACATCATTGAAATTCTTCTATATAATGTTCAATGGCAACAAAATTATCTGTGTAATTAAACTCATAATTAGGCATTCCCCTCTCATTGAGTATATTGTGCCCATTTCTCTCCATAATGAAAAGAGAGTTTTAATAGATGTTTTATACAGATCTCTATTTCCTTAGTATCAGATATACCATGTATTTCAAGTAAATGACCTCAGCCCCAACGAAACAAAAACATATAAATTAGTGTCTCTTTAAAAAATACTCATCAGAAGATATGTTTACTGGTTTTAGAGAGAGAGAGACAGAGAAACATTGATGTGGGAAACATCCATTGGTAGCCTTGTGTAAGTGCGTAGGTATATACTCTGACTTGGAATTGAACCTCAACATTTCGATGTAAGGGACAACCTTCCAACCAACTGAGCCACTTAACCAGGACAAATGAGGTCTTTTCAGGCTCTTTATTGAGAAGCATTTATTGAGAGACCTCACACATGGACAGAGACTAGTTGTCCTCAGCAGACATAAACTGACTTTGTGACACACTCTAAGATCCTAGTATTTTAATATATATATATATATATATATATATATATATATATATATATATATATATATATTATTGATTTTTCTTACAGAGAGGAAAGGAGAGAGATAGAGAGCTAGAAACGTCAATGAGAGAGAAACATCGACCATCTGCCTCTTGCACAACCCCCACCGAGGATGTGCCCACAACCAATGTACATGCCCTTGACGGGAATCGAACCTGAGACCTTTCAGTCCGCAGACCAACGCTCTATCCACTGAGCCAAACCGGTTTCCACAGATCCTAGTATTTTAATATTATGGCACATTCCCTTAGCAGTTCTTGCTCCATGGTTCAGCAGTTTCTATCTGTATCCTTAAAAAATGAGTTGGACTTCAGGGTAAGCTTAAAGTAGTTTTCATCTCTGATTACATTTTTTAAAAATAAGAACTTCAGCAACATTTGCAAAATGCAGAAATCTTGGCTCTACAACAAATTCCAGTAGTTTGCTCTAAAACCATGCACTGGCAGGCACCTCTGCAGCTAGGGACATGGAACAGTTTGGAACTTAAAATGGTTCATTGCAAGTACTTTAGATGGTTCATTGCATGAAGTGCCTTCACAAAAGAAAGTAAATAAGCAAATAAAGAAGTTGGCTACAACATTGCAAGTCTTAGTTTTTGAAAGAAAGAGCAGGCCCTGAATTGAAAATCAGAAGACCCAGCACTGGTCTTCCTACCTTCCAGATGGTAAATTCCTTGAGGTCAGGGAGCAGTATCTGTCACCTCTGTGTCCCTCTACTGCCCATGACAATGCCTAGCAAATAACACTTAATACAATCATCTGATTGAATGAGTGAGTGAATGGAAGAAAGGAAGGAAGGAAGGAAGGAAGGAAGGAAGGAAGGAAGGAAGGAAGGAAGGAAGGAAGGAAGGAAGGAAGGAAGGAAGAAAAAGAAAGGAAAGGAAAGGAAAGGAAAGGAAAGGAAAGGAAAGGAAAGGAAAGGAAAGGAAAGGAAAGGAAAGGAAAGGAAAGGAAAGGAAAGGAAAGGAAAGGAAATAAAGAAAGAATTGGGCCTGAGGCTTTTAGAAGAATCAAACATGGTTTAAGACAATGGGGATATTGTTCTTGTATGGACACAACTCAAGTACTTCTGCCCCCTTGTTCAGGGCCATGTGTGTAGTTTTTAATCTCTACATAGACTTGAGAGTTTATGTTTTTTGGTTTTAGAGAAAGAGGAAAAGAGAGAGACAGAAAAAACATTGATGTGAGAAACATCCATTGGTAGCCTCGTGTACGTGGCTAGATACAAAAATTGTCGGCACATTTCTTCCCTCCCCTTTTTATTGTATATTTTTAAAAGAAAGAGCACCCTAATTTCCCTTCTTGGAAACAGGCTTAGTACCAGGCTACAAAGTAGTGTTTCCCCAACTAGTAAAAATGAAGACACATAGATGAAAGTAACATTGACATCCTACACTCTGAAGGTCATTGTCTATTACAGCAAATCTTAATCATGAGGTACTTGTAAAAGAATTACCGAAAGCCATGAAAAGAAAAGTGAGCGGGGGGAAAAAAATCATAGACTTAAAGGAGTCTTGGAATAAAGATTTGGTGATAGACATTTTACAAACCCAGGCAGCGTGGGAGTCTTCAATTTATATTTTTAAATGTGAGCAGATGGGCTGAGTGTTCTTGTAGAAAGGGGCCGTGTGTGTCTAGGCAATGAAAATGTAGTTCATGAAGGCTGTTCCTTTGCAGGTGGAAATAATATGAGCTTACTCATTTTGCAATGATAAGATTGCTAAAATCAATCCCTGAAATGTTTCACATATGGTGACCCAGTTCTTATTTTCTTATTAATTGTCTGGCTCTTTATTGAGAGTTGTTCTTTCTTTACATTTGACAATTTTAGTGAAACATGTAATATTTTCGAAAGAAATTTGAATGCCAATCATATAAACATTAGTGTGTCATAGCAGAACTTTGTCTATAGTGTGGCATCAATCGTGGATTTCTTGGAAGTTAAGGATGGGGGATGGGTGGTATAGCAAAAAATGAGGACACACTTCCTGCTTACAGGTTTACTTTGAGAGGCAAAGCTACCTGGCTTAAGAAATAAGGGCAATCAATAAATATGTTTGTCATAGTATATGCATAGGTGAGCACATTGTTGTTGTTGTTACCCTTGAAAGAAAGTATAAGGTTAAGTTGCAGAGTGTGGACCCAGAAGGCTTGAGTTCAAATCCTGACTATGCTAATTCCTAGCTGTGTGACCTTAGACAAATCATTTAACCTTCTTGTGCTTCAGTTCCCCAACTATTAAAATGAAGGGAATGGAAAGGAGAATAAAAGTATCTTTTGACAGGGACATTTGGGAAATTAAGTTAGTTAGTATGTAAATAGTGTTTATAGCAGTGTCTGGCATATTGTAATTGTTATATAAACACAGTGATTGCCTTTATTATTACCTATTCATTATTATTCTGATATAATATGGGTAACTAGAGTCTGGATTTCTTTTTTAGATAAATTTACCCAAACAATATTTTTATTGATCATCTTTCAAATATCCCTTCCCCCAACCCCAGTAATCCCTCTTTGCAGATCTTGCTATCTGCCTGTACCTTTTTGTGGATCTTCTAGAATCTAGATAGTTACTCAGATTTACTATCATAAAAAGACTTTTTACAAATTGAAACCTTTTTTAGGGCTTCATCTAATAACCCATGGTAAACTTTAAGATTTTTTAGATACATTCACGTTTATTCAAACTACAAACTACAACTCAGTTCAGGTGCATGCTATTTGCCAGTACTGTGCAAGGCACTTTGAGGTTAGAAAGTTGAATAAAACAGTTGTCATTAGAGAGATTAAAATCCAGTGTGCTTCAGACAGTCCCACATATGACAGATTATTTTATAAACTTCAATCTCTTCACTCATATCCCCTCATCTTAGCCTACCTCCATTTAAGATAACTAATTTTAAATGAGTTCCTCTATGCCATATGGAAAAATTGCCTCTTCGTTTCTTCTCTGTTCCAGCTATTTTTGAAGTTCATTCCAATTTCCTCTCTCCAGTGTTGCCAAAATGTACACAGTATTCCAGGTAAATCTGGCAGGATCAGGTTTCCACTTTGTTACCAGTACCTTGGTGAGAATTTTAATCCCGGAATTGAATGCAGTAGTACAGTGGACCAAATATTTAGGAAATCATGTACAATGACTCTCAGAACTATCTATTCATTAAAATATTTATTTTTGTAGTAAGATCAACAATATACTCTGGTATGTCCATAGTTCAAAAGTAGGAAAATATAAAACAATATAAAGGAACAATAGCCATTTATAGTCTTAACACTGAAAAGAGCATATTTTGATATTTGTCCATTCATTTCTCTTTCCTTCTCTATCACCCAATAGATATGGTACTGAATCATTTTTTCTTCTTCTTTCAAACATAATAGCATTAAAATATGGGATGTCCCCCATGTCATTAAGTATTCTTAAAGGGTCCACATGATACCATGTCTCCCTGAAAATAAGACCTAGCACATGGAAAGATAAGACATTCCCTGAAAATAAGACCTAGCACAACTTTGGGAGAAAAAAAAATATAAGACATTGTCTTATTTTCAGGGAAACAGGGTAGATTGAATGATGACTTGCTTATGATTTAGTTAGTTCCTCTCTTTTTATAAGCAGAGGACATACTATTCAAATAATTCATTGACCTGGTTTCCCCTCAGGACCTTTATAAAACATTGCTCTTTAGTTTGAGTCACACAGTACTTCCTTATCTTGTCATTTTTACTCATTGGAGAGTTATGGACAATGCACAAGATTTGGGGTCAGCTATTCTTATACTAGCTTGTGTGGTATTCAGCAAGTCATTTCCTCTGACTTTCCTTAAGCTTTCTCACCCTAAAGTGGGGTACCATCCCTTTATTTTATTACAACACCATTTCTGTGCAGATGAAATGAGATGGCAAATGGGAAATTGTTCTATAAATTATAAAACCTGGGATTCTTTTTGCTCTGTTTGACTTTTCTAACCCAAAAGCAACATTGATTTTTTTTTCTAGCAGAGAAAGGCTGCATTAGGTGTTGAAAAAAAGCACCATTCAACTACCTAAGCTCCCAAAGGATTAGTTAATGTGTGACCTTAACTCACCCCTTTCCCACAGTGACCTGATTTATCTGACTATTTAAAACTAAGGTTACTTGGATGGTCAAAGTACAATTTTCAAATGTCCATTAGGAAAATCAAATACAGTTACCTTTCTTATCCTTATCATAGACTATAGCTTTACAATGATAACGATATTGACATAATAATTACAATCTACTAGGTACCTACAAAGTGACAACTAGGTACTTCCTATATCAGTTTATATCTTCTCAAGAACCCTACAAGTTATATTTTGGGGGGAAACATCTAGCATTAGGTCAAAATCACTTAGAAAAGAGCTCCAGAGTGGATCTAAAATGTTTTACTAATAATTAGAGAATAACTAGGCTTAAGAAAAGATACCAAAGGCAAACCTAATAGTTAATGGAACAAAAGAAAACACACACCAAAAACAAAGACTTCAGCATGGACGCCACCTAGTGGGGGACAGAGAGCAAGAGACTTCCCACCCTGCTTCCCATTGCATTGTGGGTATTGGCTCAGTGAATGTCTTTCAATCTTGACAGTACCAAAGTCTTCATCACTTTTTCATAATTTTAAAAATATTTTACTAAGGTATTATTGAAATGGAAATGGTGCAGAATGAAAAAAAGCATAGAATGTGTTACGTTTTGACATCATTGCCACAGGAAGTTCAATGAGTATAACAACCATGTCCACACCCCCTACACACATTAACCTCCTTCCCCTCCTTGCCTCATCCACATTCCTAACCCACCAATATCTGCTCTGTCATCACTGATTAGTTTGGATTTTTAGAATTTTATGTAAATGGAATCATACAGTAAGTACTCTTTTCTACTAGTTTATTTCCCTCAGTATAATTATTTTGAGATTGTAAGCATAATGTATCCATAATTCACCCCTTTTATCGCTTAGTATTCCATTGTGTGGATATACCAGTTTGTGATGGATATATAAGTTATCCAATGTTTCAAAACAGGTTATCACAAAACAGTGGCTTAAAACAAGTATCCATTATCCCACAGCTTTGTGGGCCAGACACTTGGGAGTGGTTTAGCAGGAGAGTTTTGGCTCAGGGTTTCTCATGAATTGTTGTCAAGTTGTTGTAGCTATCTAAAGCCTTTACTAAGTCTGGAGGATTTATTTCCAAACCAGCTTTATTTTTTTCTACTGTCCCAAGTATTGTGCCTCACACTACTACTATATATTCATATTCATGTACTATATATATGTTTTTCTGTTGCTAGAATAGGTTGAACTCTGATTATAGACATCCTTATATTTCAGGCTAAGCAATTTGGACACTTTACCCTTTCCTTCCTCCTTCCCCACATCAAGCTATTGAGAATCAGTGCAGGTGTTGGATTAGAGAATGCTATGATGACCTCTGTTACAGGAGTATGGTTTCAATGACAGGAGGTGGCTCAGTTTTTAGTGAATAAGTACTCTCAAAATGGTCAGTGCTGGTCAGAGAGGTTCAGAGTTTCATTTTCTGGTATAATCCTTTAAGCAAAAGCTTTATGGGAAAGGGTTAGAATCATAAATTTTTCATGAGGAATCCAACCAAACCCTTTTATTCTTTTTTATTTTTTATTGTGTTTTTATTGGTTTCAAAAAAAAAAAAAAAAGAGGAAAGAAAAGGAGAGAGAGAGAGGACAAAAACACATTGATGTGAGACAAAAACATTGATTGCATGCACCCCAACTTGGGATCCCAAGGATCAAGCCCGAAACCTGGGCATGTACTCTGACCAGGAAGTGAACCAGGGGCACTTTTGATGCATAGAATGACGCTGAACCAACTGAGCCACACTGACCATGGTTCTTTTTTGATTCTTAAATCATAAAGACATGCTGAGAGGGTAGGCTTTATTACATATGGTAATGATTGCTATGTGGTACAGACAGGTTATCTTTTTTTCACCTCTGAGCCTTGGTTTACCCATGTCCAAAATAAATAATATTGACTAGCTTATTTCTACACTCCTTTTAGGGTTATTTTAGGAGAAGTTGGTAAAAGTATGTATTGCAGAGAAATCAGTAAGATACAAGAGTCCCAAATACTTGATTTCCATGTGTGACCCTTCCCAAAACAGAATGATGGAACTACTGCTTTATGGCTCAATTGTGATGTTTAATCTGGATAGATAGACATTTCCTTCACTCCTATGAGCCTCCATAAGGTGTGGCTGGCTGAGCAGGAGCCCTAAATGCCTTAGGCTGGAGAGGCTGGGAAAGGGGAGAAGTAGGTTAAACCTGACATCATACTTTTTCTCCTAACTCAAATGGAAACCAAAGTGACACTTACTGAATATGTCAGAGGCAGGGCATAATCTGATGGCAATTAAACAATGCTGATCTTTTAAAATTTTCATCTTTTAAAATGTCTTCTCACACTGTTTATTTAGTGTATTATCACAAATTTCAATTTTATTAAGTGTTATTTTTTCAAGTGTATAAAATTACAAAAATTGTAGGTATCGTATTGATGGACAGGATTCTCTAGGGAAACAGAACCAATAGAATATATAAATAAATATATACAAATAAAGCATATATCCTATCATATATAATAAAAGCCTAATATGCTAAGTGTCCAACTGTTCATCTGACTTTTGACCAATTACTATGATGCACACTGACCACCAGGGGCAGATGCTCAACTGGTCAGTTAGCTTGCTGCTGAGGTCCAGCTTCTGGGGACTGAGCAAGACAGGCCGGGCATGCCCTGGAGCCCTCCTGTGGTTGTGCACTGTTGTGAGGGACCCCACGGGTGCATGAATCCATGCACCACCAGGGCTCTAGTGTAGAGAGAGCTGAGGGAAAGAGAGAGAGAGAGAGAGAGAGAGAGAGAGAGAGAGAGAGAGAGAGAGAGAGAGACTTATTAGATGGAATTGGCTCATGTGATTATCAAGGCTGATAAGTCTAAATCTACAGAGCCAATGTCCCCGTTCAAGTTCAAAAACAGGTAGGACCTGCTCTAGTACAAGAAAGAGCTCATGTTTCCATTTGAAGTAGGACTGGAGAATTCTTTCTTACTCAGGGAAAAGGTGAACCTTATTTTTTTTTTTTTTCTTTAGGACTTCTACTGATTAGATATGGCCAACCCACATTATGGAAGACAATCTGCTTTACTCCATCTATCAATGTAAATGTTAATCTCATCCAGAAATATCTGTGCAGAATCACTCAGAATTGTTTCACCATATATCTGGGCCCTTTGTGACCTAGTCAAATTGACTCATAAAATTAACTATCACAAGTGTATTGAATATGCTTTGTTGTTGTTGTTTTGTTTTAAACTACATAGGGATCCACCACTATCTCCTCCACCCCCCATTCACAAGATGATGTTTAAGGCCAATTCAAGGGTATATTCTGTAAGCATTGGGGAATGAGAACCCCTACACTGAAGAAAGGACCATCTTATCCTAAATTATCTATTTCTGATCACCAAGTGTAGAACAAGACTCTTTAGTATAGACCTTTGTTTATCACTTCAGATGCTGGCTGATCAAAGTACTAAAAACACTCTTTTCAATGCAATTCCTTTATCACTAGAGCTATATAATATCTTTCTATCCCTCTCTCTTCCTTCTAATATTTATTAAGTATTATTCTATGTGAAATAATAAAACTATAAGATGACCATAAGATGTTCTCTATTTTTACTCTGTATTCTATTTATATGTTCTATAAAGTGACATTATGATGTTCATGAGTCCCCTTATCTTTTTTATTTTACATAAAAATCCAGAATTTTGAAATGTTGTGAATCGACCACTGTATGCTTTCATAGCTCATAATAAAGTAGTCTAGTAAAGAATTTCTAAACTACTCTAAGAGGCCAATTTGCAGTATTATGTTACTGTGTGTTTGGACCTAATCAATGCTATTCATTGAAGTGTAATTTTGGCAAAGAGTCTTTGCATTTAAATAAAGGGGTTAAAACAACATACCTGCCAACTTTGCACTTTTTGTGGGTTTTGTTGGTCATTATAAAACGTAGTGCTCTTATATGGTGTATTTTCCTTTAGGATGTCCTTTTGGTGCGTTTTTGTGGTCATTGTTCTCTCCCTACTCACCTGCAAGCTCATCAGCATCATTGAATATGCAAGGTACAGAGAGCTTGAATCTGTGTGATCTTTTAAAATTAAAAGGTGGGCTCTCCTTTGTTACAAGAGTGCTTACTCGGGCCTCAGGAAGATCAACCGGGCACTCAGGGAAGAAAATCTAATTACATGTTGAAGACCAAGAATAATTTTGAGAACATTGCCCGTTATGTGACCTGCGACGATGGAAGAATGACAAGAGCCCATTCTGTGCAATTAAAAAATACCCTTTACAAAAAGAAGTGAGCAAAAAAGGAAGACAGAAAAGTAAGAGTTATATTCATTATTAATTGGATGTAATATCTGGATTATTATACCTGAGGATGCATGATGAATCTGTTTCCTAGTTTATTATTCTCATTTATTCGTTTTCCAGTAAACAGCCCATCCTACATGAGGCACTGTGGGTAACCCAGAGCTGTATAACGGAGATTGCTAAGACTGGGATGCTGCGCTGAATAGAAAGAAAACAGTGCTGGGGCCCCTGAGCCCAAGGAGAGTTCCTGGGCGCAGAGATTGGCTTCCGGGTGGAAGAGCTCAGGGCAGAACTCTGGGAGGCGTGGCCACTGGCGGTGCGGGGAGACTGGCTGTCCAGGTAGCTCCTGGAGCTGCGGTGCCTGAGGCCGGTGACCCAGCCTGGGGAGGATGAAGAAGCTGGCGGCGTGGCTTTAGTGGTGAGCAAATTCAGGGACCTGACTGCCCTGGGGGAGCAGCCTCGGACAAGGGGCAGATAGAGAGGCAGCATAGGATCGTGACACATTTGTTTTATCAAGGCCTCGCGAATCCTATTACGCAGTCTGTCCTCGGGTAGCAGAGATGCTGAGAGCTTTGCCTTTCTTGGCCGCGGGGCGCGCCTGTTGCTGCAGCTCCGCTGGCGTTGGCGGGAGGGCCGCTGCTCTGTCCAGAATCCCGGCCGCTGATCCGCGGCCCAGGCTGCCTCCCCAGGCTACGGGAGTCAGTCTTACGCTGAATCTCGGCAGAATGGAGGAAGGTGCTATTTTGGGATAAGAAGCATATGATCCTTTTTTTTTTTTTGGGGGGGGGGGGGGGGAGGGAGGGTTTGGACAGGGGCAGATTTCCCAGGCCGCTATGTTTGCAGAAAGACAAGAGTGACTTTCCAGAAGACCCATCTTTCTGTTAGGAGACAGAAAACCATTTCATGAAGTCATCCTTGCCTCTGGCAGAAAGGGGTACACATTGGACACCCACAGCCCATTCATTGTGTTGTCGACAGGAATAGCCTCAGAGCAGTTTAAAGGAAGATGTTTATGTGTGGTTAATGAGCTACTCACACCCCCTCCTATTTTTTTATTTTTCTCCAATGGCGGACATGAAAGGGGAGAGGGATTTGGAACCTGTGGCGAAGCTGGAATCATGGAACCCTAAATGAACTGGCGTCTGCTCTCCGCCCCTTTCCACGCCCCCTCGTTTTCTTTCCTGGCCTTCCTCAGGTGCAGCCTAAAAGCGAGCTTCCAGCATGGAATAGTTCCTGGAGGGGTGGGGGTGGGGGTGGGGAGTTGGAAGGGGGGTGCTGGCATTCCAACCGGGTTTTTCTTACACATATCATTACTGTCACAGTAAACATATATTCTTTTGGTGATAAGCCAAAACTAATACAATAGTTGCTAAAAGGATAAAAAGAATGTGTGTGTGTGTGTGTGTGTGTGTGTGTGTGTGTTGATTTCAAGGCCTGTGAAGTTTGGGGACCTGCACCCTACTCGATATAGACACTATGACTGCTGTGAATGCAGTGGGTTTTAATCTTATTTCCAGAAGGTGAATACTCTGGTGTGTTTCTGTTTCACAGGCTTAGTCAGTCATACTTGGGAGAATACTTTGAATTTAGCCTGAAGTCCTTACCTTCAGGGAGACTTAAAACCTCTCTGTTTCAGAGAGACTGCTCCATCCTTCACTGTCATTTTTCTCTCTCCTTCGCCATTTCATCAGTCATATGATTTGCACTATCACCTTTGCATGTGCATGTCTATAAATAAAGCTTCTTTCGATACGTGTAAAATGCATGCCCCTGTGTGTCTGCTGGAGCTTTCTCCTTGGATTTGCACAGGCCACTCAAATGCACCAAGTTCAGAAATGAAACACCTATATCCCTCTCCCCATTGAAAATGAAAGCAAACGCAGTCCATCTGATGCTTGTCTGGCATCCTGTCTTGGTAAATGGTAAATGGCACTTCCAATCCTCATTGCCCCAGCCAGGACCCTGCTCATTATAATCTGTTTCTCCTTCCTTTGTCAGCATCCTTTATATCCACTTACTTATTAAGCCTATGTGCTCCAGTTCTTAGTTACTTTTAGATCTGCTTCCTCCTCATAACCCTCAGTCCAGGCACTGCTCAAGGTAGGCCTTCTCATATCCCTTCTGAAAACTTGTATAGTTCTATGAGCCTCACAGCCTCGGTCTTATCCTTCCCCAGCCATTGTTTTCACACACATCCTTCTAAAATCCAAATATAATTTCCATTCTCCCTATTACAACCTTCCAATAATTCCCTTTTCCCTATGGGATAAATTCAAACTCATGTGCATGGCATACAAATTTCTCAATCAAGAAAACTTTCCGATCTGGTGTCAGATCTGAATCCAAATCTTGGTTCTGTCACTTACCAGCTGTGTGACCTTGAATGATTTCTCTGTGTCTCAATTTCTCCAACTGTGAAATGACCATAATAATGGTAGCTAGCTACCCGTGTTAAGCCTTTACTTTTGTTCTTCAATACCTGCTTCTCCTCTAATTCCGGACATTACATTTCTCTGTCCCTTCAAGTTACCTGTGCCCAAATGACCTGCTTAATAAAAGAAATGTAAGCAGATGCTGGACATGTCACTTCTGTGCGGAGGTAGTCAGTTACTGGTACTGGACTCTTCAGCCCCCCTTTTTCTTTTGATGAATTGTGAAAACATGTGTTGATAAAAAGGTGCCATAAGAATTAAGTAGAACAGAGGCTGAACCAATACTTAGAAGACTACCCTGGAGAGTGAGCTAATCCCACCAGATTATGTGAGTGAGAAAAAAGCATTATATGAAGCAAGTGAGATGTGGGAGCTGTACAGCTTAGCTCACACTGCCATTCCCCCCACTGTTGTGAGAATATATAATGCACAAAGGCATTTGGCATGGTGATTGGCACAAAGCCAGTGTTCAGGTAATGCTATCGGTAATTATGGTTAGGTAATGATAATGGTAATGGTAATGGTAATTATCCTTTCCAAAGGATGTATTTTTCCCTTTTTCTTTGGCATACTTTATTCCATAGGCACCTACCCCCTTGCTGTTTCACGTGTTGGAATCTCACAATTGCTTCTCATGTACTGTTTTCAAGGATCTTGCTCAGATGATGAAATTTATTCACCCCTTAAGAACCAGATGATGTGTGTCCCCTACAGAGGCTTTCCTCACACTTGTGTCCACCCACACATTCAGGGTTGACCCTGTGGCTGCTGTGTTTATGTATGTAGAGGACATGTTCTTAGCATGTTTACCCTGAACTGTAGTCCTCTTACATGTCTGTTTCTCCTGCCAGGTTGTGGGGATCCTAAGAGGAGGATTCAGCCTTGTTCATCTCTACAGTTCAGAACCTCAAATATGGTCTGCCTCAAAGTAGATATTCAACAAAATGTGAAAATAAACAAATATAAAAATAAAAAGGGTGATAAGACAATTCTACCATAATCTGACAAGTGACTGGCAGAGATATAAGTGCCTTCTCCCCCTCCCACCACCTCCAAAGCCTTCTCTGTTCTTCATTTCTTCTCGGACTCATCATGCATTTGACTGTGTGACCATTGGCTGGTCTAGCTTTCTTATCTGACAGATGAGGAGACTGAGCACAAGTGGCATAGCAAGATGGTGTCAGACTCTGGAAGAGAAATGAGATGTCAGTGCCCTGTGGCAACTAAACCTGTGGGAGAATCAGGGTATCCATAATAGGTAGGTTTGTGAACTCCCCATGGGCAGGCGCAAGTAAGGTACTGAAAGCATTGCAGTGGGGTGAACGGCAGACCCCAAAAATACATGTCTCAATCCCAATCCCTGGTACCTGAGAATGTGGCTTTTTTTTTTTTTTGGCAAAGGTCTTTGCAGGTGTAATTCTCAAGATGAGTTTATCCTAGATTTTTCTGGTAGGCCTTTAGGCTGCTGACAAATGTCTTTATAAGAAATGCAGAGAGGAAGGTCGTGTGAATTCTGATGCAAAAATTGGAGGCCTAGAGCCACCAAAAGCTGAAGAGACAAGGAAAGGGTCTCCCCTTTGCAGGCTCCTTGATCTGGGACTTGGCCTCTGCAACTGTTGTTTTAAGCCACCCAGTTAGTGGTAGTTTGATATAGCAGCCCTAGGAAATGAATATAAGTATCATTTGGAAGATAAATATGTTTTTTCTCTTGGGCATACTTTTTTCAGGTTTTGTTTTCTTATAATTGTCTCAGCGAAATATTTTAGTCATTGTTATAAAAGTAATAAAAAGCCCTTTTCTTCTTCTTCTTCTTCTTCTTCTTCTTCTTCTTCTTCTTCTTCTTCTTCTTCTTCTTCTTCTTCTTTTCTTCTTCTGTGTGAACTGACACAATGTAAGAATATTGATAGAACTGGTAAAAAGTTTTACCAGTTCTATCAATATTCTTACATTTTTCCCCCCTCTGAGGTTGAAAGTATGGTATCCCCTTTCATGTTCTCTTTCCCATGGAGTACTTCTTACTAGAAACAGTCACAAAGTTTTGAGCTTTGCTTAACTTTGAGCCTCTGAGGCACTTCTGGCACCTGCCGTAAAACTGCTCGGTTCTCTCCGCAAAAGTCATGATTCTTACGGACCTCATATAGGAGCAGTGAGGATAAGATGAGAGGTAGTATTTGTTGGAATTTTGTAAACTGTGAGGTGCTATGTGGAAAGGACAATTATATAGCTGGTATACATGAGTATGTTCGGTATACATACAAAATATTTGGAATCTAAGAATATTTCATAAAGGTGCCCTCAAGACTGCTGCTTGAACTGATTTTATGCTATACTTTGCTGCCACCTTGTGACATTCCTGGTAATTGTTGGAGATGATTTTTCTAATAAACTTCCAGAGATTTTGTTTTTAATAAAGTGATTTTTTTCTTTCAGAAAGAAGATGCGGAATATGCCTCTGAAATTGCTCAGTATCATTCTATGTTCCTATTTGACAGAAGCTAGGAGACTTGCTTTGGGAATATTATTTGAAAAATTATGGCTGTCTGGCCACATGGTTCAGTGGTTGAGCTTTCACTTATGAACTAGGTCATGGTTTAATTCCCAGTCAGGGCATATGCCCAGGTTGTGGGCTTGATCCCAGGTAGGAGACATGCAAGAGGCAGCCTAGCAATGTTTCTCCTCATCACTGATGTTTCTATCCTTTATCCTTCTCTTTTCCTCTCTGAAATAAATAAAAATGTATTTTTAAAAATAAAAAATATGAAAAATTATGACTGATAAATCTAAAGATTAAAAGACTCGGAAGGGTCAGAAAGACAATGGACAGTGCTGAGGACTTTAAAGAGATGAAACCACTTACCCTATCCAGGGGGTCATCCACCCAAAACTGTTGTTGGAATTTCAACACTTCTTGCATATAAAATTATTGTTCCAATATTCCAGGCTTCCAATGGCAGGTGGTTACTTGGTCTTAATAGCTTCTTTTTTTCCGTTAGCTCCTTCATTTATTTCATAATCTCCAGATCTATGATTACTGTGTATTTCTGGTCCTTGTTACCATTTCAATATCTGGTCTTCCTATCTCCATAATCTCTCATCTTCCATGCATCTTGCACACAATGATAGACACTTTTTATGAAGCCCTGAAAAAACACACAAAAAAAAAAAAACCCAGTACAAAATAGTGACTAAGAATGTGATCTGGAACCATACTGCTGGGATTTGAACCTCATCTCCACCAGTTTGGTTCTACTTGCCTGATCTGGGGAAAATTCCTTAAGCACTCTGTATAGGGGTTTCCTTATCTGTATAATGATGATAGCATTAAGGCCTACTTCATATGTTTGGGAGAAAGATTAAAGGAGCTATTCCATTTAGTGTTCAATTGGTATTTGCTGGTATTCCCCCTACTAGAGTGTGAATTCCTTAAATACAAGACTTTCTTGGATTTGTCTTTGCATCTTCAAATTGACATGTCACTTTTACATTGTAATCATTTGATGGCATTTTTGTTTGTACAGTGAGTGAAGAATCACTAAGCATTTGATGGGTGCATCCAGTTTACTTCTTGGACTTCTCATATCATCAAAATTTACCTAAGGTCATACAGTGATTCCACACACCCTCACCCCCGCCCCAAATTATACAGAATTTTTTTAAACTTGCTATACCGAAATTTAATAAACAGTGATTAAAATTTATTTAGTATTTACTATATGATAAGCTCTGTTCAAAATACTTTTGTAGTAGGTAAGACAATAATTCCATTCCAATCATATATTGTCTGACATATCAAAAACCACCTGCTACTTCAACTGCTGGCTTGTGTTAGAAAGTCTTCCCCAGAATATCATACACAGACCTTGACGTGGACCTAGGAAATGAATTTCCTGAAAGACTAGAGCAGTCTGAGCTTCAAGATGTTGGAAGACTATACATGGTCTAGTTTTTAGACTTGGTCCCATTGTCCTTATTTCTATGGCATACACATTCATCTACCCTATCAATAATTATAAAGCATTCTTTAAATTCCAATGACATTAAGTTGAAAGAGATTGTGTTTTTCCCAAGAGTTCCTTAAGGGGAATCTCATCTATCTGATACATCTTATTTCACGTAATCTCTTATTTATTCATCCATTCAAAGTTAATTAAATTTGAGATCATCTACTATACAAAAATGATGTCAGGTGTCATCAAGAATATTAAATATGTTAAGTATATTTTAAAAGTAGATATAACTATAACCTAGAAATCATTTTACCTTTTGAGATGAAAATAAAATGGATGAATTTTTTATTCCTCCTTCCTCATCTTCTTTCTGATGATTTTTCCAGGGAAGCTGTATTTCTCCTAGACACCTCAAACTCAGAACATGGCCAAATTTTGTTGAAGATTTTGGAAGATGGGAGAGCTTTATATTCACAAATTACTTTTGCCATCCCACCACATGGAATTTCTCATTGACCCCATTTCTCTTTGGTATTTAGTTGAACATTACATGGTATCAGTTCTGCTATGGTCTGAAGTTTGTGTCATAAATTTATATGTTGAGAACCCAGTGTCTAAGGTTATTAGGAGATAATCAGTTAATAAGAGCACAGCCCTCATAAATAGTATTAGCACCCTTTCAAAAAAGAGCCCTTAGAGGTCCCTAGACCCTTTTTGTGAGGACACAGAGAGTAATGCCAACTATGAACCAGGAGGCGGCCTTTACCAGAACTCGTCCAGGCTGGCACCCTCATCTTGAACTTCCCAGCCTTCAGAAGTCTGAGAAATGAATTTCTGGTTGTGGCAAACTACCCAGTCTTTGGTGTTTTGCTACAGTACCCGAGCTAAGACACAACTCCACTCTTTCTTTTCACATCTCTTCTCCTTTCCTTCAGATCTATATTTTTAATTGCCTTTGGAACTATAATCCTAACTAAAAAGAGTTGTTGTCTTAAGAAAACTTTCCTTCCTATTAAACTAGCTGATATTTCTTTTTGTGATATACAGAAAACTTGAACTTTGAAAAATGTAGGCACACTAAGTGGTAACCATCCATTACTAATAAATAATGTATATGTCTTATACACTTTCTTAAACTTGAGATGTATTAGCTCATTTAATACTTATAATATTCTATGATATAGGTATTTTTATCATCTCTATTTTCTCAGATAACAAAATGGGGGCATAGAGAAGTTAGGATTCCAATACAGGCAGTTTGGCTCCAGAGTCCATGCTTTAACTACTAAGGTATACTACAGATCACTGTATTATCACTACCTATCACTACATTCATCTATTGGTAATATCAGTTAAATGTTGAACAATTATGTAGTGTCTCTGTTTCATGACACTAATGATATACACTTGCGAATAAAGCACGTCCATGCCTTTTATTTGAATGTAATTGTGTTCACAATTTAAATTTGCCAATTTCTATCAGAAGCCATATTCTGTGTGCTTTCATTTATATGTGGAATCCAAAACACAAACAAAACAAAACAAAACAAAACAAAAACACACATAGAAACAGAGACCAAAGTGATGGTTACCAGAAGGGAGGGATTGGAGCAGCGGTCAGCAATCTCATTAGTCAACAGAGCCAAATATCAACAGTACAATGATTGAAATTTCTTTTGAGAGCCGAAAACCGACTTCTGTGCATGGGCCACGAAGTTTCAATCTCACTGTATGTGCACACTCACATGTGCTGTTTTGTGGAAGAGCCACACTCAAGGAGCCAAAGAGCCACATGTGAACTGCAGTTTGCGGACCACTGGGTTGCAGGGGTGGGGGGGAGGGGGTGAAAAGAGGAATGGCAATACAGCCAACAATATTATACATCTACACAGTGACAGATGATTACCAGAATTAGTGTGGTGATCACATTGTAAGGAATTAAAATGTTGAACCACCGTATTGCACACCTGAGTCCAATATAACCAATATAAGATTGTATACAAACTATACTCAAATTAAAAAAAAAAAACTGTTAAAAAATATGTCATCCTCAAATATTGCCATTTTTCCTCTTTGGGTTTAGCTTTATTTTTATTCTTTAGGAAGCAATAATAAATTAAATTAACCTGGTTCTCCTCAGTCTCCAGTGTCAGACCATTTGCAGGAGATGGAAGTAAGCTAGGAGGGAGATGGGATTGGTGTGCAAAGTCATCATTGTATGAGCAACTGCTGAACATGTGAGTTGTTCATGTCAGAAAAGTAAGCCTTTATCCAGTAACTTTGCCATGGTTTGAAGAAGTTCTAGAATTTTAACCATTATGTTTTTATATAATATGGTGTATATATACTCCATTCTCAGCTGCTAGGGCTCCTGACCTAGCTGACTCTTTAAAGCTCACAGTCACATGTACTCCAGGAAAAGGAAGCTAAAATCTTAAAAGAAATAAACAGAAAGAGGTTTGTGTTCTTTAACTTATTTGAAGAGTTTAACGTGCATTTTTATTTTGTTAAATCCGTTATAAAGCCTTCATTGACAATTGGTTTTCTTGAATTAATTCTGAACCTTTAAGCGTGTATTGGGAATTCTTCATGTGTACCTCCAACCTATCTTTCTGTTCTTACCTCCCATTTTCTCTGATCTGATGCTTTAGTTGTGTTTGATTATTTGTTCTTTCAAAATCAAGCCCTTTCCCTTTCTTTGTGGCCTAGCCAAGACACCGTGCTATGCTCCTTATGATTCATTTCCTTTTCTCTATTTGCAAATGTGATTTTACTCACCTTTTGTTTCCCATAGATGGCACTTCATATATTCTACTGAGACTGGCCATTGTTCTATTATTAAAATAAGAAAAATTGTCTACACCAGCCTCCTTTTTGAGGTGAGCTCCTTTGCTATTTGGCATACTGCCAGGAGCTTGGACATCACTGCTTCTTCCTCTCTTTCAGTCTCACATTGCAGTCAGCTACAAAGTTCTACCAACTACACATTCTCAGTACCTCAACCCATTCTCCTCTCTCTATCTCCACTGCATTTGTCCTAGTTTCAGTTTGACAATTTAATGTCAGAACAACTCCATCTCCTCCATCTTAATACTGATACCAGAGTCACCCTTTTGAAATACATATTTGATTATAGCAAACCTTGAATTAAAATATTTAAAGGGCTTTGATATAATAAATATTCCAGGTTTCCTAGTCTGGCCAACTATTATTGTTATTGGCTTTTATGGTATGGTGTGAGGAAACATAACCTAAAACATCCACTTTAATGTCTAATAAGAAAAACAGTAGTAATTTGTAGTAAGAACATAACATAAAAATTTATGAAAGGCTTTTTTTTTTTGAAAACAAACCAAGTGAACTTTTTTTTTTTCAAGTTTCAAGAGTGTTAGTTGTATTTTAATGAGTTATTGCCATAGGAACATATTGTATATCAGGTATAGAAATTAGTGGGAATTAGTTTTCCTTTCAAATATTTAGGTTAATAGTGCAAGTTTTTAATTTAATTTAATTTTTTTTGGTTAGTCCTCACCTGAGGATATTTTTCCCCATTGATTTTTATAGAGTGTGGAAGGGAGAGAGAGGGAGAGAAAGAAACATCCATGTGAAACAGACACACAGGTTGGTTGTCTCCTGCACATACCAAGACCAGGGTCAGGGAACCTGCAGCCAAGGTACATGCCCTTGATCAGAATCAAACCCAGGACCTCTCAGTCCATGGGCTAATGCTCTATCCACTGAGCCAAACTGGATAGGCAATTGCCAGGGTTCTTTTCCCAGCCTTAGAAAGGGTTCAGCATTTTGGAGAAAGGGGCTGCGTGTATATGATTAAAAGGGTATTGTCAGTTTGGGGAATAGCCTACCACTGTTCAGGTGTTTGGCCAACGGGAGGCAATAAAATGCCTTGAGCTGTTAACAATCCTATTCAGGTTTGGGGGAAGTGCTGTTCAGCAATTTCCAACAGGTAAACTGTATATGTGGTTCACCTTTGTTGAGCCACCCAAGTCCCATCAACCTTTTGATGGAACTCTTATAATTATTACATGCTGGAATTGGTTCTCGGCAGGCAATAGTGCCAATTTTTAATAAAAAAACAAAAACAGTTTGTTGTTATTGATGAGTAAGAATATCAGTGATGTGTTTGGAGGGCTGTAACTATAGCTGAATAAACACATGCCTGTCTTTCAATCTGTCTGCTTTTGCACAGATGGTGACATTATTAGAGAATAGCTACCATTGGAATTAATAATAATGCTCAGAATCTGACTAATGCATACTTTGGTGAATCAGTTGACCTCTACCCTAGGTATGGCAAATGAGACATTAGTAGCATTGAAAATACAAGTGATGGCCATACAGTTGGTAAACAAATAGAAGCAAATGAAGCAGACTCCTTTGGAAAAGGATATAGAAATGAAAGATCTGAAGTCTGCTCCAAGTTGATTCACTATATTATTGTAAATTATCTTGAGTGATTCATTTCCCTTCCTTGGCTCTGAGTTGTTTTTCCCCCCCTCTGTACAATGAAGGAACTGGACTGTGTAACTCTATATTTCTATCTGAAATCTCTATAAATTTGAATATTCTGAATTGTATAACTCATCAAATTGCGCTCTGATGTAGTCTCAAGTTAACTACTAAGTGTGTTGCTTCTGCGGCCTTTTACGAGGATCTCTGGTACATGCCAATTTCAGAAACCACATGTGACAGGCCCTGGGCTACCTGTTAGAAGCTACAAAGTGATCCATGGTTGATGGCTTTCTCTGCTGGGCTGGGTGTGTAGGGGAGAGGCTGAACTGCACATTGAGCCCAGCTTCCACTAGAACTGGGCCTGTTTTTTTCTTTAGTTAAGAAAGGCCAAGGCACCCTGAGTCCACTTCTGCCTGTTGGCCTCTCATAAGGCTTAGTCACTGAAAAGAGCCTCTGGTAGTACATGAGTTGTGTGAGGCAGGTTCTCAGTGAGCCACAAGGTAGGGGTGAGCGGTGTTCACCAGGATGATGTAGATTCAGACTCAGTACTATTACTGGGTCTGAGTCCACTCAGCAAAAGTCTTAGAATGCACCAAGGCCAGACACCATCTGCCTCGGGCATGTGGACCTTTGCAATGAGTCAGGGTCTTCCATTTACCTAAATATTTCATTTAAAATAATTTATCCATATTCGTTATTATTATTATTATTATTATTCAGTCATATTAATTAATTTGGCAACACTTAATTGTCTTCAAAGAGCACTGCAAAGAATATAAAAAAAGAAGATACATTTCTAATCCCCTAAAGAACTTAAAACCTGCTCCTAGAAATAATGCAAATATGATTAAGTAGTTAGAAAAAAAATAAAGAGTGCAATCTATAAGAAACTTACTTCTTTGTCCCATCTTTCCTGAGCACTATACTAGCCTAAACATGGTCTCCTTTAAGTCTGCTCCAGGGGTGAACTGGAATGGAAAGCTGGCAGCTATACTGCTTATAGTTCTTCTTAGCATTGCTTAAAAGTATGGGAGCAGAAAAGAGAGATTCTGATGTAAAACTAGTTTTAAAAAACTGTCACATTATAAAAAACAATTTTATAAAGAGGAATGGAGAAAATGCTTTGGTTTGAGTTGTCAATAAACTTTTAAAAATATATATTTTACAGAGAGGAAGGGAGAGGGATAGAGAGTTAGAAACAGCTATGAGAGAGAAACATCATACCTTGGTTGTGGGGATGTGCTCACACCAAGGTACATGCCTTTGACTGGAATCAAACCTAGGACCCCAGTCCACAGGCGCTCTATCCACTCCACTGAGCCAAACTGGTTAGGGCTTGTCTATATTCTTGATTTCAGTAGGCTCACTTCATCAAAGGTAGGGCTGTTCCTTAAGGAATTTCTAGTCGAGAGGGAGAGAGAGACATGCCAACAATGTGCTATCAGATGCACTGACATTCTGCCTGGAGGAGCCAACACTTGTACTGGCCCTTATAGAGTTTATTAAACTAGAAGAGATGAAGAGGACATTCTGGGCTAAGGAAAGAAAATAAACAAAGTCTCAAAAGTTCAAAAGTTTATGTCCAAGTAAAGCAAGTGCAGGCTCATAATCTATTACCCACAATTTCTAAATCTAAGAAGCTCTGAAAACAATTTTTTTCTTAAGTTTGTAGCAAACTTATTTTTTAGCACAACCTGACATAGATTTAAATGAGATTATTTATAATCTTCATTTATTCCATTAGGATATTTGTAGATTTCACTACAGAAATATCAATGTTTTTGATTACAGGTGCTGCCCCAGTATACATCCTGTGCTAATATTTTATTCATTTACTGTATCATTTTAAAAATACCATCTGTGTCCCTAAACCTGAATTGAAATAAATTGATTTTCCCAAGTGTTTCAAATATGGATTTGCAGACCTGAAGTAATGATGGATGCTGTAATATTGTAGAAGGTATAGTCAGAAAACTAGATAAACACTGTACTGGTTCTTGATTGTCTCATGAAAGATGCTGGAAAGTCTATGTTAGGCTGTATTATAGTATTTAAAAAAGTTAGTGAAATATTCAACAATGTTTTATCAAAATTAGTTTGTATTTCTGAGCATACTCCATTTTAAATTTATTTCCCCAAACAACCACTAACCCTGGGATATTTTTCTTTGCAGAAAATAGTGATGTCAGATGAAATACCTTTCAGAAATAGATATTTACATCCATTGTTTGTTCCCTTGTGAAGGTGTGTGGGAGAAATAGGATTAGAGAAAGCAATATGAGATTGTGTTTGCGACTTGCGAAGTGTCATATTATATAAATATAAGAGGCCCAGTGCACGAAACTCATGCACTGGGGTTGGGGGAGAGGGCAGCCTGGCCCTGGGGTTGGGGGAGAGGGCAGCCTGGCCCTCTGCCCTGTCAAAGTGTGGGAGGCCCAACATTGATTGCCCCAAAGAGTTAGGCCCCACCCTCCCATTCAGGTCTCCTTGATAGATTTCCCCAAAGAGATAGGCTGGAGCCCGGGGTCCCACCTTTGTACTGCATGGAGCCAGGAGATGGGGCCCCCAGGACACCTGCAGAGCCAGGAGGAGGCAGGACCCCCAGGCAGGAATCGCTGCATGGAGCCAGGGGACCTCAGGCAGGCCTTGCTGGACCCCCAGGCAGGATCCTCCTCCTCCTGGCTCTGCCAGGAGGTGGGACTCCCAGGTCAGCTCATGCTGTGCATGCAGTGTCAAGTCCAGCCCCACCCACCTGCATGTGCCCACTGTGTGCTCAGCCATCTTGTGATGGTGTGAGGGCATCACAGTGTGATTACTACTTAGGCTTTTATTAGTAAGGATGGTCAGGATTTGTTGTCCCCAGATGACTTTACTTTGAATATGCAAACATTGCTTTCTGGAATAAAAAAATAAACAAGCAAAAATCCCATAAGAAACAGTAATAGACTTTGTTTTTTATCACATTCCCTAAGAAATAATTAGATTTTAATTAGGTTAGGAAAATTATTTGAAAATCAAATATGTTATTGTGTGTGTGTGTGTGTGTGTGTGTGTGTGTGTCCTAGTAAATTTTAAACTCTGCTGTTGGAAAGAGGCAGTAAAAGTTTGGGAATTAGAAAATTGTACACATCTCTTTTTATTTTCTTTGTATATCTGGGTAGTTATTTGGTCCCTCACTTTCCCTGAGGGAAAATTGATGCAAGGACCCCCAAAATGAAAGTGCATTTATTTTTATTTTTTAAAATAACATGTAAAGGTCTAGAAGCAGAGAAGTGATGTCTGGGGAGGTTTGTGACATGCACAAAGGCTTCATGGCCACAAGTAGTAGAGCAGAAGCGAAGCCCAGCAACTACAATTCCAGAGGTCATCCTCTGAACAAACTAGACTGTCCTGCCTCCCCCCAACATGTTCACTGAGAAATAGCCACTGTTGTATTTTTGTGCAAATGTATTCATTGTTTCTCCCCCATGTGTATCTCTTTTTCAAAGATATTGAAATCCTAGTACATGCTGTTTTTTTCACCTTTGATGTTGGACTTTTTCATAGTTAAACCTATTAACTACTAAAATGGAAAAGGTGTGATCTTGGTTTACTAATCCAGAATGGAACCCTAATGCTGAGTGTCTAAGTGATGCCTTGGATTAAAGACAAACCAACCATGGCAAAAATAGGTTGTTTTGTGTTGCTTTGCATTTATAGATTATAATTTTAAATATAGTAATGGTCAGTGGGTAATTCATACCATGTTATGATTTAATTTTTTAAAGCCATTACTTAAACTTACACAAGTCCTTGCTAAGTGGATTTCAAATGTTGGGGAAAAGGTGACAAGAAATTTGTGGGGAGTCTATAAATGCTAAACTCTGCATTAAGCATTTTCTTCTTCCTACCCCCTTATATTTTGTTGCCACAACTCTGCATGGCAGTTTATCAGCCTCGCTTTGTAAATGAGGAAAATGAAACTCAAAGACATTGAGGAATTTGTCCATGAACACATATAGCTGGTAACTAGTAACATTGGGGTTTGACTTAGGAATGTATGGCTTTGAAGTCTCAAACATTTCAATCAATTTTGTAGTTGTACAAAAGGCCCAGGTATTTTTCTTATACAATTTTTTAAAATTTAGATTGAATTTAAATTTCACCACTTTAAAGGGTAGAGTTTAGGTTTTTTTGTTTGTTTGGTTGTTGTTGTTGTTGTGTGTGTGTGTGTGTGTGTATTATACTCACAAAGCTATGCAAGGATCATTTCTGTCTAATTCTAGAACATTTTTATCAGCCCCCAAAGAAACCCCTTATCCATTAGCAGTTTCTTCTTACAGAATTTTGGTGAAATAAAAATCTTCAAAACTGTTCTACTCTAAATCCAATTTTCTTTGATTCTTTCCTCAAGCAAAAATGGTTATTAGGCAGATGTTGTAAAGTAGTTATAAAAATAACCTTAAATAAGAGATGATTGATGTTGCTAGTCATATTTTTAAATAAGAAAAGGATTATTAATGGAAGACTATTTCAGACTTTTCAATGTCAATATAATCCCCACCACCTCCATGATCATTTACCATCATTTAGTGAGCACTTACTCTCTGGTGGGCACCATACTAAGTTATTCTTCTTCATTTAATTCTGGCAACAATCATTTTATTACTCAGACTATTGTGCAGGCAAGGAAAAAAATAAAGTTTGGAGAAGTGAATAACTCAAGTGTTAGGGTTGAGAAGTTAAAACCAGGTCCAATTTGATTAGAAAGCATAAGTCTTAACCACTGAACTTCTCCAAGTGAGAGGCATTGGACCAAAAGATAACAGATCTAAAATATAAATAACATTTTAATCCAAATGAAAAATTTATATAAGCCATGGGTACTGTAGAGAGTTAATCCTAGAAGCATTATCCCAGTGACTTACATATCCACTGTGCAGTGTGCACTTGCTTAAACTGGACCTTGTTTTAACTTCTCAACCCTGACACTTAAGTGATTCACTTCTCCAAACTTTATTTTTTCTTGCCTGCACAATAGACTGAGTATTAAAATGATTGTTGCCAAATATTTTTGTACCATCCACTTGGGAAAAAAAAAGGTAATTAACCTATCCAATCAGAAATGGAAACAATTTCAAATTCAGGGAGTAGAAGGCCTTTCAGATTGGTGCTCTAGAAATTTCTTTATCCAGGTCTTTGCCAATTGGACTTCCAAGATATTACATTAGTCAATTAAAGGATTCAAAACACTCATTTTCTCTTAGCTTGAGTTTCTTTTCACTCATTTCAAGACCTCGTTTATATTTATCATACCTGAAACTATCTGAAAAGTGTGTCATTGATTTTCAGGAAAGAGAATGCACAACCCATGTTGCTTTTGTATGTCATTGCCATATTAGGTTACACTTGAATAAGCACTTATCTTCAGATGAACTATATGGTTGATTCAATCTTGAAAAAATAAAATTATGTAACTATTCTAAGACACTGGGTGGAACTTTCAATTTAATCCAGCAGGTATAGGTGACCATTTCTTACGTTCTGAGCAGAGTCTGTCTATGGAGGCAGGTGGTAGTAATAATATTATTATTACTATTACTAATAGTACTAATACATTTCATATTTGCCATGAAAAGGATTAAATTGTGTGTGTGTGTGTGTGTGTGTGTGTGTGTGTGTGTGTGTGTTTGAGGCGAGGAAATGTATATAAAAGATACCCTGTTTCCCCGAAAATAAGACAGTGTCTTATATTAATTTTTTCTCCCAAAGTTGCACTATGTCTTATTTTCAGGGGATTGTCTTATTTTCGAGGAAACACAGTGTGCCCAACTAATTGTGATACAAAGCGATATAAAAAATTCTTCAACTTTTCTTGATTCTTCCAACTAGATCAACCCTCATCTTCTACTTTAGACACTATAGCATCATGTACTTTCCTTTTTGCACCAATCATAGTTACAATTGTTTGTATGATTATTTGGCTGAATTTTTAATAAATACTTTTGGTTTTCCCGTAACTCTATAAGACATAAAGGTTATAAATTAAACAAATCCATGATTGCTATGTGAAAGTTCTATGCTAAGAAATATACATAGCTGAGCTCTAATCTATTCAGGGAAGGGTTTTGACAGAGGTCATGCTGGACCTAATTTTTTAATGTTGGATGTATCCAGATTTGTTGTTTCATTTATTCCCTTAAACTCTGAATGAAATCATTCCACATACATGTATTCATTGGGATATGAAAGAAGGCAGGGTGTCTAAATAAGAGGAACAACATGTGCAAAGATACACACACATGAAACTGTATGTCTCAAGGATATGAACGGTGTTCAGTTCATGGACAGAGATGGAGGAAGACAAAGCAAATTATCCAGGGTTTTTTAGGAAGAGCAAAATCCTTCAGGGATTTGAGTTTTGGGGTGATTATTTTAGCAGTGTGGAGGGTAAATTGAAGATAGTTGATAGTTGAATTGTCTTTCATAATAATGTTACAGTAGTCAGGCAAGAAGTGATGAGGGCCTGAAGGAAGATAGGAACAAAGTAGATGGATGTAAGAGATGTTAAAGAAATAATAGCTCTCTAATACCCTCTGACTGGTGGAAGGTGAGTTAGCAAAAAGAGTCTTGGATGGTTTACAGGTTTTATTATTTGGAAACTGTATAAATGATGAAATCTTTTACTAAAATGTACAACTCAATAGGTTTTGGGGGAAATAGATGTATCCAGATTTGTTGTTTTGTAAGTGCCTGTGGATCATTTAGGTAAAGCTTTCCAGGAAAGTCTGGAAATATGCAACTAAAACTATGGAGGAGTCTGGTCAGGAGTCATCAGCAGACTAAGACGTCTGTAGTGGGATGCCTGAGAAAAGTAACTCTGGAAGCAGTAGTACTGGGTGATGGCCAGAAAGAAAACTATAAAGTTAAATAGTGAAGTAAAAAAACTTGTTCTAGAAATAGGAGGAAGAGTTTTGTGAAATAGAGAATGATTAATAATTTTAATACATATAATGACAGTTTTCTGCATAATTAAGACAAAATGTGCTAGAAACTAGAATAGCCTAGTGTATGGTGATTTTATAAGGAAAACCACAATGAAATGTAAGGGCAAAAGGCATCATTCAACAGGTTCAGGAAAGAATAAAATGTGCTTAAGTGGAGACAGTATAAGTACATTCCTTTTTAATTGATTTCAGAGAGGAAGGAGAGAAAGAGAAAGATAGAAACATCAATGATGAGAATCATTAATCAGCTGCCTCCTGCATGCCCCCTACTGGGGATGGAGCCTGCAACCCAGACATATGCCCTTGACTGGAATTGAACCCGTGACCCTTTAGTCCCCAGGCGGACACTCTATCCACTGAGCCAAGCGGGCTAGGGCAGTACATTCCTTTTTAAGATGTTTGTGTGTTTAAGGAAGGAAAAAAAAAATTATAGTAAGTGCACAAAGAGGAGTTTTGAAAAGTCTACATGAAGCTCTTTCTTCGTACATGGCAGTGTGTTCTGCAGAGGACAAATATATGCACATATGTGTATTTTTTAATGTATTTGTATGTATAATAAGCACCTTAAAGAGGGCTAAACTTTCCTTTACAAAGTACCACATGTCCATCAAGCCTTCACTTCTATTCAAATTAATGGTTCCAGAGAGTAGTTATTCTCCTCCTTCCTCTGTCCAGCTAGGGGTGTCGAACTCAATCAGAGAAGGGGCAAAAATCTAAAATCCAGCCTAAATCGAGGGCCGAATGGTTTACTGAACAGTCATAAACTGTCATTGTGATGGAAACGCAGCGGAGTGCAGTGATGACAGCGCGGTGTGGGCCACATTGCAAGGCCTGGCGGGACGGATTTGGCCCGCGGGCCTTGTGTTTGACACATGTGGTCCAGACTATAGATTTACAAGCATTTGTATTTGCACAGTTCAAGCTCACCATGATGGGAGTCAACATACTTCATAAGCCAAGACTCACTCCTAGGCTCTATTCTGAAAGTTGACACCAGTAAATACTAAATACCGTGAAGGCAATATTGTGTTTACTGTTGTCAGGTCTTTAAATGAATGGCTGCCCTCTGCTCTGGAAAGCAGAGAATTTGCAGAGAGAAAATTTAATTTCCAGGGAAGGATATCCTGAAATCATTTCTATGTATTTTATAAAGTAAGTTTGATCTCTCCACTATTCAAGCCAGAAACAGCACATTGAGTCAGGTAAGGCATATTGCACTGGAGGCAGTGTCCTGACATGAGTGGTAACTCTGCCACTAGGAGCCACGTGGCTTTAGGGGAAATCACTCTCCCCTTTTTAGTCTTCATTTCTGTTAAAGGGTTGAGCTGAATATTACCTAGCTTGTTTTGACCTATGCTGAAAATGTATTCCCTTAAACTCTGAATGAAGTCAATCCACAAATAAATTTTCTTTTCCTATCAGTTTTTTTGAAAACAAAAAAAAAAAACAAACAAAAAAAAACTTCATTCTTGTCAAATGGCACCATATTGGAGTTCCTTTTTTTTCTTTTTTCTTTCTTTTTTTTTTTTGTTCTGCACCCACCTCCTGGACAAATGAAATTGCTCCCTTCATCTTTGCTCTCACAATAGTTTTTAGGCATCTCCATCCTTATAACCATTATGTGTATAGCTACCTCCCAAGAAATGCTTCCAAGATATAAGGTCATGAGGGCAGAGGTTATCTTTATAATATGCACAGTATGCTCATTAAGCATGCATTGAATAGAAATTTTAAAACACAACTAATTTAACGGGTAGACTTATATATACTATATAATTAAAGGAGGTTTTTATTTGGAGGAAACAGATAATGTGAAATTTGATAAAAGGGATTGGTTGACTGTTTATTGCTGAAATGAAAGGGAGTCTTCATTATTATTTTTTTGTGTGTTTTTAATACTCAAGATTGTTGAAATTCCACAGGGGCACAGGGGAGTTAAATATAGTTTATTTCAATTATATGCCAATATTAACTATTTCTCCTAATGTCAACTAAATTTAAGGCCTCACTTTAAAAAATTAGTACATAATTTAAAATTAAAATAAGAGTGATATCTCAGATTTATAGCATGTAGGACTTCTTTGTTTTTACTTCATGTATCCCCTTCATTGCAGAGGATACTCTTATCAATACCTTAAACTATTTTTGGTAGGAATGTTCTGTTCTTAGGCCCTGAGTAGGTATGATTCTGATGAAGTCTTCTGATTCAGGGCATTAAGACTATATCCTGTGGCTACTTGGAAATGACATTTCTAGTTCTAGTGTATCTTCTTCACTGTCTTTATTTTGTATTTTAATCAGTCTTAGTAATAAATACTTTTTTAGCCAAAGCAAAATTTACATATTTAATTATATTTATTTTGAAGAATATGTACACACACACACACACACACAGTACAAAGTTTTAAAAGTACAAAATAAATTGCAGCCTAAAGTAAATCTCCTTTCTCTCCAATTCAGCATCCTGATCCTCCCCAAGTCTATACCCGATGTCAGTTTCTTGTATACATTTTTAGAAAGAGCCCATGAATTTATGAACATAAACAATGCACATTCTTTTATTCCATCACACAGATAGTTACATAATTTAATATTCATTTACATGTGTGTTAAAATTTATATATTATAAATTCATGTAATTAATTTCAAACAATAAATTTCATGGTTCTTTCAGTACATATTGAGTACATAATTTTTTAAAGTTCAAGACATTTCTTTGTAACAAGAGATGTGCCAAAATTCAATTAGTTCCCTATTAGTCAATTAGTATCATTGGGATCAAATAGCATGTCATTGATGTTGTACTGATATGATGTGCAGTTGTCACTAGTTTAACCTCTGCAGCCATATCAGGAAGCTAGTATTTAGAAAGACATTTGGGAGAAGTGGCTTTTTAAGTGTTGAAAGATGGAGACAAATTGCAATTCATTAATGCATTCAGTGTGTACTCTTTCCAAGAATGTAAGAGTTCCTATTTCTTTTACATTCTCTCTAGTACACTGCCTTATCAACCATTTTCATCTTTGAAACCTGAATAATTGAATAATAGTATCTTATTATTGATATATTTTATAGTTCTCTGATTATGAGTAAATCTTATGAGTTATCATGTGTCTACAAGTGAATTATATTTCAGGCATAGGCCATATACTTACTCTAAATTCTTGGTGAGTTATTGTTTTTTAATTTGGTGCATAGTTGTAAAATATTCTCCAAATGAAAAATACACAATAACAGTCCCCATGTTATTTTACTTCAGCAATATGAAATCTCATTAATTTACTATTAATTTTATTATATCAATATTTAATTAATAAATTATTTATCACATGTTCTAGGTACTAAAGTAAAATATGAAAGGTAAATTTACCTAAATTTGTAGGTATAGGAGCTCATAATCTCTTGGGGGAAGAGAAATATGTACAAACAGAATAAATCAGTTCCATGTTAGAGAATGATATAGTGTGTTATGAGAGCTGAGAAGTTGTAATTAATTTGAGGCAGAGTCAGGAAGCATCAGAGAAAATTTCCCAGAGGGAGCCGGTAGGTCTTGTGGTAAGTTTTAAAGAATGTGTGGGACTTGTAGGCTCAGAGACAGTTGAGGTGATAGAAGTGAGAATGCACATTGAACTGTGCCTATATTTTGGTGAAGAGTTTTGACCAAAGAGCAAATGTTGCTTCCCTGAAATTCACAAGTATTAACTATCTTGGATCGATTGACTTCATATTTCTCACAATAAACAACTGAAACTTGTCTCATAGAACTCATATTTAAAGAATTTTTTTTAAGAATAGATGACAATCTCTGAATCTATTCAAAAGAACTCACTACAGTGTAATTAGAAGAGAATGGAAAACCTCAAATTGTAACAGCAAACTCTGAAGTATTATTTATTTGAAGATTGGGATCTGGAGTGGGAAGGTTGGAGGAAAATGCATGGAAGGCTTATATATTAACTGGACCTCAGAAGGTTTTATTGGGGAAAAAAACTGTAAAAGTAACAAATTATTTCTTGCCTTTTTTTATTTTTATTTTCGTCTGCTATAGGGTGAACTTAAGTTAAATGAGAATTATTACCATGTATCTCATAGAGATGTGATGGGATACAGGACAGGGTTAGAGGTAAATATAGAGTCCGAGTTTGGGTGCTGTATTTTTTTAAATATATTTTATTGATATTTTACAGAGAAGAAGGGAGAGAGATAGAGAGCCAGAAATGTCGATGAGAGAGAAACATCGACCAGCTGCCTCCTGCACACCCCCCACCGGGGATGTGCCCGCAACCAAGGTACATGCCCTTGATCGGAATCGAACCCGGGACCTTTCAGTCCGCAGACTGACGTTCTACTACTGAGCCAAACGGGTTTTGGCAGGGTGCTGTATTTTTCAGAACTGTTTTGTCCTTTAGTGGAGACAGTGTCTATGCTTTATGGCCAGATGGTAGCATTTATTAAGTGTTGGAAATTATATATTTAAATGAGAGGTACCTCCTTCAGTTCAGCTCATATTTCTTAATCTATAAAAAGTTTTTTTCTAACTGCTTGTTTCTTCATCAAAAGGTAGAATGAACCACTTTTTTTTTCTTTGTACCTTTACTGAGCTCTGCAGTCCTACCTGTGTTGCAAAGCTGTGTTTTACTTATGATTGACACATCTCTCTTTCTTTCCTGGCTTTTAGAGCAAGGATTTAGTTTTAGTTTTAAATTATTTGTGGAATGTGTGAGTGGATGAGTGACTGAATAAAAAGTTATCTTAAAACCTTACTCCCTGTTCCTATGAAAATGACCTTGTTTTGAACTCCTATCTAAATAAATGTTTAAATTAGTATAATTTAGTTTCAGGACCCTCCCTGGTGGCAAATTCTGGTCTTTTAAAAGTGGGTATTTTTTTTTCTAATATCAAAATAGGAAAGTAATGTAAACAGGCAATTCCTTTGAAAAATATAAGCTCTTAAAAGGTGTTCGAACTTACTCATAATTAGAAACATGCAAATTAAGATGGCATTACAATTAAACTGACAAAAATAAAAATGTAGCACAATCCATTATTTGGGTGGGGCTGTGGGGAAAGTTGAATTCTCAAAAATAAATTTATACAAAGCTCTTAGAAACATACAGATGTTTTACATACTCAAACAATAGAAAAATCACTAATATTAATTGTAAATAGTTAAAATCAACCAGTATGGAATATAAGTAATAATAAATGCATGTAACTGGGTTACAAATGAATATGCTACACTGAAAAGGATACGGAACAACAAACTAATCTTAGTACCTTTGGGAAAAAAAATACTATTTTGACTAGCAATTGTAAAAAGCCTAAAGATACATAATATCACTTTTGTGACATTCTCGCCAAAATTAATAACTGTTGACAAATCATTAGAAAACATCAGAGAAACCCAAATTGAAGGACATTCAACAAGATGTTGGACCTATATTTATTAAAAACTGAAGTCAAGAAGAGATGAAGGCTTTGTCATGAATTTAAGAAGATTAAGAATACAACTAAAGCCAAAACCGGTTTGGCTCAATGGATAGAGCGTCAGACTGCAGATTGAAAGGTCCCAGGTTCGATTTCGGTCAAGGACATGTACATAGTTGTGGGCACATCCCCAGTAGGGGTTGTGCAAGAGGCAGCTGATCGATGATTCTCTCTCATAGATGTTTCTAGCTCTCTATCCCTCTGCCTTCCTCTCTGTAAAAAATCAATTAAAAATATGTTTAAAAAAATACAATTAAATGCCAAGTGGATCCTAGTTGGGTCCTGAAACAGAGGAAGAACACTGAGGTACTGGTGAAAGCTTGTACTTTATTCAATAGCATGATGTCAGTGTAAATTTTCTGGTTTTGATAACTATACACTGTTTATGTAAGTGTTGGCGAGGTTGCAGAGAAAAAGGAACCCTCATGCACTGCTGGTGGGAATGTAGACTGGTGCAACCACTGTGGAGAACAGTATGGAGCTTCTTCAAAAAACTGAAAATGGAACTCCCATTTGACCCAGTAATCCCACTCCTAGGAATATATCCCAAGAAATTAGAAACACCAATCAGAAAGGATATATGCACCACTATGTTCATAGCAGAACAATTTATAATAGCTAGGATTTGGAAATAGCCTAGGTGCCCATCAGCAGATGACTGGATCCAAAAACTATGGTACATCTACACAATGGAATATTATGCTGCCATAAAAATGAAGAAATTCTCATCATTTTATCATCCATAAAATGGATGGAATTGGAGAACATCATGCTGAGTGAAATAAGCCAGTCAGTGAAAGAGAAATACCACATGACCTCACTTATTTATGGATGATAAAGAACATTATAAACTGATGAACCAAAAGATAGATATAGAGACAGTAAAACAACAAGCAGACTGTCAAATTACAGCAGGGAGGTTAGGGAGATCTGGGGGAGATAAGAGATCAATGGAAGGATTTATATACATGCATATAAGTACAACCAATGGACACAAAACTCTGGGGAGGGAGGGCTTGTATGGAAGGGGGCGGGGCAATGATATATGTACAAAGATAATAATTTAATAAAAAAAATAAAAAATAAAAGTTGTTAACATTAGAAGTTGAGTGAAGAGTATACATTAATGTTTTGCAATATTTCTGTAAGTCTAAATTTATTTCAAAATAAATAATGTAGAGAAGAAGAAATAGAAGAACAAAAAAAAGTACAAGAGAAAGAACAAGATTTAAAAAAACAAACAAACATGTGTTTTCATTTTGAAAATAAAACTTATTTAGATTCCATGTCATTAATAAAGTAATTCAGCTGGTCGTGGCAGTTTTTGTCATATTATCTAATGAAATTGATTTTATTGGTGTCTTGTGTGCCCCAGCCACTATAACAAAAAAATACCTTAGGTTGGGTGGCTTTCACAACATTTATTTCTCACAGTTCTGGAGGCTGGGAAGGTCAAGGCACCAAGAAAGATCCTGCGTTTTGTAAGGACCAGCTTCCTACTTCATAGATGACCATTTTCTTGCTGTGTCTTCCCACGGTGAAAGGGGAGAGGTAAATCCCTGGAATCTCTGTTTAAAGGGCACTAATCTCATTCATGATCTTGAAGCTTCCCAAAAGCCCCATCTCTTAATACCTGGGGGATTCAGAAATCAATTTGTGAATTTGGGGATACAGACATTCAGTCTATGACAATTGCCTATCGAAATTGGATCTAAGACATGAGATGTAGTTACTACCATAGTAGTCAGTGGACTATACATATCACACTCATGTTGATCTTTCAGTTTATGTGTTGCCAAGGCGTTTTTGTGAAGATATAAGTTGCTTTCTGTTTGATAGACATTTTGCCATAAGTATACTCATTAAGAGTTTTTGACCTGGCAAATTTTCGAAAATGTTATTACTCACTCATTGTAGGCTTCCAAGCAGAAAAATGCGCTGATTAATTGCACAGTTGATGCCAAGCATCAACGGATTCCTATGCTTAATATGAACAGAAAATGTCTTAGATAAGTCACCACTTAAAAATCTCAAAACTCCCACAGACACTTATTAATTCCTGCAAGCTGTGAGTAACTCTTTATAAAAAGGGAAAAAATTAGATACTAGAAATTTAAATAAGCTCACCTATCATTTTGTACCAGATTTTCTAATCCTTCTTAGAAAATATTATTTCATTTTGCAGCCACACTGGTGAGTCACTGGCTAGAGCTGGCCTAAGGTTAATTTAAAAAGAGAAAGAATGCCTAACTTAGGAAAACTTCCATTAGAGAAAGATACATGATTTAAAATGTAGGCATTAAAATAATATATCTTCCATTTAAAATTTAAAAATATAATTCCCAGAACAATTTTGACTTGGGGTTATAGCATAATACAAACAGAAAGGAGAAAATTTGGGAAGTTTTGCTTAAACTAAAATTTGACACTTTATTACTACTATCCATTGTGCTTCAGCTACTACGTTTGTTTTGTTTTGTCTTATATTTGGAAATTATGGTACTGCAAAAATGTGTTCTCCTTAAGTACCTTAAGTACTGCCCAACATACTTTAGGAAGATGACATCTGTGCAATCTATGCACCTAATTGTGGAACTAGATGTCACCTTATGAGTTGCTTTAACAAGCATGTACATTGAAGAACTGGTAAGGGTAAGAACCTTTAAAATAAACAAAAAAACAACTAAGTTTGACTAATAAAATTCTAGTGATCAATTCCCTTTTAATCTACTTTGACGAAATGTTCATAATATGTAGTCAGAAAATATTTTGCGTTAAAATAGTCTATGCTTTCTTTGGTTTAATCTGAGCTCGCCTGAGAGTTCAATAACAACAAAAATCTGTCCACGTGAGCCCTCTGTTTTTACAACTACTGTGTTGACTAATTTTCTTTGTAATGCGTACACTTGACCACAAGTATCACTTCAACAGCCATTTAAACAAGACAGCAGACCACTTGAATATTAATTATGATGTATTTCCTGTCCTGCCTTCTAAGAGTTGACAGTCTTGTTGAGGAGATAGAAGATTTGCCTGCAATGAAATAAAAGGGCCAGAGCACCTAGAACCCAGAAAATTGGGGATAGCATCTTACCTTGCAAAGATAATAAAAATCTTCTAAGCACTTTCATGTATTTCACTACATGTTATCCTTGCAATGACCCTGCCAGACAGGAGAGACTCATTACAAATATAAAAAGTGATGCTATGCCCTGACTGGTTTGGCTCAGTGCATAGAGCACATGTGTCAAACACAAGGCCCGCGGGCCAAATCCGTCCCACCAGGCATTGCAATGTGGCCCGCACCGCGCTGTCATCACTGCACTCCGCTGCGTTTCCATCACAATGACAGTTTATGACTGTTCAGTAAACCATTCGGCCCGCGATTTAGGCTGGATTTTAGATTTTGGCCCCTTCTCTGATTGAGTTCGACACCCCTAGCATAGAGCATCGGCATGCAAACTCAAGGGTCCTGGGTTCGATTCTGGTCAAGGACATGTACCTTGGTTTCAGACACATCTCCAGTAGGGGGTGTGCAGGAGGCAGCTGATTGATGTTTCTTTCTCATGGATGTTTCTGGCTCTCTTTCCCTTTCCCTTCTCTGTAAAAAAAATCAATAAAATATATTTTTAAAAAGATAAAGAAAAAGAAAAGTGATGCTCTGGACAGCATATGTGTTTCAAAATGACACATGGACCTGCTTGCTCTGCTCTGGTTCCTTTGAGGGAATCGGGCCTTTGCCCTATTTTTATTGTTGTTGTTATGTTCAAGGAATAACATATATCTCAAAGTAAAGAAATAGCTCTAGCACTGGGCTCCAGAGCAGGAGCGCTCTACCGGAAAGCTCTGCCTGTGCTGCAGCACGAAGGACTATTTTTAGGTGTTTTTCTTTTGCTAATTGCCTCTCCCTCTGTGGGGAATTTCGATGGTAGAATCCCCAGACAGGCCAAGTTTCTCACTAATTCCCGAAGAGACCGGAAAGAGGAGGGCCGTGACCCAGGTTGCCCAGTGATGACATCCTGGTGGCTTTGGCAAGACCTTCCAGGACCTTGCAGCCCACAGAGCTTAGGTGATTCCACTGAATAACAACCTTAAGAGATGACGGGAAGGAAGGCCTGGACATACTGCCTTGAGTCTTGGAAATGCCTCTAATGACCATGCCTGGTTGGAGCTTAATTCTGAAAGGAATTAAGAGAAGGTGGAGCTGGGATGGTTGTGGGCTTGAGGCCCTACAGATGTTCCGGCTTTCTTCTAACACCTCTGAGGGGAAGAAGGAAGAGACTTCTGAAAGAATATTTTTCCAGGCAACTTCAACCTTAAATCTCAACTATTATGGAACATCGTAGGAACTGGGAAGGTTTAGCCTAGAGAAGAGAAAGAGAAAAATGATGAAAACCATTTTTACTCCCTTGCAGGGAAGAGCTGACCAGCTAGTGCAAGGTGGCCTTGGGACAATGAGTGGATCAAAATGAAGTTTTTGGCTCAGTGTCAGTGTAAACCTTCTAACAGTTTTATACAATGTTTTATGCACGTTTCATACCTTGGAAACTGGTGAGTTCCTTTTAAGTAGATTTTTATTGATTTCAGTAAAGAAGAGGAAGACAGAGATAAGAAACATCGGTGATGCCAGGACCGGTTTGGCTCAGTGGATAGAGCGTCGGCCTGCAGACTGAAAGGTCCCGGGTTCGATTCCGGTCAAGGGCATGTACCTTGGTTGCGGGCACATCCCCAGTAGGGGGTGTGCAAGAGGCAGCTGACCGATGATTCTCTCTCATCAATGTTTCTAACTCTCTATCCCTCTCTCTTTCTCTATGTGAAAAATCAATAAAATATATTTAAAAAAAAAAAAAAAGAAAAGAAACATCAGTGATCATTGATTGGCTGCCCCCTGCAGGTCCTCACACTGGGGATCAATCCTGGGGATCAAGCCTCCAACCCTGGTATATGCCCCAAGCCATCATTGGAACCCTGACCTCCTGGTTCATAGGTCTAGGCTCAACCCCTGAGCCACCCCAGTTGCGAGTGGTAAGTTTGTGATACCTGAACTATTCACTAGTTCTTGATACCTGAACTGTGGACACTAGTATGGACCCTTGTATTCATTGGAAAGTGATAGTGATTGAAAACCCTACAGGTGAGGAGCTAAGTAATCATGATAGCACTCATTTTACACCAAGTGTTTGCTTAACTCTCAACAAAGGGTGTATAAAGTAGATACTATTAACTTTCTTTTAGAGGTGTGGAACTTGAAGCCTAGAGAGGTTTAAAAATGTGTTCAAGGTCACCTGCCTTGAATGTAGGCTATTTGTCTCTGCCATCTGTACTCTTCATCACCTGCTATAATGATGTGTCCTCTCTGTGCCCCTTGCCCTAAGTTCCAGGTAGGGTGGAGTCCCACCCAATCGCCCACATTATTTGTAGGTGTCACTTTTTTAAAATATATTTTATTGATTTTGTACAGAGAGGAAGGAAGAGAGATAGAGAGTTAGAAACATCAATGAGAGAGAGTCATCGATCAGCTGCCTCTTGCACACCCCCCACTGGGGACGCGCCCGCAACCAAGGCACATACCCTTGACCGGGATCGAACCCGGGATCTTTTAGTCCCCAAGCCAATGCTCTATCCACTGAGCCAAAGGGATCCCGGCTGTAGGCGTCACTTGTAAGCCTTCCAAAAAGGGCTTTGATGGCTTCCTCTGGGAGCAAACAAATGAACCAGCTAACCAACCAATAAATAAGTAAAGCCAAAGAGGTTTCTGGTGAAAAAATCATCAAGGCTTTTAAAACTACAAGGAAGCTCCCTGGTCATCTTGGGCCAGGTGGTTCAGGCAAAGCTGATCAGGAGAGTGCGCCTAAGTGTAGTGTTGTTTTTGTTTTCTGATTTCCTTCCTCATCTGCCTCTCCCTCTGCCTTCCCTTCTGGCCTCCCACCTATTCCCCCCCCCCTCACCAACATTGCCCCCCGCCCCCCCCGCACCTGCCTTCCCACTACACCTGTGCTAAGCTTTTCCTGGAGTCTGGAAGGCACAAAGCTAACAATTGTCTATCCCACATCCTCTCCCCGCCCTGATTTACACAGGGGAAGAGTGACTTACCCAAGGTCACTGAGCCCCCATCCGAAAACGCAGGGGACAGGACTCCCACGTCAGGGATCCGCCCACACCCAGACACACCTTCGCTCTCCTCGCCCGCCCGCACCCAAGAGTTTTCTTCATTCCACACACACCCCCCTCCTCCCCATCCCCACCCCCCAGGTCCCTGGAGTCGCTGCTTCTGACGCTTTGCAGGCTCCAGGGTCCAGCCCTTCCTGCCGGCGCATCCCTTCCGCTGGATTCTCACGCCCAGGCGCCCTGGGCACGCGCGCAGCCCGCTGGGGCCCAGGGTCACCGCCCCGCGCTGAGATTCGGAGCAGGAGGGGTGCCCGGACCCCGTTCTCGTCCTCCAGGGGTGCTGGCACCTGGAAAGGGCACCTACCCCGTCACCTTCCCGCCCGCAGACCAGCCGCCTCCTGAAGTCCCGGTGTCAGGTGCGATCTCACTGGGCTTTGGCCGCGCCCGTGGCTCCCCGGGGGGCTGCTCCCGCCAGCACTCCCTCCTCCCGGGCCCGCCCGGCCCCCGCGAGCTCCTGCCCGGCGCCCCGGTCCCGCCCGGCGCCCCGGTCCCGCCCTGCGCCCCGGTCCTGCCCTGCGCTCCGGTCCTGCCCTGCGCCCCGGTCCCGCCGGCCGCGCTGCGAGCTGCTCTCCGCCCGGGACGCGCGCGCCATGGACGCGGGAGCCGGCTCCCCAGGACCCGCCGCCCGCCGGTGGGACCATTAGCGGAGGTGGGCGGGGAGTGGCCGAGCCCCACACGCGCGCTTCTCCATGAAGATTCTTGAGCTTTCTTTGAGGAAAGGAGTGCATATGCTGCAGTGTCTCTGTGGAAGGAGCCTGAGGACCAGCAACAGCCTAAGCGGTGAGACAACGGTTCCTTCCTTGGCCCTAAAGCACCCCCTTCCCCCTCCTGACCTCTCCACTTTCCTCTTTGCGCTCGATTTCTAGGGGTCGATGGCGGTGGAAGGAAGGCATCTCCTTGGTGGGACGAGATGACCTCGCAGAGAGTTGTCTTTTTCTTTTTTTAAGCCCTGAAGTCATCAGCGCCTTATCGAACGCTCTAGCTGTCACCTGCGCCCGCCCCAGAGCCTTGGGTCTCTCTGGGGGCGCGTTAGGTGACCTGCTTCGCACCGCCTCGCTGGCTCTCTCCTTGTGACTTGCGAGGGAGGCGTGTGGCTGGGAGTTGCTGTGTGTCTCCTCCTGTGTCTCCTCCAAGAAGTTGCCAGTGAGCTGGGCGGGAGAGGGGACTTGGAAACAGGTGGCCGGCGAGGCAGGTATCTTTTCTATTTCTTGCTTTGTCTGAAAAGGAGACTCCTGGCCATCTCTGGGGAGTGCGTTTTGCCCTGGAGATCAAGCAAGTTCTGAGGAAACAGGAGAGTTCCTATTAGTTTGCGGCTTAGCCAGGGGAAGGCACAGGGAGGGAAAGAAAGAAAAGCAGGCCCTGTAAATGACTAGCAATAATTGAGAAAAATAAATGAAAGCTGTCAAACTAAAACCAAATAAGTGAGATTCTTTTGTGTGAAAGCCTTGGAAACGGTGCGCTGTTTCACAATGTTTTCCATTGCCCATCTCTTTCTTTGTAGGGTGTAAATTCCCTTTAAAATGACTTCGTCTAGTAGTTTTGCAAGTACTAATCCACTTTTTGTGTCTTGGATTTTCTCTTACTAAATGGGGGAGGGGCAGTGGGCGTGAGGGCAGGGGAAAGGTACATCCCTTTCCTCTGTCTAAACAACTGTCTTTCTCTTAAAAAAAAAAAAATATATATATATATATATATATATATATATATATATATATATATTATTGATTTACAGAGGGAGAGGGAGAGAGAGAGATAGAAACATCAGTGATGAGAGAATCATTGATTGGTTCTCTCCTGCATGCCTCCTACTGGGGATCAAGCTGGCAACCAGGCATATGCCTTTGATGGGAATCAAACCTGGGATCCTTAGATCCGCAGGCTGATGCTATATCCACTGAACCACCAGGTAGGGCCAAGTGTCTCTTTTTAAACCAAAGTTTTTGGGGTCCATGAATTGCAAAAAGCTTTAATGTTAAAAAATGTAACAATATTATAATAGGTGTCATGTTTAAAACTTCATTCATATATTATTCTGGGGAATCTGACTCATTTGGTTACATATTTTCACTTTGTTCTAGAGCTATAAAGGCTGTATTTGTAAAGATTAGCATATAATAGGTTTCATTCATCCTTTATAAAATTTTGATTTTCTGGAACTTATCACTCTAAATACAAAATAAAACCATTTTGAAAGAACTAATTAGATAATTTAACTATATGTGAGATCTGAGAATATACACTTGTGAAATGAAATCAGCCATGATATCTCATGTTTTTACTTTTATTCAATTCAAAAAATTATGTAAACATTTCTTGCACCTATCTTTATAAGTGATTTTAAGCTACTACATTCTAAACTGACATGATCAATGTTGAAGTTTTATGTTTTGAAAATACATATTTCAGGAGTCCAATAGAGATGTATTTTAATATTATTTCAATTTTCTTTTTCTACATCAAATGAAATGTGAATGGATTGTAACTTAATGTGTTTCCTACATAGGCTGCCCAATCACATATGTTATCATTTCTGTTTGGATCTGTTACTATTCCAGAAACTGACTTTACAAGTAAATTGAATATGTTGCCTCTTTTAGACAGGGTATGTCCTCATTTAAAAACAGGTAACATATTCAATTTACCTGTAAACTCAGTTTCCCAAATAGTAATCCAAACAAAATTGATAACATATCATTTGGCACCATTGGTTGTTGCAATATCATGAGAGTAATACAGAAGACCTAGTTTTATAAAGCAGTCTTTTGGCTGGACCTGAATATTATTATGCTAAGTGAAATAAGCCACACCAATATCCTATGATCTCAGTTATATGTGGAATCTAATGAACAAAATAAACTAATGAACAAAATAGAAACAGAGGCATGGATATATGGAACAGACTGACAGAGGTCAGAGGGAAGAGAGATGGTGGGGGACTGGATGAAGGAACTTGAAAAGATAGGCCGAAGAACATATATGCAAAGCCAATGAACACTGACTATACTGTGATGATGGCCAGAGACAGGGGGCGGGGCAAGGGCTGAGTCCTGGTGGGTAAAGTGTTTGTGTATGAGGGGGAGAGAAGTTAGGGGGATGGGGAGGATGGGGGGCATCTGTAACAGTGTCAACAATCACGAAAGTCACTAAGAGTTTTGAATTTAGTATTACTATATTAAAAAAAAGTGGAAATAATGATAGCTGTAGCATGGCTTCTATCTTATTTAATCTTAGATTTAGCATGTGATCCTATGGAAATTATTGCACTTTATTTACACACTAGAGGCCCAGTGCACAAAATTCATGTATGGGGCAGTGTCACTCAGCCCGGCCTGCACCCTCTCCAATCTGGGAGCCCTCAGGGAATGTCCAACTACAGGTTTAGAGGCATTAACTCCAGCCATTAGGAAAATTACACAGAATGTCCTTGACATACAAACAGTGTGGTTTATGAGTTGTTTTAATAATAATGGCCATTCCTTTAAATAATATCTGCTTATATACAATACAGCTGGTACTGTGTGAATTCAGAATGTTCATATCATAAATCATAGAAGGTTGTAGTGGAAATAACCTTGAATTGTTTAGTCAAAACTTTTATAACTATTGGAATTCCCTTTTCAAAGATTTCAAATGCTTTTTGTCCTAAGAAGCTTAACCAACTTTTGAGGCAACCCATTTTTTTGTGAAAGGATTGGGGGTGGGGGGACTTCTTCAGAGCTGAGGGGAATGGGGGCTGCCATCTTTGTGATGGCATGATGGTCAGTGTGCATATTTCCTCTTTATTAGATAGGATGCATTTTTACTTAGTGGACTAATTGCTTATGTTGGGGAACTGTCACTCAGGGGAATTCTTTTTAAATGGTGTAGTCACTCTTACTGGTTTGGCTCAATGGATAGAGCTGGCCTGCAGACTCAAGAGTCCCAGGTTCGATTCTGGTCAAGGGCATATACCTTGGTTGTGGGCATATACCCTGTAGGAAGTGTGCATAAGGCTGCTGATTGATGTTTCTCTCTCATCAATGTTTCTGGCTTTTTATCCCTCTCCCTTCCTCTCTGTAAAAATATCAATAAATTATATTAAAAAATAAATAAAATGACTGTATTCACAGTAGTGAAGATAAAGACTAATTTACACCCTTTCCACAGACAGAGGTAATATGTAGATTATACATTGCTTTTGCTTAAATTGTGGTTTTTCTTAGTTTATAGTCCTTTATGACTTTCATATGTTCCTGCTATTCCTCATTCGGAGCATAAATTACTAAGGTAATGGTACATACTTTACAGGTTGTTGTAAAAATTGAATGAATTAATAATAGCTAAAGCTTTATTGAGCTCTTACAATATGTCAGACATTGTTTTGAGAACTTTGAACTTATCATCTACATGTCTTGTATGTTTTAGATATTATTGTGTTCCATTTTAAAATTCTTCCATATGACTTATGCCATTAGTATGACATTACAGCAATTTGCATCATGCCCAGTGTGCACAAGCAAATTTAGGTAAAGTTGTCAGCTAGATTTCCATGGAGCAGTTTATGAGAATAGAGCTGGAATTCACTATTTCAATTTTTTAAACTTTCCTAAAGAGCCATGCAATAATACTAGTATTTTGAACTGTGTCAGCATGGAGTAGAAATTTTTATGCCAGCTATTTCTTTCCCATTACTTTAGAGTTGAGGGAAGTGAGAACCACTGGAGAGCAGTGACATCATTTTTATAAGAGACTAAGAGATTCTATTTTTGTGTGTGTGTTAATCCTCACCCAAGGATATTTTTCCATTGGTTTTTAGCGAGAGTGGAAGGAAGCGAGGGTGTGGTGGGGTGGGGAGGGGGTGTAGACAGAGAGAGAGAAACATTGATGTGAGAGAGACACATCAATTGATTGCCTCCAGCAAGCTGCCAGAGTAAGCCAAGAATCAAGCCTGCAACCTAGGTATCAGGTATGAGCCCTTGACCAAAATCAAACCCAGGACCCTTCAGTCCATGGGCCAATGCTCTATCCACTGAGCTAAACCAGCTAGGGCAAAGAGATTCTATTAATGGATTGCTGTATTTTTTGAATTGTTAGAGTTGATTGTGGGCATATCAATATTTTATTTAGCCATTATTAAATAAATAGAGTTAAAATACAAAATAATTAAATATTTCATTAAAATATTTCATTTCTCTTGTCTTTTCTCTGCATTTTCAATTATTAATATTTTGTTTAATTTATCTCCTTATATTAGTTTAGAAATGTTTTGTACTTTAGTAGGATGGAGCTACCATGAGTTATCAAAGATGACAATCTTAGACAAGGTTAAGTGGATTGTTTAAGGCTATTTTTCAGTGTCTTGTGACTTTTTTTTTTTTTTTACTTTTCTAATTTTTAATTTACCTTTGTTGTTGAAAGTGTTACAAATGTTCCCTTTTTTCTCCATTGACTCCCTTTATCCTGTTCCTCCCCCTCCACACCCTGCTGCCAGACCTTCACTGCCCTATTTTCTGTCTATGGGATATGCATATAAGCATGCAAGTACTTTGGTTAATCTCTTCCTGCGTCCCCCCACCCCACACCAATGATTTTTATTTTTATTTTTTTTGCAAGAGGAGCCTATCCATTAAAAGACAGATAAGCTTAAAATTCTACACAATTCTACTCATAATTTATGGCACTTCTATTAACCTGATAAAATACTGTTTTTAGTTCAAATGGAAAGTTAAAGCAGCTTCATTTTATATATATATATATATATATATATATATATATATATATATATATATATACCTTTGTAAAGAACATAAGCTAACAGAAGAGTAGGGATTAAAACAATAGCTTACTGCCTGCATTCCTCTCAATATCTAGTTGGGAGGAAAGCAGAAGCATTGTTTCTCATCACTTCTGTGCATCACTAACGTATAAAAGAGGGGTTCCTGTCCTCTCCTAACAGCCAGTGTCCTGAGAAAACTGTGTTAGGTCTCCACCTAGAACTAAGGAGGGCAGTGCTTTAGATAGTAGGTCCCTACAATAGTATGTGTGTGAGTGTGTGCACAAGTGCACACAACTGGTCACAGGGAGCACTGTGCTCATCTTACCACCTTAAACTGTTTCAAAAAATCAGCCAACAGGCTCTCCTCCTTCTGTGTACAGTCATAATTATTCTATGATACTCAGTCAGTTAGGGGCTCCTCAACCTGGTAGCTTGGAGAATTATCAGATGTCTAGAGACTGAACTTTACAGTTACATTAAATGGCCTTTGTGTAGGATTGAAACACTCCGGGCAAAAGTAATTTATCAACCTGCTGAAAACCCATAACTCAATCCCAGTTACAACTGTACTTAAAGTATAGTACTGGCATCTAAATTAGAACTGCCCACTTACAAGTTGCATCAGCTGGTTGTATATTTGACTACTCTAAAGGACAAGGAACTGATCTAAGAAAAAATGTTTGTAAAGTGCTTATTGTCTTATGCTTATTTCCCAGGAAGAAATGACCTATAAAGATACAATTATTTAGTTGTTTTCAGCACCACACTGCCTTTCCTCCTAAGGATTCATATAGTCATTTAATCTCTTTCTTTGAAGATATGGATAACTGGTGCCCTCCAAAATTGAGACAAATTACAATAATATATTTACAAATTGAAGATACTTTAAATTCAAGTTCAATCTTCAGAAATCCATCAAATAAAGAAATAAATGACAAAATCCACCTCCTGAAGCTATGTACTCAGGTGTTCACACTGTTTTAATTTTGAAATATGGGTCACTTCAGTGTGTAACTGTCTTCAATTATCCAATCTTGGAAAGCTTGATTAAAGGATAAATGATTTATTCATGGCAATTATCTTTATTGTAGAATCATTTTTGAGCTGTTTTTATGTCCTGAGCTTAAAGTTTTTCACTATTTTAATGATGCTCTTCAATACAATGATATGAGTCATGCAATATACCACATATCCCTAACTTTCCTATGGCTTTCATTTCCAATGGGATTTTTTGTTGTTGTTTTACATGAGCTTTTCAATGTTAATTAATGTCAAAAAGCTCTAAAATTTAGTGCTTCCTATTAGTTCACTTGCCTTAAAGTACTTTAAACAAACCATTTGCTAAGTGCCTAGTGTATGCAAATGTAATAGTCATTACAACTTTTCACCCAGTATTTTGGATTGTTTTCTTGGGCATATTAGTATGTGGTCATCTGACTTGCCCTATTAGCCCTTGTCTGTGAGCAGAAGTGACAGGTCTCACTCCCACGTGGAAGCTTTCATAGAGCTAGAGCACAATTCACCTCAGGCTCTTTCCTTCTGATGTCGTTCCAAGGAGTGGTTGCTCTATCAGCCTGTGTTGCTGAGTGTCAGTAATAAATGGAGCCCCTCTATGTGAACCATGATGAGCATTTAACACAAATGAGAAGTGAATACTTCTTTTTAAGTAACTTGGATTTTTTTTAGTTCAATCATCATCTGACCTACCCCGATTGACATAGTCAGGCCAGAGAGTTTAAAATAAAAAGTAATGCAAGATTATTGGGCTGTGTTTAAAGGTCTTTACAATCATATACTCCAATTTCTCTATGATATCATCTTTGGTATATAACAAATAGATGTGTTGGTTTTCTTTCATAACCTTAGGATAATTAATTTAGCTTACCCAAGTATGAGGCTTTGTCATCAATCACCCTTGTAGTTAGCCTGTTTCCGGAACCTAGTGAGTGCATTGTTTCTTCAATGATATTTCCCCAAAGATATAATGAAGCTCCACTGACGTTTCTGAGATTATTGTTTCAAAGTTTTACTTTAATTGCAAGGACCTTGAAGAATCTATTGCTCATGACCACTTATTCTGAAATGTGGAAATTACCTTTTGATGCCCCCAGCATCTTCTGGAAAATAAGACTTCACTACGTTGTTGAAAAAGCAGTGACAATGTGACAGCTCTGGTCACTACTGTAGTTTTGCCTCTCCGAGCTTATAAACTAAGAACCATGGGCTGAATGCTCTCCTCTGAGTCACAGACCAGCAATCAATTTGCCTGGCTCAGGGTTAATTACTGCAATAGAGATGAGGGCGGTCAGACTTTTTTGGAAAAATAAGATATTTGTGTCATGCCAACTGGCCCTCCACAGTTGGCACCCCCTTTTTCCTTCTGCCCTTTTCCATCTGAATATAAAAAGTTAAAGAAACATGTTTCAGCTTCAGAGATTGCCATTGTTTTTTTTTTCCAATCCAGATAACACCTTTTAATATATATATATATATATATATATATATATATATATATATATATATATTGATTTCAAAGAGGAAGGGAAAGGGAGAGATTGGAACATCAGTGATGAGAGAGAATCATTGATAGACTGTCTCCTGCATGCCCCCCATTGGGGATCAAACTGCAACCCTGACATGTGCCCTGACCGGGATTTGAACCATGACCTCCTGGTTCATAGGTAGATGCTCAACCACTGAGCCACTCCAACGGGGCTCAGCAAACACTTCTTGAGAAGTGATTGCATGCTAAGTTCTATGTTAGGTGCTGGGAAATATATATGTACATGGAAGAAGTGTAATACTAGACAGGATACGATACAGGCCCAAAGAGAGAGACTTGGGAACCTCAGTTCATCTCAAGTTTAACAACCTCTTCCCTAGGCCAATTTCCTACTGTAAGAATAACCCCAAGGAAGGACAAATTAATTCTGCCTAGGATTTATGTTAATCTCCAGTGTTTGAAAGCACTTAGGAGTTCAAAAAGGTAGGCTGAGGTAGGTAAGAAAGGGGCTCTAATGCAAAAAATAGTAACATTCTTTGAATATTTTACTGGAAGAATGTATTTGAATTAAAATAAGATGCCAGTATATATATATATATATATATATATATATATATATATATATATTTTTTTTTTTTTTTTTTTTTTTACAAAAGTAAGTTCCCTACAACTCAATTCAAGCCTACCCAGCCTTATTCATATTCAGGTCTCCTGCCTACTTATTTACAATATGTTATACCTTTTCTCTGCACTTACTTCAACACAAGTTCATTCATGCAACAGCCAGATATGATTCATCAGCTTCTAAGAAAGGGGCAAGTTCTATTTTTTGGTACTACTATTAGAAAGGGATAGCCAGGGAGTACTTATATTGTACATCTGTTCCCTCAATTTCCATGAAATATCTTAAAACAATGAAATGTTCCTCTGTACAACTTAGTGTATGAAATTGCTGCCTTTGTGACAAGTTGTTTTCATTGCACAATGCTATGTTAATCTCCCTGTGTTTGAAAGCATTTCTTTTAATGCTATTAAATGTTTCAGGCCCTTTGCATTTCATGGGATGCCAATTAGAAGGACACTGTGAGTCTGCCAAGACAATCTCTCTTGCTGAAATGATCTTTCTTGTTTATACATAAGCTTCTAATACCTTCCTACCCACTCCACTCATTACTGTTTATAGAAATGATAGCATTGCAGTTGGTGTCACTGATTGCCCATGTTGTTGCTTCAATGAAGCCAGCTGGGATTCGATTGCATGGTCTTTAAATAAAACTTAGTGGTACAAAATCAATCTCCTTTTTTTGAGGGGAGAGGGGTTGTTGCTGGCTGTATCATTCTCTACAGCACTAATTATCAGCTTCACTTGGAGGAACTTGAGAAGCAGGGCATCGCCATGTTGGCTCAGTGTCTGACCTTGGCATTGAAGAGCTTGTGTGTAGATAGCATAATTATACTTCATGAAGCCAGTATCAAAACGATAGTGATAACCTCCTCCCTCTCACTCATTTTAGCACTCCATAAGTAAGCACTGACGAGAGACAGTGAGTGTTCCAGCTACTTGGAGAGAAGATACATTGAGATCAGGAATTCTAGGCAGTCATTCTCTGTACCAGCCTGTTGATGGTCCTGTGTTCAGGAGATGATTTGAAAATGGTGAGAAATAGAATGAAAAGTTGGAGTTGCATTTTCTAAAACTGCCACATATGGAAAAATGAAGGCTATCAATCACTTTTTTTTTTGGCCCTTTGGCGTCTAGATTTCACTATGATACAGGCAAGATAGCATTCCTCTTTATAGTTACACTAGAGGCCCAGTGCATGAAATTCATGCATACTATGCTATATATATATATATATATATATATATATATATATATATATATATATATATAAAATAGGACAGATTAGGAAACTAAGGCTTATCCAGGTGAAGATTTATATTTTTATGTACATTTATGTCTTTTCTCCTCAGAATTTTACATTTACATTATCTCTATCTAAATTGTCTATACACACACACACACACACACACACACAGTGACGGGGGGGGGGGGGGGGGCAGTTACCTTTAGAGAAGGGAAGGCTTGAGTTTTACAAATATCTACATTTGAATGTTCATGAAAATATGCTCATTTTATAATAAGAAACTGCTGATATATACCAGATTATTACAGTTTTCTGCTCACCAGAGGAACCTTTGAAAAATATAAAATCTCTGTAGGATTGCAATATAAGAAAATCACTTATAAAACCATAACCCCAGTGTGAGTCTTTCTGTTCATTGTGGGTGACATTTTTAAACAAATGTTATCACTTGAAAAGTATATGTTTTGCTTGTCTCTTTCCTATGAAAGTAAATGATTTAAATGTGGAAATATATACTCATATTTAAATATTTGGAAAATATTTTTTTCCAGAAGGAATTACAAGAAACTGTTCATAGTGGGTGGTTGGAGAGAGATGCATTTGGGGCAGTGAGGAGGGAGGCTTTCCCTGTCAAGTGTTGTGCATTTTGTGCTATTTCTAATTTTTAGACATATTGACTTTAGTTGTAATTGGGTAGAAAATTGAGGACCATTTGTATTTTAAAAAATACTAACACATATGTCATTTTACAAAAATATTTTCTAGAAATTTCAATATGAGTATCTATTTCCATATTGAGAGAAAGAGATAACGAATTCGCAACAAACTAAGCTTCGTGTGCTCCATTTTTCTTCATGATCTCACCAATCAGATAAATTTTTCCTCTTCTTTGGAAGGGAGTGGACCAAGAAGTCCACTGTGGGCCAAGAAGTAAGTGTAGAAAGTGGGAGTGAAAAGTTACTCCTACAGAATGTAATTTTCAAAGGTATAACTGTTTTTAAGAATGTTGAAATGTTCTTTAGTAACTTACACCTCTAACAACCATGTAATATTTTCCGGGCTCTTTGTGACTATGTTTTCTGGCTCGTTGGTCTTGTGTTTCATATGCAAAATGGGACTTAATGATAGTGCTTAGTGTTAGGGTTATTCTGAAGTTTAAGTGCACTTCTTTTTGTGAGGTTCTTAGCCTATGAAATTTTAGCATGTGGTCAGTACTTGGTGTTTTCTGCTTTTTTTTTTTCTTGCCTTTCATCCCTCATGGTGTCATAAAATATTAAAGGCGTGTTGTTAGTGTATGATTTATCATATTTTATTCTTTCTCTCAACTTAAGGGGGAAAATGTGCACCATACTCAATTTTAGGATATATTTAAAACTTTGATTTGTATATTTAGTTTCTCCTTATTAAGACAAGCCTTCCTTCTAGTAAGAAGTAAGAAGAGTCTGTATCTAGCCAATTTCATTTCTGAAAAATCTTGTTTATTACCTAGTATCACCACAGAGTTAAGAAAAATTGTGTATTTTATATCATTGATCAAAGCAAATGTAAAGTGGTATGGGGGCATAAGTTCACTGTAACAGGTAATTTAGGTGATACTATAAGTGATTTTTAATAACTGAGTTTTTGGAATTAAGCATAATAATACTAATTTTGAAAAATCTTCACCCAATGACATGTTTCTATTGATTTCTAGAGAGAGGAGGGAGGGAGAGAGAGAGGAGAAAGAAACAGCAATCTGCTGCTCTCTGTAAGTTTTCTGGCTGGATATTGAATCTTCAACCTAGGTGTCCTGACCGGGAATCAAACCTGCGATCTTTTGGTGTATTGGACTAAGCTCTAATCAACTGAGCTACTGGTCAGGGCTACTTTTATTTTTAACTAGAAGCCTGAAAGAATAGGGCTTCATGCGATCTTCTCCACCACCCCTCCTTCTTCCCTCCCTTCTCCACAGCCCCGCCTGCTTCCCCACTGCCCTGCTTGCTTCTCCACAGCTTCACTCCCTTCTGCAGCACTTGGCTTCTTTTCTACACTGTCTTCAGTCTTTGCTCTGAGCCAAGATATGCAAATTAATGGCCAGCTTGGTTGGTTTAATTTGCATACTGGCTCCTGATTGGATGGTGGGTGTGGCTGGTAGGCATAGTGGAGGCATGGTCAATTTGCATGTTTCTATTTTATTAGATAGGATAGTCCAGGATGCTTGAGTTTCAACTTTCTCCTGTGTTAGTAGATTGTTTAGAACAGTTGGAAAACACAGATATTTACATTATGATTCATAACAGTAGGAAAATTACAGTTATGAAGTAGCAACAAAAATTTATGGTTGCGGGTCACCACAATATGAAGAACTGTATTAAAGATCAGAGCATTATAAAGGTTGAGAACCACTGGTTTAGAAGATCAAGACAGGAGGCAACCAAAGTCATATTAAATTTTAATGTTCTAGAATCAGCGTAACAGAAAAATTCTTCATCTCATCAGAACAATAAATAAATTTACTAATTTTTTCGAGTCATTCAGTAGATTACTGATTTTTCTATTCCTTTGTAATGTTTTCCCTACCAAATAATTTCTAGGAAACAATGAAGAATGTTTATACATTTCACAGGTCTCTCCAGGTGTTCATTTGACATCACTACTAATTTTCTTTACTCTGAGCCACTGAAATGCAAGGTTTTGTTTCCTTCCGCTTTTACCCTTACAGGAAACCAGATGGTGGGTCTTCAGGAAGACAGAGGTACACAACCCTGTGGAGAATGAAAATCCACAGACTGATGTTATCTATAACTGCTCCTAGAGTAAATATATTCTTCCTAGGAGCAGTGATAGGTAATATCTGTCTTTGGACATCTCTCTTCAATTCCTAGCCTATCTCTGCACAATGAAAATTCTCCTCCCCCAGCAATTAGGCACCACTCCTCCCAGTTACAGAGAGACAATGAGGTTCATTGCTTTTCTATTGCAGGATGACATAGAATGGACCATCCATTGCTTAGGAGAAACAATCACTCTTAGCACAAGATATGGTCTGGCCACTCTCGGTCCAGAAAAAGCAATCATGGTATCTATCGATACATTTTTAAATGTTGGGGTTATTTCATTTTGAATAACATCAGATGAGGTATATACTAAGTTGTTCAGCCAATTAGTATTGCACCTTTCCATCATCTCTCAGTCAAAATGCATTGGTTCTGATGTGCTGTTCTTGACATGATCTTTTATCACAAACTCCTGGAACAAATGGCACAGGTCCTCTAAAAATAAACACAAATTTTCAAATGGGACAGCCTAAATGTAGGGGAAATGTTTAAAAGACTGCATGAACTTAGTTTTGCTCAAAATATATCTAATTTAAATTACTAACCAAATACTTAACCCCTCAGATAGAAGCATCTGCGTTAATGGTTGGGATTTTTGTTGTTGTTTGTTTGTTTTCTGGTTTGTTTTTAAACAGCAATAGAGAATAGGAAATTAACTTATTTTTGTATGATTACAAAGGCTCTACAGGGAGGTTCTCTGAAAACAAAAGAGATTCTTTTCAAGGGGAAATCCTAATTTCTAGTCTATGAGCAAAATTACTACCTCACCCTCAAAAAAAAGGGGGGGGGGGTGTCTATTTAGTCAAATCATGATAAGATTCAGCCTCCTATTGCTTGAAGAGTTGCTTTTTTTTTTTAGTTTAGAAAAGCAGAGACATTATAAAATATCACTTCATTTATATACTTATTCAACTATCATTTACTGAGATACACCGAGCATCGGGGTCTGCATGAACTTGGTTTTAAAGAATTCATCATTTGATAAGGGGGGTAATATGTGAGCACAAAAAATCCCACAGAAGATATTAATGGTGCTTATAGTGTGTCATTCGTGGTCAGCATTGGCATTATTCTAGAATGGACTGCTATGTTTGGAGTAAGCAATACATTCTCCTCAATGTTTTTATTTTTAGGCTACCTTCTCTGATAATTACTGTGGCTGCTGTGATTGCAGGTGCTCAGTTCGAGTTCGAGTTCAGTCAGTTAGTTGTTAACTTGTTTTCATCACACTCTGCTGGATATTTTTTTTTCTGCTGGATATTTTAGTTGGCATTATCATTAGGCTAACCAGCCCTGGTTGGGTGATTATATTGTTTTTCGAAAATGCAATATTATGTATTTAATTATTTTAGCTGTAAATGGGTATTCATGGTATTGGAATTTGGATGGCTCTATAAGTGATAGAAGACCATATATATATATATATATATATATATATATATATATATATATATAGTTTATTTTTAAGGAAAATGTGGAGAAATGACTTGATATTAATATAACAGACACTAATATATTTAAGACTCAGAATGAACAAAATAAGTTTATTTTATACATGTTTCAGATATTTTTATTTTTTTAATATATTTTATTGATTTTTTACAGAGAGGAAGAGAGAGGGATAGAGAGTTAGAAATATCGATGAGAGAGAATCATCGATCAGCTGCCTCTTGCACACCCCCTACTGGGGATATGCCCGCAACCAAGGTACATGCCTTGACCGGAATCAAACCCAGGACCTTTCAGTCTGCAGGCCGACGCTCTATCCACTGAGCCAAACTGGTTTCGGCATGTTTCAGATATTTTTAAAATAAAGTCCAACTTAAGAAACTAAAATCACTTGAAACTGTCTCAGCTGCATTCCAGGGTCCTTCCTCCTCAGGCATAACAACTATAATGATGTTGACAGGTGTCACTATGGTTCATGTGTTTATTTTCTTAATGCATGTTATATATAATATCGTTTGGGTGTTTCTAAATGTATACAAATAGTCTTGAACTGTGTGTATCTCTCTGCTTCTTATTTTTTCATTCAAGTACATGTTTTTGAAATTCATCCTTGTTAATACAAAATTTTGAAGCTCAGAAACAAGTACCTGGTATGAGGCAGTCTATGTAGTGGCTGAGAACATGGACTGTGGGGCCAGGTTGCTTGGGTTCGACTTGACTTTGAGACTTAACAGTATGTGACCTTGAACAAGTTCCTTAACCCCTCAAGGCCTCAATTTTCCTCACTTGTAAAATGGTAATAACAATAGCACCTGCCTTATGGAGATTGTGATGAGGAGGAAACCGAGTTAATATAGGTAAGCTCTTAGAATACTGCCTGACACTAAGTGCAATGTAAGTACTTATTATCTGTATGTTCATTCAGGAATGTGTGCTGACTCATAGTAGGAGAGTGGCCTTACTTGGCTAATGCTCCCTAATTTTTTCATGTCCAGCATAATGCTAACCAAGGTTAGATTAGATTGTGTACAAGCTTGGATTCCTGACAGAGGTAACTAGGCTTTGAATGGAGCAGAAAGAAAAGTACCCTGGACTGACAAGGTTAGTGAGTCAACAGGAAACAATTGTCTTTAAACGGAGACTGTTGCCCAGTGGACTGGAGTCAAAGGAATTTTCAGCGTCTGCTGAAAAATTTCGTTTTGGGGGTTGGTATTATTGTATCAGTGCGGCCACAGGAACAACTGAGAACTGTCTGAAGTCCAATCCATTTTCTTTGATTGCATGTTACACCTTCCTTTCTCTTCTCTCAGGAATTATAAATAGGTGTGCTTTGTCATCTCACCTTTTGAATTGAGAGGGAGTGATGCTTGGTTGAGCTGGAACTAGACTAAACTCTTAAGACTGAAGCAAATCCCTGGAGAGGTTTAAGAAGAAAATAAATGAAAGGATAGTTAGAGCTGTGATTGTCCATTGACTTCCTATCTGTGGCAGCTCTATTTTCCAAGCCACCTGACCCTCCTTAGCAGGTCCCTTACAGCTGATAATAGCAGTTTTCTCAAAAAGATGGAGTGCATTTCTAAGGCAGACATTAAAACTGAGCTAAGGCTTTGTTCTGACTAATCTCTCTGCGTCATGAAACTTTTGAGCATGACCAAATTTCAGCTATTCTAATGAGTCTTGTCATTATCACAACATATATATTAAGGAGCAAAGATGAAACCTGTGTTGTAATCTTCTCAAGAGGGAGGACCAATTATCATATTATACATAGAGCATAAGTGATTCAGATCTTGAATCATATTTGGATGCTAGCAGCAATTGTAGGAATGAAATACATACTTTTATTTGGCAGTTGAAGATACTGAGACTCAGCAGGCTTGAGGTAGCTTTTCCAAAACCCCATGTCTGTATAAAGTGAGTGGATCTTTGAATCCAAGATTTTAACTCAGTATAATTGGGATTTGTACTCTAAAGACATAGGTTGGAATCTGGTTCTTTTGTTAACTCAATGCATAACCTTAGGCAACTTTCTTAACCTCTGTGAGCCTCAAAATTCTCATCTGTAAAGTGGTTATGATCATTCTTACCTCCATCCAAGCATTGTTTGAAGTCTAAATGAAATAGAAGTGCAAAGCAGCAATGTCTAAAAAACACAATTCAGATATAGCTTATTTATTGCAATTACTATGTTTGATGCATAACTTGCTTATTGCTATTATTATGTTTTGTTGGGAGAAAAAAGAAAGCTCTATTTTTATTGTATTTCGAAGAGGAAGGTAGTGGCAAAAATAAATTTGAGCAACATGAAATACATTTCTTTTTTAGAATAGGAATTATATATTCCAATAGCTATTACATCCTGCTGCATTCAAATTTTTCTGGTCTACATTGCTATGATTAAGAATGCTATTCCTATCAATAATATAGAACCTTTTCAGACCACATTGTGAAATGGGACATCATGATAGAGGTTAGGGCATTTTGTTTATTTAAGCTTACTCTAAATTCTTTCATTGATGACGGATAACTGGAGTATTATCGATACACAGGGTGGAATACAATATCCATATTAACTTTCATAATTGAGGGCTTAGATTACTCTAGTTCTCAGCCAATGGTGAACAAATATGTACTATATTACGGTGTAATTTTAGGGATCTATAGATACTTTTGTGTCTGCAGAGTGGAACTATTGGATGGAAAGATAAAGGTTGGGATTCGAATACACTGGTGAATGAAAAAGTTGATCCAAAGACATGGAAGCAGGTAATGGAATGTGGAATCTCAGAGGGAAGGCAGGGGAGGATGGGTGGGAGGTAATCAACCTAAGACCTTGTATGCATATATGCATAACCCATGAACTCAGACTACATAGGGTGCTGAAGGTGGGAGTGGTTAGGTGGGAGTGGGATGGAGGGGGTCAAAGGGGGGGAGATAGGGGACATATCTAATATTTTAACAATAAAGAATTATTAAAGAAAAATAATTAGAATTTAGAGGATGCCAGGTCTGGAGATAAAAATGTGTGATTCATCAGCATAGAGATAGTTTTTAGAACTCCAGAATTATGTTCAGTCATAAGGAGTTAGTATTGATATGAATAGAAGAAATTTAAGCCTAAGAAACTCCTGTAATTAGACAACAGTAGCTAAATCCTAATGAAGAGAATCGGAAAAAGTAGTTTGAGAAGTGAAGGAAATTCAGGAGAGTGTGATAACAGGAGTTAAGTGAAGAAATTAGCTGGAAAGTATGACAAAAGAAAGAAGAAACAACTGGGTCATATGCTGATGAGAGATCTGTAATATGCAGAGTGCAGTTGTATCTTTCCATTGGGAAAGGTGGAGGTCATCCGTCACCTTGCGGAGAAGTTTCAGTGGAAGGATTGGGAGGGGGGGTGAAAATCGGATCAGAAAGGGCTGAAGAGACTGTAAGGTGAGATATTGGAGGCAACAAACATAGAAAAATATTTCTATGAGTTTTGCAGATAATTGTGTGGAGAAATGAGGGAACATGGGATCAGGGTAGCATTGCTTTTATGAAAAATTTTATGGCATATTATTTGCTGAAGAGAACTATTGCCTAGAGATATGAACACTTGTTACAGGCAGGGGAGAGATTGGGGATATTGGAAGAGTAAATGGCTTCCAATGGTTAACAAATTCTAGGCCGGAACTAGCTCCATCATACTCAGATCAGACTCTTTTTTAAAACAAACAAACAAACAAACAAACAAACAGAATGCTTTGTCTTACATTAGACCTCCTATGTGCTAGAAAGGTCCAAAATGTTTATATTTTCAAAAGCTCCCCCGGTGATTATAGAGTAGAGCTAGATTCAGGAACATTTGTTTTAGCCAATGGTGGCAAGAGTCCATTAGCTTGAGGTGGCAGAAGACAGGGCTATAAATTTGACTTTTTATAAATGTTTAATCTCTTAGCTTTAGTTTTCTTTGCATTTGGATTTCTCCTCCTACGAATGCTATTAGCATTGGTGAGTGAAGGCTGCTAATAGTTTTCAGAGCCCATGTGGTTTCTCTGGGGGCATTAATGGAAGTGTGTAGCTGTAACTATTTGTGATTAGAAATACTTCTATTTATAGTTTAGGCAGATTATTTATCCATTGAAAAATCAATGGTCGTGTGCTTTCTACGCTTATAAGAATACACAGCCATGAGATTGCCAAGTCAAGTTCAAACATGTTCAAGAAATGAGGGCAAAGGAGACCTTAAGATTTATACCTGATCTTAGAACCGAATGAGGTGCTCAGACACCTAATTATTTAGGGAGAATAATACTATGGAGGGGACTAGATCTGGAATCCAAAGGCTCAGGGTTTAGTTTTAGCTCTATAATTTACAGATTATGTTAATTTTGGCAAGTTTTGTGTATTCCTATGAAAATGAACATTAATCTTTACCCACTTTCATCTTAGTTTTATGATGATCAAATGAGAAGAAAATATTTCATGAGTTACTAATGACTTACAAATATCTATTTATTGAGATGAATTATGAAAACTTAATTTTGTACACACAATTTCATATTACATGACATAAATATATTGGGAAAATTACTTTTCACACCCCACTATCATTTGTGATGCAAGAATGGCTAATTGATTAAAATGTATATGTATCTACAATATAAATCCATTTATATATGCATATACACATCTCTAACAATAAAATCATAATATGCTAATTAGACCAGACATCCTTCCAGATGGCCTTCCAGATGACCTTCTGGACAAAGCTGGGGCTGGGAGGGAAGCCCAGGCACCAGGTGACAGAGGGAAGATGGTGCTGGCAGCCAGGGGAAGGAAGTCCTACTCTTGCATGAATTTCGTGGATTGGGCCTCTAGTAAATGTATAAGCAAGTGTCTTGTTTTGTACAATATTGTTTGTTAAAGGGATTAGAATAATTTTTGGATTATCCTTAAAGAGACTATAGAAGTTATATGAGAGCCTAGATCCCCAAATTCTTCCCACAGTGATTTCAAATATGGAGATAATCTCAGAATGTCATTGATATCTCTCTGCGCTGTAGCTGTGTTCCAATCTATGTCTCACAAATTAGGGGTGCTAACTACAAATGAGAAAGGGAAAATAATGATACATAGGTTGTACCATTGCATTTCATGCTGTTCACAAGATGCTTGGAGGTAGGAAGGACATATTGAATCTGTTCTTGGGTGTAATGTTTCCCAAGGATATTACACAGCAGTACATCTAGGAGATGTAACCAGTGTATTAGTAGGATTTGAAGTCATGACTTAAAAGGATTATGTAAATATCATGAAGAGAGATATTTAGCAGAGAGAAGATTGCAGTAGAATATATAATATTCTGGTTATTTCAAGGAAGAAGAAGTAGGTTTGATGGACTGAGTTTGAAAGGCAGCCCTGGGATGAACAGGAAGTACAATGACTGCAATTATAGAGTCCATACATAAATGTCTTGGCTACTAATGACTCTCCAGTTATTGTTATTGTACAAGCAGATGCTGTGACTGTGGAGCTATTGCAGCAAGATGTAAATATCTAATATGAAGCAGAAATAGATGAGCTGTGTTGTCTTTTCCAGCTTGAACACTTTGTGTCAAATCTAAGAGTATGTGAGGAAGAGCTAGTTCATTTTCTGATTTTTAATGGAAGGTGGGAGGACAAAGAAGACAGATGCAAGGAATGGTTGGTTATGCTAAGCAGTAGGAAGGATTTTGAGTTTAGTTTCCAAGAATTACAATACTTATCATTTCAATTCTCAAGTCCTGGGTAAAGATTGTCATTCTGTTGTGATCCCGAGGTCAGAACAGTGTCATTGGTGTGTAACTTGATCTCTTCTGAATCTAAATGACAGAAAAAATAGTCACCCTCTCAGGTCTCCTTAGATCCTCCTTCAAGATCCTCCTTCACTGTAAAATAATAAAGTCCTTGAATGCATAGCTCTGAAGAAGTACGTAAATTGAGTGGAAGAAGCAACAATTTAATTTATGGTCCACTTAGATAACAGTAAGTCTAATTGACATGTTTAATAGCTAACTGTGCTCCTAATGGAGAGTTAATGTTTTCTACTTTGACTCATAGATTGATGTTGCTGGAAGGAACCTTGGAGACAATTTAGGCCTTTTATAGATGAAGAAGCTGAGGTTCAGGGAGGAAAATTGCTGAAAGGCATAGTCTCAGAACTGAGACAGGGAACCAGGATTCCTGCCATCCATTGCCTGAGGCGTACATAGCTCTCCACACTTTCCATTTGTCTCTTACATTTGCAATTCTCTTCATCACATATTGAGATGATTATTTTTATATTTTTCAAGCATTAATATTACAGTATTACCATTAATTTTTTTAAAAAAAACTAGAGGTCTGGTGCACAAAATTCATGCATGGGGGGTATGTCCCTCAGCCCAGCCTGCACCCTCTCTAATCGGGGAAATCCCTCTCAAAATCCAGGACTTCTGGCTCCCAAACACTCGCCTGACTGCCTCCCTGCCTGATTGCCCCTAACTGCTTCTGCCTGCATTACCACCTAACCACTCCCCTGCCAGCCTGATTGACACCTAACTGCCCCCTGCCAGCCCGGTTGCTCCTAACTGCCCTCCCCTGCCAGCCTGGTCACCCTTAATTGACCTCCTCTGCTGGTCTGGGTCCCCTCTAACTGTCCTCCCCTGTAGGCCTGGTCCCTCTCAACTGCCCACCCCTGCTTGTCTGGTCTCCCCCAACAGCCCTCTCTGCTGGCTGGGTCCCCCCCCCCCCAAACTATCCTCCCCTGCAGGCCTGGGTTCCCCTCAGCTGTCCTCCCATATAGGCCTGTTCCCCCACAACTGCCCTCCCCTGCTGGCCTGGTCTCCCCCAATTGCCCTCTTCTGCCAGCCCAATCACCCCTAACTGCCCTCTCTTGCCAGCCTGATTGCCCACACTGCCCTCTCCTGCAGGCCATCTTGTGTCCACATGGGGGCAGCCATCTTATTCATTGGAATGATGGTCAATTTGCATATTACTCTTTTATTAGATAGGATACATTTTTATTAATTTCAGGGGGGGAGAGAGAGAGAGAGAGAGAGAGAGCGAGAAACATTAATGATGAGATAATTATTGATTGGCTGCCTCCTGCATGCCCCCTATTTGGGATTGAGCCTGCAATCCAGGCATATGCCCTTGACCAGAATTGAACCTGGGACCTTTCACTCCATAGGCAGACCTTCTATCTGCTGAGTCAAACTGGCTAGGGCTTCTTTTTATCTTTATAGTTCTGCAATGAAGTAGAATAGTCTTTGGGAATGGACTCAGAGGAAAGCATCCTTAGGGAGACTTTTCCCACCACACCTACTGATATGTCAGAAGCAGATATTAACTAACACAGTAGCCCCCAAACTCTAGCCATTCATGTGTCTCATATCTAATTTTGCTGTAACCATAGTCCCTGAATTATTTTTATTTAAATTAACACATTTAACCTTAATCAATAAAAAAAATTGAATAAAAAATCAATTTAGCCTTCACATAGTAATTATATCTGCAAAAGAAGCACATTTTCCTTCTGTTTTTTTTTCTAATATTAACACAATAATTTTACTAGAACCATAATTTCTTAAGGTTTCATTTGGATGTACCCTAAAATATTTTTGTATACTGTGCTTTGGAAAGTACTGAAGAGGTGAGACTATTTCAACAAATTTTTCTGCTGATGTAATGAATGATAGTTATTTCTTCCTCTTCAGCCTTCCCATTTTATTACTAATATCTTAGTAATTAAAGAAAAAGAAAACCAAATCCTGTTTGTGTGTGTGTGTGTGTGTGTGTGTGTGTGAATGAAGGAAGTATGAAAGATATACTTAAAAAATAATGTTTTAGGAAATGAATGAATGAGGTTACATTTATGCATTAACTAATGATAAGAATCTTCTGAGTAGAAAAAGTGATGAAGGATGTGAAAGATATATTTTCTTCCTGTTCAAATATTGATTAATTGTTTACAAATTCTGATTGGAGATGTCAGATAAAATTAAGTCTGTTTAGAATTTTCTTCCTGTAGTACCACTCAGAGTTCCATATGAACATAAATAAACACATCATTATAAGTTGCATTTTTGGGATTTGAATATGAAGTATGGATGCTTTTATATGATGGATTTATATTTGTTTAAATGATGCTTGGGACAACCTATCTCATAGACCTACTTTTTATGCTTGAGCTCAATTTACCAGTGAAGAAACCCATATAAGGTGGAGCAAAAATAAGTAGGTTTACAGTTATGAGAACTCAAAAACAGTTTATTCTTGTATTATTATATTTTCTATATGAACAACTATAAACCCTTCTTTTGACCCACCCTGTTTTGTTTGAAGGGGGAGACAAAAAGCCTTGATTCCATGTGAGCCAGAATTTTTAATTCTAATAAACTAGAGGCCTGATTCATGCAATTCGGGCAACAGTAGGCCTTCCTTTCCTCAGCTCCGACACTGGCTTCCTTCTGGCACCCAGGACCCAAGCTTCCCTCTGGCTACTGGCAGGCACCTGGGACCCATGTTTCCCTTACCAGAAGGTCTGGTCTAATTAGCATATTATGCTTTTATTCTTATAGATTACTAGAGCCTCGGTGCCCAGCAGTCAGACATTCCTCTCGCAATCCAGGACTGCTGGCTCCCAACTGCTTGCCTGCCTGCCTGCCTGATTGCCCCTAACTGCATCTGTCTGCCAGCCTGATCACCCCTAACCACTCCCCTGCCAGCCTGATAGACACCTAACTGCCCCTCTGCCAGCCTGATTACCCCTAACTGTCCTCCCCTGCAGGCCTGGTCACCTCCAATTGCCCTCCCCTGTAGGTTTGGTCACCAGGTCTGGTTGCCCCCAACTGCCCTCCCTTGCAGGCCATTTTGCATTTACATAGGGGTAGCCATCTTTGACCACATGGGGTGGCCATCTTTTGTGTTGGAATGATGATCAATTTGCATATTACTGTTTTATTAGATAGGATGGTTATGTAGAATAGGGCTTTCTAACCAGTGTGCATACTTACGGTACCATCCTGCCTTAAGGAGCAGTTTATTTAGTTCTTTATAGTCCATGTATGAGTGACATTTCCTGACTTGATTTGTGCATTGTATTATGAGATGACACACGTGATCCTTGCCTTCACTGTGATCACAGTTTTATGAGGAAGGGAGATGTTACATATAAAAACATCTAAATGTAAATCAGCCTGGAATATGTGTTATAAGGTAGGTACAGACAAAATTCTATGGAAGAATAAGAATGAGAAACAAAGAGGTTAACTTGAAATGAAAAAAGAAACTAGAGAAAGAATTATGGGAGAAATGCAGCATGCCTAAACTTGTTTGTTTTTTTAAAGCTTTTACTTTAAATGCTATATAGAGAGAAGTGCATAAATCATATGTGTGTAGCTTGGTATAATTTCACAAAGTGAACACCTCCATGTGACCATCATGAAGATTAGAAGCAGAATATACACCCACCCTGGTAGCTCTTGTGCCTGCTTCCAGGCAGTACCTTCCCAAGGGCAGCAGTTATCTTGCTCTGACACTATGGATTAGTTTGCCTGTACAATTTTAAATGAAATATGTCTGGATGTTTGCTCCAATGTTGTGTCTGCGAGATCTATCCATATTGTTGCATATAGCTGTAGTTGCAGGTTTTTTTTTTCCTTGCTATAAATATACCATTTATTTATTATCCATTCTACTGTTGATGCCCACTTGGGTTGTTTCCAGTTTGTGGTCATACACATCTGAATCTATGAGTTATCTTCTGTCTCTTTGGGAATGTATATATGCAGCTCTGTTGGGAATAGTCCAGCAGTGGGTTTTCTGAGTCATGGAATATGTTTATGCTAACATAGTTTTTTTTTTTTAATTTAATATTTATTTTTGCCAAAACTGGTTTGGCTCAGTGGATAGAGCACTGGCCTGTGGAGTGAAGGGTCCCAGGTTCGATTCTAGTCAAGAGCATGTACCTTGGTTGTGGGCCCATCCCTGGTAGGAGACAGCTGATCAATGTTTCTCTTTCGTTGATGTTTCTAGCTCTTTATAAAAAATCAATAAAATATATTTTTTTAAAATCTTTATTTTTGAGATATTAACAGATGTCCCTCATTTTCCCCCCAATAATCCCCCTCTACCCATGTCCCATCCCACCCCAGACTTTTGCCACCCTATTGTCTGTGCCTATAGGTAATATATGTATGAATATAAGATCTTTGTTTCATCTCTTCCTGCACCCTTAGTCCCCTTTCCCTCTGAGAATTATCAGTCTGTTTAATTTCCATGCCTCTGATTATTTTATTTAGTAGTTTATTCTGTTCTTTAGATTTCTTATTTATTTTCATTTTTAGATTCAATTGTTGATAGATATGTATTTGTGGCCATTTTGCCATTCATATTTTTTATCTTTTTCTTCTTTCTCTTCTTAAAGAATACCTTTCAACATCTTTGTCATTAGCCCTTGGCATTTTAATTTTGATGCATCTCGGTATGGTCCTCTTTGGGTTCCTTTTGTTTGGGACTTTATGTGCTTCCTTCTGTTTTTTTCACCAGGTAGGGAAATTTTTCGGTCATTATTTCTTCAAATAGGTTTTTAATATCTTGTTGTCTCTATTCTTCTGGCAGCCCCATAATTTGGATGTTGGTATGTTTAAAGTTGTCCCAGAGGCTCCTTACACCATCTTCATATTTTTGGGTTATTTTTCTTTTTGCTCTTCTGGTTGGTAATTTTTGCTTTCTCGTTTCAGCTTGTTGATTTGATTCTTGGGATCCTCTAGTTTACTGTTGAACTCTTGAATCCTATATATTATTCTTTATTTCAGGCAGTATATGCTTAATTTATGATTGGTCATTTTCCTTTTTTGTTTTTTTTTTTTTTTTTTTTTGCATTCTCACTAAGATCCTTGAAAGTCTCTTGGAGGTTTATAGAAGATTCTTGAGTAACCTTATAATTGTGTTTTTGAACTCTACATCCAGTAGTCTGCTTTCTTGCATTTATTTCATTTGTGACATGTTTCCTTGTCTCTGCATTTTGACTGCTCCCGTGTGTGTGTGTGTGTGTGTGTGTGTGTGTGTGTGTGTGTGTGTATTTGTTTTTTCTGTGTATTGGGTAGAGCTGCTATGTCTCCTTGAGTTGATATAGTGACCATGTGTAATAGGTGTCCTATATGATCCAGTGGCTCAGGCTTCCCAATCACCTGATGTGGACATTCTAGGTGCATCCCTTTATGGGCTGGGTGCACAGTCTTGTAGCTGAGAATTTCTGTTGGTGTCACTGGAAGGAATTGAACTCCAGGCCAATTGTCTGCGAAGACCAGCTAAAAGTACAGTGGGAGAGTTGCTGTGCAAGAGACATCCCTATGGAGCAGGACTTGCTTTAGTGGGGCTTTGGTGCTTACTGAAGTGTGTCAGTTAGGTATGTGTAGAGTTGTAATATGGTGGGGTCCGTCATTGACCACTGGGTATACTGGCTCTTGGGTCTGCAGGGAGGAGCAAAGGCAGCCACTGCCTGGGGCCATCCAGCAGGAGCTACTGAGAGAACTGCAGATTCCTCCTCTTTGTATCAGGTTTGGAAATGCCCAGACTAAGCCCAGTTGTGAAGGAAAGCAGGCTGGTGCTGGTGCTGGGTCTTTAGCCTTTTGTTATAGGTTTGGGGCTTACCAACCCAGCTGAAGCTTGTTTGACAATTTTACACTGAGCAAGAGCAGGCCATTTATATGCAAAATCCATTGCACATAGCTTATGTGGGGTTGTAAATTGGATGAGGCAGGATGAGGCAATGGGGGAGGTCTCAGCACAGGAACAATGATCCCTGTGAGCACCTCCATCTAGGAGAGAGCCATCGAAGTCCCTACCAGACAATCCAATTTCTCCTTATGTGTCTGTGTTCCCCAGAAGCTCGCCCTGGCACTGGAGCTGAGTGGAAGCAGGACCTTGTAAGTTGTTTGTGTGCCAGCCTTTTAAGAGGAGCAGTGGGGTCTCCAGCAGCCTCTGTGTCAGTAACCCCAATTCACATTGGTTTTTACAGCCTGTTTTTCTAGCTCTGTGACCCTGGGCTGGGCATCTGGTGTGGGGCTGGGACCTTTTGCTTCTCATGAGCAGCCTTTACAGAGATCTCCCTCCAGATTAAAATAGTGGTTCTCATGGGTGCTGGACCAGCCAGTTCCGCGCCTCTGCACCTCCTATCAGTCTCTGTGTTCTTTCTTCTTTACTTCTCTGGTTGTAGGTCTTCCATTCAGCCACCTTCTGGCAGTTCTCAGTGATGGTTGTTCTGGTTTTTAGTTGTAATTTTGATGTGGTTGTGGGAAGTGAGTACAGGCATTTGCCTACACCACCTTCTTGGTCTCCTTAACATAGCTTCGATGAGAAAAAAACAAGGAGGACAAGAGACTTTGCTAATAGGGGAGGAACCATTGGCAAAGACACATGGTGGACTGCAGAGAGAATTCAGAGAGTGGTAAGCAATCTGGGTAGCATGAGAATACTGTTTATGAGAGTTCTAGTGGAATATAGATTTGGAGGGACCAGGAAAAAGGGAAGCATGGAAGAGCCCTGTGCTATTTTATAGAAAGACTAGGGACCTGTTGCATATAAATATTCCTGAAAGACGTCCAGCGGGCTTCCCTCCCACCACTGCCACCTCTCCTGCCCCCCACCTCTCCCACTTCACCCATCCTGCCTGCCTCACCGAGCCCACAGCCACTGCTGCCACCTGCTATAGTGGCTGCTCGCACTGCCACTACTGGTGCTTGCCTCGTCTCACACACCTGACCCACCACGCCCGCCGCCACCACTGCGGGGAGCACCGATGCTGCTTGCCTCACCCTATCCCACCCTGCCCTGCACGTGCTGCCAGTGCTTTCCCTCCAGCAGTCACAGCCACATTGTTTTCCACTTTCCCTCCCTCTTCCTTCTATTGTTGCCTTCAGTCTTCACTCCTCCCTCCACATACCCAAATTAATCACCATCTTTGTTGGGTTAATTTGCATACTCACTCTGATTGGCTGGTGGGCGTGGTGGCTGGTGGGTGTGGCAGAGTGGTGGTTAATTTGCATATTACTCTATTATTAGGTAGGATAATTGTATGAATTGGAAAGACATTTATCTGAACATTACAGGAAACTTCAGTAAGTGTCTTAATCAATTGGATTGATATCTCTCAAATATTTATAGAAGAAGTCTGGATGCAGGCATTTTGTTGGATTGCACCCAAAACTCAACAAAGCCATCCAGGAACTAGGAACTGTGTTTGCTCTGTGGCAGTCTTAGCATGTTCCTATTCATCTTTTTATCTACTATATTTTAGTTTCAAGATAGTGCTGTAGCCCAAGATGTCAAGTCCAAGCTCAAAGCAAAGGGTTAGAGAGAGTGATGCTAACCACATCAATTATCTTTCATTGGGGGATTAACAGTTTCTCAAACATCTCCCAAACACTTAGTTTCATTAGTGTGTGACCCCTAGCTGAAAGTGAGGCTAGGCAGTTGGACATGGTATTATTAAGCTTGGCTTATATTAATTACAATCCATTGGATCTAAGCATATAATTGCCCTGAAGTACATTGGAACTCTCTTAGGAAAGAGAAATGGATATTACATAGGTAATTAAATGAGCCTTTCATAACAATGATGGCATTGGAATGAAGAATGGAATAGGATAAAGGGTATTATGTAATGTGCAATTTTAATTTTATATCCATATAGGAAATTTGAAAAATTTTAAGGAAAAAATTAGCATATCATTCAATTGGATTATTTAAATCTTACCAAGGTGTTTTACTATTACCATTGTTTTTATTAGTATCTCACCTTAGATATGTTTTCATTGATTTTAGAGAGAGATGAAAATAGAGAGAGAGAGAGAGAGAGAGAGAGAGAGAGAGAGAGAGAGAGAAAGAAACATCTATGTGAGAAACATAGATCAGTTTCTTCCTATGCACACCCACCTGGATATCAAACCTGCAACATTAGTATGTGCCCAACTGGGAATCAAACCTGCAACCTCTTGTTGTACAGATGATGCTCCAAGCAGCCAAACCATCCGGCCAGGACATTTTTATTATTTTTTTAGGGAGATGATGAGGTAGAAAATTATCAGATAATATCTCTTAAAGTGAGGTTGTCCTAGAAAACGATCAGTTACATAAAGTGTCATTTTAACAGCTTTTCTATAACAAAGTGAAACCAAAGAACAGGCAGGCATTATGTGCTGCTGCAATTACAGGCAGAGTGGTGTAAAGAGATTTCTATGATGCATAAATTAAAGCATCCCATCATGAGACTAACAGATCCAAAATAGCCCAATTTAGTCTTTCATGTGACTTTATTTCTATCTCTAACCTGCAGTTGTTGATTTCTGACAGATTAATTTGTCTTGAAATGGGTTGAGTTAGTGCACAGAAGGAGAGAACATTGATTCATATGTTTCAGATGTGTGGCTGTAAAGGAAGAAAAATGGTCATATGACATACTTTTTGTTTTAAGCAATTAAGAAATCAGGTCAGTCTTTAAATTGTTTCCTCACAATTTATTCCTTTCCAGCAGCAAAATAAGGTGCTATTCAGGTTCACGAAACATAATCTGCCTCCAGTGGTTGCTTATTCATTATTTTGTTTAGAGATATGGTGGGATATTAATTTAGCAAGGGTTAAAGGCTCCTGTGTTGGGTAGAACAAAAGAAAAAGAACAGAATCACAGAGTCATCTTCAGTGTGATATTGGTAGAGGTAGAGCTAATGGACTAAGATTTTTCATTTCACGTGGAGTGTGATGAATGTCTTTTTCATCCTGGAAGTTTGGCTCAGCGAGAGGAAGAAGAGGGAAGGCAATATGAGGGTGATTCAGACTTCAGTTCAGCAATATTTGGATAACTCTATTTGCAAGTATGATTGTTAGTGATTATAATGACTAATGAATTGGATAACTCTTTTTCTGTATGTGACAAATTAGTGGTTATTCCTAATATGGAAACATTTCCAGGATTGTTTCATCATTTCATAATTACAGTGGCCAATGGCCTGTTTCAAGACAATATGTAGAACCAATAGATGTATTTCTTTTATCAGGAGGCAATTAATAGTCATATTTTTATTATTTTGAGGGATATTACAGATCCAGAATATTAATAGGCTTAGGAAAATAACATGTGAGATAACAGCCAAAGCTTATAGTTAAGTAATTGCAGGTATTTGGGGAAGCCATATAGAATATACTTCTATTATTTTGGTGATTTTTATCACAAAGTTCAACCATGTTATCCATTTTGTAGCCTCATATGTTTGAAGCACAATGCTGGGCTGAGTGTTCAATAGCCTGATATTCATTCACTAATTCAAAGACTGTTTACTGAGAAGCTTACCATATACTACTGTTCTAGATACTGGAGGTAGAGCAATGAATAAATTAAAAAGCCTACATTCTTATAGAAGCACTTTTTTTTTTCATGGAAATTTCAGGACTTTATTAAATTGTTATGCTTTCTAAGCAGATGAAAGAAAGGGGATAAAATTAGAAACAGGCTTAAGCTAATCTCAACCTAAGAGATTGTACATAATATGTGATAGGAATTGTAAGTTCCCCATTTTTAGAGTGACAATTAAATTATAAATGAATCACTTTAAGCAACATATGTCTTATACTACAACTTGATTGTACATACAACACAACATCCCTCAAAGGGTCCAGCCATGACTTGCACAGTAGAAGTAAGCAGTGCAAAGTCCAAATGTGAATGTCTTCTGAGAGAAGTAAGGTCAAACAGGTGAGCTTGAGCCCACAGAACTGAAGCTAAGAACTAGGTTGTGGATAAGCACAAAGACAGTATAAGCTGATGTTTTGTGTTTAGGTGTGGTCTTAGAGTGACAGATGGATATAGATCCCAGAGTTAATAAATAAACAAATTCAGATCTAGGAAAAGAACAAGTTAGGCATGATCTATACCAAAATTTTGAGTCAGCACTTAGGACAGTTCCCAGGGGGCTGTGACTGTTTCGATGTCACCTAAGAAGAGGTGAAAAAATAAATGCCTCTATTGAGGCCCAGAAAGAAACTCACTACAGACTGATTCATATGCCTTTCAGCATAATAATTATTGCTTGTCTCATTTTTTATTCTTATAAGTATATTTCCAGTAGGACATGATCTCACTCATATAGGGGAAATGGTGAACAACATAGACTGATGAACAAGAACAAACCCAGAAATAAGGAGCCATAGGTCAGACTATTGGACCTCAAAGGGAGGGTGGAGATAAAAGGGAGAGATCAACCAAAGGACTTATGTGCACACATATGAGCCTAACCATTGGTCAAGGACAACAGGGGGGTAGGGGCATGGGTGGGAGGAGTGGGGGATTGGAATGAGGGGTTGAGGACAAATATGTGATACCTTAATTAATAAAGAAATTTAAAAAATAAATGCCTCTAGATATACCCAGCAGGTGAGAACATGAATACAGTAGGCTCCCTCTTAGTCAATGGAGGAGTATAGGGAAGTGACAAACAGGAAATTACAGCATTTTGCAAATGGTGAAATGGAGCAGCTGCTATTCAGCTCAGACCAACTGGTTCTAGGCATGAATGTGGCTTTGTGTTACTGCATTATCCAGGGGGGAGAACATCCCAGAGATGCAGAAAATTCAGATATTTTAGGTAAAAATCTCATAATTTTAATAATTTTTACAACTTAAATGAAAACAAACAAACAACCCTGTAAACACTGCCTTGACTCCTGTTTCCTTTAAGGCAGTCTTGGTCCCAAGTGAAGGAGACTGTGGTGCTTTGTCAATGGTGCAGCTAGCTATTTCACCCACTTTGGCCTAATATCTTAAAAATATAAATTAGATCTCATTTTTCTACTGCTGTACTCCTCGGTGGCTTCCTATTTCACCAAGCATAACATAAAAACTACTATGGCTTTTAAGACTCTAAATGATGCTCCGTTCCTATCTCTGCAACCTCATTTTGTCCCATTTTTCTCCATGCTCACTATTTCTCAGACACATTATTTTGCTTTTAGTTCCTCAGACATCCGACATTTTTTTTTCTACATCAATAGTTTATAATTTTTTATTCTCTCTTCTAGAATAATTTTCCTCACTGACCATGTGTACTCTTTGGAAGGCTTATTATTCCATCCAGGGATCATCTTTAGCAATTGGTTCTTCAAGAGGCTCCACTGATCATCTAATCTTAACTGAGCCTTCATGTTACTCCATTTATCATAGGACCTTCTTGATTTCCCTCACACCATCGATTGATGGCAGTTTGAAATTTTTAAAAAATTATTTGTTCATATGTTAATTTTTCTCTCTGACTCTTGATTTTAAGCTCCCTGATACTAGGGAATATATCTATCTTGACTACTGCTATGGCTTCAGTGTCTAACACACAGTAAGTATTCATTAAATATAAATGAATGGGCTATTGCATAAGAGGACTGGATAGGTTTGTGTCATTCATATGTTGAATTGGTGCCTGGCTGGTGTGGATCAGTTGGTTGAGTGTCATCCTGTGCACCAAAAGATCGCAGGTTTGATTTCCGCTCAGGGCACATGCCCAGCTTGCGCCTTGATCCCCCAGTCAGGGTGTGAGCAGGAGGCAACTGATCAATGTTTCTCTCTCTCTCTCAAAAATAAAATCAATAAAAATATATTGAATTGTACTGAATTCTTTGGACCTAGATCTTCCAGAGCAGTATTTCTCAAATTTAGGTAAGGCAGTCACCTCTGTTCATGAAACACTATATTAATGGCTGCGCAGTGCAATTTAAATTGTTTTATTGCATATTATAAACACATTTATATAAAATAAACTTATATTTTTATAGCTCTTATAAAATTATGAAAATATAAAATTACAAATTAATTTATGAACAATATTTATGAAAAGGAGTTCAATTCAAATTAATAATATTCATTTAATGTTATAGGTGATGTTTTGATGACCAAAAAAATGCCTCAGTTCAGATGCAGTTCCATAGTTAATGTTTCTGTGCTTTCATTTTCATAATATTTATGTAGATAATACAGGTTATATAAGTATATTGGACAGATTCAATATTTTATTGGTTTTCTTTGTTAACTGAAGGTATCCCACTTTATACTTAACCAAATCTCTGTCTGCTAAAAATCCTAAAATCTTAATTTTGATTCCATGTCTCTCCAAACATTTTTTCCACTTGAAGATAAAGTTTATAAGGTAGTATTACTGAAAATTACATTAAAATGTTATGTGAACTAGTTGCTGGAATTGAGGAAAGAGAAATTTTTTATTGCACATTTGCTATTTATTCTTGTTGTGAGTGAATTGTTGAAACAATGTAGGCTCAAAGCTGAGATATCTGTGATACATCTATCTCACAGCAAAATAAAGTTTCTTCTTATTTCAGAAACACAAGCACTTTTGAGTTTTCAAAAGTCACCTAATTACTACATTTTTCCTCTATTTGAACTAAGACAAACTATTGTTCACTTGATGCATGATGATTTCATTTGAACTTTACTTGGAGTGGAACAGATCATAAGTAAAACCAGAAACATTGGTTCCAAAATTTTGTGTCAATATCATTTATAAATTAACCAGATGGCTCAGAATATGTCTAACTGCAAATATATAGATAAATGTACGTACATACACAAATACATATTTATATATGACATATGGATATATATGTTTGTGTTTATATGTATAAAATATAAATTCTCATAAATACTTCCTAAACCATCCCTCCTGTAATTGGAGAAACAGTGTATTAGGAGATCCAACTGTGTTTTAACGCCTGAATCTAGATATTGACAGTGGAAAGTGAGGCTCTAGACCAGTCTTGAAATATGTAGGTTAAAATAAAAACATAAATAATAGGGTAAACTTTCTCTAGTGAATGCATTTTTGTCTTTGAACTGAGCTCTGGTCGGGGGAAAGGCCAACAGTTCTGGGGATACTATCCATATGGGTTTCTGAAATTGTGTTTTAGGAGATGCCATTCACATAAATACAATATGGACAGTGTCCCCTGGAGCTGTGCAAGGTGAGTCTGTCCATTCAACAGCAAGAGTGTATAACCATTCATCCACCTCTGTGGTGATGGTCCTCTCCTGCTACCCAGAGAACCCTGTACTTTTCCCATTGAATGAGAATTCCCTCCCAGAGATATTCACATTCTAAAAGTTATCTTGTCTATATAATAAATATTTAAGATCATAGAGTAATGACAGTAGAAATAATTCAGTCTACTAAGAAAAATATGTTTTTACATGTAGCCATTATTTGAACTTTTTCTGTTTTGTTTCTAAGGGCATCAAGTAACATCTAAAGGGCAATAGGAGTTTAGAAAATGGGAGATACAACTAGTGATGGTATGTAAGTCCCCATGAAGATGGTGGCATTTGGAGTGGACTTTGAGACCTGGGTAGATTTTGGGAAGGTAGAAAGGGAGTCTTCTTAGAGGAGGAATAACTAGAACAAAGGCATGAAGGGGCTCTTTGTGAGGAAGGCAGAGAACAACGGGTGTGGAAGAAAGCAGGACTGCAAGTTCATTGCCAAGTAGAGCTTGTAAAGATGAGTCAGTAGTGGGAGATGAGACTGGAAACATAAATTGAAGGCAGATGTAGGTTGTACAATGCTCTAAATTATATTCAAAAGTATTTAGACTTTATTCTTTATTTTTTTCTTATTTTTTTTAATTTTCTTTATTGATTAAGATATCACATATTTGTTCTCATCCACCCATCCCCATTCCCCACCCCTCCCAACACATGCCCCCACCCCTTGTTGTCTTTGACCACTGGTTAGGCTCAGATGTGTGCTCAGATAAGTCCTTTGGTTGATCTCTCCCCTTTAACTCCACTCTCCCCTACACTCCGACAGTCTGATCAATGCCTCCTTGTCTCTGGGTCTGTTCTTGTTCATCAGTTTATGCAGTTCATCATTTCCCCTAGACGTGTGAGATCATGTCCTACTGGAAATATACTTCTAAGAATCAAAAATGAGACAAGCAATAATGGTTATGCTGAAAGGCAAATGAATCAGTCTGTAGTGAGTTTCTTTCAGGGCTAATAGATCTTTTGAGACCCAATTTCAATGTCAAACAGTTCCTTATGTGTATAGGTCAGCAGTGATATTTCAGTTCTGGATTGTGGACAAATGGTGGTAATGCAGTTCTGACTCTCTCTTGTTTGGTCCTGGGAATCCTTTAGCGAAGCACAGGTGCTAACTGCTAGTATGGCAAGGCGTCATCAGCATTTTTCCATCTCTGGACTGCTACTCTTCTGTCTTCATGACTGAAGTAGTCCTGTCAATTCCTCTCTGTTGCCAGAATCCATGTGGTCTCAGAGTTGTTTTCTGAAAATATACATACATATTCTTGACCAAAAGTTAATAAAGGAATATTTTCTATAAATTTGACTTGGGATCCTTTTTAATTTTTTGCCTAAATGATTTTCTTCTAGCTTGTTTTGACACTGTGTGTGTTTTTCATGGGTGTCTTGCTCTTAGCATTACAATTAATTTTCTAAAGTACAAATTTTCTAGATGTAATTTACTTACAGGATATTTTTCTACTATCCCCCTTTTTTGATTGAGATATTAAGGGGCTTTTGAAAATTTTATTATGTAGTCTTGATAGCTTTTAAATTTAAATTTTTGCACTATAATATGACTGCTTTAGATTCATTACTTGTTATGCAATTTTATCATGAGAAAAATTAGTTGTACTGGACAAAAAGCTGTTCCTAAAGTGTAGATTTTATTCTTTAGACAATGGAAGGTTGAAAGCTATGACCATGGACACGAATCAACCAATGTTATACCATGAAGATTTTATCTTTCCAATCATTTTAGATGCTATTCATTTTGAGGAAATTATAACCATGTAAATAATAAAGAATTTATTAAGCTCTTTCCCTTGATTTCACTATTATCCTCTTAGTAGCTTTTGAGTATTAGTCATTATCTTTTTCTTTTGCCTAAGAGGGGAGTAAGCCTCACAAAGTTTAAGTAGTCAGCACCAGGTCACAAAACCTAAAAGCACAGACTCAGGAATTTAACCATGTTTTAGGATTCATATTCCATGGTTTTATTTTTATTTTTTTACCATGGAACCTGTCCTCTTCTCAGTTTAATTTTTAGTTTTCCAATAAAAGCTTAAATTCACATTTAATAAAAATAGTTTAAATATGTAAACATGTTTATATATATATTATTTTTTCTCATGCATTTTTTGCTTAGTTCCTTTTGGATACTAAAACACTAAGGATGTAATCTCTTCTATGCTTGAGGTTTAAGACCCACATTGGTTAACTCATAATGATCCCTGTAAAGATGTGCAGCATCCTCACTATTCTCAGCAATGATGAAGTTGGTATGTGATAATGACATAGGATTAAGCTCTTAGGCCTCGAAGAACCCATTAGTGGCAACTTCTAGTCATCCTACTCTTCATATTTGGGGCAATAAAAATATGCTCAGCATGCTTTAAGAGTCGTTTTCTTGGTCTCTGGCAAGTGTAGACTCTGAGAGAAATTGAACTACATACATAGTGTAGTGGTAGGAATGCTTTTGACTAGAGTTTACAGAAACTATTATTCTGTGTGGTTTAAACACCAAGGAGATTATCTGGCTCATTTTACTGAAGAAATCCAAAGGGAGATCAGACTGCAGGGTTGGTTTGTTAACTGGTATAACTTTCTCAAAAAGAACTTGATTTCTCTTCTTTTGCTCAGCCATCTGATGAGTTGTTGGCTTCATTCTTAAGTTTGTTCCACCCATGGCCATAGATAAAATGCTGCCTGAGGCAAACTGGGACCATACCAGTAGAACAGTTGGGTACCACTGAATAAAAAGTTTAAAAGTCTCTCTGGCCACAGAACTTTCATTGGCATAGACTTAATTTACCTTAAACAAATGAAGTGGGTAGGATTACCTTGACTGATGCAGATGAATTAGGATTTTCCCCTAGAGCTGAGATATTGTGGTAAAATCTAGCAAAACAAAAGGACTGCTGTTCAATAGATATTGAAAAGAAGACCAGTGTTTTCTATATATCAGGATAACTGATATTTTAACCCTTTCAAGCCATTTATACTTTTTTCAATTTCAAATATATTTTTGAAATTTATGTCAACATACCTTTTTATGAAATTTATGTTGGACACTCCTGATATCATTACTCAGCAAACCCTAGAAGCCTTTGAAATTCCTGTTATAAACAGTGTTCTGAGCTAGACATGCAGTGTATAAAATGTCATCTGTCAGCATCAATTACTTCATTTGGAGGGAGGTTAAATTCAGCATGCTCTTTCCAAAATATAAATTAAGCATATGAAGCATTAAATAGTGCAACTCTCTTCCCTGCTCCGTGATTAGATCTAACTAATTATAATGCAATCCCCTTTGATTTAATTTTTAAGTGTATATTGGAGTAATTAATCTGTATTAGCACAACATGTAGACAAAGAAAACACTTTGATCAATGAATAGCAATTGAAATTGTCAAAAGATAATGCAGTTAAGCTGTTTTGGATTTCCTTCTAAGTTTCAAATGTTTTGTGCTATCTTTTTTTTAGAGTATATCAATGACAGAATCTCTCCATGACTTTTGCTCTGTCCCATATTACCAATGATTGGGACTCTGGGAAGGAACCTTTTATGCTGGTTCAGTTTAGGAAGAGTTGAAAGAACTCTCTTACTGTTTCCCCATTGTGAGATACTCATCTTCTGCATTTAGTCTTTATTCCACTTAATTAGCAACTTTATTAAATTCCTGGTTCTTCTATTATTTCTATAGTTGGCAGCACCATTTGTTTCAGAAGCCCCTTGGAAGACAGGATTACCTTCTCTATTCATCAGTATAATCTTTCCCCATGGGCAAGCACAGCAATCATATGTCTTTTCTACACTGAGTGACTTCCTAAAATTAGTCATGGGCTCTCTTGCTGACACTCAATATCTTAATTGTGTCTAGAGGAGAACGGAAGGAGTACTTAATTGTGTCTAGAGGAGAATGGATTTTATGGGGAAGGGTGAAGAGAATGATGAGGTTCCTTTGCAGTGTCTCATAATTGTTTCTTTTTTCTTTATTCTGCCATTATCATCATCAATATTTAACACTGAGGTTATTTCAGTTAAGTTGTCATTATATGCTTTGATTTCCTTTCTTTATCCTCATTCCCACAGTAATAATTTAATCTGTTGGTACCAGCTGAGTATTCCCATAGTACTGATGTCCTCTCTGCTATTTTTCTATGATCTGCATGACAACCCAGAAAATCCTTCTCCCTTCTTTTTCACAATCTAGATTCTGTCTGTCTTTTAAATCTAGTCTAGCTCATACCTGTGCTACCCATTCTTTCCCAATACTCTAGACATTAATAAATTCCTGAACTTATATGCTATAGTCTTGGGGGTCTTCACAACCCATATTTTTAGTCTTAGCTATACCATCTTGCTCTTTTTATAAACATTATGCACCTTAATATTCTGGGGAGTGGGAATATAATTTTACTTTTCAATACCCGGAACTGATACAAAGGAGGCACTCAATTAAAATGGACTAGATGAACCAGGCAACATTACTATGAGAATATAAACATAATTTTGTTTAACCAAACTAGATTAATAGATTGATTCTTCCCATTTTACTCTCGCCCAACATTGAACAATAAAGTTTTTATTTGATTTGCTTTATTGGTAGAAAACAGGAGAGTTTATTAGGCTTTTAAAAATTACCTCTTTTTTTGGTAAAAAATAAAGTAATGCTTAAAGTCTCCCACAATTATTTTTTCATTTGGACAACTGATTAGAGATATTGACTAAATCTGTGTTATTGACTCCACTGTCTTTACTGAAGACTGGGACTTTGGGCAGGTGGGCATGTATTCTGCTTAGGGACCCATCTTACTGCTCTATCTCTTGATCTCTTGAGAGCTGCTCACTAAAGAGTGGTGTTAAAATTGACACATAGACTGCAGTGATATAGCCTTCTGCAGCTTTAAAATATACTGGGAAGTGGAATAATTCCATTTACTTACTGAATAGTTTATTTATTTATTGTACAATTCCCTTTATTTTAAGGAGAACGGGAGGGGAGAGACTCACAAGCACTGCTTGGTCAAAAGAGGATGCATTTCCTGCATCCTGCAGAAGAGGAAATGGAAGGGAAGGAGAATAGAACTTAGACAAGTGCAGCTAGATGTCTGACAATGTTCTTCAAATAGCATGTCTCCTTTAGGCTTCCATATTTTGATCAATGTGCACAGCTAGGGGTTTATTCTGTTTTTTATAATGTCTTGTTTACAGAAAAGTGAGCTGAGCAGGTTCTGAGTAGAAGAATTTGTAGTAAGAATAAAGATATGTACTATAACATCTGGAAGTGTAAATGAAATGTATGCTTAACGGAATATGTGAAAATGATTCTTTTGAGTTTATTCAACACTCATACAGAAACAGTGACTTGATTCTGAAAAGCAGCTATATAAATACTGTGATATTAGTAGAAAGTGTATATATTTTTTGTTTTTCTACATTTTCTTTCAGCCACTGTCCACTTTTCAATTACTTCAAACATACTGTCACACCTCAATCACAGCAAAATAGAAATTTATTAATATAAAATGAGATATTTATATGGCAAGTAAATTGAATAGTCTCTTTGAAAAGTTTTACTTAGGAAGTGGAGATGAATGTTGGGATTCAAAAATCTGTACATTTAGCCAAGCCAGTGTGGCCTGGGAGTCAAGCATTGACCCATGAACAAAGAGGTCATTGGTTTGATTATCTGTTATGGCACATGCCAGTGTTTTGGGTTCAATCCCCAGTAAGAGGAGTGCAGGAGGCAGCTTATTGATGTTTCTCACTCTTTCCCTTCTTTTAAAAATTAAATAAAAATAAAAATCTGTACATTTATATAATACTTAACTTTTACACATACTTTTAACATAAGTTGTTGTTGGTTTTTTCATCCAAACCCTAAAAAGACTATTATTGATTAGGGCAGTAGTCAGCAAACTCATTAGTCAACAGAGCCAAACATCAACAGTACAAAGATTGAAATTCTTTTGAGAGCCAAATTTTTTAAACTTAAACTTCTTCTAACACCACTTCTTCAAAATAGACTTGCGTGATATTTTGTGGAAGAGCCACACTCAAGGAGGCAAATAGCATCATGTGGCTCGAGAGCCCCAGTTTTCTGATCATGGATTTAGGGGGACATATTGTTTGATTGTATAGTTTTGTGTGAGGGCAGGATATTGGATTAATTCCTGGCTTTATCACTATCTGCAATATTGTAGGTAAATTATTTAACCTAACTTAACAAGACTTAAGTTTCTTGTGGGTAAAATGGTGATAATATTGTAGTAGTACCTACTTCTTGGATTGTTGTGGTGAGTAAGGGAGATAAACATAGTACTTGGAAAATAGTAGGCACTCAATATATATTTTCTGTGAGAGGTTAGATAGGGCAAATATGTTAGGTTAAAAGATCAAAAGACTTATCCCAAATCAGAGAGCTGAAATGGGACCAGGTCTCAGGCCCACAGCCTACAAAGGACATTTTAATTTTGTCAATCATTTGCACAGCTAAATATAGAATTTGGGCCTACATTTTTCATAAGCAGTGGAATAAAAGTGTTGCCTATGGTTGCCCATGAGTAAAAACAGTGGTCAGGAATTGAATCAAGTATCTAATTAAATTATATAAAGTTCAATCACTTAGTTCTTCATTAGGAAGCACCAAAATGTCTGTTTGTGGGAGCTTTCTATTCTGTCATGAATTTGAAGGACAATTGACCAAACATAGGAGCTTTCTATTTTGTCATGAACTTGAATGGTAATTGATCAAATAGCATATTCAACTACTAATAGCAATATGTGGTTTCAAGTGAAGTTTAATGAGCCAAGCTCAATTTGTCTACTGTTAATACTTCTTATCTAATTTTTCACAATAATAGTACAACAAATTACGTTGTGTATACTTCTAAGCCAGTCTTGACTCTTCCCCTTTCCTTGCCCCCACTCTCCATATGCATAGCTGTCATACTTGTAAAAACTTGAACTACAATATAAATGAGCCTAATGCTTAAATATAAATATAATTATATTACATAATCATTGGGAATAATGCATCTTGTACATATACTGGTAATAATTTCAGCTATTCTAGCATCGACTCCACTCACTCTTTATCTCTGTTAATATAGGTAAGTAAACATTGTAAACTACTACAATAGGATTTTCTTTGTTATTTGTAAGACTTTGAGACAGAAACATCCTGTTTGTGTTTCCAGATCCCCTCTCCAGTCCCCTACTTTTTCCTACCTGGGAGACTGACTTGTGTGAGTTACTGTTGGTGCTTCTATCTACTCTGGATGCCTATTGAGTTTGCCCAGTGAGGAGCCTTGTGAGGAGATGGAATGGAGAAAGAGTGAAATCAGAGTATTTATTCCTTCACTGCCTTTTCTGTGAAGCTATCTCTAACTAGCTAGTGACAGAATGTAACTACTTGTTTCTGCATAGCCTGCTCTGCACAACTTTCTCTCCTGAGTTTGTGAGTAACTCCCCTCTTTTCTTGTCCCTTCAAGCTAGTACAGCTTTGCTGGAATTAGCCCTGGGTTCCTACACTCTCCTTATAGTTACCCTACATATTGCGCTCCTTTCTGTAATTAGTCCTTCTGAAAGTAAAATATTCTCAAATTAGGAGTATAAAAAATAAACAAAAAATATGTGTGTGGGTGTTTTTGTTTGTTTGTTTGTTTGTTTGTTTTTCCAGTCTGATACCAGTCTCAATCATTCAAAACCTTTTATTAAGACTTGCTCATATATAATTTCAATTATGCTACTCCTCCATTCTTGGGTTCATTCAATGGCTCCCTTTTGCTTTCAGAATAAAAATCATCCAAGCCCATTTACAATTTGGCTATAATCAGTCTTTCCTACTTTCCTCTCACTAACTTCCTCCATGAACCATCTATTCTAGCAAAACTATATAGAACTTCACAGGTGAGCCCCAATGCCAATGTTTAGAAGATCTCTATTCAGTTTGGTGACACTGTATCAGTCTCAGGGTTCAATTTCAGGTGCCACCTCACCTTGAGCTTGGCTTTCATGGAGATCAACTAATTCTATTTCTCTGAAGTTTGATGAAAGTTTGGGGTGTTCATAGATTGTAACATTTGATGATTTCCTAAGCTCTGCTGCAGCAGGTGTCTATTTATATCTATCCACCCATCTGTTGTCTATCTATCTATCTATCTATCTATCTATCTATCTATCTATCTATCTATCATCTATCTAGCTAGCTATCTGTCTATTTACTTTAATAATTTTAGGCTTGCAAGTAATGAACTGAAAGGATGTTTTACGTTTGTTCAATTAGGATAATGTTTCAGAGACATCGAAGCTGTGTTATGTCCCTTCAGACTTCTTTGTCATAAGAGCAGATTCTGCAGTTATTTGTAATCTTTCCATTTCTTTGTCATTAAAAATTTATGAAGTGAGACTATTGGATCTAGAATAACTGTGCCTGTCCTAATCCATGATCACTGTAGGGACTCTGGCTTGTCTGGTTAATTTAGTTTTACAGCTTCCCATCAATGGGTTAAAAACATCTTTGAATTTGTATTTTATTCCTATTTTATGCATTTATTTAAGTACTAGAGGCCTGATGCACGAAGATTCGTGCAAGAATGGGCCTTCCTCCCCTGGCTGCTGGCACTGCCTTCACTCTGGCCGGAGCCACCTTTCTGCTCCAGCCCAGAGACAACTTTCCACCTTCCCATGTTGCCCAGAGGCCTGAAGCAGCTGGGGTGGTGAGGAATGCCTGCATCATCACCATGGCAATGACACAAACGTCCCAGCCTGCCCCTAGCCCCTTGGCACCTGCATATGCAAATTAATGTGCCATATTTGTTGGGTTAATTTGCATACTCACTACTGATTGACTTGTGGGTGTCACAAAAGGTAAGGTCAGTTAGCATGTTATTCTGTTATTAGTGTAGATTTCTGGAAAAGAATCTGGAAATAGGCTCATATTTTAGGTCATCTAAGGTTTACAACCATGATTTTTATCTCTCCTTATGTACTTTATTGGGAGCTACACAAGTTACATCTTTTATAATTGTACCATTTAATTTATCATCCTTTTGCATCTTGATCTTTGAAATTACAAGCTCTTCTGTGTGTTGGGTAAAAGCTCAGGAACAACCCATCCTCAGTCCTCACTGACTTCCAGCTAGACCAGACCACTGATGTAGGTTCTCTAACAGGCTCCCATCAGTGTCATATTTTATAAGCCAAGTACTTGGATTTTGATCCATTTAACCCAGTTAATGCTTTGCTCTCTCTATATTTTTTTATAGAGTTGAGCCTGGCTAGTGTAGTTCAGTGGTTGATTGTACACCTGTGAACTAGGAGGTCATGGTTTGATTCCCAGTTAGGGCACATGACTGGGTTGTGGGCTCGATTTCCAGTGTGGGGTGTGCAGGAAGCAGCTGATCAAGGATTCTCATCATTGATGTTTCTATTTTTCCCTCTCTCTTCCTCTCTGAAATCAATAAAAATATATTAAAAAATAAATAAAACAAGAAAAACCTCCACCAGTGGTTGAATACTACTTTAATTCAAGCTGTATTCAATAGCATTTTAGTTATAAATGCAGAGCTTCTAATTTGAACCTATTGAAGTAAAGAGTGAATTTTAATAAATATACTAGAATTGCTCACAGAAAGAGGTTAGATATGGGATTTCAGGGACTTGGCAAAGGACTCAGAAGCCCTCAGAACATTCTGTCACATCTACTACTCTCTCTGTTGGCTTTGTTTTTGCCCACCTTCTCCACCCTGGCTGTTTGTGCATGCCTACATACTATTGCAGCTGTGATCTCAGGAAAAGAAAAAAGGTGGTAGTTTTCTTCATCCATTTTAGTATATGAAAATATAACTTAGAGGTATCATCTTGGATCATATTCCTATCCATGAGTTAATCTCTATGGCAGAGAAAATGGGGTGCTATGATCAGCAAAATCTATAGTATGTGCCTAGGACTGTGTCCTAGGATAAGGTGACCAGACATCACGCTTTTTTATGCCAGATTATAAAAAAGATAAATATGATATGTTCTGTACTCTTAAATTTTAAAAAAAAATCAATAATTTATATGCTGGGTAACAAACTACCACAAACCTCAGTGGCTTATGAGGGTCAATATTTAATTAATACTTGCATTCCATTAGTGCTGCAGGCCATGAGTCCCAGAGTCAATGTAGCACCATATATCCTTTTATTCTGGAACTATTGCTGAAAGAGTAACCCCAATGTGAGACATGACATTCTCCTGGTGAAGGGCAAGAGCAAGAAAGCTTGAGTCAAACACTTATTGAAATCTGCTTAATTAATTGTAGCAAACACCTGCTTGCAATTCTTTTGGCTAATACATGTCACATGGCCACACCCAAAATTGATGCCGTAGGGATGTGGTCTTTTCCCACAGTATATGACAAATTACATGACAGGGAATGGAATTGTATAGTCCTGATATAGAGAGGGGACAAATGATTGAGGATAATGACAAAAAGTACTTCACTCTACAAAGCAATATTGTTTTTACTCTCATTCCTTGGTATTTATTTGAAATAATTAATAATGACCATCACTTTTCTTTAGAGTAGATGAAGATTAAACAGAGTGTAGAGTCAGCCTACCTAATGTACCTCTGTATGTAGTTTCCTGTTTTCACCACCCATGTATACAGGCTTTGATAACTTGTGTGTCTTCAGTTCTAATAATCATTACTCATGATGAAGGACTTCAAGTTGTCAGCTTGTCTAGAAAACAGATTGGAAGTAGGCATGAGGGTGTCAGTAAAAGCAGACATAAACCAGTCTCAGGCATTCCGAAAGTTAAGTCAAATCTCAGCAGTTTGCAGGGTGAGCTGTGGCTGAAAATTTCTCTTTAATGCTAAGTTTCAGTCAGTTCAAAAACATACCCTGTGTCCTCAGTTTGTTATGCTCAAACAAACATTTATTCATGTGTTGAACACATACTGAGAATCAGGATTAAAAAGGTGAGTAAACTCATAAGCCCTGCACTCAAAGAAATCACAGCAAGCAGAGTAAAATGCATGTAGATTATAGACTTTTTTTTTCAAGTACAGAAATAGCATTAAAAAGAGTATAAATCTCTCTGGAGCTTGGCATGAGAGGGCAGGGATGGAGATAGGGAGAATCTGCCTGGCACAGGTGATCCAGGAGCAGACTGGTGAATGGCGAATCATTAGGAATTATTTAGATAAAAACTGAATTTATGCTTAGGAAGTTCCAAGCAGGGGGGATAGCCAATAAAGACTTAAAATCATAGAGATGGATACCTGTTTGTTTTCAAATACCCTTGGTAGAAATAAGAAAGCTATTCGAGAAGGAGGTGAGAAAACAGGATGGAGGAACCACAGGGATGGGAGCAAGAGAGCTTGAGGGAGGGAGATGGTCTTGCTTCCTGGAGAAAAGGGTGTTGATTACTCTTCCTCTGTCTCCTCTTTCCTCTTTGGAGCAGCTGGATGTGCGTTAGGAGTTTTAGGTGACTGGTCTTTTGGGAGTGACTGGGAGATTTTTACATCTTCAACTCTTAATTTGGAGGCCCTGAGCTGTGGGCTTTGGAGATGGTAGAAATCAAAGGGAGAAAAAGCCAATTAACACCATGGAATGGTATCCAGGTGCCATGTGAAAGGAAGTGTTATTAAAGGAAACATTCTGTTTCATTCTCATTCTTGGAGCCTACACGATGGTGTGGCAAGAGAGGGGTGATGGGAGGTCCATCCCTGTACAGGCAACAAAGGGTGCAATGTCTAATGAAGATCTAAAAACATTAATGAAGCCAAATAATATCCATATGTCTTTAATTATCAACACATGCAGACGATTCTAAACTGTCAGAGATAACATACTCTTATTAAAAAGTCTGCTGCAGTTGTTTATTGCAAAGTTTTAAAAATATATATGTAGTATATATATATTTAAAATTAGCTCATTTAAAATTACTTATCCTTGAATTCTACACGGTGCTGACTCGGAGATCTCTCAGTAGCATAGTCAGCTCTAATTACCTGTACACTCAGAGCTACCTGTGCTCATTTTAAGAGTAACTTAGCCATGGCTCAGAAATACCAGCAGGCTCTGGGTGCAATTTGTGCCCACATATTCCTGGATTTAAAGAGTAGATTTGAAATAAATAAAGAGAACACGGGGTTTGTAAAGATGGACAGCAACTTTACTTCTATGACCACTTGGAGAGTTTTTGTGTCCAAAATGTAAAACAGTGAATTAGAATGCAAAATGTGGTATACATTTTTCCCTTTTCTAAGAAGTACATGAATGTAATTTATGTTTATTATTGTATTATTTGTATATTTTTACTGGCTTGATTGTACCTAGGGGTCAATAGAATAACATTTTGCCGTTTGCATTTTTTCTATGGTTACTACTAAAAATAATTATGTAGCCTATGGGGGGAAATTTTTACAAAGTCTGCCCTCGGTGTCCAATGTACCTGACTCCCAAAGCAAGGTCAGAGGCAGGTCCCAGGGCAAGCTCTGTCCCAGGGATGAAGACTGTGCTTCTGAGTGAGCATCTAGTCCCTGCCAGGTCCTGGTCCTGGAACCAGCAATGTGCCAAGGAGCCATACATTCTAGTAGGGAGAGAGTGAAAATAATCATGTAAAATAAAACACTTTAAGTGAGAACACGGAATAAAACAGCATGGGGTGTAACAAGTGGTGGAGTGGATGTAGTTGAGATAGGGGGTCAGGCAAGGTTTGGGGAGCGGTGCTATTTGAGGAGCAGCCAGCTCAGTGAACATCCGGAGAAGAGCAGTGGCCAGTAGGCTTTGTTTGCCCAAGTGATGGAGAGAAGGCCTCAGTGGCTGGAGCAAAATGAACATGAGGAAAGGAGATTTATTTTCAACCTTTTAGAGCAGGGGTGGGGAATGTTTGGCCAGCAGGCTGTGTGAGGCCCACACAATCATTTGGCCTGGCTCTGCCAAGTCATTAAGGGGCGAGTTAGTTAAATGTTTGACCAAATAGAGCAGCTAATTTTTAAGTTGACAATTTTGTATGGCCTCTGAATGATATTATACATATCCAAATGGCCCCTGGCAGAGAAAGGTTCTCCACCCCTGGTGTAGAGCCAGGGGAATAACAGATGAGCTCTGTTCTCTTTTGCCCTCCTGTCTCTATTGATAACTTGCTCCCCACATGTCCATGATAGCCATCAAACTTCCCATTATAATGACACATTTAATAGATCTAATGTTGGATTTTCAAAGCATTGTAGTGTGTTTATACAAGTCTCACCTGAAACTTTGAGTTGAAAGAACTTCAATGCTGACTTTTAAAAAGTCTTTTCTGCCCTTAAATTTCTTGAGGCTTTGCATGACAATAAGTTTAATATGAGTAAAAATTTTATTTTCAAATTTATTTTGTTAGCAGCCTTTTTATTATTTCACTGACTTCTTATACAATACATTACCTATATTTAATTCTACCTCAAATGAGGGAATTAGAATGAATTATATTCTTCCATTTGTCACATATTATCTTCTAGGTTGAGTGAAAATGCTCTCATTTTTTTATCCTAAAACACCTTTTCTCTTTATATGTAATTTTCACTCCTGTTTTCCTTTTCACCATGGTATGCAGGATCTGACACAGGCCAAATATATACATACATATTTTAAACATATATAAATTTTATGTAGTTATGTGCTATGTATTAAGTCTAGGACAGTGGTCTGGAAGTCAAAAGAGCTACTTTCAAGTTGAGCTCTGCCATTACCCAGCAATGAGGTCCGGGGCATGTGGGCATGGGGTAGTTTGTAGTATGCATAGTATGCCTATCTTTTACAAAAGTACATAAGCACTAAAGGCCTTTTCAGCCAAAACCGGTTTGGCTCAGTGGATAGAGCGTCGGTCTACGGACTGAAGGGTCCCAGGTTCGATTCCTGTCAAGGTCATGTGTCTTGGTTGCGGGCACATCCCTGGAGTGGGGTGTGCAGGAGGCAGCTGGTCAATGTATCTCTCTCATTGATGTTTCTAGCTCTCTGTCCCTTTATCTTCCTCTCTATAAAAAATCAATAAAATATATATTTTTTTAAAAAGGCCTTTTCAGCTCCTATTTCTAAGAATTTACAATAGTATTTTCTGGCATATAAGACAACTTTTGAAACGAAAAAAAGTCAACCGAAAATCGGGGGCAAAAGACCAAAATTGCACAAAAATTACCTGGGGATCTTGATGGCAAAGTAAGTCTTTTCTTTGAAGTGGGGAGTAGTCTTATACAGCGAATATAGGCCTAAACCTATGTTTTAACTGTAAAATTAGGGGGTCGTCTTATACGCCGGAAAATACGGTAATTCTGTTTCATTTACAATTACAGTTATTTCTCTTTTAAATGATAAACCAACAGAGATCTTCTCCTCTGTGGAACTAGCTGTGTTTCCTGACACAGTAAGCGGGAGGGAGCGAACATGTGATTGCTTCTCGCTTAATGAAGGTGATTGCAACATAACATAACCTTGCACGATTTTCCCTTCAGTAAATACTGTTCTCTAGATGTCCTATCACCCGCTATGCTCAAAATCTGCTACTGGTAAAGTAATGCTGTGCTGCCACCCTGTGGCTAATTTTAGGTACTGTAAGGCCAGGAAATGCCAAGAGAAAACAAACACAGAAATTATTATACATAGACCTTTAGAGATGGGCGATCCCTCAAATTCACTTAAGTGAACCCATTTCTTAATTATGAAATTGATGCTCAAAGAGGGACAGTGACCTTCTCTTTACTACTTAATGGTAGAAGGAGATTCAGAATTCAGGACATTAATTTATCAGACATTTATAACAAGAGGAGCCTGACTAGCATGGCTCAGTGTTGTGCACTGATCTGTGAACCAGGAGGTCACGGTTTGATTCCTGGTAAGGGTACATGCCAGGGCTGCTGGATCAGCCCCCACTATGGGGCCTGCAGGAGGCAACTGATCAATGACTCTCTCTCATCATTGATGTGTCTGTCTCTCCCTCTCCCTTCCTTGCTGAGATCAATTACAATATATAAAACAAACAAACAGAAAACTAGGGGAACAGATTCCAAAGCTTTTGAATAACTGAAAAATATTCTAATAATCTACTTGGAGCAGATTTTCCAATAGAATATAATGTGGATGTATTATGTGCTTCACGTTTGCTCTGAGAGGTTGTGTGTGCTTAAGTGTCTGTCTTGGGGATACTGAGAACTCTCCACACAGGACCCAGGGTTAGTTGAGCTCACCACTGCAGCCCATTGCAGGGAGAGGACCCACCACCACAACAGGATCCACCTGGAAAAGACAGGTGGAATCTATGAAAAGCCTCTAATGCCCTCTCTGCCCTGGGAGGAAACACACCTAGCCTGTCTTCTTCCAGCAGAGAAAAACACTGTAACCTGCTGTTAGTTTTCTGGATTTTACTGTGGGACGGGTCATGGTGGCTCCTTCTGTCCAGCAAGTTCCAAAATCCTAGACTCTGGAGGGAAAGCAGGCATTCAACAAAAGTCACATTGTTTGAACAGTTTGTGCCTTATGAACCACGTTTACTTGTTAGAGAATGGACGGCGCACTCTGAAAGCCAGCCCCTGGATGCCAGCCGAGGGCCAGCCCTGCCAGCTGTCCTAGCTGGAGAGGGCAGCCTCGGGCCTGCTCTGTGTCTCTGCTCCATGCACAGAACTGAGACCCCCTCACCAGGGTTGTTTCCACAGGTTCCGAGTGCAGGTAAGCCTTGGGTTTGTTTCAGCTCAGCTTCCACCTGTATTGTTTTCAGATTTGCATGCGGTGTTTTAAAACGTGGGAGTTTCTGAAGATCTTAAGTCTTTTCACTGTTGCCATGCGGAGTACTTTTTGGAGAAGTTGTCAGTGGATTCTCACATCAGAGAACTTTTGTGATGCCTTCTTAACAGCTAGTCTGCATTTTCCTTAATGGAAAGCTCTGCGGTGTAAAAAGTCTCCACAGCCTTTAGTGAATAATTGGGGCCTTTTCCCCAGCTTTGGGATACTGTTGCCATTACATTGGGTAAGTTTAAGGGCACAAGGTGTTGGTTTGATACCTTCAGATGCTGCAAAATAATTATCACCATAGAGTCAGGTAAAGCCGCCACCACATCACGTAATTGCCAGGTTTGTGTGTGTGTTGAGAACATTTAAGATCCTCTCTTGTAGCAACTTTTAAATATGTAATACAGTGTTATTAAGTAATAGAGACCCAGTGTACAAAATTTGTTGCATGGGGGTGAGGGACCCCCCCTCAGCCCAACCTGCACCTTCTCCAATCCAGGACCCCTCAGGGATGTCCCACTGCTGTCAGACATTCATCTCACAATTGGGGATTGCTGGCTCATCTACCTGCCAGCCTGATCGCCTCTGCCTCTGCTTGCCAGCCTGATCGCCCCTAATTGCCCCCCCCCATGCAGTCCTGGTTGCCCCTAACTGCCCTCACCAGCCTGGTTTCCCCTTACTGGCCCCGCCAGCCTGGTTGCCTCCAACTTCATCCTCCTGCCAGCCTGGTCACTCCCAAATGACCCCCCTCCAGACTGGTCACACCTAACTGCCCCCGCTGGCCTAACCACCCCTTATTGCCTCTCCTGCCATCCTGGTCACCCCCAATCGCCTCCCCTTCCCCCCCGCCCCCCCCCCGGCCTGGTCTCTCTGAACTGCCCCCCTCCTGATGGACTGGTCGCCTCATGCAGCCTGCTGTTCATTTGTTTGATGTTTCCTCACTAACCCCCCTGCTAGGCCCCACCCATGGTGGTCAGTGCATCTCATAGTTACCAGTCAAACAGTCAGACAGACACTTAGCATATTATGGTTTTATATATATATGATTTCATGCAGGTAATTGGGGCCCTCTTGCCCAGTCCTGATCGGGACCTATCAGGGACAGCTGGCCAGGGTGAGGGATCACAGAAGGTTGGCCAGCCACGGGAGGTTGGCTATGGGAGTGCACTGACCACCAGGGGCAGTTCCTGCATTAAGCATCTGACCCCTGGTGGTCAGTAAGCGTCATGGTGACCGGTTGTTCTGCCAATTGGTCCTAACGGTCACTTAGGCTTTTATATATATAGATACACATGTAATCTCTGAAAAGGAAACCCATGATTAAAAACCAGAGCTAACAGAAAAAAAAGAAAAAGGAAAAGGAAAAAAAAAACTCCCCAAACTCTGGAAACGTGGGCCTTTTCTCATTAACTATGAATATGAGCTAGAAACTCTTTTGTGCTTTTAAGCTTTATTCTTTTTTCTGTTGGGCATTTCTCTTCATAGTGAGACCTCTTAGAGGCGTTTTCAGCACCCACTGTCTTCACTTGCACTTCTCTCACTCTTTAACGTTTAAAGAGCCTTGCACGCCCTCTCCCCAGTCCCTGGAGAGTGCTGTCATCCTGGAGTGTAAAGCAGCAAACCTTCCTCCCAAAGCACATCAAAGAATAAAATAGATGAAGAGTAGCTGCTGTGGTTGAAACAGTTAAGGAACTAAAGCTCCGCCCCCAGACTCTTCTCCCTCTTCTTGGCCCTTTCAGGCGATTCCTTAACATGCCTAGAGTCTCTGGAAACAGTTCCACAGCACCCACCGAGGCTAAACCCTTCCCTATGTTGGCCTGGAAAATGCCTAATGTTCACTGGAAATCAAATGTGTAACTTGAGTGCAAATCTTAGGGTGTGTGAACTTCTCTGCATGACTAGGTAAATGTAAAGAGTTCATTCCCAAAGGTAGGGCAATAACTAACCTCCTGAGTTAGTGGGAACCAGGTTGGCTCTTCCCGTGTAGAAACTAGTAATCATTCAAAAAAAGTTGATAACAGCAAACAATAGCATCTTCTATCACTCAAAAGTGACCGCTTGGAGTAGTTTAGTCTATTTCTTTAAAGTATTTTTAATTGTATTTTTTTCCCCTCTGTATACCTGGGCTTTATTGTAGTTGTAATTTTGCAGCTTGCCCTTTCCATTTAACAAGATGGTACAAACATGGTTACCTATCTTCACAGACTCTTCCTATGATTTATTTTTCATGTCCTATAAGCTTTTGATAAGCCATTCTAGCAGTGTGTGTTCTATAAAGTATTTTCTTATATAGTTGGATGTTTCAATAGCATTTAATAGATATTATTTTAAATATATAATAATAAAAGGGTAATATGCTAATTAGACTGGATGTCTTCTGGACGTCATTCCAGACATCTTTCCTGACAAATCTGGATCTGGAGGGAAGCCAGCTGGGGTCCCAGATGCCTGCGGGTGGCCAGAGGAGGGAAGCCCGGGTCCCGGGTGCTGGAGGGAAGCCAGCACCGGGAGCCGGAAGGAGGAAAGCCTACTCTTGCATGAATTTTCACGCTTCAGGCCTCTAGTCTATATTTATAAAAGCCTAAGCCACCATTATGACTGAAGGACTGGAACAACCAGAACAACTGCTCAACCAGTCCACCAGTCACTATGGCACTCACTGACCACCAGGAGGCAGATGCTCAACATTGGAGCTGGCCTCTGGTGGTCAGTGCATTCCCACAGCCAACCCCCCTCAGTCCGTCCCCCAGGCTGGCCCCCATCGGCCCCTGGTACTAAACCATTCTTAGATGACATGCTTCAGGGTCAGGGTTTCATACCTAACAGAGCAGCTCCTACACTGCCATCTATTGAAAGTCAGGCCTCAACGCAAGGGTTTGTCTCTCTTTTGTCCTCCCCCCTCCCCTGGGGCTGCCCATTTACCATGGTGGCAGCTCAGTGGCAAGGGAAGGAGGTGGAGGGGAGGCAGGAAACTGTGTGGTGGCGGGGTGCTGACAGCAGTGTTGGCTCCCGGCATCCATCTGTTCCTCCCATGCCTGGCCTGGAACCATCACCTCCTCTCCCAACCCTGCCAGGGCCTTCAGGCTCTGGGTTGGGATGGGAAACTGGAGGTTGGTGGCAGAAGACATGGCCCCTTTCCCAGGGGTGCCGAGAGCTAGCTCCCTCCTTGGGGCTGGCAGCAACATCCCATGGTCCCTCTCCTTCCCTTCTGTGTACCAATTTGTGCATCAGGCCTCTCGTCTATCATTAAAATAATATTTATTAAACGCAATGATATGTATTCTTAAGTAATAAATATTATTGTACTTAAATTATATATATACTAGGGGCCCGCTGCAGGAAGACTCCTGCAAATGGCTGCTGCAGCCCTGCACTTCACAGCTGCCGTCACCCGTCCCACCTGTGCTTTCCTTCTAGCAGCCAGCTCACTTTCTGCTTTCCCTCCCTCTTCCTTCTATGCTGTCTTCAGTCTTCACTCCTCCCTCCCTCAGCGTATGCAAATTAACCACCATCTTTGTTGGGTTACCTTGCATACTTGCTCTGACTGGCTGTGGGCATAGCGAAGGTTCCGTCAATTAGCATTTTTTCTCTTTTATTAGTGTAAATGTAATTCATATTATCATGTACAACTTTGTACGTAAAGTTCTTATTTTTATATAAGGCTATTTCCCTTGTTGACACCTAGATCAAACCTGAGGGGCCTTTGTACTTAATACTTTCAGTGAACTCTTTCCTTAGCTGTGCCTTCATGAGTGGGGAGGGTCCCTCTCAGACCTTTGTCAACAGCAACTTATAATTCCATCATCTGATTGATGTTAGGAATTCTTATTAACTTCAACATTTGAAATTATATCTTTTAATGTATATTTTCAGTTACTAGTGAGTCTTTAAATTTTTTAAATTTCAAAATGAGACAAAGCCATATTTTAATTAATTAGTTCCATCATCATCCAATAATAATGATGATGGAACTAATTAATTAAAACTTATTTATTTTAAAAATTACACACACACACACACACACACACACACACTTCTTTTTTTTTTCTTTTTTTAAAATATATTTTATTGATTTTGTACAGAGAGGAAGGGAGAGAGATAGAGAGTTAGAAACATCGATGAGAGAGAGTCATCAATCAGCTGCCTCTTGCCCGCAACCAAGGTACATGCCCTTGACCAGAATTGAACCTGGGACCCTTCAGTCCCCAAGCTGACGCTCTATCCATTGAGCCAAACTGGTCTCGACCACACACACACTTCTATTTAGGGTCAGGTAGTTGGAAAGTGAGTTTAGTTTAATTTCAATTTTATACCTTGTAGAGATGAAAACATAATATTTCTTTAAGAAATGAGAAGCCACATGGAATAAAAATATTGGTTAGGATTTATAGATTTATAAATTTATAAATTTATTTATAAATAAAATATAATTCCAATCACTATTAATCTTTCACAAGAGCTTTTAGTTTTTCTCTTAATTTAGGGTTTTCAATGGAATTTGGGTATGTTCTGTATTACTGATGTTTTTTATATATCACAATGCCAATATTTTCAGTAGTTACTACAAATCTGGCAAATGTGTTTCAGGAAAATGCTGTTATTTTTTTTTATGATGTCAAGTCTACATTTTATGAATTAGAAAGATGCATATGGGTCATGTTTCTGACATCTTCAACTCTTAAAACATATCCCTACCAATGTAATTCAAGCTGCCTTTGTTATTTAAAAGTATAACAAATATTTTATCATACTCAAAAAATATGCCCTTGTTTATATAATTGCATTTTCTAGGTAAGCTTCAATCTGGGGGGGGGGGGAGGGAGAGGGAAAGGGGGGGAATGTGTCCTTCATGGTGTGTATGTTATTGGACTGGGTAAATGTTAAATTCCTGAAGGCAGAGATTAGGGCTTATTGATTTTTAAACTGCCCTCCCCCACCCATGTCACTTAGCACAAACTCTGAAAAATACTAAGTGTTTAATGAATATATGTATTTGCTTGAAAAGGAAAGGTTAGTAACAGCGCTGCTTGGTAGGAAACACACAGGAATTAAAATGCTTGGCTTCTTATTCCAATTTGATTCAGGTAACTGGAAAATTCATTTCATCCTTCTGAGCCCCGTAATCCTTACCCTCACCACCTCAAAGTGCTCTTCTAAGAAGAAAGTTAAATAATTGATGGGAAATCTGTTGCCAACTGTAAAGCACTATCCAAATGCCAGATAGATTTTTTTTTTTTTTTTTTTTAGGGTAAGAAAAAAATAGTGCTTTTCAAATACTCAGGAGAGAGAAAAAGAAATTCCTTCCCAGTCCCATCTCCTTTCTAATGCTACTGGTAGATTCAGCAGTTACTGAGCATTGTGGAGTCATTGATGATGGGAGAAAGATTGCACAAACCTTGAGAGGGACAGTCTGAATCCAAAGAGCCTGGAGTCCAATGGAGGAAGACTCAAATACGCAGTGAGGTTGGTGCAGTTGCTACCATCCCAGGAGCAGGATAAAGGGGATGGCAGTGGGGATTTAGAGGGGAGAGAGGGGAGCATTTGAGGCCCTGAGATTGCTGCTTGGAGACCAAGTGCTCTACTTTGAGGTCTACAAACAATAGGCTTCTGTGACATTTGTTCAACAGTGGATTCCCAGACCTACTATTGGAGTCTTTTGCTGGCCTGTTCCCCCCCCCACTGAGTTTTAAGTGGTCTTACAGGTCATGCCGCATACCTGTATGCCATTTGTTATTGATCAAAAACAAACAAACAAATAAACAAAAATAAGACCCAGTGAAACAGTTTTTATCCAGAAAGCTTCAATTCCTTCCATTTGATGGTCATTCCATCTGCTTACGGATACTCTCCCCCCCCCCCCCAAAAAAAAAAAACACACACAAAAAAATCCAGCTTTCCCAGATGCTACTTTGATGGTTTGGGGCTCTTACATGATTGGTGATTTTTTTTTATAGGTTTAAAATCCTTTCTTCCTACTTTTATTGCTTGCTCCAAAGCAAAACTGTGGGGAAATGTATACAGTCATGATGTCATAACATTGTAGCGCAGTGCACTAGTCATGGGGTGGTGGGATGCCGGTGTTAAACCCACCACTCAGCCAGTCACATAAAAGTACAGCACAAGCACTTAGGGATAGTACATAATACTCAGTATTGACAATAAATGTTTATGTATTACTGTACTATACTTTTTATTGTTATTGTAGTGTGTACTTTTTCTACTTATAAAAAAGGGTTTGCTGTAAAAGAGTATGCTGTGTTACCTAGGCATCAGCCTCCTCCATTCCCTGTTTACCAGGTCTCTTGATTTTATCATTTTCTCTTGTGCTTGATTGAATCTTAGGTTGTTTTGTACAGTCATGTGCTGTGCAGATTTGTAGTCTAGGAGCCATAGGCTATACCACCTAGGTTTGTGCACTCTTTGATGTTAGCCCAATAACAATAAATTCACCTACGGACTCATTTCCTTGTGGTTAAGTGTCACTTATGATCTGTCATGAATTCATGGGGAATCTGCAGTTACCTGCTTAATCTTATTGTCCCAATTCACTTTGTTGAAAACCTCATGTCCCAAAGTAGGAGATAGAAAAAGCTGTGAGCAGACAGCAGTGGCTGGAAGGGAGGAGAACATGCTCTCTCCCCTGAGTGTCCCCATTCAGCAAGGGCTGTCATGGTAGCCATGGGAACTTGGCTCTGAGTACTGGGAATCCTGACAGTGATGCAAACACAGCAAGAGGTAGGGCCCTTGTTAAACCTGGGGGGGCGGGGAGGGTGAGTTATATAAAGGAAAGGCAGAGTTTATTAGAATCAAGGCTCCAATAGCCTACAGTTATTCCAATTTGATTCAGGTAACTGGAAAATTCATTGTGTGTTTCAACATTTATAAAACCTTTATTAACCACCTTCCATGGTTTGAATGCACAGTGCTGGGATGAAAACCCAAACTGGTTTTCATCCCAGCACTGTGCATTCAAACCGTCACCCATCACTGGTTGGGATCACTCAGGAAAGTGAATGAATTTCCTTGTTAGCCTAAGCTAATCTAAGGCAGGTGCAAGCTGAAGGTAAAGCTTGTGTATGGTTTGGGTAAGTTTATGCTACTGTAGTTGAACGCTGTTAAGATCAAGGGTTTAAAAGAAACTCCACTCCATAAATAGTTTCTGTGGTCCAGCATGTGGTTAAATCTGGCAGGTGTATTGGAGTGTTAGCTGGCGATGTAAGCAAGCATCACCTAGAATAGCAATCACCAACCTTTCAGACCTCACAGACCACCAGTGGTTTGCAGACCACCGCTTGGCGACTGCTGACCTAGAAGACCTCATATATGACTCAGGTCAACTCTTGTGTTCTGTAGGCCTCCTCTTCACATACAGATGATTTTACTTCTGTGTCAGGAGATGACATCCTTCTCTTCTCTGGAGAAGGTACTGGATTGTGTTGGCAGCCAGGTGGCCCAGGAGGCCTGCATGTTTTTCAGTGAGCGTTCTGATCTTCATTGTCATTTGGGTAGCTCAGGTCTCAGGTTTTGGGCAAAGCTCAGACAGATAATCCAGGCAGGTTTTTGAATTTAAAAAGAACCGTCTCTTCTAGTCCAACTTGAAGATGAGTATGGATGCGTTTGTAGGATCCAAATGGCTAGTGCAGCTAGTTCTCTTGGGAAAGAAAGAAATTAAAGCAAGGAAGAAGATTGGAGCATGCTTTGTTTTCTTTGCCTATATAACTAAGATCCCTGATTTTCTTTCTCATTAAGTCCCCAATTGCTATTTAGGTCTTCTTAACTCTCTAACACATAAGATGGAATTGATTCCAACTTCCCTTTCATCTTCCCAAACTGTTTCTTGTATTTCCATTGCTGCCATAACGTTAATGCATTTGTTCTCCTTATCCGATAAGGCATGAAGGTGGGATTTATTTAGTTTATCTCTGTAGCTTAAATATCTCACAGACACCTCCTTACATGGAAGGTGGTTAATAAAGGTTTTATAAATGTTGAAACACACATGCACAAATACACCACACACACACACACACACACACACACACACACCACATACACCACACATACACACACACACACACACACACACACACACGGAAGATTATCTTCAGAGTTAGTAAGATTTTTTTTTATTACTATGCAGTACCAATTGTGAGCATCACCTTATTTTAACTAGTCAGATTAAAGTACATACATTTTCAAAATTAATAATTAATTTGTTTTTCCTTTTGGAAATCATGCAATCATTCTAAAATTGGTTCTGTGAATAATCCATTTCAATATTTGTGCCTAAGTACAAGGCTCATGCAGAATGTTGCTTTTTTTTCTTTCTTTTTAGAAACAAGTTTAAAATTTGTCTGGTTTCCTTGGGAACCAAGCTACAGACACAGAGGAGATGAAGTAAGATTCATAGTTTTGTGATTGTTGCTGCTGCATAGAATTTTTCCAATCATTTTATTTTGAATGTGGCATTTACAATCAGCAGGCATGCAGCAACTTTAATTGACCAACTTTTGTCTTCTTAGTACCAGGCAATTTCTTTGAAATGGAAATGAATCAGAAAATGGCAATTTATTTTTGGCTTTGTCATTTAGCATTTAAAGCAAAACTAAGGCTTAACTTTTATATCTGATAAGAAGTTTATTAACTTAACTGAATTACTAAGACCAAGCAGTCGTAGTATTTGATAATTTAATTCTAAATGCCCATGAAATGTAAAAAATTATGGTACAAAAGTCAGTAAGATGACATCCCTGCCTGAATGATTTTTTTTTTATTTTATAGTCTAGCAGGCGTCTTCAAACTACGGCCCGCGGGCCACATGCGGCCCACAGAGGAGTCTGATCCGGCCCGCCAGGTTTTTTGGGCAGTGAGCGCAGCTGAGGTGTTACAGTAGGAATTAGTAGTTCATATAGTCCGGCCCTCCAGCTCTCTGAGGGACCGTGATCTGGCCCCCGCTTTAAAAAGTTTGAGGACCCCTGGGAGGAGAGCTACTGCAGTTTGCATGTGTAGGGATCGTGTGTTTTTTTTTTTGCAATGATTATAACTCTATCATTGGAAGATGATTTAACTGGATCCTCCTGATACTAACTCAGAAGCTATATTGGTCCAGACTTAGATCTAAAGACTGCAGGGTGTAAAACTTGCTTTGTAGTCCTTGCCTGAAAATAATTCATACATTAGTGTGAAAGAAATGCAAACTGACCTATAATGCAAACCAGACAAGTAGGTAAGTGCAAGGGTGGATTTAGAAGAGAGCACAATAAGCTTGCAAGGAGAGAGGGACTATTTCTGGATGACTAGATTGGTGCCTATAATAGAGTAAGTGCTCAGTATTTTTTCTATAAATGAATTTTTAATCATAATTTAATAAAAGTTTTAAAAATTTTATTAATCAAAGAAATGCAAAAGTAAAACAGAAAAATAAAAAATGAGATATTATTTTAGTCTATATAGTTAGCAAATTATATATGTAAGGAATTTTTAAGAAGTGTATAAGATTAGCCAGTTCTTCTTTGAAATGAAAATGCCTAGTGCTGATTAAAATACTTCATGCTGGGAGGTGGGAGAGAGGAGAGCAGGAGCAAGAGAAAACTAAAGAACAAGGGAGAGAGAGAGAGGAGGGAGAGAAGCAGATAAAGAGAGGAGAGAGAGAGAGGGAATATATATATAGAGAGATATGGAGGAAGATGGCGAGGGACAAGAAAGGAAGAAAGAGAGAGGGAAGTCAAAAGATATAAAAATGTTAAATGATTTTGGCAACTTATCTGCGATAATGCTAGTTATCTCCAGGTGGTATAATTTAAATGATTTCATTTATTCTTTATGCCCAATAAAATGTGTTAGAATAAGCATATATCACATTTATAAGAAATATTTCTCTTTTGAAAATATTTATTTACTGCTTTACTCAAAACTCTCTAATTTTATTTATTTATTTATTTATTTATTTATTTATTTATTTTTCTTTATTGATTAAGGTATTACATATGTGTCCTTTTCACCTCATTGCCCACACACCCCACTCATGCTCTCACCCCCCTGTGGTCTGTGTCCATTGGTTAGGCTTAGATAAATGCATCAAGGCCTTTGGTTGATCCCCTCCTTACCCCCACCCTCCCCTATCTTCTCTCTGAGGTTTGATGATCTGATTGATACTTCTCTATCACTGGATCTATTTATGTTGTTCATTACATTCCACAAATGAGTGAGATCATGTGATATTTATCTTTCTCTGATTGGTTTATTTTGCTTAGCGTAATGCTCTCCAGTTCCTTCCATGCTGTTGCAGATGGTAAGAATTCCTTCTTTCTTTTACCTCAGCATAGTATTCCACTGTGTAGATGTATTATACCACAGTTTTTTAATCCACTCATTTGCTAATGGGCACTTAGGCTGTTTCCAAATCTTAGCTATTGTAAGTTGTGCTGCTATGAACATAGGGGTACATATATCCTTTCTGATTGGTGTTTCTAGTTTCTTGGGATATATTCCTAGAAGTGGGATCACTGGGTCAAATGGGAGTTCCATTTTTAATTTTTTGAGGAAACTCCATACTGTTCTCCACAGTGGTTGTACCAGTCTGCATTCCCACCAGCAGTGCATGAGGGTTCCTTTTTCTCTGCATCCTCGCCAACATTTGTTGTTTATTGATTTGTTGATGATAGCCATTCTGAAAGGGGTTAGATGGTACCTCATTGTCATTTTTATTTGTATCTCTGGGATGATTAGATACTTTGAGCATGTTTTCTTATGTTTCTTGGCCTTCCTTATGTCCTCTTTTGAAAAGTATTTGTTTCGGTCTGTTGCCTTTTTTTTTTTATTGGGTTGTTTATCTTTCTTTTGTTAAGTTGTATGAGTTCCCTGTAAATGTTGGAGATTAAACCCTTATCGGTGATAACATCTATAAATATGTTCTCCCATGCAGTGGGCTTTCTTATTGTTCTGTTGATGGTTTCTTTTGCTGTACAGAAGCATTTATTTTGATGTACTCCCATTTGTTTATTTTCTCTTTAGTTTCCATTGTCCTGGGAGCGGTATCAGTGAAGAAACTGCTTCGGCATATCTCTAAGATTTTGCTACCTGTGAATTCCTCTAGAATTTTAATGGTTTCCCATCTTATGTTTAATTATTTTATCCATTTTGAGTTTATTTTTGTGTATGGTGTAAGTCGGTGGTCTAGTTTCATTTTTTTACATGTATCTGTCCAATTTTCCCAACACCATTTATTGAAGAGATTGTCTTGACTATTTAATTCCATTGATCTATATGTCTGTTCTTGTGCCAGTATCAGGCAGTTTTGAGAACGGTGGCTTTGTAATACAGCTTGATATCTGATATTGAGGTCCCTCCTACTTTGTTCTTTCTCAGGATTGCTGCAGCTTTCAGGGTCTTTTTCTTTTATTCCAGATGAATTTTTGAAGAGTTTGTTCTTGGTCTGTGAAATACGCCATTGGTATTTTAATGAGGAGTGCATTGAATCTATAGATTGCTTTGGGTAATAGGGATATTTTAATGATGTTTATTCTATTAATTCATGAACACAGTATGTTATTCCATCTGTTTATGTCTTCCTCTATCTCTTTTTCCAGTGTCCTGTAGTTTTCTTAGTACATATATTTTACCTCCTTAGTTAAGTTTATTTCTAGGTATCTTTTTGTGTGTGTGTGTGCAATGGTAAATAGGATTTTTTTTTAAATCTCTCTTTTTGTAAGTTCACTATTTATGTATAGATTTCTTGGCATTAATTTTGTATCCTGCTACATTGCTGAATTCATTTAAGTTTAATAATTTTTGATGGAGTCTTTAGGGTTTTCTATGTACAGTATCATGTCATCTGCAAATAATAATAGTTTTACATCTTCTTTTCCAATTTGGATGCCTTTTATTTCTTCTTGTCTAACTGCTAAGACTAGCACTTCTAGGACTATGTTGAACAGGAGTGGTGAAAGTGGGCATTCCTGTCTTGTTCCTGTTCTTAGGTGAAATGGTTTTAGTTTTTGCCCATTTGAGTATGATGTTGGCTGTAGGTTTGTCATATAAGGATTTTATTATGTTGAGGTATGATCCCTCTATTCCCATTTTGCTGAGGGTTTTTATCAAAAAAGGATGTTGGATTTTGTCAAATGCTTTTTCTGCATTAATTGATATGACTATGTGATTTTTATCTCTCAGTTTATTTATGTGATTTATCATGTTTATTGCGGAATTGTACCATCCTTGCTCTGCATGGGACCGGGCTTCTGGTTAAGATTTCCGTCAGTTTCGGCAAACCTTTTGCCTCTGAGTACCAAGTTTGCTCAGTGGTGTAAAAAATTTAGTTTTCTATTTTTTTTTTTAATGTTTGTTTGGGTTTTATTGTTGTTTTTGTTTTACATAGCCCTTGGAAGCTGATATTAATTTCTGATAGAACTATAGCATGATAATAATGACTAATTTCATAGCACAACTAAATTCCAAATATTCTAGCATATAGTCCTTATAAACAATGAAAATGACATATATGTTACCATCATGCTTTTGGTATCTCCTGACTTTTGTAACCAAAAGTGACTTGAAAAGCTTTGGTTACCCCATGTGTATCATATTCTGCCTCAGTGTAGGAGATACTGTCATCTAATGTATCAGTTCAATATTTTCAGAACTCAGGTACTGTGAGTCAGGCTGAGCTGGTAACATTTTGTGAGTCTGAGGACTGAGCAGTACTGGCTGGGAGTGACCACTCTTCAGAGCTCCACTTTGTTAGCCATTTGGCCTCTGTCTTGACCATCCCCTAAGTTCTGTCAAGTATGTTTTCATCTGGTGGGTTATTACATATTTGTGTTAAACTGAGTTTGGTGGGCCAGTGGAATTGTGGACATGTAGTCTTATGGAGTCATGTGATTATTGAGTGTATTCTCAATTCTATGTATTCATTCAAGAGAGAAAATTCCAGAGTTATTTATGATAGTGAAAACCAAAAACAATCTAAATATGCAAAAGTAGGGTAAAGACTAAGTACATTAGGAGAACTACTCATTGGGCTAATATTCAATTACTGATAATTTTATTAAAATTTTATAACAAAAACCTGTGCTTATTATATAATGTGAAATATCGATAATAAAGTAAAACAAAATGGTATTCATGTCATAAACACAATAGACTGTGCATCCTGCTGAAGAAGAGATCAAGAAAGTAAGGGGCTAACCCTGACCTTCTCTCTCTCTCTAAATACATTATTATAGTTGCTTTTCTGCTGGAAGTGCCCATGTTGATGTTAAGGTTCCCTGCAAGTAGTTTTCTTACCAGAATTTCAAACAAAAATTGGGGCCAAAGCTCTGTGTACTTTCAGTTTCCTCCTCAGCAAGTTTTGATCTTCTTGCCTTCAGTTTATCCTGAGCTGAGAACCAGAGTGGTTGAGGCACTGGAGTCCCAGAGAGCTTCTGACCTTGTTCTCTCTAGGAAACTCGGTGTTCCTTCCTCAAAAATGTTTCTATGTCTACTTCCCAGTCTGTACCTGATATTTTCCTTTCCTACTCTGTAGACTTAATCTGGGAACACTTACATACTCACAGTTTTCTAAACAAACACGTTTAAATGGTAAAAAAACATAACTTTAAAAAATAAGAAGCTATTAAATAAAATAAAAATATATATATAATAATATGATTGAATGTTAGATAAGCCATTGAATGAAGCTTACTAAAGGTTTTTCAAATGCTAAGAAAAAAGTGCTTAGGAAAAAAGATTGAGTCCAAGCTTGAGTGTGTTATATCATCCCCATGGCCAAAACCAAGTGTCTATAAAACCACTTTAAAAATTCATATAGCAGCAGTGTTGTAGAAATGAGTGATTTCTTTTTTTTTTTGAAATGAGTGATTTCTGTTCTCTCTACTTCACTGATTTTTTTTTTTCAGATTTTCTGCAATAAGTGCATAAATGCTTATATTAATCAGCTGTAATACGTATTCAGAACATGACTATATGGGGAGGCTCATCTTTAATGATCCCATGCTTTTTCCATTACCTGGACAATAATAAAAACTGATTTGTCTGAATGCTCAAGATCCCTAGAAAATGATTTCAACCCATTTTTCTATCCCGAATTTTCCCTACTGCTGGAAGCATTCTCTGTGCCATGGCCACATTGTATTTTATTGTTTTATTTATTGATTTAACAAATAATTTTTAAACATCATTTAGTTGCCAAACACTAGACATATAGTGTGGATAAGAATGAAGTGATTTTTGTTCTCTTAGTTACCATTCCCTCTACAGAGGAAGACAAACCATAAGCAATTGTCCTCAAGATTGATTAGTTGATGATGGGAGGAATCCAGGGTACTACAAAACTGCATATAGCAGGAAGACCACAAGGACAGGATTAGTACTGGAAAAATAGTTTTGTTTAAACAAAGACTGCAAAGAAATGAGTACAAGTTTGCCAACTGTGAAGCGATAGGATGTATGATGGTGGACAGTGGTAAGAATAATGGATTATAGATCTCACTAAGACAGGAATTGTGTGTGTAGGGGGGGCAGTGGCCGGAAGTACTAGAAGTATGAGTGGTTGAGACAGAGTTGGATGGCTGAGGTGAAAATTTTAGAGTACAATTTTATGCATGATATGGAAGTGGGTAGTTGGGTGGAGTGGAGGGAAAGATCATTCACTATGAGGATGTCCATGATCTGAGGGCAGGTATTAGATAGGTTATGTGTGTGGAGGTTGACCTCACCAAGGAAGATAGGGAGGGAGGGATGGAAAGAAAGGAATGGCTAGGCTTGTTGGCTGCTGTTCACACAACTTCCTCTGCCTCCACTCCCTACAGTGTACATACTTTAAGGCCAGCATAAACCATGGTTTATTCTTTCAGACCATCCTTAAATTATCTAATATGATATGTTACTCCCTTCCTTTGATTGCATAGCATCTAATGGCTCATTCCTTGTGTTGGTGTTCAATAAACATTTGCTGAATTTAATACTTCCATGAGCCATGGCTGTTAGAAACAGACTTTTGGAACTGAATGAACTCTCTGTTTAACCTGGGACTACTTTTATGTTCAGAAAATAATAGTTCAGAAAAATTGGCTTACCTATTCTGAGAGCAGATTTGTCTAGAGCAGCAATTTTTAACCAGTGTTCTGCAAGAGTTTTTAAAACATGCAATACCTAACTATTTAGTCAGGAGCACTGACCTCTTTTTCCTTAGTTTGTCAAATAAAGAAATGACAACAGCCAACACAATAATAGCCATCGGTGTAAATGATTCAAACTTATACCTATTTTTTTTTCTGCTTGGCAAAAATATATATTTGTTATGCTGCAGAATTTAAGTAATTAATTTGTGTGCCATGAAATGAGAAAGGTTGAAAATCACTGGTCTAGATTATAGCAATTTGTGTTTTGCATTTTATAATCAATAACATAGCTTAGAAAATAATTTTTCATGTACAGGTGGGGCAAAAGTAGGTTTACAGTTATTAATATGAAAATATAACACAATATTTAATAAATAATACAGAAAATGCCAAAGGACATATGAAAAAATGCTCAACATCACTAATGATAAGATAGATGCAAATTAAAATGATGATAAGGTTCCATCTCACACCTGTCAGAGTGGCTACCATCAATAACAAGTTCTGGTGAGAATGGAAACTTAAGTACATTGTTAGTGGGAATGCAGACTGTTGCAACCACCATAGAAAACAGTGTGGAGTTTCCTGAAAAAATTAAAAATGGAACTGCCATTGGACCCAGTTATCTCCCTTCTAGGGATATATCCTAAGGAGCCTAGAACACCAATCAGAAAAAAAAATATGGGCACCCCTATGTTTATAGCAGCATTATTTACAATAGACAAAATCTGGAAACAGCTGGAGTGCCCATTTAGTAGACGAATGGATAAAAAAACAGTGGTACATTTACCAGTAGAACACTATGCAGCTGGGAAAAAGAAGAATCTCTTACCATTTGAGACAGCATGGGGGGACATGGAAAGTATTATGCTAAGTGAAATAGGCCAATCAGAGAAAGACATGTATCACATGATCTCACTTATATGTGGAATCTAATGAACAAACTAACTGATGAACAAAATAGTTACTGAGACATGTAAACATGCAACAGACTGATGAATCTCAGAGGAAAAGGAGAGGAGGTAGGAAGATTAACCATAGAACTTATGTGCATCTATGCAGATTAACCATAGAACTTATATGCATATATGTGTAGGCCACGGATAAAGACAATAGTTTGGTGAAGGCCTGGCGATTGGGGCAGGAACAAGGAAAGGAGGGTAAATAGGGGGATGAAAAAGGGACATCTGTAATATTTTTAATAATAAAGTTGAAATAAATGAATACATAAATATAAAATAAAATAATAATGTAAATATACAAAAAATAAGCTATTTCACATACCCACCACTGTAACCCTACTTTTGCCCCACCCTCTAATTGTGCTACAAAGGCAAAAGTATGGCTGTTTAAGTAGTCACTTAATGGCTGTGCTTTTGTTCAATGTCTGGCTATACTCACTTTTCTGTAGATAAACCTGCAACATCAAATAAATTACCCGATTCCAGTCAGATGCATCCAACGTCTGGAATCAAGACAAATTATATCACTTGACTGTCACAAAAAATGCCTCTCCTGATATGTTGGAGCCATTTGTTTAATGACACAATTGCTAGTGTGAGGAACAGATGACTGTCTCCTTTGTAGTTCAGAATTCCTAGGGCCCTGCAGAGCACCAAGCAGTTGCAACAAGATCGGTGTGTCTGGGCAATTCTGCAGTCCTGGTGCCTCAGTGGGACAGGGGTGATGGCTCTGTTCCGCTGGAGGCAGTTCATCTGCTGCTTTTTGGGGTGGGTGCGAGGCTGTTACCTAGTGGCTCTAGTCTTCTTGCTTGGCTAATTATTTGAAGCCAGAGGATTCCAATTGCAATTTCAAATTTTGTCCGTGCCACTATACCCCTGCAGATTGTGTGGATTCCTATAAAGAGGTGAGTGAAGGTTAAAAGGTGAAATAAAATTACTGCTTGTATGCATCCAGCATTTGGATTTGATTGGGCTGGAGGATTCAGAGGAGGAGGCATCTGTTTGAAATTTCTGAAGTTAATTGGGAAAGCTTCCCAGACAATACTCCAAGAAACTCAGCTCTGAAAAACTGTGAGTCTAACATGCAGGTACAAGGGCAGTTCTCTTCCAAAATTGCTTACTTCCTGGATCCAATGACAAGAGCATTGGGGTCTCTAACTGGAGTACACAGCAGACAAGAGAATGAACTGGGGTGCCAAGGTCGAATGTCCATTCTTATGTTCTAGCCCCAGAGAGTCTGATTTAATGGATGTACGGTAGGGCCCAAGAAAGTGCACTTTAAGAAAACATTACAGGTGATTTTAATGTAAATAGTCCATAAGCCATTCCTTTGACAATCATTGGTGTTAAAAATGTAAAGATAACGGGTTTGTGGCAGTTCAAGAAAAGAAGAGACCTCCCCAGAGAAGATGTAATGGAAGAGCAGTAATTAGTGCTCCACTTTACAGTGTGGGAGGAATTTACTGCTCATGTGCTCTGTAAATTTTAACTTGAATTCAATCTGCATAATCAGTGTCCCTTTCCTTTGAATTTCTGACTGCTCCAAACCCTTTGTTTAAAGAACAGAAGCTAGTGATTGTCCTTCACCTTAAATTTCACCTGAGGACAGAGTCATTGTACAGACATTTCAGCTACTACTCAGAGGATACATAAATTGAGGCTTTGCTTCCGTGACTGGAAGGTGTTCAAGGCAAGTGACAGTACATTCTCATACCATTTTGAGAGCTAGTTCACAGAATAAAGCATTTCCCACCAAGTCCACGAGATGGCACCCTCTTACCACTTCTCATACCAACCAAGCCGGCCTGTTGATGTGTCCTGACAGTGGAGAATCTGGGGAAACCTTGTCAGCATTATGGAGCAGGCTTGCTTGAATTATTCTTAGAACGCTAGGAATGACAATAGGCTCTGCTCTTTTCCCACTGTCCCAGTGGTGTCTAATGGTGAAGGTCACATTATCCTTTTCCAGAAACAATGGTAGAATCAATTGGCTAAATAAAGAACACAAAAACAACCTCACACAAAGACAAGAGGGAAAAAGACGAATGACAAAAATAATACCAAGAATGGAATGAGTTCTGAGAGTGAAAAACATATATTCCTTTAAAAACAAAAAGATTTCTAATATACACACTGAATGGGAAATATTGGGAAGTGAAAGAAGAGAAGGGAAGTGTAGCAGATGGGGAATACAGGTTCAAAGAAATTTAAATAAAATCTTTCTTGCCCTTTTTCTAAGGTGAGCTATCCAGGTCACACTAGACAGCCCTGGAGGGAATGAGGGCCTTGACATGCCAGCCCAAGTTCTAGGGCTTGGCTAAAGAATCATGGGCAGCCAAATAGTTAGTCGTTATTCTGTTTCTTTCTCACAATCAGCTAATTAAAGTTCATGTGGATGTCTATGATCCAGTAAAATCCTATCATGTTATAGGGACTTCTGGAACTCCAGAAATCCAGGGCCTGAATTTGAGGATAGATCAGGAGTTCCTGGAGGAGCCTGATACCTGGCATTCAGCACCAGTGCTTCTCAGTTATTATGCCTGAACCCTCTCATTGTCACCTGCCCACTTTGCTGCTCTCCTATCCCCCATAAGCTGCAGAGCTTTGTGCTTATGTCATGGACCAACACATGACTGTGAGTTTTCATCCAGACTTACTTTGTGTGAAGCAAATGCAAATGCCTTAAATATGAAAATGAATGGTAAAACGAAATTCACACCAACATGCAGATTTTGTTGTGCTAAACATGATCTTTAAACCATTGTTGTTTTCTATGCTTGAGCATTCTTGAGATACATATTGAATGCAGGTACTAAACAAAATGTTATTTGAAATATTAAGCCAAAATAAAATTATTAGCTATACATCCTCAAGCAGAACACTGATTATGTCACACCCACTTTTCAACATCTTCAACAGCCTGAAAGATAAAGTCAGATACTAGGCTAAGTATTCAGTCTTCACCATCAACCTTTCCAGCCCTACTTATTACCACTGCCCTGTAATATTTCCAGTTATTTCTGTTTTTATAAATTTCATACAGTGTTATATTTTCTGAAAATTTTTATGTAAGGGAAATAAACAATATTTCATTCTGACTATCACATTTGGTGTTGATTGAAATCTGGATTTGGGGAGACACTGTAATAGATCTGCACAGAACAATGAAAACCTCATTCAAGGTCATTTCTGAGTAACTGTAATGTTTACATGTGCTACAAAGGATGTGTATATCATTATAAATGTCTGAATTTCTCTGTAATAAGTCTTAGATAAAATTCAATCTTCCCCCCAGAATACTCATGCTTCATGATAGATCCTATTAGTAATAGAAGGCATGTGGCTTCTGTCTTTCTATCTGATGATAATAATAGGTTCTTTAGGTAAGGCTCATTTCAATTACCTGGCAGCATTATTTTGGCACCTTTCAGCCACACTCTAATTTTAATCTGCGTGACATTCAGTAGATCAAAATTAGGCTTATAAAATGTATATACAGTTAGGATTAAGGCAAGTTAGCAGCTAAGACAGTGTTTTATTATCTTTCTCAGGGAAAAGTAGGTTCTGTTGAGTTGATAGAATCTAAAGTACACAATTCTGGTACAACTATGGACCTCTGAACTATAAACATGTCATGGAAATTCTCTGATGGTTGGAGAGAGATTTGGCATTTCTCACCTGGAAACCCAGGCCAGTCTTGGTGCAGTAATTGGAATCTGCCTGTTCCTGCTTCACAAGGTCCTGGCTTTAGAATTGATGAGGACTCACTTGTTAATCTCATCTTCTTGAGGAGAATTCCTCTTGCTGTTTCTTGCACAAGGAGAAGGAGAAAATAATACAGAGATAAGAGATATATCTAAGTGCTATCATTTCCTGTCAAACAGACACAGAGAAGTAAGATCATAAGTTTGAATTTCAATGTGTTGAGCTTCAAAATTTTTTTTCACGACCCTCTTCTTTTCCCCAGTTTTCAAGAATCTCTTATAATTCCTTGTGAAGCAGGAACAGGCAGATTCCAATTACTGCACCAAGATTGGCCTGGGTTTCCAGGTGAGAAATGCCAAATCTCTCTTCAACCATCAAAGAATTTCCATGACATTTTTATAGTTCAGAGGTCCATAGTTGTACCAGAATTGTGTACTTTAGATTCTATCAACTCAACAGAACCTACTTTTCCCTGAGAAAGATAATAAAACACTGTCTTAGCTGCTAACTTGCCTTAATCCTAACTGTACATACATACATACATATATCTAAGTGCTATCATTTCCTGTTTGAAGATGTCTTTTCACACTGGAAATGAACAATGCTCTCAGTGTATTGCCCCTCTTTTCATTCTCAAAGGAATATAATTGAGTACTGAGTGGGTCCCTGGCCCGGGGGTGTGTAACAGTAAGAAGAAATGTGTAGCATCCCTGAGAGTGGTTTCATAGGGGAAGAAGTCAAGGCACAGACAAGAAGAGACTGATGTAGAATCAGAGAGTGATCCAGTGGCTTAACTGAGGTTAGGATCCCAATTTCCTAACTACCTAATTAATACTCTTGCTACCCACTGCATCTTTCCTTAGCCTCTCTTATTCATATAGTCATTCATGTAGACTGTTATTTATTCAACATGAACTCAAGAAAGATAAGGAAAGCTGTTATGACTTCTGTGAAACATCTTATGTTTTAAGATCTAGGATCCTACTGAATCTTCAAAAATTACTAATTGATGCAACTGAAGCTCAGAGAAGTGAAACAATTTGCTTACTTTTGCATAGGTAGTTAAGGGTGATTCTGGCATTAGAATTCAAATTCCCAAGCACAATTCTATTTTTTTATGCCATATACAATTATACCCTTACTAATGCTCAACACAATGTCAGGAATTGAAAAATATATGGTATACATTGTGTCTGGATTTAGGTACCTTATCTTAGAGCATTTCCTAGACTGCCTTAGAAATATAAGCTGTAGTTCCTGCCATCAGTGAGCTCGCACTTAATTTGGAAAGATATTCTATATGTATTAAAGTTTAGGTAAAACTGTAAGTCAAATGTCATTGTCAAATTAGTATAATATTGTATTAGCTGGAAAAATTTTACCAGCCTCCTGATGGATGCTCATAGGGTCTGGTGAGTTAGATTATGTGGCTTGTGAGTAAAGAATCATTTGTTTTATTTTCAATTTGTTGAGTGATTAACATACATTATAAAAGTAAATAGAGTTGGATTTTCAAATGTGGCAGATGCTTGAAATCCTCTTGCCATCTGCCAAACAGAAGATTTAAAGAGATGCTGCCCTCTATCTTTTTGCCCTCTTTCTTTTTAACTTGTAAAGTTTCCAGAAGAGAAATTATAAGAGATTCTTGAAAACTGGGGAAAAGAAGAGGGTCGTGAAGAAAAATTTTGAAGCTCAACACATTGAAATTCAAACTTATGATCTTACTTCTCTGTGTCTGTTTGACTGTATTGGTATGTTCAGGGAATGTTACTCTGGCTATCCAGTTGTTCCAGAAATGTAGAGATCACCTTTGACTCATCCTGTTGCTCCCACCCCATACTACCTAATCATGAATTGCTCCAGTGCCACACTTTAATCTTATTTGTTCACCTAGGCCAGTGGTCAGCAAACTCATTAGTCAACAGAGCCAAATAACAACAGTACAACAATTGAAACTTCTTTGAGAACCATATTTTAAAAACTTAAACTTCTTCTAATACCACTTCTTCAAAACAGAGTTGCCCAGGCCGTGGTATTTTGTGGAAGAGCCACACTGAAGGAGCCAAAGAGCAGCATGTGGCTCTTGAGCCACAATTTGCTGATCATGGACCTAGGCTATTGCAAAATACTCCCAAGCAGATCACCTGAGTCTAAATGCCTCTTCATTGTATATTTTCTCAGACTGTGGTCACAGTGATTCCTCAACATGCACAGGTTTTCATTTTATCCCACCCAACTCTTTAAAACTGTTCAGTCAACCTCTTATTGCTCTTAAAACAAAGACAAATTTTTCCAGTCATCTACAAGACAACTTTTTTTCCTTAAAATTTTTTTGATATTCTTTATACTCTTCCTACAGAGTGTTCCCCCCTACCTGAAAAAGTGTTCCCTTGGGTACCTCCATCCTCAGCCGTTGGACTTCAGCTCGACATTTACATCTTCGGAAAATACACCCTTGGCTGGCCTCTCCTTGTACTAGATTCCTACACAGTCACATACCTCTTCTTCACAGATGCAGTTTCATATTTAACTTGTGGAATTATTTCATTTTCATCTGTATCTCCCAGCAGTAGACTCTGAGCTCAGTTGAGGCAAGAACCAGATCTGGTTTTCCCACCATTGTATCCTTCTGCACATCACAATGCCCAGCAAATAGAAGGAAGTCACTAAATATCTACTGATTGGATGATCCAAGAAAAATGGGGATATTTTTATTTCAGAAAGGGAAGATAAACATGTGGCTTAAAAGTGATCTGTGTGGGATATTTTTATACTGAAAATACTGGGAAAAGTTTGAAGTTCTTTTTAGCTCTACTGAGAATGGGTAAAAGAGCTCTACACTGTGCAGGATGTAAAGCAATATTGGGATGAATTACCAGAGGAGGCTCTAAAGTCTATATAAGTAATATTGATCGTGGCAGGATGTATGTAAAGGGAACATAAAGGCTGACTTGGTGGACTCCTGAAGGGACTATTGCAGAAAACAAAGTTACCTTTTCAATAAAAACCTTCTGGCAATTTTATCTTCCTGCCTGAGCCTTAGGTCTGAATCTGATTGCCCTTTCCAACCATACACAAAGGCAGACAATCCTATGTTGGTTACACTGTGTCTTGGACGATTTTTGAAGAGTTGCTGCAAAGAACAATTACACTTGTGACTAGACCCCATACCTGGTGTTGCAGTTCAGGACAAAGTAGCCCACACTTTGTGACTCCCAGGTCAGAGTCTTTTGTTATTTCACATTTAACCATGTGAGGTGATTCTCTTGGGCCAGCCTCCATCCCTCTGAAACCAAAGGGCTATTTAAATCCAGAGAGGTCTGCAGGCCCTAGATGCTCTGAAATGTTGCATCACATGCAGACTGGTGTCATAGCAACACTGCAAATGCCACAGTGATGATATCCTGGCCAAGCATGAGCTTCTGTTGCAGGAATGTTGATAAGTTGTCTGTCTTTGACCTGAATGTTTCCCTCCTTATGGGGATTTCTGCTTGATGATAGCAGCAAACCTGTCTCTCCTGTGGGTACTCTGCTCTGGTTTTTATCCTTCTGAGCCTGGGGCAGAAGGAGATTAATTGACTAGTGATCTGACTGCACTGGCAACGTCAAACAAAAAGACTGGAAATCCCTGGTTCTGCCTCTTGACTGATGAGAGCCAACTCTATTTGGTTTTCCCGAGGATGGCTTCTTCTAGATTGGCTCTAAGTTTTCAGGAAGGCTTAAAAGTAGCAGTTTTTACCTTCACACATCAACTTAACCAAAGATAAGCAAACCTCTTCATTGAAGATATGCAGATGAAGGAGGCATACTCTTTGTCCTCAATGCTTTAGACATCTGAAAGAGAGGTAAAACCTGAGCCATCATTATAATGCTATGGAAGAAAGCACAACCATTAAAATTGTATCCAGTTAGAATCAGAGATGCTTTCAAAGTACATTTGAAAAATTTTAAAGTGGTAAGATCACATCAATGGGTGAAAATTAATAAAATATTACCCTTCAGTTTGAAGTGCCTTAGGGATAACTTGGAATATATGTCCAGAAGACTTAGAAATGAAAGATCCAAACTGAGGATAGTTGTAGGTATTTGAGATAAAGATTGGATTCATCACTACAGAAAATATTATTTTAGTCAATTGAGGTGATATGAATTTCAAAGAAGAATAGAATTCAGAGAGTGCATTTATTCAAGGAAAAAGAAAAAAGACAGGCAATAAAGGTGAACATGAGAGTGGAGTAGAGTAAGAGGCTGTGTCTGAAGCTCAAGGAAGGTGAAGATTTTACATAGAGGGGTTCCTCAGTAATGTTTCCAGATTATGGGAGGCTGAAGAAATAGTAGATTTGGAATGGGGTCACTAGCCTATAGTCTCTCAGTGTTCTCAGAAATTCCACTGGCTTTTCCTAAATATTTCTGGCTAATGGGCGGTACTCTTACCCAGCTTTTTCTTTTTACAAGTAGCATGTTTTTCTCTCATCATCTGGTATTTCTTGGATGCCTTCGAATGACTACTGTGGTATTTTTATTTTCCTAATGACCTTGAGACTGGCCTTGCCAGTCTTTTTCTGTAATCTTTGCAGCTCTATCAGCTTCTTCCTCTAGTCACTAGTCTCTTGAATAACTTCTATTTCCTCCTTCCTTTCTTAGAGAGTTCTTTCCCCACCCTCTGCTTACTTATCTATGACCCTTTCTCCCAGCAGATCTTGCTCCAATGACCTTCTAATGAATCTAAGGTGCACACTACAAAGATTCATTTCAGATTACAGTGGAATCTTGTTTCCCGAAGGTCTCGCATCTCTAACAATTCCCTTCTTATTCTGACAACCCTTTCACGCTGATACCTGAATAATCAGTCATGCATCTCTCAGGTGTCAAAGGAGAGAATGTGCAATTATGAGTCTGTTTGCCACTGTTAACATCTCAGGATATTGTGCTGTGAATATCTGCGTGTGTGTGTGTGTGTGTGTGTGTGTGTGTGTTTTACTTTTGTTGCTGCTCATAATTATTGTTAAATTTGCATTTTTATTGTACATTTCCTTTCATTTTTGTTAAATTTTTATTCTAATTTCATGTCCTTTTTGTTTTAAAAGTGTTTATTGATAAATTAAGGCAGTATAATAGACATGTAAGAAGAGTTAAAACAAGGACTCATCTGGGGGTCTGGAACATATTAATTCAATTTGCATTCTTTTTAATGGGAAAACATCAGTTTTTGAACAGCCTTTCAGAATGAATTAAGTCTGAGAAATTTGGTTCTACTGTATATCATTCTCATCCTTAAAATCCTGCAAAATTTTATTTTTTATTTTTAAAGGGAAAAAGCCTCGGCTCCTTGTTATAGTAGAGAGTGAGCCCTCAAGGAATGATCCTATACAACACATGTGTCAAACACAAGGCCCGTGGGCCAAATCCGTCCCGCCAGGCCTTGCAATGTGGCCCGCACCGCGCTGTCATCACTGTACTCCGCTGCGTTTCCATCACAATGACAGTTTATGACTGTTCAGTAAACCATTCGGCCCGCGATTTAGGCTGGATTTTAGATTTTGGCCCCTTCTCTGATTGAGTTCGACACCCCTACTATACAATAAAAGGGTATCATGCAAATTGACCCCAATGGTGGAATGACCAGAATGACCGCTCAACCAGTCACTATGAGGTATACTGACCACCTGTCTGTCCCTTTCCCTGGCTGGCAGGCTCCGATCGCCCGCCCAATGATGAAATGGGGAACCAAGGGTGGGTGGCAGCAGGGGGGGGCGGGGCTGACTGCCAGCAGCTGGGGAAGATGGCCCTGATCACAGGCCAGGCCTAGGGACCATACCTGTGCATGAATTTCATGCACTGGGCCTCTAGTTTTTGAATAAATAAGTTAACTTTTGTGTCCTTCGATACCTACCCAGTTTGTGGTGGGTCCCCATCTTTGAATTCTCCAGCATCCAATACACCGCACTTTGTATGTAGTCAGTTATAAAAAAATTATGGGCTGCATTTTAGTCTTCCCTGGGAAATGCCATCCTAGAAGTTTAACTTACATGAAAGAAATCCTTAATCAGGCAAGCTACTCAGAAACAGGTGTAAAGTTAGAGGTATTTTGTAAGTGCAGTGATTGGGGGAAATAACATTATCTAATCTAGTCCAGTGGCTCAGAGAGCTCATTAGTACACCTGGGGAGCTTTTGAATCCTGCCTGTGTCAGTGCCTTATCACAGGCTGATTAGCTCAATTCATGATCATTCCTTTCAACAGAGGTTCTTCAAGTGTGGGCCTCTCATCAGCAACATTAGCATCACCTCAGAACCTGTTAAAACTACAAACTCTTGGTCCCACTCATACCTTCTGCATGAGAAATCCAGAAGTGAGACCTAGCAATCTGTTTTAGCAAGGCTTCCAAGTGATCCTGATGTGTACGAACGTTTGAGAACCACTGATTTTCAGCACTAAACTGTCAGTGGGGTCAAAACTAGACACAAAACACAGGATTCATCTTTGGTACCTCACTATAACACAATAGGGCATTTGTGGTTCAGAGGGGTTCTACTTCTTATCAGTTAATACTGGATCACCATCTAGAAGGAGAACTTCTTTAAGACAAGGATGTGACTATTTCAACCTGGGTTCATTCCCTCAGAACCCCAGCCCAGCACTTAACATATGAAGCAGGTGATCAGTAAGGGTGAGAAGAAAACTTTGAGGATTAATTGGATTGAAAGAAGTAGATGCATTAATTGTGATGTGCCATTATCTGAATCTGTATTGTTTTTAAAAATATTCTTTAAAAATTATTCTCTTTGGAAACACCAAGGAATTATGAATTCAGTTATGCAACTGGTATTTATCATTTAGGCCTCTAAAAATGTGATTGGAGGCTTAGCATGGTAATACATAGAAAATTGCTCAACACAGAGAAAATGATAGCAGCAGATCAGATAAGCAAAGACCAAACAGAACAAGGAGAAGAAATGCTTGTTTTGATTGATGGTTGGTACACTTCAGCAGCAATACTTGTTTACTTCACTTTTTAGAGTAACTTGCCTTTAAAAAAAAATAAAGAAGTACCTCGGTAGGCTCCTTTCCTTTACAGTTGAGGGAAGTAAGGCTCAGAGATGCACCCACAAGTCCCTGGCTGAGCAGTGCTGTTCAGGACCAGAACTTGATTATCAGGACTGCTTCTGGCACCAATGGTGCCCTGACTCTCTGAAATTTGTCATTGGAGAAGACCCCTGAGCCTGGGGAGGATGACAGTGAACAGCTCTAGAAGTAGGGGGGTGGAGAGAAGTACTTTTACTTCTTTTCAAGTACTTTTTTTCTTTTACTTTTTTTCAAGTACTTTTACTAATATTTCCTGTCTTTTGTAAGTGACTTTCAGTTTCAGAATAGAAATACTCACTGTTTCCCGCCCCCCTTTAAACATTATTCCTCATTTAGTATTTAAAGAAATAAAGTTATTTACTTTTTAACTAGTATTGCTGAAAATGAGAGAGAGCGCTAAACTAAAGAGGATAAACCCATGATATCTCCCCCCCCCCCCAACTCATTGCCTTGATTTTTTTTTCTTCTTCTGATGCTTTCAACTGGTTGGTTTAAAGGTAAAGACATAGACCAAAGAGCATTGGAGTAGCTGTGTAACTCCTTTTTCACTGAGGAAATAGACCCAAAGCGGGATGGCATTGTCTAAAGTGTTATAGGTGGAGTAATTGGGAGAATGAGACATAGAGCCATTTCTCTTAATTCTTTCCTCAGTGTTCTTCGAACCCTTCAGTGGGTAAGATGTCACCACTGGGGATGTGCTCCTAGAACTGAAAAGCAGTTAGGTGAAAGTCCTGCTGCCCCTCTAAATGTGGAGAGAATCCATTGTTAATTTATCCAGGATACTTATGATCATGAGGGGTTTAACTAATTTACTGTGGTCTGGGGGCATATGTTTAGAGATAGTTTTTTGTTTATTTTTCCAGTTACTGCTGAGTCACAGTTATTTTGGATAACAGTGGAGGCTGTTTATGGTCCCCCAAATCAACCCCACAACCCATTCTCTAGTTCTATAGACTACTATTGTAATCAAATAGAACAAATAAGACTTCAAAAAAGTCAACTCCATGTTAAGACTGAATCACAGAACACTTCCTTTCTTTCCTATCTGCCAAACACACATACTCAGGTGCACACACACATGCATGGTCACAAGCTTGCTCCCATGGCAATACACATAACAGATGGTAAAGATTATGGGTTCAGGCTGCCCAAGTTCAATTCTGCCTCTACCCTTTACTAGCCATGAGATTTTTGGAAGTTATTTTATCTTCCTTGACTTTTTTCCTCATTCTTCAAAAAGCTGGGATTCTCACAGTTTTGGAGGTAAAGTTGATGTTTTGTACCTCCACTGCCCAGAAGCTAATCAACCTTCAGCTTCATGGGTTTCTCATTTGCCCAGACACTTCCAAGATCCTGAGAGGGACCCTAGAAATGAGTTCACATGTTCATATGGTTCTCTCAACTTGCAAAAGTAAGATATTTTGACCACAACTGCTTAGGCACAGTAGCTTTTTCCTTTTAGCCATCTCCTTTATCATCACTCATTCCCTGTTGAAGGATGGGGGAGTTGTCACTGCCATCTTTGGATCTGTATAAGGAAGTTGAACACTGTGTCTGGACGTTATAATGTTTATGTTATTTGTAATTTTTAAAAATGTGTATTTTGGCCTGATTTATTTTAAATTAACACTGACTTGATAAGTAATTTTGTATTTGCTTCAAACTGCATGAGCTTCAGCTACACAAAACTTGGCTGCATTCCTGCAGTTGCTAAAATGATTTAACCTCGGGAAGTTTACAGATGCTATAGACCACTTTGGCTCATTACATTTAGGTGAGATATATTAATTTACTCATGCTGCATAACAAATTGTCATAAATTTAGTGGTTAAAACCACATCTGCTTCTTATGATTCTGTGGGTCAGGACTCTCTTGGCACAGCTGAGCTGGGTCCTATGCTCAGGATCTCAAGGCTGCAGTTACTGGGCCTGTGGTTCACAATGGGAACTTGGGGTTCTCTTTTAGGGTCATTAAGGTTATTCACAGAATTCAGTTCCTTGAAGTTGTTGGACTAAGGCCTCTATTTTCTTGCTGGTTATCAGCCATGGCCATTGTCAGGTCCTACAATCTGCCCTCAGAATCATACCAGATGGTCATCTCCATAGGCAGTTCATAGTATAGCATTTTGCTTTCTTAAGACCACCAGGAAGTTCTCTCTCTCCTGCTAAAAAGGAACCCTATATAATAAAGAAGTAATATGCAAATTGACTCTCACACCCTCACAAGATGGCTGCCTATGACCAGGTCAGCAGGTGAGTTAGTAAGGGACAACCAAATAAGTGAACAAGCAGGGTGTGTGTGGCAACCAGGCCAGCAGGGGGGTTAGTGAGGGATGACCGAATGACTTAACAGCAGACTACATGGGGTTACCAGGCTGGCAGGGGTGGTTAGTAATTGATGATCAAATGACTGAACAGCAGGCTGTGTGGGGCAACCAGGTCAGCAGGGGGGGGGGGCAGTTGGGGGAAAACAGGCTAGCAGGAGGAGCAATAAGAGGCAACCAGCCTGGTGGGAGGGGGGGGGGGCAGTTAGGGGTGACCAGGCCTGTGGAGGGGTGCAGTTGGGGGTAACCAGGCTGGTGGGGGGTTGGGCAGTTGGGAGTGATTAGATTGGAAGGAGGGTCAGTAAGAGTGACTAGGCCAGCAGAGGGGCACTTTGGGGTCACCAGGCTGGTAGGGGGGGCAGTTAGGGGCGACCAGGTGGGCAGACAGGTGAATGATTAGGAGTCAGCAGTCCAGGATTGTGAGAAGATGTCCAACTGCCAGTTTGGGCCTGATCCCCAGGATCAGCAATTTGGCATCTCCCAAAGGGTCCTGGATTGGAGAGGGTGCAAGGCTGAGCTGAGGGAACTCTCCCCAACCCGCTCCCATCCTCGTGAACAAATTTTGTGCACTGAGTCTCTAGTCTAGGGGTGTCGAACTCAATCAGAGAAGGGGCCAAAATCTAAAATCCAGCCTAAATCGCGGGCCAAATGGTTTACTGAACAGTCATAAACTGTCATTGTGATGGAAACGCAGCAGAGTGCAGTGATGACAGCGCGGTGCGGGCCACATTGCAAGGCCTGGCGGGACGGATTTGGCCCGCGGGCCTTGTGTTTGACACATGTGCTCTAGTCTTATATAATCTAACTTACCCAGGGAGTGACTATCCATCATAATCACAGCCCCACTCATGCTCAAGGGAACAGGAGGTGCCACCTTAGAATTCTATCTATGACAAAGACAAAGGCATATTTTTGTGCTGCTTTATTTATGTTCTTTTAACACAATAATTCTGTGAGGCAGGTATGATTATCTCATTTTTTTAATGATCAAGCTATGAAGACTTTGAGGAATCAAGTAATTTGCCCAGACTCAAGAAATCAGAGTCTGGATTTGAATCCAGGGCTATCTGACTTGAAAGCCTGAGTTCTTTGCAACATACCCATGGCCTCCAGAATTGATTGCTTGTCTACACAGAAAGACCTATTAAAGCCTCTCTGAGTACATCAGGTCATGCAGAATATATGGCTATCTTGTGATATGTCCTGCCTCTCTTAGGTTTAATAAATATAAGGTTTGTGTATCAATCAATGTGGAATATAAGATACAATTTAAATGCTAAGTACTCCAGTACCACCTACCTAAAGTTTTAAGTTGTCCAACTTTTGATTTTAATTTAGCAAATAATTTTTTATCTTTCCATGTGAAAAGTTGTAGGGGCAGTAAACATTTATGAGGAATATGTTGTAGATGGCTATTTTTATAAAAATAATCATGGCAGAGTTACAAAGCACTAACTGCAGTCTAGAGACATGGGCTCAAGCCTTCATTTACCAATTACTACAACTTCCTAACCTTCAGTCTTTCGCATCTGTAAAATCTGCCTTGGAAGGATACTTGTGAGGATCAAATGAAATTTGATAAATGAGACAACATATTTTTAAATGTAAATTATTACAACTCAAGTTTCATAGGCTATCCTATAGGCCAGTGGTCAGCAAACTTATTAGTCGACAGAGACAAATATCAACAGTACAAAAATTGAAATTTGTTTTGAGAGCCAAATTTTTTTAAACTTAAACTTTTTCTAATGCCACTTCTTCAAAATAGACTCACCCAGGCCATGGTATTTTGTGGAAGAGCCACACTCTAGGGCCAAAGAGCCGCATGTTGCTCGAGAGCCGCAGTTTGCCGACCACTGCTATAGGTAGGCTGTTCAAGGCCCTATAAAAGCACGAGGGAAATGATGATTCTCCTTGACTGGGTGATTTGGGAGGTTTCTTGGATGAGGTTGAATTGAGGTTGGGCCTTGTAATCAGATCTGATGACCCTGTAGAGAAAGTAGAGTTTATGTAGAATGGAGGAGATGCTTGCCATTTAGTTTTTTATAAAAATATCTCTGGATATTGAGTCATTTCCACTGAACTGCAAACTTGTGTTTCATATGTAGCACTAATTCATTTAATACCATATAATTCACTGGGTGCCTTGCTGTAATGACAATGATAATCACATAAGTGACTTTCACTTTGGGACTTGCCCCCCGACATTTCTAAGCACAGGTTTTTAAATGTCCAAAATCAAATTATTTTTCAAGGAAGTAGAGTTTAAAATAATTTACTTCTAATATATTGACTAGCAAAATGAAGAAACGAAACTTCTGCTGGGACTGACCAGCAGACCCCCAGAAATGGATGAATGATTACTCTGATGCACTTTTGCTGTGAAAGAGAGGGGTAAAGAAAGGACTGCCTTGCTAAAGGAACCAGATAGTAGCTTCAATTGCCTGCCTCTTCAGGCCTTTATTGTAACAGCAGTTTGAGATAAAGTTTATCTTTTAAATACAATCAGTAGGGTAAGTAATCTTGGGAGGATACATGACCTTTAAGCAAGGACACCTAAAGATTAAGCATAAATATTCCAAGAGTCTGCATGTGAACAGATTTGTCTGGAAAGGTCAAAGAATACCAGTAAATAGGAGTGCCGCCTTCGACCAACTTCCTTTTTTGAAATTCTTCCTTACAGACTTTCCTACCAAGTCTCCTGTGCTCCCCCAACAAACTTCCTTCTCTTTGAACAACACCTGATGATAGAATTGATATTTATGCAAGTTAGAGAATGTATTAACATATGAACAACAACAACAACAAAAAACAAGCACATAAACAAAACTAAAAATTGGCTTTGTTTTGGTTGAGCAGGGAGAGTTACAGCACACCATTATATATATATTAATATAGTTATTATTATATTATTGTATTATATATATGAATACTACATTCTACTTTATTTTATTTGACTTGATAATATGATTTTTAAAATATTGCTGTACATTTCATTGTGTAAATACAAAAAAAAAGATACTTAGATTTTTATCTTTTCACAACATCTCTTACTTATCCAAAATTATCTTGTAACATGGTTGAACCCACCTTACCTCTTACTATGCATGCCTCAGTACATCTAGCCAATTCTGGGTTTGCCTTTGAAAACGTGGACTGAGAAGAGCTCATTTTACATTGTGTTGTTCAGAATGTATCTTATTCTTGAAGGCCTGGATTTACTGTTATCCTTTCCTCCACTTGAGTCAAGATTCTCACAGCACTTTGAACAAGATCATGAGTATTTATTCTTCCCTTTAGTCCAATTATTGTCTTTATTAAGTTCTGTTTTCTTCATTACACTTACAACTATTTGAAGATTATCACTCATTTTTAAAATCCCTGTTAGCATTAAGAGCATGGCGTGGGGCATAGCTGGTGTTAGTAAACATTGAAAGTTGGCTGTTGAAGGAAGTCCCTTGAATAATAGGAACTAAGGGTGAGAAACCACACACAGGCAGGCAGACCTCATGTAAATGGTGCTGTCCAGGTGAGTGCTAATGGAAACCTAGATGAGGGGGGAGCAAGAGTAATGGAAAGGAGACAACAAAGAGACACTGTGGGGTTAAACAATGAGCAAGTTATGTCTGTGTGCACATGTGTGGTATGCTTGAGGTATGTGAAAGAGAGGCTGCCAGGTATAGTTAAATAGAATGCCCAGCTTCCTTTTCAATGACCAGGTGAAGGTTAATGCTGTTACTTGAGAGCTGATGGAACAACCTAGGCTGGCTTGACATAAGGAGTTTAATGTCTCACCAACATTTCCAGATAATAAAAAGATTAATCTGAGTTATACTTTATAATAATCATATATTAATATACACATACATAAGCAATTTGTAGCCCTTATGAAGTTGAAAATTTTTAGTTATTTTTTTTTTAGCCAGTTGAAATGAACTAGGACTTGGGACTAACCTATTTAGAGGTGACAGAGATGTTTAAGTTAAGAATGGTATTTAAAACCGGAGGGCCTTCAGGTGGGAGAGGAATTGTTGAAGGAACTAGGCATGTTTCATTCACAGAGACAGAAAGAAACAGAAGGGTAACATTGCTCTCTGCAAAAATCTGAAAGGCTGCCCTGTGAAAGAGGTGCTGGAATAATTCTGAATGCACCCAAATGGTGGATCTGGGACTGGGGACCCATTTTCTCTTACACTCAGAGGGTATTTTTATAGGCATACTTACTTAGAAGGTTGAGACAGCTCACCAGTGGAGATTTTCAAGAAATGCTTGCATTGCTGAGGAATTGGACAACCTGGCCTTCTAACCCTCTATGATTCTAATAGAACTGTTTTCTTTTCAGCAGGTTTTGTAGATTGGACAGATTTGTCATTTATCCCTGTCATTAAAAAACAACAACAACAAAACAAAACACATTAATTTAAAAAAGTACAATGGTGTAAATAAAGCAGTATCTTGTTTGTCCTTTGTTTCTAGACATAAACACAATAGACATATAGGATTAAAGTTGTTTTGTTTTTAAAATTCTCCTTCACGTTTTTTCTTTTTAATGCAACTTTACCATCAGGGAATCAAGCTATTTTGCTTCTCCCCTTTAGCTAAGATCTAATCAGGCCCTTTCTATTTGAACTGCCAAGAAAATCAACCTGATACGAAACTTAAATTGAAAGGTTTCACCTACTATGGGTGCCACCAAGGTTTCTCTATTCAGACCCAAGCTCCTGTGTAAGTAGAGAGCTTATCTCTGAGGTTCATTGTGGGTGGTAAAGACAGTGCTTGCCTTTGTTAGAATGATCCAAGTAATTTCTCCATTCAGATGACAGTTATGTTGGAGTTTTAAAGATAACACATGTCCTTGTCTATTCCTTCATTCCTGGGGCTTTCAAGATTTGTTCAAAATAATATTTAATGCTTAAGGAAAGCGGTTGACCCCATTGTAGCTTGGGGATGACAGGCAACCTTGGGTATCTCTTGAATTAAAAATGCCCTCAGTGGAAGTAAGACATTGTTGATATTGTGCATAAACTCAACTTTCTTAAAAGCTTACATTTTTAGCTGAAGCCGGTTTGGCTCAGTGGAAGAGCATCAGCCTGGGGACTGAAGGGTCCCGGGTTCGATTCCGGTCAAGGGCATGTACATTGGTTGCAGGCACCTCAGTGGGGGGTGTGCAGGAGGCAGCTGGTCGATGTTTCTCTCTCATCAACGTTTCTAACTCTCTATCCCTCTCAATTCCTCTCTGTGTAAAATCAATAAAGTATATTTAAAAAAAAAAGCTCACATTTTTAGAAATTGAGATGTTCAGATAACAAATATGCCCCAATATACTAGTTATAGTATAGAGTTAGGATTTTTTTTTTTTTTTGTATCATTCGGACTGTTATCTTTCCTTACCTGTACTCTTTAAGATTCATCCAGCACTGCCCTTCTTAAAATGTTTTCTATTAAAAAATAGTAGTTAGCCCTGGCCAGTATGGTTCAGTTGGTGGAAGCATTGTCTCTTGCATGGAAGGGTCATGGGTTTGATTCATGGTTAGACACATTCAATCCCTGCTTAGGTGTGTACAGGAGGCAACTAATCGATGTATCTGTTGCACATTGATGTTTCTCTCTCTGTCTCTCCTCTCTCTTTTTCTCACTGACTCTCCCTTACTCTCTCTAAAATCAATATGATTATATCCTCAGGTGAGGATTAAAAAAATAGTAGCTAGTGAACTGCTTTTCTTTGTTTTCCTTTTCATAGAGCCAAATAAATTTAATTTTCATATAACAGGACTAAATATACAAACAGAATACCTTCTAGCCAACATATATATTACTTTGAGAAATATTTGTGCATTTTAAAGTAACTGTAGAGAGTGGCAATCAAAATCGAAATGGTGGGGTGGGGTTGTGATTGTTTAAGGCATTTTGTTTCAAGGAAGATCCAATTGAAAAATTTTAATTGTGCTAAAGCACAACAAAATATACCAGTTTACAAATTTTAGGTGTTCGGTTCAGGAGCCTCAGAATTCCAGAACTTTTCAATTTGCAAAACTGAAACTCTGTACCCACCAAACAATTCCCCATCCCCCAGGCACTCAGCCTCCTGGAAACCACCATTGTATTTTCATACTTTTGGTTTCTATGGATTTGACTATTCTAGATGCCTCATATGAAAGTAATCATACAGTGTGTGTGTGTGTGTGTGTGTGTGTGTATCTGGCTCTTTTCACTTGGCATATATCCTTAAGGTTCACCCATGTTATTGCATGTGACAGAATTTTCTTCCTTTTTAGGATGAATTGTATGTATATCACATTATCTATATCCACTCATTCACAGATGGATACGTGGGTTGCTTTCACCTTTTGGCTATTATAATAATAATGCTACTATGAATATGGGTATGAAAAGAAAGGCCCAATTTCTAAAGTAATTGTAATTTCTCCAAAAATTGCTAGTACTATTTAATAAAAAATGGCATAGTGACATCTGAGATAATTTTATTACCATTGCTATTCCACTGTGTGGCTTTGAAGGAGGCAACTGGAATGGCTATGCCTTGGTATATTAGTTAGTTTAATTGTTGCAAATAATATCTTAAATGCCTTTAACCTCATTTTATTTTCTTTATAGTAGTTTATGACACAACACACCAGCAGTAATCTTTTCAGAATTGCATTAACAGATACCTTCTCAAATTTATAAATATTCTTGTCTATCTTAACTCATTTGTTAAGATCAATAAACAGCTGGCACCGGTTTGGCTCAGTGGATAGAGCATCGGTCTGTGGACTGAGGAGAGGTCCCGGGTTCGATTCCGGTCAGGAGCATGTACCTTGGATGCGGGCACATCCCCAGTGGGGGGTGTGCAGGAGGCAGCTGGTCGATGATTCTCTCTCATCAATGTTTCTGACTCTCTATCCTTCTCTCTTACTCTCTGTGAAAAATCAATAAAATATATATTTTTTTAAAAAAGATCAATAAACAGCAAAGGCTAGGCCAACCTCTGCAGAAAGCACTGTAGATTGTATTTTAAACCAGCAAGCTTCATTACTGACCAGATTTCTTCTTACTTGTTTTCATGGTATCCTTCAGTGAGCTATCCTGGTCTTTGGGGTAAAAGGCAGGCACTGAGTTCTAGAGAAGGAGTATTGGATGTGAAAAGGGGGAGATTTTATAACTTCTTAAGATACATGAAGGAAGTGAAAGAGGAAGGAGAGAAAAAAAGGGGGGGTAAGAGAAGAAAGCATTGTTTCTTTCAATCAAGTTCTATATTATATAATGTACTATAGACAACCAGCTCCTTCCCCCTCCCATCATAATATAATCAGTTCTTTGAGTTACCCCTCACAAACCTGTTTTTAAGAAGGGTTTTATGATTGAAATGATTAGACAGTAAGGACTGTTAGATGAAAGTTGGGTGTCTTCAACTTCATGAAGAGGTGCTCCTGATGCAAACCTCTCCCCCACTTCACTAAATGAACTTGCACATTTCTATTTAATTTAGGAAGTCTTTCTTTTTTCCAGGTCTTTGCAGGTGGGTAAGATAAACATAGTTCCTGCAGAAAAGCAGTTCATGGACTTGTTGGGAAAACCAACATATATAAATAATACATTGAAGAATATAGAAGTGACCCAGGGAGCTTGAAGGAGGATTGACTAAGAGAAAAGCAGGAAGAAGAGGTGACATCTGAGTTGGGACAAACACTGGAGAGCTAAGTCCTGGCAGGAGGATCACCACATGCAGAGTTGCAGAGGCTTCGAGGTCTATGAATTACTTAAGGGAACAGCCTCAGATTCTTCACCTGGCTGGTGTGGCTCCATTGGTTGGGAGTTGTTCCTTGCATTGAAAGGTTGCAGGTTCAATTCCTGGTCAGGGCACATGCCCAGGTTGCAGGCTTGATCCCCATAAGGGTTGTACAGGAGGCAGCCAATGGATGTTTTGCTCTCACATCAATGTTTCTCTCTCTCTTTCTCCCATCCTTTCTCTCTGAAATACTCAATAAAAATGTTTTAAAATAAATAAATAAATTAATTAATTAATTAATAAAGTTAAGGTGCTAGAGTAATTGCTTCATGAAATCCCTTTTTATTCTTCCTGTAATTCTAAAATATACAGATATTGGCTAACAGCTTTTTCTCTCTCATATTTTTACTGTTTCAAATGCTGATATTGTCACCAGGTTGGGGAAATGTGAGTTATGCCCAGGTTTGGAGTTCCTTCTATCATACCCTGGAGTACTGCTCAATCATGGGGATAAAAGGGAAGACTCACTGACAGGTTTTAGGTTCTTTCTATGTTGATATCTTCCCAAGTAGTGTTTCTTTTATTCCTAATATACTGACTATTTTTTAATTTTAAAAGGAAACCCTCTCTGGGCTATTTGGCAATTCAGAGTGTAAAAGCCACCATTATCAGAGTGGTTATTTTATGTCATAGTAATTTGTTTCTATTATCTTCATACCTGTGAACTTTTCTTCCACTTTCCCTCCTGACACTCTGCTTTCTTCCTTCCAACATACAGTTAATTAAAATACCTGCTTCTAAATGATGAACTTAGATCCCCTGCTTCTAGGAAGTCCTTCTAGTGGAGGGAATCAGACATGACTAAGACACATGTCAATATAATCCGAAACAGGAAACTGTCTTTGCTAAGAGAAAGCCAAAAAATTCCCTCAATACTCAGAAGTGTGTGTGTGTGTGTGTGTGTGTGTGTGTGTGTGTGTGTGTGATTGTGTGTGTGTGTGTTGGTGGGGGAGTCCTGTGAGGAGGTCACAGGAGAGGTTGCAATTGGGAAGACCTTGAGGGGTTGAATTAAGGAATGTATTTTCCACCTGACCCAACTTTTTACACTTAATTTCCTTCTGTTTTGGTTGGAGAAACACAGTTGAGGTGCTAAGATGTTCTCTGTGACTAGTTATCTGAGTGCTTTGGGCTGACTCTCTGGTATACACAAATATGAAATTAGTAGGGGTGTTTTTTCAGATGCTATCAGGCATATGAAGAGGCCGTGCTTCCCATACCTGCTCCTCTGCAGGTGGCTGCAGTAAATGGGCTTTCCCTCAGCTTCTGGGAGATTGCCTGGGAGGGAGGGCTCTGCTCCCTGCTGCTGTGTCTTCATTGCACTGATGCTCTATCAGGACTGTATCAGCGGGTGCAGTTTAAGAGTTTCTCAATATCTTCTCTTGAAAGAATTTTTTTCTCCTCAATGTGGTACTTATACTTCCTTTCAAAAACACATACTATTAAATGACATGATGTGAGAACCACTAAACCATTATTCATATTATATCCCTAAATGAAGAAAATATCCACCTTGTTGTTTATAACTAACTTTACATTGTGTTTCTTTTCCCATCCAGATAACACAAGTTACCAATTGAATTTCCCCTGCTAATTTAAAATACTATTTGTGCTTTTTATGTTTATTGAGCCTAGATTATATTAAGTACCACCATGTTATATAAAAAATGCTAGCCCTGCTGATGCAGGTCAGTTGTTGAGCATCAACCAATGAACCAGGAGGTCACAGTTCCATTCCTGGTCAGGGCACATGCCTGGATTTGATCCCCAGTAGGGAGCGTGCAGGAGGCAGATGATCAGTGATTCTCATCATTGATGTTTCTAGCTCTCTCTCCCTTCCTCTGTGAAATCAATAAAAATATATTTTAAAAAATGCTACATTTACCTACTCTTAAGTTATTAAAAAGTCCCAGATGATCACATTCTAATAAATAGTTGTCATTCAGTGCATATTATGCATCATGAACTATTCCAAGTAATTAATGTATTTTTTTACTTATTCCTCAGAATTAGGTTTAAATTCCTCATTAATTAGGTTTAAATTTTATGTTTATGGTTTAAAGTATTACAGATATCCCCCCTTCCCCTTCTTCTCCCCCCCACCCACTGACTTCTCCCCAGTGCTCCCCGCACCCTAGGTCTTCATTGCACTATTGTCTGTGTCCATGAGCTATGTATATATACATATAAATTCTTTGATTAATCTGTTCCCACCTAACTGCCCTCTGAGATTAGTCAGTCTCTTCCATTTCATTCTCATTTTTAGGGTGACTGCCAAGCTAAAAGACAATAAATTAGTAATTAGCCTAAGGTTCTATAGTTACTTAGTTAATGAATTAAGATTTAAACTCAGGATTTTCATTACAAGTCAAACACTTTTTTACTCTTAAGACATTTGGTTCTTTTGAATCCTGGTGCTTCTTATGTAAGTGTCTGTCTTGGAAACATAGCTAAAGATAAAAGTAAGTGCCTGTACTGTTTCCTCAGCTCTTAATATAGTTACTGGGGTGTTACCATCTTTCTTTTGTATCACACCTTTCATCACCTACAATTCTGAAGTAATTTAGTAAAAATAAGAAGGAATATTACTATCCATACTGGATTATCATCCTCTGAAATGGGTTAGCTCTGGGATAAAATTAAACATCTAATTTGAATAGCCACACAAATTTCTAAAATTGAAGCCTAATATATGTTCAATTGTTATAGTCCATTCTGGTTGCTATGACAAAAATGCCATAACATAACTGGGAATCTTATGAACTACAGAAATGTACTTCTCATAGTTCTGGAGGCTGAGAAGTCCAAGTTCAAGGTGCCAACATTTTGTCAGTTGCTATAGGTGGTGCTTTGTAGAAGGCATGACAAAAGGAATGGTTTAGGAAGCTCTCTGGGGTATCTTTTATAACCACCTCCCAAAGGTTCTACCTCTAAATACCATCACATCGGATATTAGATTCCATTATATGAATTTGAGGTGGGAGGGCACAAACATTGAGATCACAGCACCTATTGGTTTTCTGCTGCATCTTTTACTTTATACCTTTACTAGAGGCCCGGTGCATGAAATTCGTGCATGGGGGCAAGGGGAGGGGTTTGTCCCTCAGCCCAACCTGCATCCTCTCCAATCTGGGACCCCTCGAGGGATGTCCAACTGCCCATTTAGGACCAATCCTACTGGCCTAATCGGGCAGTTGCACATTCAGGACTGCTAGCTCTTCAACTGCTCATCTGCCTGCCTTCCTTATTGCCCCTAACCGCTTCTGCCTGCCAGCCTGATCACCCCCTAACCACTTTCATGCCAGCCTGATTGATGTCTAACTGCTCCCCTGCCAGCCCGTTTACCCCCAACTTCCCTCCTCTGCTGGCCTGGTCACCCCTAACTGCCCTCCTTTGCAGGGTTGATTGCCTTCAACTGCCCTCCCTTGCAGGCCTGATCACCCACAACTACCCTCCCTTGCAGGCCTGGTCCCTCCCAACTGCTCTCTCCTTCTGGGCATTTTGTGTCCCCATAGGGGCAGGATCTTTGACCACATGGGAGCAGCCATATTATATGTTGGAGTGATGGTCAATCTGCATATTAGTCTTTTATTAGATAGGATAGAGGCCTAATGCACAAGTGGGGGCCAGCTGGTTTGCCCTGAAGGTTTTCCCGGATCAAGGTGGGGGTTCCCTTGGGCTGTTGGGCGGCCTGGGTGAGGCGCCTGTGGTGATTTACAGGCCAGCCATGCCCCCCAGCAACCCAAGCGGAGGCCCTGGTATCTGGAATTTATTTACTTTCTACAATTAAAACTGTATCTTATAGCGGAGCCAAGCCTTCTGCTTGCTCCGTGGTGGCAGCCATTTCTGTTTGGATTTGTTTACCTTCTATAATTGAAACTTTGTAGCCTTGAGTGGAGGCTTAGGCCAGCAAGGGCAGGCTTTCCAGCTTGGCTTCTTCTATTGCCTGGGAAATCCAAGTCTCCCTCCTGCTATCTGTGGCTGTAGCCATCTTACTTAGGTTTATTTGCATACTCACTCTGATTGGCTGATTGGCGTGGCTGGTGGGCTTGTCTGATGGAGTGGAGTGATGGTTAATTTGCATACTACCTTTTATTAGGTAGTATTTGTTAAGTTTAAATGAACAAAAAAGAGCATGTTTTATTTTCCCCTCAGAACATACTGTGGGATTCTTTACCCAACAAAGTATATACACCTCCTGCTGTGCTAACTGTAGAAACTGACAGAGTGATGGAATCATAAACCATCAGAGCTCAAGAGGACTAAGGATGGTCCAGATCTACCTCTTTGTTTCTAAGGTGACTGGGTCCCAGAAAAACGAAGAAGCACCCAGGGTCTTAGGGCAAGTTAATGGTAAAAGCAGGATTAAATACAGGTCTTACACTGTCTGTCCTATACTACTTTCCATGTATGCCCTTGAGAAAGCTTTGGATATTTCACATGGAAAAGAGCTTTGGATATTTCACATGGGACTTTGCAATAACATTTGTTAAGTGTAACACCATAGAATTTGGTCTTCTAGAGCTTTGTTTTACGTGCTATGTATGCTATTTATATCCATTAAGAAAGTTTAGTAAGACACTTCCACCCTCCCTATAACTTTATTGAATTAAATTTTAGTTTAATATAATTTAATTTTGATGTAATAAATTGACTATGGTTATTACTAACTCTGGCCGACCATATTTATTCCAATTGCTTTTATTAAAATATGCAGTAGTACAGAACTTTATTGATTAAATTGCATCACAGTCATTTTTAAAAACTTTCAGTATCTCTCTGCTGCCTGCAAGATGAGGCACAAATTCCACAGCAATATATCCTATTCCCTAGGAAATGTCCCCAAACATCCTTTGGAGAGTGATTTCTGCAATATGTTTTCATACATCATATTTTCTGAACCCAGTGAACTGTCAAACTCTTCAAATACTGCTTATTCATTCATTGTTTTGTTTAATCATATTTGTTTTATTAATCATGAGCTTGGCACTTAAGATATAATAATGCACCAGATACACAGAGTCCCTGCTCAGGAGCATTTCACAGCCTGTTGGATGTCGGACACCTCTGTGCTTCTGTGCATTTCCTCTCTTTTCTCTAATGAGAAGGCCTTCCTTAGTTCCTTTTCTGGGAGGTCTCTGCCTACTTATCTATCCTTGAGTAGGCAGTTCAAATGTCACTCATGCCCCGAAGGATCTTTAAAAGTCTCTTCCAATGGAAAAGAGAGATAGTCTCTCCTGCACATCCAGGCCAGAGCCCACCATGCATGCAAAGGTGTTTCATTCTGGCTGTTATCACATAAAATATCTGGCTTATCTACCAGATAGTAAGTTCTTTTTGGGATAAACAATTTTATTCCCTACCATGTGCTAAGCAGTTTGGCATGTAGTAAGTTCCCAATAAATGAGGGATGGAGGAATAGATAAAATATCTGGATAGATAAAAATAGAGGTTTAGTTAAGTGTAGAAAGAAAGGAAATAAATATTTTTATATAAAACTTGGTAATAGATCACATTTCATCCCTTCAGTGCCCTTACCTTAGCAATATATATATATATATGCCATATATATATATATATGGCATATTCACAGAATTTTATACACACACACACACACACACACACACACACACACACACACACATGCTGGGGATGAGTTGTTACAGAGAACAAACAGGCCATTTATGTATGGACTCTCCTCCACTGGCTCGTGATTCAAATTATAGATGTTCAAGATGTAGGCGAATTCCTTCACTGAATTTTCCCTAAGCTGTAGTTGTTTTTAAAGATGAGTTACAAGCTAATAAACACTCCAGCAATGAGCTGCAAGTTTTGCATTTAATTTAATCTTCGAAGTCAAAGAAGCACCACGGGTGAACTAATTAAAGAAATTATTTATGTGACTATAAAATGCTGCTGCGTTTAATCCATATATTAAAAGCAATGTCTGCCCTGAAATTACCTGATGGAAATCCTGAGGTGAGATTAGTGTCCTGCCTTTCAGCTCACGTGCATTCCTGGCATGCTGCACCAGATGTTTTGCAAGCACTACCTGGTGAAGGAAATTCTCATTAGCATCACAAAGAATTCTGTATCTTGATGACACATCTATGGTTACATAGAGAATTCTGAATCCTTTATCTTATGCAATAAAACAGTAAGAGCAGTCCCTATGGTTTTAAAGAATCCTGCTTTATTTGAATGTAATGTTGAATAAAGAAGATGAGGGGGAGGGAGTGGGCCTGAGCCTTGAGGCAATACAGAAGAAATGCCTACATACATTTCTGCTCACAGAGGGCATTTGGGAGAAACCATTAATATTGCTTAATGGAGATTTCATAAATGATTTGATTTCACCTAAACAGGTAAATTTAAAGGAAAGATAATGAGGAAAGGTCCAAAGAAGAAAATAAAGAATTTCAAATTAAGGATAAGAGAGAGAGAGAGAGAGAGAGAGAGAGAGAGAGAGAGAGAGAGAGAGAGAGAGAGAGAGAAACAGAGAGAGAGAGAGAGAGAGAGAGAGAGAGGGAGGACATGCAAATGCCATCATTTATCAGGAATATGACCTTGACCCACTCAGCAGTTTGGGCTTTTGTTATGCATATGTAAATCAGGCATATAATGTTAATAGTGATACATAAATAACTATCTGGGTGTTTGTCAGGACTGAATGGGAAGTTTGCTATACATATTGGATTTAATTTCTTAGTATTTCTTTAAAACAAAGCCTAAAATATAGTCTTTTATTGAAAAATTAAATCTTATACAGAGAGATCACTGACAGAATAAGAAAGCATGAGCTGTGTTTTGGCTTAAGCCACCGATAACTATGTGACCTAAGGTGTGCTACACCTTCCTCAGTCTTCGGTTTCATAACCCATAGAATGAGGGCATTGGTCTGGATGATTTCTTAGGGTTCCTTCTAGTGCAGTTCTTATGTTCAGTGATTCCATTTCTAAGTCTTTGTAATGAAAGACTACAGTCATTTTCCAAATGATCCTATGGAACAAAAGAGCTGTTAGCCCAGGCTCTGTCAATAAGCAAACAGCAGTTATGCATTAAAATGCAAAATCCTAGCACTTAGTGACTTAATGCTGCATTAAGTTGCTCTTCTAGATACATACTAATTCAGTGGCTCCTTGCAACTGAATACTCTGAAAAGAAAACCAGAGGTTGGCATTTTATGGATACTTCTCGTATAATTCTCTTTAAGTCCTTCACACATTTTATTGGCTCTAGGAGAATTGGTTAGGGAAGCCTTACACATTTTAATTACATAGATTATGCAACAGAGGGCTCTCTAACAAAGAGGAAAATTAGTGAGATACACATTTAGGCTTGATTCTGCTTCAGAAGCAGAATGAGCCTTGCTTGCAGTTTTCAAGGAAGTAGAAGTGAGATGCTGTGCTATCACAGGACTCAGTTAGGATTATAAACTCTTGAGAATGTTGGTATCAGGGATTACTTTTTGATGATTGCAGGGTGACAGTGCAATATTGGGTGGTTAGTGTTCCATCTGGCAAAGGCAGCCACAACATAAATTATGGTCCATCATTCTGAGCAAGCACAGAGCTGTCAGCATCCCACCTTTGGTGAATATTTGGGTTGAACAATAAGGGAAAATAGAGAGAGGATTTATTCAATGCATCAGAGAAAGCTGTCAGGCCTGGAGACAGCAGAACCGATGAGGTGGAGTGAAGAGGAAGTCACCAGATTTAAGTCCCAACTAAATGAATATATTCCTTTTTCAATGTTTTGTTCCATAATAGTTTAATCTCTGTCATGCTTATCCCACACGGTTATTGTGAGGATTAAATGATTAAAAATGAAAACACCCTACTCAGAAGGTGTAATATAACTTTTTCTCAATCTAACTTCCTAGTTCCTCCATATTCTCAGCTATCCAGGAGAAAGCCTGGGCCTGCTCCCAACCTCTCTTAGTTGAGAGCATTTTTCATATCAGGCTCTTCACTCTGCCCAGTGACAACTTTTATTTTCATGTAGGACAATGAAAGAGGGCTATATAAATGATCACACTACCTTTCTTTCTCCCCCACTACTACCCGCATCACATGACTAGGAGGTGACTGATGTATTAGTAAGACTTGGATCCAGACTTCTTTTGTTCAAATCCTGTTCACTCCCTTTGCTACCTTATCATCTTAGCCAAATGGCTTAACTTTTTTGTTTCTCTGTTTCCTCACTGTTAATAATTATACCTTCTTCCTAGGGTTGTTGTGAGAATTGAATAAGAAGATACATATAAAGTGCTTAGACCAGTTATTGGGAAATCTTCAGCACTCAAAAAATATTTGCTTTCATTATTATTGCCTTTATCCAGAGTTATGGAGTACTGCTTGGTGGTGAAAAGTAACCAGTCCATGGGTAGCTCTCTCCCAGGGACTGAGGACATCTAGCCCTGGGCCAGGAGATGGAGGAGATGGAGAGAGAGAGAGAGAGAGAGAGAGAGAGAGAGAGAGAGAGAGAGAGAGAGAGAGAGAGAGAGAGAGAGGAAGAGGTGAAAAGAAGACAAGAAAAGAGAAGAGAGAGAAGAGAAAAGAAGAGAACAGAAGAGAGGAGGAACATCAATTGGTTGCTTTCTGTATGTGCCCCCATGAACCCACGGCCTTTCACTGGGCAACTGAGCCAACCAACTGAGCCACACTGGCCAGGGCATCAATCTCTCTTTTTACTTTAGTTAACTACCCTGAAATTAGAAGGAAGATAAAAGGGAATATCTGAGTTTGTTTTATATAAGTTACATGCTACTGGTAAGCATTATAGTTAGAATCAGAGAGTTTTAGAGAGGTAAGGGACCTCAGTATTCATCTCATTTATCTCAGTATAAGAGTGAGAAAATGGAGACAAGGTTCCATATCAAGTACATAGCATGGGAATGAGATTTGAGCTCCGGTTAAGAATAGATCTATTTGGAACATTTGCTTCTGTTGACTCTCTTTACTGTAGAATGATCTCTTTGATCCAAATGATTGCAAAACTGCTTGTGAATAGTCATCTAACGTATTGCACACCTTTGAAATCTTCATATGATGGGAACAGCTTTATTTTATTTTATACCATCTCTACAACTAAGAGACCACTTCATCATTTCCTATTTCTCCTGCACCACCCCTCAGTCAGAGATAGACGGATCCTGTGTGAACCAAAATTGGGATAGTTTAGTGGCTTCAGAGAGCACTGCTGGGATTAGAGTCATTTGTTCTCATGACAGTCTTTGCTACAGCTACAAATGCTTTTTATTTCTCAAGTAAGTGGTCACCTTGAAAACACATGTGTACATAGAGCATGTGTACTTACTTTTTCCCTGTTGCTTAGAAAACCTAAAACTAAATGTCAGTCTTGGTTCCAAGACCCTTCCAAAAGTAACCTTCCAATAGAGGATTTGAAACATATAGTTATTCCCTTAAAGTTTTCTAATTTTATAGAAGAGTAAACTGATGCACAAAGGTTAACTGACCTCTCTCTGGACATGCAACCTTCTTTTCACAAGTGGGACACATGCTCACTCTCCAATTTTGAAGATAATACTGTGCATATAGCAAGTTAAAAATTGTCAAGGAGGAAACAGGATGGCTGACTTTTAAAATTCCTAACCTCATAAATGTGACAACTGTCAATCCACCATCTAATACCTCTCCATCTTCCTCACTGTGCTCTAAAACATTTAGTTGAGAACTCAACTAATAATTTTTCTTGGTTTATAGTAAGTTTTCTCACATTTGTTTTGAGCTTTCCAAATTTGTGATTATTACTTTTTATTTCTAAAGAACAAAATCAAGGATACTATGTTAAAACTGTGGATGTGTACATAGGTGAAAATATTTCCTTTCTATGATAAGTTTAGTCTCCAGATTTCTGTATGATTACTAATAGTAGACATGGTACATGTAACAACTGTGACGTCAGGCCAGTGTATTTACTTTTCACACTCTATTATGAGCCGATATTTTACCTGCAGAGGACCTTCTATTCATGGGACCACCATAGAGCTCCTAATATGATTCTTTGCCCTCCTAGCCGTTTTCCATTGGTTCTGTGTTCACCTTTAAGCTAATTAGCTTTTGGTTACTTCAAAGTCTCCTACTTCAGTATGGGATCTTTCCTTCACAGGAATCTTGAAGGTCAAAGACCATCCTCCACAGAATCCACTGTGGTTTTGTGTAAACCCTAGGGGCTTTTTACACTGTAAACCCTAGGGGCCTTTCCTGGGGAGCTTTACTCACTTAGGTTTTAATAGGTTCTTATGTTTTCTTTCCCTCACTCTACATTGCCACAATTCAGAGGAATATTATCATTTAGCCTTTCAGCTGTTCATTCGGAAGCAAACCCTTTAATCAGCAATGTCAGCCTTTGCAACACACATTCACACCATACAAAAGAAGTGTTAACCCTGCACTTTCTTCACAGGGTGATCTCAATATGCTTCCTTGACATTCTCCTTGAATCTTGACTCTTGCTCTGTTTTGCTGTTATTTTTTTTTTCAACTAGCAATCGGTTTCATTATTTATTTACCCTTATCTTTCTATTTTCTTTAAAAAAAGAAGTTTTGCCAAGTATTGCTTTGGATGCATTGTATAGTGGTTTTGATTCTTTTTTCCACCCTAGCAGTGCTGACCATAATAATTTTATAGAATATCCTTCTCAGTTCTTGGGTCCCTCCTCCTGCAGTATTGCTCCTGATCTTGACTTGAATATCTCTGATGATGGGAAACTCACCTCTCTGTGGTGTGTACCAGTCTATTTCATGGTTGGTCTGCACTTCCATAAATATCAATGCTGAACTAAATCCAAAATTTTCTCTGGACACACAGGATACCTTGTTCTTTTCCAACAAGAACATGTCAGACACTTGAAGATAGATATCACTTTCCTCAATTCCTCTTTTTCTGACTCTTGTTATTAAACTGGGACCTCAAATGAGGCTGTGATCCCAGGAGAACAGTAGCACAATACCACTGACTTAAATTCTGAGTGGCCTTAACTCAAGGGTTATCTTAATTTTTTTTAACACTTCAACAATGTAAATGATCTCTTTACAAGTTCATGTAGTGGATCATCTAGAAACAGTCACCAAGAGAGTTTTGGATTTGGAGTCATCTAAACTAGATTTGAGATCTTGACCAGACCCATACTTCAGACATTAATTAACTTTCCTGACATTTGGTTTACTCTTTGTACATGTGAATAACATGTGGCCTTATGGGATTATTGTGTATGGAGCTTAGTACTGTGCCTGGTGCATAATAAGTCTTATTTTTCCTTTTCTTTCCTTCCCTAACCTTCCTCTCATTCTCTTCTCCATTGCTGTTGTCTTAGCATATTCAACCAACCAGAGATAGTTTTCTTATTTATTTCTTAAAAGGTCTCTTTTCTTGCCAAAACCGGTTTGGCTCAATGGATAGAGTGTCAGCCTGCAGACTCAAAGGGTCCCAGGTTCAATTTCAGTCAAGGGCATGTGGCTTGGTTGTGGGCACATACTTATTCAGGAATGTACAGGAGACATTGATCAATGTTTCTCTTTAATCGATGTTTCTAACTATCCCTTTCCCTTCCTCTCTGTAAAAAAATCATAAAATATATTTTAAAAAATAATAAAAATTTAGGAGTAGAAATGACCTTATTGGTCACCTTGTTCAAACTTTCATTTGCTCCCCTGATAGTTTTCACTAACCAGCTGGTATATTTCAGTTATTTCCAGTAAAATCTTATTCAGTATCAAATACCTATGATCACAGGATCAGCAGAGTCTTTAACTAATTTTATTTTCATAGCACCCAGATCTATGTGCATACAGAGGATCAAAATATAAATTTATTACCATTTTCATAACATAGCCTGAGTTCTAGTCATATGCTGAGTGCTGTAAGAGACTGCAATTTCAACAAGATCCATTCTTGAAAATTTGGAGTCTAAAATTAGAAATGAGAGCAACTACAAATGGTCCATGAAAAAAACAGCTCAAAAAAATGGGTGACAGCATGAATGTTAAAATTATCAAACCACTTAAGGTCACGTAATCATATTTTGAGACTTTAAAATTGACTACTCATTCTATCTGATGTATGTTCCTTATTGTGAAATTCTTCTTTTGTGAGTGTGTGTGTGTGTGTGTGTGTGTGTGTGTGTGTGTGAGAGAGAGAGAGAGAGAGAGAGAGAGAGAGAGAGAGAGAGAGAGAGGGAAAACTGAAACTATTGGCCTAAAATTGGGTGATGGGGGTTAGACTATAAATCTAGGTACCATGAATACTCTCAGGATATCAGATTTTAATAGATGCATTGAACTGAGAGAGATAGTTTTAGGGGTATTAGGGTATTAATAAAGCAAAATGGTCTACTTGGAAATGGAAGGCCACCCTTGAGTTAACTGAGACTAAGTTTTCTTTTGTTTTAAAATTTTTATTGATTTTAGAAAGAGAGGATGGGGAGGGAAGAGAGAAAAAGAGAGAGAGAGAGAGAGAGAGAGAGAGAGAGAGAGAGAGAGAGAGAAAATAAACATCAATGTGAGAAATAAATATTGATCATTCTGAGCTACACCAACTGTGGCAACTGAGTTTGCTTCTGGATATTAGAGTAAATGTTTTCATTTTTAACTTAAAGGGATAGATGGGTGGATGAATTAATTAATTCAAGTACTTACTGAGCACCCTGTACTAAATGCTATTTTAGATATTGGAGAAGGAAAATAAAACAAAATAGAACATCTCGTCTAGCTGGTATGGCTCAGTGGTTGAATTTTGATTTATGAACCAGAGGGTCACGGTTCAATTCCCAGTCAGGGCACATGCCTGAGGTTACAGGCTTGGTCCCCAGTATGGGGCATGCAGGAGGCAGCCAATCAATAATTTTCTCTCATCATGGATGTTTCTATTTCTCCTTCTCCCTTCCTTTCTGAAATCAATTTTAAAAAATGCAATATCTCTCTGCTCATCTGGGCTTTACATTCTAATGGGAATCTTCTAACCACATGTCTCTTCTACAAAGAAAGGGTATTACTGGATTGGTGAAAGTGGAAATCAGAAAAGGGCTACAGTGCTGGGGAGTCACTTGAGGCAGATTCTGTAACATCCTCAAGCCATCTGGGAATGAACATAACCAAGTACAAACCATGTGGTTCAAGCTAAACTGATGTACATTTTTTAGGAATGTGAGTAGAAGAAATGTAATTTTATCTTATTTTAAATTCTTTTAATTTATGCTTTGATTTAATTTCCCTATAGTTTTCTTATAAAACTCAACTTGAATTACTAAACTAAGGAGGGGAAAGTGTTTGAAGGCCACATTCTCAGAGCCAAAGGGATACTCCCTTGTGGCCAAGAGTGGATAATCACTACCTTAGTTAGTTCCCTGGATGAGAGAGGCAAAAACAATAGAGGGAGAAGTTTTGAGACACTTGGATCCCCCTCCTTTCCAACATTAAATAACCTCTTTAAGGTCATTTATAAGATGTGAAACCCTGCTAAGGGAGTACTAGAGGAATGTGAATGAAAGGATAACAGTTTCATTTTTTCTCTATGTGACCTAATTAGGATATGAGAGACATTGAGTTCAGAAGTCCTAGAATACACTCATAGATCTTCACTCATCTGTTTTGTGACCTTGGGAGATTATGTCACTTATTGGAGTCTCAGTTTTTCTGTAAAATTGGGTATTATTATCTCCTTAACTTTACTCACAACATTGTCAATAATCTGAAAGAGATAATACATGGGGAGAGGATTATTAAAGAGTAAATACTCTATAAATGCAAATGCTAATTCCATTATTACTTTATTACATGATTATAATTGTTTATGGTACCATTTTTTATTGGCACAGAGGGTGGGGGGGTGGTAAAAATACTTTTCTTCCCACTTTCTATGTTCTTCTAGCTAACAGAAATTAACAAGAAAAAAATAAATTTTAAATGTTATTATTGATTTTAGAGAGGATGGGAGATGGAGAGAAATATAGATATATTGATAGGCTGCCTATTGGGGATGGAGCTCAAAATCTGGGCATATGCCCTGACTAGGAATTGAACTGGCGACCTCTTGGTGTATGAGGTGGCACTCAACAAACTAAACCACACTGGTTGTGTGAGAAAATAAAATTTTAATACATGTGCAGAGAATACACATAGGCATGAGGATTCCAAAAACAGTGAGGCAAAATTGGGTATATATGTCATGTAGGACAAATGAAAAGAAAAATAGGGGGAAAGTTTGTAGATTTCAAAAGTAAAAATGGAGAATTTAGGGGTAGCTAAGAGAGTGGCAAGAGAATTCCTGCTAGACATCATGGGTCACATGGGGGGTGACCCAGTTAACAGGCACCGCTTAGAGCCTTCCTACCTACCATATTTAACTCAATTTAGGCTAAGTTGAATAGGCTAAGATTTTTTTTTTTTTTTTGAGCAGGTCTTTACATCTGAATTTCTTAGACAGGAAAAGGGGAAAATATTCTTTCTCAGTCTTTTGTTTCTTAATAACCAACTAAAAATCAATATCCTGAAAGTAAGTTTTAGGGTGGCAAAACTTGATTCTCTTTCAAGTGTAATATAGCGGATAAAAGGAAATAAATTACATGTGTTACATTTGAACTCTACCGATTCTTAACTGAGTGACCTTGATAAAGCAACTTAACCTCTCTGTGCCCCAGTTTCTTCAGTTATAAAATGAGGATAATGGCAGAACATACTTCAGAAGTGTTGTTATAAGGATTCAATATGTCTATAATTGCAGTGCACTTATTACTGTGCAGGAAGCTTAGCATTGGCTCAATTTTACAGAAAAACTCAGACTTCAATTAGTCATATATTTCTTATCAAAAAGAGACATTCGCTATGACACTGATAATGTTTCTACTTGAGCAATAAGGATACCACCATTAGTATGTGTTATAAAGAATAAGTCTATTGTCTTTTGTATTGAGAGATGGCCAAAGCCAGAGAAATACATGTAGTAATTCAATTGTTGAACTGTTGAATGAAACACCATAAAAATTTGTTGTATGAAGGAATTCACAAATTATTAGAGAGTAATTATGCTTTTGGTGAACTATTTTAACAGACAATCTGGCAGAGAAAAGAAAATGGAAATATAGTTACTCTATGGGATGAAATTCATGGAGAAATGGTCTTCTGCCTATTGAGCTTGCTGTGTGAGAGCCTTGGGATCTCTTATTCACAAAGCTTTGAAACAGGGGCTGTCCTTAGAGAGGGATGATGTATGAACAGAGCTAGATTCCTTTGTGTTCCCAACAGATAAGGACATTGACAATATTCCACTAATGAAAATTTTGTTTGCCATTACAATGTCAAGTTGATTTCTAGCCTTTGTGAAATGCATTATGTCCAGGAGTGAATGATGTTGTCTATGAATTACAGATTATGTTTTATATCATTATCACTCTGCTTTGAACCTTGCAGCAGCCTACTTAGATAGGTACTACTAGTTTTATTTTCATTGGTCTATTTTGCAGATATGCTTTAGAGAGTTTGAATAACTCTCCAGTGGCATGCAGCTAGTGAGTGACTAAGACCAGAGACAAATAAGATCATGATGGTATGCACTCTGAGCTTGCTGAGGGCAGGGAGAATGTGGAGGTGTATAGAGTTACCCTTAGGCACCAAAAAAAGAGTCTTGGATGCAATCTGTGCTCAGTTTAGTATTTCAAGTGAATGACTACAGTAGTCCTAGTAGTTTGGTTTGGGAGTTGGAAGACATGACCTATGAATAAGAGGAAGTCTATTAAATATTCTGTGTTTTGTCATTTTAAAATATGGAGAAGATGAGCTAGCAGGCATGGTTCAGTGGACTGAGTGTTGTCCCATGCACTAAGATGTTGCTAGTTCAATTCCTGATCAGGGAATATGCATGGGTTGTGGGTTGGGAATCTATTAGGGGACATGCAGGAGGCAGGTGATCCATGTTCCTCTATCATTGATGTTTTTATCTTCTTCCTCTCTTTCTCTAAAATAAAATCAATGAAACATATTATTTAAAAATATGCAGAAGATGAAGACTGTCCATGTTTTATTTATTTGATGGGAAGTCAGAATATAAATGTAACTAGATAAGTTCCTTTCAGTGTGTACTGGCAACCTTCTCTAAAGTAATTAAAAGTGTTTTCACCCATGATATCTCCAGAATTATAAAGGGAAATTCTCAAAGTTGTGCAAAGAAAGACAGTCTACAAACCAAGGTATTATTCTCCCTCAGATATTCTTCTTTAAAATAACTTGATTGTTTTACCTAAATCATCAGTAGGCTTATTTAATCTCATTCCTGACCCCAAAATACAAAGGTATCGGAAGTGTCCTAGTTACCAAGGAGGAGGGCTTGTGAGATGTAGTGGGCCAGGGAAGAAAATTATGAATTTCTGGATATAAAACAATTAAGTATTATTTCTGATCTCAGTGGCCCCGTTCATATGTTCTACATAACTTCTTAAAATTCCCTTTGCTTACCTTTTTTTTTTTTTTTTTTCCATTGAGGAAATGGAATAATGACGTTGATGAAGACTTACAGGGCTACAAAGCTGAAAAGCATTGTGACAGTCATTGCAGGAGTGCAGGGGGGAAAGTGAAGTCTTTGTGGTCTAATCACCATGTTCTTTTAATAGAGATCTAAAGACAGGAATGATGTTGCTCTCAAAAAGCTGTCATTTATTGTTTCCGTTTTCTTCCTTAAATGTCTAATTTGATGCTGTCATGTCAAGACAGAGAGAACTTCAAACAGCCACTGTTACCTGCTTTCCCATCTTTTCCCCCATCACCCTCTTCTATCTTATGACTGCTACAGTTGTTATCTTCTGCATCAAAACATCCTTATTTCTCACAAACTCACAGAAAAAAAATAAACTCAAAGATTAGTTAATACACATCCTCTTTCCAGGCCCTCTCCCCTTTTTTTGAATGGAGGGAAGTAGGGGGCACTACAATCTTGGAGAAAAGTATTAGATTTTGAAAGTCTGAGTTTATTTCTTCCTTCTAATATTATCTTCACTTAATATATGTATTAAACTCTCAAACCCTGACACCTGAAGAACTTGTTAAAAACTCAAATTCCTGGCCTGGCTGGTGTGACTCAGTGTTTGAGCATTGACCTATGAACCAGGAGATCAGTGATTCAATTCCCAGTCAGGGCACATACCTGGGTTGTGGGCTCACTTGCCAGTAGGAGGTGTGAAGAGGCAGCCAATCAATGATTCTTTCTAATCATTGATGTTTCTATCTCTCTCCCTCTCCCTTCTTCTCTGAAATCAATAAAAAATATTGGTTTCAGGATTCTACTCAGAGAGATTTCTCCACATTGTGAGAAATCAGCAGGAACCTGCATTTTAAAAAGCATCTAAAAAAAAAATAGCATGCATTTTCTTTAAAAAAAAAAAAATAACAACCAAAAAAACTACACTGTCATCATCTCTTTCACTCATTTGGCATTTTTCAGTTTTCCAAATGCTTGCGCATACATATTTAGTTCTATGAGGTGGATTTTCGAAATGATTCTCACCATTTTGAGCATAAGAAAGAGACTCAGAGTTTAGTAATGATCTTCTCGAATCCTCACTTATACACCCACCTCTTGCTAAGATTTCTCACCTTAACTGACCTTTTTCTTCTTGGGTGTTGAATTGAAAAAGGCAAGGAGACCCAAAGCCAGCTAGTACTATCTGTGCCTGCCTTCCTCAAGCATGAGACAGGTCTTCTGGTAGCCAAGGAAGGAAGATAATTTTATCTCCGGAATGTGAACACTTGCCTAATTGGTACAGTGCTAATTTGATTTTATTAATTTATCTCTACTGTTGAAAGTATTAATTTAAAATGATGAGTCCCCCTTGCCCCACCCAGATGTACTATTAAAAAATGCATTCAAATGTTTTGTTCTGTATTGTTAAAATGCCAAGTTCTCTGTCCTAATTCAGCCACACTGAACTATGGCAGGGGATCTGTGCTGCCCACTGACAGCTGGGATTCCCCCCTCTCGGACATCTTGCTATTGAACCTTCCTTACAGCTGTCTGTCCCCAACCTCCTGACTGCATGTTTTGCCCAGAGGTAGCATGGAAGGTCCAGACCCCCCAGACATAGTAGGGTTGTTTGACATAGTAATGCCTGCTCTAAACACCTCACAAACCTCAATCATTCTCATTGCAGATGTGAATTTCTGGTAGGTCCACAGGTTAGCGACCACAGGCAGAGAGTTCCTGGAGCCTCTCCTGCTCCCACATTCCTGTTCACTAGTTTCCAGGGCCTGCATTTTCCTTGCCTTCTACTAGGATGGTCCCAACATACACCTGTTTCTGCTTAGAAATCACCCATTTAATCTCTGGGCACTGCCTTTGACACTTAGCCAGGCGTCTAGGTGGAGGCATTAGAGATATTTGAAGATAATTGAAGAAAGAGTGTAAATATAACCGATAGCCACTTTGAGACCTTGGCATGAATGGAAGGTGATGATTTCTTTTGCATTTCCAAAAACCTTTCATGCTGCATTTTAACTTGGGCGGCATGATCTCCTCTGCTGTGTTTTCTGTCACATCCAGCAGTCCCCACTAGCATCCCTAGAGACCCGATTGTACTCCAGAGCTGCTTGTTGACTGCCCTTGTCCACACTCACCCGCTCACCTTACCTCCATTCTCCCCTGTGCAGGGTGCTCATTTGGTTCCTCATTCTAGGGGGTTAACCTGTTTTGCAACTTTCCAGGCAGAACCAAGAAATCTGGTTGGAAGGAAAGGACAACACTTTTCCTATTCCAGGATGAGCTAAAAGTGGGGCTCAACCTGGGGCCCAAGATAAACAGAGAATTCTACCTGCTCCAGATTACTGGAGAGAGGGTGCACTGCCTTCTTTCAGCTCCCCCACTCTTCCCCCCTTCCCTGCACACTAAGTCCTCCAGAAGGCATGGGGTGGTGTTTTCCCTTGGGGGAGGGACCGGACAGAGCCGACCCAAGCTGCAGTTTCCTTGGTCTGCCTGAGCATTTCTCATCCAAACCTCAATCACGTAGGATTGCGTAGAGAGGAGGAAAGGGGAGAGACAGAAGACAGAGAAGGTAGAGAGGGGTGACAGGAAGGAGAAGAAGGGAGTCTGGGAGCAGAGGGCGCAAGGCAGAGGAGGAGGACCGGAGGAGGACCCTGCTGGCTCTTCCTTCGCTCCTGGAGCCCGGCCCCCACCTGGCCCCACCTGGGCGCTCTGGAGCTTTCTGGAGGGCAGACTAGCAGCATCGGAGGTACTCCCACCACCACTGCTCTTGGGCTCTTAGTCCCACAACCTTCTCAGCAGCAGTCGTCCCTGCGTGGAGTTTCCTATGGAGCTAGCTCACTAGCCCAGCAGGCAGAGCTCACTGGGAGGCGGTGACATCGCACGGGAGCTGAAGCAGCTCCCGGCACCCAGAGCCCCAGCCCATGAATGAGAATCCACCCTGAGAGCCCCCTCCGGGGCTCTGAGCTGCCACCCGCACAAGTTGGGCTAATTGGGAGCAGCCCTCACCTGCCTCCTGGTCAGTGGGGCCCCAGAGTCTGCGTCCCTTCGTCCGTCCATCCGGCATCAGGACTCTGTTGGACACTCCGCCACCTCCTGCAGTGGCCCCAGAGGGCCCTAGGGCCCTGCCTGTGCCCCTGGCGCTAGACCATGGTGGGCGACTGGGGCCGGAGCCACAGCCACCTAGAGCCCAGGTCGCCTGCAGCCAGCCCCCGCCCCACCACCGGAGCGCGCCGGTTACTTCCTTCCTCAGCCAGGATGGGCTCTGCTGGACTGAGCAATCTGCCTCCTGCCCGCTGGTAATCCCCCTCTGATCTGCTGCCTGGGGGCCATCCACTGCCAGGGGGTGCGAACCTGGGGCCAGCCTGCGCGGAGATGACCTGATCCAGCTCGCCCGGCACCTCCTCCCTCCTCTGCTCCCTCGGAGTCTGTGCTGCGGGAGGACCATGGCGCGGAGCTCCAGTTAAAGGCGTGTGGGCGCCGCGCTGGGGAGGACACCTTCGACATCCCTGCCTTTGGAGGGGGCTTATTTAAAGGACTGAGTCATTCCAGATTTATGATTCCCTAAATAATCACCGACTGTGCCCGTTTTCGTGCCAGAAAGCAAGCGGAACAGAAAGAGCACCAGCTCCTCTTGGGACCCCGGTATCCATGCTCCTCGCCCTCCCTGCCCCCCAACCCGCGGGTTGCTCCCCGAGGAGTTGCCAAGCCCTCGAGGATCTCCCTCCCTCCCTCGTTCCCTCCCTCCTCTCCAGCCCCTCCTCCCCTCTCCTCCCCAGCCTCCTGCCCTCTGGGCTGAGCTGCCCGCTGGCGGTGGGGAGTCCGCTCACCGCAGAGGTTCCTGGCTGCCCCCTTCCCAGCCCCTCCCTGGACTCCGCTAACGGCTCCCAATGGGAGAGAGGCAGCTGGTGAGATGCAGCTTTTAGACCCCAGCCATCCGGGAGGAGGGACCTCCGAGTCTCCAGTACCGCGGACCACAGGGAGTTAAATCGCTGCCTTCCTCTCCTCTCTGCGGTCCAAAGGAACGTTTTTATTCACTTTTGAAGTCTTTTCCAATGGGGCAAGCCTCCGTCCCTGGTCCAGACTCTGCTTCCTAAACGGGCTCTGTGGGATGTGTGTGTAGATAGACTTTGGACACCTCTGCAACAGGGGCACGGCTTGTTGTTCTGCACATCTTTCGTTCCCTTCCCCTTGGTACCCTGAAGGCGGGGTGACCCAGCTCCCCAGAGCCCCTGGGACGTGCCAATCAGCTTGGGGTGCTCCAGCCTAGTTAGCAGGAAGGCCTGGGTGCGCCCCGCCCCCGCCCCCTCCGCCAGCTGTTGGGGGAAGTTTACATCTGGATTTTCACACGTTTTTTGTCGCTGCCGCCCAGACTCCGATAAACCTTGTGGGCACCGGTTTTGGGAACTGCAGCCTTTTCAAACATTAGCACTGCCTCCCTCGCGCCTCCGGCCCCGGAGGTCCGACCTAGCCCCAGCGGAGAGCAACCCTGAGGGCGCAGTGGAGCCCAGGGCCCGTGACCCTCACTGAGCAGCTATGGCTGCGGCTATAGCCAGCTCCCTGATCCGGCAGAAGCGACAAGCGAGGGAGTCCAACAGCGACCGGGTGTCGGCCTCCAAGCGCCGCTCCAGCCCCAGCAAAGACGGGCGCTCCTTGTGCGAAAGGCACGTCCTCGGGGTATTCAGCAAAGTGCGCTTCTGCAGCGGCCGCAAGAGGCCAGTGAGGCGGAGACCAGGTCAGTAGAAAACCCCGGCTAGGGGCTCCCCAGAGGCTGGCGCCCTCCTCCTCTGCCGCGAAACACCTGGGAACAGGCATGGAAGAGAACCGGTATTCCCCTCCATGCTGGACTTCCTTCTTTCTTAATTTTCAGACATCGCTCTGTCACCCTCTTTCAGTTAATAGCTTCTTGTCCCATATCTGTATCTGGGGAAACACTTTATACCTTGCTGTGACTATGGTTTGACTAGGATGAGAGTTATGCGCATAGATACTTCTAGTCCTGTGTAGCCTGTAGAATCTTTCAGGGCACCTCCTCATTCATTTTTTTTCTTTCTCCATTCATCCATCCATCCATCCATCCATCCATCCATCCATCCATCCATCCATCCCTCTCTTACATTACCTTCTGAGAACCTAAATGTAGTAAATAAGCCCTTTATCCCTATATCTCATACTACTTAGCAAATTCTTGACTCATAATAGACCCTTAGTAGACATCTGGCAAACTTAAATGTAGTCTCTTTTTCTAACTCTTCCTCCAGCAACATATGAACTACATCGTTCAGATCTTCCTGTCAGTTTCTCACCTCTCCATGTTCCCACTTGCCTTTTGACATAGACCTCCTTTTCCTATGCTCTACCACCAGCTACTCTCATGGTTGCCAATGTCTCTGCTCATTAACTTTTCTGCCCTGTGACTCCCATTGTTTGTACACTCACACTTACTTTTGCCACAGCAAGGGGAAAACATAGTATGGGCAATTTGGTTCCAGGGAGGATAGAGCTTTAGACTTAGAGATTTTCTTGGCAGGCCTTTCTGAAGCTGATTCTCTTACCTGGCCCTTAATTCAAATGGCTGGTCTGTAATGTGTGTCTGTTTACAAAGAGAAATTGGATCCCTGGAGTTTCAAAGTGATTCCTCCCAGCTCAAGCCAGCTTGAGAGAATAAAAGCAGAATTGCACAGGTCTGTGCCTCCACCAGACTTGATTGATTCTCTGGGTGTGGCCTTCCTGGTCATTTATAATCTGCAGATATTCTGTCCATACTGTAGATGACTGAAAGGAAATACAGCCCAGAAAGAAAGCTTCCATTCTGTGGTTACTGGACTCATTTAGGTGGGGTGTTTGCAACTCCGTGGTGTTCTCCTGGGTTCCAGGAATGAGGCAGATGGGCCAGGTTCAACTGGGGTGAAGAAAATGCTTGGAAAGTTTCGACAGTTGGGATCAACAATTAATTTAGAATTTTAGATTAAGTCTTGTGAAGAAGCCATCTCATCTCATTTTTCTGTTGGGTTTTCATGATATTATTTTCATTATAGTGAGCTTCTTTTCTTATTCTGTGACGATGATAAAATAGTAAATTTCAGGAATAAACCAAAATCATTATAATCCCAAGGCAGGAGCTACTAAAGCCTCTGTTATTTTGCATCCAATTAATTTCATAAGTTGAAGCTTTATATGAAAACCAGACTTACCTCTGCAGAGTGAATAATTTGCATTAGGGGAAAATAAACTTCCTGGTATTCTGCAGTAATCCTTTGGGGGCCATCTTCTCTCAGGGCTTATGTAGTTAACAAGGAACTTCAAGTCTCTGAATTCAATGTGGTTCTTATATCTCAGTCTCTGAAGTATGTTCTTGCACTGCAGTTAGCATAATGACATGATATTTGTGAATAGATCTTCCTCAGCCTCCTCAGTTCAAAACTAGCTAATAGAAATGACAGGTGGATTGTATGTATGAATGGATAAGGTAAACTTGCCTCATCTTTGTTGAAGTTGATTTGCAGATGAGCTCTTTGCATGGCTTGCTTTTGCATAGGGAAATTGCTTCCTGAGGCCCTTTCCTTAGCATCTCATTAGAAAAGAGAGAACTTGAGGGAATTGCTGATTTTGATGTTTTCTTTAGTGTTCATTTGACCTATTCCTTCTTTTCATCTACTTAGTGTACATCTTGGCAGGGAGGATCCTGACTGGTGACTTCCTTTAGCAAAAGTGCCCTAGTAATAATCTAGCAGAAAGATGGCAATACCTGTTAAGACAGGCCCAATGCAAGGGTGACATGCATGTATCTGTACACCAGGGACTTCCATTTGCTGCAGCTTAGCTTAGAAGAATGTGAGTGTGGGGTACCAAAAAGGTTTCTGGGAAGACAGTAGCATGCTATCATCTTTACTAACAAAGCCAAATAATTAATCTTCTGATTTGCTGTCAGCAACCATGATTCACGTAACAGGGCATGAGCCTATTTAGAGGGAGATAGCACTTTCCACATCTCAATTTCAGAGAGAATTCTTTAACTTGATTGGGAGGAAGTTGCTAAACACCAGAAATAAAGACTATGTGAGAGCACCAGTTTTATAAGGACTTTGCTATTATGTTCACTTAATATTTTAGTTATTCTTCAACTCACTAACGCATATCCTTGTGAACTACAAACAGAATCACCAGTGGTACAGTGGTCACATTCCGTTGCCCAGACTTTCCAGGGATTGAGGCTGAGACAGTGAAACTAAGCCAAGTATTGAATGGGAAAGGCCACGGTTGTGTATCTGATTTCAAGTCTGATACATTTAGTGACTCTCAACCTCTTGTCTTAGATCACTGAGTTTTGATATGTCCTATAATGAAATTGTTAAATGTGGTGGGAGTAATGAAATTATATGATGAAGGTCTCAGCTTTCAGAATCATGATATTGCAGAATGAAAAAGTGAGAACTGGCAGGGTGGACCTCACATCACACACTTACAGGGCTATGGTTCACATCAGATACTTTATGAATGTTATCCCTGGGGCACAATGTGATGGCTTACCCTGGTATTGTATAGCAAAACTCTTGCTTTTATGAGAAATCCTAGAGTCAGAGTTGGTGGTTTATACAAGCTTACACAGGTATACTGTGGCAAAATTGGGACCAGAACTAGATCAAATTGATTTTTCTTGCCTGGGCTCTTTGCAACACAACACAGAAAAAAAGTAAAATGAAGAACTAGAACTAGGTGTCCTCTCTCAAAGGGTGGGAATAATTTTGTGTATTTTCTTACCATTAGAAATTGTTGTTCTGCTAACATTTTTTTAAAATATATTTTTTAGAAAGAGGAAGAAAGAAAGAAAGAAAGAAAGAAAGAAAGAAAGAAAGAAAGAAAGAAAGAAAGAAAGAAAGAAAGAGAAAGAAAATCTGCCCCTTGCAAACCCCTTTTCAGGGATCTAACCCTGACCATAAATCAAACTAGTAATCTTTCTGTGCAAGGGATGCCCAACTAACTGAGCCTCACTGATCAGGGTATTATCTTTACTATTTTGTAATAAGAATAAGAATAGGGTAGGATAGAGGAGGTTACTGGTAGAGGGAGACCTAGGTTAAATCAGGCAATTGGGTTCTAAAATGATTATCCTATAGCTAGCATGCATTATAAAAGTAATTCCAATAGTGGAGACATACAGCCAGTATAGCAATGCTTAGCTCCCTGGGCATTGTGTGGGCTGTAATTCTTCCGAAATGAAATGTTGAAAATCTTAAGCTGGCAAGTTGGCTGAGGTCATTGAACTATAAAAAAAAGGCTTTAGAACATTTCTCTTTGTTCACTTTCTAATATAGGAAGAAGCATTCTTATGGTCATTGTTTGAGTCATTATGTATGTGTGAATTACCTGTATGAGCCAGGCCAGCTAGGATATTTTCTTCAATGTTGATACCACTTAATTTGCTATAGCTAACTAGAGCATCCATGTGAATTATGTAGCTTATTCATTTCCTACGTTTATTTTACTTTTGAATATAAATACAAATGATTGACTTTAAAGTATTTATGTTTTGACTGAGAAGTTACTACACATAATGGGTGGCACTCATAATGAAAAGAAGGGTGTTGATAGAATCTCTGAATGTCAGAGCTGCCATGAACCTTGGATGGAGGTCATCAGAATCGCTTTGTAATTTTTCAAATGAATGCCTTTCTGGGAAGTACAGAGTAATTAGACAAACCTAAATCTGTGTATTTGAAGTGATTTTGTGTTTTTATTATTTTTCTATACAATTTAATTTCTCCCCTCAAATTAGAGCATTAAAAACTCAGAAAATTCATTGGCTAACTAAATTACATATTTTTCATAAATGAAGTATTTGGCTTTCTATGCTCCTCCCTTTTTAAAAGTGATGTAGTATATTGCCCTGGCTGGTGTGTCTAAGTGGTTGGAATGTTATGCTAAACACCAAAAGGTTGCAGGTTTGATTCATTCTCAGGGCACTTACCTAGGTTGTAGGTTTGTCCTTGATTGGGGCATGTACTGAAGACAACCTGTTCATGCTTCTCTCTCACATAAAAATTTCTCTCTTTGTCTTTCTCGCCAACACCCCCCTTTCCCCTCTCAAAAAATCAATGAACATAGCCTTAGGTGAGGATCTTTAAAAAAACATATAAATATAGATGATGTAGTATATTTACACTGAGTGGATACAATAAATTCAAGAAGAGATAATTTTTATTGCTTTTCATTGTCTATTTTTCTGAGTTTTTGTTTCTACTGTAATCAAATTATGGATATTCAAAACATAGTATTATTCCAACTTGTATTGGTAGATGTATAATATTTAATAGCATACTCATTCAATTTTTTACTATCAAACACATCTTTTTAGATAGAAAATCGAAACTTTAAGAAGAAAACTGATGAAATAGGGAAGAGATGCTAACTCATGTTATCTATGGAATATAAATTAGAATTTTAAAATTGAAATAATTTTGGTTCATATACACACCAAGAATAAATTCATATGACAAGTGATATTTTACATCAGTAGCAAGCACTTTTATTGCATATTATCTTTTAAAAGTGTGACTCATGTCTGAACTACAAAATTAGCATAATTAAATATTTGTCTTGCTGTTTGTTTAAAAATAACAAAAAACAAGCTTTTCTCTTCAGAAACCCACTCTAGAGTTTAAAATGATATCTTGTGTGTGTTTTTAAATCATTTTTTTCTATAGTAGTGGATTGTTGTCAACAAGTTATGCTTCCGTTGTAAGAACACTATAAAACAGCAGGTCCTGCGGTCTCTCCTCTTTTTTTTTCTTTTCCCTCATCCCTCAGAGATCTCATCAAGCCATTACTTAGGGTTAAGTCTTTAAAGTTTTAATAACATTGATATTTTTATCAGAAATAAACAATTTGCAGGAAACAAGGCAGTCTTTGTATTTGAGGAAGCAAGAGGAATATTTTTGGAAGACTTTGAGAAATGAAAGTTTTGTGTCATAAAATTATATTAAAAAATACTGGATTTACTAGGATCATACCACCTTGCTGTTGTTCTAGGTGAGAACATATTTATTGCACAGATATTATATACAATGTTGATGTGGTTAGGAAAATTTGTTAATAGTGACTACTTTTTTTTTCTTGTTTCTTTCTTGAGTGCTTCATCAAAATGTGTATTTACTATCTATTTTTTCTTTATGGAATTATAATATAGAGGTGTCTCCCAAAATGTATACACACTCAGTCAGTATTTATTAGCATACTGTTCATTTTTAAAATTTAAAAGAATCTACAGAATTGAATAAATTTTTTGTCAATGCCCATTCTGATGACCATTTGTCTGATGACCATTCTGATTCAGGCACTGCTGATAAGGGGAAGCCATGCAATAGCAAACATCAAGAATCATTTCGTTCAGTATTTGTGCAAACTCATTTCCTTGGCTGTTGCCAGTTTTGTACCATAAACTTTATCTTTTATGTGTCCCTATAAAGAAAAGTTCAGTGGCACTTTAGAATAAATTTTCCTTATTCAAAGCTTAGTCTGGTTTCACCCATTATTTCAAATCTGTTAAACCTGAGAAGGCATGAAAATTAAGTGAGTTATCAGCTGTTAAAGTGTGTATACATTTTTTGACACCCTATATTTGATGAAGACTCTAAAAGAGTCTCATTAAATATAGGGACTCCTGTAATATACTTCATTTTTGGGTTTTATTAATAGCTTACCAATCACACAGCAGAGCTTTACTTGTTGCCCAAAGGAAGATGAGCCTCATCTAAAGGGCTCTGATTCTGAGGCCACCTCTTAAGTATCTGTGAGGAGGGTTCTTAGGGGCAAAATAGCCATGGATAACAATAGCTCCTAAATATAACAACTGACTACTAAATGACTTCAGGATGTACAGTTTCTTCACAATTTTTGTGCCTTTTATATTTTATGTTTTTGTTTTGAAATTTTATTTATATCTTACTCATTTCTTTTCTTTTTAAAATTAAATTTATTGGGATGAAATTGGTTAATAAGATGATAAAGTTTCAAGTGTACAATTCTAAATATAATATATCATCTGTATTGTTTTCCACTGACATAGTTTGTCCCATCTTTGAAATAAGAAAACTACCCTAAGTGGCAGAAAAACTTGTTTCAGGTTCAAGGAGTCAGGAACTGGCAAAGCTGTGCCATGACACCCAGCCCCCACACTGCACTGCGGGTCATCTGTCTTTCTCTTCTACCACCTTTAGCTAGGGAGGCTGAATCTGAAAATATCTCACTTGGTTTCCAACGGAAATTGTTATTGGGGGGAATCCAATGAAGAGTTCAAGGAATTATGGAGTGTGATGACACATTTGTTTTGCTGTGTGTCTGACCTAGAGCCTCCAGAGAGTGTCTCAAGTGAGGAGGAGGAAGGGGGAAGTGGAGACTGATCAAAGTCTTCAGGCCAAAACTGAAGAAACAGTACTGAGGCCATGTTGTTATGTGCTGGTGCCAAGCACCTGGCTGATAGGTCTCTCTCTGCATGTCAGGGACCTTAGAGCTATCAAGAGGTACCACTTGGGGCACCTAAGCACTTGCTGTGAGACTTGGGTCCATAGGGATAGACTTTCTTGACTGTGAACATAAACAATTGCTTCAGATGTGGGTTTTTTTTGTTTTTTTTTGTGTGTGTGTGTGTGTGTTTAATGTGAAGAGGTTAATAACAGGGTCAGGAGAGCCCTGTAGCATTTAATCTTTTTTTATTATTTTTTATTTATTTATTTATTTTTTTTAAGTTACTGTTTAAGTGACAGTGTTCTAGAACAATTAAATACATGGACTTTGGTGTGGAATCTGAATTCAAATTTTGGAAATAATATTAGTAATAACATTAAGCAAGTTTCTTAATATCTCTGAGCCTCAGTTTGCTGATTTCTTTAAAAAAAAAAAAATATATATATATATATATATATATATATATATATATATATATATATTTTTTATTGATTTTTTACAGAGAGGAAGGGAGAGGGATAGAGAGCTAGAAACATAGATGAGAGAGAAACATCGACCAGCTGCCTCCTGCACACCCCCAACTGGGGATGTGCCCACAATCAATGTAAGAAATGGATCCTGGGACCCTTCAGTCCACAAACCAATGCTTTATCCACTGAGCCAAACCAGTTTCGGCCAGTTTGCTGGTTTCTAAATGAAGATATCTCTAGCATTTAGTGAGGAAATGTCCTTCTGAATAAAAGGTTATCTAATACCCAATTTCAATGGAAGAGGGGTGGGGCAGTTCCTATACCAAAGGAAATTCTCAGACACCAGCTGGGAGTCTTACAATGGAGATAGTGTCAGATTCCAAAGGTTCAAGGCTCAGTTCCACAAGACAACTCCCTCTGCCCCAATCAGACACCTTTCCCAAGTCCAGGCTGTCACCTGTGTTTTAACCAACTATGAATTCTAATCAGCTATGAATTGGACCCTCTCCTTAGACTTCAGAAGCTAGTTGCAAGTTCAGGCTGTTGCCTCTACTTATGACCTACTGGTTATAAATTAGAGGTTCCCACAATTCCCTCTTCAGGTTCAAGTAATTTACTAGTTTGGCTCATAGAACTCAGAGAAGCATTTCACTTACTAAATCATTATTTTACTATAAAAGAATATAACTCAGGAAGAGCCAGGTAGAAGAGATGCTTTGGGCAAGGTTTAGGAGATGTGGAGCTTCCATGCTCCTTCAGGAGCCCCACTCTCCACAAATCTCTTAGTACTCAACAGCCAGGAAGCTCTTTGAACTTGTCCTTTTTGGGTTTCTATGGAGGCTTCATTACATAGGCATGATTGAATCATTGGCCACTGGTGACCGATTCAGCCTCCAGCCCCTCTTTCTTCCTTGAGCTGTGGGTGGACTGAAGTTCCAACCTTTTTATCACTAGGTTTGATCTCCTGGCAACTAGCCCCTCTCCTTAGTTTTGGTAAAAAAAACAAAAACAAACAAACAAACAAACAAAAAAAAAACCCTGCCTAATTAACATAACAAAGACATCCTACCAATATCCTCACTTAAGAAATTCAAAGGGTTTTAGGAACTCAATGCCAGAAACTGGGATGAAGACCAAATCTATATATATTTCTTATCAATCACATGAGGACATTATTTAAACTGAGTTATGAAGAATAATGCAGGCAAAGAGGATGGAAGAATGTTCAAGGCAGAAGAGAAGAACTTGCATGAAGATCAAGGTGAAAAGGAGTTCAGTGCTTTTGAGGAAATTGAAGGACAGCTTGAATAATGAGAGCAAGGGACACAGGTGATGTTATGTCCCTTGCTCTCGTTATTTAATAAGAGCAAGGAACACAACATCAAGGGCATAGTACAGTTGTGCAGGAGCTTAAAATTCTTTGAAGGGATTTCAAATTTTAATCTAGGATCCAAAGAAGAGTTAGAAGTAGGAGAATGATATAATGTGCCTTGGATTTTTAAATAAATGCTATGGCTTTGGAGAGGAAAATGGGTTGCAAGGGAGCCCTAACAAAAGCAAAGGAATAAAAAAGCTTGGAGGAATCAGTGTGGGCAAGCAGTTCTCAAAGTATGGTACAGAGGTTCTGAGGCAACTCAAACCTTTCAGTGTTTCTACAAGGTAAAACCCATTTTCATAATAACTTCTAATAATAATAATTATTATTATTTGCCTTTTTTACTCATTCTGCTATAAATGCTTATTGGAATTTCCAGAGACCCTATGATATATCCACAATCAAAAAGAGCTATTCTAATTTCCCTCCTTTTTCAACCATATGTCAGGTTATATTTTCATACTTAAACCAAAACAAAGTATAGCAGGAGATTAAATATAGAAGCAGCCCTAATCTGTTTGCCTCAGTGTATAGAGCATTGTCCTGTGGACTGAAGGATCCTAGGCTCAATTCTGGTCAAGGGCATATAATTTGATTGTGGGCACATCCACAGTAGGGGGTGTGCCAGAGGCAACTGATAGATTTTTCTCTCTCATTGATGTCTCTAACTCTTTCTCTCCCTTCCTCTCTATAAAATAAATAAATAAATAAATAAATAAATAAATAAATACATAAATAATATATTTAAATAAATAAATAAATAAATAAATATAGACACAGACTTGAGAATCTAGTTGATTTCTATTGTCAGACATTAAAGATATTTACAAACATATAAATTACTTATCACTCATTTTTTTCTTGTTTTGGAAAATAAGACATTTTGTTTCATTAAAACATGATATTTACAGTATACAGTAAACATTTACTTGGCTTATAATTTTTATTAAGATATATCGGGTCTAGTAATAATTAATGTCGTTTTTAAACATTCGTTTAAAATCTTGCTTGGCGTTGACTTGTATTGACATAACCTTCAAACACGTGGTATCTACAGAACGTGTGAAGTGCAATTAACAAGTTTTGCTTGAAAAAGTTTGTGTTTGGCTTGGTTTTTGTTGCAAAACTAGGGCTAAGAAGATGGCGGATGAAGAGCATATTCGGCACTGCATGCTTTACGAGTTCCAATTAGGAAGAAAAGCAAGTGAGGCTGCAAAAAACATCTGTAGTGCTCTTGGTCAAGATGCAGTTAGCGCCAGAAAATGCCAGCGTTGGTTTGAGAAATTTCGCAAGCGAAATTTTTCGTTAGATGACAAGAGTGGTCGAGGCCGTGTGTCCAATTTTGATCAAGAAGCTCTTCAAGCTCTTTTGGTGCAAAATCCTCAAATTACCCAACAAGAGCTTGCGACAACTTTAAATTGTTCACAAAAAACAATTTCCAATCAATTGCGTGCACTTGGCAAAGTCCAAAAGTTTGGAAAATGGGTTCCTCATGAGTTGACCGACAACAACCGTAATCAAAGAGTCACAATTTGTAGTTCGCTCCTCTCTCTTCAAAACCGTTTGCCGTTTTTAGAGCAAATTGTTACCGGAGATGAAGAATGGGTGCTGTATGTTAATTTGAAAAGGCGGCCTCAATGGTTGGACAAAAATGAGGCTCCACAGCCCACGCCAAAACCTGACTTGCATGTGAAAAAAGTGATGTTGTGTGTTTGGTGGAATTTTAAAGGAATTCTTCATTATGAACTTTTACCATCTAACCAAACCATTCCAAGTGCAGTGTATAGTGCCCAATTGGAAAGGTTAGCCCAAGCTTTAAGAGAAAAAGAACCGTAATTCTTCACCACAATAACGCACGACCGCATACTGCAAGAATCACTGCTGAAAAACTGCGCCAGTTGGAATGGGAAATTCTCCCTCAACCTGCATATTCTCCTGTTATTGCCCCTTCCGATTACCATTTGTTTTGTTCTTTGCAAAACTTTCTTCTTGGAAAAAAATTTAATAATGAAGAATGCCTCAAAAATGCCTTGACCGAATTTTTTGCATCAAAATCACAAGAATTTTACAACAGAGGGATTAAAATGCTTCCTGAGCGTTGGGCACAAGTAGTAGAAAACAACGGCAACTATATTGTTGATTAAATTTTGTTGTATTGTTTAAATAAATTCGATTTAAAAATATTAGAAAACGACATTAATTATTACTAGACCTAATAATTTACATAAATAACATTTCATATATTGTGGCTCTTATACCAAAAATAATGATTCTGCCAATCCAGTGTAGCTCAGTGGTTGAGCATTGATCCTTGAATCAGGAGGTCACTGTTCAATTCCAAATCTGGACACATGCTCAGATTGGTGTCTTGATCCCCAGCAGAGGGTGGACAGGAGGCAGCCTCTCAATGATTCTCTCTCATCATTAATGTTTCTGTCTCTCCCTCTCTCTTCCTCTCTGAAATCAATAAAAAAAATATGTATTATATAAAAAAATAGTGATTACATTTATGAATGCCTTTAATGAATGGGATAATTATTTATGATGCAAGGAACACATTCATGAGGCCCAGAAACTGTGTACACCAATTTTCATTATAATGATGATTCCTTCTTTTTTCTTATTGTTAAATCTTTCAAGTGTTTAATGGTGTCCAAAGCCTGAGCCTCTTAATGTGATATGTCTGTGTGCCTCATCTTCCTAACTATCATGCTGGTTCCTAAGGACAGGACCTGTGCTATGTTCCTCACTAGATTCTCTGTGCTTAGCATCCTGCTTGTGTCACTGCAGGTCCTCCATCGCTGGTAAATAAATGAGTAAATGGCAAGCTGATTCAGTGAATCATACTTTTACAGCAAGAGGAAGAAGAGGAGGATTCTTACTAGTAAGTTAGTGTCTCTAGTTTTCACATGAGGATGCTGAGGTCTAGCAAGCCTGGAGCTTCCCAAGAGCTTCTCAAGTTCACAAGACCAGTTCAAAGTAGATTCTGGGTTTGAACTCAGGCTTGTTTTTCCTAATCTGCTTGTTTTGTATACTTTGCCAGCACTGGAAATGGACGTCAGTTTCTTTCTATGAAAAACAGGAAAACTATATTAAATTATATTGAAGGGCCTTCTTAGTATGAAAAGTCATTAAAATAGGCCCATCTCCCAGGAGACACACTCATAATGAGAGACATGAAATATTCATCTGCTTCCTGCTTCCTACTTACAAAGGAAGTATACAATTTTTTCCAAGTCTGCTGTTTAGGATATTCTCAATTGTATCCCATGGTTTAATGACCTGCAATGTACTATTATAATCATGTATTTGTCTAATATATAAGTCTTTATTTCTTTTGACTTCAATTTAGGTCTATTCTCTTCCTTCAAAGATTAGTAATTAAATCCAACATGCTTTAGTGTTTTAGACATTTTTAAGCCTAAAATAAAAAAGGGATAGAAACAAACTGTGGAAGAGTTTCAAGAGAGAAAACCGATGAGATTATTCAAGTTATTATGCAAGAAAAATGACTGATGATGTCTAGAATATATATTGTTATTCCTATATAAATGTTATATTTTAATTTGGTAATTCAAAAGATGACCCTGATCTCCTTCACAGTGCCCTAAAATCAGCTAATACCCTTTAAATAATTAAAAACCTAGGATGAAATTTAAATAAGTACTAAAATCAGGGAACTGTATTCAAATTTCCTATAATAAGTGTCAGATTCTGTTTTGAGATAAGTAGCTTTAGCTGAGTTGTCCACATAATATTCATTCCTCTTGTGATGTTATGTTGGGGAGAAGACTTTAAGAAAGGATAGCCTCACAAAATCACCTAAAAAGGTTGGCCAGTATATGAGAAATTAATTCAAAATGATGGCAATTAAGAAAAATCTCCAGTTCCAAGGAAATGTAAGTTACTATGGAGAGAGTTGAAAAGCTGTGGTGTTGTCATGTTTTTTTGCTTTAAAGCACATGTGTCAAACACAAGGCCCGCGGGCCAAATCCGTCCCGCCAGGCCTTGCAATGTGGCCCACACCGCGCTGTCATCACTGCACTCCGCTGCGTTTCCATCACAATGACAGTTTATGACTGTTCAGTAAACCATTCGGCCCGCGATTTAGGCTGGATTTTAGATTTTGGCCCCTTCTCTGATTTAGTTCGACACCCCTATAAAGGAAGACTACCATGGATTTTTTGCAACTGGAGCATAGTCATGAGGAGGTGGGCAAGTGATGTAAAAGGTGATGGTCCAAAAGCTCAGAATTTTAGGAAAGGAAATTACATTGAATAAACACATGTTTCCTCTACAGTCCTCTTTCTGTGGGATATCCCATTGGAGCTGAGAGAAGATTTACCTTCTCTCCCAGAACAGTAGAGAGAGTTCCTGTTTGCCTCCTTGCTGAATCAGTCCTTCCCCAACAGATGCTGGATCATTATCTTCTAGAGCAGTGGTCGGCAAACTCAGTAGTCAACAGAACCAAATATCAACAGTACAACGATTGAAATTTTTTTTGAGAGCCAAATTTTTTAAACTTAAACTTCTTCTAATGCCTCTTCTTCAAAAAAGACTCACCTAGGCCGAGGTATTTTGTGTAAGAGCCACACTTAAGGGAACAAAGAGCCATATGTGGATCGTGAGCCGCAGTTTGCTGACCACTGCTCTAGTCTATAGCTTTTGCTCAGTCAAGCAATTGGCAGCTTCTTGACTGCCTCCACATTCTGCAGCTGTGGTATCCTGAGAGGTCTGCATACTCCTCTCTCTTTACCTACAGGTCAGGAGGAAAGCAGCACCAAGAAAGAGAGTCACTTTAAAATAATGCTTTTCCTAGCATTTACCAAAAAATCCCTTCTTTGAGGTGTTCATGAGCTGCATTTCTGGGTTACTATTTGGCTTCTACAAGTAGAGTCCCATTCATATGGTTCTGTTAATGGGACCACTGTCTTCATTTGGAATCTGAAGATGGAGATACCAACTGGAAAGTGTGGCTCAACTTATGAACCAGGAGGTCACAGTTTTATTCCAGTCAGGGCACATGCCTTGGTTGTGGGCTCAAACTCCAGTGAGGGGTGTGCTGGTGGCAGCAGATCAATGATTCTCTGTCATCATTGATGTTTTTATTTCTCTCTCTGCCTCTCCTTTCCTATTTGAAATCAATTAAAATATATATATATATATATATATATATATATATATATATATATATATATTTTAAAAATATGGAGGTTCCTTGGCTCTCTTGTTACTAAACTTCACTTCTGCCCACTCTCTTTCTCAAGCTCGGCAACCACTTTCAGTCTGAAGCTTGTTTCCATGGAGCTGGTGGGAGAGGCTGGTGAGACTGGAGAGCAGCAAGCTTCATACTCCTTGGTTCATTATTTGAATGCAGACAATGCCTACAATTTTTATTAAAAATTCCTATTAGAATTTGCACTTTAAGACTGTGCCTCATGCCATTGCATATATGCACTTGAGAATGAATATCTATGGCCTCAGCCTTGAAAATTCCACCTAGAGGGATCATACAACTTAATGTGTGGTGGGTTTGAGTTGGAAAACTCAGGGCTCATTATACTTACCTTATGTAGGGGGAACAGAGACTTCCAAGGGATAAATTAAGTTATTCCACTGGAAAAGGAGAGCAAGCAGCATAAGCCAATGCCTTACGGCTACGCCACAGCTGTCTATCGTGGGACGTTGTGAGATGCTGGTAGCAAGATCTATTCATCCATTTTTGGTCTTGAGCAATTAAAATGTGGGTAGTCCCCTTTAAATATCTGTAGTCAAGTAATATTGCCAGACACCTATCAAATATTTGTTTGTGGTGTGCTTGGGAACAGGATACAGAGATAATGAGGAAGTCCCTGTTTTTTTCCTGTCAGGCAGTATATAATTACGATTTGTTAACTCTGGCTGGATTTGTTTTACTGTGTTCCAAGTTGTTGTTTTGCTGTGTTCTTTTGGACAGTTTCTCTTTTAATGTCTATCTTTCTAGAAAAGCAGTAATTCCTTCATTTAAAAAAAATTAGCTACAGTCTGTCTTTTAAAAATACATGTGTGGCCTGGCTGGGAGCAGGCTGTTTTAAGATATATTATCAACATGAATAGACTGCACAATAATTTTTTTTTCTCCACCCCTTCTTTAACCAATGCTCTAGCCAACCCCAGCCTTGTTGACATTCGTAGGACGTTTTCTGCATCTCTCCATTTCCCTTCCTTTAGTTTGCAGTTGTTTCCACCAGGGATGCCCTTAACCTCCACACCTGGTTTTACTTACGCAGACACAGCCCCTCATTTAATTCCCCTGCCTGCGCATTGTTCGAAGCCCAGCTCAACTCTGGTCTCTTCTGCCAGATCTTCTCAGATCCTCCCAAGTAGAATGAATCACTGCCTGCCCCAGGCTCCATTTGGCTTTATGACTGTATCCTCTGCAGTTCAGTGTGTTTTGTGTTGTAATTAGTGTATAAGTGCATGTCTCTGCCTTTGGCATGTGAGTTCCTGGAGGAAAAGGATCCTATCATTTCCATGCTTTCTACATAGTAGGTGGTCACAAATAGCTCTTCAAAAAGAAATGAATTCTGCCCACGGCATCAGTACTAGTCAAGCTCCCAGGGAATTTCTGCCCAAATGTGAACATGCTGAGCAAGAAAAGGAATTAGTGTATGAAGCTAATGTTCATTTATTTTCATTTGACATTAAAGTACCAAAATACCATAAGTCTATTTTCATTTGATATATAGTTAGTAGATAAATAGAATTTCATACCTTTCCTTCCTCCCCAGCCTAACTTGCACTTGCAAGCCCTGTCTCACTCAGTATACTTTTCTCTCTCTCGGCAGAGTGACTACTTATAAAGGGGGTAGTTTCTATGGGAATGCTCAAAGAGAAATCATAATTATATTCATTGATGTCTTTATCTCAGAAACCCAGGGAAAGTGAGTGGTGTACCATTGTGGGAAAGGGCCCATTTCTATTTTGACTGCCTTTGGTTTTTTAACATTGGGTTAATGATAAATAACCTTTGCCATTGATTTCAAATTCAACCATGCCTGGTCCTTACATTTACAGTTGAAACCAACAAGTCATTTTAGTATTAAATACCCTTGAGGGAACATATTCACTCTGGTTTTACTTTCCTTGGTAAAGCTCCAAGTGATGGGGGAATACAGTATTGATTGGGTTTAATGAAAAAGCTTTTTTCCTGTCAACTCTTTATTACCTCATTGGCTTTTCTTCTTTCCTCTTCTCTTACTCGGAAAGCTATTGATAGCACCTTTAAGTAAGTCTTCGGTGTATGCTACAGTCCGCTGTGTTTATTCTATTGCTTGCTTTGAAACCTAGCCCTTTTCTTGAGAAAATATGAGCAAACAAGGCCTTTGATTCAGTCTCAGGTAGCAGTGTTATAGAAATAACATTGGACTTAAGGCAGAGTCTTTTTGACCTTGGGGAAATCCCTTCAGTGTAATTTTCTCATTTTTGGAATAAATATCAGATGGTTTTTGAGATTTCTTTAAGCTTTGTCATTCTTGATGTGTATTCCTGGTACTAAAACTTGTAAAGAAAAAGTGGTTGGATTTTAAGATATCTGTATGTTGGATATAATAAAATAGCATAATAATACATTAGATATGCAATTCTAGAAGATTTGACAAGTATATGAAATGGAATAGCAAAAAATGAACAAATATATTTTTGTTTAACTTCTCTCTTATATATTCCTTGTTTGTTCTTAGATCCTTTAATGTAATTTAACACAAATGGAATGTATTTATAAATTTTCCTTGTATTATATAGTTTTCAGCATTTCATTGTACAATCAGTGTAGACTATTATGTAAGTTTGAACTTCAGCACTGAAGTGATTTAATAAGATGGTGGAGCCATATTCTGTTCTGTTTATTACTATTGCAGCCTCAAGATGACATAACAATACAGAATAGACAGTAAAAGGAATCATGTGATATTGAGTGAAAGTTGAAGGATTATTTCTAAATAAGCTAATATGAAATGTGTTTCACAACAATTTTAAATTAAACAGTGGAAATCTGGTATACTATAGAGTGCCATAAGAATTGGATTGGTATTACAGAGAAAAGTTATGCCTTAATTATTAAGTTTTTAGATTTTCAAGATCTTGATAGGTAGATCTTGGTATACACCTTATTGATATGTTTTCCACCAAGATATCATCAATAAAGGAAGATACTGAATATCACTCTTGTCATACTCTTAGGAATCATTACATTTGTATTATGGACACTTGCTGAAGTTTAATTGTGCAAAAAAACAAGATTTAGAAAGGAGCACTATATTAAAAATATTACCTAAAATGTGATTTTAGGGTTTCTGTGAGTTTTATTTATGTATAGTATCTGTTCTTATGGGTATAATTGGTATTCAACTTTTCTCATCTTTAGTTTTTCCCATTTTTTATTTATGCAATGTGGTGATAATATACATAGGGGGAAATTCAGTTTTATCTTTAAAAGCACTGATCATATTATTTCACCATAAATAACATAGATGCTCTATGACCCATCACTAGAATCATCTTCTTATATACACTACTAGAGGCCTGGTGAATGAATTTGTATACCGGTGTTGTCCCTCTGGGTGGCCTGCTGGGATCAAGCTGAAACCCGCAATCCAACGCTACCTGCAACTACTACCCATCACTCCAGCTCATCTTGTCACCACTGTGCCTGCAGTAGGCTCACACCCAATGGGTCTGGATTGCGATAGGTTCACAGTGCCATAGCACCACTGACCAGCCATGAGCCCTGCATCTGGCACCCTCCCAAGGGGAGTGGCCTGCAGGATTGGGCTGAAACCAGCTCTCCAACATCCCCCAAGGAGTTCAAGGTTGAAAGAGGGCATAGGGCAAGCTGAGGGACCCCACTGGTGTTAAATGATTGGGCAGGAAGGAACTTCAGGGTGTGTCTGGCAAATCTCATTCAGTCTGGATTAGTTGGACCCCAGCAGAAAGCTAACCTACCTGTCAGAAAATCTGCTCCCTGGTAGTCAGTGTACATCACAGTGAGCAGTTAGGCAGCCTTAGCATATCATTAGCATATTATACTTTGATTGGTTGTTGATTTGTTCTGCCATTTGGTCTATTTTGCACATTACTCTTTTATTATATAGGATTGATTTTTTTGGGGAAATCTTAGTTTGTCAGGTGAACTTTTTTGACTCAACTCTACCCGACAACTTGGATAGACATAGATAGGACATATGCAGAATTAAATAAAATATTATATACATTGATACTGTAATCATAGAATCTCAGAATAATAAGGGACTTTAAAGATCACTAACTTGACATTTGATACTTAGACTCTATCACCATTGTTCATTTATTTATATTTGACACACATCCATTGTCTATTTATAATCTATACTCATATTCTATCAAGTACCATAATATGGGGCATCAGAGAAAAGCCAGTTTTTTTCATAAGGAGGTTGTGGTTTCATAGGAAATACAGCAGACCAGGAATTTCACATGTAGTCCATCTTTTCACTTGAACAATTTTAGAATCCTTCAGTTATTTAGTTTATTTCCATTTTTTTAAATCTGTGCTGTATGGCTACAGTATACATAGGGAAATTAAGTTTTCTCTTTGAAATATTGACCACATTATTTCATTAAAAATAAGCTTGGTCTAACCCCTACATTTCGAGTCTTAACACAAAGTACATTTTAGGATTTATAGCACCTAAAAAGGATTCATAGCATCTAAAACTGTATGACGTACTGGTGATCTTGATTATATGTCTCTGGACAAGCTCCAGTTTATCAATATCAATGTAGAGGAGCTTGTAATAATCCAGATTTGGGCTAATAAACCCAGAGTAAAATGCCCTCAGTCTAGTTTAGAATTTCTGTGAGGTCTTATAGAGGTCACTTTAGCCCTCTGCACAGTCATATTTGGTTAACTTCTTGTGACTGCTGTTTAAACTGTGTTTTGAGAAAAGAACTTTATAATTTCACAGTAGGCATTTTCTTTTCTTTTCTTTTTTTTTTTTTTAATGCCAAACTCTCAGGATTTTTTTTTTTTTCTGAGAGGTTTTTGCCTGCATTCTAAATGAAGTCTCCAATTGTCCAGACTCATCTAAATTGATTGAGGCACTTTCACAGGTAGATTTCAACAGAAGGTAAACTATATGCTCAAAGCTCTTACTCTGTTTAATTTTAAGAGTTTTGAATACATCTTTGTTCACAATTTCACAGTTATAGTCTGTGCAATAATACAATGGAGATAGTAGTTCTTATTGTCCTTTTGGTGCTCATGCAAGTCCCATTCATCATATTCCGTCATGTACCTCACTGATTTTACCTCTGCAAAGTTTTATTTTTTCATTTATTCTTCAGGCACTAACTGAGGACTTTCTGGGACAGAGAAGGAATAAAAGATGAATCAGGTATAGTCACAAACATCACATGAACTGAAAATCTTAGTTTCACATTATCTTTTTTTCTATTCCTACTGTCACTGCCAAGATTTAGGAGCTTCTGTGACAACCTAGAATGTTGTAATCTCCCACTTAGTGTCTCAACGTCCCTTTTCTAGAATCCCTGATCATTCCTTACATATAAATCTCCAAAAACATATTTAATGTTGTGTTAGTTCCACAGAAAAACATTTACAGCTTCCTAATTGCTTACAAAAGCACCTTTAAATGGCTTAACAGTGGCTATGACTTCCTGAGATCTTGTTCTATCAATCTCTTTATCCTCCTCTCCGAGTTAGTGCATTTATCTACAGCCCCCGCACTGAGTGCCGCATTAGAGCCAGACCAGGGACATGAGAAGGATTTTAATAGGAGTAAACGTGGGCAGTAAGCACATGAACAAAAGAATAAAGATGGGAAACTGTATGGCTGCATGTCCCAGCGCTTTTGTGTTTGTTTGTTTTTTTTTGTTTTGTTTGTTTGTTTGTTTGTTTTTCCACTTTGTGAAGTCAATTAAACATTAAACACTCAGAAAGCTTAGTTTCCTTTTTAAAATCTAGGATTAAGAAAGAGGAAGTTCTCATGCTGAAGGTATAGCATTAGAATACATGTAAGCAGTTCCCAACCTTCATCTTGAAGAACTGCTCAGTCCAAATAGTCCCAGACCTCAGAAAAGTGTGGAATAGATGTTAAATTAAGTTTTTCCCTTTTATTAAGAAAACTGAATATTTTAAAATACATTTTCCAAACTTGAGTACTTATTTATATAATATTTTAGTCTGACAGCATATAACAAGTTGCTTTAAAAATGTGAAATATATGAAAAAATATAAAGACATTTATGATGTTTTTAATTAAAAACCAACCTTCATTCCAACACTTATTCCTTATCACTGTATTGAAATTATGTGCTTGTATGTCATATCTCTCACTTTATAGATTGATTTGAATTAGTGCATGATTTTCAATTATAGTGCTCCATAAAACCTGGTGTATCTGACATTTAATAATATTTCACTAAAATTATCTTGCCAAGATCGGTTTGGCTCAATGGATAGAGCGTCGGCTTGGGGACTGAAGGGTCCTGGGTTCGATTCCGGATAAGGGCATGTGCCTTGGTTGTGGGCATATCCCCAGTAGGGGGTGTGCAAGAGGCAGCTGATCGATGACTCTCTCTCATCGATGTTTCTAACTCTCTATCTCTCTCCCTTCCTCTCTGTACAAAAATCAATAAAATATATTAAAAAAATAAAAAATAAAATTATCTAATATATGTCAATTTCTATAACATCACATATTTTTTTAATTTTTAAATATGTTTTTATTGATTTTAGAGAGAGAGGCAGGGAGGGAGAGGGATAGGGAAACAGAAACATCAATGATTGGTTGTTTCCTACATGTCCCCTATTAGGAATTCAGCCCATAATCTGGGAATCTAACTGGTCACCTTTTGGTTCATGAGCTACACCAGCTGGGTAACTTCACATATTTTAAATAAAAGGTACTATATATATTCTGATACCTTCTAAAATAATTCGTTTTTTGTAGTTGAAATTTCATTACTCTGATTTGGATTGTTTTTCTCTTTGCTTATTTTCATAAGCACTTATGTTTCATAAGCACTTATTTTCATAAGCACTTTCAATTACATAAAATGAGTCATGCAATTTATGTTTGGTTACTCTACTTACTGAAAATAACTCTCCTAATTTATTGAAAGAATGAAGTAAGTCATAAAATAAAATCTATTTAAAAATCATGAAAGGTTATTTAAGTAAAATTTGGTTTTGTGAATTTTTTAAAATTAGTAAGCCATTTTCCTTCTCCAAATTAATAAAATAAAAAAGAGACATTCTTGGATGTCTAATCTTTTAACAATATGGTTAGACATACTTTCTTCCAGTCCAATGAATCTTAAAATTCTAAGCTTCTGAGTGACTCCTAACGGTTTTACACTTGTCACATCTGTTCTGTGAAATCACAAAAGGGCCAACTGTGAGGTGTCACTGGAGATCCTCCTCTGATATATCATCATGAAATATTAACCAGCTCCTCTGTAGGGCTTTCCCGCGGGCAGGCCTTCCAGGGCACATTCAGATTCACTAGTAATAATGGTATCTGATTACAATCCTTGGATTTTCGGTGCAGTCCTCCCACAGCTGAGACAGGAACACTTCCTTTTTCAAACACAGAGCAGATTCTTGCTAGCAATTGCTCTTTTTCATATTCATTTCATTGTTATTCATATTATTGTTACAGAATTCTGTGATTTCCTATAATTAACTACTAGGAGCATCTGCAGTATTTAGAGATACCAGAGCATATGTCAACCTTATGGAATACAATAAAGTTTATAAAGGCACTAGCCCTGTACCTGAAGCATAATTAAGTGCTCAGTTAGTTCTTTTTTTTTTTTTTTTTTTTTTTTTTGTTCTTTGTTCTTTTTTTGTCTCCCAGGGTTTGACTCTAATTCCAATGTTCTTTCCACTGCACAAAGTTATCTCTCCCATTTGCCTCTTCATTGGGTAGATCAGAAATAGTTTTATTTCTGCACTTATCCAATTGGCCATTTTTAATTTGTGTTGTTTACATACTAGCACTTCATAGTTTCTATTCTATACATTGCCATGTATATAGAAATATGGAAAGAAAAATTACATAAATTACTCTCATAATGATTATATCAGAGCCTTTTTTAACTTCACATTCACTTTTATTCTTCTGAATTTCATCATCAATAAATTATCTATTTTTGTCTATAATTAAATTAAGAAAATTAGACAAATAATTTTTAAAAATATGTCTTACTGATTTTAGAGAGAGGTAGGAACTAGTCTAGGGAGATAGAAAAATTGATGCAAGCGAGAGACATGAATGTCTCCTGCATCCCCCCATTGAGGATTGTGCCTGCAACCCAGGCATGTGCCCTGAACTGGAATTATACTGAGGATCTTTTGCTTCATGGGTTGATGCTCAACCACTGAGCAATATTGGCCAAGCTGAGAAAAATAATTTTAGTAAGATTTGAATGTTGTTTTAGAGGATGAGATGTATAAGCATTGCATCCCTGAGTCATAAATTAGTGAGAACTTATGGCAGATGAAATTTGTGTAGAGAAAAATGAAATAATGAAATAGGATGCAAACAGTAATTTTTACAAATTGTATTTTAGATATGTTCCTGAGATACACTGCAGCTAGAATATTGTTTGAATCTCCAATGCACATACATACTAACAGATGTGTGAGTAAATGAACTATCAAAATATATACAGATCCATGAAAAACCTAGATAGCAATATGTATTTAAGTCAGATTGGAACTGTAGAATTATTTCAAGAGAGAAGGTAACTAGGTTCATGTTCAATGTGTGAACAAATAAAGGTCCTCTTCATTTATTCATCCCATACTGAAAGCTTATGATGTGCTAGTAAATGGGTTAAGTAACAGTTAATTATAGTTAATTATTATACTTCACCTTTCTTTTTAAAAAATATATTTTTATTGATTTCAGAGAGGAAGGAGATGGAAAGAGAGAAACATTAATGATGAGAGAGAATCATTGATTGGCTTCCTCTTGCATGCCCCACATTAAGTATTGAGCCTGCAATCTGGGCATGTGCCTTGACCGGGAATCAAACGCTGACCTCCTGATTCATAGATCCATGTTCAACTACTGAGCCACAGCCAACTGGGCATATTCACCTTTTTTAGCTTCAGTTATCTTAATGTTAAAATAGTCAAATAAGTAGGCTAATGAGTCTTCTAAGTCTTAGACAGAGGACTTTGTCCTGAAGTCTGCTCTGGACTTCCTCCATGGAGCAGGGAGGTCAAGGGTGAGTCCATGCTTCTTCATTCTATACTATCTGGAAACCCTGGAATTCTCATCCAACTGCACTGAGCTCTTGTCAGGAGCTGTGTGGGCCTTTTCCCAGGGAAAATTGCACTATAGGAGGTGTACCCATAAACTTGAAGATTCATCAAGGCTGCAGGAAGTGTGGACGATACTTGGACACGGAGGCTCCTGTGTCCACGTGAATATATATCAGGACCCTGTCAGTGTGGGTTGGCTGGAGCCTAGGGTGGGAAGATGAGATGTGAGCTATGAGCTGGGATATAAGGTTTCTCAGTACTGCTCTTTTTGGCAAAATGTTCTGAGAAATTTAAGTTTGACCTTGGGTTTCTGAGTAATTAGGAAGGTAAAATTTTCAGGTAGCAAAACCAAATGTTTTATTAAATAGTTTGTTACCTTGATTTATAAATTTAAATATCAGACATATAGCATATGGGTTTCTTGCTTTCAGCCCTGCAAATACTAGAGTGGGTTTGGCCGGGACCAGTTTGGCTCAGTGGATAGAGCATCGGCCTGCGGACTGAAGGGTCCCGGGTTCGATTCCGGGCAAGGGCATGTACCTTGGTTGCGGGCACATCCCCAGTAGGGGGTGTGCAGGAGGCAGCTGATCGATGATTTTCTCTCATCGATGTTTCTAACTCTCTATCCCTCTCTCTTCCACTCTGTGAAAAATCAATAAAATATATTTTAAAAAATAATAATAAAATATAGAGTGGGTTTGAGTAATATATACCTTAAAGGTCTATCTCATGGAGCATATATGTCCTTAGTATTTTAATCTATATAAAACTTATATTAGAAAATATCGGCATAAATTTAGGATATGTTATTACTGTGTCATAACATAAAAATAAATTGTAACAGAAAGCACCCAGTGGTCATAATATACTTGATAATTTGTATATAATCTTAGTACATAGTGCTCAGGACCTTATAGGAACTCATTGGCACAGCCACAGTGAAATTTGTTAAACATGACAAGCATATTCACATCTGTGTCTTTGCACAGGCTTTCTGAAAGAAAAAAAAATAATAATTCTTATATATTCTTCTTGAATCAATAAGTCTATCTTTTATCATCTATTGCCACTCTCTACAGATGAATCTACACTAATAAAATAGAAATATGCAAAGTGTGTGTACCTCTGCAACACCCATCAGCCAATCAGGAGTGAGTATGCAAATTAACCCAACAAAGATGGTGGGTTAATTTGCACATGCAGGTGTGGAGTGGCTGGGCAGGGCAGGATGCCTGCTGTGAGGGTGAGGGTGGGGGGCAGAGGGAGCTACAGGAGTGGCGCTCTGCTGGGAGTGAGGACTTGCAGGGTCCTGGGCAAACAGGAGTAAAGCCAGGGGAAGGAAGGTCTATTCTTGCACGGATCTTTGTGCAATGGGCTTCTAGTACATTATATAGCAAAGAATCTAAGTGATTTGCACAAAATGACAGTGTTAGTTCTCCTGCTATTAAAAATCTTCTGGCCTGACATAGGGATACATAGCTAATTGGTCTTCCAGTCTATCTGTGCAGATGGTGCTTTGAATGACACCCCTGGAACTTGGCGATGGTACATTTGTAGTGACTAAGTGAGGAAATCATTACTCAGGCTGTGTGTGTGTGTGGTGTGTGTCTCCCCAGAATTCTCAGATAAGTATTGGAAATCTTGAAAATTACCTGCTGTAAAGAGGAGCCACCACCTTTGGGAGCTCCTCCATACTTTCATATCTGAATAAGCAAATAGACACCTACTTTATCTTTTCCTCCTAGCTGAGATTAATCTGTATTTTAAATTGCATCCCCTCTACTTTCATAGGAAATTCACTTTTATCTTAACTCCTCTCTCGAGGATTCTTGTTTTCAATTTTATAGGCTCAAATCTTTTTTTTTACATTTAAAAAATTGTATTTAATTTTTTAGTGTTGAGACATTTATATAACTTAAGAAGTGATAACCCTGATAATTATACTACCCACCTGGCACCATACATAATTATTACAATACTAGAGGTCCAGTGCCCGCAATTTGTGCACAGGTATGGTCCATAGGCCTGACCAGCAATCGAAGCGCAAACATCTGTCATAGAAGGGCAGGTTCCAGCTGACCTCTGGGCCCTGGGAAGCACCTGGGACCTTGGGCCCTCATGCGCGCCCCTCCTCCTGAGTCATCAGGCCCATGCCTGGCTTCCTCAGCACCTGGGAGCCAGGCGGCAGCCCCGCCTCCTTATGTCGCTGCTAGTCACCCTCAGCGGGGGCAGTCAGTGGAAGGATTGATGGGGCGATCGAGCCCTACTCACACCCATCTTGACCTGGTGCTGCAAATTGGGGTCCATCAGGGCCAGCAGCACCTCCACTGCTGTCAGCTGCCAGCACGGCATCACCAATACCCGCCATGTTCCACACTACCCCCTGGTGGTCAGTGCACATCACAGGGAGTAGTCGAACTCCTTGTTGAACTCCTGGCCTAGGGGACAATTTGCATATTAGGCTTTTATTATATAGGGTTATTGACTATTTTCCCTACGTTGTACTTTATATCCTGTGACTATTTTTATAATTCTCAATTTATTACATGTTAATCCCTCCCCTTTTTTTTACCCATCCTGCAGACAAGGAATCTATAAAATGCAAAGTTAGAAACAGGCTCAAATCTTTCTCAAACAATCAAACAACCTTATCACCATCTTCAGTCATTTGTCAGTGTTTTTTCTTTCTTAATATATTTTTATTCATTTCAGAGAGGAGAGAGATAGAAACATAAATGATGAGAGAGAATCATTGATCAGCTGCTTCTTATAAGCCACACTGGGGATCCAGCCCACAATGCAGACATTTGTCCTGATGTGGAATTGATCCATGGCCTCCTGATTCATAGGCCAATGCTCAACCACTGAGACATACCAGATGGACAATTTTTATTCATATTCAAACTTAAAATCCTCTCTATTTACTGTCAACTATTCTGAAAGTATCACTCAGACCTTATGTCTTTCTAATCTGGCGTGTATCCTCAGCACTAGCAATACTGCTCTTGCCACAGTTACTAATGACCTTCACTTTACTACATCTAGTGGATGTTGTCCATTTCTCATTTTTGTGATCTCTTGGTAGCACTCAACACTGCTGGTCCATCCGCCTTTTGAAATATTGTTTGTGTTCATCCTTCTGGATTTTCTTTCCTACTTAATTAATTTAGCCTCTTTTATTTCATCATTAGAGAGTTTCAAGGCTCAGTCCTGGGACATAGACACAATGTACGCTCATGGCTTTACTTCTCAAAAACCAACTACTGCCACTTATATATCCTTTGTAAAGGCTCCTATCTGAGCTTTAAATCTATATATCCAACTTGTTCCTCAAATTGAAAATGTCCCAACCTGAATTTGAGGATTTACTCTAAAAAATCTATTCTTTTTTTAATGTTCCTCTTATCAAATAATGGCACCGACATCTATCTTGCTTAAGCCAGAAACCTTGGATGCATCCTTGACTTCTTAAGTAAGGTCTGACCACAGAGGCTTATCTGGCTTCAAAGATGGGTGAGAATGACCACTTTTAAGATTGCCTATTCACTCTTTGTTTTACTTTACACCAGCATATGACCAGTGCAAAGAGTATAGGATACAGGCTGACATGTACAGTTCCCCATTACTATTCTAATATGTCATAGAGGCATTCTGAGCTCAATGTAGCTCACAAGGAGAGAGGGATCTTCATTAAGTTAAGAAGTATAAGCTCTTGGTTTTACTTTCATGTCATGCTGGGAATTTTATGTTATTTGGAAGTCAGGGGGGGAGATATATGCATTAAGGTCTATTCCATTTTCTTACTTGCACTGTCTATTTAAAAAAAATATATATATATATATATATATATATATATATATATTTTATTGATTTTTTACAGAGAGGAAGGGAGAGAGATAGTTAGAAACACTAATGAGAGAGAAACATTGATCAGCTGCCTCCTCTACACCCCTTACTGGGGATGTGCCCACAACCAAGGTGCATGTCCTTGACAGGAATCGAACCTGGGATCCTTCAGTCCACAGGCCAATGGCACCAGGCGTCTTCAAACTATGGCCCGCAGGCCACATGAGGCCCGCAGAGGAGTCTGATCGGCCCGTCAGGTTTTTTGGGCAGTGAGCGCAGCCGAGGTGTTACAGTAGGAATTAGTAGTTCATATAGTCCGGCCCTCCAGCTCTCTGAGGGACTGTGATCTGGCCCCCACTTTAAAAAGTTTGAGGACCCCTGCATCCACCTAGCCAAACCGGTTTTGGCTGCACTGTCTATTTTGACTGGCCTCATGCATTTCCTTCTCTGCCCACATGAAATTAATAACAAAGTCAAGACAATTCTACATCCTGAACTGCTTTCTGTTTCCAGAACTCTGTAATCCAAATTGGCCATCTCTTGATTGATCAAGTGCTGTTACTTTCTAACTCATCTCCTTACATAGTCTTCTATCCATTCTTGAATTTTTAAAATATTAGTTAGGTCTGGCTGGTGTTGCTCAGTGGTTGAGCATCGATGTAGGAACTAAGAGGTCACAGTTCAGTTCCCAGTCAGAGCTCATCCCTGGATTGCAGGCTCAATCCTCAGAGTGGGGTGTGCAGAAGGCAGCTGATCAATGATTCTCTCTCATTATGGATGTTTCTCTCTCTCTCTCCCTTCTTTGCTAAAATCAATAAAATATTTTTTAAAAATGAGTTAGATGGTATCATCTTCTTGCTTCAAACTTTTCTATGTATCTTCATTATTCTGTTCACAAGCCAGAAGTTTAAAATATGGGTATCTCTTCTACATGGTAATTTTTATAATCCAGATTTTATAATCACATATACTGGATTAATACAGTTGGGAAGTTCATCCATATACATTGTATAATTATGAATTATAAATGTTACATAATTATAATTTATTTGGGTTGGTTATTTGTTCTAGGTTTGTAATAGCACAGGAAGAAGAAATAATTCTATTCCTTAGGCAAGCTAGCAGCTTTCTTAAAGCAACTTTTGTGCTTTTTTTTATAGCAATATGTTTTTTATTGCTATAGGCAATAGAGAGGAAGATAACAGTAGTAATTGGTAAGAAAAACATATAATACATAAAATCAAGGACTAGATTTGTACAGTGCTATTCATGTTTTTACAGCTATGTATTTGAATTGTTCTATTGACATTTATAAGAAAGGGGTGGCCATCCTGGGTATAGATGAACCACTGTATCAGGGATTAATTGATAGGAAAGCACAATAAAAAGTGTACCTTAAACTTTCTTTTTCATTGTCCTATATACCTTCTGTTTTTTGTTTTGTTTTGTTTTTCAGTTCAGGAGTTTCCCAGATAACTCTGAGCTTTCTTTATTTCTTTCCTTCTTTTTTAAAGGGTATTATTTTCTTCTTCTTTTTAAATATAATTTTTATTTATTTTTATTTATTTTTGAAGGGAGGGGGACAGAGAGAAACATCAATGATGGGAGAGAATCATTGATTGGCTGCCTCCTGCACAGCCCCTGCTGGGGATCGAGCCCACAACCTGGGCATGTGCCCTTGACTGGAATAGAACCTGGGACCCTTCAGTCCGAAGGCTGTTGCTCTATCCACTAAGCCCAACCAGCTAGGGCTGACTCTATGCTTTCTGACTACTTCTTTCAACATGGTCTCTACACTCCTGATTCACCTGGAACCATGTTCCATACTCTTAGTCTCTAAACTGCAGCCACACTTTCAGTTGTTTAAATTTACTAAAGTTTTTTTTCTGTCCTTGAACCTTTTCTTTTATACTGCTGCCCTTGTGTGGACTATGATTACTTCCACTTCCCACATTTTCTCTCACCTTCCTGCTCCCTCAAGCTAATTCTTTTTATAGTTTTAGGATTCATCTTCAGTGTTGTGTCCCAATGGAACACATTGTCTTAATCCATTTTGGCTGCTATAATAGAAATACCACAAAATGATTGGTGTATAAACAACACACATTTATTTCTGTAAGGCTGAGAAATTCAAGATCAAGGTGTTCATAGATTAAATATCTGGTGAGGGCCTGACTCCTCATTGATAACCATTTCCAGCTGTGAATTCACAGGGTTGAATGGGGAGGAGGGGGAGAGATCTCTTTTCTGAGGACACTAATACAATTCATGATAGCAGAGCCTAATCACCTACCAAATGCCCCATATGCTTACATTTGGAGGTTAAGATTGCAACATATGAATTTGGGGAGGATATAAACATTCAATCCACAGCAACTCCCTTGAGACTAAGAAAGATCCATCCTTTATCCTTCATAGCAACCAGGACTCTTCCATATTTGTAATTCACTAATTATAGAATTATTTAATTAAGGCCTCTCTTTCCCATTACAGGGTCAACTTTACCAGGGCACTGACCCAAATTGTCTTGTTCACACGTGTATCTCTTGGCACCATACCAAGGCCAGAGTTTTTGTGGAAGGAATGGCCAGTGTAAGGATGCAGGGAAAGGAAGCAGGCAGGCAGTAGGCTTGGGTTGTAAATTTTATCTTTTGAGAACATATATGGTCTTTGGTCATCTCTACCTTTTTATTCTGAAAACTCACAGTATGAGTCACTGATGCCGTTATTGCTTTGTGTAGCAGGCACTTAGTTGCTGTTTGGAAAAAAATATATCTATCAAGGTGTGAACTCCTCCAGCACTGTGCTGTCCTATATGGTAATCACTAGCTAATGTGGCTTTTGAACACTTGAGATATGTTGCAACTGTAAAGTGCACAGTGGATTTTGAGGACTTAGCATAAAAATGTAAAATATATCTAATACATTTCATGTCAATTACACATTCTGAGTATATTAGGTTACATAAAATATATTGACAAAATAATTTCAACCATTTATTTTCCTTTCTTAAATGTGACTGCTAGAAAAGCTCAAATTACCTATATGCCTTGCATTATATTGTCTTTGAGTAGCCGTGACCTAAGTATAGAACACAGCATTCTTTTCCTTCTACCAGATTCTAAGGGAGAGGGAAGCCATCCTGGTGAAATGAGCTGAGTGCCTTCACAATGTTGTGCTAATCAGTCGAAGTTCTACTATATTCCTTAATATAAGTAGAGGCTGATTTTCCAAGATTATCTTTACTTTCTCCCCAGGATGAATAGAATTATTGGAAACGAGCACCATTTTTAAAGTAGCATCATCATTATTATCTTCTCATAGAGTTTCACAGTTCAGATTATTTCATTTCTCTTGTGAATTTCAACTCTGATAGCCTCCACCTCTATTGCCTCTACCCGATTCTGGAATGTGGTTTGATATGTTTTCACTTAAGTAAATGAAAGTTAAGACAAAGTTTCATTCTTTGAAGTTGCTGGAGAGTTTTCCCAGTGTGAAAATGGATGTTGAAGTCAACTATAAATTATCTTGCAACCAATATTAAGTTCCAGAACTCTGAATTCCAAGAAGATGCCAGTCCATTAAGCAAACAGATGAAATATGCTCTCCCCAAAGGTTTAGCTGCAGCAGTCAATTGTAACTCTTAATAATGAGACAAGAAGGGGAAGCTTGGGCACCTGGAACTGATACTGCACATTGCCCACTTAATTAGTAGGGGATATTAATTATTATTGCTTAAAGTTGGAACTGATTTAGTGTTCTTACAGATTTCTGGCACTGCCTTTAATTTAAATCTTGTTATTAAATTCTGGCTTTCCCTCTCTAAGCACTAAGCTATAAATGGTTTATATTATATATCACTGTGGTGTTTGAATATGTTCGAATGTACATAGTTCATGGTACCCAATAACTAAAACATAATGCAATAATAAGCCAAAAGCTATATGGTTACCACTATTATTGTCTTAATACCATAGGATAAATATATGTAAAAATGATCTTGACAACCCATCTCCTTCAATCTTACATGAGAAAACAAGTATTGTAAATTGCCCAGTTGGCAGAGCAAGGCCTAGAACTTGAACCTTCTCACTCCTAGTCCAGTGTTCTTTCTACTAACTTTTGAGAGTATGTTGGTGCCAATGTATAGTGAGCAGAAATTAACATTTTTTTTAACTAGGAAAATAAGACAGTATCTTTGGGTATATGAAATGTAAGAAAAATCCATAATTATTATTTGTATGCACATAATGTGTGCATGCATATGTATATATGAGTGAATATGAGTGTGATGTATGTGTGTGAAAATATTAGTATTAGTTAAATGTGGAGGGTAAGCTCATGGATATTTGAGAGTCAGTAGAGAATTTGGTAGTCTGCATTGTGGGTTCTGTAGGCAGACTTCCTGGGCTTAAATCCTCAAAGCCCTTTTACTTATGAAATTTGGGCCTTTTGGCAGTTACTTCACTCTGTAACTGATCATCTATTAAATCTCATCATCTATTAAAAAAAATTAGTCTCATAGAAGCTGTTGTAAAGATTGCAATGCATTGTTTTACACATACATTGTATAAAATGTATGTAAGCACAATTAAGAGCTATTGTTATCTCTATATTTTTCTCATGATTGAAATACTTGCAAACAAGAGAATTCAAATAAATGAGAAAGAATGAGTATGTAAAATTATAATAAATCTGCAAATTGTAGTAAAGGTAATCTTCACCATAACTTAAGTTAAAATTATGGATCAAAATTATTTTCTGGCATTTCAAGAAGTTTTTAAAGCCTCAGTATCATAGTTAAAAGAGAAAATCTCATGAATATTCAAAATAATTTGGTTTACCACTTATGACAATCAAATGATCCATATGGGAAATGAGTCATTTTGTGCGAATACATACTTGCAAAGAGATTCATGTTTATTCTCTTATCTAGTCATTTAGAAACAAAAGGCAGAGATTCTAAAATTAAACCAATTTCTTCTATTGCAAAGTGCAAGGTTTTGAAACATCAAATAATAAATCTTTTCCTGTTTTTGGTTCTGTTACACATAGATAAAATTTAATGTACATTTTAATGTTTAGATGTTTTTCCAAAATCATGAAAATTATATATTTTATTTGACAAATCATGCCTTTTCTTAGTATGTTTCACCTATAAATGACAAACTGCTCACAATTTTTTCAATAGGTATTAAAGCTAAGTGGCTTTCTCTGAAAAGTTTTGGAGAATCATTAGTTATGGATAGATCAACACTGTTGTATTGCACTCTGAATATACTTTTGTAGAGATGACCATGAGATAAGCAAGCTTTCAGGTCTCTGGAATTGGAGGATTGGTTACCCTTGAGAATATTGCCTTGGTACTGTTGTCCAAAACCACTGGTTCATGTCTTTTCCATGGAATTCTCTATCTGTGTAGCTGTAATGGCTCCTCATCATCAGTCACAGTGCCAGTTCCTTGTACTTGTGTTGCAATTGTGTTTACATTTTCTGAGAGCCTCCCAAAGTCAATTGGGGTATAGTATATACTCGTTATTTACACCACAAGTGTGTCATCCACTTTGATAAATATTACTACTTCTTTTTGTGTGTGTTGTGATGCTAGATAATACATTCATTGCATTGTTATAGTTTGTGTAGATTATCCTTTCTAATAAAAGAATAATATGCAAATTGACCATCACTCCAACAAACAAGATGGCTGCCTCTATATAGTCAAAGATCCTGCCCCATGTGGACATAAGATGGCCACCACAAGATGGCCAGCAAGGGAGGGCAGTTGGGAGGGACCAGGCCTGCAAGGGAGGGCAGTGCAGGTGATCAAGCCTGCTGGCAAGGGGCAGGCCTATAGAGGAGGGAAGTTGGGGGTAACCAGGCCAGCAGGGGAGGGCAGTTAGGGGCAATCAGGCTGGCAGGGAAGCAGTTAGGCATCAATCAGGCTGTCAGGGGAGTGGTTAGGGGGTGATCAGGTAGAAAGGCAGAAGCAGTTAGGGGCAATCAGGAAGGCAGGCAGATGAACAGTTGGGAGCCAGCAGTCCTGGATTGTGAGAGAGATGTCTGACTTCCCATTTAGGCCCAATACTACCAGGATTGGACCTACATGGGCAATTAGACATCCCTTGAGAGGTCCCAGATTGGAGAGGGTGCAGGCTAGGCTGAGGGACACACACTGCTATGCAAGAATTTTGTGCACCATGCCTATACTATTTTATAATGAAGTTTAAATGACTTTTTAAAATATACAGTGATGAGAAATGTAATCTATTAAAATACTTTCTCCATTTTCAGCTGTAACTTACTGAAAATAGCTTGTAAGTATCTGTTTCTACTGATTAGTACCTTAAGTTTTTAGAATCCTGGACTTGCAGCCACTCAACTGTTCCTGTGCTGTCATTTTACAGATGATAGCTGAAGCCCAGAGAGATGAATCAGTTCATTGAACAAATACATGTTTGCTTCCAGTGCTGCGCTAGTGGGCTCTATGCTAAGTACTGAAAATAGTGTGATGGATAAAGCTAACATGGCTTCACTCTCATGGATGCTACAATCTAGAAGAGGAAATAGACATTAAACAAATAAAGAAAAACACATACCTAATTACAAATTGGGATAAGTATTATGAAGGGGAAAAACATAGTACATTGATATAGAATATGAATATGAAGGTAGGTTTAGATTGAGGGGCTAAACAAGACCTCTTATAAAGTAATATTCAAGCTGAGACTTGAATTTATCTTAGGAAGAAATAAATCCAGGCAGGGCAAAATGCATGTATAAAGATCCTTAGGTCTGAAGAGAAAGAAGACATGTGTGCCTAAAGTTTCATGAGCCAGGAAGAGAGGACATTTAGATGATGATGGGTTGACAGGAGCCAGATGGTGCAAAGCTCTCCAGGCCACGCTAAGGGTTTGTTGTTTTATTGTAAATGAAAATGAAAGCTGTTAAAGAGTTTAAGCAGGAGAGTGACATGATCCAATTTATTTTGTAAAATATCTTCCCTATAGTGTGGTTTGGAAGGAAAACAGAGTTAGAGTGTTAGTGAGGAGGCTCACTGTTGGAGAACTCGGTAGCCAGACATTGTTGGTGGCCTAGACAAAGGTGGTGGCAATGGGGATGGAGAGGAGCCGACAGTGGGCATCAGATCCCAGGTGTCAGGATCCCCCTGGGCCATGCTCCCCACTGCAGCACATTGTCTGGACTGAGCGTGCCACTGAGTTGAGGCTGATTGATGTGCTTTTGGAGCTATGAATTGTTTTTTTATGGAAACTATTATTACCTCTTCAACTCACTCTGGTTGATGCTGCAAATTTTTCTTGGTGAATGCTATTAAAACAAATGATAGACTTAAGGCCACATTTTAACACAATAGCATTTTGCCTGCAGGTAATTTATATGCGTGGTGTTTCAGGGAATTCCCCAGGCTTGTCAATCTGAATGAACAGATCTCCTCTTCTGAGATAAAGGTAGTTCTAGGACAGATCTGACACTGTGCAGCTCCTCTCCTCTCAGGCAACTGCCATGCCTATGCTCTCCCAAATAACTCATCCTGGTCATTTACTTCTGGTGCCAAAAAATGTATCTCTGTAAAAAGGCTTTAAGTCTTAAGAAGATTTTTCTATGCCAAATGAGATGCTTTATTACAGAAAAGTTTTTGCATACATAGCAGTGTCTACACCCCCCCCCCCTAATTTTTTTTTTGTTTCAGGAGGCCAAAAGCCATGTCTTCAACTCCAGTTTAATGTTTGCCAGTCCCTTTATTTCCAGTCTCTTGCTTCATAGGGTTTCTACCATTTGTGTGGGCCAATCACAGTTAAGGAAGAAGAGAGAATTATCATCATGTTAGCCTTTTTGAAGAGACAATGATTGACAATGAGAAGGTGTAGGGAGCAGAGGGATCTGGTTCCACACCTGGTTCTGGCATTTATTAGAGCACATCACTTAACCTCTGCAAGCTCCAGTTTCTTAGTTTATAAAAAAGGTCCAGTGATAGGGCCTATTTAAAATTATTTCTGTGAGAGTTCAGAGAAATAATCCACATCAAGTCTCTCTTATGTGGTAAATGCTTGGCAATTATTGCCTGTGTATAAAACTCAGGAGAATTTGCCCATCTCTATTGCTCCTAACCCTGGGTCTCTGTATCCTCATTAATACTGTCTGAAAGTTAAATCTACCCCTATGAGCATGATCACTTCCTGATCATATAACACACTATAATGTGCATTCTTTTTAAAATTACATTTATTGGAGTGTCATTGGTAAATGAGATTATATAGGTTTCATCTGTATATTGCATCATGTGCCCAACCACCCAAAGCCAAATATTTTTCATTATTATGTATTTGATCCCCTTTACTCTTTATTACCCTCCCCCCGCTCCCTGCACTGGGTAGTCTTAGAACATCAGAAGCAGGTCCTATTCATTCAAACAATTTCCCTAAAAGCAAAGTATGCCTGTGCACAAAGAAATGAAGTTTTCTGTATACTATACAGCTAGCTTGGCTGAGGACCAGGACAGAAGGGACCTTTTGCATTAAAAAGCCCTGAATCTAGGGAATCTGAAGATGTGCGCCCCTTGCCCTACTATTCTGTGTCTTCCATCTGTAGAATGAGCCTGGACTTAGATCATACTGACTAGCTTTTCTGATTCTAAACGTTTAAGAATCTCGGACTACCTTCATGTTTGAGATGTTGTGTGTTCTGAGTTCTCCAGAGCACAGTTGTCAGTTGACTAGAAGGCAGTGTTCATTCCAGGTCTACATCCCTGGGGGATAAAGACCAGAGGGTTGTGACTCACTGAGGTTGACTGTAATGAATAGCCTCTTCATGAACAGAAATCAATAGAAAGGCAAGTAAATAATTTGGTTGGCAGGGAGGGAATGCTCATGTTGTGATTCCTTCATCCTCACATTTCAATGGCATGCCACACTTAACCCTCCCCCTTCTAGGGCTTCCTTAGAAGGCTAATGATCGATGTGAACTTAAGAACCAAGAAGCCACACATTTTTTCTGGAACTGAAGAGGGTTTATACATCCTGTCATCTATGAAGCATTGCCATGCACTGTCATGCCTCAGGCTGACATCGTCTCTTCACTCAGTGCCACTGCCTGACCAAGGCCCTTATGATGTGTAATGGGTCCTTAAGTGGCTTCCATGACATGACCAATTGCCACCTACTCTAATTCACCATCTCTATTGTTCCATAATTCGGCTTGCTAACATTCTGCCTTCATCATATATCCCCAGACTTAAAGACCTTTAGTGTTTCCCCATTGCCTAATTCTGTGGTACCCAGGTTTTTCCTATCTGAAGTGGATGGGGCAAGACAATTGTGTGGAGATAAACTATTTTAACTTTTATTTATATTTACACTGGTATCATTTAAACATTTCAACATTGATTTATAGTATACACAGTATATGGAGAGGTACATACATGAAATTTATAAATAACTAGAGGCCCGGTGCACAAAATTCGTACATGGAGAGTACAGGTGTCCTCAGCTCAGCCTGTACCTTCTCCAATCAGGAACTCCTCAAGGATTGGGCCTAAATGGGCAGTCAGATATCCTTCTCATAGTCCAAGACTACTGGCTCCCAACTGCTCCCCTGCCTGCCTGGCTGCCTGATTGCCCCTAATAGCTTCTGCCTACCAGCCTGGTCACCCTCTAACCACTCCCTTGCCGGTCTGATTGACACCTAACTAACTGCTTCCCTGCTGGCCTGGTTGCTCCCAACTGCCCTCCCCTGCTTGCCCGGTCACCCCTAACTGCCTTTTCTTGCCAGCTTGGTCACCCCTAACTGCCCTCCCTTGTTAGCCTGGTTGCCCCCAATTGCCCTCCCCATGAAGACCTGGTTTCCCCTAACTGTCCTCCCCTGCAGGCCTCATCACCCCCAACTGCCTTCCCCTGCTGGCCTGATTGCCCACCACTGCTGTCCCCTGCTGGCCATCCTGTGGCAGCCATCTTTGACCACATGGTGGTGGCCAACTTGTGTGTTGGAGTGATGGCCAATTTGCATATTACCTCTTTATTATATTGGATAAATATACATTAATGGAGGTGAAAGTTATAAAATTTTTACAGATAGGGTTGTATGGTTAGAAGTGTTTGGAACTCATTGGTTTAAAGGGTAAGTACAACTTATATTTGCTTAAGGCAATCTGAGTGTTCTGGACCCATATTATTCTTATGCTATGACCTCTAGCCACTGAGTACACCCCCTTTTTTCCCAACACCCTGGCCTCACCTATCTGCTTGCCCAGTTCTCCTGGGCCACTGCCGATGCTGCCTGTTTATTCAAGGTGAAGTCTAGCGTATTGTTTTATCATTAAAGTTTTTCTCAACTGCCTCTTGTCCCAGAACCCACCATCTTGGGTAAAATTAGCATCTCTGCTCTGTTATGCCAAGGCATTTTGTTGATTCCTGTCTGACAGCACTGTTCATGCCCCTGTTGTAATGTTAGTTGTGTATGTGTCTCTCTGATTAGGCCATGGGTACCTTTGAGGCAGGAATTGCACCTTACTCATCTTTGTACCCAGCACCTAGTGCATGTCAAAAGTCGATAAATAGTGTTTGAGTTATTTTAAAATTTCATGAGCATCTTATAGAGTAGAAACAGGGAGGGAGAGGGCTAATGGTATGAGGCATAAAATTGGCTCAGTACAACTATCCCGGCCTTATCGGCATTGAACATCCCAGCTCAATTTCCCTGCCCTGCTTCCCCTGTCTTCTGCTGCTCAGGCTGCCTCAGAGAAGAGCATCCTGGGGAAAAGCGCATCCTTTCTTTCCGTTTAGCTTTGAGGTAGCATGAAGGTTAAGGATTGCCTGTCTCAAGGTCACTTGATTCCCACTGACGTTCCAGGCAACTCGGGGCTTTGGAAACTATGCAGTTTATGCAGGATGTTGCTGTGCTTGTCAGACTGTTCAATGTGGAGCAGCTGAAGCTGTAAAGGTGAAAAAAAAATACACATTGAAGGCCAGAGGCATTATATTAAAAGGCTGTAACAGCTTTCTTACAAATGAGGAGCTCCTCTGAAAGTCACAGGTGACAATGAAAAATACTAGATATGACTTATCTCCTTTCTTTCAACATGTGAACACTCCTCACCTACCCTGCACCTAGCACTGCGTAACTGGTGGGAGGGAATGATGAATAATTCAAGCTCCCTGCCCTTGAGCAGCTTTTAGTTCAGTAGCAGAGACCTCAGCATAAGCAGGCAGCTGGAACCCTGTGGGGAGTCCTCTCCTAACCTGTGCCCAGGGAGCTCTGCAGAGGGAGTGATTAAATTTCCCTCAGGGTGTCAGGGAAGGCCCTGTGGAAGAAAGCTGAGCTCAGAAGACTGAGGAGTTCTGGGCTGAGAAGGGAGGCAGAGGCTGTGTTTCAGGGGAAGGAACCTGCATCAGCCAGGGTCTGCAACAAGCATTGGCAAGCTTTCTTTGTGAGGGGCCATTAGTAAATATTTCAGGCTTTGCAGGCTGTGGGACCTCTCTTGCAACTACTCATCTCTGCTGTAGCATGAAAGTAGCCAATGGGTGAATGAATGGGTCTGGCTGTGTTCCAGCCAAACTTTGTTTACAAAATTGGCAGGGGCAGGGCCGAAGTTTGCCAACTTCTGGTTTGGAGGAAAGCTCTTCAGAGAGCATCTAATCCTAAGCTTCCTAATCTTTTTAAGTATTAGGATTACTCCGCACTTGCTGTTTCCTGCACTTGGTGTGCTCTTCTTTTAGACGTGCCCCATGGTTGGCTCCCTCTCCTCAACCAGGTCTCTGTGATGTCATCTTCTAGCTACTCTGTCCATAGTAGCAATGCATCCCCTGCATGCTCCATTTGTTTTAATTACTTTTGTTGTCATTAAAGCACTTATATGTGTGGATTGTTTATCTCTTTCCTTGTCTACTAGAATGTAAGCCTCCTGGCTTGTTCTCTGTTGTATGCAGTGCTGTGCTGGAGCTGATTATGCTAGGCCAGTCTCAACACCACCTCCGCATTCAGGGATGACAAGTAGTAGTTTTAAGTCTGCAGTGGTGAGGTATTTACACCATAGGAATGAGACTCATGAACATCGAGTTTTGGGCATTTTTTTTTTTTTGAGAGCTGGTGTGATAGCACGCCATGGTTATCACCTGTATCTAGAGGAATACCCTCCAGAAAGCCAAGTGCTCCATAAATACTTGTCTTTTGAATGAAGTGTGCTATTAATATCTATTGGTTGGGAAAATAAATATGCTCGGATGGATAGATGCAATTATTAGCAGTTTATAAAGATCCCCATGGCTCATTGTGGGTAGTTACTGCTCATGGTATCTGTAACTTTTATTTGATGGGTGGAGAGACTGAGGACTCAGATAGGATGGGACTCTCTCTACTCCACAAAGCAGACTCTGCTAGGCCATGGGGACCAGTATCCTCCTCGTGTTCTATTCCTGCGGGTGCTCCTTTCGGTGTGTGCACTGAAATCTTCTGAGTGAATGAGGAGCCTCTTTAACCGAGCAACATGTATTTGTAATGGATTCCCACAGCTCAGGGTGGTTGTAATGTTTGCAGTGTGTTCAAAAGCCCCCGAAATGTCCATCCTCTTTCAGATGTCTTACTGTATCTTCTGATTTGTTTGGGAATTTGATTTGTGCCATGTAAATGTGCTCTAGTCTCTAGCCTTTAGCCAGAAACATATCTGTTTATGAACAACATCTGACCCTAATTGTCTAATTTTGAAATCTGTAGCAGTTGAGGCCCCAGAAGCACTTGACAAAAATCACATTGAACAGCCTGTGAAATCTCAGCTCCTTTAAGTGGCTAACATTCCACCTTCAGACCGAGAGCCCATTTGTAAACCCAGAGGCTGATTAAAAAGCCTCATCAAATTACTGCACAATTCATGTGTAATAGTTCCAACAAACTGCATTTTTAGGATGCCTAGTTAACATCTTTCCAATTCCTTGTCCCAAACACAAACTAAAACACAGAAAAGTGAGCTTGCATTTAGCAGGCTGTCTGGTTTATCCAAATGCTTTTCAAGACCTTGGGTTGGAGAGGATCTTGCATGGTCATGCAGATGCCTTAGCCACTGGAGTCATCCATATCTTTCACTGCTGCTCTGACCTGTAGTTTTTTTCTGCTTCACCTGTTTGCTCCTGTTAAGTGGTATAGACCCTATTCTTTCTGTAGACAGCCTGTTCTCTGTTTGCATACAATTTACAGAAAGTTCTCTTTCACTTGCTTTCTTGTAACTTTCATCCTTTGGCCATAGTTCTATCCCCAGGGATCCACTTGGGACAAATTGTTTTCTTCTTTATTCTGCCTGCTCTCAAGAAATAGGGACAGCTCTCAGGTCCCCCGGGTCCCCCTTCTCTGGGCTACATACACACTGTTCATACAGGCTTTCTCCATATGACAGCTCATAGTCCCCTCTTTATTTGGCTGCCTTTCCTCTGGACATGTTCTAGTTTTGCTAATGTCCCTCTTAAAGTGACTGAACAGAAAATGGCTAGGACCACAGACTTTTGAGCTAGATCTTTCTCTGTAGTAACTAGTTCTGTAACCTTGTGCAAGTGGAGTAGCTTTTCTGAGTCTCCTTCCTCTCATTTGAACAGTGAAAAGAAGTGCCTTGCAAATTCAGTTGTTGTGAGTACTAAATACAAATGTAGTAAAATCATCAGGGAGTGTACTAAGTAGATATAGAGTTGATGGGTTCAAAATATGGCCTTTGTTTTCATAATAAGTGCTATTAATTCTCTGAGTATGGTTTCCAGCACACAGTTTAGATCACTATTACTTATTTTAGATTTGAGTTTACATGGGGGTATTTTCTTGAAATTTGGGTACAATATCATATATATATATATATATATATATATATATATATATATATATATATACACACACACACACAAATATATTTTTGCACAGTTTTATATAATCTGTCTTCTTTATCACCCTATACTCCAATAGTGAATGCACAACCAAGTGTCCCTCCCCATCCTTCTCCCTTCTTCTCGACCTTATTTCCCCCTAACCTCTCACTTGCACAAAGTATTGGTTATATCTTGACACTCACTTTGGACCTCAGATTTTCTGTTTTTTAAGTCTTTGATATTGATGATGGGACATATTTTGATGAAAGAAGATAGTGAATTCCAAGGTACTTTTCAAATTCCAATTTTACTTCATTTTCTGCCTTCTAGTATTCATCTTGAGATGTGTGATAAGGGCCCAATAGTCCCAACTCTGTTCTGAGTTTATATTATTGTATAATCAGGGAACTGCCCCTTGAAACCAGCAAGAATGTCTGGATAGCTTCTTCCAGTCTCAGCTTTTTTAAGTGACTTTGATTCAAACATTTTGTTGAAATTGCTCTGTCATCCTAAGCAGAAGCAGTGATGAATATGAATTCTTAACCTTGTTATTTTTTTAAATTACAGTTTATATATTTAATATTATTTTATATTAGTTTCAGGTGTACATCAGAGTGGTTAGAAAATTATATAACTTATGAAGTGATCACCCAGAATTATCATTGATTGGTTCATAGGTTGATGTTCAACCACTGAGACATACTGGGGTAACATTGGTCAACATGCACATATAGGTTGATGATCTTGAGCATCTTCCCTATGTTTTTAATATGGCCACATATATATGACTTCTTTAGAGAAGTGTCTATTCAGGTCCTCTGCCAATTTTTTTTTTTAAATTGGATTATTTGAGCTTTAATTTTGAGTTGTATGAGTTCTTTATGAATTTCAGATGTTAATCCCTTATGAGACGTATCATTGTGAATATCTGCTTTCATTCAGTAGATTGTCTTTTTGATTTGTTGATGGTTTTTACTGTGCAAAGTTTTTTTGTTTTGTTTGTTTGATGTGGTACATACTTCATTTAGATTTCTTTGATTTCTATCTATTTTTTTCTTCTAGTACGAGTATCCCATCTAGAATACCACATTATCTTTAGTTAACATGTATTCTTAATCTACTCTTGGCAGTGACAATTTCTCAGACTTTCCTTATTCTTGATAATCTTGACAGTATGGAGGGGTACTGGTCAGCTATATTTTAGAAAGTTCTTCAGTTGGAATTTGTTTGATGTTAGACGAAGGTTATGGAATTTTGGAAGGGACATCAAAGAGATAAAGTACCCTTCTCATCACATCATATCAAGGGTACATACTGTCAACATGATTTATGACTGTTCATGTTAACCTCAATGACATGACTGCGGTAGTGTTTTTACTTTTTAGATTTCTCCACTGTAAAGCTACTCCCCACCACTCCATCCATTTCCATATAGGAAGGAAATCACTGTGTACAATCAGTCAAAGTTTATTTATTATTCATCTAACTATTTGATATGGGTATTTATGATGGCTGTTTTTTCTCCACCAGTTTTTCAGGGGTTCAGAATTCTTCTATTTTGCTACATCCCTTACAGCTTTGTCATCTAAATCCAGCCAGTGTTAAAATAAAGAAAATTTGGAGGAGAATATATTATTTTAAAATCCATGGCCTGAAAAAGACACACATAACTTTCACTTACATTCCATATGATACTCATGCATCTGCCAAACCTATCTGCAAGGGAGGCTGGGACATATGGTCTAGCTGGGTGCCTAGAAAAAAGAGGAAATTAATTTGGGAGAAAAACTAACAGTATTTGCTACATAATTTCAGAGTACAAAAGATAACAAATCAACCCCCCCTTCTTATAATAATTTAGTCACCAATGAATAAAAACAGAAAAAAGTAATGGAAAAACATAATCTTAGAATCAAGAGACTAATAAAATAGAAAAAAAGCTTAATAAAAATGTAATCCATTGAGCCTATTTATCTTATTTCACTATTGACCTGTGAACATTTGTTAAAAATAGTCACTCTACCTGCATGTCAGCATTTGAGAACCTCTGCCATATATTATGCCTATTCCAGACTCTACATCTTTCCCAGAGTCTACCATGCTGCTTGTTGCCTCCCTCCATTTTTTTTAATGTCTGAAATGTCATTTCTCTCTCTCACTTTTTTTCCCCTTTTTTTAGCCTATGATGATTCTACTCACTTTTCTAGTGACAGATGAGATTCCTTCTTCCAACCTCGAGACAGAATTATTCCCTTGTTCCTTGGTGCCATCATGTCATGCTGCTTCTATCCATTATTAAACAACTATCCCACACTAGTATTATATATTCATATGTTTCATGCATTACACTGGGGACTCTCTGAGGAAAATAAGGTTTTATTAATCTATTAGACCCCTATGAAAAATCTGACAAATAAAAAGCATGTGTGATGAGTGCATCAGCATATTAGATATGACAAAAAAAATGGTCTCACTTTTGAAGTCCTTTCTTTAAAATACAATAAAACATATCCCCCAATTATCAAAATGATCTTCAGTTATGATCACCACACCTTTATAGAAAAGGTGATCTTGAGCTGAACTTAGAATGATTGGTAGGACTTGATAGATGGTAATAAGAGGTAATAAGGATATAGACCTGTAGGGTAGGTGATACTGTTTTCTATGACACATCCTAGGTTCAGGACATTTGTTCAATGGATGGTCAGCCCTCCTTTGAAACATCTATAGTGTAAGACATTCACTTTCATAGGTCATCACATCATTAAAACTCAAACTTGGAGCTTGTTCTGACTCTTCTCTTGAGCAGTGGGGTTTGGTATAAAAGCCTAATGCTCATTATTTTGAACAGGAATAAGCAACCTGAATTCTCAGGGCATCAACAGTGGGGGTGGCTTATGGATAGTTTCACTATAGCAAAAGAGGTGCTTAATTACAGCTACAGAAAAAGATTACAAAAAAAACAAACAAAACAAAACAACACAATCATTTGTAGGCATTAATGACTCAGCTGCCATGCATTTCATAATCAACAAAAAACATAAGTTCTTAAAGGGATCGTATCATGCTGAATAGAAAGAAAATATGAATTATAAGAGTTGTCCTTTTCCTTCTATCTTTTTATAGTTTCTACTCTTAGCGTTCTGTTTACTTTAATGACTTCAACAAACTCACTTACTATTTTATTAAAACAGAAATCAGAAGACAGAGTCTGTTCACAGAATACTCCTTTTACCTCACATGGTTTCTTTGATTTTGATGGTTGAAAAATTAGACCTTCATTTGTATTTATACTCTAATGGGTGTTTTTTTTTTGTTTGTTTGTTTGTTGTTTTTTTTTTTTTGTGTGTGTGTGTGTGTGTGTTTAAAGTTCATACTATCACATGTGTTTATTAATTTGACATTCTCAATGATTGTAGTTAGAATAGGAATTATTTTCCCTCTATACAGATGTGAGAACTGGGGCTTAAATGTTAAATGACTTGCTAAAGACCACTTGACAATTGTGGCTCAAAGCTGGGTCTTCTGACAGCTAAGTGTGCCACAGCAGGACCTGCCGGGCAATCAGTTAGCTTCACAGCAGAGGCACACGTATCCTTTTACTTCCTCTAGTTATGAAAGTGATTCTCACTTACGACCTCCAATTCTTTAGTGAGGAGGTGGTCTTGAACTAACTCTGGAAAGTTGGTAAGATTTGATAGATGGCAGTTGGGGTATAGGATTTTTTTTTTTTTTTTTTTTTTTTTTTTTTGTAGTGAGGTTGGTTAGCCAGCTCCATGCTCTTCCAACATGTTCCAGTATGTCAGATTGGGTGGGGCTCTTGGAATCAGCACATTGAAGATGCACACATTTCTTGATTTCTGCCACCACTCAGGGCAGATGATTCTAATGTACACAGTCAATAGAGACTCACAGGAGGGACCTAAAGTTCTTTAACTTTTTAGATATTATTGGTGAGGAAATTATGGTCCACAAATTAAATAAATTTAACTTACAAAGATAATTATGGTTATAAATCAGTATGGCAAATTTTAAGTTCAGTTCATTTTCTCTTTTTGAACCCTCCTTCCTCCTTTCCAAAATTTTAGGCATTTTTTCCTGATTCTTAGGATTGCTTTGAACAGGACATGTTTATACAGGCATCGCCTCATTTCCCCAAATATGTGTGATCAAGTCATATGTGCAGAAGTGTGATCATAGGCAAATGCTATAGGGAACAGATCCATTCCCAAAAAGTTAAATTCATTGAATCCTTGACTAGAATTCTTATTTAGACCTGAATGTGAATAAATGTGTTCAGTTTAACACACAGTACCTAGCATATTGCATGACAAAAAGAGATTCAGAGTGAATATTGGTTTAAAAAGTGGGTGAAAGAATGAAGTTGACTGTCAGTAGTTGAAATTTGGTGATTGTCCCTTTAAGGATAACATGTTGCCACTTCAGCAATTATATGTTTTCTATTTTTGCCTCAATCATATGTTTTCTATCTTTGCCTTGAGAAGCAGAACTTTTTGTTCTTATTTTTATGAAATAATTAGGTCTACAAATGCACTAGAATAATCTAATTTTTGCTCAGCACTGAAGTAGAAATAAAGATGGTGGTGATGCTATAGAAAAGGGATTGTTGCTGTCAGTCAGCACCATATTGAGAAGCACTAAATATTTATTTTAGGTGATGTACAAAAATTCAAATGTGTTTACAAAGTTCAGTTTGGTGGTATTCATAAGAGGGAATTTTTAAAAGCTGAGGACCAACCACTTCAAATTTGAAATAATTAGAGAAATATAAACAAATTGATTTATTAGGGGCTGGAAAAATCACTGTAGTACTGTCTCCACTCTGGTCAGGTATTTCTTGAAGGTGAAATCTGTTTCCACATACTTTCCTGTGACAACTTCTGGCCATGGTTTTTGCTCTTTCTTATGGTTCTCATCCAAGCCATTTTTTCTGACTGAACTTGGCCAGAATTTCAAAACCTAGAAGTTTCTGATGGATAGTTGACATTCAGCAGAAACCGAGTTCTTCCAGGAGTCAATTATTACTGCTGGAAGTTTAAGAACTATAGGGGCAGCTTGGTCTAAACAGTGATTCTGGAATGGGAACATAAACTTGCAGTCAGACACTAGATGCATGGGAGAGAGAAGTAATTCACTTTTTAGTATGCCTCTGTGTTTTGCTAATCATAATTAGCTTCTATTTATTTACATTTGGTTTATTGCTGCATAGTATTATGGTCCTACGTCTGGAAGGAATAAGAAGAGAAGATATGTTCCTGAAATGCTCCCTTTTCAAATACTTATTTTAATATTTAAGCCTTTGGCATCTATGCATTTACTTAGAAAATGTTTCTGGCAATTTTCAATTGAGCATTTTTATAAACAAAGTACCAATTTGAATAATTATTTCTTTTTGTTTTGCAGAACCCCAGCTGAAAGGAATTGTGACAAGGTTATTCAGCCAGCAGGGATATTTCCTGCAGATGCACCCAGATGGTACCATTGATGGGACCAAGGACGAAAACAGCGACTACAGTAAGAAACATTAGATTGTTGCAATCCATTCACAATAAAATGTATAGCCCAGTATTATATTCTTAAAGCATGGCCAGGCTGCCTTTGAACTATTTATCTACAATTAAATAGGTATATTTTTCTTGCTATGATTCCCTATAGCAAAGAGACAATAATGGAGAAAGGTTGTGTACTGAATGAGAAGTTAGGAAGCCCAAAGAAGTTCCACCCAGTTTTCCTTCCATCCCAGTGTTTGTAGTCAGGATGATATGTACTCATAGAAACAAGGCAGACTTTACAGCACAAGACAGTGTTTTCAGTCTTAGAATTAAATAGTAAACATGTTAAAATAACTCTTAGAACATCATTTCAGGCAGACAAAAATTACTTCTTAATATAAATATTGGATACATATGTATATTGCATGTTATTTTATTTAGATTTAGAAAATATAAAATATATTAAAATAACATTATGATTTATAGCATATGTGATAAGAGCAAGATAATTAACATTGGTGGACCTGAAACATTGTTTATATTTTTAATATAAAATGCCAGATATTATCTATAATAATAAAAGCAGAATATGCTAATTAGACTGGATAGCCAAACGACCTTTGGGACATCATTCCAGAGGAAGCTGTGGTGGTAGGGGCCAAGGCAGAGGCAATTAGGGGTGATCAGGCAGGCAGGCAGAGGCAGTTAGGGCCAATGAGATAGGCAAGCAGAGTGCTTAGGGGTGATCAGGGAGACAGTCAGGAGAGTGGTTAGGAGTCAGTGGTCCCAGATTGTGAGAGAGTATAGGCCAGGCTGAGGGGACCACCCCCTCGCCCCCCTACCATGCATGAATTTAATAATATCACTGGAAATAATTTTTAACTAATTCAACTTTAGAGTTGATAAGTTTAATAATTCAACAAAATCATCAAGTTTTAATAAAGTATATTTTAATTTTGGAAATATTTTCAATACAAACCTTAGCATAAGGATGTTCATTGTCATCATACCTTTCATTTTCTGCATAAACTGAGGAAAATTTGTGTTCTAAAATGAGGTGGGGTGCCATAGTATTTTTTAAAGTTTATCTGTATTCACTACTAGAATCTTACTTTTGAGTGTATAGTAAATGTTCATTAAATATATGTCCAATTGAATTTGTCTTCTGATGGATATGATTTTATAGTCAGACTGACTATCTACCAAAACATAACTGCATAAGGTAATCTAAGAAGCCTGATATTTTATGATGAGGTATATTTTCAATTAAAAATAAAGATTTGAGGAAAGATCTACAATTCCTAAAGTGTGAAAATGATCTTGCCCACCCCTTCCAAATTATTCTTTGTTCACTTAATATTATACATTACAAAATATGAATTATAGTAAAGAAGAAAATCTTATTTCAAGAATTCCATTCCAGTTTTCTTCAAAGTGGTTGATTAGCTTATTGTGGTTTGCATTGTTGGTTTGTGTTTGTGAGTATGCATTCTTTAAATGATTCACATTTTCAACTGAGGACAGAAGAATGAGAATGGTTCATTTTCCATGTAGGATTTCCATCTATTGCATCTGCACAAGAATGTGGATTTAGTCTAGCAAGCAACAAGTATAGATGGAAAGAACCAGGGAGATCACTAAGCTGTGTCACCCATGCTATCTCTGAGGTATCCCTTGATCTCAGTTTATTTTCCTAGGAAATGAGGTGGCCAGAGATGATAACATTAACATCCTCTCTCTGTACTTTCCATCCCGCCTTTAAAAAAAATATTGAAAAATTAGAAATTGATAGATTCAATCCCCAACTAAGTCAGGTAACCATAGTCAATTCCATAGGATGCAACTGTAACCCAGATAGTTGCCCTGTGGATGCATGCAATTTATCATGGAGTGAAGGTAGAAGGCTAGATGAAAGTGCGGCCTCAGCTAAGACAAATCCTTCCTTCACTCTTGCTAGAAAAATAATTGTAAGTGCTTTCTCTGCTGATGCTGGGTCAATGACTACTGTAAATATATGCCTACACACATATGTTATACACAAATACTTATATGCAGGGTGGGGTTAAAGTAGATTTACAGTTGTTTGTATAGAAAATAATATAATAATTAATAAATAATAATAAAAGAATAAACTGTGTTTTCCATACTTACAACTGTAAACCTACTTTTGCTCCACCTTATACATATAATATTAATACATATAATGCTATATTGAAAATACAGTCTTTCATATATGTCTATTAAATCAAGTATTGTTTTGTATGTTTTTAAATGTTTATTAAAAAGTGCAACTATTACTGTACATAAATATATAATTTTCCCTAATATTATGGTTTTGAGATGCATATATGGTTATATATTTGCTTGATTTTTTTTTTTTTTTTTGTAGAGTAACCTATTACATGAATAGTCCCAATATATTTATCTATTCTCTTTTATTGTGGATAATCATCTTTTATATTTTAGGGCATTTTACAAACAGTGCTGTCAAGAAATTTCTGATAGATGTTAAAACGACCTTCCCTGATCATCTTTTATAAAATGATATATCTCATCTTGGCTTTCTTTATTCTGATACTCTATTTTTTCCCTCTCCTCATAGCTGTAATGACTACCTGGCATATATATTGTTGCTGTGTATTTGTTTATTTTTTATCTTCCTCCCAGGAGAATGTTAGTCTCATGAATAAACAGACTTTTGCTTTCATCTTTGATATAGCTTTAGAACTTAGAATGATCTCTCAGATATATAATAAGTACTCAACATAAATGGAACAAATGAATGAATGTTTCCTTGTGCAGACATGTAAAAGTTTACTTAGGCCATTGGCTAAATACTCTTCTTAGCCAAACATTTTTATTTTTATTTTTTCCTTTTGAAATAAATTTAGACTTCAGAAAAATTACAAAGTAATACAGGAATCCCTGTGTACTCTTCACTCACCTCCCTAATAGTACTAATTTATGTAACAATAGTATAATTATGAAAAACTAGAGAATTAATACTGGCACAATGCTATTAACTGAGCTTTAGGCTTTGTTCAGATTTTACTACTTTGTTTTTTTTTTACTAATATGCTTTTTTCTGATACCCCTTCCCAATATTTTCATTGGTAAATTTTTCAATTAAAACATAATTTTTATTCATATATTTTCTGAGTGGGAATTTAAAACATTAGAGAAAGATTTAAATGTTACTCAACTTTTAATAGAAAATTATTATAAATCCTAAAATGTTAAAATGCCTTGCTTTTTCCACTTTGTGTGGGCAGGCGTAAAAACATTTAATTGCTTTTTAAAAAAAAATCTTGTTACTATGAGCATTTGTCAGAATTATGCTGTTTGATTCACTAGACATCATTAGATTCAACCAACCTTACTATGGTATCTTGCATAGAATAGATATAAACACCTGTTCTTTTGTTCCTGAAGAAAAGACTAATTACATGCAATTGAGTGAAAAAACACATGGCTTTGTCAGCAGTAATGGATAAGAATCTCTGCAAATGTTATTACAACAAAAGATACAAAACTATGTTGGAGCACTGATACAAAAAAAACAAAACAAAACCCCAACCCACAACAATTGCAGTTTGGAGAGTATTAATGGGAATATTTTACATAACATTAAAAAGGTAATTACTCTGCTTCCTGGATACTAGAGGAGAAGATGCATTTGAAGAGGTCAAACATGCTGGGGTGAAAACAATTAAGATATTATAACCAAATGTTTTGTTCTCTTTCCCTTTGAACAATACTAAGCTCCATTTGATGTGGAATGAACTGCCTGGTTAATTAGCACAAGAGTAACACTGGAGATATTCAAACAGATGCTGTGTTGACACATGGAGCTAGTATTTAAAAAATCAGTCCTATGTTATGTGAGTTGCAAATATTTTTACTCTTTTTACTGTTTATCCATGCTTGCTTTACATTTTTTAAATTAAAATACCAGTGGCCCGGTGCACAAAATTCATGCACTTGGGGCAGGGGGGAGGGAGGGCCCAAGCATGGCCTGTGCCGTGTCATAGTGCAGAAGCCCTGCAATCCATCATCCCAAAGCTGTCGACCCCACCCACCCATTCATGGCTCCTGGATGGATTGCCCCAAAGAGGTAGGCCGGAGCCAGGGGAGGCCTGTGGACCACCAGTGCAGATGCACGGAGGCTCCTGATGTGGCCCCACCCCCGGGTCAGCTCCTTGTAAACCTCCACACACCTGCAGACCCCTGGCCAGGGCCACAAGCCTGCAGACCCCTGGCTGGGTCCTTGTTGGAGGCTTTTTTGTGTGCCTGTGGTCCTCCACCACAGGTGTGCAGAGAGGGCTCTCTGCCATGGTCTTGCCCAAGTCCCCAGTGCTGCAAGTCCCTGCCCAACTACACCTGCTGTGCAAACAGCCTGCTGATTGGTTGTTACAGTGATGGCGATATGATCAATTTGCATATTACCCTACCCTATTATTAGTATAGATGCTCTTATGCCTTTAGTACTTTTTTCCTATTTAGAAAAGGCTTTACTCATTTCAAGATTATTTAAATTTTTTTTTCATGTTTTGCTTTAGTAAAGAAAAAGGATTTTACAAGAAAACCATTTTGGTGTGGGAAATAGAAGAAGATGGTGATGGTTGGGATAGTCTCAGAATTCACTGGTGTTTAAGGTCTCCTTCAGTTCTGAGATTATTTTATTTTTAATCCTAATCAGAAAACATGAGTATTTCTTTGAGAGTAACATCAATTGGTTGCCTGAAGGTACATCTTCCTTAGGACATCCAACGGGAGTAACTCTACATTTAATGGAGCCTCCCTAAAAAATCACATAATAAATCCTATAAGTCCTCTTTTGACAACTTCTTACTAAGCCACCCAGTTCTGCCATGTTGTGTATTTTTCCTCTTTGCTTTGAGTCATTAATCTCAACTTTGTTCAATTATGAGTGTGTTTTTATAGCTGGAAGGCACTGACTCAGACAAAAGCAATCTTCTGTCCCTCTCTTCTCTTTTATCAGGTCACATTTCTTTGTTTTCTTCCATGTATAATCTATGCATTTATCAACATATCTGTACTAATAAAATGGTAATATGCTAATTAGACTGGATTGACCAGACATCTTCTGGACATCCAACTTCCTTCTGGACAGTTAGGGGGTGACTAGGCCAGCAGGGGACCAGTTAGGGGGTGACCAGCTCAGCAAGCAGAGGCAGTTAGGGGTGACCAGGCTGTCAGGGGAGCAGTTAGGAGCCAGCGGTCCCAGATTGTGAGAAGGATGTCCAACTGCCGGTTTAGACCCTATACCTATGGGGCCTAAACCAGCAATTGGACATTCCCTGAGAGGTCCTGGATTGAAGAGGGTGCAGGCTGGGCTGAGGGACCTCCCCCTGTGCATGAATTTTATGCACTGGGCCCCTAGTATAGTACTATTTATCTATACCTCCATGGTATGTATCTTATTCCACACCCCCTTTAACTCAATATGTTATATCAATAAATGTTTTCCATATTAACACATATTTGAATGGGGCAATTTTCTAGCCAGATTTCCTATTGAAGAACATTTCAGTCATTTCTAATGTTTTGCTAATGCAAACAATGTTATAAAGAATATATTTGTGTATGAGTTATTTTGCATGTGTGCAAGAGTATCTATAGGATGGATTCTTAGAAGTAAAATTGCTGAGTTATGGTTTATGTGTTTTTATAATTTTGAAATATATTTGCTCTTTGTCATGCAAATTTACACTGAGAGCATTTGTTTCTTTATCTTCTAGTCAATCAAATATGTTACCAAAATTTTGATTCTATGTTGCCTAAAAACATAAATTTTAATTTTTCTTATCTTGTGTTAAGTTGGGCACCTATACATCTATTTTAAGAATCATCTATTTTTTTTTTCTTTTTTAAAAATGTATTTTTATTGATTTCAGAGAGAAAAAGAAAGGGAGAGAGAGCTAGAAACATCAATGATGAAAGAAAATTATTGATTGGCTGCCTCCTGCACGCCCCCTATATAGGATTGAGCCCACAACCTGGGCATGTGCCTATGACTGGAATCAAACCCAGGATCCTTCAGTCTGCAGTCCGACGTTCTAACCACTGAGCAAAACCAGCTAGGGTTACAATTTTTTTCCTATGAAATGTCTATTTATATTTGTTTTAATAAAATGTTCATATTTTCATTTGTAGGAAGTCTATATTTTAAAAACCAGCTCTATGTTATATGAGTTGCAAATATCTTTACTTTTTAAATTCTTATCTGTATATTTTTTTGCCAAGCTTTATTTATTTTATTTTTTATTTAAAGTATGCTTTTATGCCCTCAGCTTTTTTTTCCTATTTAGAAAGTCTTTATTCATTCCAAGATTATTTAAAATTGTTTTTCATAGTTTATTTTCCTAAAGTATTGTTTTATCTTTATACTTAATATTTAACTACTTTGGAATTTATTATTGAGATTTTTTTTATTCTAGATCTCTGATATTTTGAGTTCCTAACTACCAATTATAAATACAAATGCAATTTCTTCAGATTATATGAATATACTAAATTCACCATGAGTTCAGCATAAAGAAAAACATTTCAAAATGGTTTGTATCTGAGTTTCAGGAATCAAATTGGAAATTTGGAAAATTTAGTCATCTAGTTATGTCTTCTATACAATACCAAACATATGATATTTTGATATCACTAGTCACAAGTACATAGATATAGCCAAAGCCAACAGACTGTCTGTATTGCTAAACTATGAACAGAAATATGCTCCAAATGGTTAGTTGAAAAAAATTATCAAGGGCATAAGGGATGTTGCAATAATTATAAAAATGTGTTCTCCCTCTAACATGGGGCATTTTTTAACCAGGGGTTCATCTCTTTCACCTACTTAAGAATACGCACACATATTAGTCCTCATAGGAAATTAAGGACTATGCCGTACCCAATTATAGGGACATTATTTTCTTTTAGTTTCATCTGTACTTTAAGATTAGGACATCAACTTGGTAGGTGTGAAGTCAAGTTGGATAATAATAAGAAGAATTCATGTGTTATCCTGCTGATTTTCTTTAAGCAAGATTATTACATAATCCTGAGCAACACTCTGGCAGATGAAATGTTGTTACTTGTATAGTTGCATATCTTTTCAAGAGCAAAATTAATTTTTAGTATTAGCTTATGAATGCAGTTACTTCAATTGATTTTTTCAGAAAGGAAAAACATTGCCTTTTGATTTTCATAGCTAGAAGTGAAGGACATTTGTTCAAAATGTGCCTTTGTTGATTGTGTTTTAAGTTTAAAGACTTTTTATCCAAATAATATTTGTGGAGACATTAAAAGGAACCAGTTATGTCCTTGAATAGTTTACCCGTCCACATAAAATTAAAAGGGAATTACTTTCCATGCTTATTTTATTACCCTGGCCCCTTAACTTCTTATTGATCTTATATTTCTTTTTGATCCTAAGACTTCTGCTCTCATGTGTCCCTCTGGTCAGTAAAGCAAAACATGAGCAATTTGAAATTAGCCTTCCTTCGACTTTCTCTATGAGTATTTATGGGCAAATATGTATAGGTAGTATACACAGTGGGTGAGAATCTTATGGGAGTTACTTAACTAAGTGTATTCCTAAAAAGAGCTGAGTGACTGAGATTGTCTTTAGTTTGCCCATGGCTCTGTGAGGTGACCAGTATTTGGCCTTGGGAAAATCACATACACTTTCTCAGATTTATATAATCTCTGAGTTTACAAAATGAGAGGAACATGGGATCTCTAAGATTTTGATAGCCTTTCCTTTATTCTTATGTGGAAATGAATATATATACTCAGAAAAACTGATTCACAGATTCCATTTCCATAAATACCAAAAGGTATGTTACTGGCAAGAAATCTTTTTTTTACAAATCCTGATGTAATATTTTCATAGAGTGTATAAAAATCTGATAAGTCACACACATAATGATAAAGCCAGAATTAAATTTAGGCTTATTTGATTTGAGATTATGTGCCTTTAAGGTAGAAAGGGGGAGTCATCATAATACTTAGATTGAAGGGTCATTGGGTAGAAGAAATGAGTTGATTCATGAAAAGAGCTTAAAGTAATGCCTAAAACACAGTTCTGTGTTGACGGTTGTTTTTGGTTGTTAGTCTCATCAGTAGGGGTGAGGATCCATGTTTACAAGGAGCTAGTAGACAGTGGCCATTGTCACAGAAACAAAATTTTTAGTGCTGGCAGCTATTGTTACACGAAAGACTTTAAAGGTCCTTAAGCTGAGGGGTATTGAAGAGTACTCTAAATCAGCAGTTCATAAAGTGTCTAGTCCTGGAACCACTGGTATCAGCATCACTTTTTAGAAATACACTTCTTTGAGCCTCACCCTAGATCTACTGAAACAGAATCTCTGGGCTGGACTCAGCAGTCTGTTTTGACAAGTCCTCCAGATAATTCTTATCACTGCAGATATAACTGGTAATTCTACTCTGTACCTTGGGTTTGGAGTGTTCATATTTGCTAATGAATGCAATCTCTGTCTTGGGAATGTCATACTTAGTTCTATGGGTACCTAATTCCTAACAGATTAGGGAAAGTCAGGGATATTGAAAAAATATTGAATTTCAGACTTCCTAGCATCTCAAACATGTGTGGAATCTGTTCCTTTTTTTTTTTTTTTTTTTTTTTTTTTTTTTTTTTTTTTTTTTTAAGAATTTGTTCCATTTTGACTTATTTTCAGGAGAGAGTAAGAATTCCATTCTAGACAGATGTGCGATCAAACATAGGCTTGGGGAATTATAAAAACATATATAATGATATAAGTCAGTCTGTGCCACATCGTTTTATGTCTTGCAGCTTTTACACATATTAATTCTTTTTGCTTGAAAGGACTTAACCAGTACTCTATTCCCTTTGTCTGTCTGAAGTCTTCCCCTGCTAACCCCTTCAACTGCCACTTCCACACAAAAACTCCACATTAATCAGTCATTTTACTCTACTGTGCTTGAACCCTGTGTGTACTGCAATTTCTTATCTGCATTTATGTTTCCTCTGTTAGAGTATAACATCCTTGTTTGCCTTTCTGGCTGGTACAGTGATGGGCATTGTCCAAGATCCCAAAGTGGAGGACTACATATATGTTTCATTTAGCTGGCACACTTCAGCGGGAAAATTAGTGCATTTTTGCAATGGATGCCCTACATTTTACTCTTATCTACATAGACCCTAAAGACTTTTAGGTTTGGGATATTTATAGCTCTCATACAATGTTTTTAAAATCAAAATAACTCAATAAAACTTCAAATGATGGGTACTAACTGCTTAAATATCACCAAATGTAAGGGAAAGAAGCTTGGACTGTGAGCCAGATGACCTGGTTTCCAGTGTGCAGGTTCTATCCTTCATTATCTATGTGATGTTGTTTAAGTCATATACACTTTCTTTTCCTTGTTTTTTTACTCTTTAAAATGAGGTGTTTGGAAAAAATTATCTCAAATATTCCTGACAGATTTGAAACTTGGATAGCTGGGAAAAACAAAACAAAACAAAACAAAAAAAAACACACCTTGAAACTTTCTTTATTAAACACGTTGCAAAAAAGGGAAAAATTGTGAGAAGATGGTACAATAATTTTTGCATTGAATTGGAAGACATTAGTAAATTCAATCTGCATTAAAATACATATACAGAATTGAACCACATTCCAATACCATATTGCCACTACCTGGCCCAAACTGCTTTCATCTTTGGACTTCTGCAGTAGCCTCCTGCCTTACCTCTTTACTTACAGTTTCCCCTTTCAGTCTATTGTTCACACAGCAGCCAGAGTGACCTGGTTAAAACACAGGTCAGTTAAGTCAACAATCTGCTCATTCTCTTTCAACACACGTTATTAAGGATAAAAACCAAATTTCATCTTTTTATTATTACTTTTAAAAAATATATTTTATTGATTTTTTACAGAGAGGAAGGGGAGGGATAGAGAGCTAGAAACATTAATGAGAGAGAAACATTGACCAGCTGCCTCCTGCACACTCCACCAGGGATGTGCCCACAACCAATGTACATGCCCCTGACCAGAATTGAACCTGGGACCCTTCAATCCTCAGACCAACTCTCTATCCACTGAGTCAAACCGATTTCGGCAAATTTCATCTTTTGACCAATGTTTTTTATAAAACCCACCCATCACTTAGCCAGATTGTTCTCTCTCCTCTTTTGACTAGCCTGCTACCTGTTCTTCCAACACACCATGTTGTTGGTACCAGCTATCTCCTATGCCTACAGTGTTCTTCCTCCAAATATTGAAATTTTCTTTATATTCTTACTCAAAAGTGATGTTTTTTTTTTTTCCATGTAGGCCTTTTATGGTTAATCTGTATCAGTTTCAATCCCTATCTTCAACACTTTACTCCCCTTAGCAATTGGAATCTTCCCCTTCAGAACACTTATCACTAATATACTTATTTATTTTATTAGAGGCCTGTTGCAGGAAGATTCCTGCAAGAATTGGAATTCCTTGGGGCTATTCCTGCAAGAATTGGTCTTCCTGCAGCTGGAGCAAAGCAGAGAAGAAAGGCTTCAAGTAGTAGGCTGATTATGGCTGGCTTCTGGCTTCCCTCTCATCTTGGCTGCCTAGCTCCCTCCCTCCTATCTCCACTGTCTTGCTCTCTCCCTTCCTGCTGCCTCAGTCCCTTCTCTGACACTTCGCTCCTTCCTGCAGTGCTTGGCTTCCTTCTATGCTGTCTTCAGTCTTCACTCCAGGCATGCATATGCAAATTAACCACTATATTTGTTGGGTTAATTTGCATACTTTCTCCTGACTGGCTGGTGGGCGTAGTGGAGGTATGGTCAATTTGTATGTTTCCCTTTTATTAGTGTAGAAGATTGTCTTTTTTCTTCTAAAATGCTCTCCATATATATTCCACAGTTTCCTCATTCTGTGCTTGTTTATGTTATTTTTTCCACTGATTATATCATCATCTAAAAACAAAAAGAACTGCCTTTTGTTTTTGAAAAGTTTTTCTGATTTCTTTAACCAGAAGTCCTGCTTTTTCCTTTGCACAATGATTCATCTTTTAGGATATTTATTATGCAATTTTCCTTGTATGTATTTATTATGTATGAGGGCTATTTACACCATTTGGATTACACAATTCTTAAGGACATTGACTATGCCTGATTTATCTCTGAGTTGGCATGTAATAAGGTCTTACCATTTAATATGGGTAGGTTAATTCATAATAGCAATACTGTAATCAGCCTACCATTTAAATTGAAAGACTAAAATAAAATAGAAACTTCAAAGGAGCAGGAAGTTTTGTCTGTAATTTACACCTATGGTAGTGCGTGGCACATAGTAGGTATTCAGTACCTGTTGAATAAATGAATGGAATTGAATTTGCAGAACAATCCCAATAAAAAATAAATGTAGCCCTAGACAGTTGCCTTGTGGACAGACCATCAGCCTGTGGATTGAAGGGTCCCAGGTTTGATTCCAGTCAAGGATACATGTCCAGTTAGCAGGCTTGATCCCCAATAGGAGGTGTGCAGGAGACAGCCAATCAATGATTTTCTCTCATCATTGATGTTCCTGTCTCTCTCTCCCTCTCCCTTCCTCTCTGAAATCAATACAAAAATGTATTTTTAAAAAGAATGATTTTGTTGAAAAACACCCAGTTTGAAGAATTCATTAAAATTGGATCACATTTGCATTTTGTTTGAGAATTACAGACAATCTTAGAGAATTCAAAATCTAGATAAAGTAGTAATTTTCCATTATGAAAACAGGAAGGCCATTGTATATGCTCCATTTGGAAAAGTGAACATTATAGCAATAAAAGTAAAAAGAACACACTCTTGCTCTTGCACAGTATTAAATATACCTTCAAAGTGTTATGTGAATAGATATTCATGGTGATAATTACAGAGACATTTTCTAAAAGTACATAAATGGTATATTTACCCAGAGGAGAGGGAGATGTTGCTTCTTTTGTATTCAAGTAGGACAAGTAGCACAATTTAAGCTTATTTTGCAAGAATATATATATATATATATATATATATATATATATATATATATATATATATATATATCCAGGTACTTTAAGAATTAAAAAAAGTAGGGGAGGAAGGTTCTTGAAGTAATGGATAAAGAAATACTAAATTAGAGTTGTAAGGAGTTAGAGATAATTAAAAATCCCTCTGAAATTGACTTGCCTGATTCTGAGGCTCTGAGAGGTGAATTGATTTGTTTATGGTAAGAAAATTTATTTTTATTATATCCATATCCTGTGTTCCCTCCTCAAGTCATTGCTTGGAAGACTATACATATTTACCTACATTTTCCCACTTAATATAGATAGTAATTAATGGAAGTGGAATTTACTATATGCCGTTGGTTCACTGAAGCATTCAGGCTGTAGCCTCCAACTAAATAAGGGCTAGATCATAAGTTTATTCTCATATGGACTGGCATTTTCCAGTATATACTACTATAAAGTATAAAGGAAGAATTATATATTTTCAATAAGAGATTACTTAACCTATGAGTTTGGGGTAAATTATACAATAATGGCTAATTTTTACTGAGTATTTTCTAAGGGACTGGTAAAGGTCTGAAAACTTTATGAATTTTACTCATTTAACTATCACAATGATCTTTTATATCAGCTCCAGTAATCATTCCTCCTTTGTAGGTGAGTAAACCGAGGCACAGGAAGTTTAACTTATTAGCTCATAGTCACACAATTATTAAATTGTAGACCCAGGATTTGAACTCAGTGAGTTTATTTGTTCTAGAGCTAATGCCCAGAAATTACACACTCTATATTGAACCCCCAGTCTCTTTTCTGGTTAATATTTAGTGCATAAAAATATTCCCTAAATTAGATCCCTGCATTCTTCTTACAACACTTTTAAAAAGCATTTATTTATAAAAATATGGTTGTTTATTTATAAAATATGGTGGTTTACTTTAGAGAGGCTAAACATTATACTTGAGAGGATTTTTCTTCAATATGCTTGATATATTTAAACTGTAAATTAATACGTTTTAGATTAAATAGCCATTAAACAATCATTTTAAATATGTTAATGTGGTTTCCTGTTTCATATATATCACTTGGGAAGTTTGAGGCATGTAGTATGTGTGTTTGTGTGTGTATATAAATATTCATGTTTTATGCAGTAGGCTAGATAGAGTGGTACTCAGCAGGCAAGCATCCAACCAAGATTTAGTAAGGGTGCACTTTGAACATCTGCTTTCCCTGGCACTGAGACAGAAATGAGGAGGAAACTAATGTAAAAAAGTGTCTGCACAGCAATACTAAGCCCACTCCATAGTATTATAATTTAGATTTAAAAATATTCTAAATAAAGCTTCTCTTTGTTCCTTCTTACTTAGGGATTGGCAGAAGACCTCATTTTTTATTGTTCCTTTAGTGTATACCAGAAAACAGTACTGGTAAATGGGGAAGCAGTATGATGTGTGAATAGCCCATAGGGTTTTAGTGACAGACATTTATGGAAATTAATATATATTTCTAAATTTACCAGCTGTATAAACTTGGTCCATTTGCTTAGCACTTTGAAGCTCATCTGAAAATTGGGAAATATGTGTAAAGACTAAAGTATATAACATTGCATTTACCCTCCAGGAAGGGAACATTTTGGAAAATCTAAGGAGGAGAGATCTGTGCTGATGAAATATGATCAATAATAATTTCAGGGGAAATGTAGGACTTGAGCAAAGCTTTGAATAATTGTATAACAAGCCTTTTTGGCAACTTATCTTCAGTTTTAGCACTCTTTTCTGCTCTAGGCCCAAGCTTCATATCTTTGGGGGAATTAGATAAAAGTCAAATTTAGATGCAATTAAGCCCCACTGCACTTGGAATTTAACTCTGAGTGTGTTAGAATGAATACAGTTATATGTGGTCTCTCCTCAGCCCTTTGATTCTGCTGATAATCTGAGCAGGGGAAGTCCTACCAAGATACAAAGGAAGACATTCTACCTACTCATGTCCAAGTTCTCTAGAATAATGGTCCCAAGGTTTTTGCATATTAGAATCACGTGGGTACATTTGAAAACCCAATGCCCAAGTCTTACTCCACATTAATAAAAGCAGAATTTCTGTAGATGGAATCCAAACATTGGTATTCTTTTAAAATAACACCAATGATTCCAAAATGCATTCAAGTGTAAGAACAGTGACTTCTTTTAGAATGCTGCTTTCCATATTTTTTGTGTGCATCAGGATCACCTGGAAGTCTTGGTAAACTGATTTGGGAGACTTATCCCCAGAGTGTCTCTTTTAGTACGTCTGAGTGGGGGCTGGAGAGTTGGTATTTCTAACAAATTCACAAGACCGTACATTGAGGACCACCCATCTAGAACCCTGCTTCTAAAACCTTAAGTGCATGGTAATCATCTAGGGATCTTGTTAAACTTCAGATTTTGTTTCAGTAGGTCTTAAATGTTGCCTCAGATTCTGCCTTTCCAGTAAGGCTGCCTGCTCTAGGCTTTGAACCACTGGCTGGTCAGGATTGGTAAGAACCAGCATTACCTCAGAGCTTGTTAGAACTACCCCAGAACTACTGAATATAAAATAATTTTTGACAATAGGGCCCTTTGGAATCATCTGAGGAGGTTTTGTAGTTGTTGTTGTTTAATTGGTGCTTAGGTTCAACCCTGATGACGTTTATTTAGCCTAGGTGGTATGGTTCAATGGTTGAGCATTGACCTATGAACCAGGAGGTCAGTGTTCAATTCCTGGTCAGTGCACATGTCTGGGTTGCAGACTTGATCCCCAGTAGGGGGTGTGCAGGAGGCAGCTGATCAATGATTCTCTCTCATCATTGATATTTCTATCCCTCTCTCCCTCTCCCTTCCTCTCTGAAATCAATAAAACTAGTGATTTGTTTTGTTTTTAATATGCTTATTTAGTTGTTGTGGGTGTGGTAAGACATCAGAACTTAAAAAAAAAAAAAACAGCAAAAAACTTTGAGACAGAGTTATGCAATAAGATATTTTTTAAAGTAGAGTGTAAATTGGTGTTCTTTTATGAAATGTTTTGTGATATTTTATTGTAAAAGGATGCCCTCAAGCTGGAGACGACAAAGAAATGGCCAAGTGGTCTTCCTGTGTCTATGGCAGACATCACTAAATTTTCACATTCCTTGTGGCCTAGCCTCATATGTTTTCTTACCACATGGTTTCAGACAGCTACAACAAAATGGCTGGGGTTTCACATACCACACTATAAGAATACTTCGTCTTCATTAAGTAATGAAGGCCAACTCAGTTTTAGTTACTGGATTACAAAGATGATTCCCATACCACTCATGACTTCTAGCTGCTCCCAGAGCAGTTGAATATTTATATAAGACAAAACTTAACACAGAAAAATCACAAGATTTCAGAGAGGAGAGCAATCCCACAAAGCTGTGGTGCTCAGTGAGAGTGGATTTTAAATGGAATCTTGAAGAATAGGATCGAAGCATGTGACCTAAGATTTGGAGCACTGCATTTCAGATAAGGAGGCGCACAAGCATCTAGCAGAGAAAACTCCTGCCCTGTTTGGGGAGAAAGAGCTGATTAGATGAAGCAGAATTTATGTGGAAACATCACAGGACCATATTTTAGAGCCTGGGGAACCAGTGAATATTACTGAGCAATTGCAACTGAGTGATAGGTGAAATGTGATGCTTTGGGGAAAAAATAAATGTGTAACTAGGGATGTGTAACTAGAGATGACATGAAGGAGACCATTTTAAGTTAGAAAATAATAATGACAAAAATAATCATTCTATTTTTTAAAATTCTATTCCCCCACCTCCATTTCTATTGATAAAAGATTTGTTCTTTTAAAAACAAATCTTACGACATGTATTTCAATGGAAATATTTTTGGATTGAAGATGATATATAGAGTGGGTCAAAAGTAGGTTTACAGTTCTTTGTGTGGAAGGTAATACAATAATTAATAAATAATAATATAAGAATAAACTGTGTTTTGCAAACATACAACTGTAAGTTCACTTTTGCCTCTTTGTATATATAATTAAATTGTGGGCAGCAAATCTTTCAGTGTCAATGCCAACATAAGTTGAGTGGAATTATGAGTGTTTTCTTTGTGGTATTTCATTGACTTTCTGCTATTTAAGTGTAATCGCTTATCACTTTTATATGCATATATTATAAAGAAGTGCAAAGCTTTGGTTGAGCACATCTAAACCATCTCGAGCAAGTTTGCTTGTGTTTGTGTGTAATTTTAATAAAGAAGAACTAAAGATTTTATATTTTCTGGGTGGGATATTTTTACTTTAAGGCTTCAATGTATTTATTATAGTCCCATTTTTTCCTCAATTTCTTTATAGCTGCTTAGATTGTGGTTACTAGAATTTTACTTTTACTTTTTAAGAGCAACATTTTCCCCCTAGCTTTACAGACACCAGAACCTATGTTCACATCCCAGCTCTTTTTTGGTGGACTTAATGACCTTGAGAAAATCACATCTTTGAGCTTAATTGCCCATCTCTGTAAAGGTGGATTCAGAGTACATGTGTGGGGCTATTCTTTTATGATTTAGACTTTTACCATGGTGATTATTGTTACTGTGTCTGCCTTTTAGACCACTGTATTACAAGTGTCTAAACCTCTGCAGTATATGTGAATGATTTAATAAATAAACCTATTAGGACAACATAACTTGTGAGGAAAGATTTGTGGAAGATACAGATCTAAAAGCTTAAAAACATGCAGTGATTTCTTGGTGGATGTTTTTGCCCATTGATCTTATGGACAGCACCTGTGCTATTCACTGAGTTCTTGAAATGGACAGTGAGACAAGTCTATGTAAGATAAATTGGCTGCAGAGGATGAGTGATGAAAGGCATTTGCTTTCATTATCGATAGTGATATGCTTCATTTTTCATCTTAAGGTGAAAAGAAGAATCACATTGAATTGACTTGTTAATTATTCAAGTTTCTGAACCTCTCTGAAGCAACACAGGAAAGGTTATATGATGATATCAGGTGTAAAAGCCAATGGTAGGATTTCTTCTACAGCTAAGGCTTTTTTTCACAAAAGTATCACCATGTTGCCCATTTTTGCTATGTAGAAAATCTACTATGTTTGCTATTAGCCAATGCCTACAAAAAAATTTTTAATTCTCTAAGCTCCAAATCATTAATCCATTTCATAAGCCAGTGAATTCAATGCAGAAAATAAATCAGACAGTTGAATTATTTTGACCATTTGTTTATAAAATAGGTCAGCGAGATTGAAAGTTACATAGCCAAATTATGTTGACTTTTTTTTTTTTTTTTTTTACATCCTTTTCATTGCTTTACTTTACATTCAAAGTTGATTTTGCTCTCTGGGTCATAAATATATAAGCTGAAAGGCATTTCTGTCTTTTCTCCCATGGCATATTAAAGAATTCAAGTTAAAATATGACATAATGATACCCCAGGTTTCCCTGCAATATACACCCTTTATGAATGCTCTAGAATTGGAAGTTTAACACCAGCTCCAACAATACCAACACCAATAATAATACTTTGCATTTTACTTTTATGGTTTAACAAGTGTTTTTTGAAAATATTTTAATTGACCTACATAATGTCAGTGAAGCATTCAGAGCAGACACCAAGAGTCCATGAGGTTACATTACTTTGTCACAAAGTTGTTAAATATTAGGAGAAGAGGTCATGATCAATAGCTCTGTCCTTTGGATTGATCTTCAGTCCTCATGCCAGTCTTGTTTCCTTGACTCAATAGCTAACGAAATAGGACAATCAAATCTTTCACTTAATTTCTGTAAGAAATTGTGTTTTAGAGAATTAAAGTTTAGTGACCACCATACTGTTTAGGCTTCTACTGTACAATGCACTCTGGATGAAATATTTCATATTCTTGAATTATTAGTTTGCAGGGAGACTTAGGCAAACACATTAATATGAAAAAGCAATGTGATAAATGCTATGTATGGAATGCTATGGAATTAGGATGAGGGAACAATTAATTTGCCTGACTGTATTAAAAAATTGTTGTTATAAAATGTTTTCAGGGATTATTCATACAAAATAATGGAGAAGATACATTGAAATGTATCGATCAAGTTTTTAATTAAAATATTTTATTATTTCCCAGATTTAATAATTTTTATGATAGCTTCCAGCTTTAAAAAATTTAATATTTTGTGCCATAATTTGTATAACTACTTTCATATTGGATTTCATAGCTCAGACTATCTCCCAATTGTTGACTGTTCTTTAAGATCATTTTCCTACTGAAAGCAGAGAGGGAGAAAAAAAATTACTTTAGTAAATGATAAATAACTGACAAAAATAAATATTATTTTCATGACTAATGAAAAATAATTTGAGTAGACTATGCATATTATTATAAATATTATAGTTATAAATGGTTTTGATAGAGACTATAGGATTAAAGGGGAAAACAATATGGTATCAACTTTAGGATATAATATCATTTACACTCTAATGAAATATCTTTATTGAGACCATTTTGAAGTAAGGAAAATTATACTGAATTTTCAAGATGATCTTTTATTGGGAGTGCATAGATTTTAACTCCCAATAGTTTCATTTTCTCTCAGTATTTTCCACTATAAATTTACTTGTGTTTTTAGTGGGTCATAAAATGCATTTTTTCATTGCCTATTCAGCAAATTCAACCCGGAATTTTATAATACAACTGCACTTTTATAGTGCTTCATTATTACAAACAATAAGGAATCTGCCCTTAGAATTTTCTTAGAAAGATGCTGGATTTACCTGTTGAAAAGAAGGTTTTACCAGTTGGAATGAACTTTTTTTCTCCTTCTTTTCCTTCTTTGCATCTTTATTGGTTGTCGCATTAGGTACTTTCTGATGTTCTTTGGATTGTCACCATATTGCCACTGGAATAACTTTTGTGGATAATGGTAGGCAGGTAGAAATAAAGTTGAATTATAACATAGCATTTTTACAAAATACTTTTTTTCCTGGTTCAATATAATTGTACAAGATGTCTAATATCTTAGGTGTAACAGATTCCCCAAACTTTTCCCTTCCTTTTCATTCCCACAAACCTGAATCCCCTTACACACACACACACACACACACACACACACACACACACTGGCCCCATACATCCTATGTTCATATCCTCTCAAACTTAGTATCATATAGGGTTCTGCTTTCCCTTTAAATTCCACATTTGAATTTATACTATGTGTGGAAAATGTTCTCTTCAGTTTTATTTTTCCTTTAATGCTTAATTATGGAAATGTGACCTAGAAAAGCTGTAAATAAGAAAGCTTAAAGAGAAACCACTGCTGATTCATTATTTATTTGTCAAATATTGAGTAGTGACTTCTATGACCAAGCTGCTATGCAAGGCAATGAGGATAATAGTACAAGTTTCTAGGGCCTTCACTTACCCACAGGATAGTAGGAGTCTCAGAAAGATTTATAAATGGAAGCAATTCCTCACAGACCACATATGTTGGATACATCTTTTTCCATTGCCTAAGTATGACATGTGGCATATAGTAAGTGCTCAATAATGATAAATGATAAATCAGGGGCATTATCAAAATATTTACAAAATTCTATATGAGAGTTAAATTAAGGCCATGGAATTTTATACCAAAGTTTAAGATGACACTTTTCAATCCCTTTATTTATCCACTTTGTACACAAAATATAAGATAATATTTTATCTCTGAAATAAAGTGAAGTAGTCATATATCTAGTATATTTTAAAAATGACATTTTGCATATCAGAATGCCTGGCACGATGCCTGAAAACAAAAGTAGACATTCAGGTAATATAATATCTTTAGTTTTTTCTTTCCCATTTGTTACTTTCATTCTTTCCCTTCACTTATATTTAATTCTGAGATAGACTTAAGTGTTATGGATCCTAAAATTTGTATACTTTGGGAGATCCTTTTTGAAAAATAAATATAGTATGGTGGAATGAAAGTTTGGTACAAAACTGAATAGGGTAAGAAATAAATCACAATAACTACATTTTAAAAGCTGAAAGCTATTACAAAGATTATATTATAATATCTGGAGAAATACTAAATATTTTAACTATTTGATTCATTTCATTTCTTTTGCCTTATTTTGCATTTATATTCTATGAACACACCTCTTCATCTTATAACAATTGTAGATAAGATTCATGAAGCACTTCAGTATGGTAGGTCTTAAAGATGAAAAGAGTTGACCAAATTTAGAAATGGGAAAATAGTTTATTTCAAGAGAGCATAAAATAAAATAAAAATAAAAAAAGATCAGCCTAGTTAAAGGTCAAGGGGGAACTTAGCAAATGGAAAAATCTCTTAAAAGCTGGTTAGAGTGGATGAAATGAGTGACAGGTGATAAAATAGAATATTGGGTTGGAACCAGGTTGCAAAGTGCTTTGAGCACCAAAGTGAAGACTTTGGATCCATCTTGTAGACATTGGGGGATCCATCGCTTGAGGTTATAAGAAAAGGAATGGTAGGAGTAGATGCAAGGTACTTGAATGGTGTATCTCAGTTACATGAGCTAGGGCCCGGCTTTGAGGATGAAGAGAAAGAATGGAGACTTAGGAGGAATTCCCACTGAGTAGTGAAAGGCTCCAGTTGGGTGAGAGTCAGTGTGCTACAATGAAGAGAAATAGTAGGCAAGGGGGAGCCACTTTCCATTTTTCAAGATTTTAGGAGGCAGATGTAGACCCTCCCAAAGAGAACAGTTTGTAGCTTTAACTACTAAAAAGTCTAATTACAAGTTGGTTTTTGAACTGACTTTTTAAATGAACTTGTTAAAACATCTCCCAAAGCACAGTATCTAAAGTCATTGTCACCTTGTGGTTCATATAAAACTTTCACTCAAGTGTTTGTCCCTGCCTGGCTTGAGTAGTTTTCTCACTCTCATTAGATAGGTAAAGCTTCATAGTTGCTTTTCTATTTCTGTTTCAGCTAAAGGAATCAATGTTCCTGCTTTTTCCCTGATAAATCTTTACCTTGGAAAGACATTATGTACAATTTTGGATTTTACTACTTTCCTCATAAGAATAATCACTGAAATTGGTATTTTCTAGTGGGTGTGATTATTTACAATGCATAAGTATCTTACACTAGTTTGTATATTTCCTGCTAACTCTATCAGTTAGGATTACCAATCTCTATCAGTTAGGATTAGGATTAGGATTAGCTCAGTGTTGCACAGACTTATTTCCCCACATAAATGGCAGACCTGGGACATTGAATGTGTGACTTGTGCCACTGTTCCACAAACTGCTTGGAGATCCAATTCCAATCCATCTCGGCTGCTACCACTCCCTTAGAAGTAGCCCTTGTTCTCATGATCTAGGATGTTCCAGCCACCACATTGTTTAAGCAACAGCTAGGCAAAGGGTTGAGATCAGGGCAAGAGACATTTATGAGTTGTCTTTAGGGAAGGAGGCTTCATGCATACAGAGACCCTCTGCCTACATCTTATTGGCTAGTACTGAGTCTGTAGCCATAGCTAGCTGCAAGTTGTGTAGGGAAATAGCTAAATCATCCATTATTTTGCAAGAGGGTAAGAACAGTTATTAGGATAAATTAAACTCAAAATGGAAGAAGGGGAGAATAGGATATTTTGGACAGGTAACCTCATTAAAGAGCCAGATACACTTTGTTCAGATGGTGTTCTACCCAGGTTATCTCTTTGAACCTGTTTGCCCTTCTAAAAATTAGGATGATCATTCTGTCTTGAACTCTTCTTAGTGTTTGTGGTGGCAGGTCAAATACAATAATAGATTTATAAGCACTTTGAAAATTGTGCTGCACAAATATGAAGCATTATTTTTTAAAATACTAAATAACCTTCTGAATATAAATTCAATATTACTAGAGTGATATATGAATTTTTACATCAGACCCTATGCTAACCTTATTTGACAATTGGAAATTATATATTAATGACAAATAACTCATAATAATAAGAGAGACCACATCTCTGTTTATAAAACATTTTCAAGAATATGGTGATGCATTTGATTGTTCTGTCAGTTTTGTGCAGTGAGGATTAGTATGCCCATTTTATAGACTGAAAAACTAAAGCAGAGTGGTTAAATGAATAACTCAACATCATGCAGCTTCTGAGTGGTGGGTTTAAAGACTATGTTGTTTGAAAGTCTCACACATTTTTGTAATCTTGCTGCTTGAATCCTTTTATGCCAACTTCTTGTTGCCCATTGGGAAAGTCCAGATCTCTAAGATTAGAATGCCAGAGTCTCCGTTATTTATCCCTACCTTATCTACATGGTGTTCTTTTCCATTTCTTCCCAATATGATATAAATCCTCCAATCTGTCAGTCCCTTCCTGTACACACACATTACCCTGCAGAGCCACCTAATTTACTGCCCCACTAAATGTTCTTTTGTCCCTGGCTCACTCAACTGCTGTGCTTTCTTTAAGTGTCAACTCAGGTCCCATCTTCTGTGTAAGACATTTCCCAATTACTTCATTCCACACAGACCTTCCATTTTCCTGAACTCTGTAACACAGGGAATATATATATAGAATGCATATATTACATTTAATTATAGACATAAATTATACACCGTATCAGATGATTCCATATGTCTTAGCTTTCTTTCCTCAACGAGACCTTAAGGTCTTGTACTCCTTAAGTTATTTCAGTAGCACAAGGACAGTAGTGAGAGCAAAGGAAGAACTCTGGCATTTGTTACAAAGATCATACTTGATTAGCAATTTTTACTATGAACATGTTCCACTATTGAAAAAAATGTGGTTTAAATTATTTGTTAAAAAACAAACATCTTATATTACCTGGTTTGAATATTGTTCATTTTGCAGAGGGGAGATCTTGAATTCTCAGATCCAGGTGGGGGCCTTAGAAATCTTCTAATGTAAAGCCTTCATTACAGATGAGTTTATGTGGTTTGCCTGGAACCACATAGTGGTGGTGCAGAGACAAGAAGGGTGAGTTGGCCACACCCTTAGACATTCATTCTCTTCCCCTCTCCCTCTCCTCTTCCTCTTCCTTTCCCTCTCCATTTGGGTTCATAGCTTTTAATTCCCAAAAGAGTTATCTTACAAGTGAGATGATTTATTCAAAGGTCACTGATCCCTTTCCTCTGTCTTTTTCCTTTCTAGCTCTCTTCAATCTAATTCCCGTGGGCCTGCGTGTGGTGGCCATCCAAGGGGTGAAGGCCAGCCTCTATGTGGCCATGAATGGTGAAGGCTATCTCTACAGCTCAGTAAGTCCCTTTTCGTGTGTGTGTGTGTATGTGTGTGTGTGTGTGCACGCATGTGTGTGTGTTGTGTGTGTATGTGTGTGTGTGTGTTTTTAAACTGGCATTGGAGTGACCATCATTCCATTATTTCAGGGGGGAAAAGTGGCAGTTGACATAATTTTATATTCTCTGAGCCAGTATGTCAGGGTTATTATGAATATTTTATAATTCAGAATGTTACAAACGTTGTCCTGTTGAGAAAGAGCTAGTTGCTTTTGTGCAATGTAAATTCTCTTCATCTACAATAACTTCCACTTCTGGATCTATTTAATGAATTTTACCTTTCTGATTAAAGGTGAGTCGTTTTTCTTTTCTCCTCTTGCCTCTTTTTCAAACACAGAGGATGGTTTGGGAAGCTATATTCTTCAGTTTGTCTGGGAGTCTTCTCTGTCTATGGAGGAAGACTTTTGAAAATAGATTATGCTTCTGTTGTATTTAATAAAATCTGTGCAGTACCTAATGGGTCAGCTTCCTGGGGTAACAGGTCACTTTGAAGGTAATGTGAATGCGTGCGCTGAGCTCTGGTTTAAGGGCTGGGATATTTAAGTTTAATTTGCATTCAGTTACTCTGAAGTTATCCGTTTGGGCAAGCTGCCTCCTCTCTTTGAGTGAATTTCTGACCTTTAAAATAATGTTGTCTAATGTTATTTTTAAATCTGAAGTTGATAAAATTAGGTAACATCAGTGGCTACATTATCAGCACTGACATGTTATAAAGAAGTTAATGATATTCTGATGCCTATCTCAATCTCAAGATAATAATTTATGCATTGAGAGAGAATGTGGCTGCACGGAACCTTGTGTTCTCTTAAAAGGGAGTTGTCTATTTGTAGTTCAAGAAGAAATATCCTTGAAAATCATGGTTACAGATTTCCACTCTTACTTTCTGTGTTCTCAGTAAAAAAAACCAGGTTATTCAGGAAGTTCACTTATGCCTACAAGATACTAAATCAATTATTGGATAACTACCATTAAACTTTTTAAATATTCAGCTAAATGAATCTCTGGTATATTAAGCTTGATATTAGTAATATATCTGTCATTCATAGGAGAATTCGTTTTTAGAATATATTTTTTATTGATTTCAGAGAGGAAGGGAGCAGGAGAGAAAAACATCAGTGAAGAGAGAGAATCATTGATTAGCTGCCACCTGCACACCTCATACTGGGGATTGAGCCTATAACCCAGGCATGTGCCCTGACTGGGAATTGAACCGTGACTTCCTAGTTCAACCACTGAGCCACCCTGGCTGGGCCATATTAAAATTCTTAAAGTTACTGTTTTACTGTTCAACATATTTATATCTAAATATGCTTTTATATACTAGATGTATACATATACATTTTTTAACAGTTTCTACTCAAAACAATACTTAAAGGTAAATATATATTTTGGTCAAAACAGTGGGCTCTCACTCTTGGTGTGCTATAATTCTAACAGTTCTTAATGTCCAGTTATTGTGAGTCTGTGCTTTAAATGTAAAAATGAAAATAAAAAAAGAAAGATAACAGGCTTTTATTTAAAACAATTTTAGTTTCTTAAACTTAAAAAAATGAATGTATTACAAGCTAAAGCATGGAGATGATCCTAGGATAATATGATTTAAGGATTTAATCAGTCATCAATCAGGTCAGCAGCTAAAAGTAGGGTATATTATGCTCATATTTATATTTAGAAGGTGATTATTTATTTATTTATGAGGCTGTAATTCAGGTTGTAGTTCCATAGAAGCTGTAGAGTTTATTTCTCTGGACCAGAGTAATTTCCAAAGGTCTGGGAGAAGGAAAAACACAGAGAGTCTGGCAGTGGTAGTATAGGCAGGAGGCAGTTGTATAAGATCCTGTGTGTGTGTGTGTGTGTGTGTGTGAGAGAGAGAGAGAGAGAGAGAGAGAGAGAGAGAGAGAGAGAGAGAGAGAGAGAGAGAGAGAGAGAGAGTGTGTAAGAGATGGAAGTGTGGAGGGGTCACCCTTTTGGATACAATCCCAGAGTTCCTGGGAGGAGGCTGGGTTTTCAGTGTGAGATGACTAACCTTTATACTCTGCAGCATTTTCAGAGATTCATGGGTTGAGCTCATCAGAGGAAGTTTTAAGAAATTCTTGCCAAGAGAATCATACTGTAGGTGCTTTTTAAATTTTTTGTAAAGGAGCTAATAATGCCTTAGTAAAGCCAGTAGTCAGCTGTTGCTGAGTTACCTGTTTGAGGTACCTAGAGTTTCAGTTTTCCTCTTCACTTAAATGAAACCTGCCTCATACCAAGAATTGCAATGCTTTTCCCTGTTTATGGTCCTGCCAGGCTACTGGGAGCAGTTTTCCTGTATAAGCATGGCATCACTGGCATCAATCATCAGGCCTCCTCCTTTCAAAATCACCCTCTTTCTGGATAGGACCAATAGGAGTAAATGCTGATCTTAAATTTTAAACAGAAGTATAGGTCTAAGATACTGTAATAGGGCTAAAAGGGACCAGTATGGGGGAGGCAGACCTGAAAGAGAACTGGCTGTCAAGGCTTCATCAACTTCATACTGCTGCTGTCTGTGCAGTTTGCCTCAGCAGGAGAGCACTAATGCAACCAGGAGCCCTGTAGTGAGTTAAAGCAGGCTGTTAACATAGGCTGTTCTGGGTGTTTTTGTATATATTGAGTTTTGAAATTATTTGAAAAGCAGTTTCCTACTTTATGTGAAACAGTGTAGTTGGGCATACCAGGAAAGGCCGATGGGGAAGGAGAGAGGGCTGTGTGACCCAAGATGTCCTAGAGAAACATACAGAGCATTCAAAAGAAATTCACAAACAGTATCATTTATCTAGTGCCATTTACCTAGTTTGTATTCATTTTTAGACACGAATTAATTCCCTTGTTACTTCTAACTTTCCTCTCACCAGGAGAGAGAAAGACAGAGGGATGTTAGGAAATGTAAAGCTAAACTTTAAAGATCCATTCTGGAAAATGTACTTTTTAATAGGTGACTTTCATCTATATGTATTTAATAAGATTGTTAATGCATCCGTATTTGTTTGTATCATTATAGTTTATATATTTTTGCTTCCATATTTTTCTTTATTTCCTTACATTATTGAAACATTTTTTAAATTTTTCTGCTACTTTGTAAAGGAAGGTTATAATTCTACCTCTTTAATGATTTACTCTTATTTTTAACATGCACACACACATAAGTGGATAGTTTGCTAAATATTTTCAGTGTTTCTGTTCTTCCATACAGCTGACAGATCTGAGCATGTTTTCTTGCTCAGTGAGCACCACCACTCTTCTTGGCAATTTGATTAGTTATACTGTATTTTTAAAAATATATATTTTATTGATTTTTTACAGAGAGGAAGGGAGAGAGATAGAGAACTAGAAACGTCGATGAGAGAGAAACATCGACCAGTTGCCTCTTGCACACCCCCTACCGGGGATGTGCCCGCAACCAATGTACATGCCCTTGACCAGAATCAAACCTGGGACATTTCAGTCCACAGACCAACGCTCTATCCACTGAGCCAAACCGGTTTCGGCTGATTATTTATACTTTAAAATGAAGTCATATGCATGATAAGTTATTATTCTACAGCTCATAGTTAAACTTAATCATGATAGGTTATTATTCTATAGCTGATAGTTACACTTGCCTATCTTTAATAAAACATTCTATGCATATCATTTTTGTTTCTGTTTGTCTGTATCAAATTTGGCCCCTCTGAGTTTTCTTCTAACTGAAAACTTTGCTTTGTGTGCTAGGGTTCACTTCATTCTGGTGAAAGAAAATGGTTTCCTTTCACCTTCCCTCTTGAATTATAGTTCAGATAATTATACAATTAGAACTGGACCAATATTTTTATACCACCTTGACTTCTGGCATGTTACTGACCATGCCAAGTGTGCTTCCAATTTAATATATTTTTTACTTCCTTGGTAACATACTAATATATGGGAAACTTAAAAGGTGTTTTTCTCTTTATACATAATGTTCTGCAAGTTCTCTATAATAATATTTACTTGTGAATTTATTTTAATTTATTTTATTAGGAATTCAGCATTCCCTTCTAATTCAAAGAATCATAGTTCTTCCAGTTTGGAAAATTTAAACTCTCAACCCATGTATGTTTTATTTCTCATGTTTTCAGTCTCTTGTGCTAGCAATACTTAAATGACTTACATGGAAAACTTGCCAATTAATCTACTCTAAATGTTATGCCATCTGTTTTGTAATTTCACTATAATTTTCATGTTTGGATGTTTAATAGTTTCCATTTAATATTTACCTGTTCCTGATTTATTGCCTCCTATTTTAATTATCTGACTCTTCTAAAAAACATTCATGAACTCATTTATCTTTCTGAGCATTATTATAATACTTTGTCAGACTTTTTTATAAGGTTAATTTCTTTTGTAATGAATTCATGTTTCAATTGTGGATTTTGTTGGCTGCCATTTTTAGAAGCGGATTCAGATTATGTTAGAATTTAGAATGAGTTCTCCACGTGTTTGGAATTTTGATCTGCAGGCACATATAGCTCCCTCTTTTCCTGTCCAAAATCCACTTCTTCCTCTGGGGTCTGCTCTCACTTCTTATTCATGTTTTGATTGTCTCTATCCAGCCTTCAGGGGCTCTAGTTTAGAATAAGATTTTAAGAGTCATTTCAAGGCTCCAAGTGTAACATTGGGGTTAGAGAAGGAGGCCAGGGCTAGGGTGAGGTTGGTCTAGGTCCTCTCATTGTGAGGCTACGTCTATCATTGCTTCTTGCCTAAAGTAGTAACTGCATATTTTATTTCAGCCTTTTTAAAAGTTGGAGCAGGAAAATGATCCCAGCTCCTAGTGTGGTGTGGTAGCCTGCCTCTGGCTCTCTAGTGTACACAGAGGGCTTTTGTGGACATTGACTTGAGCAGAGCACAATTCTGGGTCACAAGGCCTCCTTCAGGACCTGAAGCTCAGTAGGCCTGCAGCTGGGACCTGCTCAATGCTTTGTGTTTCTAACCTATGCAGGTACTTAGCTTGCTTTTGTCGTGGCTATGTCATATAGGCCTTATATAGGGTGTTCCCCAGAAATGTATACACATATTTTGAATGATTATAAAGGCAGTGTGTATTAAATCACATGCTTAAACAGCTGATAGTTCAATTTTCTAAAATGAAATGTATTTTAATAAAGTACATATATGTAATAAATTACATATTACATAAATTTGTTATATATATTAGGCCTTTTTTATATTTTATTCATCATTGCTATCTGTTTGGAGCAGAGAAGATGCATTATAATTTGAACTCATGCCTCGTATTTGTTATTGTGATTAAAAAATCCCCACATATTGTAAAATGTACCGTCATCATCATTTTTACGTGTATGTTATGGTAGTGTTAACTATATGCATATTGTTATATAACAGATCTCTAAAACTTTTCATGCTGTAAAACTGAAACTCTATACCCATTAAATAATAACTCACTTTTCTATTTCCCTCAGCTGCTAGCAAACACCATCCTTCTTTCTGTTTCTGAGTTTGACTACTTTAGATAGCTTAAATAGATTGAATTATGCAGTATTTATCTTTTTGTGACTATTTTATTTTACTTAGCATATTTTACTTTAAGGTTAATCCAATTGTAACACATGACAGGATTTCCTTCTTTTAAAGGTGGAATATATTATTTGCATATACCACATTTTCTTTGTTAATTTATTTGCTGATGGACATTTAGATTATTGTAATAGGTTGGGTATTATGAATAGTGCTGAAATAAGCATGGGTATGCAAATATCTGTTTGAGATCTTGCTTCTATTATTTTGGATATAAAACAGGAAATGTAATTGCTAGATCATAAGATATTTCTATTTTTAATTTTTTTGAGAAAACTCCATACTGTTTTCTATAGCAGCTGCATCATTTTACAGTCCCATCAGCAAGTACAAGTGTTGCAATTTCTCCATATAAACACTTGTTATATATATTTTTTAAATAGTAGTCATCCTAACAGGATTGAATAATGTAGCTCATTGTAGTTTTTATTTCCCTAGGATTTGTAACTAGGCTAATATTATTGGGTCTTTTTAATAAATAGTTTGATGCACTTAGCACACATATCACTGGTATTTTAGTGGCTAATGATTAAAATGTTTTGAAAAAGGTTTATTTTTCTGTGATTATTATTTATTTATTTTACAGACTAAAAACAATTATATTGATAATGTCTTAGCCTTGAATCAATTATCTCTATAATCTGAATTAGATTGCTTATCCTGTATAATAAAAGCCTAATATGCAAATCAGCAGAATGGCTGAATGAATGAATGACTGGTGGAATGAGTGGTTATTATGATGTGCACTGACCACCAGGGGGCAGATGCTCAATGCAGGAGCTGCCCCAGCCTGCAGGCCCCAGGCCAGTCAAGGGTAGGTGCCAGCCGGGGGAAGGGGGTTAGGGGGGGCTTTAATTAAGCCAGGCCTAAGGACCCTACCCATGCAAGAATAAATGTTTTATTTCAACTAAGGGATACACAAAGTTCAAATAACATGAACATGAATTTTTATTATTTAACACTCTTCTAATCCATTCCAATTATACTTGAAGCTAATCAGTGCTAAAGTGATTTTTTAAGTCAATCTATGTTCTTATGCATAAGTGATATTATAAGTTGTCATAAGAGTAGCTATGTAGTGATAGCCATATCAGCAGCATTAGTGATTGTGCTAGTGCAAATAATATAGTATGTTTAGTTTTTATTGTTTCTAAGTAGTTTTTAGATTTATATTTAATTGTTACAGAAACTGTGAGAAAAAACAGGAACTAATTACTAACCATTGGTGAATAACTAAGGTTGTTTACTTAAATGAGCCCATCCTAGTGAGTAATAGACCTAAAACTTGACCTTGGTGATAACTTCAAAAACTATGAGCTTTTGCCCAGTTATCATGGTTCAGTGATTGAGCATCAACTTATAAACCTGGCGGTCATGGTTCAATTCCTGGTCAGGTCACATGCCCAGGTTGCAAACTTGATCCTTAGTAAGGGTGGAAGGAGGCAGCTAATCAATGATTCTCTGTCATAATTTTTATTTCTTTTTCTCTCTCTCCCTCTCCCTTCTTCTCTGAAATCAATTTTAAAAATATTAAAAACAAACAAACTATGAGCTTTTAATAATACTGTGCTCTCCTTGGGCTTATTTATAAGAAAACATTTTCATTGTGCAGTGTTTCTCAATATTTTCCTGAACTTTCATATGGTCTCATTTGGCTTTGCAATAACTCTGATATTATAATTATTACTGACTAACAGAAGCTATACCTTGGAAAGAGGGAAATTGAGTGATTAACATTAGTCCATTCTGTTTAGGTGAGATAAATCAAGAAAAAGGAACTTAGAGTTCAGTGTTCATTTCTTTAATCAACATTGCTTATCCTATTTTCTGTTACAATTAAAGGTGTGCTACTGTCTATATTTTTACAATGTAATGTCAAAAGCATGATTCTTTAAAACCAGGGCAGCCTGTCCCCTGGTTTATGATGGTTTTCATTAAAGCAACAGTAATAATAAGAATGAGAAAAGGCTTTGATCGATTCATATCCTTTGGGCCATTTAGAAATCTATGGTCTGGTGCTTCAGCAAGAGAAGAAAATGTGAAGATTGCAAGAAGATTCTGACTTTATATTGAACAACTGTATGAAGCATTACTGAGAAACATGGAAGGGGTGTCTCGGGGAGAAGAAAAGAAAAGGTCAATGTTGAGAGCTATAGGGAAAAGATATTTTATACCCACAAGGTAGACAGCAGGAGAAAGTACTTTTTTATTTTATTCCCAATTTCTTTTGCTTTCCCACTGTCACGAATTTTCAAAATTTCCCATCACTGAGGACCCAATACAATTTTTCTGTTTCTGTAGCCAAAAACAACTTCCATATTTATACTTCCATAAGGTATTTATCTGTATATTTCTTTTCTTCATTTTGTTAGATTTATGCCCTGTTTATCCAGTCAGATGCAAGCTTCTTGATGTTAGGCATCATGTCTAATATAGATCAATATCTCCCACAGTGCTGAAAACTTTCCAGATATAGGGACCTGTTAAAATCTTGTTGATTCTGTTGATGGATGCATTTTGTGCCATTTACTTCTGGTGATATTCCATTGGCCATCTGATCTTTATGGTTTTATAATATTTTCCTGATTGTGACTCCACATACTTTCTAACTCATTTAACTCATTCAATTTTGAATAGGATATAACTGTCTTGTTAAAATATGGAAAGTTTGATAGAGGAATCGCATTGTTCAGAATTCTCTGCATTGAGGCTAATACTGTTATAGTTTTATATTGTTGTCATGTTCTCCTTTTTTAACTAAGTAGGGCTTCTGAAAGAGAGGTGTGGTAAAAGCAAAGATTGGCCAGGACATTTTCTTGTGAAGCCACTGGTCATTACAGTTCATCTCTCAGTGAAAGATTACCTCTCCATGTTGAAAATAAATAGCAGATTTTTAAAGAATGTCTAGAATAGGCGTACAAAATGCTTGCTTTGGAATTTGAATTTTCTCCTCAACTGACTTCCTCATGGAATATTCTGAAATTTGAGGTATATGCAAACTATTTCTTGGGAAAAGTGATATCTCTAAAAACTCCCTAATATTGAAGGACAGTAAGAGGTCACCTTAGCCATTAATGCCAAATTAATCATAGAATGTGGAAGTTAATGGCACCAGAATACAGAGAAGTCAAAGGCCAAATCACAACTATGGTTCAGTAATTAGATTGTTAATATTCAGTTTAGGTCATTTGCATATTTCTGTTCTTCCATATACTCGTGGTTTCCTTGAATTTTATAATGTTTCTTTCTAAATTCAGGCCAATCTTTGGCTGTGCTTATTTTATCTATGTCTTTTTATCCTCATATATATTAATTAGCTGAAGTGGAGTATTCTTTTCAACTAAAAATAAAGAAAATATGGAATCCTACCAGTCCAAGAATCTGGCATTTGTTCTTTGCAAACATGTGACATTATTATTTTACTAGAATTACTAGGGGCCCAGTGCATGAGTTCATGCACCTTGAAAGGAACTGTGGGCCACAAGGCTGTGGTGGGCACAGGGGCAGGTCTTGGCCCATTCTCCTCACTCCTGCCAGGCCCCTCTCACTGTGACCCCTGGTCCTCTGTCTGACTTCACCCCCACTCCTGCCGAAACCACTCCCACAGGCTGACAGCACATTTCCAGTCACACCCACTGATGGCGTGGTGTGATTGGGACCAGCACCACCAGTTTTCGGTGCGAGTGGAGCCAGTGCCATCAGTGAAGGTGAATGGCAGCTGCTATCCCAATCACCTTTCAGGAGCAATGGGTGGTGGAGAAGTCCTCAGGGGCGATTGGGGCTGGCAACTGCCATTCATACCCAAGGATGGAGCCATGTGATCAGGGCTGGTGCCAGGCACCAGCAGCAGGTGCGATCCGTGACTCCAGTGCCAGCAGCCGGTAGGAGTGGGGCCAGTGTCAGCAGCAGGTGTGAGTACCAGACAGGACTGTGGTGCATGGGAGCAAATAATTTTTAAAAAAATATATTTTAGTGATTTTGTACAAAGAAGGAGAGAGATACAGAGTTAGAAACATCGATGAGAGAGAGTCATCAATCAGTTGCCTCCTGCACACCCCCTACTAGGGATATGCCCACAACCAAGGTACATGCCCTTGACCGGAATCGAACCCGGGACCTTTCAGTCCCCAAGCCAACGCTCTATCCATTGAGCCAAACCGGTTTCGGCTTGGGAGCAAAGAATTTTCAATAACCAGCAGAGTTTCGCTCTGATGACAGTGACCAGCACCCCACTTTGGTCTGGTGTTCCCACTCACCTACTCCAGCGTCCCACCGCAGCCAACGCCCGCCATGTTCTGTGTGTGGCCCCTGGTGGTCAGTGCATGTCATGGCAACCAGTTGTTCAGTTGTCTGGTTGTTCTACGGTTCTATTTGCATATTTGCCTTTTATTATATAAGATGTTGCCTTTCTTTAGAAGGAATCAACAGGTCAAGTGTTATACTTCTGGTGAGGATAGAATAATATAAGCATACATTTTTATCTTTTTATGATGTTTTCAGCTGTAGGTAGTGTTGGTTTTATTCCAAAAGTTTATAACTTATGGAAAATGTTAATATTCTAGCTCCAGAGCTAGCTTTAATTATTAAAATTTTCATATGTGTTTGTAATAACATTTTTCATTAAAACATAAAAGTAGGATTAAGCTTCTAAGAGCAGCACTATTGAGGACCTTCAGTTGAATCATTTGAAAATGGTACTAAATTTTATATTTTTACTTTCTATATTACCCTTTGAAAAATTAGGCCAATGTGTAGCCATGTATCCAAAATTTCTAGATTGTGTTTCTGTAGTCATTAGCAGATGAGGTAATATTAGACAATATTTAAGAATGCGAATTTTAGCCAAAACTGGTTTGGCTCAGTGGATAGAGCGTCGGCCTGTGGACTGAAAGGTCCCAGGTTCGATTCTAATTAAGGGCATGTACCTTGGTTGCGGGCACATCCCCAGTAGGGGGTGTGCAAGAAGCAGCTGGTCGATGTTTCTCTCTCCTCGACATTTCTAGCTCTCTATCCCTCTCTCCTCTTCTCTTTAAAAAATCAATAAAATATATTTTTTAAAAAAAAGACTTCTTGGTCTAGCCTGATTCCGCAAGCAGAGTCCCTGTCCTTATTCTGCCTTCCCTTACCTGCTCTCCAAAACCAATGTAAAAGATTAGTAATTATTATATGTAAATATGTTTTTTGGCTTGTGATAACAGAAAATAATAAAATATATGGATCAATCTTTCTTCAATACCACCCCTCCCCCCAAGTATAAGCCAGTTTTTCAACTTCGGGGGACTTCTCTTCTTCTATTTCCTTATATTGCTCAGCTAGAGTGAAATATACTACATAAATATGTTGGCAGGCCATGAGTCTCATAGCCTTCAGGGACAGGAAAAGAAGGAACTTATGAGTGCTGAATTCAAAGGGAAAATCAGAAGGTTTTTAAATGAGACTTGAGTGGAATGTAGATGTGGTGAAGCAGAGAAACACAGGCAGGTCAGTCTTATGACCAGGTCTGCAGGGAAATTAGCTCTTTGAATTTGAAAGAGAACATTAAAAAACAAAACACTTTTCTAAGCTGCCAAGTGAGAGCAATGGCAGGCAGGCACAGATCACAGAGTGCTATATTTTGAGGAGACTTCAAGCCTATGGTCCACTGCATTTATGATGCACCTCAAGTTTATTTCTATAGCACACAATATTTAAATCTAATAGTTAAAGTGGGGAAATGGATTAGATGCCTAGAAATAGACATGACAAAAGTGACATATATTTCAGCCACCTCCAACCGGAAAGAACTTTTGTTTTGAGACCACTGAGAACATCAGCCTCCCATTGGGTAACTATATGTCATGGTTCCAGTTTATGCCTGATGTGGTTTTTTTTGTGTGTTTTTTGGTGGTTAATGAAAGTGCCTATTTGCTTCTTAGAAAAGACCTGTATTAAGATATGGGCAATAAATATGTAGTCACTTTATACATGATCCTGTGTATATGGCTATGTAATAATAGAGGCCCGATGCATGAAATTCTTGCAAGAATAGGCCTTCCTTCCCTCAGCTGCCAGCACCAGCTTCCCTCTGGCACCCAGGACCCAGGCTTCCCTGGCAGTCCTGGCTTTGTCTGGTAGGTCCTCTAGAAGGATATCCAGTATAATTAGCAGATTACCCTTTTATTATTATAAACGACTCAGTGGGCCATCTGAGGTCTCATGATATGCACAAAATCTCAGTAATTTGAAAATTTCCTCACATGGTTTTACTTCCCAAGACCAACTGTTCATTTCATATGGTTCAGTGGCTAAAGCATTATTAGTCCACACAACAAAGGGTTGGGAGTTCAAGGACATGTACCTTGGTTCCTTGGTTGCCAGTTTGATCCCCAGCCCTCTCTCCTGCCCTTTCACTCTCTCTAAAAATCAATGAATATGTTCAGTTGAGGATTAACAATAACAGCAACAAAAAAGATGAGAAAGAGAGAGGGAGAGGGAGCAGATTGAAGAATAGATATTCATAGGTAGTCTTCTCATTAGGTTGCATACAATCTTTTGAGTCTCTATAAATAGGTGAAAATTTATGAATTCAGAAGAAACTGGAGGCCATAAAGACTACCTGTTTGTTTGTTTTTTCATATCCATGTGGATTAGAACTCACCTGAGATTGGAGGCAGAAGCTTTCTGCTTGTTGAATTTTCATGGCACATTGATAGATATTTCCTCTGAAAGTTCTTTCTATAGCTGGAATGAAGATGAATAACCATTACTACTTCAACTCCAATTCTTCTATTTTACTGAATATGAAAAGGTCTTCCTGTGGGGAACCATAAGGAATAGTGAGGGAACTGAAAGCTACAAAGGAAAAGGACATCGCATTGACTTTGCATGGGTGTGTTTGCCTGTGGTTTCTAGAGAGCTGCCTGACAATCTAGGAATCAGACGCTTTCCATGCTTCCATTTATCCAATACTTAATTACCTATTTATTTGGAATTGTCAATGTGACATACATTGTCTTAGGTATCCTATATAATAAAATGCTAATATGCAAATTGTCCCCTTGACTGGGAGTTTGACCTGGAATTCAACAGGGGGCAGGCTGTCCAGCCAACCACCTGCGGGCCCTCCCCACAGCCAGCTCAGCCTGATCCTGATCAGCCCTGATCAGGGCAGGCTGGCTGGACCCTATTCATGCATGAATTCATGCACCGAGCCTCTAGTTGAAATAAAATGTAAAACATTTCCTTTTAGTGGGAGAGCAAGACATGAAAACAAAAATATGAAAATTTATAATTTAGCATGAGCACTATGAAGGAAATAAGTATATTTTTGTAATCTATGATAATAAAAGGGTAATATGATACTTAGACCAGACTCTTCTGGACAACCTTCCTGACAAATCTTGAGCCAGAGAGAAGCCAGGCCAGGGCCTGGGTGCCTACAGGCAGCCCGAGGAGGGAAGGAGCCTGGGCCCCAGGATCCAGCCTCTGGAGGGAAGCCAGTGCTGATAGCTTGGGTGCCAGGTGCCAAAGAGAAAGCCAGTGTTGGCAGTCAGGGGAAGAAAGGCCTACTTCTTGCACTGATTTTTTTGCATTGGGCCTATAGTAGAGAAAAATAGAGGAAATTAATTTAGAAAGCATTGCCATGAAAATTTGTTTAAGGAGATGATATTCAGGCAAAACCTAAAGAATGAAAAGAAAGAAAATTAGACATTAAACCAGGTTATAAGTGATACCAGCAGAGGGAAGAATAAGGGCAACACTTTCATAGTAACAAAATGTTTGTAAACTATTCTGGTTTTCACCCCTTTTGTCATATTTCTTGCATCTGAAGCACCAGTTTTCATAGTCATTCATTTTATATTTTGCTCATCTATTTGATTTAAACTATTTTCACTTATATCAAGTGGAATAATATTATAGGTGCCCTAATCATCAGTGAGGAAAAGGACAATCACTGTGCTTTCATACCATAATGAAAGATTGACCTTATTAAGGGTCTTAAAAGAAGGAAACAGGATTATAGAAACATGATACATGTTAGTTTTTATAATATATATATATATATATATATATATAATTTTAATTTTAAAATTTGCATTAACTCTTATCACAAATTTATGTTCAAGTATTCAGATATTTTGACTCTTTTTACATAGAATCCAGAAATAAGTTATCTTTTTTAAAAAAAATATGTATGTTATTTAATAAAATGCTTTCTTTTTACAAATATCCCTAAGGGATTTTTAAGAACTTCCTTAGTTATTTCAATAAAAAGACTTCGTTGGCATTGTCTTAATACCTTGAAGTCTGATTAATAGCATGTTGCCAATTGGCCATCTGTATGTCCTTTTTGGAGAAGCATCTATTCATGTCTTTTGCCCATTTTTAAAGTGGAGTGTTTGTTTTTATGGTGTTGAGTTTTATAAGTTTTTATAAATTTTGGATATTAACTCCTAATTAGATGTATCATTGGCGAATGTGTTCTCACATTCAATGGGGGTTATCTTTTCATTTTGTTGATGATTTTGTTTGCTGTGCAAAGATGTTTTTGTTTGATGTAGTATCATTTGTTTATTTTTTATTTTATTCCCTTTGCCTGGGGAGATATATTAAAAAAAATATTGCTACAAGAAATATCCAAGATTTTACTACCTATGTTTTCTTCTAGTATTTGTATGGTTTTGAGTTTAACATTTAAGTCTTTAATCCATTTTGTGATTATTTCTGTGTATGGTGTAAGAAGGTGGTCTAGTTTCATTTTTTTATATGCATTTGTTCAATTTTTTCAACACCATTTATTTGAATAAGATATTTATTTCCCACTGTATGTTCCTACCAATGTCATCACAATAAATTCAATAAAAACAGCATGTTGCCAAAAAATTACTTAAAAAGCCTACACTACATATAAAGAAGTATCTCAGAATAGATCATGGGTCCTAGTGTAAGAGTTAAAACTATTAAACTCTTACAAGGATGCATAGGGGTAAATTTTCATGCCATCAGATTAGGCAGTGATTTTATAGATATGACACCAAAAAACACAAACAACAAAAGAAAAATAAATGTCTGCTTTTGTCATAATCAAAACTTTTGTGCTTCAAGGGACACAATCAAAGAAGCAAACAAATAACACAGAGGAGAAGAGAAAAGTTGGCAAGCTATGGACCTGATAAAGCACATGCATTTAGAATACATGAGGGCTCTTACAGCTAAAAGTAAAAAGACAGATAACCCAACTAAAAGTGTGTGAAGGATCTGAACAGATATATTCCAAAGAAGACATTACCTAGCTGGTGTTGCTCAGTGGTTTATCATTGACCCAAGAACCAAGAGGTCACAAGATTCCTGGTCAGGGCACATGCTGGGTTATGAGCTTGATCTCCAGCAGAGAGTCTGCAGGAGGCAGCCAATCAATATTTCTTCTTCCCATTGATATTTCTCTCTCTCTATTCCTCTCCCTTCATCTTTCTGTAAATCAATTAAGCCATACTAAAAAAAAATATAGATAATAACAAGGATAGGTGAGGACATGGAGAAAAAGCAATCTTCATACACTGCAAGTGGGACTATAAAAGGATGTAGTCCTTCTAACCATCTGGCAGCTTTTTCAGAAGTTTAAACATATATCAATAGTTACCATATGACCCAGCAATTTCACAACTAGAGATACATCCAAGAGAAATGAAAACATGTTCACACTCACACACACAAAAAAAAATGTATACTATTAGTAACATTATTCATAATCACCAAAAGTATAAAAAATGCAAAGGTCCATCAAGTAATGAAAGGATAAATAAAGTATGGCATAAGCATATAAAGGAATATTTGGCAATAAATAGGAGTGAGCTACTGGCACATGATACAGCATGGCTAAACCTTGAAAACATTGCTAAATTAAAGAAGCTGGCCCAAAAGGCAACATATTGTGTAATTCCATTTTTATGAAATGTCCTGAATAAACAATTCCATGGAGACTGAAAGTTGATTAATGATTATATAGTATTGAATGGGGATGGGTCATTGCTAAAGGGAGAGAGGTTGCTCTTTGAGGTAATGAAATGTTCTAAAGATTATTATGATGGTTGCACAACTCTGTGAATATACTAAAAACCATTGAATTGCACACTTTGAATGGGTGAACTGTCTGGTATGTGAATTTTATCTCTATAGTGCTCTCATTAAAAATGATAATTCTTTTTAAATATCAATTTAATCATGATTTAATATCAATTTGAATCATGATTCAAAAGTAAATAAAATTATTTTCCCTAATGAATTCATGATGCATTAATTGAATTACATGTTTTGTTTGTTTAAAGTAGCACAAAGGTGTGAATTTCTTCACAATTGGAGAGGTGTGACAAAATGTTAATACGCTGGTGTGGGAACAAAAGTGGAAAAGGAGTGAAAACAGTAGAATTTGTGTTTTCATTGTGAACTGTATCCTACACATGCAAACTCCATTAATTTTATCCATAAAATACCGGCTATGAGAGATGAATTTGAAAGGAAGATTAATATTTGCTAGGACTGGCAATATTTGAATTTAAGCACCAAGTTGGATTTTTAAATTAATTTTGTCCGGGCTTTAAAAATTTATACATATCTATTAATGAGGTGTTACATTGAGATAGGTATCTGTTTAAATCATAAAATATACTTTTTCTTGCTTTCTTTGTTTAAATTTTAAAATTTTCTGTGATATTTTCTTAAATATTTATAACTTTAAATTGCATCTTGGGGTTATTTAATAAAAAAAAAAGGTATAGAAATATAATTATCTATTTAGTGATGCACATCTTAGTGCCTTGCAGTAGTGCATATTACTTCTTTATATACCTTTGGAAACTTACTGTGCAGTTTTAAACATGACTTTTTAAATAGGCTTTTACAGAATTTGAAACCCATATAAATATTTTAAAAAGTAACATACAGATGTGATTTTTATCATTAAATACTTATTTTTATTGTACCCATATTATGGTCAAACTAGAGGCCTGGTGCATGGAAGCCCTAAACCTGCAGTTGGCTGAATGACTCTCCCCCTGTAGGAGTGCACTGACCACCAGGGGGCAGCTCCTGCATTGAGTGTCTGCCCCCTGTTGGTCAGTGTGCATCATAGCCACCAGTTGTTCCACTGTTTGGTCGATTTGCATATTAGCCTTTTATTGTATAGGATTACTTGAAGATCACCTCAAACAAATGAAAATAACATGCAGTTGACAGGCCACATGTATCTTCTCATCTCAGTTGATTTTGTTTCATCTCTGAACATTATTAGACATAACAAGCACATCTCATGTCATAATATAGGTCTATTTTTTGAAACATCTATTAATCCAGCTTTTATCTCATGGCATTGTCACAATTACGTTACCATTTCTCTTTTTTTGTGTTTATTGCAGCATTCATTATGTCTGTTTTCAAGGCCAATGGCTGGGTAAATCAATATTACTTTTCACTCAGTGAATTGGATAAGGTTTTATTTTCAAAAGATTTACCATTTTAAATATTGTCTCATTAGCCTTGTATAGTTTAATTCAGTCCATCTGAAAAAGGAGAAGGTAAAAAATAGAAATTCTTTAAAACAAATACCAGGATGCATGAAGTTTTCAGAGAGTTGAAAACTTTCAATATAATTTAGCCTAAAATAACATTTGAAGATCAATTTCTGTGTAGCCATTCAGGTCTCTGCTTAGACACTTCACATTCCATGTGGGCATACCAACCCCACAGACTTTTCATGCTGGTCCAGCTGTCTGGTGTAGTGTGAAGTGTCTGGAATCAGTTGTACTAGGTTGTAGTTGCCATCTTGCTGCTGGTTGAATTTAGGTGACTTAATGTCTCTGAGTTTAAGTTACCATTTTTTAAATTAAATGCATTACATCTATTTTGTAAGTTAGAGGGATATTAAAAGATAAAATAATCGCTAATCCTCTCAGTTCAATAATAAACATCCAATAAATGTAGTATTTTCTTTCTATTTCCCCTAAGTGTCAAAACACTTGGCAAGACACAGAATAGACCATGTGAAAATTTTTTTATTTATATTTTTTAAAAATATATTTTATTGATTTTACACAGAGAAGAATTGAGAGGGATAGAGAGTTAGAAACGTCGATGAGAGAGAAACATCGACCAGCTGCCTCCTGCACACCCCTCACTGGGGACGTGCCCGCAACCAATGTTCATGCCCTTGACCGGAATCGAACCCGGGACCCTTCAGTCCCCAGGCCAACGCTCTTCCACTTAGCCAAACCGGCTTCAGCTTATTATTTATGTTTTGATTATAGTGGGAATATAATGTGATGTTTTTACTTATGTTTATCTAATCTCATAACTTTTTTTTATTACCTCTGTTCTCTGTTCTCTTCTATTTCCAAATATTCCCTTTGCACACTCTGGAAGGATGTGCTATGTTGCCCATGCTGTTTTGCATTTTTCACCACCTTAAAAGTAGTCTATCACCTTAATGCCTCCAAAACTTTCAATGAACTCTAGTAACCCATTCTATACAATCCAAAATTCTTTGGCTGGCTTACAAAGCCTTTTGACATTTTTACTCCTTCATAACTCTTTGATTTCATGTTCTATTTCATTTCCCTTTATGACATGTGTTCCTTTTATTCTCTTTTTGTCTTTTCTTTTTGAGCCATTTCATATATCCATGCACTCAATCCTAAGGTCTTTTTCTGTCATCTTTGCTTATCAATATCCTGTTTTCCTTTAAGATTCAGTATCCCTCCACCATCAAATCTTCCTTATTGAGACTAAAGAAATCAATGCTACCTTTTGCTTCTCTTTCTCAGCTGCTTTTTTTCTGCCTTAGGTTCAGTTTGTACTTTTCTCTCTATATCTATCTTATCAGAATCTTCAGACAGCAAAGCCTGTTTCTGACTTATTCTCAAATTTGCACCTAGTGGTCTCTTGCAAACTCTCCCATCACATTATCCCCCCACAGTACCTCTACAGAAGGAATGGAGGTGTGTATTTCTACAATTGGTTAACCTTCTATTGGAAGAGGTCTATGGCCTGGCTGTAGCCACTCTCAAAACCACATCAGCTTGGATGTTTTGGATTCTAATCTAAGTGAGAAGGACAAAAGCTATGATTTCCACTTTAGGTTTTTCCCTTTATGGTCTAAATCATAGAGGCACACTTTTTTTCCATTACCAGCTACATAGGGTTCTTTATTTTATTCTCTTCTTTTTCTCTTTGCATTTTGTATTCTGTAATGTATTTGATATATTTATGGTTTAAACTAGGGGTGTCGAACTCAATCAGAGAAGGGGCCAAAATCTAAAATCCAGCCTAAATCGCGGGCCAAATGGTTTACTGAACAGTCATAAACTGTCATTGTGATGGAAACGCAGCGGAGTGCAGTGATGACAGCGTGGTGTGGGCCACATTGCAAGGCCTGGCGGGACGGATTTGGCCTGCGGGCCTTGTGTTTGACACATGTGGTTTAAACCTTTGCTTTCAAATGGTGTGATACCCAGAAATAATTGTTTACTGCATAATAAATTGAGTGATCCTCCAATTTTAAAAAAAAGCAAGCAATATTTGTATAAATGAAAGACAATATTTACATTGTATTTTACGGATTACAATGCATGTTTGCATTCATTGTTTTATTTGATCCTTACCACTGTGAAGTAGGCAACAGCAAGGAATATTGTGCTTAGTTTATGGATTAGCAAGTGGAAGCTGCGAGGGCTTAAGAGATTTACCTAATGTCACAAGCTGGTGCCAGACCTTGAGCAAATTTTCCCATGCATGTCCTAACACACTTTGTATTGTATAATGCTGAGATACTTAAAATTCACTTAATTTGATTTCTTAAAATGAGTTACCTCCAGTTACTCCGTAGTGCTCCATCAAGTGAAATGGATTGCTGCTGCAGGTTTAATATTTGAAAGGGCTTTATTTAGTTTGAGTTTTTCTTTGATATTTAAAATCATTTGTTTTGCCCTTAGACACTTATCTTCCAAGTTGGTTTAACACCATGGCAGTTTTGAATGCCTGGGTAATATTTAAGGTAACATGTGAATGTTTTTCCTGGAGTTTACTTGTATGCCTTTTCAATGCCTGATTTTTCTTTTAATTAAAAAAATTCAATTATAGTTTAAATTCAGCATTATTTTATAGTAGTGTCAGATGTACAGTATAGTGGTTAGATAATCATATCTCTATATATATATCCCTAAAATGCAAATAGACCAAATGGCAGAACAACCGAACAACCAGTTGCTATGATGTGCACTGACCGCCAGGGGGCATGCGCAGAACATGGTGGGCAGCAGCAGCAGGCAACAGAGCACAGAACATGGCGGACATCAGCTATGGCAGGATGGTGGAGCAGGTGAGTGGAGGTGCCAGACCAAGCCAGGGTGCCAGTCACTGTCAGGGTGAGTTTCTGGTGGTTACTGAAAATTCTTTGCTCCTGCGATCCCACCAGGCCCTTGCATCTGCTGCTGGTGCTGGCCCCGCTTGTACCTACTGCTGGTGCCTGGCATCAGCCCCAATTGCTTAGCATGTGGCAGCTGCCAGCCCCAATTGCCCCTCAGGACTTCTCCACCTCCCCGTGCTTCTGAGGGGTGATGGGGGCTGGCAGCTGCCTCTCACACCCACTGCCGGAGCCAGAGCTGCTGCTTGCACCCACTGCTGGCACCCAGTACTGGTCCTGATTGCTTGGCACTGGCACCAAGTAAGAGCAGCGGCTGCTGGCCCTGATCCCCCCTGAGGGCTTTTCCACATCTCCCTGCTCTTGAGGGGCAATGGGGGCATCAGTTCCTGCTTCCAACCGCTGCTGGTGCCTCGCCAATCACTCTGCACTGTCAGGGGATGTGAGTGGGGCTGCCAGCAGCTAATGGGAACAGTGGTGGCCAGAGCAGGGCTGCTGGCAGTCCAGTGGGTCGAGGCAGGATGGGCTGGGCAGAGGTGTGGAGGATAGGCCGAGACCCGTCCCTCTGCCCACCGCAGCCTTGTGGCCACAGCTCTTTCAAGGTTCACAAATTCATGCACTGGGCCCCTGGTACTTTATAAAGTATTCTTCCTGATACTTCCAATACCCACCCAGCACCATATAGTTATTACAGTATTGTTGACTATATTTTCTATGCTGTACTTGGCATCCTCATGACTGTTCTGTAACTCCCAATCTGTACTTCTCAATCCCTTTACATTTTTACCCACTCCCCTCAGCTCCCTCCCCTCTAGCAACCATTTGCCTTAGTCTCTGTATCTATGAGTCTGTTTCTGTTTTGTTCATTCAATTATATTGTTCTTTAGAGTTTACAAATGAAGTCACATGGCATTTGTCTTTCTCTGATTGACTTATTTCCCTTAGCATAATACCCTCCTAGGTCCATCCTTGCTTTTGCAAATGGTAAGATTTAATACATGATTAATATATATATATATATATATATATATATATATATATATATATATATACATATATATAATTGTTATTTATTTATTGTTATTTATTATTATTAAATATGTATATATTTTTTCTTGATTACAGAGAGGAAGGGAGAGTGAGAGAAACGTCAATGATGAGAATCTTTGATCAGCTGTCTCCTGCACACCCTCTACTGAGGAGGAAGCCTGCAACCTGGGCATGTGCCCTGACTGGGAATTGAACCTGGGACTTCTTGGTCCATGGATGGCGCTCGATCCACTGAGCCACCACAGCCAGGCAATGACTAGTTTTTGACATGAATATTATCAGAGTGTGGTTTTTACTCTTGAAAGTTTTTACTGGTATCTGTTCATTCATTATCCCAATAGCAATTTGACATTATTATTATAATATATATGATATATATGGCATATAGACTAGTAGTTTATTACAAAAAGGATGCTTTTCTTAAGTCTTCTTAATTGTACATTTTGGTTCTCATTCTCAAATCTATATTTATAAACAGGCTAAGGTTTTGGTGCCTTATTGTTTACAAGATAAAGAGACACAGGCTAAGTCCCTACCACCTAAGATACATTATATAAGAATGGAAAATGGAGTTGCACAGGCCTTAAGTCTCAGATGAAAAGTGCAGAGGGAAGTAATTGGCCACATTCCAAACTCTTGAGAGACTGATCCAGTCATCCAAAATGGAAAATGAAGTTTCAAAAATGCATTCCCCAAAGAGCCATGATTCATCTTGTGTAGCAGTAAATGTAACTCTCTGAGCATCGTTATTTATTTCACTACTTCACAGGAGTCCAAGTGTCCTTATCTCTGCAAATCGGCCTTTCAAAAACTCTTAAAGCCCAGCTTTTCATTGTTGTAACTTTAATTTTCCTTCAGTTCTGAGAGATCATCCTAACCTACCAGTCCTACATCTTCTATCTGGCACTGTGCCCACTGTGGCTTTGTATATTATGGACTGTTAGTTAATAAAAATGATCACAGAGGTCAATTACACCAGATCAGTGGGACCTTCGCTAAAATTCACCAAAATTAGAATCCAATCTTTGCTGAAACATCTCTAACATTGAAGACTTTATTATCTGAATTTTATACTGGAGTTGATTATTGGGATATATTCTTCTTACTCTGCCTTTATAAAGGTCCTAGTTCTGCAATCTGTAGTCGCAGGGAATATAAATTAATTGCTTAGCAGGGATTGGTACATAGTGTTTTATCTAAAGCTAATGAGCATAGTGAGGATAAAACTAGTTTTTCTGTTTCTCTGTTTATTGTATCTCTATCTCAATCAATTTCCATGTATCTATCTTTGTATCTATGATCTATCTATCTATCTATCTATCTATCTATCTATCTATCTATCTATAATTTCCATCACAAAGAATGATACCTGACACCTAATAAAGGTTTTAAAGTGTTTGCCAAAATTATTGTTATTTATTATATGACACATTTTCATCTACTTTTTAAAAGACATTTAAACACTATAAGAAATGATCATGGTTTACATGGTTTATTAACCAGTTCCAGTTTTTTCACCAGGCAGTTAAATATTATTTAGTAAATAAATGAACAAACTATAGAATTATTATTTTTTTAAATCGAAGAAAGCATATGAATCACTTAGTTCAATTCTACCTTTTTTTCAGATAGAAAATAGAAATCTAGAGTTGGATTTTTTTCATCTCTTCCTCATTTAAAGCTCCCTCCTCTCCTCTCCTCTCCTCTCCTCTCCTCTCCTCTCCTCTCCTCTCCTCTCCTCTCCTCTCCTCTCCTCTCCTCTCCTCTCCTCTCCTCTCCTCTCCTTTCCTCTCCTCTCCTCTCCTCTCTTCTTCCTTTTCTTCTTCTTCTTCTTCTTCTTCTTCTTCTTCTTCTTCTTCTTCTTCTTCTTCTTCTTCTTCTTCTTCTTCTTTCTCTCTCTCTCTCTCTCTCTCTCTCTCTCTCTCTCTCTCTCTCTCTCTCTCTCTCTCTCTCTCTCTCTCTCTCCTTAAATGTGATATTATAATTCATGGGCAAGTGATTTTTTTTTATTACTTTTTTGCCTTAAGTTAGCTCTTACGGAATACTATTTGACTCTCTCTGGCCACCAAAAAATCATTCATGGTTAATGTGTATTGGTTAGCATGTGCTAGAAATTCTCTGAAATTGCTCTAATTTAAAACATTGATTAATTTTCTCTCTGAAGGTAGATTCTGGTGTATTCAACTAGCTTACTTGATTTTCTAATATACAGTAAACCTACAGAAATGTATTTTTTTTCCATTGCCTTTACCCTTGCCTAACAATAGTGTTGGTATTTATTATGATTCAATGGGTAGCTTGCACTAGATCCATAAGCTGAGTGCATGCTAAGTACAGCCATAATATAGGAAGACAAGAGAGTGTTCCTGGCAGGGTTCTTATTATATGTGCTTTTATTCCATTTGGTAGTGGTTTCTGTAAGTCTGTAGAAAATTCCCTGCTGTTATAAAAGGTTTTCCCTCACTCATACAGACTCTTTAGGCCTTCCATAAATGTGCATTTTGCCTCTACTAATTCTTTCCCCCATTTCTGGCCCCAATCTTTTAAAAATAGAGTTCTCCCTTTCTTTGCCAACCATTACCTTACATTCTAAACAAATCCCTTTGCATTTTCACTTGCTCCACTTATCATCAAGACCTTTGGATAGGCTCAATCTATAGCTAATCCTTTCATCACATATGCACTCAAAGCTCTTTTCTAAAATGTCATTCTCTGTTTACACAGAGGGTATTTCTTCTGCATAATCTTCCCTGGTGAATATGATGCCTCTCAGAAATGATGCTGTTTCTCAGCTGGGTGTTGAGGCATATATGTATATATATGCATACATACATACATACATACATACCTGATGGAGGTGGTGGGACTCAAAGGAGATTGGGGCTCCTATGACAGATGAACTTATACAGGATTTCCCAACTTATTTTTTTCTCCTCTCATACAGTAGAGATTATATAAACAAACACATGCATCCAGGAAATGTTTCTGACTGTGAATTTTTTGGATGCATTTTTTTTATTTACGTTCAAGAAACTTTAATGTTTGTAATGTCATTAGATCCATATAAAATTCCAGAGAGGTTGATCAGACCAGTGTAATTATCATTTTATTATAAATATGATAAGTTACTCAAAGATGATAGTAGTCACTAATACCAGTGTCTAAGCTAAGATTTATATCATTTATACTTACCCATACTTACCCTTATATGATAAAAGGAATATTTCATTGCTCGCAGTAGTTAAGGTTTCTATTGAAAATTTTTACTTATTTGTGGGGTTTTCTTCTTTTTCATTTGAGGACAGGATACTAGCTGGGGTGTATGTCTGGAAGGATGAATAATGTGCTTTGAAGGCGTAGGAGCTGGGCATAGAGAGTCTGGCTCAGGGAGTGGGTGGGAGACAGCAAGAGCAACTCAACTTGTATTTCTGGGAAGAAAAGTTAAAAAAAAGAATATGATCTCTGCTTAATTTTTTATTTTATATTTAGCATTTTGAGTTTATATGAGAATTAAGGCTGTTTTCTTTTTCTTTCTTTGGTAACCTGTAGCAGTGCCTATCATCCTAAGCATCAGAAGTGGCAATCAGGAGTGGTAATAAGAAACAGTGTTGTATCCTATGTGAAAGTGATCTGTGATCCGAGGATTTTATTTAAAGTAGTTAAGTGTTTTTGAGATCTCTGCCCATGTCTTTATTATTCATGTTTTTTTTCTCTCTTCCATTTCCATCCTTCCTTCCTCCCCTCTATTCATACTTTTCTTCCTTTCTTTTTATCACTGTTTATTTTTCTTCCATCCGTCAAATCCTTCCTTCTTTTCTTTCTTTTTATTTAATAGACATTTATTGAGTATGCACTAAGTACAAAGTGAGCTCAGCTTGGGAACATGTGATATAAAGAAGGATATAAAGCTATTCTCTCAGCGGATCTTCTAGTCCAGCAGGGTAGGCGGGCTCTACAACAGTCAGGATATCCATGGTGGAACCTGACAAAGTTCTAAGTGTGGAATAAGCAATATCTCAGGTTTCAAATTGGAATACTGGGGTTACAGGATGGAGAAGATATTTTAAAAAGTAGGCCTGGTAATGTACAATAGTTTCTATCAGTAAATCCTACGAATTTGAGTCCAAGAAAATACAGGCCATTGTAACCTGTTCTCAACTGTATACAAGGTTATATTATTGTACCATATAAATTGTATATATGGTACAATAATATACCATATATACAACTTGGTATATATGGTATGACTATGGATAGAGTTTATTATTGGAATTTTCAAAATATGATATAAAGGAAGCATCTGAACATACCAAAAATTGGGTGAGTAAATGGCAGTGATAGAAGTAGGGGCATGAGGAAAGTTTTGCCACAAGTTTCGCATTTGAGCATGATCTTGGGAAGCATAGAAGAGTTAAGTAAGCAGGTGAAGAACACTCCAGCAGAAAGATCATGATATGTATAGACAAAAAGCAGCTTTTAATATTAAAATGTATCATGTATAAATGGAGTTGAGTGTGACATTAGAAACTGACTACTGTAGGTCCCTTAATCAAAATCCCCTGTCTTCTCCTTCCTATGCAGGAGAGCAAATCACTAGCAAGATAAAAAGCCAGTGCTTTGTTCAGAAAGACTTATGAGGAGCCATGTGCTTGGCAGGACGTCTTAATCAAACATTACAAGGACTAACACCATATTTGTATTTATGTGTGGAAAAGGAGGGAAGTAATTTCAGGGAATAATGGAGAGGTTACATGGGGATGAGACAAGTGAAAGCAAAGTGAATAATTAATATCTAATAGGGAATGTAGAAAGCTTGAGGATAAACCTTGTGCATGCATGCTTTTGTCAGAAAACTATAGAGGGTTAAGAGATTGCTGTGCAAGACACCTTGGAAGTCTGTGTTTTGAATTTTGCAGCTCATTGCTTTGGGGACATTTAGTAGGAATAATAGCTCTATCCTATTTAACAACTCCTCAAGTTCTCACAGTAAATGAAGGAAGAAAATGGACATAATGATTATTTTTTGAATGGTTGCTACATTTGAATGGTTTGAACTGTATAAATTTATTCATTTACTCTTTACAGCAACTTCCAAAATTATATCCTAGCATTGTCTTTCTTAGACAAGTGAGGACATAAAGATGAAATGACTTAACCAAGGTTACCCAATGGGAATTTAAGTTATTAACTGTATTACATACTGATTCTCTATTAGACAATATCATTGGATATTTAATCATGTAGTGCTTGATAGTTTCAAAGGCTTTGATATCCACCATTATGAACGGATTAAACAGCATCTCTGTGAGGTATGTTAGGTCAGACTACTTATCCCATTTTAAAGAGATAAAGTAATGAAGGCCAGGAAAACTATTATGTGTAAGAATACATGAATACTAAGCGACAAAACTAATATTCACTTCAAATCTATTTACTCCAAAACCTAAGTAAAGTCCATGGCACTCTGATGTCAGTGCATAATTTAAACCAAATAGACGGTCTCATTTTAGACGAGTTTCCAATGAAATTGGCTAAAATCTAGTATAGTTTCTGGTGGTTGGGAATGTCAATTTCAGTTTGTCAGTGATTATCTCATACATTGTGCAATCATTCCCTGGAACTGACCGACAAATGAGATATCACTGAACTTAAGGGCAAGAATCCATGCTGCTGGCTCTCCATTGGCTTCATCTGTTGCTAGGAGGAGTTGCTGTCTCTCAGCAGCTGCCAGCAAGGCAGGCCCTTCTGAGTGCAGCTGAGCCCAGGTTGACAGCTAGCAAAGGACCATGTCCTAACCTGGCAAGGAAATCCTTCAAGTCAATGTTTTTGTCAACTAGGTTGACAGAATCTCCGATTTTGATGCACTTCATTGCTTTTCGAGAAGCCTATTTTTGTCCTTTTCCCTTTTTTTTTGTTTAAATTGCTGACAGACATATTCATGCACCTTACAAAATAATAAGTAAATTCTAATTAACATCTAAAATGCAGAAGAATTTGGTTTTAGCTCTAGTGAAAGAGCAATATATTGTTTGATTAAAAGAAGGAAGAGCTATTTCTTCTAAATAAGGGTATACAACATTTTTCTGGCAATTACCAAAGAAAGTTTAAAATGTTCCCATTAGGAGTTGGATGAAAGAATAAGAATTGTTCAATTTGGATGGCTTCCCATGTTTAAAATCCTGTTTATCTGCAACATGACTGAAATAGATGCTGGGGATGGAAAAGAATTATGTTCATTCTTCTGCTTTTTGCTTATACATATCATGATCTTTCTGCTGGAGTGTTCTTCACCTGCTTACTTACCTATTCTATGCTTCTTAAGATCAGACTCAAATGCAAGACTTGTGGCAAAACTTTCCTCATGCCCCTACTTCTATCATTGCCATTTATTCACCCAATTTTTTGTATCTTCAAATACTTCCTTTATATTTTTATTTTGAAAATTCCAATAGTAAACTCTCTCCATAGTCGCCATGCCCTGCATGGCCATTTCCATTGCTAAGTTGTTGAATGTTTGAAGGTTGAAAAACCATATTTATGCACGTTTAAATTCTCAGCCCTTAGTACTGTCCCTGAACCTAGCTGAGTGACTCCTTAAACTAGGGGTGTCGAACTCAATCAGAGAAGGGGCCAAAATCTAAAATCCAGCCTAAACCGCGGGCCGAATGGTTTACTGAACAGTCATAAACTGTCATTGTGATGGAAACGCAGCGGAGTGCAGTGATGACAGCGCGGTGCGGGCCACATTGCAAGGCCTGGCGGGATGGATTTGGCCCGCGGGCCTTGTGCTTGACACATGTGCCTTAAACCCTCAACATTAGGCCCAAGTATTTAGTGAACATTATGAACACTCATTCTCCTCAATTTTTACAAAGCTCAATTCAAATTCAGGGGTCTCAAAAGCCAGACTTAAAGGAAAACAAAGTCACGCTGATACCTTTAATCTCTGAAATGTATTAACTGCTTCCAATCATACCAACAGTCTGAGGTGGGAGGTGTCTGAACATTTTCTAATGACAACCTGGGAAATAGAGCACTGTCTGTTGAACCTGAGAGAGATGTCAGAGTGTCAGTTGGCCCACATGCTCTTTGACATGTGAAAAACGAGGCCCCGAGGAGATGCAGCCTGCCCAAGGCCACTGTCTAAGGTTGGTGGCTGAGCTGTGCTTTGATCCCTAAATGAGCATTCTCTTTGATGTTTTTTCTCTCATACACTTGTTCTGTTACACAGGTGTGCTTTACTTACTTTTGTATTCTCCACAGCCCTTTCCAAGTTGTCCATGTTGGGTTCTCAGTCAATATTGAAATGAAATAGGGTTTCTCTTATTCTCTTCCTCACGCCCTCCCATTCTCTTTATTACAAAGGATATGAAAGAGACAAATTAGTTCTCCTTTGGAGACTAAAAGATAGAAGAGTTTGCTCAGTCTCCAATACATGGATTGGGAAACACAATTTTGCTTCTTCATCCTTGTTTATTCCCCTGCTCCCTTTCTTAGCGGCTTTTTACTCTTTTACTCTTTCTTTCTTCTCAAGATGAAATACTTACCCAAATTTTCCATTAGCTAGGAAAGTATAATTTAAAAGTGTTAGAGGCACTAGCCTATTTCTCTTCCAACCTTTTTTTCGCCTTACCTGGAACACCCCTCCCTCCACTCTGCCCAGCCAATTCCTGCTCATCTTACAGCCTAAATTTCACTCCTTACCAGTTCATATAATGCCCTCTTACCTTAGTACCCTCTTTATCCATAGTACATATCATAATTTTAATGTTTAATTTTTGTATGCTTATTCACTTAATGTCTATTTCTCCAGTCCATATATATATATATATATATATATATATATATATATATATATATATATATATATAAAAGCCCAGTGACCAAACAGTAGAACAACCAGAAGGACTGGTTAACCAGTTGCTATGGCATGCACTGATCACCTTGGAGCAAATATTCAATGCAGGAGCTGCACTCTAGTGGTCAGTGTGCTCCCACAGTGGGAGCCCTGCTTGGCTGACCAGGGTGAGTGGCTGCTCCCACCGCAGAAGCAGCCTCTAGGCCCAGGGTGAGGCCGAGTCTTTGCACCTATCAAATACCTGAGACAATCCAGACTCTGGCCTGACCCCACCAGCTGATACAGGGCCTCTAAGGTATATTCTGGAAAGAGCATAGGGAGTTGGCATAGGCGGATGACAAGAGGGCATGTGACTGTGAATCCCCCGGGGAGGCTGTCCTGATGGCTGAGGATCTTGAGCACAGCTGCCCTGAACATCCCTGATGGTGAATTTCATGCATCAGGCCTCTAGTATAGGGTAAGTACTACTGGTGGCAAGTGCTGGCAAGAGAGCTGCCATGCAATAGAGAACTTAAGATTTTCCAACCAAGAACACTTAATCTGCAGGTGCTATTGGTAGTGGTATTGGTGCCTTCCTGGGACAGTCCTGGGGTGGCAGAGAAGATTTCTTGGGCTCCCCCTAGGCTTTGCTGGAATTTCCATTGGCTTTTTGTGAGATAAACACCAAGTGTATAAAATATAGGCCCCAGTGGAACAATGAGTGAGTGCATGGGGAAAAAAAAATAAAAAACGTCTTTGTAATTCCAATACTGAAATTAAAACACACACCTCCCCTACACCCCCCTCCCACATTGTCCAAAGGACACTATTTAACTGCATTGGGCATTCTAGTCATTTACATGGTCTGAAGTCACCCCAACTCTCTTCAGATTTTAAACTCATCAGAGAATGTTTAATTTTATAAGCATTTGTTGAACACTGACAATGTGTCAGCACTGTTAGGATCTTGTTTCAGGAATTATTCTATGTCCTGCATAATTCCTAGAACAAAATTTATCATACACTGTATTTGAAGAATTCCTTCAGACCCTTTGTCCTGTCTAATATAAGTAATTATGGTGTCCTTCACTTATCCTCTTATGCAAAATACTAGTACATTAGAGGGGAAACCACCTTAGGAATATTTAAAACATATAAAAGAATATGCTGTATCCTCAAGTACTATTGAAGCACACATTTACATAGAACCAATTTGTATGATAATCACAAGCCATTCTCATCCAGAATTTCTCAGCAACATTAATCTAGTTTAAATTTACAGGATGTAGTAAAAAATGATATTGTTTGAGCTCCAACTTTTCTCAGTGGGAACAGGAAAACTGTTTCTATAATTGACTTTCCCTTAGTCTTCAATAAACTTCCCCAATTTCTTCTGCCTATCAGAATCTTTCTCTTCCAAACTAATTTTGTGAAGCATTGTTCTGATTATTACCAAATACAAATATTCCTTCTATTATAGATTCTGCCCCTCAATTGTTTAATCAGTTTCAATTTTCATTTTACCTGTCTATCTCTGGTTGATTATACACTCCATGAGATCAAGTGACAGTTTTTTTTTTCTAAATCATCTAGTGCAGTACCTTGCAAACAGCAGTGCTCAATAATGGTTGAGTAATGAATTAATGGACAAACAAGTGAGGGAAGCTGAAAGAATATTAGTTCTTCAGCCAATAAAATTTTTGGAATGACTCCTAAGCAACCATGTGCTGTACAGTTTTCTGTCTTGGGTATATATATATATATATATATTCCATGGTGAACTTGTATCTGTTGCCACAGTAATTATGATCTAAGTCAGTAATTTTCAATTGGTGTACTACAAAAAATTTAAAGCATGCAATACCTAACTACTTAGTTGGGGACACTAACTTCTATTTTATTAGATTATAAAACAAAACAAACAAACAAAAATGACAACAGCCAACACCACAATAGCCATCCAGTGAATAAAAATTATACCTACTTTAGGTTGGCAAAAATACACTTTTTGGTGTGCTACAGAATTTTAGTAATTACTGTATGTGTTCCATGAGATGAAAAAGGTTGAAAATCGCTAGTCTAAGTTATAATAGTACTTATAAATGTCCTCTTGGTGTGAACGAATAGGTAGCCAGTCACGTAGGGATGTTTTCACTTTTGAGACTATATGAAAAATCTGCGACTTTTCAAAAGGTAACACTCTAAGTAAAGAAATGAACTTTGGAGAAGTCTAGTGGGCATAAAGCAAATAGTGTGATACTGCTACCAGTGCCTACAAAATATTAGACATGAATCATATCCAATGAGCAATGTGGGGCGTGCCTCGATTCTGTTTCAGCCTCAGAAGAATGACATCTCTATGACCTCATCCAAACCATTGCTTGCTTGAAATCCTCTGTTTTATAATTAATTTCTCCCCCCCGCCAAAAAAAAATAAATGAGTATTTTGAGGATTAATTACTGTAAAGCACTTTGCAAATGAAAGACCTATTTAATTTCTAAGTGGTGGTGTTATATTGTGGGTGACATGCCAGTGAAATATTGACAAAAGCTCCCTTTTGCTTAAGCCTGCATTGATGTATGAAACCTCCGCTGTAGAACAGTACCTCTGGGGTGTCTCATGCATTCTTTTATTTAGATATGTGAATTGGCAATTAAAAATAATTATATTGCAGTGCCCCTTGTGCTGCCAGTCAAGCATCTGCAGTGAAGAACATGGTAAGCAGTCTTTAAGTTTCAATTATCAAAGAGCACACTTCTCTCTTCCCTCTTCATAGAGTATTGCTTCTGAATTGGTGAAGCAATCCAAAATTTTGCTTTTTTTTTTTCCTTTACATTTTTTTTTTTTTTTTTGCTTTATCGGCATTTTCAGGAAAATGAATGCAACATTCTTGTTTGTGTATTATCCCTCAGATTGCAGAAAAATTCTAGCCAATTAGGTTTCTTTCTTTTTTCTTTTTTTTTTAAGCAGGCATACCTGAATGTACATTGAGTTTAATACTTTAACTGTACTTCATAGCTGGTAGAAGGGATAGTAAAAGATTAGTAATATCCTTGCTGTGCCCAACAGAAGCCTAGATAATTAAATTTGCACAAAGCAATTTGAAGAAGTTAAACTATTTCATTCTGGGGCATTCATTCTGCTGATTCCTGGATTTTATGCTATTTGTAAACCTGTATGTAAGCCTGTGTTCCCTGGTTTGAGCTAAACACTGTTCAAGGATAATGCTATCAGTGAAAATGAGATAAGAGGATTAGACCATACCACTTCCAATCTCCATCAGGTTTCTTTCATGAAATTCAAGAATTGGACTTCAACAATTTTTTTTCTTTTATTTTCAAACTAGTGACCTACTGCACGAAATTCATGCACATTAAAAGGAAATTAATTAGATGATATATTTTAATATTGCTATTTGCTCTTTCTCTATAATAGAAGTGTCAAAGATGAGAGAAAATTAGTAAAATGTATATGAAAATCTCCTTATCTGCCTCCTGTCAGAGTCTGGTGTATGCCACTGGACCCAGAGTCAAGTCCCTGACATGCGCATGTACCTTGAAATTATGCAAGACCCAGACCAGGCTGGCCCCACCCCATCAAGCCTTGCAGAGTAGGGGGCACAGTCTCAGGTCTCCCAGCCTGGTGCAGGGGATGGGGTCATGGCCTCAGGTCCCCCAGACAGGCCTCAGGTGCCCAAGCATGAGGATGCAAGAGTGTGATGACCATTTGCATATTAGCTCTATATTATTATATATAGAATTTGAATGCATCAAATTTGCATCGTGTTTTTTAAGGGATTATAGAAGCTTTATACAAAATTTATAGAATATTTGTGTGTGCTATATTTGAAGATACACTAATGTTTTTTATAAAGAACTAAAGAATCTATTAAACTAAAATAAATAAATGTTGATCTCATGTCTTGAGATTTTATTTTCTTATTAAATCATGACAACTTTTGAAGATTTGGTTTAAAATAGAATAAAATACCTGTATTGCAGTGTTTTTATAAACCAAACCTGTATTGGAATGGCTGTCAAATTTAGGGATATTTGGGATAAAAATAGTCACTGTACATAGTCTTGATTTTGGCAAATACTTTAAGGGAATAAATGATTTGACTTGCTATTAAATTGGCTATTATTAAAGAGCAAATCTAAATTCATATTAAAAAATATTCCATCCAACAACCATTTTTGGTATATTTCACTGTAGTTTTTTGTTAACACACTTTATTAGTGTTTAACCAATAGTATCCCTGCAGAGATTATATTCATTGCTCATGATTGGAGAGAAAACTAGGGAAGAAATGTAGACCTTAATCTGACCCACACATTTCAATATTCTGGCTTTGAATTTTTAAACTAAGAAATAATACCACTTTAAAAAAAAAAGATCTTACCTATGCTAATGACTTCTATAGGAAAAATGCCATCTAAAGTTTGTAGGGTCATAGATAATTATAGTTGGGGGAGGTCTGGGGAGATGCTTAATATACAATTAGTGCCAATGGTCATTCAGAAGATGATGTCCTAAAAAAAAAAAAAAGTGATGGCCTAGTCTGATTTCTAGTTCTAATCTTACCACTGACCTAAGCCATTGTCAGAAGGCTGTGGGCAAGGTTTTCTTGGGTACATTTGCTTTCATCAACTCGAGAGAGAGTGAGAGCTGGCAAGAGAACAAGGGAGCAAGGTGCAGGGTTCTTGCCACCCTTCCTTGGATCATTCTGAGTCTCAAAGCCCTATTATTTTGTGTCACTAGAAACAATATACTTACATCTACACAGACCACTAATATCTGTAGGATATTTAACTGTTAGATTTCACTGGTATTATTTTATGATAGAAACTTGTGGCTATATTTTGAGGATCTATGTCCCAAGAAATCAAGTTGTTCGATGACTTCCTGTTCTGTGTGCCCAAAGGAATCCTCTTGGTGGTAAACAGTATGTGTTCACGGAGAGATGTTGTATTTTATCTGGCTGTAGATACCCAATCTGATTAAGGTTCACTTGCCCTTATCCATTTGAAAGATTACTTATTTTAGTCTTTTATTTAATAGTTGAAATAACATTTATCTACCCAGTCATTACTTTCTCCAAACTAAAATATGTTGGAAAACCAGGAAAAGGAAGGAAGGAAAGAAGGAAGGAAGGAAGGAAGGAAGGAAGGAAGGAAGGAAGGAAGGAAGGAAGGAAGGAGAGGGAAAGAAAGAGAAAGAAAGAAGGAAGGAATACTCAAACTTTTAAAAGAGAAATCATAATATCTTTTTATGGAATTTTTTATACTTTACTTTTTAGTGAAGATATTATTCTGCTTTTATATGATCTGAAATCTTTAGTTATATCAACCTAAGTTCTCTTATTTATTTGTCTAAGGAGAAAAAAACTACATATTTTAAAAAGGAAAAAAGAGGTACGAGTGGCAACAGTAACAGGAGTGAGAGCTAGGAAAAGCAACCCTGAATGAAAAGAAAAAACATATATTACAAAAGCTTCTACAGAAAGAGGGAGGGAGGGAGGGAGGGAGGGAGGGAGGGAGAGAGAGAGAGAGAGAGAGAGAGAGAGAGAGAGAGAGAGAGAGAGAGAATGAATATGAGTTTGAAAGGTGTAAAAACCTCCAAGACTGTATTTAATCATGAATAGCAATTCAGTGTATTACACTGCTGAGAGGTCCAGTTTACTAAGGTTTTACTCAACTAAATTGATCTCTTCAAGATCTTATAGAATTTGGCACTTCTTTCTGATACAGAATATTTTAAACTGGAGGCAAATCAAACCAGTAGAATTACTTCTAAATCAAATTGTAATTGAAGACCTGGGGATTCAGTGACAGAAAGATATGTTAAGTTTTATTTTAGAAAACCCCTTTAAATTGTGTTAGAGTTCAGCAGTACAGAGAGGCCTACAAAGCCCTAGACACTTACACTTCACTTTCTCTTCTGTTCAAACATTGTCACAAGTAAAACATTATATAATTTTCTTTCATTTCCTAAGATAAAGTGTTTTTTTCTCTTCTACAATCTGCCTTTTTTTCCCTTTAGAAAGCATCACGTTGGACTCCAAATTAGATTCATGAGAGAAAACTTTGTTTTACATAAATGAAATGTCTCTTCCCCACTTTTATCTAATCTGTCTATGGAAATAATATAAATGAAATTTGAAAGTTTGACCAAAAACACTTTTTCAGCTAGTGCATGTGTGTGTTCCACAGGAGAGGCTTATGCTACCTCAGCTGTGGTTGCCAGTTGTGAGCCCAGCATCTGGCACCTGTCAATTGAGCTGTGCTCCTGCTGTGGAAGTGCCAGGGGCAGCTCCAGCATTGAGCATCTGCACCTTGGTGATCAGCGTGTGTCATATCTACCAGCCAGTCATACAGTTGCTTAGGCTTTTATATATATATTATAGATACACACACACACACACACACACACACACACACACACACACACCTATATGTTTTTAGATAGATAGAAAGAGCTAGTTAGAGAGATAGAGAGATTGACTTTACAAATCAGAAAATTGTGTAAGATCTTGAAAATATTTCCCCCAGGCCTCTCCCGGTGCTTAACACAGGCTATATTCTTACATTGTGTGTACAGAAAGAGGAAGCAGAGTACACCCAACCATATACACCTCAGCTCAGGCCTTATGACAGGCCTGTGTTGTAAATGTGGGACATGGAAAGAAAAACAAGATGAAACAGGAAAAAATGGGGGGAAAAGAAAAAAGAAGACAAAAAGTTCCCCCATTTTTATCTCACTACCTTAGACAATTAAGTCAGTTGTAAATATATTTGAATAGATAGATAGCATGTTTTTTTTTCTTTAATATCCCCCTGTTATTTATTTCCTTAACAAAAATTGGAAGAGAAAGATGATGACTTGGTAGTACTTATTGTTTTCTGTCTGTGACTGTATGATTCCGGACAGCTCTGTGAACACTGGAAAGAATAGTGGTTGGTGTTCTTGATACTCTGCCCAACACAAAGCTACAACACATTTGAAAAGAAAACTCATGGTTTTCTAATAGCTATTTGGGTCAATAATGAACAAGGTGAGCCTTTAGGAAGTCACTGTTGTCATGCTGAACAAAGGTCTGATTCTGAGCAGTGATAGTAATGGTTTTAAAGTTGGCATGGGTATAGCTAAATTTTGGTGTCAATTTTATCCATTTTCATATTTTGGTGGGATATGCCCATACATATTTTGAGCTTTGACTATGAAATCACATTCCCTTGCCTTCCTATTTCCACTTGAATGGTATTTTGAATTTGCTTACATACAGCTCTGATGATAATTTGATATAAATATTGCCAGCCATAGCACATTTTTGCTTTTATGAGGACTTTGGAAAATATTTTTTTCCTTTTAAGATTTTTAGTCTGTTCCTTCAGGTGTATATTATCAAGGGTTACATAATATTCATATTTGTCCTAAAACTTGGAAAAGTATATTTCCATGGCTAGTATATTTCTGTGTATTTATTTCCCTTCTTTTAAGAGCTTCTAATATATGTACCTATTAATATATACCTTTTGATCTGTATTAGTATGCCAATACTTTCTAGAGTATTTATTTGAAGAAAAAGTCATACTTGTAGGATAATATCCTGGAACACTCTGACATAGTGCTAATTAAAAGAAAAAATAACACCCACATGATTCTAAAACTCTTATGTCCACAGAATAATTAATAAATTAAGAGTTTCACATGTCCAGATATTTTTAATATTCAAAAAGCTTTCCTAGTCAATTGCATGAAATCACCAGATGATAATAGAAAAAGTCACTTATTCATATAAAAATAATATATAGTCCATGAACTGGGAAGATGCTAATTTAATACTATTTAATAAGCAAGGGCTAATGGCAGCATAGAAATAGATAGAATGATAGATACACAAAAATGTAAGGACATGTATAGATGCATTTACTAGTTATTTATTTATAACTTTATAGCTGATTTGGTGATGTACTGAAAATGCTTTTTTTTTTCTTAAATTACCAGTTATCAATAGGTAAATTACTTTAGTAAATGAGAAGCTATAGTCTAATAAAAGTCTGCCAGTTATTGAACACTTATTATATGCCACCTAATATGTTAAGTGTTTAACATGCATTCTCTTATTCAATCATTGGCACATTTTGGTGCTTTAAATACTCTTATTGACTCCAAATGAGTATTGATGAGAAGCTGTATTCCTGAAGAGTAAATAAACCTATCTGGGGTTGCATGACTAATAAATTGTAGGCCACAGAGCCAAGCTTATCTAGCTTCAAAAATTTTGCCCTTGCTGAAACTGGTTTGTCTCAGTGGATAGAGCGTCGGCCTTCAGATTGAAAGGTCCCAGGTCAAGGGCATATACCTTGGTTGCCGTCACATCCCCAGTGGGGAGTGTGCAGGAGGCAGCTGATCAATGTCTCTCTCTCTCTCGTCGATGTTTCTAACTCTCTATCCCTCTACCTTCCTCTCTATAAAAAGTCAATAAAATATATTTTAAAATATTTGCCCTTAATCACATTGAACCTCAGTGTTGTCCTCTACAAACAGATGTAACTATCACAGCTTTCCTCTCAGCCACTATTTTATGAGAAGCTGTTACCACTTTATCTAAAGCCATATTGGTGTGTTATTGAACATAGAGATATATGTAATAGGAAGTGTAGTGTTGCCAAAGGTCTTGGAATGAGGTATTAGAAGACCTGGGTCTAAGCTCAAGCTCTTATTTTGCAATTATCAGTTGATCTCTTTGAGCTTCAGTTTTCTCATCTGTAATGGGAAGGTGATAAGACCTATTTTTTTTTTTTTTAGTGTTACTAGGTAGTTTAATGAGGCTTAGTCAACTATGTTATGAAATAAATTGTAATTAGACTTAATATCACTTTTCATCTCTACCATGTAAATTCTACTTCTTCCCCTCATGAAGAATGAACTAATATTTATTGAGCATCTGATATGTGTCAAGTGCTTTGTTTACACTAATTAATATTGATTACACACTTACAAATTAGATTTCATCACCCCAATTTTAAGTGAGTACACAGAGATTTTAAAGTGGTTAACTCTCATGTAATGCAATTAATAAGAGGTTGAGTCAACAATCCCCCTTTGGACCCTGTTCTTTTCTTCTGCAGGCTGAGCTCAGATCTCCACAGTATCCAGCAGGATCCTAGCTTGTTTCTCATACACCTCGAGTTTAAACAGTCTTTGTATTTGTTTGTTTGAATTCTCTACCTGGTGGTTTTTTCCCCATATGTTTCAATGGCTGCTCCTTCTTGTTATTCTTACCTTTCTTTTGGAACAAAAGCCAAACGGTACTGTTCTGTATTGCCTCTCCTACTCACCAGTTCGTTAGTACTTTTAGTGTTCTTTATATTACTTGTCACTATCTGAAATCATTTTTATTTTTATCTAGGTATCAGTTGACCATTCTAGTAGAATATAAGCTTCATGAAACCAGGGACTTTGTCCGTCTTCTTTGCTCCTGCATCCCAGCAAATAGAGCGGGCTTGGCACATTAAGTGTAAAACCAATAATTGTTCAATGAATGAATGATCTTCAGCTGTCTCTTAAAATCTATTTTCAAGTAGGCTGATCAAAACATTTTACATGCAGTCCCATTTGTTTATTTTCTCTTTAGTTTCTATTGCCCTAGAAGCTGTATCAGTGAAGATATTGCTTCGGCATATGTCTGAGATTTTGCTGCTTGTAGATTCCCATCTTATATTTAAGTCTTTTTCCCATTTTTAGTTTATTTTTGTGTGTGGTGTAAGCTGGTGGTCTAGTTTCATTTTTTTTTTTTTGCATGGTATCTGTCCAATTACTCCAACACCATTTATTGAAGGGTCTGTCTTGACTCCATTGTATGTTCTTGCCTCCTTTGTCAAATATTAATTGAGCATAGTAATTTGGGTCAATTTCTGGATTCTCTATTCTATTCCATTGATCTATATGTCTGTTCTTGTGCCAGTACCAGGCAACTTTGAGAACAATGAGGACTTGTATGCATGCATATAAGCCTAACCAATGGACACAGACACCAAGGGAGTGAAGGCATGAGTGGGAGGCAATAGGGAAATACGGACACATATGTAACACCTTAATAAGTAAAGAAAAAAATAAAACCAAAAAGAAAAAAAAAACCACACATTTTATATGTATCATTCAGTTTTCTGAATGATTATCAGTGTTTTTTCTGAATGTCACTGTTTCTTGCAAGGATTTTGTGGTACTAATAGGCTTGACTATTGCTGAATAATTTGAATTTAGGCTAGGACAGCAAAGGCACTCAGATAATGGGGTAGTTCTTGACCATGATATAAAACAAAGTATACAAGTAAACTCATGAGCAAGATTTGTCTACTTTGCTACTAAAAGCTAAAAGGACAGATTTGAGCTCTACTTGTTTGAGTGTATCTATCATAAGCAGAATTCTAATTATGAAAACTTTATATTTGATGACTCAAGAAATAGGATGGCCATGGATGAACTTTCAGGCTTTTAGTTGAAAATGCAGAATCATTAATTAAGACATAAATCATTGGGCTTTGAATATAAATTTGACCTGGATTTCATCTATAGCAAAGATCATATTAGAATTTTAAAAATTTAATCATGGCCCAGATAATATGGCTCAGTGGATTGAGCATTGTCCTATGTATCCAGAAGTTACTGATTGGGTTCCTGGTTTGATCTCTAGAAGGGGGCATGCAGGAGGCAGCCAGTGTTTCTATCTTTTCTTCTCCTTTCTCTCTCCAACTAATAAAAACATCTATATATTTTTAAAAAATTAACCATAGGCATAAATCTAATTTAAAAAAAAAAGATTAAAGAATCCCTTGAGGTAAAAGAACCTAGATTGTTTATGTAATGGTACTGCAGCTTTGAGATAGTATTTCTTAATACTAACTCTGTGCCAAGAACTATGTTACAACCTGAGTTTACCAAGATTGACATGGCAGCTGAATCACCTGCTTTTGAGAAACTCACTATTAGTAGAGGTGCAATCTGCATTATTGCTATTAATTGCTTTGGTTCCTTGCTGTGAAATATTTTTCTTCTGTTACTTAATTTGTGAATCATTTGTGATCATTGTCACACAGAGTAATATTGCAATTCATAGGTTTATTTTTCAGTACCCACATTTTGTTTGAAAACTTGTCACCTCTGCCTAAAGTTATCCCTTTAATAAACACTCAAATTCTGAAGCAGTTTAGGTGAGATGTTCCATTTAAAACCTTAACTTATTTCTAGAGATAATAATATGTTATCACACAGTAACTGACAACTTTACTTTTTCTTTGTAAGTGTAGTCATCAAGGAAAGCTAGGCCACCAGGAAATTCTTTTTGGCTCAGTCTGAGTTAAGGAACTATCTTTTATTTGTGCTTCTATCTATGTATATAATTTACTACTTTGTTTTGAAAGCAATATATGTTTTCACTAGTGGAGAGTTTCTCAAAAGCAGGTGATTCAGCTGCCATGTCAATCTTGGTAAACTCAGGTTGTAACATAGTTCTTGGCAAAGAGTTAATATTAAACAAATAGTTATTGAACTTTAAACCTAGATGAATTCTTTACTCTTTTACATTACATTCTCAGAGGTGTTTAAGATTTGCTTTTATTTGCTCCTCCCCTCAATGACTCTGTTCTGTTCTGGGGTTAGTGGTTTTATGGCTTTGGCTGGCTTTTCCCATGTATGCTATTCTTAATTGTGTTAGTTTTCAGAGCCTTGTTTTTTTGTGGTTGCTGCCTCTAATCTTCTTTGATGCAACAGACCAGGTAACTAAGTACATTAAAGCAATAAGCTAAACTTTACAAACTGATAATTCTGAGCAACTTTGAACAAAGCTATATGCTTAGCATTGTGTTAAGCATCATGGTGTACAAAGAAAATATAAGACAGAATTTTTCCCCATTTTATTTGGAGAGGCAATATATAAAAAGAGAATGCAATGAGGTAATATATATTCAGTACTGAATTGTGCAGTGCAGATGAGGGTAACGGGAGTAAGGCAACAGAAATAGGAAATAAAAGAAGGTTTAAATTTTAATGGCAGGCTATTTCATTCTATTTAGACCTTGAATGTTAAGCCAAGAGTAACAGACAGGCGCTTGGGCAGTATTTGGAGGAAACAGTCTAGTATAGAAAATATTAGAATTTTACAAATATTAGATCTAGGAGTTTCTAATTCCTTCTGGGTCACTCAGAGAATTCTATATATGTTTGACCATTAATTTTCTATTTATTTTTATTTTTATGTAGATTATCTCATATTTTGAATTGGATAGAATGTAAATTTTAAAGAAAATATTTTGAAACTTTAGGATGGATGATGACGTTTTACACAACAGTGCTGAGTAACAGGCTGTGAGGTGTAGGTCTCTGCAATAAGCAGTGACACTTCTATACATGACAGGTGTGTGTGTCATGACTCAGCAGCAAAGGTTTAATGCCTGAGAGTCCCCCATAAGTAGCCAAAACCTTACTCCGTTTTCATGGAACAATTGTATTATTTGGTTACCTACTGACAAAATGAAGACAGTTTGATAAAACATCAATCTCAGTAGCGTGCTCAAAATAATAATAAAATATCCTTAGTGTTTTAAAATATAAATTCTTATAATTAATAAAATTATTTTATTGGCTTTATGAATATATTCATTCCATATTTTCATATGTACTTTTTTGAAGACTGCTTAAAAATTCTTTGATGGAAACCTCTTTATACTACGTGAGTATGCATGCTTAGAACAACCAAAAGTCTGCTTATGGTTCTGGAAAGTAATCAATCCAACCAGACTGTAAATTAAAAAGAGAACAGATTTCTGGGAGTTTTAATTCTCTGTGACTTAGTAACATCAATAGTGATCAGCATGTTAGTTGAAAAGAAGGTCTTTCAACCAGAATCTACTGTTAATGCACATTTTACTTGGAGTGTTTGATTATTTGCTAAGAACCTTAGGGCAGCTGACATATTGAAGAGAAAATAAAAAGAATGAAAATAGTCCATCATAAAGGTCGATTCTGTTTAATAGTACCAGCAACACATATGATAGAAAATCCAGCCAGATATTTGAATATATACTGGTTTGAGCATTGAGATTAATCCTCTTCTCCTCAGCATCAAGTTCATAGTGTAGCCAAAGAACTTATATGCACAGAATTTTAAAAAGTTCATATGGTTACCATACATTCTTACTTCCAGGTTTGATTAAATTACTACCTCTCTTTTGAAAGCTTCACCTGTGTTAGCAGAGTAAATGGCTTCTCTCTAAATCAGCCATTCTGTGCTTTTATCAGTGTATAGGATATGTTTTTGTTTAATTGAAGATATACCCATCTCTCCTAAGCTGCAATATCTCCAGGGATAGGTACCAGGTGGTTCTCATTATTATACCTCCAGCTCATAGTAGATACTCAGACATTTGTTGTCATAGTAGGTATGTGAGCACACTTAGGTAATTAGCTTGCTTGGTTGTGTCTGGTTATTCCCACTAAAAAAATATATGACCTTGACATAGTACAGAATCTTAAATATTATCACAACAGGATGTATTGCATTTACTTCATGCAAGAAGTTTTAATTACTAAGGGCATCCATGAAAATAATTATGTTGGTCTGACCCAAAAGAGAGTTCACAGCATGAATACCAAAAATTCAAGTATAATTAGGTGATTACACATTTCAGTTTTATGAACAGGGGTAGGAAATGGCCGAAACCGGTTTGGCTCAGTGGTAGAGCATCTGTCTATGGACTGAAAGGTCCCAGGTTCGATTCTGGTCAAGGGCATGTACATTGGTTGCGGGCACATCCCCAGTAGGAGGTGTGCAAGAGACAGCTGGTCGATGTTTCTCTCTCATCGACGTTTCTAGCTCTCTATCCCTCTCTCCTCCTTTCTGTAAAAAATCAATAAAATATATATATATAAAAAGAGGAGTAGGAAATGAAGCAAGAGCTTCAGAATTCAGAAGAATTTTAGGATATAAAATATTTTTCTAAAGGATAAAATAGCAATAATAAAACTATACTCATATGATGAATTCTTAGAGAAATGCTTATTTGTTTATGACATTTCGAAAAGCAGGAGTGATTTACACATAACAATATTTCATTTACTTATTTCCTATAATAAATTGATATTCTTCATAATTCATTGAACTAGAAAATAAGTTCTTGATAGAAAAAGATTTCTTTGTGATTATAGTGGAAAGAGCACTAGATTTGGAATCAGGAAGCTTGACTTTTAGTACTGGTTTGACCCATTTAGAATTAGGAGGTTATGGCCAAGTTCCTCAATTTCTTTGAAGTTCAGATACTTCATCTGTAAAATGGAGATAATAATTTCAGTGTAATAGGAATTCATTGCTTACCTACAACTAAGGGCCATGCGGATTAAATGGGATGACTTATTACACTTCATGTCACAGCATATAATTCCAGACTTGAACAGCTCCTCATCTGCTGGGTCAGAGAGAAATCCACGTAGTAATTAATATACTGGAACAAGTTGTTATATTTCTAGGCTGCAGTATATCTTTGAACATAGGCTACTTTCTCACTCAGTCATTGGTGGAGCTTAACTGCAGTAGCTCCCAGCCAGTCCATTCAACTTGTTGGATGTGAGTCCCACTTATAGCCCAATGATTCTCTCTGACTCTGTGAAAGTCAATAGGTTACAATAGATTCTGTCCAGAGTTCATTGTTTTCTGAGTTATTGGGAACTTGAGATTTGGAGTTTTGTTCTTTATACTCACTAACTATCGATCTGCCATGAGAGTCATGACAAACATTACTCTCCCCTGTGGAATAGGGCAGAAAAGACAGTTCTGCAGTGTGATCTGTTTCTCAAAAATCCAAAATTAACTAATACTTTTTGTTTTTCATCTTTTTACTTCCTTTCCCCTTCTGTTCCAAGTAGGAATCCAAATTGCAAGGCTAGTAGAATTTTTAAAACGTATGTTGGGAACTTCTGGTATAAATATTATTTGAGGGGCATGGTAGGGTACAACTGTAGTTGGAATATATTTCAGCCAAGATCTCAAAGTGTTTGACTAACCACAGGGCCATTTACCAATATTAATTGATCATCCCTGATGGGCAAAGTTCTATGTGATCACCAAGATTCATCGAGGTTAACAAGCAAGCTTCTTACCATTAAGAACTTAGTAGTTTAGAAAGGATGTGGAAAGTTTGGAGTTTTGATGACCAACATTTCTTTTTTTTCTAACGAGTAGAAAATAGAGACAAGAATGCAAACTAAGGCCAAACCATCATTTTTATTAGTGACAAATGCCTAGTAGTTGGAAAAGCTTCAATGCAGAATTCAGTGTTAACCTGAGACAAAAATGTTGGGTCACTAGAGGATCTTTAATGGTAGACTTTAGAGCTAGAGGCCACCTGTGAGGAGAGCTGGGCCAGGAAAGTATCCTGCACACTTTTACCTCTTCAGCTTCATGGAAGTTCTCTGGCAGAGCAGGGGTGGAGGAAAGAATGGCAGGTCTCTCTACTTGTGCTTCAGATGAGAGAACCTGTACTCTTTCAGAAGTGCTGATTGCATGGGGATACAAGGGGAGGAAGGAACCTTAGTCTTCATGGCAGCGGTGAAATAGACAGAATTGTGCTTTTCCCCTCCACACTTGAAACTAAGTAACTCTATTCATTTTTTATATGACCCAGTGAAACTTGACATATTAAACAATAAGATTATCCACTTCTGATACAAATTTCAATTACTACATCTACCACTATGAGGTAGATGTAGTAATTGAAAGTTCATTTCTCTTTTGTGGTAAAGTTGGGCAGTGGTGAAAGTTTATTCTAAAAGAAGTGGTGTTCTCTCCTAACAGTGAGTGATAAAATGTGTACATAAATAACTATTGTAAGTAAAGTTCCCTAAAAATTTAAATACTATAGATAGCTACTTAATTATATATGTTTGCAGAAATTATATTAAATTCTTTCAGAATGAAGGTGGATATAAGTAGTCGAGTAAATAATTGTACTTATCTTTTATGAAGAGTTCAAGTGCTCAAACTTCAGAAGGAAGGTAGGGGAACGTGAGGGTCAGGGGGAGAGATCAACCAAAGGACTTGTATGCATGCATATAAGCATAACCAATTGAAGCAGACTACAGAGGGTGAGGATGAGGACATGATTGCAGGGGAAGGGCAATGGGGGTATAAGGACACATATGTAATACCTTAATCAATAATAAAAAATGAGTTCAGTTGCCTCTCTGATGTCAACAAAATACAAAAATAATCATGTTTTCTTTGTGAAGAAAACAAGTTGGATCACAAGGTTCTATTCAGAGAGAATTTCAATTAAAAGAGAATATTCTATTTTTAAATATTGCAGGTAATAATAATAGGTGTAATGTACTAAAGTTCCATATGTGCTAGGCCTGTACTAGATTTTTCATGGTAGTTACATTTATAAAAAAAAACTTTAGGTAGCATTTATATATATGTTTTATGTCACCCTTCTTATAAAAAAAATTCTCTCATACTTATTTTATTCCTTTGAATTATTTTTTTAAGGTCCAATACAATAATAATCTCTTCTCGGACATTTTCAATGATTTTCCCTTACCTACCTTATTTCTTAGTTGTCAGAAATCCTGTAGTACTTCCTGTAAAACATAGTTAGCACTTATTCAAGACATTTGTTTTATCTGTTTATATGTCTTATGCTTCACTTACATCATAGGCATAAATAAAACTCTATATGTCTCCATACTCTCCTCCCACAATCTAATCTCATTTACATATAATAAAGCTTCCATAATCATTGATTAATGATTAGCTTCTGTGAGTTAGAAATTAGAAGGACAATTTGAATTTTTGTTTAAATGTCATTAACTCACTTGGCCGGCTTGGCTTAGTGGTTGAGTGTCGTTCTATGAACCAGGAGGTCACTGTTCAATTCTTGGTCAGGGCACATGCCATGTTGCAGGCTCGATCCCCAGTCTGGGGTGTGCTGGAGCAGCCTATCAATGATTCTCTATCATCATTGATGTTTCTATCTCTCTCTCCTTCTCCCTTTCTTTTAGAAATAAGTATATATATATATATATATATATATATATATATATATATATATAAAGTCAGTAACTGATATAAATTTTCTATGAAAGGAAAATATATTTCATTCTTATGCACAACAAAATAACTTATTTCTGACAATAACTTAACATTTTAGACATTCTGTGCTGGTTATTGAATCATAAATAAACTTTCTACATGACCTCAACCTAAATTGAGAAACATTTTCCCCCCCCCGCAGTTTTGTTCTCTAGTATCTCCATCTTCCAAGTTATGTAGGGTAATCCTAACAAGAGAGAATTTGGTGAGAAAAAGCAGCACATGAGTGAAAAGTCAGTCACCTGAAAATCAGGAATCTTGCTCTATTTCCACTTTGGTTTCTAATTCATAATGGAACTTTGGGAAACTCTTTCATTCTTATTCAACTAATAATCATGGAATTCTTATTGTATGTCAGTCACTGTTCTAGGCTCTGGAGATGTAGTGAATAAAACATATCGATATTTTGCTTCTGCGGGGTATACATTCTAGTTACCCTTTTGAGCTTTGCTATATTTCCTATAAATAAGAAACTCCCCACTTGATAAAATATAAGATTGAAATTGCAAACCTCTCAGGATCCTTTCATGTTCAGCACACCGGACTATGATGATGATATATAATGGCTGTGGCCATTCAGGGCTAGAAGTTATGAATGCCAAATGGGAAACATTGCGCTTTTCCAAGGTATTGACAGCAGAGTGACTAAGTACAGCTTTGTAATGGTAGGGGCAAGTATCTTCCTATCACCACCAGTAAGGAAGCCAGTCCCAAAATAGGGGATTTCTGCTTCATGCCTAATCTAGTCAAGCTTTGGTTCAGAGCTCTCAGCTTGTTTTTTTCTACTGGTTTGCTGAAGTAGGAAATCAGTCTAAAGAAGGAACCACTAAAAATTGTAATATGAGTGATATTAACCTACATCAATGTGGCAGCAGAATTTGAGATAATCTGCAAACAGTTTTTACCCCTATTAGGAATTTAATAAATACCAGGCAGCAGTAATTAATCTTCAAAATTTCATGAATATATGTTACTAATTTTCATTATTATCCGAAAGCATCTTATTAACTTTCTGTGGCCTTATACAAGGAATAAGACTGAATCACAGGATTCCATTGTAAGCTCAAAAAATATTATCTCTGAGTCTATCTAGTCTAGCTCACGGTAAAGGAAATATCAGGTGCATCAAAGCCAGTCCTGAGAGAACAACATTGAAATAAATAAATCATTAATTCATGTTTAATACTAAGTACACCATGACTATAGTCAGTCACTGCCAACAATATGTACATAATATAAACATAATGTAATGTGAGATATATATATATATATATATATATATATGCTATATACCTTGCATTATGAGAACACATAGTTAAGGAGTGAGCAAAATTTTTAAGTAAAGACTTCAGAGTAGTCTTTACTTACATAAATGAATAAAGCAAACCATACAAAATAAAGGTTAAAATAGGAAGTTAATATATATGTATTAATATTATGTATATATATGTGTGTACATGCATATCTATATCTATATCTATATCTATATCTATATCTATATCTATACACACACATATATACAAAAATCTGCTTTGCAGAGCCTGTAGTCATAAAGGCCTATGGAACTTCTATAGTTGACACAACAAATTGACCCAGAGCTATTTGGAAGTCACAGTAAAAACAGATATATAGTCATTAGTATAGTTATTATTATTATTTAATTTGGGGGCATAGTAAATGTAGTTGCTCCTTAAATAAATGTTTTCAAACAATGTGTTATAAGGGGAGTGTTGAAGGATGGCACACAATAGAAAATAATCCCAACAAAAAGATAACTCCACTAGTATACATTATTTTTGGCTATAATAATGAATGGGGCATGTTTTATATTTAAGAGTCTATTAATTTCATACTTTCCTCTTGATTCAGTTAGTCTACTTATTTATTTAAAAAATATGTATTTACCACCTACTATGCCCCAGATATTTTTCTAGATATTAGGGATAACAGAATGAATGGAGCTTGCACTCAAGTGAATTTGTCAACAATTGTTCAGGAATATTTAGCAGTAATAAGATTAAACAAATGTTAAAATATCACTCCATAATAATTTAAAATACACATTTTATTACATTATCATTTATTAAAATAACTATATTTAACAGTAATATTCTTAAAACAAATAAAGAAGAAAGAGACTTATAGCAAGGGAATAAGTAAGTAGAAGTTTGCTCTTTCATGTCATGTCATTCTGATGAGTTTAGGTTAGTTCTCATTTCTAATGTATAGTATTATTGGAAATTCATGGGCACAGCTTAATGAATTCTCAAGTAGAGAGCCATTTTTATACCAGCGTCTGCAGTGCAGACAGGAGAAAAGAAATATAGAAAGCAGGAGGACTGGAAACATGGAGCCTTTCCACCCAGGATTGCGTAAGGACTGTAGGGAATTGGTTTGGAAGGGCTGAAGCCACATATTTGTTATGTTTTAGGTGAGCCCTGAGTGTATTGCACCCAAAGGACTACTCGTAATCCCTCCACTCCAAAACCTGTTTTCTCCAGGTGTCACTAATTGCTGAGGCTGAGGTTATAGTGTTACCTTTAGCAGATGTATCGATATATTTGTGAATATGGATGCTGTGTTTGATCAAGGGAATCTCAAAGGGGTTATAAAATGACAATGTATTGCCATGTCACAGTATCTCCACACCACCTGTAGTGGGTTGAATAGTGTCTCCCAAAGGTCATGTCTACCTGGAACCGCAGAATGTGACCTTGCTTACAAATAGACTCTTTGCTGACTAAAGTAGTTAAAGACTCTCAAAATGCTGTCTTATGTGATTTAGGGTGAGCCCTATATCTGATGCATGGTGTTCTTTAAAGAAAAGGCAAGCATGCAGAGACACATATAATTAGGCCCCATGGAAACAGAGGCAGAGATTGGAGTGTGTATTCCAGTCAGGGAAAGTGAGAATGTTGGGAATCCCCCAAAGCTTGGAAATGGCAGAAAAGAGTTCTTTTCTAGAGCCTTCAGGAGGAGCATGAGCCCTCTGATATATTGATTTCAGACTTCCGCCCTCCGGAACTGTGAGAAAACAAATTTAGGTTGTTTTAAGTTACCCACTTTGTGGTGATTTGTTATGGTAGCCCTAGGAAACCAATGCTTCCAACACAGACTGAATGTGGGGGACTGTAGAAAATACAAGGAAAACACCCAACCAAATGCTGAGTGCAGTGAGTAAAAAGTCCAAAACAAAAACTCTCACAGGCAGGATCTCCTCAAACCCTTTTAGTAATGAAACAGAATCGAAAGATAAATAAACTTCACAAAAGGCATAGTACATTTATATATTCTTAAGACAGGCCTTGAGTGAAATTCATCTCATGTATCACATCTAACCCTAAAACATTTTGACTAATGATTAGTATATTTCAACATGCATCATTATTTTTATTTCTTTATTGTCGATTTTTTAATACACTTATTCATAGTCTGAGTCAAATCCTACCTCTCTTACTCACTAGCTGATTATCTTTGAGCAAGTTTTTCTTTCTGCTTCAATTTCCTTATTTGTTAAATGGAGAGAGTAATAGTTCCTAATTATAGGATTGTTGTGAGGAATAAATAAACCAATAAACAAAGCATTTAGAGCATCTTGGCATATAGGAAGTTTCTAAAACCTGTTAGTTATTATAAGAGTTTGGTCAGCTAGTTGTTTTGGAGAGTCAGTAGCATCATAACGATCAACTTTACAGTAAAGAAAGTCAGGAAATGAAATTCTGAACAACTATTATCTAATCACAGATAGTATCATTAAAATATTGAGTTGTCTTCCAATCTTATAACTGGCAAATACTATTATTTTACATTTTAAACACTGCATGCTTGTCCCATTTTTTTATTTAATGCTAAGCTCTAAGAATAAATGTATTATCTGCTCCATTAACTAAAATTTGTTCAGAAAAAAATCCTCATTACATTTGCAAAGTAGGATTCACAAAACAAGCTGCCAAAACAGCTGTGCAGTTCTAAAAATAATACTAATAAATCTACATGTAACACATCACGCTGTCTTAAAAAGTTACATCTAGGCTTCCTCAAACTTTGAAATTGTTTATATTTTCAGCGAGTTAACATGTTATAATTTTTTTTTATGTTATGTTAAGGTAGACTTTTTCAAAGGAGGCTTTCTTAGGTAAATGTAAATTTTATATATCTCATCAGCCATATCCCTCAGATGCTAAGCTAAATTGCATAATTTAATATGTATTACCTGCCTAACACATATTTTTTTTCAGAGCTGGAAATGAAATCCAAAATCAGAAGTGACTCTTGGAGACACTTCAGTCCATTTTTCTGGGTTGATAGATGTGGAAACTCAAGCCCAAAGAAGGAAAATTACTTACCACATTCCGAACAGCAAAGCAGTGACAGACCTGTGCTCCCTTCCTTCCTCTTGTCTTTTGCTTTGTCCTCTGTGAAATAGCTGAGTGCTTACTCACTGACTTAGGAGAAAGCCCAGTAAGGATCACTGGTTCAGGTTTTGACTTTGCTGCTTCTCCTCTAGGTTTTAGTACTTGGAATGTGATCTCCGGGGCCAGACTGGTCAGCTTTGATTACCAGCATTTCACTTGTTGGCTGTGGACTTCAATATCTCTGGACCTAAGTTTTCTCTTCTATAAAATAAGGAATGTAATGGTGATTGTCTCATAGTGTTGCTGTGAGAATTAAGTGAGATAAATACAGAAAATGCTTATAAGAGTATATCACTCAATTTAGGTGCACTATTTTTTTTCTAAAATATATTTTATTGATATTTTACAGAGAGGAAGAGAGAGGGACAGAGAGTTAGAAACATGGATGAATCACCGATCAGCTGCCTCTTGCACCCCCCCCCCCCCTACTGGGGATGTGCCCGCAACCAAGATACATGCCCTTGACTGGAATTGAACCCGGGACCTTTCAGTCCACAGACTGACGCTCTACCACTGAGCCAAACCGGTTTTGGCTAGGTGCACTATTAATAGTCTTATAGGATCTTTTCTCAGCTATGAAATGCAGGCATGTTTACCTCACAGAAATAGTGCCAGGATCAAATAAAATTCCCTGTGGGAAACTACATGGTATATATTCAGAAATATATGTGAGCTTATACATTAAATAAGCATGATTTATAAGATGAAATCAAAATATAATGTAACATTTTTTCACTGTCCTTTTCAATTTTGTACACTGAGGTGAATTTTCCCCATTACTTTTCTTAAATTTGTATAACGCTTATTCATTTGATAAATTTATATTGTCCAGTTCATTATGACATAACTACTTTTTTATTCAAAGGTTTTTTTATTCCATGCTCCTATCACTGATGGGCGATACTTGCAGGAAGGCCACTCAACTTCGCATTCACCTCCACTGCTCACTGTCTAACCACTATCACATCCCTTCAGAGCTAGTTAGAGAATGGAAGGGAGGCAGAGAGATCTTACTTGATTGCTGCTACTATAAGAACAGATTTGGGGGGACTCTTCCTCTCCTGGATTTTTAGGTGTTCTTCAGAGGCTTCTCCAGCTGCAATTGTGTCAGGTCAGTGATGTCTTCCAGTCTTCAAACCACCACACCCCCATCAGCCACTGTTTTTCCAGTTTCTGCTCTGTGTAGTGTTTTCATGATGAAGACCCATTGCCTCCCATCTGTCCTCCTGTGACTGGAATTAAAATGACTGAAGGTTTCCTTCTACCATGTAGGCCACACCTGGTTTGTGAGAAATGCTCAACCATCTTTGCCTTGACTACGTTTGAAAATGCAAGTCAGTCTAAATATAGCCACTCTTCTTCCTGCTCTCTAACTGTTTCAGGTGGAGGTGATTTTGACATTGTTCTGCTATGCTCCCTGATAAGATGGGAAGAAGATCAAGGTCTCCAAATGATCCTACTGAAGCCTTTCCTCTAGGTTTGAAATGATGATATTATCAAACCATACTCCACCCTCTGTATATCCTCCTTATGGAGCTTAGAGCAGTATAACCAATGTTTGCATTACCTCTTTTTAAATATCCATACTTTAGGCATTATCCTCTGTAATTCGTGTACTAGTATACCATATCCTGATGCCTTGATCAGTTTGCTGTTTAAAAAAATCCTGTTTTATACACAATACATATTTGATTGATATTTGTTAGCAAATTAATGATTTTTAGGTTCCTAGAACTAGTTAATTAAGGTTGATGCCTGGAATACACTTCATAGATATGTGGAAGTATGTACTCAGGATGGGGTGGAGCTCAATTAGGACAGCAATATCCCCATACAACGGCCAGGCATCAAGCTGCACTGCTCTGAACACGTGTGAGGAACATTTAAATCCCTGTGGAAACAGAAGTGACTGAATCATAGCTTAGTTAATTGCATTCAGCAAAAGGTTTTCCTCTTTGGAACAAAATGAATGTAGATTTCAGGTGCTCTCCTTACACACACATGCACACACACACACAGGGTGTTAACTCTGTGAGTAGATGCAATGTTAATTAGCTTCACTCCAGTAATCATTTCACTATGTATATGCATGTCAAATCTAGCGTTGTATGCCTTAAATAATACAATTTTTATTTTTTTAAAAAAGAAGCTTTCAGGGAAGACCCCAAAAGGGATTACCTAAGTAGCTGCCCTCACTGCAGACCAACTGCCATTCTTTGTTCCCCTTTTTGAAATCTTCTTTATCTTCTGTTGGTTTTGCAGTCACAGTTATGCATATGAATGAAGATATCTACAGAGTATTTTCTCACTGAGCCAAGAAAAGTAATAGATGGTTTATGACTACCCTTCAAATTTGGTTTTCCCTGCCAGTTTATGGCTTTTTCCCTCTGGCCGGGCTTATCTGTTACATCTGAATAAACTTGAGGCAACACTTTCAGTTAGAAACAATCTATTCTCAAATAAAAATTATTGATAGTTCTAGAGTATTAAAATGAGGATCACTTTCCCATAAGGCACTTCGATTTTCTGTAAGTTTGTGAGCAAACATAAATTCAAAAGGAAACCAGGACAAAAAAAATAGTGCATTCACACACTAAAACTGTGTCAGAATATACTTAAGCCCTGACTGGGTAACTCAGTTAGTTAGAGCATCATTCTGATAAGCCAAGGTTGTGGGTTCTATCTCAGGCCAGGGCACATACAAGAGCTAACCTGTGAAAGAGACAACCTATGAGTCTATAAATATTTCTCTCTCTCTCTCTCTCTCTCTCTCTCTCTCTCTCTCTCTCTCTCTCAATAAATTAATAATTATATATATAATTATTTTATATATATATATATATATATATATATATATATATATATATATGGTTAAATAAGCTCAGCACTAAATTTCTAGAATGCATCTATGTTGTTGTGTAGAGCTGGGTTTGCTTTGTTTCCCCCAGACATTTCCTCTGTGAAGTATGCTGTTGTGAGGGAGACTTTCAGTGCTTACACGTGGACTACAATCCCTAAAGTGAATAGACCACATCTGGTGAATCAGTCTCCTATCAGTGGGCATTTGGGTGGATTTAAGATTTATGCTTTTGAACATACATATACGAGCCTCTTCTTAACTTCAAGGTTTAATGATGCTTGATGAATTGCTGGCTTTTAATATTCATAATCTAGAAAAGTTAAAACTCTCATTAGGAGGTGCTGAGTTTGTATAGGTTGGCTTGTTATACAGGATACTCTTAATAATATAATTTCTCTTAGTTTCAGATTCCAGGGATGCCAAACCAGCCCAATAGGGTAATAGTAGGGATACGTCTTTAGGATGTTGGGATGTGAAATTATCTGGAAAATATGATCAAACCAATCTCAGGATCTATGACTTTTAGTGATTTCCCAGAGAACAAGAAGTGAAGTTCACATTCCTTGGTCTGAAATTTATATATATATTCCATATTTTGTCCCCAAAGTACATTCTTAGTTTTTACTCTAAGCTTTACTTAAACTTTAATTAATTTAAAATGATATCTGACCTTTGAGCAAACACTTCATTATTTTTCTATTGTATTTTCCTGCCTTGTTTTTTTTTTTTTTTTTTTTTTTTTTTTTTTTTTAATGTATTTTATTGATTTTTGTACAGAGAGGAAGGGAGAGAGATACAGAGTTAGAAACATCGATGAGAGAGAGTCATCGATCAGCCGCCTCTTGCACACCCCCCACTGGGGATATGCCCGCAACCAAGGTACATGCCCTTGACCGGAATCGAACCCGGGACCCTTCAGTCCCCAAGCCGACGCTCTATCCACTGAGCCAAACCGGTCCCGGCTCCTGCCTTGTTTTTATTAATCTTTAAGATATTACTCAGAAAACACTGTTAGAAACCTTTTCTAGTTCCCACAGGTAGATGTAATTCAATTTTCATATACATATGTACACACATACTCACTCATGCACACACACACACACACACACACACACACACACACATCTGAATCTTTATGAAAACTCTGGTGTTAGATATTAAACAAAGGAAATAGTAGACACTAATCATCTTTAATTTAAAACATTAATATCCAGCTTTATCATTCATTTTATTCAAGATTTTTTCCCCCAATTTTTAAGGATGTCTGTTCCTATTAAGAACAATCAAAAGAATGTGCCTAAAGCATCTTTTATTAAGGCATCTCTTAAAATAAAAAATATATCAACTGTGCACTTAGTACTAATGGTTTTATTAAAAAAATGAATTTGAAGCCTGTCATGGTTACTAATATGGAGAGACGAGTTGATTTGGAAATGGTCTACCTTTCAAGCAATTTCATTTCTCTGGAGTCCCTCATGTAATCATAATTGGAAATCAGTCATGCAAACTTGATCAAATGCTTTCATATATGTAAGGTATTCACATATTATTAACCTTGATTTCAGAAAAGCCAGATAGTAAGATATCAGCTGTAAATGGAAATCAGTTAATCTTTTTATACTCTCATCCTCTTTCTTCCTTTCTCTTCCCCATCTCTCATGAGAGCCAAGAGCTTAGACTGAGTATCTTAGCTACTACCGAATGCTTTTGATGATTTCCCACCAATGTAAGCCCTTTCCAGTTTTTATTACTAAATAACTTCTCTCAAGTGTGTTAACAGACTTTGAAAAAGTATGTGTTTTGCTATGTCATTTATTTTTGGTATGACACTATATGCATTTTATATACCTATAAACTTGTCACTGAATTCCTCACTTCTGTAATGTTTTAATAAGTGTGCTTGCTGAATTAACATGTTATTTTACACAGGTGTTGTGTTGGGGAATTTTTTCCCTGTTTTGTCTGTCTAAGTAATGCTTAGGGGAAGATTTATCCTATAATTTCAGGATCTCTCTAGATATAGGAAGTATCACCATTAACTCAATTTCTTCCTATTTTTCCATATTTATCTTAAAAAAAATAAAGTATAGGGAGTGTTCACAGGAAATCACAAGAGGTGATTAGGGTGTGTTAACCTTGAGGCATCTATTTTAGGTTTTATGTATGTAAGACTTTTCCTCAGCCTCAGTATAATTATCTGGCTAATGGTGATCAATCATTATGATGCCGATGACAGGAATTTTTCATTGTTTCCAGTTCTACTTTTTTAATCACTTACTTGACATCCTGAAGACTCAAATCCTTGAATCAATCCACCCAGCAGGAAGGTCACAGCAGCAAGCAGATGAACCAATCTCCCAGCTTGCTATCTCAAGGTTGTACTCAGAGATTGAATCCTTCCATCCATTATTTTTGCCAGCACTTTTTAAAGAAACAGTTTTAAAAAGTGAAAGTAAGTGTTTCAAACTCCTGGCAGCCTTAGTGTCAGTAACACTTTCATTCATTTAATGTTTACTGAGGGCTGGTCATGTGCAAAGTCCTGGGAAAGAATGCTCACCTCCTTGGCAGTGGTTTGCTGTCCAGTCAAAGTCAAAACACAAATAACCAATAATGTGAGGAGATGCCTCTGGACTCGGAAGCTTAAAGCTGAGCACAACATAGACTGTTGCTGAGGTCTGATTCTACATAGAGCTTGATGTACCGGACTCTCTAAGAAGCTCTAAATTTGTACGTGTGTGTGTGTGTGTGAGTGTGAGTGTGTGTGTGTGTGTGTGTGTGTGTGTGTGTGTGTGTGTGTTCTGTCTGTCTGTCTTCATCCCAAGCGAAACCTGGTTCTTTTTTTTCTTGTTCTTTTTTTTTTTAAATATATTTTATTGATTTTTTTTTGCCCCCCTCCTTCCCTCCCACTCATCCCCTCCCTCCCCAGAGTTTTGTGTCCATTGGTTGTACTTATATGCATGTATAAAAGTCCTGCAGTTGATCTATTATCTCTCCCAGATCTTCCTCCCCTCCCCGCTGTAACTTGACAGTCTACTTGTTGATATACTGTCTCTATATCTATCTTTTGGTTCATCAGTTTATAATGTTCTTTATCATCCACAAATGAGTGAGATCATGTGGTGTTTCTCTTCCATTGATTGGCTTATTTCACTCAGCATGATGTTCTCCAATTCCATCCAGGTTGCTGCAAATGATGAGAATTCCTTCTTTTTTATGGCAGCATAGTATTCCATTGTGTAGATGTACCATTGTTTTTGGATCCAATCATCTGCCGACGGGCACCTAGGCTGTTTCCAAATTCTGGCTATTGTAGATTGTGCTGCTATGAACATAGGGGTGCATATATCCTTTCTGATTGGTGTTTCTAGTTTCTTGGAATATATTCCTAGAAGTGGGATTACTGGGTCAAATGGGAGTTCCATTTTCAGTTTTTTGAGGAAACTCCACACTGTTCTCCACAGTGGTTGCACCAGTCTGCATTTCCACCAGCAGTGCACGAGGGTTCCTTTTTCTCCACAACCTCGCCAACACTTGTCGTTTGTTGACTTGTTGATGTTGGCCATTCTGACAGGTGTGAGATGGTACCGCATTGTTATTTTGATTTGCATCTCTCGTATAATTAGTGACTTTGAGCATGTTTTCATGTGCCTTTTGGCCTTCCTTATGTCTTCTTTTGAAAATGTTCTATTTAGGTCCATTGCCCATTTTTTAATTGGATTATTCATCTTCATTTTATTTAGTTGAATAAGGTGTTTGTAGATGTTGGAGATTAAACCTTTATCAGTGGTATCATTTGCAAATATGTTCTCCCACACAGTGGGCTTTCTTGTTGTTTTGTGGATGGTTTCTTTTGCTGTAAAAAAGCTTTTTATTTTGATGTAGTCCCATTTGTTTATTTTCTCTTTAGCTTTTATTGCCCGAGGGGTAGTATCAGTGAAGAAGTTCTTTTGGCATACATCTGAGATTTTGCTGCCTGTGGATGCTTCTAGTATTTTTATGGTTTCCCATCTGATGTTTAAGTCCTGTATCCATTTTGAGTTTATTTTTGTGAATGGTGTAAGTTGGTGATCTAGTTTCATTCTTTTGCAAGTGTCTGTCCAATTTTCCCAACACCATTTATTGAAGAAACTGTCTTGACTCCATTGTATATTCGTGCCTCCTTTGTCAAATATTAATTGAGCATAGTGATTTGGGTTGATATCTGGGTTCTCAATTCTATTCCATTGATCTATATGTCTGTTCTTGTGCCAGTACCAGGCTGTTTTGAGAACAGTGGCTTTGTAATATAGTTTGAAGTCTGGTATTGAGATCCCTCCTACTATACTCTTCTTTCTCAGGATTGCTGTGGCTATTCGGGGTCTTTTATTGTTCCAAATGAAATTTTGGAGAGTTCTTTCTAGGTCGGTAAAATATGCCGTTGCTATTTTAATGGGGAGTGCATTGAACTTATGGATTGCTTTAGGAAGTATGGACATTTTGATGATGTTGATTCTACCAATCCATGAACATGGTATGTTCTTCCATCTCCTTACATCTTCCTCTATCTCTTTTTTCAGTGTTGTTGTGTAGTTTTCCGCAAATAGGTCCTTTACTTCCTTAGTTAAATTTATTCCTAGGTATCTTAATTTTTTTGGTGCGATGGTAAATGGAATTGCTTTTTTAGTCTCTGTTTCTGCAGTTTCACTGTTGGTGTATAGAAATGCCATGGATTTCTTAGCATTAATTTTGTATCCTGCTACATTGCCAAATTCATTGATTAAGTCAATTAGTTTTTTAATGGAGTCTTTCGGGATTTTTATGTACAATATCATGTCATCTGCAAATAAGGATAACTTTACTTCTTCTTTTCCAATTTGGATGCCTTTTATTTCCTCCTCTTGCCTAATTGCAATGGCTAGTACTTCCAGTACTATGTCAAACAGGAGTGGCGAGAGTGGGCATCCCTGTCTTGTTCCTGTTCTTAGAGGGAATGGTTTTAGTTTTTGCCCATTGAGTATAATGTTGGCTGTGGGTTTATCATATATAGCTTTTATTATGTTGAGGTATAATCCTTGTACTCCCACCTTGTTAAGAGTTTTTATCAGAAAAGGGTGTTGGATTTTATCGAATGCTTTTTCTGCATCAATTGATATGACTATATGATTTTTATCTTTCAATTTGTTTATGTGATGTTTCACGTTTATTGATTTGCGGATATTGTACCATCCTTGCATTCCTGGAATAAATCCTACTTGGTCATGGTGTATGATCTTTGTGATGTTCTTCTGGAGTCGATTTGCTAGAATTTTGTTGAGGATTTTGGCATCTATGTTCATGAGGGATATTGGCCTGTAATTCTCTTTCATTGAGTTGTCTTTATCTGGTTTTGGTATTAGGGTGATGCTGGCTTCATACAAGGAGTTTGGAAGTGTTCCTTCCTCTTGGATTTTTTGGAATAGTCTGAGGAGGATAGGTTTTAGTTCTTCCTTGAATGTTTGGTAAAACTCTCCTGTGAAGCCATCTGGCCCTGGGCTTTTGTTTGCTGGAAGCTTTTGGATGACTGTTTCAATTTCTTCTCACGTCACTGGTCTATTGAGATTTTTAGATTCTTCCTGATTGAGTTTTGGCAGTTTGTATTTTTCTAGGAATATGTCCATTTCCTCCAGGTTGTTCAGTTTGTTGGAATAGAGTTGTTCATAGTATTTTGTAACAATCTGTTGTATTTCGGTGGGGTCTGTTGTTATTTCACCTCTTTCATTTCTGATTTTGTTTATTTGGGTCCTCTCTCTTTGTTTCTTGGTTAGCCTGGCTAGAGGTCCATCTATCTTGTTTATCCTTTCAAAGAACCAGCTCTTGGTTTTGTAGATCTTATGTATTGTTGCTTTGGTCTCTATGTCGTTTATCTGTGCTCTGATTTTTGTTATTTCCTTCCTTCTGCTTACACTGGGCTTTTTTTGTTGCTCTTTTTCTAACTCTTTGAGTTGTAGAGTTAGATCATCTGTTACCATTTTTTCTAGTTTGTTGTAATAGGCTTGTAAGGATATGAATTTCTCTCTCAAAACTGCTTTTGCTGTGTCCCATAGATTGTGGATTGTTGTGTTTTCATTGTCATTTGTTTCCAGGATGTTTTTAATTTCTTCCTTGATTTCTCTGGTAACCCAGTCCTTGTTTGATAGCATGTTGTTTAGTCTCCATGTGTTTGATTTCTTTGGATTATTTTTATTGTAGTTAATTTCCAGTTTTATGCCATTATGATCTGAGAAGATGCTTGATATGATTTCTATCTTCTTGAATTTGAAAAGACTTTGCCTATGTCCCAAAATGTGGTCTATCTTTGAGAATGTCCCATGTGCACTTGAGAAGAATGTATATTCTGTGGCTTTGGGGTAGAATGTTCTGAAGATGTCAATTAATTCCATCTAGTCTAGTGAGTCGTTTAGGATTGATATTTCTTTGCTGATTTTTTGTTTAGATGATTTGTCGAGGGGTGACAGTGGGGTATTAAAATCTCCTACTATGATTGTATTGCTATTAATCTCTCCGTTAATGTCCTCCAGCAGTTTTTTTATGTATAATATTTGGGTGCTCCTGTATTGGGTGCATATATATTTACCAGGGTTATTTCTTCTTGTTGGATTGTTCCCATTAGTATTATGAAGTGGCCTTCATTATCTCTTGTTATGTCCTTCACTCTGAGATCTAATTTGTCAGATATAAGTATTGCTACCCCAGCTTTTTTTTTCATTTTCATTTGCCTGGAAAACTTTTTTCCATCCCTTCACCCTCAGTCTGTGTGCATCTTTTTTTCTGAGGTGGGTTTCTTGTAGACAACAGATGTATGGGTCTTGTTTTCTTATCCAATTTGTTACCCTATGTCTTTTGATTGGAGCATTTAACCCATTTACATTTAAGGTTATTATTGATAGGTACTCATTTGACGCCATTTTTATTCTATACTGGTGTTCCTTCTTCACTTCTTATTTCTTTATTTTTACAGTAGACCCTTTAGCATTTCTTGCATTGCTGGTTTTGTGGAGATAAATTCCTTCAGTCTTTTTTTGTCTGTGAAACTCCTGATTTCCCCTTCAATTTTGATTGATAGCCTTGCTGGGTACAGTATTCTTGGATTCAGACCCTTCCTTTGCATGACTTTGTATATTTCATCCCATTCCCTTCTGGCTTGATATGTTTCTGTTGAGAAATCAGTTGCTAGTCTGACGGGGCTTCCTTTGTATGTAACTTTCTGTCTCTCTCTGGCTGCTGTTAAGATTCTTACTTTGTCATTGTTGTTTGCCACTTTAACTATAATGTGCCTTGGCGTCTGTCTTCTGGGATTCATTTTGCTTGGGACTCTGTGAGCATCTTGGATTTGTGTGGGTTTTTTCTTCTCTATCTCAGGAAAGTTTTCTGTCATTATTTCTTGAAATACTTTTTCCATGTCTACCTCAGTTTCCTTTCCTTCTGGAACCCCTATTATTTGAATATTATTTTGTTTTGTGTTGTCCCAAAGCTCCCGTAGGCTCTCCTCCTGCTTTTTAATCTTTTTTTCTAGAAGCTGCTCTAATTGGGTATTTTTTTCCATCTTGTCTTCTTGCTCACTGATGCGGTCCTCTGCTTCATCTAGTCTACTCTTGATGCATTCTATTGAGTTCTTCATGGTAGTGATGTCATTTTTCATTTCTTCTTGGTTCTTCTTCAGTTCCTCTTGGTTCTTCTTCAATTCCTCTTGGTTCTTTTTCAATTCCTCATGGCTCTTCTTCACTTCCTGATGGTTCTTCCTCATTTATTCTTGGTTGTTGTCAAATTTCTCTTCCATTCTTTTTAGCCAACCTATGATCATTATTCTGAACTCTTGCTCTGGTAAGCTGCTTGCCTCTGACTCGTTTACTTCCTTTTCTGGTGATGCCTGCTTTTCTTTCATGTGCGGTGTATTTTTTTGTCTTCCCATGGTATCTCTTTTCAGGATGTCTGGTTATGTGGTGTTCTTTCTCTTGCGTTGATTTAAAGGTGCAAAATACAACACTTTCTGTGGGTAGCCGATGAACTCCGTTGAATCCACGCATTTGCTCTGATTGGGGCGTCACAGGTGCTTGATGGAATCCTCCCCTGTGGGTTTTCCAGGCCTCAGAGATTCTCCTCCTTTCCTGGTAGGGTGGTGCAGCCTTCGCGCCGAGGCCGCTCTGGGGAAAGTCGGCAGTGCTGGCCGCTTGTTCAGGAAATCCTGTCCAGCGGACCCTTCCTTACTTTCCTAGAGATATCTGCTGCCCTTTAGCTGCTAATCAACATTCCCTGAGCTACTCAGACTCTGCCTTTATCTGTTTTGGGAACGGATTCAGAACAAGTCCATCTGTTCAGTCGCCATCTTCAAGCTCCGCCTCCCCTGGTTCTTTTTTCAAAGCCAGTTTTATTTAGCCAGTTTTATTTTGTAAAGCCCTCTTCTTTTGCCTTGCATTATAGTATGTTTTTTATATTTTCCGTTTTCCATTGGAAGCTTTTTAGTCTCAGGAATGGCAGTGTCTCTCAACTGTGTCCATGTCTGTAAATTTAGACTGCCTAGCGCAAGTGTTTGCATGGTTTCCCACGTTAACTCCTTTGTGATAGTGTGAGTGGCACAGTAGCTTTGTTAGGAGAGGAGGTTGATAGTTTCTTAAAGGAAAAATATCCCTTCTCAGAGAATCCCTCCTTGCACAAAAGTGGGAAAGCGAACTTACTCTTCAATCTGTGGGAAGCATGGCCCTGTAAAATCCACCTGCTCTTTTCCTGCCCTGAATCCAATTGAGAGAATCTGGTTTTAAAATGTATTCATCACTGCTTTCTGCTCGTCTTTGACGGTACTCGGGAAGAGATGGCAATTGAGATAGATGGTGTTTTTCTCCTAAAACACTGGACAGGAGTTTTTCTGTAAAACAGGGTTTGAATGTAATGGCTTATCAAATTTAGAAAATCACCAGCCAGAGGATGTTAGAGGAGGAAAGGCCCTACCAGCCTCACCTGTGAATGTATTTGTGGTCAGTCGGGGTTTTCTTGGACACTTCCAGGGATAGGAAGCTCCCTCTCTCTCAGTGTGCACACTTTTGGATTCACAGGGAAAAAGCAAGAGGCTTACAGTTTTCTGGTAAACAATCCATAAGTAATCCTGTCTCACCTATCTATAATTTCCTATTTGTTTTCCTGAAATAGGGAGAGATGTTTAAAACCAGTAGCAAGCATGTCATGTATACATATGGCCCCCTTTTCTTTTGCGGAGGATTTATATCTTGTTCCTGGAGCGGTGTGCTGCTTTCTGATAATTGGGTTCAGGTTTCTATGTCTGCAGTCATGCAGCAATATTCCATAGATTACATTTTGACATAGCAATTTTACAGAATCAGATTATGTATGCATATAGCCTCCTCCCTGCCCCTTTCCTTGTCTGCAAGGGTACAAACGTAGGCTGGGAGGGAAATGAGCCCTCTGTGAGCTTAGCTGCCACAGAAAAGCAATAACAGTTATTGAAAATTCCTGGAGTAAGTTGTGTTTATATGAAATGTTTTGTGTGTTTGTTTTTTTTCATTTTAGATTTGTCCCTCAGTGCTTATTTCATTTTCAGATGGCTCCAAGAAAGGTGCGCTATTACTTCTTTTCTGCATCACTCTGCGTTTTCCAGGACTTGCTGGCATTTTTAGTAGTCAGTTCTTATAACATTATGGGGAGGAGAGTCAGTATAATTTCTTCTCCTTCCAACTGGAAACCCCAGACCTGGAAAAAAGAAATGAGTGGTCCCAAGACAGATTGCATGCCAAAATCGTTCCCAGAAGGGCACTTTTTAAAAGCTTTCTTAAAGGGTCTGATAAACAGAGTATCATTGCATAGCCTGGGAAACTGATTCCTGGAGGTGGTTCTTCCCATAGTCCTCCAAAACCGATGCCCTCAGCTTCTATGCCTCTTCCTTGGGACACACCAAAGCCTCCAGACCTTTACATTCTATTTGCTTTTGGGTTTGTTTCTAAAACATTCAAATCTGGTACATGAAAGTCGGCTGATCTAATCTGGAGATGGAGATTGGGAAAGACTCCTTCAAAGTAGCAATGTTTGAGTGGATACCTGGAGGGAAAGTTAGGGGTAAAGAAAGAAAAGGTTGGAAGGGGCCATTAGCAGAGAGAGGGAAGACAAAGGTGATGATAGAGTTAAAGTCAGGGAGATAGATGGAGAATGGTCAGTTATGTTTTATAGGTTGAATTTCTAATATGGTTAGGAGGTCGTGATGGACATTTTAATTCAGGACGTTGGGGCCCAACCAGGCATTTTAGTCATGTTATTGTAACTTCCAGCAAATGACTGAGAATAACTTCAATCCAAATGGTCACTAAACATCTGGACAATACAGTAATTTTATAGCATTAACAATGGAGATATTGTTATAGGCTTGGGAAATGTTTGAAGAATGAATGATACCGAATACAGAGTAAAACAACTGGAAGATAATTAGAACCTCTAAATTCACATAAAGCCAGATCTTTTGAATGACAGCAAATATATTGATACAAAGAAAACTCTGTAGTTTCAAAGATGAAGTTTATTCTTCCTTGGTATTGCAGAATGATGCATAGATCTCTTACATATAAAATGGCCATCATGTTTTGTGCTCAAAGTTAATGACTTTTAGATGACACTTGGAGAGAGATTTGTGGCAATGTCTAATTGATTGGTCATGGTCCAATTTTGTAAAGAACCATCTTCATGGCATGGAATGAGGTTGCCTGCCAACAACCCAGCTGAGAAACTCATAACAGCAAGAAAAATCTATTCATCACTTCAATTTGAATCGAGTTTAATGCATGTTTAGTGGAATTCTACCATCCTGCCAATGCCAATTATATCTGCCTGTTATTCTTCCCACTGAATTCCTGGGCACTTCTCCTACTTTTTAATTTCCATCTTAACCTTATCAGCTCCATACTCTGGAAGAATATATAGGTAAGTAAAGTATATAAACATATTTGTCATTTTTATCTTTGCTGAAAGTATGAAGGATATGTAAACTGTAAGATGTATGCATTCTCATGAGTTGTTTTTTTTTTTTTTTAGGTTATTTTTTTAAAATATATTTTTATTGATTTTTTACAGAGAGGTAGGGAGAGAGATAGAGAGCTAGAAAAGCCGATGAGAGAAACACCGACCAGCTGCCTCTTGCACACCCCCTACCGGGGATGTGCCCGCAACCAACGTACATGCCCCTGACCAGAATCAAACCTGGGACCTTTCAGTCCACACACCGACGCTCTACCTCTGAGCCACACCGGTTTCGGCAGCTGTTTTGATTTGCTTCATTCAGAATTAGTTCACTGGCTCCTGAAATGTACTCACTTTATCTCTCTCCCAGTACTACCTTTGATGAGTCCTGCTATGGTCCAGTAATTTAGATTGAAGTTGTTATTTTTTTTTTTACTTTTTAGCTCTTTTTGTCAAATTATAGGAAGGGGAGTTGGGGGAGTATTTATGAAATGTGCACATAATTGGATAGCATGAGTAGAGAGTTTCAAGAAAAGTTCGGGTTTTGCTCATGAATTGATTTAACAGTTGCCAACTAAAGTGCAAGAAAATTAAGTGTCATATTCCATATTACATGCAGCCTGAGGCTCTGTGGAGGGAAGAAAAATCACTTTCACTTTTCAGTGAGCTGTGGGAAATTGCTCCAAGATCATCAGGAAAACTTTATTTCTGTGAAAAGAGCTCTGTGGTCACCAGAGCAGAAGGATTTTACTTTGTGAAAGGTTTTTGCTGAACTAACCACTGGATCTTGACTCCATTGACCTTGGGAGGTGGGAGGATATGGAGCACGGAACTAGAATTGCAACCCCACAAAAGTTATTCTCGTTTAGTAATACTGCAGTGTCACAAATATTCTGTGTTCTGTCTAAATGAATGAAGCACTCAGCCACTGACCTGAATAAAAGCGGTTTCTCTTTATCACATAAGACTTAGTAATAGTGTTCATACTCTTTGACCCACTTATTCAACTCATAGAAACTAATTTTAATAAAATACTTTCAAGTAAGAAAAATAAAGTTACATTCATAATTATATGCTTTGCAGTAATAGTTATTATAGTGAAATGTGGAAACTATTTATGTAACCAATGGTAAAGAAATTACTAACTAAATTCAGACATACAGGTAAAGAAATATTATATAGGCTTTAACAAAGTATCGAGGTAAACTATGTAACTGGACAATTGGTTCCCATGTAATGTTGTATTGCAAAAATGAGTCACTAGTGACAAGTACAGCTGACATTTTCGAGGCCTTTCTCAGTGTGCCAAGCACTATTTGAGCACCTTACTTTCATTTATTCTCACAATAATTCTATAAGGTAGTTACTATTATTATCTGCAATTTACACATGAAGAATCTGAGTAAGGCTGAAAAGGTAGTAACTGCTCGGTCTGGAATTCAAACTTAGAAAGTCTGTCTCTAGAGGTTATACTTCATCATTACTTTAATAAGATCAACAAAGAATAGGTATGTTCTTTTTATTAAAAATATTTTTTAATTGATTTCAGAGAGGAAGAGAAAATGGGAGAGAGATAAAAGTATCAATGATGAGAGAGAATCATTGATGGGGTGCTTCCTGCACACACTTCTACTAAGGAACTGAGCCTGCAACCTGGGCATGTGCCCTGACAGAGAATCAAACCTTGACTTCCAGGTTCATAGGTCTATACTCAGCCACTGAGCCATGCCGACCAGGCTGGGTATATTCTTCTTAATCATACCTGGTGACACTCTGAGACCATGTAAAAACCTGGGAGAGAATATACAGAAATAACATTAGTTAATATTGTTGAAATTTGGAAGAAACACATATTAAAATTTTTCTTTATTTTTCTAACATTTTTACTATTAAAATATGACTTAGCAATGTGTAACTTTTGGGTACAAAGTGCAAATTTTATTAAACCATGCCATTCACACATTGACAAAAGAGAGCTCTCCATCCCACATAGCCACTCATTCCACTTGAAAACCCATTTGGGGGTCTGGTGTTAGAACTAATGTCAGGAAAAAGGCACCAGAGAGCCCCAGATAGGAAAAGAGTAGATGCCAGAAGATGAGGCTTTTGGAAAAAATCAGTAGCAGCAGGATTTGCTAATATGTAGGCCAAAGAATTGTTGCCTGAGTAATCTGTTTATAATCTAGCTCATATTACAGAAGTAGGAAGAGTAACAGATATAACTGGCATGGAAAAATTAAGCCAAACTCCAGGAACAACTTCTGAGCTTTAATAGCATTGTGTTAGGTTGTGTAGTCATGTCTTAAAATAAGTTTTATCTGTGAAACCTACAGCTACATCCTTGGAGGAGCAGAAATGCTCAAGTAGTGAAGGACAGAATACATTATACACAGATAAAGGTAGCAGGAGGTAAAGTACCTTGTGAAATATAGAATATCTGATTGAGGAGACACGTGTGATTATGTTAAGCTTATTAAAGATGCATTATGGAAAAGTTGTGATTTACAGTGTAAATTTATCAGCAATGTTTTTAATGAGTTTGAATAGCATAAACTTTTATTTTATATATTAAGTAATTAAAAATAGTCTCAAAGAGCTTTATTTAAATTTGGAGTCCATGAATGGGTTTAAACCAGTGGTTGGCAAACTGTGGCTCGCAAGCCACATGTGGCTTTTTGGCCCTTTGAGTGTGGCTCTTCCACAAAATACCACATGCAGGTGCACATATACAATGCGATTGAAACTTTGTGACCCATGCGCAGAAGTTGGTTTTCGGCTCTCAAAATACATTTCAATCGTTGTACTGTTGATATTTGGCTCTGTTGGCTAATGAGTTTGCTGACCACTGGTTTAGACTTATGCATCTTCCCCCGAAAGTTTTATGGCATGTTTACATATATATACATATGAACATTTTCGAGGAGAAAACATCTATAGTTTTTGTTGAATATTCTCAAATATCTGTGATACCAAACTTATACTAACATCTTCACTAATATGTTACAACAAAAGAGAAGGATGAATGGGGATTAGATAGATAGATAGATAGATAGATAGATAGATAGATAGATAGATGATAGATAGATAGATAAACAGAGATAGGTAGGTAGGTAGATAGATAAATATATTCTATTGCATATAGTTGGAGAGGTTGTTTTTTTTAAATATATCTATATTTTAAAATATATTTTTATTGATTTCAGAGTGGAAGGGAAAGGGATTGAGAGAGAGATAGAAGCATCAATGATGAGATAAAATCATTGATTGACTGCCTCCTGCACACTCTATACTGGGGATGGAGTCTGAAACCCAGGCTTGTGCCCTGACCAGGAATCAAATTGTGACCTCCTGATTCATAAGTGGATGGTCAACCACTGAGGCACACCAGCTGGGGCTAGTTGGAGAGTTTTGTTGAATCTTGTGAATCTTCTAAATATGTTGTTGGGAATTCTCTGCTGAAATGAAAATAGGTTACATAAATATTTAAAAAGCATTTAATCTATCAATATTACCATTGCAGTAGAGTATAATGCATAGGAATTTTACACTGAAGCTACAGCTCTCACTTACAGCGTGTTTGGCATAAAAATGGATCAGGAGTTTGGGATGATGTCCTGGGGTTCTTCCTGTGGATACCATGCTGCTAGCCAGTCAACCTAGCTACTGAGGTGCATTAATCAGCAGCGTGGCCTGGGATGCCCTCTCAGATGAAGTCACTTCTCCAAGGACTAAAGCTCAATTAAACCTCCTCTGCATACTTCGGTGGCATCTGTTCTTTGCATTGTTGGAAAATCTGTTGTCATTGTATAGAAAGCTATGTTTCAGATTTTAGGTAATTCAAATTTACAAGTAACAAAAATTTAAATAAGCATAAGACCCTGTCTAATTCATCAAGGCACTAGTCTCTTAAAGCAAATAACTAATGATTTAGTCTCTTAAAGCGATAACTGAGATTTGGTTCTGATTTATAACTCAGGTTTTATTGCTTTTTACTCTAATAACAGCTTTATTGAGATGTAATTCACATTCATTGCTTTTTTCGAGTTCCTTTACCTTTTGTTAACTGTAAAAAAAAAAGTGTGTATGGTACTTAAAGATAGAGCAAACTGACTTTTGAGAAGAATGTGGCTAATGGAAACACTTGTGTTTGTGATATAGGAGGAGGTAAGATTGCACACAGCAGAAAAAAATGGAACATATTCAAAGTTTCAAATTAATACATTAATTTTATTGGGTACCATTTTTTCTCCCTTTAATGCCCCCGCTGACTCATAATTGCTATTGCTCTAGCATTTCATTATTTAGCCTATAATGCATAGAGTCAGATATTATATATGTCTTTGTTAGCAACATATAACATTATATACTTGATAGAGTCTAGTATTTCATGTAAGTTGGTGACATCCTTTCCCTGAGGTTCCTGTGACACTCTCAGCTCACATATTAGCTATTATTTGGGAGGACAATAAATCTATTTAATTATTTCCACATGGTTTTCCATCCAGTAGGGCATGCATTCAGTTTTTTGTTTGTTTAGCAAATAGTAAACAACTGTCTTTTATATATATTTACCTGTCTATACTTGATACTATGGGATTTACAAAATTAACAAGAAATTATCCCCACTTTTAAGGAGGGATTTATAAATGACCAAGGCATAAGGAAGATTAAGGGTGATACTATAACAGAATGGTCTGGGAACACAAAGGAAGCAATATAAATTGAGAGACCATCGAAGGTTTCAGGCAAATATAACATTTCATCATGACTTTGAAGGACAGATAGGATTTTGATAGGTAAGGAAGGGGAAAGGGTAGTAGGATTTCTAACTTGAGGAAAACATTGCTTTATTGAGCGCTTCTATTTGAAGGCACTGTGCTAAGTGAAGAGACTTTTCTATGAGCCGAGTTCTTTTCCTAGAAACACCAAGGAATAAATGGCAGCCTGTAGAGGTTCACTTTGTTTTTAGGGGAAAAGGGAGTGCAAGCAGCAGAGCCATATTTCTTTCTTTTTTTTATCATTGTATGTTGCACAGTGGTTGGCGAATATTTTCATATGGGCCAGATAATAAATATTTTAGTCTTTTCACATTTGCACAATCTCTGTCATAATTACTCACCTCTGCTATTGTAGCTCAAAAGCAAATCATAGACCATATGTAAATGGATGGGCATGGCTGTGTTCCAATAAAACTTATGGATACTCAAAATTTAAATTTATATAATTTGCACATTTCATGGAATATGATTATTCTTCCACTTTTGTTCAGCCAGTTAGAAATGTTAAAATCATTTCTTGTTCATGGCTCTGCGGGACCAGGTGATGAGTTAGATTTGTCCTGTGGGACATAGTTTGTTAATCGCCGATGGCACATACCAGGTACTAAAACAAATCTTGAGAAAAATAATTAATGGAAGAAACAACCTGCTCCTTGTCCAAGGCCACTACATTAAGTCACTCCTGAGTCCTCCATTTGACTCCAAGTCCCTGTGAATGGCTCTGCCTTCAACTGAGACTCCATAGCTTGAGCATCCAGTGACACTGAGCTCCAACACCGAGACATACAATTTGCACACTATTAAATTGGATACCTTTTACAGATGCATCTGCTGAAAAAAGGTCAGGAAGTCAGCTGAGGTATCAAGATTTGTTTTTGTTTTTGAACCAAGAAATATTTCCAAGTCTGCTCTTGAAATGAGCAGGTATTCATACCTTAAGTCATTTTGTCTATCCATTTTGAAAGAGCAGGAGCTTTTCGTGTTATCTCCTTTAAAAACTGTTGAGTTAATCTTCAGTGTTCTTTTGATTGAAATAATATTTTTAAAAATCCTGATGGTTGACTATTTATGAAGTGCATCTTATGTAAGTCTGATGATATTTTTAAAAGCATTGATGAGCCCTAACCAGTTGTTCAGTGAATAGAGCATCAGCCTGCTGACTCAAGAGTTCCAGGTTCGATTCTAGTTGAGTGCATGTACCTTGGTTGCGGGCACATCCCCAGTAGGGGGTGTGCAGGAGGCAGCTGATTGATGTTTTGCTCTCATCTATGTTTCTAACTCTCTCTCCCTCTCCCTTCTCCTCTGTAAAAAATCAATAAAAATAGGTTTTTAAAAAGCATTGAAGAAATCCAACATATTTGAATATACCTAACAAGATCCAGGATTCTTACAATGACAGAGACAAAGCTTTTGGCATCAGAAAGTGGGCCCCAGGGACATTTACAATGTGCTGTAAGTTCCTAATGGTTAGACTTCTGGGGTGCTATTCTTGTGGGTCTAAAAGCAGAATCTGATAACCCATAGTATATTCAAGCTTTCATAGAGATCTGACTGATTTCAAAGTTTCTAAGAATTTAATAACTATGAAGATTCACTTAATAAAGTGTAAAGAGTGGCCTTGGCAAGTTATCTCTCCTCTCTTTGCATCATTTTCTTCCTCTGGATAGTGGAGTATTGGGAGCCACATCTTTGGGTCGATGCAGGATTAAATGAGAAAATGAATAATTTTAATTATTTTTAATTATGCTCTTTTTTTAGATTTTTAAAAAATCTATGACAAAATTAAAAATAGAATTGAAGTATTTCCCTGATATGTTATTTGTTGTAACCCAAGTTTTTCTTAGACTCTTCTTAGATGCCACATTGAATGTAACCAAATCATATTCTAGCTTCATTTTATCAACACATGTCAAAAATATGATGTGCCCAGCCAATCTTATTCTGGCTATTAAGAAAAGGCTTTCTTCTTAAAAAATTATTTTGTTGATGGGGTGAATTAACAAAAATATCCTTTATATTCATTTTGTTTGCTCTGTGCTAGGAGAACATTTATTCATGCTGCAGGTTTCTGATTATGCTATATAGTTATAATGATTTATGAAAACAAATCTGAATATCTTATGCCAAATTTTTAGCAAAAGCCTATCTCAAAATAAGATATTAGTTTACATGATGGGAGGATTGATTGGTTTTATTTTCCCCAAGGGAAAACAGTGTCTTAGTCTTTAATGATGAAATATAACACAGTGTGAGTGACTCTTTAGCCTCGGAAAGGAGAGTTAACTGTAATTCCACAGAACTTTGCTCTAAAGCTCATTTCCACTGTGTATACTGATGCTTATCTCTTAAGATAACTTTCTATTAAGGAAATATAGGAATTGGGTGTTTTGTTGGATGGCATCAGGGTATCAGAAGACATCTTTAGACTAATATGTTTCTCCATTTGACCCTAGTATCAATATACTGTTGCATAAGGTCTTATTTTAGTTTTTACATATTATGACTTTATTTCCTGATTTGAATTTTAAAACTCAATTTCTTGTATTTCAATTCAAAGAATTCCACAGCAGAGCCAGCATTATGTCTTATTTAATTTAAATCAGCGCTTGTCAACTTGGTTGTACCGAGAATCAAGTGGAAAGTTAAAAGGAAAAAGAAAGCTTATCCCTGGACTCATATGCATATTAATTGTTTTGGCAGGTGGCCCAGGCATAAGTGGTTTTTTTTCCCCCTCCCTTTTTAATTTTTTTAAATAACAGTAGAGGACTTGAACACATAGTTTTGGTTAAAAACCAGTGGTATCAATGAGAACTTCTCAAATTTTCTTTTCTCTGAAGGCTGTATGTGTGTGTTAAGGAGGGTGAGGCTGGTTCTTAGCTATTTTAATCTATTTTCATGATTAATGTATGTAAATTACCTAGAACAGTGCTTGACTAAAAAATTTGGAAAATGTGAGTGTAAATAATTAGTATCTTCCATCTAGTATGTAGGAACAGTGATTTTTGAAACAGGCCATGAGAAATGAAACCAATAATAAAGGCAAAGTCACCTAACACATCATATCATATCTAGAACAACTTCATCATGAAAAACAGAGATGAATGGGAGGTATTTGCAGAGCAACTACTATAGATCAGGTATTTCAAAACCATACTAAGGAATAGAATTATCTGCCCATTTTACATATTAGGTAATCAAGTCCCTGAAATTCACTGGAAACTGGTTAAAAAAGAGAGGTTTGTTTAAGCAGTTATAGGCTGTGTGTTTGGGAAACTTAGTCCTCTTTTGGAAACTTTGAACCTACAAATTAAGAGAAGATTATGGGATTTTTATGAAAAATTTAAATATTTTACTTGTTCATTGATGAAAAGATCTCAAAATATAGATCAGTTCTTCCAATTTATTACATTATTTTTTAAATAACCAGTTATTTCTCTGTTTTAGCTTTTTATTTTTTTATTTTTTTTAAAATATATTTTATTGATATTTTTACAGAGACTAAGGGAGAGAGATAGAGAGCTAGAAACATCGACCAGCTGCCTCTTGCACACCCCCTACCGGGGATGTGCCCGCAACCAATGTACATGCCCTTGACCGGAATCGAACCCAGGACCTTTCAGTCCGCAGACAGACGCTCTACCACTGAGCCAAACCGGTTTTGGCTGTTTTAGCTTTTTAAATAATCAAACACAAAGTAGCAGTATTCTCTAATATACTTTTGGGTTTAGTGAGAATAACAAATTATAATATATGCGATTTTGATTACCATGTGAGAAAATAAGTTTAATTGATCTTATGCCAGTTTATACTGTGTGCTATAATTATGTAATATTATCTCAGTGTCTCCATCCAGATATAAAATCTGTTGTGAAAACTTCTTAGATTGAGTAACTTTTAGTGCTTAAGACATGTTCAATTAAAGGCATTGTGTTTATCATTTCTTTTGTCCTCAAAAAACAGTTTTTTGAAAATCTTTAAAAAATTAACAAAGTGATCAGCATCTCACTTGCCAAGGGAATTAAAAGCAAAGTTCATTCTTCCTCACCGCCAGCTTACTTACACAAAACAAATGTCAGAGGCAGCTCCTGGGGAACTTGTAATGCTTTAATTTACATGTATGGAGTCAGCACAAAATTAATCGCAGTCTAGCACCAAGGTTTGTTAGCTAATTGCTGGGTTTTAATGTTAAGCATGGGAGTGTGAATTTTAACAACACTGTTTAAAAACCTCCTTGGAAACCTGCTCTTTCCATTCCTCTTGGAATATTGAGGGTTTCAAGCTATTTCTGAATACATTTTCTGATCCTTAAATATTCAGGTGGCAGCCTCTGTTATCTTTGGCATTGGACCCCCTTCCTGATAAAATTCACTGTGCACCTCTCAGAAACACAGTCCAGAAGGTAGAATTCTCATGGGCCGCTGCTATTTTTTTTTTCTTTACACTCCATCTTTTCTTGTAAAGGACAAACAATTCAGATGATTTCACCAGCTGCTGGAGAAATGACTTAATGAGTGTTCTATAATCTAACCCTACATAATACTACTGAAGGTAGGGAGAATTCATTTTAATGATTTGAAGCCTAATCTATTTGTAACCAGTGTGTTAATACATGTTTATGATGTAAATTAAACGTAATTTTTTTTTTCTCCCACTGCCCCTTTACAGTTGATTCAGTAGGGAATAAGTTTTGTTCATCCCTAGATGTAACCTTTGGCAGACCATTGGCATCTCTACAGCCCCATAGTCACTTTAAGCTCAAATACAGTGCCAATCCTTATTTAAAATGGAGTCCAAACTTCAAAAGTTGACTTATCAACAGTGAAATCTTTCCTTCTTAGGGCCTCTTACTACCTCTTACTATCTAGCTGTTATATTAACTCCACCAGGAACAACAGTTTGGTGGAGGGATGGAAAGTATAAAAATAGTACAGGTGTTTGTCTGGGTGGCTCTATAAACCCTGGGCCTTGGCAGAGTTGAGGTCTTTAGGTAGACCAGGCTATTATAAAAGCTGTTCTTTTTTCTTTTCATATTTTTTCTTTTCTTTTCTTTTCTTTTCTTTTCTTTTCTTTTCTTTTTTTTCTTTTCTTTTCTTTTCTTTTCTTTTCTTTTCTTTTCTTTTCTTTTCTTAATACTTCTTTTTTCATGGGATTTTTAAAAAATATATCTTTATTGATTTCAGAAAGAAAGGTAGGGAGAGATAGAGAATGAAACATCAATGATGAGAGAGAATCATTGATTGGCTGCCTCTTGCATGCCCATTCCTGGGGATTGAGCCTGCAATCCTGGTAATGTGCCCTTGACCAGAATCAAACCCAGGACTCTTCAGTCTATAGGCCAAACTAGCTAGGGCTTCATGGAACCTTTAAGATTTCTTGTCATATTCTCTCACCTGGAGTTCCCTTAATTGGCATCTCTATTGCAGATTGTTTCTTTGTAGAGCCTTCCTCAGCTTCTGCATATCCTATGGTACATAGCCAATCTCTGGTGAGAACCCTCTTCCTGTTCAAGCTGACATCTCTCTCTCTCTCTCTCTCTCTCTCTCTCTCTCTCTCTCTCTCTCTCTCTCTCTCTCTCTCTCTCTCTGTTTTCACTCTATTTGGCACATCGTAGACCTTAGTAAAATTTAACTTCTGTCTCAGTGTGTCAGGCCACAATTCTCTTCCCAGTAAAGAAAGGTAGCACCCCAAACCCTTCCTCCTGGTGTCGGAGGTGGGGGGAGGACTTAGAACACATCAACAGCTTTCTCTAGAGAAACCTGGTGGATGGTTCCCTCCAAAATCCTATTTCACACCTTGGACCTCTCTTTATATCTTACCTTAGCTAAACAGCCCAAGGGTAATGGAATGTGTGCCTTTTAATCATCTATGCTAAATCTGCATATGGAGATTTGCGCAACACACAGAATGCATTTTTATAGCTAGTATATTGGTTCCTCAATTAAATCAGAGATAGAAAGAATAGCAGTTAAATATTTTATATATTTTTAAAAAGCTGAGGATGGAAAGAATCCTATTCAATGTGGTTTTCTAACCATTGCTTAGGCATTGTTAATTAAATAAAATTAAGAACTTTATGGGAGATCAAAGATAAATAAAATATAGCAGATATAGCAGTTGCCTTCATGGGCACACAATCTAATTGGTAAAGCCAGATATGTGTACATAGTTCAATACAGAAGAATATTCTTATGATATCATTGATTAAATTACATTGATATGGCATCTTGTAGTGTGACAATCCAGATGATTTGGTACTTGACTGATGAAAGGACTAGTTTGCTAAGCATAGAATATTTTGCTACAATGATTTTGGCTTGGGAATTAAAGTTATTGATCTTTATCTTAGAGATGCTTCAAGAAATGGAAGATCAAGGTAGGGATGGAAATAATCTAACAGTTAATCACTGTGAAATAGATTACTGATTATATAATACTCTTAAGTTTACATATTTTACTGAAGTTTCTGTCTGAAAGAAAAGCTTCCATTTGAAGGCAATTAAGTATTAGAGACATATTTAAAGGACTACCACATAATATCCCCAAGATGGGCTAATGATTAAGAATTATGGCAATAGATTCAAAGTTCTAGGTTTGAATCCCTGGCTTGAGTATGAAACTCAATATCTGGCTTGTTTTCATTGTTGTATTTCATGCTTTGGTAAACTTTTCCTTTAACCATTATAGTTAAACCATTTCCATTACTTTGTGACAAAGAAAGGTTCAGATTATTCACTTTATCTGATATGGAAATAAGGAATATATTTTTTTCTTTTGAGGAAGTATGTCTAACCTACTTTCAATATACAGGTGTCCTTAGAGAAGAAAGTTACAAATATCTCCTTGAAATCCTTATTTCTCTATCATCCATAGAATGTGCCTATTCATACATGCCATGTCAGGAACTCAATGCATTTTACCTATACACTTAGAACTTTTTCCATTATAATGCTTTTGGGATTTTGTAATAACATGTTCACATCAATTAATTCCCATTTTTCTTCTTTATTTTATAGATATAATGATGACTACATTTTACAATTACAAAGTTGCCTTAAATCAATTTAAACTATAGCTTTAACATCTATTTTCATTATAGTTCCTACTCGTCACTCAAAAGAATAACAAAATAAATAAATATAATGCAATTGTTAGCTTATTATACAAAAACTAGAGGCCCGGTGCATAAAATTCATGCATGGTGGTGGGGGGGAGGGGAGTATCTCTCAGCCCATCCTGTACCCTCTCCAATATGGGACCCCTTGAGGATGTCTGACTATCTGGTGGGATCGGACCAAAATGGGCAGTCGGACATCCCTTTTAGAATCCAAGATTGTTGGCTCCCATCTGCTTGCTTGCTTGCCTTCCTGATTGCCCTTACCACTTCTGCCTGCCAGCCTGATTCACCTCTTAATCACTCCCCTGCCATCCTGTTTGTCCCCAACTTCCCTCCTCTATAGGCATAGTCACCCTAACTGCCCTCCCCTGCAGGCTTGATCACCCCCAACTGCCCTCCCTTGAAGGCCTGGCCCCTCCCAACTGCCCTCCCCTGCTGGCCATCTTGTGGTGGCCATGTTGTGTCCACATGGAGGAAGGATCTTTGACCACATGGGGGCAGTCATCTTGTGTGTTGGAGTGATGGTCAATCTGCATATTATCCTTTCATTAGGTAGGATAGAGGCCTGGTGCATAGGTGGGGGCCAGCTGGTTTGCCCTGAAGGGTGTGCTAGATCAGGGTGGGGGTTCCCTTGGGGCATGGGTGGCCTGGGTGAGGGGCCTATGGTGGTTTGCAGGCCAACCACGGCCCCCGATGATCCAAGCCGAGACCCTGGTATCTGGGATTTATTTACCTTCTACAATTAAAACTTTGTTGCCTGGAGTGGAGCCAAGCCTTCTGCTCACTCCGTGGTAGCAGCCATTTTTATTGAGATTTTTTACCTTCTATAATTGAAACTTTGTTGCCTTAAGTTAGGGGTGTCGAACTCAATCAGAGAAGGGGCCAAAATCTAAAATCCAGCCTAAATCGCGGGCCGAATGGTTTACTGAATAGTCATAAACTGTCATTGTGATGGAAACGCAGCGGAGTGCAGTGAGGACAGCGCGGTGCGGGCCACATTGCAAGGCCTGGCAGGACGGATTTGGCCCGCGGGCCTTGTGTTTGACACATGTGCCTTAAGTGGAGGCCTGGGCTAGCCAGGGTGTGTGTAAAGCTTGGCTTCCTAGATGGCTTGGGAATTCCAAGCCTCCTTCCTGTTCTCTCTGTAGCCACAGCCATCTTTTCTGGGTTAATTTGCATACTCACCCCTGATTAGTTGGTGGGCGTGGCTTGTGGGTATAGCAGAGTGATGGTTAATTTGCATATTGCTCTTTTATTAGATGGGGTTTTATTATAAAGGTTTCCCCTTTTCAATTTCTTGGCAAAACCTTATTTGATGCTAGACCAATATTTACCCCTTCTAATTCTGTTTTGAAGCTGTATTAATTAAATTGAATTCCATGACCTAGACAAAGGAACTAAATAGAGGAATTGCCCTTGGATATAATGAATTGACACAAGGAAAGCCACTTTCATTTGATCTTAAGTACAACAAAGTAATTTGCTTCAAATCTCGAGAGAATGATTTTGTGTCATCTATTAAAATGTATTCAGCTGAATAATTGCAGTTACATAAGTGGCATTGATGGAAGTGCAGATGATAGGATACATAAAAATATATAGGCACACATACCACACATATGTGTGATCAATTTGGTTCATTAGTGACATATACAGTTATTGAGTTGCTAAACATTGATGACAGCATACAATAATTAATTTAGAAATACATAATTTTTCTTAAGTTTTAGTTTTTGTTGCTTCTTTCACACATCATTGCTAGAGAAAATCCAGGCAGCAAGTTAATTTTTGCTGTTCTGCTCTTGAGCTACTTAAGCATTTTTATATTTTCTTTAAAAGTATACAATAAAAATTATTCACAAAAATTTGGATCTTCATATGGATTATAACAAATAATTAAAAGAAAAGACTAAGATAGTCAATGTTTATGTTTTCTAGAACTTTAAAAAAAATTAATGAATTCCAAAGCATTATGGTTTAAATGCATTTTTATTAAAATCCAACTATTGATTAAATTAATGATGCTAACTACCATCACTTACTTTTTTAATATATTTATGTTTTGTACTTTTCCTTATGTAAATATTTCCTGGTTCCAGCCCTAGCTGGTTTTGCTCAGTGGATAGAGCTCAGGCCTGTGGACTGAAAGGTCCCACAATTTATTCTGGTCAAGGGCACATGCCAGGGTTGTGGGTTCAAATCCCCAGTAGGGGGCATACAGGAGGCAGCTGATTCATGATTCTCATCATTTATGTTTCTATCTCTCCCTCTTTCTTTCTCTCTGAAATTAATAAAAAAATACATTAATTAAGAAAATAAATAAATTATTTAACAACATTTTCCTGGTTCCAAAAATAGTACTTTTCCATACAGTTTTGTAATTGTAATGTTTTGTTCATTTTGCTGTTGTTTTCCCACTGTCTCACGAGCATGGACACATCAGTAGTCCTGAATTACAGGACAGGTTCAGAATTAGAATTCAGGAATTCCGTTCTAAACATTTGCTACAATACTAGCCCTCTCAGAAGTCAAGCCCAAGATTTAAAACAGAACATTTACTACTATTGTTTACAATTAGCTCATCCTATTTAGAATCAGCTTATCCCATCTTGTGTAAAGTGCAACTATGTAGTTCTTGTTATGAAATGTAGAGAAAGCTGGTATTTGCTATAAATTGAGACGTTGTTCTAAGAGAGACTGCTGGCAAGGTAGCTTTTTGGAGAATCCATAGTCACGTGACCAGAACATTTGGCTAAGCTAAACCAACAACAAAATGAGCACCAAATATTCCTTCATGATATTGATCAACTGTAATTAATTATCACTGCATCAGAGGTGGAAGCCAAAATGGCTCTGATGCAGAAGAGAAAGCTACTCACTGGGGAAAAAAGAACTTTAAAAGCCAGGATCCTAATGTTGAATAAGTATTTGAGAAAAATTACTCAAAATGTTGAATAAGTATTTGAGAAAAATTACTCAAAAGTCTTGGAATACACATGATGACAAGGAATATGTGTGCAAATGGTATAGGCATTAGGAAAGTCTCTTTTTTTTTTTACACTGATATAGTGACCATTTAGGAGATGGCCAGGCTGAATTTTTATTGCTATTGAATAGGAAGTTGAGTTTAAATAACACAGTTGTAAAACTGAGGCATAAATTGAAAATTCTGGTTTCATAACCAAATGCTAATGCTAAGACTTTTAATATCAATATGATTCCCCTAAAAGAGGATAATATAGTATTTATTGAATCTAATAAACTCTTGAAGAACTAGAAAAGACATGTAACAATAATAACACTGATTTAATATTTAAAGAATAACTAAGTTAGTTACATCATATTACTGTTGCCTGGTAGTTTATAGTTTAACATGGACCAAGCACTAATAGGATTGTACATTTTAATACATCAGAACATGATTGCAGTTTATGAGCTTATGGCACACATCTACAATCTGTGAGATTTTTCTGAGAGGCAGTATTACTTGAAATCCATCTTGGAAGGTCTGAGTTGGTAAAAACTAATATTAACTTCCATATTGTCACTAACCAGATCAAATCTAATGAAATGAAAATCCAGAGCTCAAATTAGTATCTCAGTTCAGGTTGCCTGAGTTCAGGAGTGTTTATTATCTGTGCCTTCTTCCATGTATCCATCTGTGCATCTTTCATTAAGTAAATATATAACATAAAATTTAAAAGAAATTATTCTCAAGTAAGAATTTAGAACTTACTTCACAATTTTTATGCTGTTAGATAAGGAATCTGTTTCATTTTGATCCAATTAAAATGTGTTCAAGATAGAGCATATTGAAGGGAAAATTCAAGCAGTTTAAAAAATATTTTTATTAAATGCAGTAAATACAATATATAGCATATGCTATACTAAATGACATGCAAATTTATTTTTATAATTTATAAAGAAACAACATTTGTATGAATATCCTAGTTTCTTTCAAAATGCATATAAATAAATGGCTTATAGATAATTTATATTTATACCTAAATATAAAATATCCACATATAAATAAGTCTGTCATCTATGAGGGAGTGTATGTATGTGTGTGTGTCTATGTGTGAATGTATGAGAAAATGCAGCACTGAATTTGAAAAGAGGGTACAAATCAATAAGAGGACACATTATTGTAAAAATTTCAAAGGATTTCTCCTCCTTACATACAATATCCCTTTAAAATAAAAGTACATTTGGTCAGCTTATGAAAAGTTTCAATTATTTAACTATTATAAAATTCTGTAAACTTATAAGTGCAAAGCTGGAAATCAAAGGAATGACTCAGTTGCATGGGAAGTAAGACTCGGTCTCACTGTGGTCAGTTGGATATGATTATATAAGAAGACAAGGATAAGACTGGGACCAAGTAACTGGGTTCACTGTTCTTTGGCCTGACCCTGAGTAGGTAGGCAATGAATTTATCAGCTGGGATAGTACAACCAGACAAGCCACAACAGAATTGACATGCAGCTTCCTTTTCCACCAGAACTCTTACCAGAATGCCCCATAAATCTCATTTAATGGGCTATTGTACCTCCTTGTGGAATACCAGCCAGAGTCCTGCCAGGTGGGTGCACTCATGAGATGCTGTATAACCCTGAGAAGGGCATTAGTGGCCACGGGAGAGGTTCCGTAGCTTTAGTATAAACCTCTAGAAAAAATGTATGTGGTTGCCTTTAGGTAAATTAGATGTAACAGATTTCTCTGTTTATGGTAAAAAGTGGCTGAGAGTCAGACATGAGAAATATATAAATATAATCCTTGGCAAATAGAATTTTCAATGATTTATTTAAACAATTAATTAGATTTACTCTTAATGATTAATGAAAGGTTGCAATAAAAAATAGAAATAATAGTAAATCAAGTTGTGCCCAAAACAAAATCTGATGAATCCAAATTTTATCACATTAAATGTGAGTTTAACCCATCATAAAAAGTCATGCTATGATATGCATTTAACATTAAGCCAATAGTGTATTGATAATTCAAACTTTCTTAGGCACCATAACTATTTTCCCCCTATAAATTGACCTACTCAAAATGCACTTACTATAGTAAAATGCAAAAATATTTTCTTTTCCCAGTTCCTAATTTTTAATATGTACACCTTACTCTGAGGCCTATTAAAGGCCTTTGCTAAAAGAACATGAGTGGGAAAATTTCAGTGTTATATCACTAATAATTTTAATTTTTCTATTAATATAATTACAATGGTAACCCTTTATTGTTGTCTTACATTCAATGTGCCCAGAAGTTTGATAAATGCTCTATAGTATTTTTTTTAATTATTGCCATATCCTTTTATGAGAGGGATGTATATAATAATAAAAGGATAATTTGCTAATTAGACCGACTGCGAGGGAAGCCTGGATCCCGAGTGCCTACCTGCGTTGGAGGGAAGCCTTTGTCCCAGATCCAAAAGGAAGTTGGTGCAGCAACTGGGAGAAGAAAGGCCTACTCTTGCACAAATTTTGTTCATTGGGCCTCTAGTGCTTTATAAACTTCTGTTTTGCAGATGAAGAAACCAAGGTTTTGGTGGATAATTTATTTATTTCCAAGATCTCACAGATGATAAATGGTAGAATTACAATTCATACCTGGCCTCCAAAATTCAATCTCTTCTTATCACTTCACATCAAAACTTCTCACTATGCTAACTTATGCCATGATATACATTGTAGGAGATCCTTAGCAAAAATTGTGCAATTTTACCTAATAGTACAGATAATTTGGAGAAGTGTTGTCTGTTCAATGTAAATCAAATAATAAAGTATTTGTTTACTTCTCATAACCCCTTTTGATTTGATTGTTAAAATTTTCATAGTGCAAACTGTTAGAAAAATTTAGCTCATAAAAAAATTAATGATTTTTAGAGAGATAGGGTGAGGAAAAGAGAGAGAAAAAAAAACACAAAACATCAATGTAAGAGTGAAACATTGATCCACTGCTTCCTGCAAACCCTCTACCAGGGATCAAGCCTGCAACACCCACCGTCATATGCCCTGACCAGGAATTGAACCTGCAACTTTTGGTGCACGGATAATGCCCAACCAACTGAGCCACACTGACCAGGGTTAACTCATTACTTTAATGTAAATATTTAATATGAAGTAATTTCAAGTGTGAATTTTTCTGCATTTTTATGCTGAGAGTCTCAAGGAAACTTTAAACATTATCTCAATTAATCTGATAGGGCAGAGTTCAATACATAATTTAAATAACACCACTTTCCATTCCACACCTCAGGCTTTAGCCACACTAAATCTTTTTTATTAATTCCTTTATTGACTTTAATTTGTATTTCTGGACACATCTTACAGAAAATCAATAGAACATCTTAATTTCCTCAAGATCTTGGTTTCTCACCATTGGCTGAAGAAAAATTAATTCATTTTCTCCTTCATATTTCTTTTTTTATTCTCCCTCTCTGTTCGCTCTCTCCCTCCCTTTTGCCATTTTTATTAAATTTATGTAATATACATTGTTCTTGCCAGGATTCATGATTTGTAAATATTTTTCTCTTTTTCAATAGGATTAGTTCCATCTCTAGGAGCAAAGTCCAGGATCAATAAAATGGTCTGTCTCCTCTCATAAATATCATCTTTTGTAGGTTAAGACTAGGTGACAGAGCACTTTTGTAAAGTATGCAAATGAGAGTAGATTCCAGGTCCAGGGAACTCTGGGAAATCAGACCATATTTCTTCATCCCAAGTCAGGATATTTTTCTCTTCAGTGCAAAAGTAGGAAAATCAGATGATTTTTTAATATGTTTTATATGCTATTGGTCAGAAATGATATAAGTTTATCAATCAATTTATAAATATGTTATCAAGGGAATGCATTTCATAAAACTAAAATATTTACCAAGCAACTAACTTGCCAATGAAATTTAGTTCCTATTTATCTGTTCCAGTCTTATATATTAAGATGATGTCAGTTCCCTGAGGGTATAACAAGAGCAATGTTAGAAAGGCAATAATATAAAAAACACACTTGACATAATGCTTTTTACAATATTATCTTCAGTCTTTCTTGGGTTCTCTTTTCACCCAGTTTCATTGAGATATGTGTCTCATAAAAATTAAGTAGTAGTTTCAGGATATTTTTTCCTGACACCCCATTCACAATTTTTCCCATGGCTATCATTGATCAAAATAAAGATGCTAATCACTTGAAGAAAGTGATTATTTCTGAAATATGTGGAAGTAAAAAGCATCTTGACAGAGCCATCGATTCTAGTTTGAAGCAATAAACTTAGGGACACATAATTTTATTCTGTCACTCTAGGGTTGGAAACACCTTATCCTTTCGTAAGCATCTGGATATTTTATCATCTTATCGATAAAGAATTTCTTCCTTGGTTCCATTTAAAATATCTCTGGTTTGTTTATTGGGGTCATAAGGAATATCTGGTCATAATTTTTAATACAAAACAATTTCATGATTTGGAAAATGGACTTATTTTTGTAACTGTATTTTCTGTAGATTCAAATTTATTTATTTTAATCATCACTTTATAGGTAATGTGTTGTGGTTAAATCATCTTTATTTATTTTTCATTTAGAAGACAATTATAAACGTGAGAGGGTTTTTAATTTTTTTGTATGGTGGTCAGCAAAACCAGATAATTATATTTAAGAAAATATAGCAAGGGAATATAATTATAATGTGTACTTACTGACCCCACTGAATATAGCAATAAATAATTATTTTAAAACTCAAAGAGGCATTGATCCAAAGCATTTAGTGATTTCCTAATGTGTACCTGTTATTGTGCCAGACATAGAGTATACAGAAATGAATCATAGTTATACTAGTCTCTGACTTTATATAACTCCCAATTTATGTTAAAAAGGATCACAGAAAAATAATTAAACTTGTAATTATTTTCTAGTTTACTAATGTATCATCAGTTCTTATCAATATATGAGTACCTAGCATAGACTAGGTCCTAAATGATATGTGTGATTCTTTTTTAATATAGACTTTATAGACAAAGTATTTAAATCTTAAATGTGAAACTTGTGTGTAACCACCACCAGGTATGTGGAACCTTCCTATTACTCCCAGAAGCTCTCCCATAGAAATCATATCATTTGCTATGTAGTATTGCTTTGTATGACTGTAACAGAATTTGTTTACCCGTTCTCCTGATGATGTACATTGCGGTTATTTCCATTTCAAGGCAATTATGAACAAAGCTTCAGTCACATTCTAGTCATTATCTGTTGGTGGACATGTATACATAATGTCTGTGAAATTTTCATAGGAATAGAATTCCTGGAGCCCTACTATGGTCCTTTCCCCAGCTGGCCAAACTCCTCAGGCCCTCCCTGACCCTGATTAGAACTCCTGGGGGATGTGGGAGAGCTGGTTTTGGCACAATCCCACTCAAAGCAGGAGCTGCCCCCTGGTGGTCAGTTTGTTCCCATAGGGGGAGCTCCACTCAGCCAGAAGCGGGGTTTATGGCTGATGAGCACAGCAGTGGCGGCAGTGCTAAGGATTTCCGACTGATGGCTCCATGGGGAGTGGGCCTAAGTCATCAGTCAGATATCCCCTGAGGGCTCCCGGACTGTGAGAGGGTGCAGGCCAGGCTGAGGGACTCGTCCTCAGAGTGCAGGAATTTTGTGCACCAGGCTTCTGGTCAATAGTAATGTTTTTAAATTGTATGTTAAAATAGAGCGATGACATCCACATCTATAACATTGTCTAAAACATTGTAGAAATTTATAAAACATTCTTGTCTTCTAGCTGGACTTCAGCTTCTCTCTTTGGTTAGGACTTTTTGTCTTATAGCAAATATGGAGATGCCATTCAATGTCTTTTGATGCAAATGGTTTGAAAGGAGCCAACAATTGCTTGTGGTCAGTATCATATGAAAAGGGTCAGAATGGGAGTTATAATGATGCCTTGTTTGTTCCAATAGCATTGAGAAGTCACCTTACATCTCTCTCTCTTTTTTGTAGTCGTGTTGTTGCTAGAGGAGGAGAGGGTTTTTATAAATCTGAAGATTCCATGTGAACAGTCTATTTCAAGCAAATAATGTATTTTCAGCTACCACACAAAACAATAAATGTTTCCTAGCTCATAATAAATGGAGTCTATGTGTGGAAAGAAAAAAACTCTATTCTTACCATCTTTGTATTACATATATAAAGGTGGTATTCCAGATACTACCTAGAGTTCATGACGTGTTGAGAAATCTTTTAGTGTATTACTGTATTTTAAATATTCTAGGAGGGCTGAGTCAGGAAATCACTCTGCAAATTTAACTCCCAGCAATTGTTTGATAAAGCTTAATCTTTTACTCACATATGTTTATTGAGTACCTGTTGCATGAAGTGTTGTATGCATTATAATTAGAGGCAAGTTTTTAAAATAGAATGCTTTATTATCAGTGAAAGTTTCTATAATAGTAGTTTATTATTCAACTTGCATTTGATGAACCATCTGCTTTGTGAAAAATATTCTGCTAAGGGCCATGAGTGTTATTTTGCATACTCTTTCCCAAGGAGCTTATGATTGTAATTACAATAGTATAGTGAGCTGAATTTACATAGACTTTACAATAAAAAGTGTCTCTATATTTATTATCATATATATATATATATATATATATATATATATGCGTGTGTGTGTGTGTGTGTGTGTGTGTATATACACACACACATATACATTATATATATATATATAAAAAGGCTAAGCAACTGGCTGACTGGTCTTCCGCTAGGCATGATGCACACTGACCACCAGAGGCCATACTCTCAACACTGGAGCTGCTTATCGACAACAACTTTGCAGAGTGCCCTCTTGCACTCCAGGACCCATCGGGGAATGTGGGACTGCCAGTTTCTGCCCGATCCCCACAGGCTAGGCAGAAAAATATCACCTGCCAGAGGGACCCTGCTCACTCTGTAGATGCCCTTCGAACCCTGGTGCCACCCTAGGATGGCAGGCCAGCGAGGGACCATAGGAGGTTGGCTCCAGGATGTGCCTGGACCTTCTTGCCCAGTCCCACCCTGCCATCCATCTTCTAATTAATTCCCTTTCAATGTGCATGAATCCATGCCCCAGGCATCTAGTTTAATAAGAAGAACAGTTCCATTTTCATCATGTTGATTTATCCTGACTTATGCATTTGCTAACCAAGTGTCATGTTAAGTACAAAATAACTGCTAAATCTGAAGTCCTGAATAATTTTGGCTAACCAATGAATAATCACTGATTGTAAATGGTAGTTAAAGTGGCAGTTATAAATATGGTTTATCAATTAGGTACGATTTGATCATAGACCAATCTATATATATAAAAGCCAAGTGATTGGAATGACAAGAACGACCAGTCCCACTGGTCTCTATGATATACACTGTGGGCTGGCCAACCAGCCTGATTGGGGGCAGGGCTGGCCGGCCAACCTCCCATGGTCCCTTCACCCCCACCTGCCAGCCCATCCCCTAACCTTTCGAGGTCCCTCCCCCTGGCTGGCCTGGCCCCAATCAGTCCCAATTGGTATTAAAAATAAAGTAAAACTACAATTAGTAAGTCAATGTGATACTGAAACTTAAAAAAACAGGATAATGAGATAGCCTAAAAGTACAGAAATCCAAGTATGTAAAGAAAATGTGTATATCTAAAATAACATTTAGTATTAATGGGAAAAATAAATTATTTAAGAAATTATTAAGAACCATTTGGATAGCTCAGGATGAATGCTAAATATATAAAATTTAAATCCTATATAATGAAAGCCCAGTGACCATAATGGCAGAATAACCAGAATAACCACTTAACTAGTCATTATGAGGTGCACTGACTACCTCCTGGTTCCTCCCCGCAGCTGGCAGGCTCCCATTGCCCAATGGCAAATGGAGAAATGAGGTGGGTTGCTGTGGGCGACTGGCTGGACTCAACCCTTGCACAAATTCATGCACCATGCCTCTAAGGTAATTATATTAGCCAATAATGCAGTGTCCTCTAAAAACTAACTTCTGAAGGATTTATAATTATTATTAGTTCAGAAGACTATTAAAACATTAAAGAGAAGAATTTGGATCATCAAGTCTTAACTATCTGAAATACTCAGGATAACTTTAAGTCACAAATCAGAGAATGTGATAAATATATTTAGTGTTAATATTTGTGCAACATAAATAGTGATGCTTCTTATATTCAGATAATTTTAAGATGTCAGGATCGGTGAAAGCAGTTGCATAAAGCACTTGAAAAATGCCATATTGGACCACATCAATACATTTTAAAATAGCTTCAGAAAACATATTTGAAAGTTATCAAGGTTGTCCTTCATAATAATAATGTTTCAAGTTCAATGTATATATTAAACACTTATAGGTTCTTTAATGGCTGTTAATAAATTACCATTGTGATTTTTATCTCAATCCCCTTGAATCTGTATGTCATATCTAATGGTTGGATGAAATTTATCATCTGTGAAGTAGATGTTGATACCAGATACTAGTATGCAACATAATAAAGTATTGCTGAATCATTTATCCCACCCCAGGAACTCTCATGACTGATCATATACACTAATAAAAGAGAAACATGCAAATTGACCATCCCTCTGCTACAGGCATAAGCCAATCAGAAGCAAGTATGCAAATTAACCCAACAATGATGGTGGTGGCCAAAGAGCTAGAGTGAGCAGGAAACTTGGGTTGCCCCCTTGACAGAGGAAGCCAAGCTTCCTCACACCCTGGCCATCACTGAAGGAGGGGTTGGGGGCCAGGGTCACCAGAAATGACCCAGGTTTCCAGCCTACCCTGGCCTCTGCTCAAGGAGTGGCTGGGAGCCTGGGACAATTTGCAGCCCACACTGGCTTTCAGTCAGGGAGGCACAAAAAAAAAAAAAAAAAAAAAGAGGGGCTTGGAGCCTGGGTTCCCTGGTAGTGTGGGAAGCCTGAAAACAGCCCTCAGCCCCTCACCAACACTTGCCAGGCACTCCAGTGGAAGCCTTCCCCCTGAAGGAGCTTGCTGGACAAAGAAGGGACCAAGAGGTCAGTCATTCTTCCCACTCGTTGGCCCCACTGCCCACAGCGACCCACCTCGTTTCTCCATTTGCCATTGGGCAATGGGAGCCTGCCAGCTGCGGGGAGGAACCAGAAGGTAGTCAGTGCACCTCATAATGACTAGTGAAGTGGTCATTCTGGTTGTTCTGCCATTATGGTCACTGGGCTTTCATTATATAGGATTTAAATTTTATATATTTAGCATTCATCCTGAGCTATCCAAATGGTTCTTAATAATTTCTTAAATAATTTATTTTTCCCATTAATACTAAATGTTATTTTAGATATACACATTTTCTTTACATACTTGGATTTCTGTACTTTTAGGCTATCTTATTATCCTGTTTTTTTAAGTTTCAGTATCACATTGATTTAGTAATTGTAGTTTTACTTTATTTTTAATACCAATAAATCTACCCCTCCTCCATTATTTTCTTCCCCCCCCCACCATGATTGTCCTAGCTATTCTTTTTTAATTTATTTTTCAAAATGAGTTGTAGAATGAGCCTTTTTAATTTTTTCAAATTTCCCATTGATACTTTATTTCCAGATTGACTATTATTTCTCATGGCCAGATGATTGTTGACATCTTTGTGAGGTTAAACCTGCCTATTTAAGCAGATGGCATTCTTACTTTTCCCTCAGAAGCATTTTCATATTTTCTCAATATATAACCTAAAAATTTACTATCACTATTATTCCAAGATATTTTGTGCTTTCTCTGTATTATTACTTATAATGGAGGCTACTTGTATATGAAATTATTATTATTTCTGTATTAATTTTACACTAAGCCAAATTATTAAATTATCTGATTGTTTTTAATGGTTGCTCAGTAAAATTCACTTTTTTAGTGAGAACAATTACATCAGTTGCAAAATTATATTGAAATAGTAACATTAATTGTGTCTCCTTTACCTTTTTCCTATGCTTTTCTATCTTCTTATTCAATTATATGGCCAAATATATCTAGAAAAATGGAATGGTGTTTAAATAGTAATAGTCAGTTTGGGTTTTTCATTTATCTTTAGATGGTTAGATTTTGCCAGCTCACTTTGCTTCTTCTTTGGTAATCCATGTGTTAGATTTCTACATTTGTTAATTTTATTTTGATGTAATATTATCCAGGTTTCATATTAATGTATAGAGTTTATTAAAAAATGGTTTATTTGGGTTCCTTTATTTTTTGTGACTCCTCATTCCTTCCTTGTTATTTCTTTCACTAGGCATTTGTGTTTTGGCACCGAGGGGACAATAAGCAATGTCCCTAGACAATTTTGGTTGTTACAGTGGGGAAAAGGGCGTTTCTGCTGGCATATAGGACACGGAGGCCAGGATGCTGCTCGACATAATGCACAGGAAAGTGCCCACACCAATGCATGATCAACCCTGAGTGCCAAGGTTAAACACGTGACAGCTAAAAATGTATTCTTATCGTTTATTTATTTTTCAAAGAAAGTGCTTTTGTATTTTCACTAATTCTATCATTTCCTTTCTAATTCATTAATTTCTATTTTAATTCTTCTAATAGTCTTTGTTTTTATTAGAGTTTATAAACATTTTAACTAATTTTAAAATGTTGATTATCATTTATTTATTTTCCTTCCTTGTTTCCTGATGGATGTAAATATTTAGTTCAATGATTTATTTCTTTGAGAAGTGTCTCAGCTCTGTTCTTATGCAGTATCTTTTCATTATTGGTGTTTTTGTGTGTGTGTGTGTGTTTTTGTTTGTTTTTTAAATTATATTTTATTGATTTTTTACAGAGAGGGAGGGAGAGAGATAGAGAACTAGAAACGTCAATGAGAGAGAAACATTGACCAGCTGCCTCTTGCACACCCCCTACTGGAGATGTGCCCGCAATCCAGGTACATGGCCTTGACCGGAATCAAACCTGGGACCTTTCAGTCCGCAGACCGATGCTCTACCGCTGAGCCAAACCGGTTTCGGCCTCATTATTGGGTTTTAAATACTGTGCAATTTTGGTATTGGTCTCTTCTTTGACTGAAGATATGCGTTAGAATATTTTTAAAAATGAGATTTTGTTTTCTGGTTTCATTATTCACTTGTAGTTTTGTCACTATATGTCTGAGAATTTTTTCTGATTCCTTCTCCTATTTGATTTTATTTATAATTAGTGTGTAACCATAAATAAGTCAGTTTTTATGAGTGTTCTCTGGCCACTAGAGAAGACCCATTTGGGTTTTTCTTTTGGTTGCCTCATTTATTATGTGCTTAAATTTATGAGTGTTGCTACCATCTTAATTTGATATCTAGTTATAGGTCTTTAATCTATTTGGTTATATTAAATATTTATTTTATCACTATAAATGATAATTTATTGCCTTCTTAAAATACTTTTTTCTTTGCTTTGAATTCAACCTCATCAAGATAATCATTCTGTTCTTTTGTTTACACTTGCCTGATATATTTTGCCATATTTTTATTTCAAATTTTCTGAAGTTCTATGTTTTAGGATATTTTCTTTTATCTAGTACAGATTGGGGGTACTTTTGTTGTTGTTGTTATTGGATATTTTCCCATTGATTTTTATAAATAGTGGAAGGGAGGTGGAGAGACACAAAGAAAAAAACATCTGTCTGAGAGAGAGACATCTATTGGTTGCCTCCTGGACATGCCCCAACCAACGACAGGTATTGAGTTTACAACCAAGGTAGGTGCCCCTTGACTACAATCAAACCTGGAACCCTCCAGTCGGCAGTATGATGCTCTATCCATTAAGCCAAAATGGCTAAGGCTGGGGTTATTTCTTTTTGCAATTTTTTTTCTTTAATCTGTAACTTTAGCTAATATACATTTTTCTTCTTTTCTTCTTTTTCTTTTATTTTCTATTGAATTTATTTGAGTGACATTATTGAATAAATTCTATAGGTTTCAGTTGTACAAAACAGCTGTTTTTATGCCAGTGATCAGCCAGACACTGTTCCAGGGCTGGGACACAGTAATGAACAAAATTAACAGGCCACCCTGCCCTTATGTAGCTATTAATAGGGAGAATATAAATTTAATTCTATCATTATTCCATGTTATGCTTTTCTGTCTTTAAAGCTTTTTATACTCAGTTTTAAATAATTGGTGTGTGTGTGTGTGTGTGTGTGTGTGTGTGTGAGTTACTTCTGATATTTGGGAAATTGACCTAATATAAATGTCATGCTCTAAATATGCTCACTCTTCTATTTCTTTATGCAGTATCTGATTCTCTACTATAACCAAGGATGGCACTAGTATCTTTCTTCTTCTTTGTATCTCCCCTTTCTCTACTTCTCCACCTGATTTTAGCTAATTATATAAGCTTTCTTAATGTATTACTTTGATCTGTTAAAAATACTTATATACCATTAATTTTTTGAAGTATTTAAAATATTCTTTGAACTAATATTAGGAGTGAGAATATTACCATTATTCACTCTCTCACCCTTGCTCATGGTCAGGGTATGTAACATTTACATTCTCTGCTATTACCTTAATCCTTGCATATCTTAAATCTTCCTCCCATAAATAAGTATATTCAACTTTCATTACTGATCTTTTCATATAGTCTTTCAAAAATAACTTCTTGCTAGGTCAAATTCATTTTCAAGAAGAACTCATGGGAATAAGATTGTCTGAATTCTTGCATGTAAATATTGTTTGTTTGTTTTTTGCTAATGTTTCTCCTGGAACAACACTGTGGCTAGATATTGAATACTTGGTTTGATCTTTTCTCCCCACAAAGATTTTGTAGGCATTACTTGACTGCCTTCTAGAATTGAATGCTGCTGTGGATATATCTTAAGTTCAGCTTTATTTTTCCTCTCTGAGTATTTTAGTTGTTCTTATTCCCTGACAACACCAAAGAATACTTTCTTTATCCTTGAATTAGTTGCATTGAATATATATATATGTCTTAAAAATAAAAGCTACCTATTTTTGCATAATGAAAACATAAAATGAGAAATATGTAATATAAAAAGTAGAAATAAGGAGCTCTGAGAATTTAGAGGGATTTTTTTTTTCATAGGATTTAAGTTGAATATTGAAGGACTAGAGGCTTGGTGCATGAAATTTGTGCAAAGGGGCAGAGGGGAGTTTTCCCTCAGCCCAGCCTGCACCCTCTCCAATCTGGGATCCCTTAAGGGATGTCTGACTGCCCGTTTAGGCCCGATCTCATCAGCATCAAGCCTAAATGGGCAGTAGGACACCCCACTCACAACCCAGGACTGCTCACCTGCCTGCCTTCCTGATTTCCCTTAACTGCTTCTGCTTGCCAGCCTGATCACCCCCTAATCACTCCCATGTCAGCCTAATTGAGGTCTAACTGCTCCCCTGCCAGCCCGTTTGCCCCCCAACTTTCCTCCTCTGCCGGCCTGGTCACCCCTAACTGCCCTCCATTGCTGGGTTGATTGCCTCCAACTTCCCTTCTTTGCAGGCCTGGTCCCTCTCAATTGCCCTCCCTTGCAGGCCTGGTGCCTCCCAACTGCCCTCCCCTGCTGGCTATCTTGTGGTGGCCATCTTGTGTCCAGGGCATGGGACAGCCTGGGTGAGGGGCCTATGGTGGTTTGCAGGCCAGCCATTCCCCCTGGCAACCCAAATGGAGGCCCTGGTATCTGGGATATATTTACTTTCTACAATTGAAACTTTGTAGCCTGGAGTGGAGCCAAGCCTCCTGTTCACTCTGTAGTGGCAGCCATTTCTATTGGAATTTATTTACCTTCTATAATTGAAACTTTGTAGCCTTGAGTGGAGGCCTAGGCTGGCTAGGGCAGGCGGAAAGCTTGGCTTTCTCCATTGCGGGGGAAATGCCTCCCTCCTGCTCTCTGTGGCTGTTGCCATCTTGGTTGGGTTTATTTGCATACTCTTCTGATTGGCTGGTGGGTGCAGCTTGTGGGCATGGAGTGATGGTAATTTGCATATTACTCTTTTATTATGTAGGATTGAGACCTGGGAGCCTAGGAGAGAACAGTTTAGTTGAGTGGAAATGGGAAACTATGACATAATCATTAGCCACTAATTATTCTATTTTACTATAATATTATACATTCTGAGCACCTTTAAGTTATCAAGTACTTATGAGGTGTCTTTTTTATAGCTTGAAACTCCTAAAACCCTATTTTCAATAGGAGCTAAATTAATATTTATTGTTGTATATTATCATCCTTATTTGTGGCAGAAAATATATTTAAATTGGTTCTCAGAGTAAGAAATTATTTTGTCAACAGAAATCCATCTAAATTAGTGAAAAGTCAATTATTTCTAAGTAGATGTGGAGTATCAGGGGATGTCAAGCAAGTCTACGTAGCCTCATTGTGACATTATTTCACTTATCTTTTTTGAATGACAGTTATTTTTAATGTTGGGTGAGAAAAAATTCCCAAAGCTCTCCAATATGTGGTAATTAAATATAGGATTCACCTTTCATTGCGCTTCTATTGAATAACAAACATGGAAAAATCAAGCATGGGTGCACCTGTTTTTTTATTTCCTCTGAGGCTTCAACACACTAATGGATTTCCATAAAGGTAGGGGTTTAGATTGCATAAAGTCTATGAAAAATTTATAAGGCAAGTTTCCTTGTTGAGTTTTTTTCAACCAGCAGGGCCAGGTATTGAGCTTCCATGAAAAAAAATATTATTTCTGAGATCTCCACCCCTGCACACTTCCTGCCAAATGCAGCTCCCTTGTTTTTAATTGCACCCACTGCCACTGCCCTCAGCTATTCCCTGGGGTTTTTTAACCTTAGGCTTGATTGCAACTTGAGTTACATGGTCATCAGGATTAACACTTGCAGTATTAACTCTTACTCAAATAGGCTTCACATGAATTAACGGTTTTGTCCCAAATTTGTATTAAAAGAGCAAGCTGAATTACAGTAACTTCTCCCATCATCAGTCTCTTTCCTAAAATTTAGTGTAGGAGTTCAGGGATTTGTCCTTAGCTCCTTAAAGGAAAGAACAAAGCAATGGAAGTCAGAAATTATGAGACAATCAGAACATACAAAATAAACCCATTTGTATGTGTGTTTGTTGTTTCACCATTAATCTTTTTCCCCCTATTATTTATTTATTTATTTATTTATTTATTTATTTATTTATTTATTTATTGTTTGAAGTATTACAAATAGTGGTACATATTTCTTCTTTTTTCCTCCCATTGACCTCCCTCTAGCCTCCCCTACTCCCTAGTATATGCCCTCACCTACCCCCAATCCTTCCCCTCCCTCGTATCTTATATCCATTGGTTATGTTTATATGCATGCATACAAGTCCTTCGGTTGATCTCTTACCGCCCCCTCTCCCCAGCCTTCCCTGCCTTCCTACTGTAGTTTGACAGTCTGTTCAATGCTTCTTTGCCTCCGTATCTATTTCCCCCATTCCTTTCCTTTAAAAAATCTTGCTTCTGCAGACTAGAAATAAACATATAATAACAAAAAATATTTGAGTCCCCATTTCAATGTCAAACAGTTCCTTATGTGTACATGTCAGCAATGCTATCTGGATGGTGGGCACATGGTGGCAATGCAGGTCCTAGGCAACCTGTAGCAATGCACAGCTGCTAACTGCTAGGATGGCAAGGTGTCTTCAGTGTCTTTAATCTCTGGACTGATTCTCCTCTTGTCTTCGTGGTTGGAGCAGGCCTGTCAATTCTTCTCTGTTGCAGAATTCCACCTGGTCTTGGAGTTGTTTTCTGAAAATATACAAACATATTCTCAACCAAAAGTTAATAAAGGAATCTTTTCTATATAATTAATTTGGGATCCTTTTTATTTTTTCCCAAACGATTTTTCTTTGTCTTATTTAGACTCCATGTGTGCTTTTCCTGGGTGTCTTGCTGTTAGCATTACATATAAAAATTAATTTTGTAAAGTAAAAATTTTCTAGATGTAATTTACTTATAGGATATTTTTCCTTACATGATATTACTCTACTATTCTCCCTCCCCCTTTTTTTATTAATGGAGTATTTTGTAAATTTTATAATGCAGTCTTGATAACTTTAAATTTTATTTTTTTGCACAAAAATATGATTCCTTTAGGTTCATTGCATGTTCAGGAATTTTACCATGAGATTAACTACCAATAGAAATTTTAGTTACTACTTTAGGAACAGCTTTTTGTCCAGTATAATTAAATTTTCTTGAATATTCACTTATTTCAATTAGCCTATTTAAATTAATCTGAAAACTTGGTTACTATTTTACTGACAAATCTAATACTCTACCAACAATTTTAGTTTACTCTGTAAACATTAGTGGAAATGACTATTTGCATTCTTGAGTAGGCCCTGAGCATTCCTGGTGCTAGGCTGGATTTAGATATAGGGCAGCTGTTGTTCACCAAGTCTCTGTCTGTTGCCTGGGTCACGATCTGAGCTGCGCCAAGTCTCTGTCTGTCTCCTGTGTCCTGATCTGATCTGGGCATGGGAAGCAAAGCAGCCATGGGGGCAGGAGACCTCACTCAAAAGGACTAAGGGTTCAGGCCCTAGCAAGGTTGAGGGGGGTGAGGATTTGTGCCCCACCTCTATTGACCCCCAAGTTCTCTCCTGATGGCCCCTCTGTGACTGTGCCTGTCTTAGGTTGTTCCTTCCCTGAGGAATCTTACCTCTCTCTGGCTAACCAGTCATCCTCGGGGCCAAGCAGGGTGTTGTGAGGTTCAGTTCTGTCTCCTTGGTAGCCTATGCTCCTGTGGCCTCCATGGGATATACTCACCTGCTGGTGGGGCCCCAGCAATGGTCACATATCTCAGGGAACTTAAGTTTCTTCTCCAGGGAAGGCACCGCTCACATGCTTGGGCGAGAGACAGATCCATGGTAGCAGCCACCACGAGGCTTCAAGCTCAGCATGAACAGAAAGCTCAGGCAACAGCTGAGGGTAATTGGATTGTGAAAAGATGGTCCCTCTTGGCACAAGAGGCAAGAGGAGCAATATAGAATGTTCAAGTGCCTTCCCAGTGCCTTAATTCCTTCTGAAAGGGATTAAATCCTTTCATGTCCTTTTTTTTTAAAATTGCTGCCAAACATTCAAAGAATTAGTTTGTAAGTTTGTTTGGAATAATTATACAATATACTGTTGTAAAATATCTAAAATTCTAATGACGTTGTATAATAATATCATGTAATGATATTCTTTGCTTAGGCCATGGCAATTCAATTTCAAACTGGCTGTCAATTTCTTTTTGCAATTTTATATAAACTTTGTCAGGGAGGCAAACACACAAATTACTTACTTTAGTTCAAGAGGCCAAATATATTGACTTTCAATGATAATCCTTTCACCATTAATCTTGATTAGTGCTATAGTGCATGATTGCTGTCATTTGTATATGGGCCAGATAGTGTTATTTCTGGGCCTCCATTGACATTTTGAGTGGTGCACTCTTCTGGATGCTATATATGGGCATTATGTTATTTTGCAAAGTCTGAGACATTTCTGCTGCTCATTTCTTGGGATTTGAATTTTTTGTATGACTCTAAAATCTCTGTTCTTTCTCAGCTATTGGGTGACCTTCCCAATTGTGTATTGTTAGTAGATAATTTACTTCCTGTCAGATTTTGGAGAATTAGATTGGCATAGGCTTTATGCAGCATGACTACCAGACATCCCAGTACTGTCCAAAGATTACCATTGGTAATATGTTTCAGGAGGATTAGGCATCGGAGGGCCAGAGGGATTCACTGAGTTAGAGTAAAGGTTGGAACTACAAGGAACTTTTGAGCTGCTATAGGATGTTACTAGTAACAGAAGAGATTTGAGTCCATTCCCAGCTCTGCTTTCCTCTGGAGATAGTTCGCTTTACTCCCTGAGCCTCCAATTTACGGTCCTGTTGAGGGCAGAGTTGTTATGTAACCAAATGAAATAATTGAAGTTTTGCATTTATTTTTTAAATTATTTATTTGTTTGTTTGTTTGTTTATTTAAATTACAATTGGCATTCAATATTATCTAAGTTTTAGGTATACAGCATAGTGGTTAGACATATATAATTTGTGAAGTGATCTCCCTATAAGTCTAGTACGAACCTGACACCATCCACAGTTATTACAATATTATAGACTATATTCCCCATGCTGACAATTTAGTAACTGCCAGTGTGTACTTCTTAATTCTCCCTGGTTTTCACCCACCCCCACAAATCCTTTACTCTCTGTCAACCATCAATTTGTTCTCTATATCTATCAGTCTGTTTTTGTTTTGTTTGTTCATTTATTTTGTTTTTTAGATTCCATGTAAAGTTGCTTGTTTTTTTGTTTTTTTTAATTATAATTCAGCTATCTTATTCTTGCCTTTTTTTTTTCTATCTTATTCTCAGGTAGCAAAACTGAGCCCCAGAGAAAGAAAAAGACTCATCCTAGGAGATACAGATCACTAGAGAAACAACCAGAGCTAATAGGTTAATAAATAAACTCATTCCCAATCCATTGCCTTCACTGTAGTAGGAAAGAGTAGCCATGCATCTTCAAGTCTGGGTTTCAAAGATAATGCCCTTGTGAATGGGAACTCACAAGAGGGAAAACGTGTTATTTGTTTTACTACTGAATTCTCAAGGTATTTTGGAGCAACTTGTCATAATGTATTTCAAATGATTATTTGTTGAGAATTAATTCTGTCTGAGACATTGAGCAATGAAATAAATCTTGAAGTCTATTGAAGGAATTAGCTCTGCATATCATAAGCAGAAGGCAGTACTGAGTTTGAGCTCTGTTTTCTGCTGACCAGTAATTTATATTGTATGAGCTGATTAATCTTGACTTGTTGCATGGTTGTTTTCTAGTTTTATAGACACCTTCCTTCACTATAACAACCCTAACATAAACACATAAAAATACAGGTTTGAAGTATTTATTTTGAGTTCCATGGAACACTTTGTAACTCATGCCCTTATCTTCTCTCATTGCTATTGATTATCTGTGACTCTTGATTTGAAATATTAATTCAGTTAAAAGGGGGGATGTTACCTGTCCAAGTAGCCATTTTCAGATTTTCCATGCTATTCAAGCTTGTTCAGCATGACTGAAAGCTCCATCAATAATATATCAATAGCATTTAAAACCAAGGGAAGAGCCTAAACTGGTTTGGCTAAGTGGGCAGAGCGTCTGTCTGTGGACTGAAGGGTCCAGTTTTGATTTCGGTCAGGGGCATGTACCTTGGTTGTGGGCACGTCCTCAGTAGGAGGTGTGCAGGAGGCAGCTGATCGATAATTCTCTCTCATCAATGTTTCTAACTCTCTATTCCTCTCTCTTCCTCTCTGTAAAAAACCAATAAAATATATCTATAATAATAATAATAATAATAATAATAATATAAAAAATAAAACCAAGGGAAGAATTCAGAATTCTGTCAGGTAATTGCCAAGGCCAGAGAGAACTGTTCAGGTTTTCCCTTCATAGATAAAAATGATCATGGATATTATACCAGGTGAACTTTAACATTTAATCAAAATTGGCAATGCCTAGAGGCTATAAATCTAAACTGTTTAAGTGCTTAAAGATCAGAAAGATAAGTGTCTTTCTTAAGTAGGTCATTCTTATCTTTAAGTGTTTAGTTTTATTAAATCTTTCTTTACTTCTTTTGAAAATTCTGAGACCTTATCTACTGTTTTTACTTTTCAATTCTTTTCCCACAAACTCAGAGGTCATCTTTCCTGATATGCTAAAATAATCTGATTATGTTGTTCCTTGCATTTTAGGGCTTCGGGCTGTCCTTGAAAAGTCATTCATTGAAGTTTTACTCTTATGACAGTGAAAAATAAAAAGACAAAAATGAAAGAATGCTTCCCCCCCCCCCCAACCTGAGATTCCAAGTCAGTCTGACATAGAAACTCATCAAAATTAGCTGTGCATGTTTCACAATATTCAGTAACAACTGTGTTTTTCTTTTCTTTTCTTTTTTCCTCCCTATTCTGGAATCTCCTTCCCTAGTACATTGGAATTATTATTATTGAATTTCTTACTATTAGCTCTGCATCAAAAGCATTTTTTCTCTAATTCTTACCAAATTTAATATTATTATCATCGTCACATTTCAAGGTATGTTTTACATATTTTTTGGTTAGTCAGTGAACTGAGTATCTGAAGGCAATTCAGTGATATGAAGTCTAAAATATGCCATAGCGATGCAATAAATAAATAAATAAACAACAACAACAAAAACACCAACCATATATTTTCAAAAAATTATTATAGTCTTGATTTCTAGGAGAAATGAATGATATATATGTAAATATGCAGTAATAGGTTCACCAAAGTTTCACATCAGACCATTGGGATACCACACATTCCTAAAATTGGACAATAAGATTATTAAAATGGCCGAAATCGGTTTGGCTCAATGGATAGAGCATCGGCTTGGGGACTGAAAGGTCCCGGGTTCGATTCCGGTCAAGGGCATTTACTTTGGTTGCAGGCATATCCCCAGTAGGGGGTGTGCAAGAGCCAGCTGATCAATGACTTTCATCGATGTTTCTAACTCTGTATCTCTCTCTCTTCTTCTCTGTACAAAATCAATAAAATGTATTTTAAAAAATTGGTTATTTAAAAAAAAAAGATTATTAAAATGTTTATTCTTATTCAATAGGTCTGGGATAGCTTAGTTTAGTTCATTTCTCAGAGATGTTGAAGCTGCTACCGCATGGTCATCGTTTACGTAGCAGGATATTGTAAACTAGTGGCCCCTTGCATGAAATCTGTGCACATTAAAAGGAAATTAATTAGAATAAATATTTTAATATTGCTATTTACTCTTTCTCTATAATAAAAATTTCAGAGATGAAAGAAAATTAGTAAAATGTATATGAAAATCTTCCTCCTATCAGAGTCAGGCACACTATAGGACCCAGAGTCAAGTCCCCACCCACCCAGGTGTACCTCGAAGTACACCCAGCTGTCCCATTGGGCGAGATGCAGACCCAGCAGACCCCACCCCTGTCAAGCCCCACCAGGCAGGGGGTGCAACCTCAGGTCCCTCATCATACCCCACCAGGTAGGGGGTTCAGCCTCAGGTTCCATATTAAGCCCTTCTGGGCAGGTGGCACAGTCTTCGGTCCCCCAGTCCAGTGCTAGTTGGGGGTGTAGCCTTAGGTCCCCCAGCCTGGTGTCAGTGCAGGGGGCACAGCCTCAGGTCCCCATATCAAGCCCTGCTGGGGCAGGGAGCACAACCTCAGGTCTCCCAGCCCAGGGCAGGGGGCGTGGCTTCAGGTACCAAGTCAAGCCCTGCTGGGAAGGGGGCACAGTTTGAAGTCCCCACTCAAACACTTCAGGTGGGGGGCATGGCCTCAGGTCTCCCAGTCTCGCACTAAGGTCGGGGCTTGGCCTGAGGTCTCTGTCAAGCCCCATCGGGCAGGGTATGCAGCCTCAGGTCCCTGCTAATCACTCTTTATGAGAACCCTGCCTCGGCTGTGGAAACAGCCATCTTGTAACAGCATGATGGAGTGAGGGTCAATTTGCATATTACATCTTTATTATATAGGATAAGCTTTACTATGCCCACAATGCTCCAATTTTCTACAATATTGATTTTCACATAATATATCATTTCTTAAAACAGTTATGTGTAACATGTAAAAGGAAGTGTGTTTCTTTTACAGATGAGAACACTAAAGAGAGCATGAGTGTTTCAGGCTTTTCTAGTGTGTGAGTTTCTAATTAGTAAATTCAGTACAAGACCTCAGTTCTTCACACTCTACAGTTTTTCATTTATATACTATTTCAAAGCTGTAGAGATTAATATGCTTTACTTAGTTCATATCCCTTGACCATTCAGATTGCATATAATATCCACTTTATATTTCTGTAGGAATTTATATTTATTTCATTTTATGCTACTACAAGTTTGTTTTCTTGGTCTGCAGAACCTGATATTAATTTTAAAATCACTGCATTGCATTATTTAGTGTGATAACTGGCCTCTAACTTGGTGACACTACTCTTAAACTAATTTTATAGTTTCTCAAATATGAAAATCTATAAACAAGGATATAAAGGGTTATCTGGTGGGCAGTTATGAAGCAGTAGAAAAACACTGGAGCCAAAATACCTGCATACTACAAACTTTAGCTCTTCAACTTCCTGTGTGAATGAGGACAGTTAGAAAACAAACGTGAAAGATTCCCTACACACAAGTAGAAGAAGATTTTATTTTTCCTTCTTTTTCTCTCCAACTCTTATTTTACTCAGTAAATAGAAATACTAATATGGCTTGGTAGAGTGAAAAGACATTTTAAAGTTCAAATCTCAATTCTTTCTTCATCCTGTGCACTTAAGCCTCCAAGGCTTAGTTTTTGTAATTTCATTTTTAGACCCATAAAATGTATTGTGTTTCAACTGTGTGCCAGATGCTAGACTAGTTGTGCTTGATAGAGTGACATCCTTACTCTCAAAGAGCTCATGGTTATATCATAAACTCTATAGAGCCTGAAATTATTTGATCCACTATAAAAATGAGGATCACACTACCTATGTAACTCACATAATTATTTTGAGAATTGAATAGGTTAATCTTAGAAATATGATTGAGCTGTTTCACTGGAAACTTATAAGCTCTCATAATATACTTTATTATGAGGTTTGTCTCCTTTCCTTTTTCTCAGACAGAATTAGACAGTTGTACTAAGTAATTACCATAATCCTGTAATCACAGATGCACCAGAAATTGATGAAGCAAATGCTATTCTCTGTATCATACTCCATGGTTATAGTGCCCAAAGGAAACATGGATTGCCTATTCCATAAGAATATGACATTCAATTATATATATATATATATATATATATATATATATATATATATACACACTAGTGTAGATATAGATATATAGAGATAGAGATAGACATAGAGATAGACATAGAGATAGACATAGAGATAGAGATAGAGATAGAGAGATAGAGATAGTTGACTTCAGAGGGGAAGGGAGAGGGAGAGAGATTGAAACATCAATGATGACAGAGAATCATTGATCAGCTGCCTTGTGCACACCACTTACTGGGGATTGATCCTGCAACCTGGTCATGTTCTGTTCCTTTGACTGGAATCAAACGTGAGTCCCTCCGATCTGCAGACTGACACTCTGTCTACTGAGCCAAGGACTGACGTTCAATTCTTAGTATAATTCTTTCCTAAAATAGTAATGATTCTCTGGTTTTTATCTTGGAAAAAAAATACGGTTGTGTTTCTTTGGGGTTTTTTCGTTTTGTTGTTGTTCAAAGGCACATGTGTCAAACACAAGGCCCACGGGCCAAATCCGTCCCGCCAGGCCTTGCAATGTGGCCCGCACCACTCTGTCATCACTGCACTCCGCTGCGTTTCCATCACAATGACAGTTTATGACTGTTCAGTAAACCATTCAGCCCGTGATTTAGGCTGGATTTTAGATTTTGGCCCCTTCTCTGATTGAGTTTGACACCCCTATTCAAAGGTAAAAAACCACACTGAAAGGTATTACCATTTTGATAACATTTCCGCTATTTTTAAGGATCTCCTGTGTACAGTTCAAGGGCCATGAGCCTTGATGGGTTGATTTGGAAGCCACTCTGAGTACTAGTATAAGGGATACTGTTGTGTGAGAGCAGAGTTTGTTCCATTTAATCCATTTCAATTTCTAAATACTGTTAATTGTAAGGAATGCAGTTGGCATGACTAAGTGTATATGCTGAGCAGAATGACGATGTCAGGCTCAGAGTGGATTTTTAACCTACTGGTGAGTGATATATGTTGATGTCATGTCTAATCACTTATTTTTTATTTCCTAAAAACAAAAAGACATTTTAAAGGAATAGGTTCCTTTGTAGAAAAGTAGGACCCTAAAATGTGTTAATTTTTTCCTCTCCAGCTATTTATAATCAGCTTTCATCCTTTTAAATTCTAATTTTTTTTGCATCGTTTTGAGCATACATTGAAAATAATAACTATAAATCATGGTCTTCCGTAAGAAATAATTGACCTGTATTTGTCAATGATGGGTTGTTTGGAAGGAATCTCCATTTTTAGGTGTTGTTTTGACTTTTAGTCTCTTCTTCCTTCAATTTCATATGTTTATTAGCAACTGCCTGCCTGTTCACTTACAATGGTATCATGGGTTTGTAAAAAAAAAAAAAAAAAAAAAAAAAAAAAAAAAAAAAAACTAAATGGAATCTTAGCTTTACCAGGTGGAAGAGAAAAAATTTACCCCTAGGTACGCATAGCCTCCAATATTCCAATAATCAGACGCAGGGAGTAATCAGTATATGTTTTAGATATTGACTCTACTTAACAGTCTAGTCTGGAGGCAGAGGAGATTGAACTGGCAGCCACATAAAAACAGAGGGAAGGCTTTCAAATAAGCTAAGAACAGAGTCACCATGTATGGGGGATTAAAGTTCTAAATTTGAGTAAGTACAAGTGTTTTACTTCCTGGATTTTACTTGTCATTCTGAAACGGCTGCTAAAATAGGTATTTTACTGATAGAAACATGAGGAAGCAGGGTACTTGCAAGACTTTATGAGATCTGTCCATCCATTTCTTTACTGAACATGCATGTCTATTTATAAGTTTGTGTATGCAGTATGCATAGTGCATATATATTTATGGCTGCAATTATGTTATTTTTATTTTTATATAAAGGACTAGAGGACCTTTGCAGGAAGATTCCTGAAATAGGGCTTCCTGCTAGGGTCTCCTCAGCCCTGCCTGCTTCCCTTCTTTCTCCCCTGCCCTGCTTGCTTGCTTCTCCACAGCTTTGCTCTCTTCTGCAGTGCTTGGCTTCTATGCTGTCTTCAGTCTTTGATCTGTGCCTGGATATGCAAATTAACTGCCATCTTGGTTGGGTTAATTTGCATACTCACCCTGATCGGTTGGTGGGCGTGGCTTGTGGGTGTAGTGAAGGTATGATCAATTTGCATGTTTATCTTTTATTAGATAGGATTGGATCTTGCTTTATTCATATTTTAAGGATTTCAACGTGTTCATGATTTAAATGGAGATTGCTACATATAAAAATAAGGCATATTGTGTTTTTTAAAAAATTGCTTTTTTACTCAGAATTTAAGTGTGGAATGGTGACACTGTGTGATGCATTATGACAACTGCATATAAAGCAAAAATATGGGCAGAATTAAACCTGCAACCTTTCAGTGCACAGGATGATGCCCCAACCAACTGGCCAGGGCATAACTTTATTTTTAATTTTAAAGAATTTTCAAACTGGTTTTTCAAGCAGATATACCATATTCCATTCACACTACCAATATGGAAGGGTTTTAATTGCTTTCACATATTCATTGGATGATGAGTACATGGAGGTTTTGAGTAGAAGGGTCATTTAAAGAAGCAACAGCAGCTTCTAGATTTAAGTTAAATTCAGTTTGGCACATGCTGACCTGCTGGCAAGATCGCAAGAGGGAGATGCTAACCCTTTAGCTATCTTTTTTTTTTTTTTTTTTTTTTTTTTTTTGTTCTGGGAAAATTTGGCTTGAGATGGTGGCATGGCTTCATTTCTTTAACTTGAATTTATGCAAGTGCGATCTGTGGTAATGGGTGAGTGAGCAGATGCCAGTAAGAAATGACAAGTCCTGGGAAATCTTCCAGACATAGAAAATCGGGATTTGGCATGTGTGTTTGAGAATTTGTATTTTAACAAGTACTTCACCTGATTTGTTTACATGTTAGAGCTTAAAAACCACCCCTCTAACCTACTGGCATAAGAAGGGGTTGTTGCAAGAAACTCACTAATACTAACCCTTACTACTCTGGGGATGATGTACAGTTGAGAACTGACACATTCGGGTTTGACTAGAGAACTGACACATTCAGGTTTGACTAGCATCATGCCAGATATTTTGCACTTTTTCTTTCATTATGACACATTCTTTTTTGATTTAGAACTACTGTAATCTTCATCATAAAAAATAATAAATTTAATCTTGAAGGATTAAACACATGCAGTGTTTCTCAAAGTGTGGTACGCGTACCCCCAGGGGTACGGGAAGAGTTTGGTGGGGGTACACGTTGCACCGGAGTTTGGTGGGGATATACACTGCACCGTGCTTAGCTGTGCCTAATTCTACATTCTCATGAGTATGAGGTTTACTCAGCGTTATGTAAATTATAGAAGGGGTACACATATGTCAAAAGTTTGGGAAACACTGAGGATGGCAAAATTGAGATTTGAAGCCTAAAATTAGTCTTTCCACTTTTCCAAACCAAATTAATATTTTTATTTAGGATAGGTACCAAGGGTTGCTAAGAAAAGAAAAAGATTGCCAAAACCTGTTTGGCTCAGTGGATAGAGCGTCAGCCTGCAGACTGAAGGGTCCCTGGTTCGATTCCAGTCAAGGGCATGTATCTTGGTTGCGGGCACATCCCCAGTAGGGGGTGTGCAAGAGGCAGCTGATCGATGATTCTTCTCTCATCGATCTTTCTAACTCTTTATCCCTCTCTCTTCCTCTCTGTAAAAAGTCAATAAAATATATTTTTTAAAAAGGAAAAGAAAAAAACATTTTCTTCCATCTGTGGATAGTGTATCCCTCACATTTGTTTTTAACTGGCTAAGGTAGAAATGTAGATTCATTCAAAGTGAAATTCTACTCATTATCATCCTCATCACCACCATATTCAGCCAGAGGCATTTCTTATGCTCCTTTTTACTGAGCTATGTGTGCACTGCACCTTGAAAATACAAAAATGCTATATAAGTTTGCCTGGTAATAATAATGGACATGCTAATGGAATTTCTGAAAACATTGCAACTCTCTGGGTGTTTTATAAAGTACTAACCCTGAGGCAGTCTATCTGTGGTAGATTTAGGATTGGACAGTAGCCAAGATGACCTTGGTTTTGCTGCTAACAAGCTACCATTGGCTTACAGAATCTAATACCCTATTCTGTATACACTTTCTTTTTCTTTTCTATGGGCTATAGGGAAGTTTTTCTCTCATGTAATGTATTATATTAGGCACAGAGATTTGTAAACTGTTATTTTTGTCACTTTGGTAATATGCATAATGTAACAACATCTTTATTTATTTTAGTAGTAAGCATTGTAAGTGATTAATATAGTGTGCTACTTTTTATATTATTTAAAATAGGTTATACATTTTTAGCTCCTCTAGGACATTGATTATCCTGGTTATATTCCTCATGATATTTAACATACAATAGATTATTAATTAAGGAAATATATAATTTATTATCCAAACTTTGCTAATTTTTAAGTAAAATGGGGCACCATTAAGAATTTTACCAGGACCATAGGCAAAAACTAGGATGGTACCAGGAATGATATATATTTGGTATTGAACCTGGGACCCTTAAGTCTGCAGACCAACTCTCTATCCACTGAACCAAACTGGTTTTGACAGTCTTTAAATTAAAAAATATATATATTTCTGCCCATAGATTTTTTGGACATTATTTATTGAATGGACTAATATTTACCAATCATCTAGAGCTTAGAATAGCTCTTTGCACATAGAAGACAATTATTAATTTTTGTTAATTGAAGGGGGAATGGCAGTTCCTGATTGTGAATATGTTGTGTGTGTATATCACAGTATGCCAAATGATATATGAGAGGTGGGATAAAAAACTTAAGGTAGTAAGGTAGGTAAGCACTACTTTAGATTTGATGCATCAGGAAAGACTTCAGGAAGAAATGATATTTGAGACAGTTTCAGTGTGAGAAGAATTTGCAGTAGGTAAAGGGCAAAATTTGGCAATCCAATTAGAAAAAATGCATAGGCTAAAATTAAAGTTAAAATAAATATGGAGTAGGAAAGTTTAGGGGTTTGTAAATTGTTTAGAATTTAAGGTTAGAAGGAAAGTTGAATGATGAGAAGTGCAAGAAGGTAGATAAGAAGTAGGTCATGGAGGGTCTTTGATGCTGGATGGAGTAGACTGGCTTTATTCATTGGTAAGTCACTGAAGAATTTAGAGCTGAGGTAGTTTATGTCCTGGCTTGCACGTTTAAAATATTAAACTGTCAGCAGTATTTGTGATTGAGAAAGGTACTAGAGTCAGGGAAGCTAGTTAGGAAACACTTCCAATGGTTAAGAGCCTGAACTGTTACTAGTAGCAGTGAGACTATAAAGAAAGAATGATTGTAATACTGAGAAGGTAGCATCAGCACCCAAAGGAAAATGATTCCTGATGCTTAGTTGGTGTCCTTTTGTCATAATCAGAAACAGAAAATTTAAATTTATCTATCAGAACAATTAGGTTTGAGAAAATGAGTTTAATTAGGGGGCATCTTCAAATGCAAACTAATATACTAGATAGATCATTTGAGTGAAAATAGGCTACAATCACCAATAAAGAAATGTGGCTTCTATGTTGTAGTTCAGTGGTTCTAAAATTATCTGGAAGTCTCATTAAAGCATGGACTTCTGAAACATGGTCCCAGAGTTTCTTGTGAAAAGAAGATTGTGTAGGTTAAGGTGTGGCCTGGTAATTGGCATTTCTCACATATTCTAAGGTGATGTTGCTGTTGCTAGTCAACAATGTGAAGAAGCTGTACTGTTCTGCCCAGCTAAGTGTACCTTGAGGTACAGGAGAAGCCTCTGAGGAGCCTTAAAAAGCACCACTCATACCACATCTATTACATAATTCAGGGTGGCTTTTTTCTCCCTTGGGTTTTTCAGATGATTTCCCATGAGAAACCAGACTGAAAACCATAGTCAGGTTTTCTGATATTTAAGAAATTAAAAGATTGGGTTTTATTTAAATTAAAAAAAAGTTTATAGCATTCTATCATCCATATAAAACAAATGTGTTCTTCCAAGTTTGCCATCTTAGCTAAGTGACTAGCTATGATATCTAGCATAGGCACACAATAGGCAGCTGAAATGTAGGACCAGCACCTGGAAAATAGGTTTGGATTGTGGCCATGCATTTGGACATGTTTCTGTAGCTTTATAAATGTTGAACAAATCCAGCATCAAATGAAAATCAGGAAGTTGTATATCGTCCAAATAAAGTGATTATTTTAAAAAAGCTCTTACTCTTTTCTGCCTTTGCTCATTTTATTTTTCTTGTTCAAGAAATTTGTTGTATATGCAGCCATGAATTATATCCTCCACAATCAATTGGTCCAAAAGATGCCATTATCTCCTTTTTTTTTTTTTTTTTTTTAATCTCCCTACATGTCACAAGATCAACTCAAATTTAGTGTTTTCCATTTATCTGTGAACATTTTGGATTTTAGGTCCGTTCATACAATTTGGATTTCTGACAAATAATATTGGCCAGAACTCATTAATATGTCACAAGGCATATATTACTCTTAAATGTAATCAGAACTTGATCCTGGTAAAATAAGGTCGGAGGAGGAACTAGATAAATTGTATGTTCACTAAACTGTCTATAGCAAAGCCATTTAGGAAAAAATCTTCAAATTTGATTTTACATATTTTCTTAATAAAATACTTTGTTATTTATAAATACATTTTTAAATTGATAGTATGAATTTTGATAGTCTTTGAGACATGTCTACAGATGTTGTACTGTTCTATGGTCTTTCTTTGATTTATCTGTTTGTTTTTATTAATAGAGAGCATTTCTTCCTGCAATTGAATCAAACTCCTCTGCTAACTAGTCTCTCTTACTTTGACTTGATATTGATGATAGGCTGATACCAAGTGTAAAGAGTAACAATTAAAACTGGGTTTGAGACAAATTTGAAAAACATTAATGCTTGAATATAGAAATGATAACAATATGACAAAAATAATAGCAGATACTCATGGACCTTACTGTTCCAGACACTGTTTTATGTATATTAGACATATTAATTCATTCATAAGACAAGCCCATGAAGGATGAGAAAACTGAGGCTGAGAGTAGTGACTTGTCTAGTGTCAAGAAGCTAGCAAATGGTAGGGATTGTAACCCACGTCTATCTTGATTCAAAGAAAATATTGATCATTATCCTAATATATTCATACTATAGAGCAAATATTACTCAATAATCATGTTTTCCTTGCTAGATAGATTATAAAATATAATAAACATAATAGGAACACCAACATATCTGCTTCAATATATGTATCTTGTCACATCTTAATATTCAGTTATTAAAACATTTATCACCTAGGGAAGTCCATGAAAAAAAATATTGTGAAATGAAGAGATGGGTTGGAAACCAGAGTTTAGGTCCAGGTCTGCTATACAGTCCCTATAGTAGATTAAAAAATAATGTACTTTGCTATGCCTCAGCTTTCTTACCTCAAAATGATGGTATCCAAGTTCTTTTAAGCTTCCAAATCTTATTAAATTTTATTTCTAACATAAAATGAAAAAGGAGCACTCTCTGTGAATTGTTTTATTCCCTGAATGCTATTGAAGAGTAGAAAAGTTATGATTTTTTTTTGTTGTTAATAAGAAAGCTGTGGCCCTGGCATGGTAGCTCAGTTGGTTAGAGTATTGTCTTGATGGGCCAATGTTGTGAATTCTATCCCTGGTCAGGGCACATACAATAAATGCATAAATAAGTGGAACAACAAATCAAATATTTTTTTTCTTTTTCTCCATTCCTCTCTCTAAAAAAGTCCTAATATAAGAGTTTTCTGATTATCTGGCATCTTAAAAGTATGGTTTATTATAAGATATGCAGACATATTTTAAAAGAGAGTTTTGTACAAGTTTTTGTATAAGAGTTTTTATACAATGCATATTACATTTTATAGAATAATATGTAAATTCATTTGCTTTCTATGCAAGAGGGATCCTGTTTTGCATTTCAGAATAAGAGCTGGGAAAACAATTTCCCTCTTATTGTTAAAGAAAATGGACTGTGAGACAGGAAGGGTCAAGGCTGAGAAGTAATAACCTCCATACCTGGGTCCAAAGATAACAAATGGCTGGATGTAACACTGTCTAATTTATAAGATGTTCAGGTTAACAGTAATTTGGGAATAGTTCTTTGTATCAGGGAAGAAAAGAAATATTCACTTGGAGGAATGCAAATGGAAAAAGATTTTATGTAAGAAAAAATTAGGGTTATTACTTACAAAATATAGCAATACAAAACACTGTCTTTTTAACAATAGCCTTGAAATTGGCTTTAGGAAGAAAAGTTAATTTTATTAAACTTACTGTGGATTGTGAGCTCCATACAGAGTCTATTTCTAGGGTCTTTCTTGATGCTTATACAAAGTCGAAGGTCAAATGTTCACACAGTTAATGAATTGTGACTATATTTAATATTTTAATACTGATATTAAGAAAGTGGGATGCATACAGAAGGGGTCAGCAGGATGAGAAGGAGTCTTAACCTAAGTCCTGTGAGGAAATGTTTAAAATTTTGGGAATGGTAGATGATGTGTTCAGGGAAACTAGAAAGCTGTTTTTGTATAGCCAAAGAATTACATCAAAGAGCTGGATGTATTTCTTATGAATTTTAGGCCTAGAACAAGAAAAAAAAATGGCATAATCTCCTCTGTAGGGGAAAGTATTTTGAAGGAAATAAGAAAGAGCAATCCCAATAGATGGCTCTGGGCTATTGGGATACCATGAAAGCTCTTAATTATAGACCTGCTAAGAGGGAATAGATTCAAGTCAAGAGTGTTGTGGAGGAGGTCCCAGCACTAACTACTCTTACATCTATTAGTGGTTTCTATTTATTTATTATTATCATTTTTGGCATTTAAGGATCATATAATTATGAATCAAGCATTTAACTTAGGACCAATAGCTATAGGTAATGAATAATGAGTAAGATCTTAATCAAAGAAGCATAACTAGTCTGATAAAATATTGCCATGTAAAGACTATCAAGTATAATGCTAAGAGTTATCACCTTTCAATAGTGGGGTGAGAGTGAGAAAGGCTTCTTACTTTGCTGTACTATCAATATTAGCATCCATCTTCTTTCTCATCATCATTAGCTCAGGAAAACAGACTCTGAATTGGAGATTAGTGGGCTGTGATCTTGTACCCAAGGAATTTCTCCCAGGACCACTCCCAGCAGCTGAGGAATAAGGTTTCCATTCTTTGAAGGAATATGGGTTGCAGATAACACCATCCAAAGTATTTATTTTTATAAAACTAAATTAAAATTTGACAATATTGTTCTTTACAAAAAAAACACGAAAGATCCTAAAATCATTTATTTTCAACCATTCTTCCAAGGTCACAGCTATCCATGTTATTTAGTTTTGTCCCAATGTTGATATTGAAGGTAACTGTTAACCATTTGACCCAGCTTTTTGGATAATCTAATGATGCTTATGATTTGACATTTTAAACAAGTTTTAAAAGTCAATTACCAACCCCTTTCTCTATGGTGGTTTTTACTCTTGTGAAATAATAATAACTATTTGGAACACAAGAAAATGTGACTGAACTGGAAGTTGGTCTGTAGCTATGGCTTCCTTTCTGTTATTACAAACATGAGTGGTATGTGATGATGCTGGCTTTGTGTAGTCATTTCCCTTCATTCCAGGTCTTCCTTTAGCAAAAATATTTGATAACATCATCACCTCTCCCAATAAGGGCAATTTCAACTTAAAAAGTAACACACACCAAGACTTATAGAAGAAAATGTATTGTGCTTACTCAAAAATTCACATTACCGTTAATTATTAATTTTAGCTCTGATTCTGGGTTACCTCGCTTATTAAATATGAAACATTGGGTAAATGTTTTGCCTTTTCTGAACCTTAATTTTCTCATCAGTAAAGTGAATATAACTTTGATTTCACATAGTTATTGTGAAAAATAAGTGAAAGTGGATTAGTAAGTGTTTGTGAAGCATATCACACAATCATGTAGGTGCTTGATAATTGTTACAGCCCATCTCCACTGAAGAAAGTGTATTCTGTGGACTGAGAAATAGCCCATTTAAGAGCTTAACAGTCCAGTAATGTGCATCATAATATTTGTAGATTATATACATTGACACATACGGAGGAAGGTAACTGTTTAAGGAAATATTCCACTACCTTTTCCTGACTTGGATTTGTCTTAATCTGGCATCCCAGGAATTTCCCCCATCCTGAATTCCATTCCATCAGCTGGCAGAGTTTACTCACAGTCACACATGGCTGCAGCCTCCACAGTGATCAGGGAACTGGAAGCTCCATTAGAATAATTGGTCTATGAACACCAAATCTTTTCAGAGGCACCTCAGTCATATTTAATAGGGGGCAGTTTAGTAGCATTCTGAGGTCTCTGAGTAGTCTGAATTATGCTTTATCTATATTTCTGTCCACAGAGATAAGAGTGCTTATCATATTGAATAAATAAATTCTTTGGTGTATAAAATTCTATACTGATAGGTACTATAAATTCCCTAAATGAAGCAGTTAAAGTTTAGTGAAATGAGAGCTAGACTGAACCTACAACCTGGTCATGCCCCTTCTAAGCTTAGTGATCTTGGTATGTCAACTTATTGAAACTCATCAACATGAAAGTGGTATAGTAATACTTACTTTAGCATGGTGGGTGTGGCTCAGTGTTGACCTATGAACCAGGAAGTCATGGTTTGATTCTGGGTCAGGGCACATGACTGGGTTGCAGGTTTGATTCCTAGTAGAGGATGTGCATGGGGCAGCTGATCCATGAATCTCTCTCATCATTGATATTTCTCTCTCTGTCCCTCTCTCTTCCTGTCTGAAGTCAGTAAAAATATATTTTTAAATATATTTTATGGCTTTGCAAATGAAATGAGATAAATATTTATACACGTGAAAATAAAATGACGTGAGCATTTGTGAAATACAAGAGCATAAAAGTACGTATGCGGAGATATTCTTACTAGAGGTGAAGTTCCAAACGCATATAAGGTGCTCCCTTCCAAAAGGCAGTTTTTCTACTGATTCATGCAGAGCTCCCCACTGACTACAAGGGCAGTTTCCAAAAAAGAGTCTGAGGCGAAGCTTCATCTCTGGCTCACTGGGAAAATTGTGCTTCAAAGGAAGAAAGAGGTTGACAGCATACTGAATTTTCTTGCCTAGAAAGGTAAGAATGTTCTGTGTGGAGCCATCTATAATAGACAAAACTTTTGACATTGATTAAGATTGACACATCAGATCCTGACAAGTTATGCAGGAGGAAGAACATGGGACAACGAACCGTTGGTATAATCATGCTTCTGGGGCTGGCTCAGAGCATGCAGCTCTGCCTAGAGCAGTTGCCATAGCAGACAAGACATTTGTTTCTATATTTCTTTTTATATTACATGCAATTGATGCTAACCCTCTTATCTCCTCTGGCAAAGCTCGGGGATTAGCTTTTGAAATTGTTATCAGAAATTGCCATGCTATCTTTTCTCTTTTCTCTTTCCTCCTTTCTTTTTTGTGAATTTTTCTTTTTGGTGAATTTTTATGCTGAAGAAAATATGAAAGGAGAAATTATCAGTCTACAGGATGCCATAAAAGAAAGCACCTTATTTATGGCTTTTAAATGACAAGTCCTGAAACTGCTTTGAATCCACACAGCTTAAAAGGTTGGTATTAAATATGACCTTTGATTTCAATGGTCTCAAGCTGAAACCTTCACTTAGTCTGTGCAAATTGTACTGTAAATTATTGGCCCAGTTCATTGCATTTTGAAGCATCTAGGGAGAAGGGGCGGGCAGACAGCAGCAAAGACTATTTCTTGTCACCTGCAGGCTTCAAAATAACAAGTAATTTGAATTTAACCATTTTTCTCCCCATACCATTTTTACATTACTCCTTTAAATACCATTTTTTTCCTGAAAGCAACTGACTGAGCTAACTCAGGCCTTGACATTTTGTGGCAAATCCCTTCTCTGTTCCAATCCTCAGTTTCCAAATCTGTACAATGACATTGCCAGTCTAGATGACAAGCATTTTTGTTTCCACCTCTAAATCTTATGACTGTGTAACCTTCTTGTTTAGTCTGTGAAAGAATAAGTGTTCATCATGGCAACAGCCCAGCAATTTGCAATTAAAAAAATAATAATAATAATGGAAAGAGCATCAATGTGTCTGAGATCTCAGTATTTAAAGGTAGGCCCTGCTGTGCAAATCTGTATAAATGACAGCATTACAACGTGAAGAGGATGCATTTACAAAATAACTTAGGCACAACAGAAGTTAAATTGCAAATTATGTGTTGCCCCAGTTGCACAATGGGCTATTTGGGGGAACACTGTAGGCTGTTTAATGTTCCTGTGTATAACGTGGGAGACTTCAATTTGGAGCAAGAGTTTGAAGTATTCTTGTTTCTTTTAAAATATGCTGCTATGTGTGGTTTATTATATTCTTTGGAAGGAAAAAAAAAGAATTTTATATTGTGACTTTAAAAAAAATTTGGAAATTACCAGGCTGCAAATCGTATTCTTTATTTAGAATTAAAAAAGAAAAAAAGATTTAGTGGCATCACCACCTCAGCTGTGATTGATTTCATGTGTCCGGAACTGATCGTTGGTCCCACGTACACTCAGTTCATTGTCTTTTCCTTTTCAGTTAAAGGTAGCTCTATCCTTCCAGTAGGTTAAAAAACAAACAAATCACAGTAAGAGTCTTGAAATCATCCTTAAATTTTCTCTCTTTTTACACCCCAGGTATAATCTGTTAGGAAATTCTTGTGGCTCTATTTTTTCCCAAACAGAAGCATCATCTGACGACTTCTTACTTTGTCCACTGTTTACACACTTCCATACAATTTGCCCTTCTTCCCTAGAGTACTCTAATAGCCATTGAGCCGGTCTTCTGTCTTCTGGCTTCTACCATTATAGCCTAATCCAAACAGCAGACAGAGTATCCTTCCAAACTATGTGAGTCATCTCAGAGTACCTCTACTTGAAACTCTGCAATGTTTCCCCTTTCAGTTAAAGGCAAACATCTTTACAATGGCCTCATGGGATCTGATACCTCCTTTCTTTGTTGCCTTCCTCTTTGCTTATTTCTTTCCAGCCACCCTGACCTCCTTGCTGGTCTTTGATTTTATCTAACCTGATGAATCTCTGAATCTATTAAAAATTGTAGTATCTCCCCAACATATCTCAACATCTTATTCTCATTTATATTTTAGATACAATTTAGTTTCTCTAGTTTAACATTTATTACATTTATTGTCTTTTTTTCTACTCTCTACAACAATATAAAATCCATGAGGACAAAGATTTTTATTTTTCTTCCTTGCTATATCCCAATATGTAGATCAGTGCTTTGTTCAGAAATAATGACTAATAATTATTTGGTTTAATTCTATGATAGTTACCAAGGTCAAGCCGAAGTTTTTACCACATAACTTTTCTTGCAATTGTCACTTATGTTCAGCTTCATACAATCCTAGGAGGCTATGCATTCTTCCATCTGCTATCTGTGACTGTAGTGCTGACTATTCTAAAATTTTATGAATATGACACACACAAAATAATTTCCTTCTTAGAGCTCTCTCCAAAGCCTCTTGTATTACCAGATTCTTCCAGTTGTGTGGGGAACTACTGCCTGTTCTGTGTGAGCTCCATCCATTGTTTCCAGTGGCTTTCCCACCACCAGCCTTGGGGGATTTCCTCTTGCTCATGTGCAGGTCAGCACCCATCCATCTACTTAGAGGGCTGTGCAGAAATTTAATTTTCTTCCTCCTCTCTGGTCCTCTGCCCTGCAGTTATAACCACCTTGGTTCCCTGACCTCCAATTTCTGTTTCCTGAATTCAGTGAGTTTGTGGACTGTTCAAGTTCTTCCCTTCTGTGCTGCTGTCTAGAAACTTCCTCCTGCAGCCATGGTGATCACGCTCACTGTGTTTGTTTCCCTTCTTTCAAGGGTGAGATTTGTTTGCTGCATATTTTCCAAAGTCTGAAAACCATTGTCTGGCTTCGGGTTGTTTAAGGTGGGAAGGTAAGTGTAGTCACTGTTACTACACAGAAAGAAGCCTAGTTTTAAACCACCGAAGCAAAATCTCTGTTTAAAAAATATATTTAAGTAACAAATAACACAGTAATTAATAGAATATAACAGTATAACTAATTTTCACATTTAGAATCTGCAAATATTCAGCAGAAAAACAATATATTCTTAGTCAACTGGTTTAAGTTCTAACTCCATCCATTGCATTGTTTGACCTTGGGCAGGTCACTCTGAATTTTAATTTCATCATCTGTTCAGGTGCAGAATAGAGATACTGCAGCTTTATCACAAGTTACATCAAGGATTAAATGTGGTCATGGACAGAAATGTCCCTATCTCCAAAATCCTGTATTCATAATGAAGGGATATTCTTATTGTCCTTCTCATCATCTGTCAAACTAGAAAATTCAGAATGATTGAACATTTCTTCTTATTCATTTTATACATATTTATCCATATTAAGTTATATAGATAAGATTATGTTCTATTTTGATATAATGTGTGTCAGGATTGATTTTCACTTTATAACAACAAAAATCGATAGTACTAGTGGTTTAAACAATATAAACATTTATTTCTACATAAAAAGCTCTAATGGTATACAATCATAGCTGATATAGATTTTCAGAGGACACTGGAGATCCAGGTTTCTATTTTGCTACTTTTCCTTTCTCAGTGAGAGCTTTCATCACTCTTTGATTCAAGAAGGGTATGGGGATTCTAACCATTACATTTACATCCCATGATGGCAGCATGAAGAAGCAGAGGATAACAAAATGCTTTCCTCCAAGACAAATCAGCTCATTTTAATAAGCTTTTCTGAGATTCCTATAACATACTTTTGTTTATATCCTATTAGCTCTACTTTAGACAGATAGCTACATCTAGTTACAAGAAAGATTGGTAAAGGACGTCTTTTGTTTATTTTTTTTTTATAATGTACCTATTTAAGAATATGTATTTTGTTACCAAAGGGAAAAAATAAGAATGCTGAGAGGCAACTTTCACTTTTTACCACATAAATTTTCTTTAGGAACAAGGGAGTCTCTGAACTCATTCAATATAAGCTTCTTCATAAAGTATACTGTATACTTGTACTCTTATGTATGCACAGCGATGCACTCATAGGCAAATAGCTTGGTTAGGATAGTCTAAAATCTATTCTGAGGGCATTGCCCAAGGAGGTTTCTAAATCATGTTTTGAGCTGTGGTGGTTGAAATCTTTGGGATGCATTCTATGGAATATCATGACAGCCATTGCACTCATCTTCGGAAATAGCTGATTCTGTAAGTTACATCAAAACATTTTTTTATAAATCAAATTATCCCCCCAATGATAAACAAAAACTTCAAAGGTTTCCTTTTCATTCCTTGATGGTTTTTAATCAGAACTCTTGAAACTCTATCTTTAAGATTTTCTTGACTTTCTCCACCTCTGTCTAATAGCCAATGAGCTGTGTAAAGGGATGCTTTATGCACCAAGAAACATACTATTTAAAGGAACTCTGGGATCCTGAAATGAATCCTTTTTAAAACAAAAAACATTTTTGCAGTGAAAATAATTACCCTATAATTTATCTGCCTTAAGTGGTATTTTCCTATGTTTAGTTTTGTGGATGTGGTTTGTGCTGAATATCCCTCAGGCGCTTCCACTTCAGCGTGTCTGAAATGGTGGCACAGAGCCCAGTTAGAAGCCTATGGCTGTGTCTTGACACCAGTTTCTCTCCATTCTAATTCATCAGACACTCTAATGCCAGAGAAATCATTCCTCAAAGACAAATCCACTCATTTCACTGCCCTGCTAAAAGCTTCTGCAGGATCCCCATTGCTTGCTGGGTAAATGCCAAGCCCTTTAACAGAGCACTGATGGACCTTGACATTTTGGCCCCAAATGTTCCTCCAACAACATCTCCTGCCATTCCCCTCTACATACCATATGCTCCCAGCACACTTCACTTCTCCCACTCTCCAAATACACTGAACATTTCATTCTTCTCTGCATTTGCTTTTGGCTCTGCCTGGATTGTTCTGTGTCCCACACCTCTTCTACCTGAGTAATTTCTTGTTCTGCAAGCCCCAACTCTAATATCTTTATTCCAGCTCCACAAAGAAAGTCAGTCATCTGTCCCTTTATTTCCACAGCCATATGTTCATGTCTGAGAATACTAGTTACATTTTATTGTAATTATCGTTATCTGTCTGTCTTCACAACTAAATTTTAAGTTTAGACTCCATGACATAAGAAAGCTTTCTATAGTGTGAGTGGGTAACATTTTGGATGTTTACTAAATGCCACATTCTATGTTGGAAGATGCTAAGGAGCTTTCTCATGGCCATACTGCCAATAAAGTCAATAGTTGGATTTAAACTCATGTCTGATACCAAAGCCTAGATATATTTTTCTTAATATAACATGCTCTGAATGCAGATTGGTAAAGTCATGGTAAAAAACAGTATAGAAGTTCCACAGAAAATTAAACATGGAACTGCCTTATGATCTAGCATTTCCACTTCTGGATACATATTCAAAGAAACCCAAAATTCTAATTCAAAAGAATATATGTATCCCTGTGTTCATTGCAGCATTATTTACAATAGCCAGGCTATGGAAGTAACACAAGTGCCCAATAGACTAGTGGATAAAAAAGCTGTGGTACATATATACAATGAAATAGTCCTCAACCATAAAAATAAATAAATAAAAGCTTACCATTTATGATAGTATCGATGAACCTCATATTATTCTAAGTGAAATAATCCAGTCAAATAAAGGCAAATTCCATATGATATTACTTATATGTGGAATTTAAATAACAATATAAACAAGCAAACATAACTGAAAAAGACTCAAATACAGAGTGGAAATAATTACCCTGAATTTATCTTCCTTAAGTGGGATTTTTCTTAAGGCAGATAAATAACAGGGTAATTATCTGAGGGTTGCCAGAAGGTAGTGGGGAAAATGGTAAGGAGATTGAGAAATTCAGATTAGTAGTTACAAATAGTCATGAGGTATAAAGTACAGCAAAGGAAATATAATGAATGATATTGCATTCATTTGATGGTGCTAATTGTGTATTGGAAATATCAAAGCGATCACTTTTTTTATTTTTTTAATCTTCACTGTTGGAAGTATTACCTATGTCCTTCATTCTCCCTCCTTGACCTTTCCTAGCCCCATCCCCTGCCTGAGGTCTTCACTCCCCTGTTGTCTGTGTCCCTGGGTTATGCATATATGCATAAAAGTTCTTTTGTTGATATCTTCCCACCTACCTACCCACCCTCTCCTATCTTCCCTTTGAGATTTGACAGTCTTTCCCATGATTCTATGTCTCTGAATCTATTTTGTTCATCAGTTTAGTTTGTTCATTAGATTCCAATTATAAGTGAAATCATGTGATATTTGTCTTTCTCTGCCTATATGGTTAGCATAATACTCTCCAGGCCTCTCCATGCTGTCTCAACGGGTAAGAGATCCTTCTTTTTTACTGTTACATAGTATCCCATGGTGTAAATGTACCACAGCATTTTTATACACTCATCTACTAAAGGGGATGAGCTTTTAAAGTATATGATTGTCTAATTACTATGCCGCATACCTGAAACTAATACAAAATAATATTGAATTTAACTGTAATTGAAAACATAAAAAATAAAATTAAAAAACATGCTTCATCCTTGGAACTTAACACCATGATTGATATCTGACACATGAAAACAATATATAATTGAGTTTAGACTGTCTCCAAAAACTACAGTCACCTTGAAAATTTCCCACCGCTGCCAAAACCAGTTTGGCTCAATGGATATAGCGTTGGCTTGGGGACTGAAGGGTCCCTGGTTAGATTCCGGTCAAGGGCATGTACCTTGGTTTCCAGCATATCCCCAGTAGGGGGTGTGCAAGAGGCAGCTGATCAATGACTCTCTCTCATCGATGTTTCTAACTCTCTATCTCTCTCCCTTCTTCTCTGTACAAAATCAATAAAATACATATTTTTTTTTTAAAGAAAGAAAATTTCCTACCGCTAAGTTTAGTATGAAGGAAGTTCTAGAGGCAATTTCTCAAAGGTACCTTCTCTACAGTATTGTGTAGAGAGAGGACAGTACTTTAGAGTTAAATGTGACACTTTTTCAATTAAATATTAATCTGTTGCCCTGGCCAGTGTGACTTAGTTGGTTGAGTGTCCTCTTGTGCACTGAAAGATTGCCTATTCCATTCTTAGTCAGGGCATATGCCCAGGTTGCAGGCTTGATCCCCAGTGGCATATGTGTAGGAGGAAGCAAATGGATGTTTAGCTTTTATATCAATGTTTCTTTCTCTTTTCTCTCCCTTCCTTCTCTATAAAAATCAATAAAAATCTTTTAAAAATAAATATTAATTTGTTATTTTATTTTCCCCACCAAGTATTTGTTTCAATAGCATTGAGGGAGGTTTTTCAAAGTAAAGAAATAAAAATTACAGATGGGCTCCACATTATCCACCCTACCTTATTGAAAATATTTTTGTTCTTTGTATTTTTTTAATGTATTGATACAATAAATATTATTGACGTTATATGTTTGTGAAGACTTGTGATAATGGTTTAGAAATATTTACTTACTAATGTATCTCACAATTAAGTGCTATTAACACCATAATCAATAAAGAAATTTAAAAAATAATAAAATAAAATAAAAGCAAAAAATGAAGTAGAAGACATAATTAGAGAAGTATATTTATACTTAATTGAATGGTCTCAATATGATGGATGTAAATATGAGATATATTTAAGTTTTGTTTTGATTTGTTCTTCCTCTCACTACTTTTAAATTTACTCTGTCAATTCTCCCTTTCCTGCTTCTTAATGAACTTCTGGGTAGATTCCATGATTCTTCAACTGCTTGGCACATTTTAACATAAAATTGTAAACTCATTTATGATTTCAGCCTATTGCTTTTCTATTTTGGAGACTAAAACTAAGATCCTTTGCTATTACCTATTCTTGGCCTAGAGAGTTTGGGAAAGCAGAGATCTACTTATGACTAGACACATGACTATAGTAGAGTGGTGTCGGTGGCATTGCTTTGGGTTAGTGTGCTTCTAATGCAGTGGTCTCCATAGAAGCAATATGCATGGTTTTCTTGGAGTAATGTTCAGTTTCCAAGGACACACTCTCAGAGGGCCAACTGTGTTTCCAATTAACTCCATTAATGGTAGACAATTATAACAATTTCTCTGGATAAAGTATCCCATTTTTGCCCAAGCCAATGTGACCTTCAGCATGTAGACCCAAAAAGAATCCAGAGGTCTTCTATGCCTTCCAAGGGATTGCAGAGACAGATGAAGTGTCTGTCTCGCCATATTCTTTTCTTACTACATTATCTTTTTCATGATTTATTCTAGTTGAAAACCTAATTTCCAAATCTCTGAATCTGAAGTGAATACCATTTCTTATATTCTCACAAGCCCAAATGTCAGATGACACAAGACACATTCTTCTAAGAATTCTTGAATCACTTCTTTAGTACACTATCAAGACAAGAGGACTTATTTGCTTAATTTTGCAAGCATTTAGTCAGAGAATAAGAAGCCAATCTCTTTTTGGTAGGAATTTGAACCCCGCACATTTGGCTTTAAGGAAGGATGACATTCCAAAGCCAGACATAAAAATTCTATTTGCCTTTCCTCTAGCATTGTTATTCGAACCCCTAACCTATCGCTGTTTTTGAAAACTATGCTATGTTAGCAATCTCTTGCTATATCCTCCATTTTTCATCTTCTCATATATGATTAGATCTTTTTGTTGTATATTTTACTTTTCTTTCAAGAGCCCATCTTCCACCTGAAATATTCTTATGTATCTCCAAATAACAATGAATCCAACTCTTCTAACTTTCTATGTGTCTATTATTTTCTTATGATCTACAGTTGACTAGACATTATTATTCAGTGATCTTTAAAACATAGCCAATTCTTTTATGACTTGTGGTACTTCTAAGAATGTATTGTTTATGTTTGTTTATATGTTTTTTTTGCTTTGTTGGTTTATATGAATTTATTTTTTTAGAATTTATCTTGTGACATATAAATATTCAATCCAGTTTTCATACCATTGGTTACAGAAGGATTTAAAGAGATTCATTTTTAATGACATTAAGGTGTAAACATTTTACACTTCCAAAATATATATGAATTTGTTAAATATCAAACCTATAATGGGAACAGTTTTTTAAAGGTTATATATTAAAATTCTTTCTAACTTTACTACTGTCTATTTAAAAATCTAAGTGCCAACTACAGAGAAACCACAACAATAAAACTCTTTATGCATAAGAAGTGCCTTGGATATATCTTTTTATATCATTTAAATAAGTGCTAAAACTTGGCAAAGGATCCAAAACCAATTAGATTATTGATATTGAAGGTATGTCCAAATGTAAGAGGTTATCAGGAATACAATTTTTAAAAGAATACATTTTAATAAGTAATTATTCTTGGTAAATAGAAGAAAAGAATATTGTTCTCGATAGGTTCTAAGCATATATTCCATATCTGAAAATCAATGTGCATGAACACAAGGGTGTTACTAACCAAGTCATTAATTACTGCCCTGCTTGTTTTTCTGTTGTGAAGGCTATTCATTTGCTGTCTTTAACAAGTAGTAATAACTCTAATAAGTTAATGAGACATCAGTTAAATAAATGTGGTTTTAAGTTAGTAAAAATCTACACATGATTTTAATGAGCTTTTACACTAATAGAGTTTCTCTATTTATGGGTCAATAGTGGTGATATACTTAGAGCACATGTGTCAAACACAAGGCCCGCAGGCCAAATCCGTCCCGCCAGGCCTTGCAATGTGGCCCGCACCACGCTGTCATCACTGCACTCCGCTGCGTTTCCATCACAATGACAGTTTATGACTGTTCAGTAAACCATTCGGCCCGCGATTTAGGCTGGATTTTAGATTTTGGCCCCTTCTCTGATTGAGTTCGACACCCCTAACTTAGAGGAAGGAATATAAGATTGGGTTCCAGGTCCAGCTCTGTGGTTTACCAGATCTGCAGCCAGAGTTAAGCTATATCAGCTCTCTAAGCCTTAGTCTCAATGCTTACCCCAAGGAGTTGTGGTGAGGCTCACGTGAGATAATAGACATTGATATTGTGTGTGTTTTTAAATGTGTTATTTAAATGCATGAAGATAAAATTTATAAATCTTTGAAGTACTTATAATTTGATGACATATTTTAGCTTTATTTTTAATCCTTTTCAACATATCTCGATTTTAATTTCTTTTCTATTCACCCATTCATACAAGGAATATTATTGGCCATATTTTATGTGTCAAACCCTATGCTAAACTCTGTTCAGCTACTTGAGTCCAAGTACTCTTCGTTAATTCCCCAAGTGTTAACCAGCTAACTTGATAAACAAATATATACTAATGGCCTTCTCTAGATGACCTTTTCACAATAAACAGAGTATATGGGAAATATCCTTATCCATTCATTTCTTGTTCTTCTAGTATTAGTAGGAGTCTATTATTGACCTCTGGTCAATAATACAAAGTGGGGGGGGGAAGTAAGTTTATAGTTTTGTTTTTTTTTGTAAGGAAAATAGTAGAGTAATTAATGTATAATAATTCAAGACTAAATTCTGTATTTAATCTACTCACAACTGAAAACTTACTTTTGCCCCATCCTGTGTAACACACTAAACCTTTCTTTGACATCAAGGAAACTGAAGGACCATAGACCTTTAAAGAGACAACTACATGTATGTTGGTATAAAGAGTCTATATAAAATCCCCTCACCCTCAATGTTCCTTATTCCAGTTAAATGGGGAAAACAGAGAGGGAATATGTTCTGTTCAGGATCACATAACATACTACAGGTAGAGTTTCTTTCTCCTTTTTAAATACTCATTGACCCTGTAATTTACATTTAGAGGCTTTGATAATTGCTGGCATGTGAACATGCTACAGGGATTAGTGAATACATGAAGGGAAAATACTTTCAGAATTTATTTGGCCTCCTTTGTTGAAGTTTTCTAGTCTAACATGTATATCTCTACAGTCTGATATTTTGCCACATTAAACTGGAGAAGAAAATGTGGTCTACAGTAAGTGTCTTTATTCCAGCTTAATTAGCATTTTCATTTTCATTATGACTTTAATATCAGTGTGTTCTAAAGCATGAGTAATTTCTATTGCTTTCTTGATTGGTCTCTTTAGCATTGCTGTTTCCTAGATTTAGGAGACAAGCCATTCATCTCTAAAGAAATTGACTTATAATCCTGCAACCAGTATACATATACAGTTGGCTTTTGACATATACATTATTGTTGTCATCAACCAAGAAAATACTCTTCATTCTATTTGTATTGTGATATTTTTATTCATGAACTTAAGAGTACATAATATAATTACTTTCAAAGAGAGGGGGGGAAAGGGGGCAGTTAGATCTCCAAATAATTAGACTGCCTTTTTCTTCATCTTTCCAGATTGACAAGAAATATTTTTGTTTGCATTTTATAATAGCCACTTATAAGAATTAGCTTTTCATAAGAAATAGCTTTCCATTATTTCTAAACTTTACGCACTGATTCTCAAAGTAATCACTGATAAGGTGGACTGTCTATATTCTGAAGAAAGGCAATAATACATCTGATCTCCATCTGTCTGCTGCCTTCAGAAAGCTACTCACTATTTTCAGACAGTGCTGTGTTTTTAAATCCTAATCCCACCTTCATTCTCCCCACCAGTAAAACAAGGCATAAGAAGTCTCAAGTATGAAATACTCCAGATCTAATCTACATCTTATGTGAAATGTTAAGGTGGATGAATAGAGAACAAGTGGGAGGGAGCACAATTGGGTGTACTTATTGCTCCATTTTCCTCCCCAGCTTGTAAGCATTCTATTTTAGGTTCAGAGGCTCCTATATTTAAAAGAGATCTTAGAGACTATTCTGTTTGTTTGTTTGTTTGTTTGCTTATTTGTTTGTTTTTAGTCTTCTTCCCCATTTTACAGATTAAAGTGAATAAGGCCAAGAAAGGTCAAGTAAAATCTCAATATTTGAAATTTTAATTAGCATTGTGACTGACTACAGCTGGTTTCCATTTGTAATTTTCTTGATACTGTGCTGAAACAAGCTTAGTTTACTACTGAAGTTGATTCAAATTTATCTAAAAGCACTTGAGTAAAATTCTGGGAGGTGGATGGGTGGGAGGTAATCCACCAAAGACCTTATAGGCATACATGCATAACCTATGGACACAGATAGTGGGGTGGTGAGGGCGTGGGACATGGGGTGAGGGTAGGCTGGATGAGGTCAATGGGGGAAGAGGGAATATATGTAATACTTTAAACAATAAAGAATAAAAATGGAAAAGAAAAGAAAGAAAAAGAAAAAAAGAAGAAAGAAAGAAAGAAAGAAAGAAAGAAAGAAAGAAAGAAAGAAAGAAAGAAAGAAAGAAAGAAAAAGTGTGGACTTAAAAAAAAGCATATGTGTAAAATTTTTCCGAATAGAAAGCTTACAAAAGTTGTAAATCATCTGTTAGACTATAGACTATAAAACTATTGCCTGGTGATGAACACTTAAAGAGTAATAAGATTTCTGCCTCTGAAAGTAACCAAAGAGGGCTTCAGTAAAGCAATATAAAATTTTGTATTTGAGAATCAACATTAGCATGTTGCTCATATTTACCTCTTCATTAAAAGTAACTAAGGTTTTCCAAAAAATATCTCAGTTGTTTACATATGTCTGGCTATTTGAGTAGTGAAGATATTGGTTATTATAAGTTTCAGGAATTTGGGGGACATCAGGTCTAAAGAATTGATTTTTTTTTTTTTAACTTGGCTGGTGTGGTTCAGTGGAGTGTATGTTGTCCCATGCTGGTTCAGTTCTTGGTCAGGGCACATGCCCTGGTTATGGGCTCATTCCCTGCTAGAGAATGTGCAGGAGGCAGATTGATATTCTGCTCTCACATCAATGTTTCTCTCTTCCTCTCTCTCTCCCTCTTCCTCTCTTTCTAAAGCATTAAAAATCTAAAAAAAAAAAAAGGACCTGGACCTGATTTTAAAAATTGTATTATATTCCCAATATCTCAATTTCAACTCAGTTTTCTTTTCTTTCTTTTTAAATTTTTTTTTTTATTTTATTGATTTTTTACAGAGAGGAAAGGAGAGGGAGAGAGAAACATCAACCAGCTGTCTCTTGCACACCCCCTACCGGGGATGTGCCTGCAACCAAAGTACATGCCCTTAACCGGAATCGAACCTGGGACTTTTCAGTCTGCAGACCTGCGCTCTACCATTGAGCCAAACCGGTTTCAGCAATTTCAACTCAGTTTTCATTTCCAATATCTTTACCACTGCATTTTAGACTCATAGATTCTTAATACCTAGAACAGCTACTAGAGGTAACATAACATCTCAATATTTACAAATTTAATGAGCATTATTACTGATTTTAGTTTGTTTATCTATTCAGTGGTTTTTCACCTTTAATATGCAATTTCATTTTTACTCAGGTTATCTGTTAGTGAATAAATATTAACTCAATAAATTAAATAGAATTGTATATTGTCAGTTTTAAAGGCCATTAATTCCCTAAGGGCCATCAGTGAACATTTTACTTCTAATTTGGTGCTTTAAAATATTGTCTTCAAAAAACTGAATGCTCTCTCCTAATCTTATTTTTGTGCTTAATTTACTTAACATGTCTTCTTACCATAATGTAAATATTTAGCTCTTTGTTTTTGAAATTGATGTATTTTTTCTGGATTAGCTTTGGGTTCTTCCTTCTATTCAAAATTTATAACAAAGCTATAGAATTAAAAAGTCTGTTTACAGAAAATATGGAGATATTATAAAAGCTGAAATTAAAAAGAGCCTGAGTACCTTTGTAGGTTGTCATTGAGAACACTCTGCAGGAAATTGTGAAGGACATAATCTTCCTCCTCTCATGAGCATCCTCATTGTGCTGTCCTGATTGGTCAGCATGGGCACTAAGGTGGACCTTATATAGTAAAGAAACCGGCAGCTTTCCATCTACTGTTTTCAAATGCAAGAAACAAGAAGTATCTTATGATTTCTATGGTGCTCACCTCAGAGTAGTTTGTAAAAGGTTGGCAATAAAGGAAATAAATACACTGCTCTTCAAAATGACATTATAGTTATAGTTAAATTTCAGGTAATGCAGGCTTAGTTGCATCTCCAATGAAAAAAACTCTAACTGAATGTTAAACATTTTTAAAGATTAGTAAAGGAAAACATAAGCTACATATTTAAAACTGGTTTCCTGGTCCTGAGGTTAATAGTGACTGTCCATAGTGTTTTATGTAGGTACTCAGAAGAATACAGAAATAAAAACAAAATTGACATTAAAATATAGGTTTTTGTTTTTTTTTTCATATTAGGACTTTACAAAAAGTTTTATTGAGAATTGCACATGCACTCAAAATAGACTGTCCTTGGCCAATTCACAACCAATAAGAACAGCAATTGTTATTATTTTTAGATAATTAGTTCCAAGGGAAATATTTTTAAAAGTTACTTTCCTAGGATTGCTAGTAATTGGACAAAAGCAGAAACCCAAAGATCCCATATCTGATCTCTACTCTTAAAGCAGAATCCATTCAGTAGAAACTGATTTTTTTTTCCCCCTAAAGCTCAGCCTACAGTCATATTAAGTTATTTTTTTCTAGAACTAGTGCTTACTTTATATATTTCAAAACTAGACATTTGTCTGTGCAAATGTAGCTTCTAAAATTAATCTATAATTGTACTCCGTAGCCTAGTTTGTATTAAGGAAAGAGTTCTGTCAAATTGTCACAGATAACTAGACTCAAAATGGGGAAGAGAATGTTATAAAATGCTGTCAAGTTTACTTTGATGGCTCACATTTAGAGTGTTATTCCTGAAGGAAAGTAAGAAATGTGAAGCCTAGAATGTTTTCATTATTAATTCCAGCTATATTTGACATTCTTAATGGCTAGATAAATTGCTAACCATCATCATGTATGGATGAGACTTTTTTTTTTTATCTCTTGGCCAATTTAAAAATTCTTCTGCACCATCAAGTATTGTTACATAATAAGCTCTAAATAGTAGCTTAAAAAGAATGGTGGCATTTTATCTCTCTATTGTTTATAATGATCTCTCACTTTCCCAGTTCTACATTTTGCTCTCTTCTAACATTCCCATTTAAAATCTGTGCCTGAGGCATTATAAAATGTGGTACTCAACAAAGCCTTTATAAAATAATCTAATTTTTTTAAATACAACCTTTGAAAGAGCCTTTTGCTATCTTTTACAATTAATTAACTCTAATTTTTCTCTTTAAACATTTAAATGGTATCTGCTTTAGTTGAAATAAAGCCTTTATAAAAATTTAAGTTTAAGACTAATCATAAATTAAATGTAAAAGAAGAATTTGTTTTATTCTTGCTTCAGAATGAGTACTGTGGAGGCCTTTTAGAAATAGATAAGCAAACTGTGGACTCTGCTGGTCATATGTGGGACAGTGAGAAATCTAAAAGCTATCTATAATAATAAAAGTGTAATATGCTAATTAGACTGTGTTTCCTTCTGGATGAAGCGGGGCTGAGAGGGAAGCCTGGGTCCCAGGTGCCAGAGGGAAGCTGGTGCATGCAGCCAGGGAAAGGAAGGCCTACTCTTGCACCAATTTCATGCATCGGGCCTCTCATGTTATAGAAAATGATCAAATTCTTTACTAAAAATCATACATGTTGCTTTTAAAAAATGTCTCATGATGATTATGGTGAATTCAATGGAGATCTGATGAGCTTTTAAATATAGTACTGATTTTTAAATTGTTAAGAAAGGTGCATTTCTATCATTGTCTTCACAGGGAGGGAAATGACACCTTCTCCAGATACAACTCTATGATATTCATGAATAGAAACAGGAAAAAGTCCACCAATTATTCAGTATTTTATTTTTAGGATGCTAAAGATATAACTGTGCGAAAATATGCCTATCTGGGTATATCCTGATGTATAAAGCTGTGAAGAAAAGTTTTATCTAGCATAATATGAATGGGTAACTCTAAGGTATTTTCAGTGTCAGCTAGACTCTAGACCACCTGTGTAAAACACAAGGCCCGCGGGCCAAATCCGTCCCGCCAGGCCTTGCAATGTGGCCCGCACCACGCTGTCATCACTGCACTCCGCTGCGTTTCCATCACAATGACAGTTTATGACTGTTCAGTAAACCATTCGGCCCGCAATTTAGGCTGGATTTTAGATTTTGGCCCCTTCTCTGATTGAGTTCGACACCCCTACTCTAGACCATACTTTTATTTCACAAGTGTTTCCAGGGTTCCATAAGTCCCATCAAGCTGATTCATTCACTTAGGTTACCACCTGGTCCCTCTAAGCACATGCCTTTACTATCCTTGCACTGGATGGGACATACTAATCTCTGGGTCAGTGTGTTGGAAAGGCCCGGCTCACTCTCATTAAGCACATACTTTGGCATTTTGGGAAGACCACAAGGTAATCATATGGACTAAAATTCTTGTTATCCATTCTATGATCTTCTTACCTATTTGAGTACATTTCTGCTTTGCATAAATCAACTTAAAGTACTAATAGAAAGTACTATAAAAGCATATCTCCATTCTAAAATTCTCAAAGTTTATTTTAATAATTTTGTGAGGAAGAACACAAGTCCAATGCAATGTGAGTTGTGAGGAGTTCAGATATTGTTTGAGAAAGAAATATTCTGATTTTCTTTTTACAATATACTACACACATCTACTGGCCCGGTGTGGACCGTCTACAGAAAGGAAACTTGAGAAAGTCTATCACTGCTGTTTTCTCACTGCTTAACTCAGGAACATGTGGGTGAACCAACAGCAATTACTTTGCATGACAGGGTGATAGTACTCCTAGGAATCACAGTGAGGGTACATATACACATTATAATATTTGGAATTTTATTTCTTCTAAAAGGAGTAAGGAATAAGGCCACTGCTAACATTTGAAAGTGTTTCAGTATGGATAGGGAATTCATCCCAAAATAGGTAGAGTCATGGTATTAGACTCAGTTGTGTAGAAAATGACAGATGACAAGGGATGAAACCATGAGGTGTGTGTGTGTGTGTGTGTGTATATATATATATATATATATATATATATTGATATAAATGCAGAATTTAAGAAATCTAGTCTCTGAAAACATGAACCATGGGAATCCAGAGTATCAAGACAAAGTTTCTGATTTATCTTGAGCAGATTTTGTCCTTCTCTACGTAACCCTACCTATCAATAGGGCCCTTATGACAACCAAATCTAATATAACTCCACTCACCATAGAGGTGGTAAAAGTGTTCTTAACATTATTATTTAAAAGACTAGAGGCCTGGTGCACAAAATTCGTACACAGGAGGCGCGGTGTCCCTCAGCCCAGCCTGCTCCCTCTCCAATCTGGGATATCCCTCTCACAATCCAGGAAGGCTGGCTCCTAGCTGCTCCCCTGCTTGATTGCCCCTAACAGCTTCTGCCTGCCTGCCCGATCACCCCCTAACCACTCCTCTGCCAGCCTGATTGATGCCTAACTGCTCTTCTGCCAGACTGATTTCCCCTAACTGCTCTCCCCTGCAAGCCTGGTCACCCTTAACTGCCCTCACCTCCCATCCTGGTCGCTCCTAACTGTCCTCTCCTGCAGGCCTGGTCTCCCCCAAGTGCCCTCCCCTGTTGGCCATCTTGTGTCCATCTTGTGTCCACATTGGGGTGGTGATCTTTGACCATATGGGGGAGGCCATCTTGTGTGTTAGAGTGATGGTCGATTTGCATTCTTTTTTTAGACAGGATTACTGTGTTGTCATTGATTCTGTATTTTATTGATGGTTCCATGATTAAAAAAAAAATGCTCCTTATTTAAAATGGCAAATATCTCAATGCTGTATTTTTATAATGATATATTCTCTATACATGGATTTGTTATGTGGTTAAAAAATAATTTTAGGTATTCATAAATACATGTTGGATCTCCACTTAGTACACCTGAATAAACTTAAAAATGCATCTTTCCTTTTAAAAATGAACTTTGAGGAAGGAATTTTTCCACTCTGGATCTTATTTTTTGTTTGTAATTCCGTTTCCCTTTAAGTTTTAAACATTGTGACTATGATTTCACAAAGAAAATTCATAAAGTATAGAGAGGGAATTATTGTTAACAACATCAAAACATCTTGAGTGAGAAGACTTTTCTTGTTGCCTGCCTTATTTTTATATATTTTTTTAAAATTTGTTCTGAGAAAAGTGTGTTTCTGTGTGTGTGTGTGTTTCTGTGTGTGTGTGTGTGTATGTGTGTGTGTGTGTAAGAGAAATGAGAGTGAAAGAATAAGGTAAGAGTATTTTCCTTCCTACAGAAAAGCCCACAATCAGTTGTTCCATTCTGGTTAGCTTGTAAGAAAATTATAAAATCAGTAATCATATGATTCTTTCTCCACTAAGGTGAAAGTTTGGGGACAAAGACTTAAAGCTCTAGCCAAGATAGTCCTCCTTTTAGCATAGATTCTTATATTAAATGAGATTTAAACATGATTTCACCAGTTAACTCCTGAAAATTAATGCTAAAACACCAGAGAGTATCCATATTGTGTGCTCAATATGCTTAAAGGCCCAGTGTTAACCTATGCCAAGGTGACAAAAAGAAGAAAAAGGGTTAGAAATGTTTCAATATCATTTTCTTATTTCTGAGGAACCTTTCTTCGATCATGTTTGTACTTTTATCTGTATTCCTGTTATTTGTTTAGGGTTTTATATTTTACTTAGGTGAATACTAGTATACTTCTCCATATGGTATCAGGATGATCACCAATGCTAGAAGTAGTGATGAGGAAGGTGTACCTCCAGAAAACAATGCTGGGGGTCACTGCAACAATCTATTGAATATATGAATAAAAGGGTAATATGCTATCAGACTGGATCAACCAGACATCTTCTGGATGTCCGAATTCCTCCAGACAAAGCCACAGTGGCAGGGGCTGAGGCAGAAGCAGTTAGGGGTGATCAGGCCCACAGGAGAGCAAGCAGTTAGGAGTGAGATCAGGACACAGAGGAGGGCAGTTGGGGCAATCAGGCTGGCAGGAGAGGGCAGTTGGGAGTGATCAAGCAGGCAGGCAGGCCAGTGGTTAGGACCCATCAGTCCTGGATTTTGAGAGGGATTGGGCCTAATTCAGCAGTGGGACATCCCTGAGGGGTCCCAAATTAGAGAGGGTTTTAGGCCAGCCTGAGGGACACCACCCCATGCAGGAATTTTATGCACCAGGCCTCTAGTCTCCTATAATTTCACAAGGCCTGTTATTGCTTTGCTTGGGCTTACTTTAATGGAATCCTAAAATGATGGGCAGAAATAATAAATATTTTTGAAGAGGCCCTCATTCTTTAGAATAATAGGCACAGCACAGATAAAAATAACTTTCACATAACTTTTAAAATTTAAAAGGCCACCCTGCTGGCCTGGCTCAGTGATTGTCAACCTATGAACCAGGAAGTCATGGTTTGATTCCTGGTGAGGGCACATGCCTGGGTTGTGAGCTCCATCTCCAATGTGAGGCATGCAGGAGGCAGTGCAGGAGGCAGCCGATTAGTGATTCTCTTTCATCAATGATGTTTCTATCTCTTCATCTCTCTTCCTCTGTGAAATTAATTTATTTTTTAAATTAAAGACCCTTTAACTAACATTATCACATTTGTATTCTTTCTCTGATGCTTTTTGTGGGTAAGATTTTGACCTACTGGTATTTAAGAAGAGTATTTTGAAAAGAAAGTTGAGATTAGAATTTTTCAGATTCCAATCATCAGTATAAAGTTGTGAAATGCATATTATAGGTCTGTTAAATAATTAGTCATGTTTTCTTCTAAAATGTTACTGTTTTACACATATCTTCAGTGACCCTTTAAACTAGTTTTTGGTACATATGGAAATTTTTGAAACATAAAACTTAATGTCAGCTTCAACTTATATAATATGTTTTTATTTGTTTGCTTGTTACTGAGAAATGTATTATTTGTATAATCATTGTAAAATTTTGACCACTGTGTTTGATCTTAGAGAAGTGAAATGGATAAAAAATAAATATTGTATTTTTCTCAGGAACTACTTAAAAGAAACAAACAAACAAAAAACCCTTTTCTTAACTCTCATAAACCATATACCATACACTAGGCGTTCCCATATGTTTCTTCAACCTGCCCTCCACAGAAAAATGTTGGAAATTCCTCCTTGAGCTTGTATGCTTCACAGACTTTTACCCCACAATAAGGTCAAATGCAGATGTCCTTATTAATACACCAAAATCCTCTTCAGAGAGTGTATTAGTTTGCTAGTGCTGCCATAACAAAATACCACTTACCATACTATTATAGTGTAACAAAATACTACAGACTGGGCTGTTTAAACAATAGAAATTTGTTTTCTCACAGTTTGGGATGCTAGATGTCCAAAATCAAGGTGCCAGCAGGTTGGTTTCCTCTGAGACCTCTTTGCTTGGCTTGCAGGTGTTTGCTGCCTCTTCACATGGTTGTCTCTGTGTGTGAGTACCCCTGGTGTCTCTTTAATCTCTTCTTATAAGGAGGCTTGTTTTAATTTAATTACCTCTTTAAATACCATCACTATCTAAATGCAGGGCCTATTTCTGAAAGAAAAATGAAAAGAAATAGAAATAAGAATCGTGGGACCCATAAACTCTCTGCCACACCAAGCAAAGCTTATTTGAACCAAGTTGCCACCGCTCCACCCCGTGGCAGCATTCTCTAATTGAAGGTTAAGTATCACCTTGGGAAAACAACTTAAAATGGAAAGATAATCCCACGGTATTTTTTGGAAAGGCCAAAATAGCCTTCTCCTAAATATATTAGGTCCTGTGGATCAGGGGCTTGGAATTCCTGTGCCTTGAACTCCTGCCATTTGACCATCTTCCACATCAGGCTATGTCATTCATGACACTTTAAACTCTAGATTTCATTCAGAGAATCATATGAGTATTAGAGTATTGGAATATTGTAAATTGATTATTGAATTAATAAAATACTTTATTTCCTTTTCTTGCCTTCATTCATTTTCTACCTACTAAGTTCCATTGCATTACACAAGAGTCAAATACAGCCTCTTCCAGGAAGATCTTGATTCTGATTCTCACTCAACAAGAAGATTGCATTACTCAGTTTTATGTCTCACAATATTTTAAACTGTGACTATAAGGACTGTCTATTAATTCCTATATCATTAACTGATAGAACAGGTACAAAATTTAAATGTTAGCTGAAATAATTCATGAGTTACATAATTATTTCACTGAGCACCTGGGAATTAAACATCAAATATGATATTTGGTCAACCTCTCATTAACCTTCCTTTTCTCTACCTACTTTACCTGTCCCATCTGTAGCTGATTTTCATATAAAATATACATTTAACTGATTTCCATATAAAATATACATTGAACTTGAACTAAAACTATAATATATAGGCAAACACATACTTTTAGTTTTATTAACTTATTCATAGGAAATTATAAAAAGTGTTATGCTATATACATTTTGTTTGCCCTTGCTCAAATGAAGACTGTATGTGTCAGAAACTAAAACTTGTCCAATCTAGCATGATACCTCCTTCACATATTGTTCTGCTTGCCTACACAGTCGTTTTAAGTACAGCTTTCCCAAAATCGAATGCTAGAAACTTGCATGCTGATTCCATTAGGGAAAATGGTCAGATTCTATTCAGACTGAATACAAGCTGAATTGGTGAGTTGCTGTGACCACCACTCAGCTCCAGGTGAAAAGCAGTGGCACTGAGGTTGGCCTCCAAGGCTAGGTCTTTCCCTTTTATAAGTGGTTTAGAAAATTTTCAGGTTTCTTTTTACTTTCACCTCTAGTAATCCAGACTTCTGCTAAGGAGAAAAGAAATTTATAGTGCTAAGCTGCAATATATCTCTAAAGAGCAATGACTCTCTTTGAGCATGTTAGACACACTTCGGGGGAAACCAAAGTCAAATATTCACTGCTTATCAACAATTGAACCACAAACTTTGTTTTTTCAGACCCCTGAAAATAGTTTGATCCATTTTTATATTTTAATCATCTTTTATTTTCATTGCTGACACTTGTAAATATTTTATTGTACTCTTTTATTAACTTTCTTTAGCTATCAATGAATATGATAAATATTTTATTTATTTTCCCCACCTACTCCCCAACCCTGCCCCTTTGGTAATAAACTAAAGTTGTAGGCAGGTGGAGAGAATTTGTGATTAACAGAAAGGGAAGTATTACTCATCCCAGACAATGTTATTTTCATTATTTTTAAAATTATCAACCAATTTTTTTCTTTTTATCTCTCTCTTTTTACATAGGGGCAGAAAAATCAAAACAGGAAATGAATACAAATTATTTTCCTTTCAGATAATGTGGCATTCCACAACATAAAATTTAAGAGAAATTGAATTGATGGTTTTTTAGTCAGTGATCTAAAAATAAAATTCTTTATTCTTTTGACATTTCCTAAAAATGACTTTTCTAGGATGAATATATATACAGAAAAAAAGTATAACCTTCTGACTAGCCAGATTAATATGTGCAGAAAAAAATAATGTATACTTCAGTAAGTATTAAACAACATTTATGTAAGACTTGTTGGAGCACACAGACATGGACTGGAGAGGAACTGTACCATGCTACAGTACATCAAAAGAATGGGTTAACTCTTAAATGATTCACATGTATTTCTGAAAGTCTTATCAAAAGAACCATTAGCATTCTACTTATATTCTTCCAGGCCCAGAATAGCAGTTGTTTGCTTTGCTTAATACATGTTAATTGCTTTTGTCAAGTTAAAATGTATTTGGATTTCTATGTAATTAGCTGTCAATTCAAGACAGGAATAGTATATATTATATATACCTTCCATGAAATCTTTATGGTTTGTAAGCTAACATGGAATGTGAAAAGACTATTGATTCATACCTGCATTTATTGTGTCATATCTTAGGTTCCTTGATAAAATGTTTATTTAAAAATGTTTCTTTTTCAGGTATTTTCTGAAAGAGTAAATGTTATTTCCTTTAGGCATTTAAGCTATTGATTGCTCGCTGAAACTTTTACGTTTCTATTATAAAACAAACAGAATAACAGAATGTAAATACTTGGATTCTGAATTGTGTTTGCAGGTTTGTTGAACAGAAGCTTAGTTCTGGAAGATGTCTGTACTAGGCCAGATGTACCCTCACAAAGGCTATTTCATCAAACTATTCCAGACACTTGGAATAGGCTGTGTTCATCAACTCATTCACTTATTCACAAACATTTATACAGAAGCTACCAGGTGCCATGTATTAAGCAAGACTGAAGGAGAAATAAGCAAGAGACCCTGATTTCAAAAAAGTCGTACTTAGTAAGGTCATATTTGCAAATACATATAATATGAAACAAAAAGTGAATATTGTGTTGGCAGCCATAGAGAAATTGCTGTGGTGGGTATCAGAAGAGGCAGAGATAATTTTCAGATGATATGAGATTTTGTGAAATGTGTTTAATCTGAAGTATGTCTTTAGGAATAATTGAAAAGAATTAAACATTGGCATTTGCAAAAAACATTGTTAGACCTAGGAAGTATTATGTTAAGTGAAATGAGTCAGACAGAGGACAATAGGGTTAGGATTAGGCTTAAGTGAAATTATTCCTAGACTAGAGGCCTGGTGTACAAAATTCATGCACTAGAGGGAGGGTTCCCTCAACCTGCCCAGCATCCTCTTGCAGACTGGGAGGAGCCCTTGGGGGATGTCTGACTAATGACTTAAGCCCACTCCCCCTGGGGAGCAGCAGTCAGACATCCTTAGTGCTACTGCAGAGGCAGGAGAGGCTCCCAACACTGCTGCTGTGTTCACCAGCCATGAGCATGGCTTCTGGCTGAGTGGTGCTCCCCTTGGGGGAGCGCACTGACCACCAGGGGGCAACTCCTGCATTGAGCATCTGCCCCTGATGGTCAGTGCACATTATAGTGACCAGTCATTCCACTGTTCTGTTGATTTTCATATTAGCCTTTTATTATATAGGATGATTTCACTTATATGTGGAATCTGAAAAACAAAACAAACAAAATGATATAGAAACAAACTCATCGTTACAAAGAACACAAACTGATGGTTGCCTGAGGAAGTGGAGAGGATGGGAGGCTGAGTGGAAAGGGGGAAGAAGATCAAGAAGTACAAACTTCCAATTGTAAGCCATAGGAATGTAATAGACAGCATGGGGAAGAGAGTCAATGATATTCTAATAGCTCTCTGTATGGTATCAAATGGTCAGTAGACTTATTGTGGAGATAGGTATTAAATGTTGAATAAGTATATAAATGTTGCACACACCTTAATGTAATATAATAATGTATGTCAAGCATAATTCAAAATTAATTTTTAAAAAGAGCAAACTGAATTTTGGGTTGACAGGCACAGGTGGAAGAACTTGCCATATGTGAAAGCACAGTAGAAACAACAAATGAAATGCATAGGTAAATTGTGAAGGAATGTGAGATGAATAGGTCTATAATAAATACCCTGTTATGATAGCCTAGGGGCACAGAGCACAATTCATGAACCTTGAAAGGAACTGTGGGCTGTGAGGCTGTGGCGGGCATAGGGGTGGGTCTCAGGTCATCCTCTGCATCCCCATCTGGAGCCTCTTACCACGGCTCCTGGTCCTCTGCCAGCAGCCCCACTCCCGCCTCCGCTGCTCCCACATGCTGATGGCACTGGCCTACTTGCACCTGCTGACTGCTTGGAGTGATTGAGGCCAACTTCAGCAGAGGGTACCAGCAGTGGCTGCTACCCCAATTGCCCCTCAGGAGCAGGGGGAGGTGGAGAAATCCTCAGGGGCTATCAGGGCCAGCAGCCACTGCTCGCACCTATTGATGGCACCAAGTTATCAGGGCTGGCACCAGGCACCAGCAGCAGGTACAAGCAGTGCAGGCACCAGCAGCAGGTACAAGCAGTGCTGGCTGCAGGTGCAAGTGGGGTTGTCTCCAGTAGTGGGTGCGAGAGGTGGCTGCTAGCCCTGATCTCCCCTCAGGATCAGGGGGAGGTAGAGAACCCCTGAGGGGCAATCAGGGCCAGCAGCCACTTCTTGCACCTGCTGGCAGCTCTGAGCCATTGGGGCTGGTAACCAGGCACTGTCAGTGGGTGAAAGTGGCAACTCCAGCACTGGCAATGGTTGCAAGCAGAGCCTGTGCCAGCAACAGGTGCTAGCACCCAGTGGGATCATGGCACGTGGGAGCAAAGAATTTTCAGTAACTACCAGAGGCTCTCCCCAATGACAGCAACCAACGCCCCAACTTTGTCTGGTGCCCCCACTCACCTGCTCCTGCTCCACCTTCCCGCCACAGCCAATGCCCATCATATTCTACACTATGCCTGCTGCCCTCCATATACCATCATGTATCATGAATGCCCCCTAGTGGTCTGTGCACGTCATAGTGACCAGTTGTTCAGTTGTTTGGTGGTTCCACAGTTGAGTCTATTTGCATATTAAGTATATATATATATATATATATATATATATATATATATATGCATATGCATGAGGTAATTTAGCAATCTGATGAGAAAGATAAAATACATGAATTATTCAGATAGGTTAAGATGTTTTTCATTTCATGGATTTATAATCAAACATGATACAATAGGACAATAGAGATAAACTTTCAAGTATGCAGAACCATTTTGTTGGTCTACCATTTTTGTTAGGTCTGAGAAGATGCTTTAAGTAACTTGTCACCTTTTAGTTTGCAAAACAAAATCACTCTAGGATTTAGTCAGCAGTCCTGAATCAGGAGTGAATTAAAATCAAAGGTCCATTAATAGAAGCATTATGTGGTAGAATGGCTACTACATTTCAGGATTGAATGGGCTAGCCCCAGTTTTTTCACCCAATTGTTCTCTTTGTCCACACATGCCATTCACCATCCCTAGTTAAAACCATCCATCAAACTTAACTGTTTTTATCCTGGTTGCATAAAAATGGTTACCTCCTTTTGCCCTTTGGCTCCTGCTATATTATCAATGTCTGTTTTATGGAATCATAAGAGCAAATACTACCTACAACCAAAATGGCTTAAAATAGTATATTCCTGTGGCAGGGAAACAAAATAACAATAGTTATTACATTAATTTGAAGCACATCAGTCAAAGTCATTTGATTAATAGAAAATATGCATAATTTTAAGTATGGTAGAATCCTATTTTGCCTAGCCATTCTTATCTATGAAAAAGTATCAATCATAATCAGACTTCCTTGCCATGATGAGGGAAGATCTCTGGATGGGAGTCTGTGCTCTGATCCTGGTTCTGCTACTATCTAGTCTAGTGGCATGAGTTTGGATGTGGATTTCTTTGTCTCTAAAAAGGAGATTCCGCCTAAATGTTTACTCTAATTATCAAGACTTGTATGTTTACTGTAAAGACAGAGCTCATGGACTTTCTTTGTTTTTAGTTCCTTTTAGGAAATCAAACAAGTGTGTTTGTCATCTCTTGGTTGGAATGATAGTGTATTCAAAACACGATAAAGGTAAACTGCCTTCAGTAACCTTTAGAGACATGCATAAATGAGGCTCTTCTCTCTTTGTTTCTCTTTAGTGGTAAATAATTTCATCATCACAGCAAGAAGATTTGCAGCAAATAAAAAATACACACTAGCTTTTTAAAGCAACACTACTTTTTAGCTCTATCAGGACTGTGTCTAGCAGATTGCTCTTTAGGCTGTTGAAATGAAAGTGGCTGGTGTGACGGCACATGCAGGCTTCATTGAGACTGATCAGAACATGCCTGTGAGAGGTGGTTTTATAGCTCTGCTAGGAATATAATATCAGGTCTTATTCTACTCACTCCTGCTAAGTACCTGCAGGGTACCAATCTTATTTCACTTTCCCTTTTTTAAAAAAATCTTTCATTCCTTCCAGATTAATAAAAAGGTTTGTGGTGTCAGCTGTACCTCACAGCAGCATTGCAGCAATCCTGTATCACAAGGTGCTCTATAGTCATGGTGCATCCCAGCCTGCATTTCTCATTCATTGACCATTACAGTGGTTCCTCACTGAGAATGTTTCAGTCACTGAGCATTGTAATCACTGCCAGGAAGATGTTTAAATGGAAGTATAATTTGAACCCAATGAGCAAGCAACAAAAGCAAATTCTGGGTTTGTTTCTCCTCAAGTGACAGAGGGGATAGTTATACAGCATGCCTCCAGAGACACATTACCCCCAATAAAAGCCCTTAACTGCATATTCACAGGTGAAATGCCATCATCATCTACAAAGCCCACAACATTTAATGTTTATGCCAACCTTGATCAGAAATATAGGTAGTACTGGAGGAGAAATTGGGTCTCCTGGATTTAGGGCTTGATCCAAATCATGGAAAGGCTGAAAAATGAAACAATAAAAATAAGGAGTAGGATATAATATATACATATATATATATATAGAGAGAGAGAGAGAGAGAAAGAGAGAGAGAGAGAGAGAGAGAGAGAGAGAGAGAGAGAGAGAGAGAGAGAGACCAAGATAAAATATATATGAAGCCAAAAGTTATCCTGCCTACCAGGTTCGGGCTGAAACAGGCAGTCGGATATCCCTCCAGGGGTCCCAGATTGGACAGGATGCAGGTCGGGCTGAGGGACACACATCCCCGTGTACAAATTTCATGCACTGGGTCTCTAATATTCTATATTAATTTTTCAAAAGCCACATTTAGTTAGTAGATTAATTTTACTTGACCAATAGGATTTTCCCCCTTAATATAATTTACTGTTTTAGGCAGTAATATATGCATAGAGAAAAGTAAAAGTTTATTTCTTACAGCTTTATTCTCCAACTACTCAAATCCCTTCCCAGAAGGCAAACACTATTGCCAACTTTGTGTGTATTCTTCAAGAGACTTTCTAAACCTAAGACAAGCAAATACGTATTTGTACATCTGTGCATATATGTGCATATTTAACATAAATGGTAGCAAGTCATGTACAAATATATATGTGCTTGCATTATGGATGTGTGTATATTTAATATAAATACTGGTATGCACAAATATGCACTTACAAATTCTTTTATTTAACAGTGCATTTTGGAGATTTTTCTATAGTGATATATAATGAGCTGCTTTAGTGTTTTCAGCATCTGTATAATATTTCATTGTGTGGACATGCCAGAATTTATTCAACCTGTTCCCTAATGAAGGACATTTGACTGTTTTCAGTAATCAGATGTCATACTTTTGAATATGATCTTCAACATACTTCATTTTGCATATGTGCTACTATACCTGCAGGTAAAATTCCCAGGAGCCAGTCAAAGGGCATATGCTTTGTAATGTAAACATTTAAGCCTATTTCCTAATAACACTCCTTTGGCTGCATCCCACACATTTTGACGTTTTGTGTATCATCATTGTTCAGTTAGAACTATTTTTAATACTCTTTATGATTTCTCCCTTGTCCTATGGATTTTCTGTAAGTCTGTTGTTAACTTCAAATACTTAAGAATTTCTAAGATATTTAATATTTATTTATGTCTACTTTAATTTTGTTGTTGTCAGTGAACATACTATATAAGATATCACCAGTCTTTTCACTTTTTACATGGGCCTGCTTTTATCATAGTGAATGTTCTATACATATTAAAAAATATATATGCCACTGTTGTTTGTCATGGTGTGCTACAACATTAATGAGGTCAACTTGTTTGATAGTACTCAGATCTTCTGTATCTTTACTAAGTTTTATCATGTGTCCTAACAATAATTGAGAGAAAAGTATTAAAATCTCCAATTGTCATTGTGGATTTATTTGTTGTCTCCCTTTAGTAATGTCACCTTTTGCTTCATGTATTGCAAAGTACTGTTACAAGGCACATACATATGTAGTAGGATCATTATCTAGATTTCCATGCACTGACCCTTAATCCTTAGGAAATGTTTCTTTTTACATCTGATAATATGCCTTATCTTGAAGTATCTTTAATCTGCTATTAATATAGTCATGTCTACTTTCTTATGCTTACTATTAACTTGGGTATATCTTTTCCATACTTTTACTTTCAACCTCTATGAGACTTATAAATATGTTGAGTTTTGCATTTTTGCTCAGTCTGACAGGCTCTGCCTTATAATTGGAGTGTTTATTCTATTTACATTGAATGTGATGATTGATATGATAAGGTTTAAATCTATCACCTTGCTATTTGTTTTCTATTTATTTCATCTGATTTTTATTTTTCATTTTTCTTCTTAATTTTTAATTGATGCTTATTATGTTCCATTTTGATCCTGATATTTTTTTTTCTTAATCTACCCCTTTGTATTATATTTAAGTTTTTGTTCTAAAAGTACAATAAGGATTCTTACTTTATGACAGTATAATTAGAATTAATATAAACACACTTCATGTAAATATAAAAACCTTAAAACAACAGTTCAATTGGTCCTTTCTACAATTATATATATATATATATATATATATATATATATATATATATATATATATATATGTTTTTGCATTATAAACCTCACTGCAATGCTATTGTTTTTGCTTTAAAATTGAAAGAATAAAAAGTATTATGTTTATTAAGATATTTATGATTTCCAATGTTATTTATCCCTTCCTGTAAAACCTAGTTTCCATCTGGTATAATTTCTTTTCAGCCTGAATAACATCTTTTAACATTTATTATAATGCAAGCCCATAAGAAATGAATTAAATCATTATGTTTATCTGAAAATATGTTTACTTTACCAATTTTGAAGATTATGTGCACTGGATATAAAATTATGGGTTCAATTTTATATCTATTATAGCACTTTAATGACTTCATTCCATTGTCTTCTAGCCTCTAATGCTTACATGTTTGCTATATCTTTTTCCCTTCTCTGATTCATTTTAATTTTTTCCTTATCTTCATTTCTCAGAAGTTTGGTTACAATGTGTTTGAATATAGTTTTAGTGTATTTTTCTGCTTGGAATTTGCTGGGCTTCTTCTATCTGAATATGTGGAAATTTTTATTTTTATCACATTTGATAAATTTAAATATTTATTTTTTCACCTTTATTCCATATTTTTCTTCTCTCTCTCTCTCTCTCTCTCTCTCTCTCTCTCTCTCTCTCTCTCTCTCTCTGTGTGTGTGTGTGTGTGTGTGTGTGTTTTGTTTGTTTTTTGAAATCTTTATTTTGTATTTCGGTCTGGATAATTTTAATCAGTCAGTCTTCAGGTTTGTTCATACCTTCATTTTCCATCTTCAGTATGTCAATAAGGACATTCAGCATTATTCCCACTCAAATATTTTCCTTTTCAGTTCTAAATGTTTCATTGGTTCATTTTAACATTTCTATTTTTGTTGCTGAGATTTCCTATTTGCTTACTAATTATGACCTCTTTCTTAAAGCCCTATAACATTTATAGGAGCTGTTAATTCTAAATCTGAGTCATCTTGTGAGATCTTTTCTATTGACTGCTTACATTGCCTTGCTTATATCTATGTTTTGTAATTTTTATCTTGTGTTAGATATTTGTATAATATGTCATAGAGAGTATTAGATTATCCTCTGACAAAGAGTGTGTTTTCTTGTCATTTAGGTAAATAACTAGTGGATCCTCTTGATCTTATTAGGTTTTGTGTGTGTGTGTGTGTGTGTGTGTGTGTTGGAGGAGAGTGTTTAGGTCTTGACTATTTTGCTTCTGTCTTTATCCTGGGGTGGCCATCAGGGGACCTTTGATGTGATCATTAATCTGAGACTGTTTTCTGAGATTTTCAATGAATGTCCCACATGCTAATGAAGGCCTCTCCTTTCTGACTTGTCTAGAAGTTTAACAAATCCAAGCCCTGCACAACTTCTGGTATCTTCATTCAGCCCTCAGTCCTGCAGTAGCTATTCCATACTAGGCTTTGGGAAATCTCATCTTGAGTATGTTGAGTCTATGGATAGACCCAGGGTTCTTAGGGAATTCCCATTGAGCCTTTACCTCATTCCACTAGGTTCCTTTTCTCTGAAACCTTGGTCCACAAATTCAAGGCACATTGTAATCCCAAATCTGCCTCCTCCATTTAAGAAAAACAGAAGTTGTATATATACTTCATTCCAGGGTTAGAAGGAGCCCTTTGCAGAAAGCCAGAATTAATGTGGGGCTTACCTCATGTATGTTATTTTTCTCAAAGATCAAAGCCCCGCAATTCCAGTTGACAAGTACCAGGAAACCATTGCCTCATGTATTTGTACAGTTTTACCATAGTTTCCATCAGGAAGTTATGTATGATACTAGATTTTCTGACTTCCAGGATGCTGACACGGGAAGTTTTTAAAATAAAGATATTTCATGTAAAAAAACACTTTTCCAGCCTTAGTAGATTATTGCTGGGGCCCTTTGGAGTATTCAAACTGGTTTCCCAAAAGGTATTGCAATGTTTAAATTGAAATACGGGAATATGAAAAAATCCCCCACTTTCATTCTTATCCCCAGAAGGGAAGACAAACACCAAAGCATCAGAGGCAAAAAAACCTCTTTCCTGTATGTGTCTGGGGTATTCAGTGTAGTTGTCTTGGTTTGCAAACTCAGTCATAGTGGGGCATTTGGTAACAACGTGTGTGCTCACATCAGAAAAACCAATGATATTTTCAATGGAGAAATGCACTGTTCCCCCAATAACTGCTCTCTGTCTCCAGAACATTCGGACTCCAGGAAGTAACTTTGAAGATAACAGTGAAATGTAATATGTTACATCACTTCACCTAATGGCCTCCCACTTCCCACTCCCACCCCACTTCTATACTTGCAGTCTTCTGGCTAGAGGCTAAGTCGAATGGACGTGTGATTTATTAGGAGGGATTAAGAACCTGAAAACACATCACTTATCTCAGATTCATGTCAAAAACATTTGTGTGTTAGTGCCATTGAGTTTGCTCCATCTCCCAGCATCTCTATGAAAGAGTGATGTCAACACTTCCCTGCTCAGTTTCTATAAACTCATGCCCATGCCTTCCTTTATAGGACTTAACCATCTCATATTTTGTTTTCCTCTTTTCTTGATGTCTTTTATTTGCCCAGCATTATTTTTTCCAAAGAACCTTGACTTTTCATGGTGTGCCCAAAGTAAGACAGAATTATTAGTTTTGTCATATTTGCCTCCAATGATGTTTTGGGCACAATTTGCTCTAGGACTTACTTGATTGTCTGTTTGGAAGTCCAGGGTATTAGTAGAGTTCTCCTTCTACACAACATTTCAAATGAATCATTTTTTTACTGTTAATCTTCTTCACTGTCCAACTATTACTTACACCTGTACATTGTAATTTGGAATACTAGGATGTGGAAGATCTTAGCCTTAATCTTTTGCTGCAGGTGATTTTTCCTAATTCATTCATGGCTGCCCTTCGGAGTCTCAGCCTTTTCTTGATTTTTTTTAAATTAATTATTTTTGTGTGTGTGTGTGTGGCTAGAGTCTTCATTTGAATTGATAACTGGGATGAAGTAAATTCCTTAGTAATTTCAAAGTTTTCATTGTCTTTGTTAGAGCTATGTCAAAAACATCTTCTACCAGTTAAAGAGAAACGGTAAGATTTATCTGTGTGATCTATATACGAATGATCAAATTAACCTAAAGCAAAGTAGCCTTGATTAGCCTTTTATAGGGAAGATAAACTCGGGATACAGTATTTGGAGTCCATACATAAATTAACTTTTCTCAAAAGTTATCCTGTAGTAGTACCCAGGATAACTTTTTCTCATATCATATTATCACCTGAAAATTATAACTAGCAGTAAAGAAAGTAAATAATATGCTATATACTATGTAAGACACACCTTTATTATCTTGTTTAATAATCACAGTCTCATAGTGATGGTATCATTAGTCTCAATTTATAGATGATGACACGAACTTCAGAAAAATGAAATAACTTGTGCAAGTTATAAAATCAAAGGTTTGAATTTATGTGTATATCTCTCTCCACATTTATGTTTTCTTTATACCAGTTTTCATTATTTCTTGACGATAAAAATTTACCTTGTTGCTTATAAAATATTGCAAAGAATATGTTAGTGAAGAACCTTTATTATTAGATAAATTATCTCAGCAGTTTTCCAATCAAAGTTATCTAAAAAGGACATAGATAAATATTCTATATCTGCAGAGTATTTTTAAAGTTATAAAATTTGACTCGTTCTATATTTTTTAAACATGCTTCATTTGAGATAATATATTTAAGCATTTTCTTTGACTCTTGTCAGGATGGAAAACAATAATTCTCTTGCTTGATTTAATGTCATTATGTTTGACAATACACTTGACAACCCAATTGCTAATATACCAAAGATTTTCAAGTTCTGTGCATCTGAAAGCCATTTAATGAAGTTAGAAAACCAGAAGCTCCACAGCCAAATATGCAAAGGTTACATAATCAAAGGAACTATCTATCTCTGGCATTTTTTGACATAAATTGTGTTTAAGAATTGTCAAATGTTTTATTTATTTTTTCCTTATCACTACAAAATAAACAAGGTTGTACAGAAAACAGGAAAGATGCTTTTGAAAAAACCTTAGATTTTGTTTTTTGTATATTTATTTTTTTTGTAAAGGAAAGAGATCAAAATGAGAGGATCCTTTGTATCTAGCATATGTTTGAAAAATTCACAAATTGTAGAGAATTATTATTCATAATTACTTATACATAATAGTAAAGTTGTCTTCTCTGTTTATATTTTTGTTTATGTTTTTCATTTTGTTTTCTTCATAATATGTTATCACTCTTTTTTATGTCTAAGCATTAATTTTCAAATAATATTTGATATTGGCCCTTTAATGTCAACAAATGATTATTATTATTTTAAATTATTGTTTCTTTTGTAGAGAGAAGAAGAAAGGGGGTTAGAGAGATAGAAACATCAATGAGAGAAAAATATCTATCGGTTGCCTACTGCACACATCTGACTGGGGATTGAGTCCATAATTTAGACATGTGCACTGACTGGGAATCCAGTCTGTGACCTCTGGTTTCGATGCTCAACCACTTAGCCACACCACCTGGGCAATATTTATTTTATCTGAATTATAAGGTGTAAAAAGACAAGTCAAAAGTGACATTTGTTATTGCTTGGTTGAACAAACACTCCTCTATAACATTTAGGGGAACAAGAAATCTAGGAAGGAAAGTGATCCACCCAATTTGAACACAAATTAGATATATGCAAGAATAAAAGTCCTGATTATATGATGTTTTTTCACCAAATTATTTTGTTGAAGTAGATTTTTAATGCCAAGAATTGTTGAGCTCGGCCTGCATTGCACAGTAGTTAAGTGTCCACCTATGAATCAGGAGGTCACAGTTTGATTCCCGGTCAGGGCACATATTAACACAGCTTGATCTCTCACTTCAAGAGAAGTTTTCAAGAACAAAGGTTATGTCAGTTGTGAAGGATTTAAAATGTGTTATGCTTGGGGCTTTTTTTTTTTTTTTTTTTTTTGAGAAACAGAAAGGAGAGGATTGCTGAAGTGTAACAAGTGTTTGTTTATTCATTTCACATTCATCCCATGGATTATTAAAGAGAGAGCCTTAAGGAGGAAATGGGGATCTACAAAGAATGGGATAAAGAGATATCATAGTTATGGTACAATTTAATTAAATTACCTGCACAGGACTAGACAAATCATGTATTTTTACTTGAGTTGGAAAAGATACGTTTTGCAGGTAAAGCTAAGAGGAGCAAAAGTGGTTGTGAGTGAACCACATAACATTCTTTACTTATCAAAAACGTATTCCTGTCTTGGCCAGTTTGGCTCACTGCTTAAGTATAGGCCTGAAGGGTTCCTAGGTTCAATTTCCAGTCCAAGGCACATACCTTAGTTTCATGTTCCCCTGCCCGGGTAGTGGAGCCTGTAGGAGGCAACCAATCCAGCTGCCCCTCTCATGTCAATGTTTCTCTCTCTCTCTCTCCCCTTCCTACTTCCCTTTCACTCTTTCTAGAAATCAATGGGGTGAGGGGGGAAATATAACCTCAGGTGAGGATTCAAAAGAAATGTATTCCAATTAGGTGTCACTCCAAAATGTAGACATTTTTAAAGTTATGATGTCAAAGTATTCTCTGCAAAAAAAAATGTCAAGAACTTACACATGTGTTTTATTGGTTAATAAAATTATATAGGTTTCAGATATACCATTCTATAGTACATCATCTGTATATTGTATTGTGTGCTCACCACCAGGTTCCTTTTTTTTTTCTATACTTATTCCTAGGAGGGTTTTTTTGGTGGTTTTTTGTTTTTGTTTTGTTTTGTTTGTTTTTTTACCTGAGATTCTGATTACTAAATAAAAAGCAAAAACCAAATCAAACAAAATATTTCCAAGAAATTACAGGGGAAGTTACAGAGATTAAGCAAAGAAGAAATATAGTGGTGATTTAGTCGAACAAGCCTTAGCTGTGTAATAGGTTTTTGTACATCTAGAATAGACCCTTCACAAACATCCAGTGAGCCTGTGTGTGCTGTTGCCTTATTTGATTTAAATTCTCAGAGATACATTTTTCATGCTTACAGACACTAAAATGTATAATGGCAAATCTTTTAAATTTACAAAAACATAATGGGATCAGAATTTGGACAGGGGAATAGTCTTAATATTAGCCCAACTAGTGACTCGCAAAAGCTGTTGTGGCTATTGTGTTCTGAAAGATAAAGGCTGTTTAGAAAGAAAATCTTGTTTGTTTTTTTATTTTTTTATTTTACATGATGAATATTTATAACCAAGGACAAATAGAAATTATGTGCAATTCTGTCTCACATGTTCTTAACAGCGGACCTATATTACTAGGTTCATTGTATTTCAGTAATTGCTGATTCATTTTAAAATCCTTTCTTTTGTATCATTTTTTTTTTTTTTACCCCTGCAGGATATTTTCACTCCAGAATGCAAATTTAAGGAATCTGTGTTTGAAAACTACTACGTGATCTATTCTTCCACATTGTACCGTCAGCAAGAATCAGGCCGAGCATGGTTTCTGGGACTCAATAAAGAAGGTCAAATTATGAAGGGGAATAGAGTGAAGAAAACCAAGCCCTCGTCACATTTTGTACCAAAACCTATTGAAGGTATGAAATGAACTTCTTTTCTTCTTTAGACTCGGATCAGTAGAGTTTACTTAGAATGCAACACATCAGAACAAAATTTCAGAAAACATAATAGCACCTCTTCTTATTAAAACATAAAGAAAATCATATTACAACTATTTGGTATTTAGAAAAAAAACTGCTTGAATATGAAAATAGAGAAATTGCTGAAATTAGAAAAGTAGTGGTAGTTACCATTTGAAATATAATTTCCTTCTTTTTTGAACACAACAATTTAATTCTTAGGCTACACCCTTAAGAAACCAGGAATACTATTTTAGTCCTTTAAAGTTTTCAAAAGCATTTTAAAAATATGATTATAGCCAAATCTTTATGTTTGGCTATATCTCACAATATAATCTATTAATATTTATTTGTATTTTTTGAGGAAAGAAAATAGTATGCTATACTGTGATCAGTAAGTATTAATTTATAGTATTAAATGTTATACTCAGTTGAGCCTATAACTTTCCCTCCCTTCATTATTTAGGATCATTCTATTTAATTAATATTTAATATATGACTTATTTCAAACTGAGTAGTGCAATAAGTAACTTTATACTGAGGAAACTCACTTTTTGCAACTTCTTTCTTAAATAGGATGAGGCTGTATCATTGGAGTGACCATATTTACTGCATTACTGCATCCAGACAGTTTTTTTTTTTTCCTTTTCTTTTTATATAGGCTCTGAGAGCAGCAGTGGTCTGGACATGTACAAACATAACACTATTCTTCTTTAAATGGCATACACTATAATAACTTAAAACATTAATTTAGGCTCCTTGTTTGAGGAAAGGAGAAAATTGAGGCAGTGCATTACAATACCTTATACATTTTATTTCCATTTGATTAGTGGATATTTGGCCCTAAGATGTCACAGAGAAATATGGTCTATGCCAGTGGTTGGCAAACTCATTAGTCAACAGAGCCAAATATCAACAGTACAATGACTGAAATTTCTTTTGAGAGCTGAAAACCAACTTCTGTGCATGGGCCATGAAGTTTCAATTGCACTGTATGAGTGTGCCCACACGTGGTTATTTTGTGGAAGAGCCACACTCAAGGGGCCAAAGAGCCGCATGTGGCTCACAAGCCACAGTGTGCAAAAGGGCCTTGATATTTGGCCTTGTCCAAAGTACCCATGAGACATTTGGTCCACACCAACCTACCTACCTCACTCCTTGTACCATTATCATCTAGGCTACTGAGAAAAAGAGGGTTATTATTGATAGTACAGTCATAACACAATAATTAGATCAGTTAAATGATAGTATTTTTATATACTAACTAGAGGCCTAGTGCACAAAATTCATGCACTCGGGGGAGGGAAGATTGTACCTCAGCCCAGCCTGCACCCTCTCCAATGTGGGATCCACTCAAGGGATGTCCCAACTGCCAGTTTTAAACCGGCAGACATACATCTCTTTCACAATCCAGGACTGCTGACTCCCAACCACTTGTCCCTAACTGCTTCTGCTTGCCAGCCTGATTAACCCCTAACCATTCTTCTGCTAACTGGACTGATGCCTAACTGCTCCCCATGCAGGCCTGGTCCTTCCCAACTGTTCTCCCCTGCTGGCCTGGTCTCCCCTAACTGCCCTCCCCTGCCGGCGTAGTCACCTTTAACTGCCTTTCCCTGCCAGTCATCTGTGGCAGTCATCTTTGATCACATGGAGGCAACCATATTTGACCACTTTGGGGCAGCCATTGAGGCAACCAATTTTGACCAAATGGGAGCAGTCATCTTCTGCGAGGGTGTGAGGGTCAATTTGCATATTACCTCTTTATTATATAGAATCATGTAAATTAAAAATCTAAATAAGTGTTATGGGCTTTCTAAACACAGAGATGTTTTCTTAGGTGTAGACATTTTAGACTGGACCAAATGTCATGTTTTGCAATTAAACCACACACACATACACACACACACACACACACACACACATTATACTGTGATATTGATAGTATTGCTGTCCCCTAAATATCTATAAGGTATGGTCTGGTCAACCAGTATAGGACTCAATGCCTGTTGCAGAGTATATATGTGCTCCATGTAGTTTTCTTTGTCCTTCCATGCCTCCAGTTTCCATGGAAGGACATGGAACATGCCTATTAGTCCTTGTAAAAAATTGATTTAAGAATCAGTACTTCCATGAAGGGCTCCCTGACTTTCTTCAAATAGAATTAAGTATTCTGTCACCTTATCATCGTATACATTTCTCTCCCCTAGAAATTATCATATTGCATTCAATTTATCTTGCTTTCTATTCTAGCTCCTCTTATCCATGGTTCACTCTTTGCCCCTTTTTCCTCATATCTCCTTGTATCTTGTGAGAGACCTGGCATATCACACAAATGAACAAGTGAATGAATAGCTAAGTATATAGATAAAGAAGAGCTACCTTATCCAGAGAACTTTGTACTGGAAATATGAAATGTACAATGTAAAAAGAGATATGTCGCAAGCTATAGGAAATGCTATACGGACTTAGGGAAGGAGCTATCACTTCCACCAAAAGAATGATATCATGGAAGAGACTATATTTAAAGGTACCTCAGTCCTAGGCCTGGATCAGACCATTTGAGATGAGAGGTGGGGATTTGGCAGGACAAACAGCTCCAGAAGCCCCGTGAGTAAAGGCAATGATGTGCCTACTTGTAAGGTTATGCAGAGGATGCCTAAGAGATAATGTTTTGCATGGACAAACATATTGATTCTAAAAATGATGTTCTAGACAAGTTTTGCTTTTATCTTTGCACCTTCATTTATGCTTTTAAGTTGACATTTTTGTTGTTGTTTTGCAAGTATTATATGCTCATCAACAACTTTTGGGAAGTTCAGAAAAGTATGAAGGAAAATGAAAATATGGTTGTCTTTTATCCATTCCTTTTATGGCTATATTTCATACTGACCCTCCCCACTCCCCCAAAAAAGAAAGATCCATAACCTACCACCCTCATCACAACTGCACTGTGGCTAGTCAGGTTTCCATCTGAGTCAATATGCACTGGGGAAAGAAATGTACACAATGATTATGCTCCCAATTCCAGAGCTACTTTCATTCTACATTTCTTGCTACATTTCCGAACAAATTTGGAAAGAGTTGAGTAGATGTTTCTAGCTGTGTATGTTGAATTAGGCTTGCTGCATATAAAACAAAACCCATGTGAAGAGCAGTTTAATCATAAAGAGTTTTTATTTTCTCTCAAACTAAACCTAGATGGCATCTGTCCAGGGCCAGTGCTGTGTCCTTACCATTGTTTAAGACCCAGATGGCATGTGCCCGATACACAAATCCCTTACCAGTGGGTTGAACAACCATGAATTAGCACAGCCACACACTGTGCTGGCCCTGGATCTGCACTGATTCCCATAGAACAAACCAGTATCTTCATCCAGCCAGAGGGCAGAGGGAGAGATGCAAGAGATGCTGTGCCATGTTCTAGGCACAAAGGTCTCCATTTGCTGCTATGATACTTCCATCCCTCTGACCACAACTAGTCAGATGGCCATGCTTAGATGCAAGGAAGACTTAGAATATAGCATTTTTTTTCTAGATGGCTACCCAACAGGTACATGTTTTTAGTGATTTGGGGAGGCCTGGGACAACAAGGGGCCTCTGCTTCAGCCTGCCATCACCTCATAGCTCCGATTTCCTAGCCTTCTCATTGACAGCTTTTGTTTAATTTTCTTTCTTTCTTTTTTTTTAATTATATGTATTTTTACTAGAGGTCTAGTACACAAATTCATGCACCAGTGGGGTCCCTCGGCATGGCCTGCAAGAATTGGGCCAAAATGGGCAGTCCAATGCTGCCTGCTGTTCCTGCCTACCAGTCCCACTCATCCCAGCCTTGCTGCGCCTACCATGGGCTCACGCTCAGCCATTCCCTATTGAAAGAGGCTCGTGCTGCCACAGTGATGCTTGCTAACCATGAGCCCTGTGTCTTGTGCCCATAGGTCAGCTGAGTGGTGCTACCACCATAGTAAGCATCAGGGCTCAGCTCCTGCATTGAGGATCTTCCTGCTGCTAGAAACCCTGTGCACAAAATTAGGGAGGCCCCTCAGCCCAACCTGCCCCCTTTCACAGACTGGGAACCCTGAGGGAATGTCCTACTGACAGTCTGGCCTCCCTCTGTGGGAGGTGACTGGGCTGATCAGGGGAAGGTGCCAGCCCCATCACCATGCTGCTGCTGCCACTACCTGTGGCCACAGTTGCCCAGGTGTTTTCGTCAACACGGACTCCAGTCCCTTCACCACAAAAAAATGACAACTTTCTTTAAGCATTTTCAAGATGTGTCGTTCATAGGATATGACTTTTTCTTTTTTTTTTTATCCTCACCTGAGGATATGTTTCCATTGATTTGTAGAGAGCTTGGAAGAGAGAGGGAAAGACAGAGAGAAACATCAATGTGAGAAGGACACTTCAATTGGTTGCCTCCTGCGTGAGCTCTGACCTGGGCCCCAGCCCTTGATTAGAATCAAACCCAGACCCTAAGGTCAGCAGGACAAGGTTCTGTCCACTGAGCCAAGCTAGCTAGGGCAGAATATGACATTTCTTAGCTCCTCTAGCAGCAAACCTTAGGTTTTTTCCTCCAGGAGTGTAGTGGAAAACACCTTCTTTGATTCTTTTTACCTAAGATACCAAAAATACTGTGAGTGGTGGCATACAGGCAGATTAGCCAATGAGCTGTAAGAAAAGGTGTTTCCTCTGCAGCTAATGTGCAGATGCCCAGTTGTGTCCACTGGGATGGGGGTGTGCTCTGAGCCCTGTGTTGGCCACCACGAGCACACACCCATTATGTCCACCCTAGCCCTGAATTGTGTCTGCTGGGCTGGGAGCATGCTGCCTATCCAGATGCCCTCCCTCCCTTGATGGCCAGCCCATGGGACACTGGCCTTGTAGCCAACACAAAGATGCCAGCTTCCCACCCCTGCCCCTATGGGCACCGCCATATTTGTGATGGAGTGATGGTTAATTTGCATATTACCCTGTTATTAGATTAGACTAGTGGCCCGGTGCACAAAATTCATGCACATTAAAAGGGGATTAATTAGAGGGAATATTTTAATATTGCTATTTGCCCTTTCTCTATAACAGAAGTGTCAGAGATGAAAGAAAATTAGTAAAATGTATATAAAAGCCTTCCTCCTATCAGAGTCTGGGGTGCACCATGGGACCCAGAGTCAAGTCCCTGCCCACCCATGGCACCTAAAAATCACACAGGACCCAAACCCAGCTGGGTTCACCCACATTGGGCAAGATCCAGACCTGGCCGGCCCCACCCTTGGCAAGCCTTGCCAAGTGGGAGGCACAGTTTTGGGTCCCTTGGTCCAGTGCCAGACAGGGAGCACAGCCTCAGATCCCCTGTCATCACACTATCACAAAAATGGAGGCACCCACAGCAAAGGCAGGGTTTCCCCTGTCAAACCTCATTGGGAGGGGGCGTGGCCTCAGGTCCTCTGACCCAGTGCCAGAGCGGGGTGCACAGCCTGAGGTCCCGCAGCCTGGTACCAGGGTGGGGGTTAAGACCTGAGGTCCCCCTCAAGCCCTGCCTGGCAGGGGGTTCAGCCTCAGGTCCCCTGCCCTGGCCCAGTGCCACACAGCCTCAGGTCCCTGCTGATTGCTCGTTAAGGCTTGTTACAGAAACTCTGCCTCCACTATGGGTGCAGTCACCTTGTGTTATGGAAATCCCACCTCCACTGTGGGCGCAGCCATCTTGTATTACGGAAACCCATCCTTTGCTGTGGGTGCCTCCATCTTTGTGATAGTGTGATGGTCAATTTGCATATTCCCTCTTTATTAGATAGATTGATTTCAGAGAGGTAGGGGAGAGGGAGAGAGAGCCAGGAACATGAATGATGAAAGAGAATCATTGATTGGCTGACTCCTGCATGCCTCACACTGGGATCAAGCCTGCAACCCAGGCATATGCCCTGACTGGGAATTGAACCCAGACCTTTTGGATTATAGGTCAATGCTCAATCACTGAGCCATGCCAACTAAGCATGTTTTTATTTTTCTTATTTACTGATTCTTTAGGATGATTTTCTCTTTTTCTTTGGGAAAAACTAAGGTCCATTTTAAAATCAGATTTATTAGTAGTTAGATTTACTTCCAAGACTCTTTGTCTCTTTAGATTATGGCAAAGAACCTTAGGTATGACTTATATAGAATATGATGAAAGCTGCTTCCAAATTTGAGAACAAGAACTTAATTAGTTTCAGATCAAAGACCTTTTATTCCATTGAAATGTCTTTGCCTTTTGTCTTAGAAAGCAAGATTCACTCTTTTGAACAATGCTACCTAGCAGCTTTAGAAATGCTTACTTTGTACAGTTATTGCACTATACATATCTCAATTATTGCCTGTTCTATGTTTATTCCATTTCTACTAAGTAGATTCTAGTACTCTCCCTATTTCACAAATGTGGAAAATGAAGCCCAGAAACATTAATTTTTCCCAAATCAAGCAGATTGTAACTGGCAAAGCCAGAATTCAAACCTTCTTTTTAAATCTTGCTCCTTAGAAATAAAAGTTGTCTTAGATTCATGGAGACCTTCATGCTCTTATATTGTAACTTGCCTGATACACATGAAATTGGCCCATATTCTTATGCCTCATCTAGACTTTGATATTGTTAATATAACACAAAACATAAAAACAATTATCCAATAATTATCTATGAAAGTTATGTTTTTATATCATTAAATGATGCTTACTGGTTACCATTATTTATCAGAGTTATGTGCACTTATTCTTAGGAGAACTTTTTTCTCCCTGCTAGGAACCCAAAACTACTCTTGCTACCACTATTACTACTATTCCTAGTCTTACTACTTCTATATACAATTTGTCAGTTTACCATTTGCGTAGCAACTTCAGTCCATTGTCTAATTAAATCTCACAATGGCCCTATGTAATTCATCCTTATTTTATTGATGAGGAAACTAATATTTAAAGTAATTAACCCATCCAAGATCACAGGGTTAGATAAATACGAACTTGGCTTGCCACTAGGAAGTCTAGTGTCAATGCTTATGTACCTAACCCCTCTACTGTACTGCCCTTCAGTCTGAAGCAAGCCTATGCATATGCAAATACTCAGAACAGTTGCTGAGAGCAAAGCAGAAATTTTATACCATGATGCAACTTGAATAGTTAGGTAATTCTAAACCACACAAAATTGAGAGTGCACGCATGTATATGATGATGTAAATTCGTGTTGGTAGATGATCAGATAGGATAGTTATGGGGATGCCATGTTAAAAGTAGGCAATAATGATGAAAGTAGAAATTCTAATGAATTTAACGGGCTTCATTTCCTACTCTGTAGAAGAAGAATTGGGACCAGACGATTTCTAAAGCTCTTTGGCAATGGCATTCTGTGGTAGGCTTTATGAGCACTTTATTGTAAAGCCATAGTCCTTCTTGGAACCCAGCATAGGATTTACATATAAAAAGATTCTAAACACATTTCCCTTATTGAATTATTGAATGAATAGAATACATTTTTTATGAGCTATTTCCATAATGGGTGGTTTGTAACTTTTATTGGAGGGGGGTAGAATGAAAGACATTCTAGCCATAACACTTAGCATAGAGGGTTTTTTTTTTAATATATATTTTTCCATAGCCCTCATCTAAAGCATATAACTACAGGACACTTTTAGAAAAGAAATGGAAAATGACAGCTTCGTAATAAATTAGACATATAGCTGTTTAACCAGAAAAGTTGCCAATTATTTTCAGTTTGGTAATGAGTTTTTATAAACCCATAAACCCACAACTAATACTGATACAGTAGAGTTCAGTCCCATAGACACTAAATGTCCTTTTTTGTGAAGGGAGTTTGTCTTGTTCCTTTATTTCAAATAGCTCTGCTTTTTTTTTTCTGTCTCGCTGGTGATATCATTTTGAATGTCAGGATTCTCCAAATTAAGCTCTGCCAGCTTGAACACCTTCCCGTCCTACACTGGTTCTCTGATAATACAGTAATTATCCAGCAGCTCTTTCTCTGCACAGCTTCACCCGCCATGCTGTGTTTAGAACACAGGAGGTGTTAATGAGGGGTTGCAAGGGCATCTATTCAGATAGATAGGTGGACTCAACATTTAAAAGCATTGCTATGTGCCTTGCACTTAAACCTCCACTTGCATGGGTCCCCTCCCTTGGAATTTAAGGCAACCGTGCAGCCTTCACAATTCCCAGTGTTGCCCTTTGAGAGCATTGTTCACACAACAGATAAGCAACTCCCCGTATTTAAATTGTCTTGGTGGTGACCTCCCCCTTTAGTTTCAAATACAGCAGCCAGATACTCTTTGACAAAGAACAAGACACAGTCTCCTCCTTTTCACCTCCTTCCTACTCCCTGAAGCTCATTACTCAGCTCCTGCATGTGGTTTGGTATTCAGAATCTAGTTTCTCCCCCGTGAAAAGAATGTATGCACTTTCCAAAGATGCAAGCTTCAAGAACTTAATCCTGGGGGGGAAATAGGTTTCCAGAGTCATCTGAAGTGTTCATAGATTCGCAGAACAAATCCCCAAAATGGTTCTGATTTACTTATTTATGACCTAGGAATCAACAGATTTAAGTGATTCGAATGGCAACCAGGTTTGAAACTTGGTGTTCCCAACTAAATTTCTTGTTTCTCAGCTCATTTGGGTCAAATCCGGACATCAGCAAATATTAAAATTTATTCAGATTATTGTGATCAATATATTGGATTTAGCCTAATGTACTGTAGTGTAAATTGACACTCTGACACTATGGAGTTAAGGATATACATTTTTACATTTCTATTCCTGTTGAGATGGATGCCTGTTAATGCTGGGTTAAATTATCATATGGAGTTAGTAGAGGTAGTGCAAATTATTCTTCTAAATTGATTACTAAGAAAGAGTAACCTAATAGAAAAAAAATTAATCATGGATAAACAGATGCCTAATTGTTCTGATAAAAGTTTTGCAAGTGATTTTCTATGTCATTTTGAGAAAATAATTTACTTTGTTCAACGTCAGTAATCTCTGACGATAGAGTAAAAATAAATCCTTTCTAGGAATAATATAGAGATTAAACATTATAAGAAAGTTAAATTTCTAAAATCTTTCAGATCATTGAAAAGTATCTTTTTTTTATTTTCCCTTGGAAATTGGACATTTTGTTACTGTTTTATGTACTAGAGAAATGCTATGAGGGATGACATTAAATAAAGGATGAGAAACAATAGAAATTGAATCTGGAGGGGAAAAGATAATCCCTTCAAAAACTATATAATAAGATACCATAGAACAGAATAAATAAAAAATCCTAAGGTAAAGCTCCAGTAGAAAGGACACCAATGGCAAATTTATTTTGATATTTTTATTTCAATTAACTGGACAGACAACTAAATGGCTTGTTTTACAAAATCCTTTCTTTGGACCCAACCATACTAAATGACAAAAACAGAATGATGGAGCAAAAAAGTACCTCCAATGCCCCTGATTGTTTTAATTACAGAAAAGATAACTCAACTCCCTTTCCTCCAATCCTTTGAGTTTGGGATTTCTGCTAGCCTGTGACAACTTCTTCCCCCAAACCATTTAACTCCTTCAAAGTAGCTATTTCCTGCCTTTGAATTTAGTCTTTAATAAAACCCTCTCGCCACATCTTTCTCCTATATCGTCTTCACTCTTACACAATTATTGCTCTGACCTCTTTCTATTGTAAATGAAGATGTAGCTCTTTTTTTCTTTTACAATGACTCTTAATTCTTTAAAATAAACTAGAGACCTAGTGCAAAAAATTCCTGCATGGAGAGGGGTGTCCCTCAGACCAGTCTTTATGCTCTCCAATCTGGGATTCTTGGAGGGATGACTGAATACCTATTTAGGGCAGTCGGACATCCTCACAATCCAGGACTGCTGGCTCCCAACTGCTCACCTGCCTGCCTGCCTGGCTGCCTGATTGCCCCTAACTGATTCTGCCTGCCAGCCTGATCACCCCCTAACCACTTCCCTGGCAGCCTGATTAATGCCTAACTGCTCTCCTGCCAGCCTGATTGCCCCTAACTGCCCTCCCCTGCAGGCCTGGTGCCCCCCCCCCCCAATTGTTCTGCTCTGCAGGCCCAGTCCCCCACAACTGTCCTCCCCTGCAGGCCCAGTCACCCCTAACTGTCCTCCCCTGCTGGCCTAATTGCTCCCAACTACCCTCCTCTACAGGCCTGGTCCCTCCCAACTTCCCTCTTCTGCTGGCCTGATTGCCCACAACTGCCCTTCCCTACTGGCCTGGTGCCACTAACTGCCCTTCCCTGCTGGCCTGATCACCCACAACTTCCCTCCCCTGCTGGCCATCTTGTGGCATCCATCTTGCGGTGGCCATCTTGTGTCCACATGGGGGAAGCAATCTTTTCCCACATGGGGGAAACCATCTTGTGTGTTGAAGTGACAGTCAATTTGCATATTACCTCTTTATTATATAGGACTAGAGGCCCGGTGCACGAAATTCATGCATGGGGGTGGGGGAGTGGGGAGGAGGGATGTCCCTCAGCCCAGCCTGCAACCTCTCCAATCTGGGACATCTCTCTCATAATCCAGGTCTGCTAGCTCCCAACTGCTCACCTGTCTGCCTGCCTGATTGCCCCTAACCTCTTCTGCTTGCCAACCTGATCACCCCCTTATCACTCCCCTGCCAGCCTGATTGACACCTAAATGCTCCCCTGCTGGCCCGATTGCCCCTAACTGCCCTTCCCTACTGGTGTGATCACCCCTAACTGCCCTCCCCTTCTGGACTGGTCACCCCTAATTGTTCTTCCCTGCTGGCCTGATTGCCCCCAACTGCCTTCCCCTGCTGGCTCAGTCACCCCTAACTACCCTCCTTTGCCAGCCTGGTCACCCACAACCATCTTCCCCTTCAAGCCTTGTTCCCCCCAACTGCTCTCTCCTTCAAGTCTGGTTGTCCCCAATTGCCCTCTCCTGCTGGCCATCTGGTGGTGCCCATCTTGTGTCCACATGGGGGCAGCCCTCTTTGACCACATGGAGATGGCCATCTTGTGTGTTAGAGTGATGGTCAATTTGCATATTACCTCTTTATTATATATGAGGATATTTACAGCATATTGGGTAGATTCCTTTGGCAATACATTGCTTCCAAACCAGCTCTTATTATTCTCCTCCAGTTCCAGAGGGATTCCATGTGACTTCAATTAAGGTGTGAAATTGCTTCATGTTAATTGCCCACACCCTTTCATGATCTGCTATTAAGACAATTAAATATCTTTAATGGTACATTAACTAACAGAGCCTTCTATCCTTTCCACTTCTTGAAAATTACAGGGGCCAAGGAAAATGTCATTATATAGGTAGTAATAAAAAATTAGTCATATTTTATTATTTTTTTATGAAAACTGATACAGAATGGGAGTTCTTTATAGAATTTCATTTATGAGCTTTGTTAAAAACTGGAGTTATTGCCTCCATTTGGAAAACAGAGCTTGTCATCAGCAACAATTGCCACACACACAAGTTTTCTCACTCTCCATTAACAGATCAGTATTGCCACTCAATAACTTACACTTAGTTCCCCCACAACTACACAGAACTCTCAAAATTTAAGTAATTTTCAAGGACCTAGCAGTAACATAAAAGTAATCATTAGTAACAGTTTATTACTTTATATTTGATTTGCATGGCTCATTGTTATTGTAAACATACTTCCATAACCAATGTCATTTGATAGTCACTAACACTCTGGGAGTTTACATGTTAAGATTAGCATCCCAATTGTAAAAAGGAGGAACTGAGTTTAAGAGAAGTTAAATAACCTCCTTCTATGTCCATACTGTAGCTAAAAGGCAAAACTGTGACCAAAGCTATTATCTCTAGCATCCCATGTGCTGCTGGATGAGGATTAGCTGTTGTGTGGTAATGAATGGCCAGTAGTGACTTGACGATTTGACAGGAGTGATTTCAGTGAAGGGAGTGGGGAGTAAGTCTTACTGAGATGGATTCAAGATATCATAGGAGCCCAGCTGGTGTGGCTCAGTGGTTGAACATTGATCTATGAACTAGAAGGTCAAGATTTTATACCTGGTCAGGGCACATGCCCAGGTTGTGGGTTCGATTCCCAGTAGAGGGCATGCAGGAGGCCGCTGATCAATGATTCTCTCTCATCACTGATGTTTCTATCTCTTTCCCTCTCCCTTCCTCTCTCTGAAATTAGTAAAACAATATTTTAAAAATTATCAAAATAAGAAAGTGATATTCACTGACACATTTGAAGAATTCTGTTCTGAAAGGGAAGTAGAGAAAGGGGGAGCAAGGAGGAGAGAAACATGACAGTTACACAGTGGGATTGTTGATTTGTTTAATTCTATTGTAAGATATTTAGAGACTGATGCGAAATAAAAACTGCTATTATAGGAGAGAGGGTCACTGAGTAGAGGGGATGGGATCAAGTGCACAAGTGGCAAGTGCAGGGCAGGTTAAGATAGGAACGGGCAGCGCCCACACATGCAGCAAGCAGAATGTGCGCAGGTTAATAATTTTTGTGGTATTAATATGAGAACTTTTTCTTCTTGTCTTTTCTAAGTATAATGCAAAGTAGGGTATTTGTTGATTAAAAGGACAAAAGAGAGGAAATGGAAAGGGAGAAAATACGGAAAGGGAGAAGGATAGGGAGCGAAAAGAGAAGAGGGAAAGAAAGGGAAAAGAAAGAAGGCAGATATATTACCTGAGTATGAGAAGGATTTGAGGTGCTTTGGGAAGTTTGAAGGGCAAAGAGAAGGTATGGGATAGTCACTGGGAAGAATGAGAGTAATTGGCAAGATAAATGTAGTAGGATTCTAGAAATTACGGAGAACCCAGGCCCATGAGATTTAGGGTCAAGGTTTTAATATGAGACCAGTCAGAAAAGTTTTCTGTTTTTCTCCAGGCATACTAAACTACTGGACAATAAGCTTAGAACAGGAACTCTGGAGTTAATTACACATTAATTTGAGTGCTGATTCCACCCTGTGTCAGTACACTACTAAGAACAAACTACCATTTTGTTCTTCAGATTCCTCAATTGCCAAAGGGACCAATAATTTCTCTACCTTTTAAGGTTACTTAAAATAACCTTAGTGTTTATAAAGTGCAGATATATAGTAAGTGCTCAGTTAATATTAGCTATGATTATGAGGGCAGCAGGTACCAGGTCCCTGGTTTATTAAGTTGCCTGATTAATAAATAACAGCAACTACTAATTTAACTTTTTTTTTTAATTTTTAAGAAAGGCATTATTTTAGTTTAAGTTTTCCAAGGAGACATTTTTGATAACTGAAATAAAATTGATTGTTGAATGTTAAAAGCTGCAAACAGGGAATATGAACTATTATAATGGCAAGGAATGCCTGCATATTCTGATAAACTGCGTCTGCAACAGAGGAACCAGTGAAAGAATATAAAAAGAAAAATATTAAGTGGAAAGCTTGCCTTGGAAATACCCATACCTAATCTTACAAAGACAGGGTGGATTTTATTGTTAACAAGACTTCAAAGCCCAATATATATTTGGGATTTTTTATTTTCTAATGGTATAGTCTTACATTTAAAAATAAAGCAAATAGCATATATTGTTACAGAATTCATACTTTATGGTCTTGTTAGGGCCAAGTGGAGCATTTTATTTGTGATACCAGGACTGCAGGGCTTGGCACAGACATACAGCCCGTGCATTTCAGGCAGTTAAGAAAATGATAACCTTCATTGTCAAGTCACAAGGTAACTGGTGTCCACCATACAGACTGCTCATGTTAATGGGTTAAACTTGGGTTTCTGCTATGTGTTAAAGTAGTACATGATGTGGACTGTTGTTAGAAAACTGCACTTGCCTTGTGTTTACAATTGAGCAAGAATACTATCTCATCAAATCTCTGTACCCCATTTTTACTCTGAAATCTGAGGTGAATCATTTGGCTTCAATGTACTATAGATCAAGAAAAGTCAAAAGAAGAATAAAAGGAAATGTCTAGGAGAAGAAGAAGAGTGGGGAAATGGAGGGAAGAGGAGTAAGAGGATGGGAAAGAAGAGGAAAAAAATGAAACATATATCAGAATAGAAAAAAAAAATAGGAAGAAAACTTACTTGAAGAAAGGGTACTAAAAACCAAACAGAAATAATTCCCTTTTTAGGACATTATCTCCTTTACCTCTTATCTAAAAGTATAATGATAATACATATGCTAGAGGAAGAGTGATATTTATCTAAAAAATATACTGTCAGGTAAAAAAGCAAAGTATTTTTCCTACATTAAAGAGGAAGGGGGCAAGAAATGTGATCAAAGACAACCCACGAGGGCCAGGTGAAAGAGTGGTAGTGTTATTCATTCAGGTTTTGCATCATCAGGACAGTGGATAATCTCCAAATTTGTTGGAGAATAGGGTAAAATGAAATCTGAGAGAAACCCATTTAGAAAGTAATTCCATACCCAGTGCTAGCATTAAATCTTGCCCACTGAAAACAAAATCTGTATCAAAGAATAGCCTACAAGGTTCTGAATGAGACAGCATTACACAGTAACATCCCAAGTTGCCCAAATCCAGAGGATTTTATTCCAGCTGTTAAGTGGTTGGTGGCACTGAATCTGAGTTTCTGTTAACAGATTAGGGAGTGGAGAGGACAAGAAAGATATGGAGTTGGATTTTTTTTTTTTTTTTGCTTGTTTTTTCACTTAATTTCAAGTCTGGAAAATAATCCTCATCAAATGAAACTAAATATCAGACTTCGCTCTCACAGCTGTAGTGGATCAGAATGCATAAAGAAGATGGAATCAGAACATACTCAAGAACAAAGAACATATATATGGCTTTAGAAATCTCTAGGTTTTATATAGACATAAATATAGATTTAGATGATATAGATAGTTATAGATATAGATGATATAGATATAGATATAGATATAGATATAGATATAGATATAGATATAGATATAGATATAGATTCCTTATGAAATAATGTGATATAACAAAGTGATAGGAAAGTCCTTTCTTTAAACATCACTGTACTATGAACTTCTGGGGTTCTTTGCAACTACTAATAAGGTCCTGATTATTAGGAAGAGAAAAACTTAATCTTGCATGGGATAGGAATGCTTTGAGCACAATTTCATTGGGGTAGATTTATAGAACTATTGATAATCAGAACCTAGACAGTTTCTTAGACATGCTTCTTAAAGGTTTCCCCCAAATACTTATTATTACATGATTGGAAATTAATTCCAGAACTTCAATTCCAGCTACTAGTAGCTGTTTAAAATTGTGTTTATTGTTTAGTGTACAGTAAAGTATGTTATTTTCACATGTGGGATTGGTAACTCTTGATTTATCATTTGTTATTTAGTTTTCTTAAGTGCTTAAAATAAGCTCTATAGAAAACAAAAGGATAACTCTTCTCAACATGTCAATTAGCTTGACTAAGCCAACCCCATTTTCAATTGCAGTCAAAACTATATTACTTGGAGTATATTAAATATTATCTATATTAGATAAACAGCTTTTCTCATAGGTAATGGTACCTCAGCCAGATTTATTCCAAAACATAAGATTGTGTTCACAGGGCAACTCACAAAATTTTCAAATGCTCCCAACCTTTCCCTATGGAATCCATGCCTTAAGATTCAGTTTGACATATTTTTCATGATTAATCTGATTGGCTGTATTCATGTCATGCAAACATAGATATATTTTTCTCGATAAAGAGATTGACTAAATAGATTTCCCCCTATGCACTTATATATTTGATGGACATATTATTAACTTTGCATTCACTATCAAATTGAAGCTGGTATATATCATAATCACAGTTTCAATTGTCTAGCCAGGAATTCAGGATGTCTGACACAAATTAGCCCTGTCAATCCTACCCCTCACCATTTCTCTATTTTATCCCATTCTTCAGCCAGTCAATGTTTTTCATCTCTTCATCCTTATTTGTTAGATCATCCATCTCTGTAAATCCTCTGCATCTTTTAGGTTAAATAAGATAGCTTTTTTATTTACTCTTTTCCATTTAACTCTCTATTATGCCCATCGTACCTTGTGTTTTGTGTGCTCTCTCTCTCAGCTTTGAGCTCCATGAGGGCAGGAGTCAAGAGATAATTTCTTGCAGATGACACAGATTCAGGCAGATTGCCTGGGGAAAAAGTAAATATTCACCTGTTCATAGAAAAAAATGAACAAATGAATGCTTGAACAAATTGATCTTTGTATATTAGTTAGCAAAGAGTAATTTAAATTTGAGAAGAGAAAAAAAATAATGTCAGTAATAGAATTAAATAGCTGTAAGATTAGTTAAGCTGAGTTGAAAGGATCAGTAAATGTTTTGTGAACTAGTTCATTCTATTAAAGACATCTAAGATGCCTTTTACCAAAATAAAGGTTAAGGTTGTAACAAAGATTAAGAAGTATTTATTTGAAAAAGGGATTGCAATCCGGAGGCACAGATTCAGGTAAATTGTGCTATAGAGAAAACAAAGGAAGTCAGGGTTTCTTAAAGCAAAAACCACAAGGACAGCTGTCATTTGGGGCCTCCATACAAATGAAGGATGTGGCTAGGTTAACAGGAATTGGTTAAGTCCCATATGTAAATGAAGGTTGGAAAAACTTTAAGTGCTGTTCCCATTTAGGCCCTTGATGTATATGGATGATGCTTGCTGGTGAAAGGATTGGCTCTTTTCAAAGTGAAGAATGTAGATGATCTGGTTGCCATGGAAAGGAGGAAGTAAAATCCAAAATGCAGTTTCAGGGTTAGCCAAATGGTTCCAATGTTCATGAGTAAAGCCTGCATAATGCAAAATTCTTTATAGCCTCCTGCCTTCACTTTAGTTCCCTCAACCTAAATGGCTCTATATTGGCACTTTCCATTCATAACTCTCTGCTTCTTCAAAGTCTTCATATGGAGGTCAAGTCCAATAAGGTCAGGAAGTTTTCTCAAACAACCTCCCTATCATATAGTGATTTATAGTTTTACTTCACATCAAAGCACTTCTCTTCCAGACAACAGTAAATTCGTCTAAGATAGCACTGTTTAAGAAATATTATGAGCTATATACATAATTTAAAATATTCTAGTAATCACATTTAAAAAAACAAAAAAGTAAAATAAATGTTAATAATAACTTCAACCCAGTATATCTAAAATATGATCATTTCAATTTATAATCAGTATTAGAGGCCCAATGCACAAAATTTGTGCACTAGAGGAAGGGGCCTTCAGCCTGGCCTGTAACCTCTCACAGTCTGGGACCCCTCAAGAGATGTCCACCTGCTGGCTTAGGCCTGGGGGGATCACTCCTAAGCCAGCAGTTGGACATCCCTCTTGCCGGTCCAAGAGCCCTTGCTCTTTACTGTCCTCCTGCTTGCTGCTCCTTACCATTCATCTCACTGCTCCTTAGTGCTGCCACAGAGGCTGGAGAGGTTCTCACGACTGCTACTACGCTCACCCACTGTGAGCCAGACTTCTGGGTGAGTGATGCTCCCCCTGTAGGAGCACACTTACCACCCTGGGACAGCTCCTGTGTTAAGTGTCTGCCCTTGAGTAGTTAGTGTGCATCATAGCAACCAGTCATTTTGGTTATTCTGCCATAACAGTTGCTTAGGCTTTTATTATATAGATAAGCCATATATTGAGATATTTTTGTATGTGTGTGGTCTTTCAAATATAGTGTTTATGTGTATAGCACATTTGAGTTAGGATTAACCATATTTTTAGTGGCTGCTGTATTAGGCAGTGCACTCTTAGGATTTTCTCATCAGCTTCTGCTATCTTCTCCCCAGTGCTATATCTCTTCAATTATATCTCAACTCTCTTTCATAGTACAGTCTTAGACTAATATTTTTTACTATTGGGGAATTGTTGGCTTTTCGCGGGCAAATAGGACATCCCTAGCTTTAATAATCACTTATTTGTTTAAAACTTACTCAGAGAATTATTTTTAAACTGTGGGTGATTTTTTAAAATTATATTTAACTTGAGGCCCGGTGCATGAAATTTGTTCATGAGGGGGAGGGATGTCCCTCAGCCCAGCCTGCTCCCTCTCAAATCTGGGACTGTGGGCTCCCAACCACTTCCCTGCCAGCCTGATCAAATCTAACTACTCCCTTGCCAGCCTGATTGCCCCTAACTGAAACTCTGTACCCATTAAATATTAACTTCTCATTCTCCCTTCTTCCACCCCCCAGCCACATCATTCTACTTTCTGTTTCTATGAATTTAAGTACACTGTAGGTATCTCACTTAAATAGAATTATAAATTATTTGTTGTTTTGTATCTAGTTTATTTCACTTAGTTTAATGTCCTCAAGGTTCATTCATGCTTGTGTCAGAATTGCCTTTATGGCTATACAGTTTTTCACTGTATGTATACGTCATATTTTGTTTACTGATTCATTCATTGATGAATGTTTTGGCTGATTGCATTTTTTGGCTATTGTAAGTAATGCTGCTATGAGCAGGGTTATGCAAATATCTGTGCATGTCTCTACTTTTCATTCGTTTTTCATATATATGCAGAAGTAGAATTTTTGGATCACATGGTAATTCTATGTTTAATTTTTTGAATAATCACCATATTGTTTCCCACAATGGCTGAGCATTTTATATTCCTACCCACAATGTAGAAAGGTTCCAGTTTTTTCACATATTTGCCAACACTTATTTTCTGTTTGTTTTTGTTTTTTGTTTTTAGTTTTTACAATAGTCATCCTGCATTTGTTTTTATTGGCATTTTTGTATGACATGAGTAATAGTAGACATAACACCAAGTTGGATATTGATTGATATATAGCTATAATAACATTGTCTGATATAAAACAATCATTTGTACATTTATTTGATAAATAGCTTTTATTAAAATCTCCCAATTAGGCATTTGAAACCCGATATTCTCATTGTCTTTGCCACTACTCACAAAATCAGTAATAAAAATTTCTCACAGGCTTATTATAATCATCAAATGGATTAATCAATTTAAAGGCTTTGAAACTTTTAAATAATAGATATATTAAAGGGATTAAAGTTATTCTTTAGAGATTATCATTGTGGTTATTGAGTACATCATAGTGATTTTGGTTTATATTTTGGATTTAAAACGTACTTAAATAAGCCTGTGGATATGTGTCCTTACAGCCAAATAGGTGACAGAGTACTGAAAAAAACCTGCTTCATGGCATCATATGAGTAACTTTCCAACTAAATCACTTTATCACTTCTTCCAATTTCCCCTATGCCCTAACCAATTATAAATAAATGGCTATATTTAGCACATATAAATATGTTTTAATTTTAGAGATTTTGACACTATTCATAAGATAATTACAGGTAAGAAACTTTAAAATTTCAGTAGAATCTTCCATAAGAATATTTCTTTTGTAAAAGAAAGACAAAAAATTTAATTACCACTGACACTATCTTAAAATTACAGGATCAGTTCTTTCTGAGTTAGTTTTCTCTTTACTCTCTGCTACTTAGGTTAGGCCAAAGATGGTTCTTTAGGGATATTTGAGGACCCACCCAGTTCAGTAATTGAAATATTTTAAAATTGCATTTAAAAATACATATGTATGATCATATGATTTTTATCCTTTATTTTGTTAATATGGTGTACCATATTGATCAACTTACATATTTATGTTTTATATATCCTTATACCCTAAATAAGCCAAACTTGATCGAGTTGTATTATCTTAATAAACAAATACACCAATGTTGCAGAGTTTAAAATCAATATACAAAAACATATTGTGTCCCTATATACTAACAATGACATTTTAGAAAAATTAATGAAAAAAATTTCATTTGCAGGTGCAACAAAAATAATAAAATATCTAGGAATAAACTTAATAAAGGATGTGAAGGGCCTATATTAAAACAATACATTTCTGAAAGAAATTGAAGAAGATACAAAGAAATGGAAAGATAATCCAAGTTGATGGATTGGAAGAATCAACATTGTTAAAATGTCCATATTACCTAAAGCAATATACAGACACCAGTGCCCTGGTGCATACTGAAAGGAAATTAATTAGAAGGTGGCCAGTGGGGCGGGACTGGGTGAAATGGCAGAACACGTCCTGGAGCCAAACTCCTGCAGTCACTCCTCGGCCAGCCACACCTGGAGTTGCACCACGGCTCAAAGGGCATCTGCAGAGTCAGTGGGGGTCCCTCTGGCAGGTGGGTTCCTTTGGCCTGGCCTGTGAGAATAGGGCCAAAACTGACTCTCCAACATACCCTGGCGAGTCTCAGATTGTGAGAGGGTGGTTCTCAGGTTATTCACATCGGAATCAGGCTCCCTCCTCTTTGGTTCTGGAAGTGTCACCCAAGAACCATCACTGCCAAGTCACCACAGCTCAGCAACTCCTGAATTGAGTGTCTTCCCCCTGATGGTCAGTGTGTATCATAGCTACCAATTGGAGCATCTGCCCCCTGATGGTCATTACATGTCAGAGTTACCAGTTGGATTGTCCGACGGTGACTTAGCCTTCTAATAAATAGACTAGAGGCTCAGTGCACAAAATTCATGCACAGTGGGAGGGTCCCCTCAGTCCAGCCTATATCCTCTCCAATCTGAACCCCTCAGCCTGCACCCTCTCACAATCCAGGCCCATGGGCTCCTAAATGTTCACCTGCCTGCCTGACTGATCACCCCTAACTTCGCACCCCTGCCAGCCTAATCACCCATAGCTGCCCACCCCCCCGGCCAGCCTGGTCACCCCTTAGTGCTCCCCCAGCTGGCCTGGTTGCCGCCAACTGCCCCCCCCCCAGCCTGGTTGCCCCTAACTGCCCCCATAGTCTGGTCGCTCCTTAGTGCCTCCCTGCTGGCCTGGTGACCCCCAACTTCCCCCCCCCCCATAGCCTGATCACCCTTCACTGCCCCCCCTGCTGGCCTGGTCACACCCAACTGTCCCCTCACCCCCGTGGGCCTGGTTGCCCCACACAGCCTGCTGCTCAGTTGTGTTGTCACCCCTCACTGCTACCCCTGCTGGCCTGGTCACTGCCAACTGCCCCCCTGCTGGCCTGGTTGCCCTATGCAGCCTACTGCTCAGTCATTTGGTTGTCCCTCACTAGTCCCCCTGCTGGCCTACTTGCCCCAAGCAGCCTGTTTGGTCATCCGTTTGGTTGCAATGGCTGCTTAGGCTTTTATTATTATAGATAGTGCAAAAGAAATAATAAGGCAGCTGACTGAATGGGAGATGATAGGTATAAACAACAAATCCAAAAAAGGGTTAGTATCCAAAATGTATAAAGAACTCATAAAACTCAATATCAAACAAACAGTCCAATTAAAAAATGGACAGCCAAAACTAGTTTGGTTCAGTGGATAGAGCATCGGCCTGTGGACTGGAAAGTCCCAGGTTCAATTCCGGTCAAGGGCATGTACCTTGGTTGTGGGCACATTCTCAGTAGGGGGTGTGCAGGAGGCAGCTGATTGATGTTTCTCTCTCATTGATGTTTCTAACTTTCTATCCCTCTCTTTTCCTCTCTGTAAAAAATCAATAAAGTATATATTTTTAAAAATGGACAGAGGACTTAAACAGACACCTCTCCCAAAAGATATACAAACAGCCAACAGATACATGGGTAGCTATTAGGAAAACACAAATCAAAACTACAATGAGATACACCAGTTCTATCCACTGTCCTTTTACCTCACACCTGTTAGAATGGCTGTCATCAACAACACCAATAACAACAATAAAAATGTTATTTTTCAGAATAAAAATGTACCTAAATTTACAGAGATAGAAAGTAGCTGAATATCATGTGGCTCCAGGCAGTGTAGATCCCAATTGGTCCTCTTATCCACACACAACAACTATTCAATCACAGCCATACTCTCTCAAATACCAAGGTAAAGCCCAAGGGAAGAAGTTATTTGATTAAAAATACCATTCAAATTAGCTAGGCATTGTAGTGATGGTTCAATAAGTGGAGGTACTTAGCTGTTTGTTTCTAAGTCAAAGTTGAAAATAACTCCAGATACTTAAGTGAAATATTTCATATGTTCTTCTACAGCCACATATCTATTTCACAACAATATAATGAATCCTATTAAATGTGTTCAATATGCTGATCATATTTTATGAGAATAAGTATGACATAAAACACTGTTCTTTCTGTGCAATAATCTAGCAAGGGCCATGATAATTTACATATGAATGAGCTTTAGAGACAGTCAGAACAATGGAGGGGAAAATGAACAGTTTATATAGATGTGAACTGAAATCACATGGTTGCATAATCACTTTTCCAGCATTATCTTTGGTGAAGGAAATCTGGAGTCCTTGGGAAAATTTTGGGGGAGGGAGGGAAAGTGTTATTTTCCTTTTATTCTGACTTCTCTCCCATTATCATTTCTTATGTAGGATATTCTGAAAAAGGTCAATAATTATTTCAATTTACCACAACAGTGTCCTATTTTTACAGTGGGGTAAGATTAGAAACTTGTATATAAGGATTTTTTTTTCTACCCCAACTAAATTGAAGACTGAGGGCTAAGTAACAGAATATAGTTTTCTATTCATTAAATGTTATACCCTTAATGTCTTCTCTAACTCTACATGAAAATCCTGTAGTGTAGGTTAGTAGGGACTGAAGTAAGGACTGAAGCCTTATCTATAAGGGAACTGGAACCACTCATATATCTGTGGTTGAAGAAGACTTAAGAGGTTGTACTGATAGAACTGGAAGAGGATCACGTATATTCATTAAATATATTACCCAGTTAAAACTTGTTTTTACAGTGGGGAGAAGAGCTCGTGATGAGAATTGAGAATAATAAACTATAATTTGAAATTTTATAGAGGCTAAACTGATGCCTACAATTATAACAATTATTGCCATTTTGCTTTCCAGTGTGTATGTACAGGGAGCCATCGCTACATGAAATTGGAGAAAAACAAGGGCGTTCGAGGAAAAGTTCTGGAACACCAACCATGAATGGAGGCAAAGTTGTGAATCAAGATTCAACATAGCTGAGAACTCTTCCCTTTATCCCTCTTTCATCCCTTCCCTTTCCCCCACTCCTTTGCCCATTTTCTTCCAATAAACCCACCCAAGGAGAGAAAAATAAAATGGCAACGCAGGACCTGGTGGCTCCCAAAATCTTCCTTTGTGTAGGACAGGAAAATTGAACCAAAGCTTTCCTGTTGCAGTGTGGTAGAAAATGCACATGCACAAAGATTAGCACACGTATAAGCGAGAGGAAAATAAATCAAGACTCCACAAACATTAAAGTAAATTGTGCATTTATTACTAGAGGGCTAATTGTAATGAAGACATAACTGTAATAAAGATGAAATAAAGTTATTACCTTAAAGAAAAGGGCTTTGTAGAACTGAACTTACAAATTGATGTAATATCCTAAATAGCTTAAGTTCTGGGTAATGCTATGATGAGTGCTTTGTTTTAATTTTGTATTTTCTTTGGGTATCTGAAATTAACACATTATTGAGTCCTGTTTTCAGGATGTTTTTAAACCATGATATTGAACATTTACTTATAGATTTTTAATGCCCTGAAGATATATAATAAGGAATCACTTCACATCAAGAAAAATTTAAAAATTTATTTTTGAAGTTATTATTTAAGACTGTTTTAGACAAAGGATGGTCTTATGTTTAATCTAATGGTATTAACAAATTGAATTCCTTACTAAAAAGAGTTTCAGGTTCTCTTAAGAGAATGCCATATTTTTATCCAAGATATTAATCATTTTTTTAGTAATTTAGATTTTTTTTTCTGAGAATGAATTCATTTTTTAGAAGTATTTGTTATAACCATTCCTGGGCAATGATGTACAACTTACATGCTCTTACTGTTTGGTCAGATTTTTTATTTTGTGGACAACTTTGAGAGTATAGGTGCATGTCTAGTTGTCTTAGAGAGAATTTGTATCATCTATTGCAACAGGAAAGAAGAAAGAGGAGTTTTACATAAGAAAATACATTCTAGAAAATTGGTCAAAGCAAATTATATCTGCCTTTGTAACTTACCAGAGTTTTATGTATACAGCATTTTCCAAACTCTGCCATGATGTTGGGAGGCATGGCTGTGAAATTCCAAACTTACTATTTTATGAAGCAGATGGATACATATCCTTGTTTATAAGTCTAGGTGACAATAAGTGTGTTTCCTTGGGGACTTGTAATAGACTTTCAGGGGTTTAGAGAAAAAATACGGAATTGACAGCTATGGTTTCAACAGACAGGTTTGTATGAGAAGCTTAAAGTAGTAAAAATAAATAAATAAAACTCAGTGTAAGGCAAATGCATAGTTAGGAAAACTAAAGTATTAGAAAATATTAGGAAAGAAATTAACATTATTCAATTGCCTTGGAAAAACTAGATCTACTTAGTCCTACAAATCAGGAATGGTGTAGAGACATCCAAATTAAAATAAAATAAAACAGAATGTTTAAAAAAATGTATGCTGATTTATGGATATTATTGAAGACAGCATGTTACTTCTCCTATAATTCTACTGTCTGGCATGTATTGCTCAAAATATTACTCCCTAAAATGTATACTCTTTGAAGATGCTCAAGGTCACTACAGCTTCTCTCACTCTACACAATCATTATTCTCCAATAGTGATTCCTATACTTCACCAAGTATTCTATTAATGTTATCAGGAGATTAGCAGAAAACAAAAAGGAAGATTTTGCCTAATCAATTGCAAAGAATGGAAGTTAAGTATCTAGGCAAGGATTTTGAGCACAAATTTGCAAGAAATATTCATTTATCCAAAATATTTAGAAAGTAACAAATAAAGACATTGAAATTAAAGAAAAAAAAGGGAAATGTTGAAAAAGAATGCCCTTGTTAAACACACACACACACACACACACACACACCCAAAAAAAAACACCTGGTTGTATTTCTCCTTGTCACTCTTTATTCAACTTGATAATAAATGCACCTGTCACTTTCAGGACCAAACCAATCCCAAGCACAAAGCCTTATTTTCTTTAAAGACATAAAAAAGAGGCTTCTACAAAATGGGTCACAGGCTCATTTAACATGAAATTATCTGTGGGGTAGGGCCACATGCATGTATACACTCACCACAAACTCATCAGTAACACCATTTTCACAAAGTGCTATCAATTACTCAGAGGACTTCATGACAGAATACATTTAATCCAGTTAAATATTATGAAAAATATGAGAGATCTGAATCTCCAATAGAATTCCCTGTTTTCAGTGGCTGCTTGTTTGGTATCTAGAGTCATTTGTTTCCTTCCTGGCAGCAGTTAAGAAGCAGAGTTCTAACTCAACAACTTCTGTAAATTTTTTCCCCTCTATATCATTTAAGCAAATGTTCATCACAGTAAAATGTTTTGTATGTTAGCTTTGTCGTAGTTACAGTTACGTTCAGAGAATAAGTTAGAAACATATTACATTATCACATGAACCTGACTGTGTTTAGAGCACAGGTGAACATTTGCTTAATTACTGCTTCCTTTGTGAGCACCGAAAACTAGTCATAGAAAACATCAGTATTCACAGTCTAGGTTTTTTGTTGTTTTTTAAATTAGCAAATGTAAAATAATTATCTGGTTTTCTCCAAAAATATGAGCCAGTTTAAATAGTTTATTTTCAGATTTGTTCAAGTAAAAAAAAATATTTACTTTGATATATTCATTATCCCAATTTCTGGGTCTCAATTCATCCCTCAATTATTCTCCTATAAGTGAAGTAAGCTGTTTAAAAAATTAAATCTCAGGAGAAATATGACTTCTAACAAAGCTTTGTTATTGGCTCTGTACTACATAATAAGACATGTTTAGCCTGAGAGTCATTACAAAATGTTTTAAAATCACTGGGCTTAAGAATGAGAACAAAACTTTGGAGACTCTCACAAAATAGTTTTCTGGTCAATATACCCAACTTGCTTGTTAAGCTAGAAGTTTGAGGTCTTGAAACAAAAATGGTGCTTTAGTTCCATTTGCTAATTCAAAAAGTTTTGTGTCTCTGGAAACTGGAGGACAGCAAGCAAACCTATTCTTGATCGAAGTAATAGTTTGGTTCGAATTTTACATATTAATTTTATAGCACATTTTTTGCCACAAAGACTTGGCCCAATAAAGCGATGCCAACTGATGCACATTGTGACACTTTATGGACCTCCTTATAACCCAGATAGGTTTTTTGAAAACTGTGTTGAAGACAATGACAATACTGAAGATAGGTATTATTTATAAATGGGTGATGTTGTGGTGCCTCTAGCAAGAGATGAGAGTATTAAGACAAAGTCAAAGGATCAAAATGGCTTAACATGTATTGAAAAGTTTGAAGGTCCTAACTTATGGTCCCTGATTTCTTGGTGAAGAAGCATGACTACATCAACAGTAATTTTTTTTTAAACATAGATCCAGAAATAACAAATCTATTGCACCTTTATAGCTTAATGTACCAGGCCTTGCTCCAAGAAAGGTTTCCATGAAGTTGTTTCATTTCATCTGCACAAGGTGAAATACATTCAAGTATAAAAAAAAACTTCCCTGCTCATTGTAATATCATAAAAAGCTGAGATTGTAAATAGCGTTTTTTAAAAATCAGAATCACAATTAAAACAGTGGATTGTTCTACAAATATATATGTGTATATATACAAATGCTTCTGAAATAAGAACTTATATAGAATTTTTATTTGATTTGTGGTATTTAGTTATAGGTGATAAAAAAAATAAAGAGATTTGAATGTAAAACTTTATATATAAATGTATATTTCTAATGATAGTATAAATTGCCACTTTATAACAAAAGAAGAAACAGGTGGGAAGAACAGTCAAAGCACATGCTCCTTCAGAACTTCATGATCTGAATCCCCTTTTTGATGCAGAGGCAATTATTTTTTTATTTCTAAAAAGTTATATTATAAACCTATACTTCCTGAAACAGATTCCATGATAAGTCATAGCAAATTGAAAATTTATGTTTAAGGGCTGGAGAAAGATGTTAAATGCTCATCTTACTTTTCAGGATGTTTTTCCTGGAGCCCAAGTTAAATATTCAATATGTAAGATCTAAAATAAGTGAAAATTGTTAATGTTCAGAGATGGCATGTTGATTTTTGGTATCAAACAGAAGCAAAAAATATTTTACATTATACTATTAGCAAAAAATAATGCCATAAATTTCACCATTAGATGTTTTATTAGTTGGAAAGAATGAGTTGATGCTTCTTTGTCTTCGCTCCAAGCACAAACTAAAAAGACGGACACTCATTTCACTTAAAGTTGTTCAAAAGTCCAAACTCTCATGAGTAGAATCAACATTAGCTCCATTACAAGGTTCAATGTTGCAGTTTTAAGAAATTATTGACACTGAAATGTTTAATAAACATGATATATGAGAAACTGAACAAATTCATGTTTTGTTATTGCATTAAAGCACATATTATTCAAATTATGGCTTTTAGAGATCAGATTTGTAAAATGTTTATACATCCCAACGTTCCTGAAGTTAAAAGCAATTATATTCTTGAGATGCTCATGCATGTACACAAAATACTTGCACTTTTTTTTACATTAAATTTCTTTGGGAAGTGTCTCTCCTTTTTTTTTTTTTTTTTTTTTTAATGTGTTTATCATACAATGTCACCGACAAAGTCCTATGCCTTATTAAAAAAAATAAAAAATGCCTTTATAGGTGGGGAATAAGTTAAAAAATTTGAATACTGCTGTCAAAAGTAAAACTTATTTTGTAAATATGAAGTTACTGTGGTAAATCTAATACTTCTCTTTTTTAAGATTAAAAAGTAGAGCACATTCATTTATTCATAATTTACTATATACTCAGTTGAGTTTAGGGATCATACACTAAATTATAATTTCCCCAAATCCCAAAACGGCAGAAATATAAATAAATAATGTAATGCTAAAAAGAGTTACAATCAGTATATTACTAAGATTTTGTTGTTGTTAATCCTCACTCGAGGATATTTTTCCATTGATTTTTAGAGAGAGTGGAAGGAGACGGGGAGAGACAGGGAGAGACAAACATCAACTAGTTGCTTCCCACAACTGAGATATGTGACCTTGTCTGGAATTGAATCCGGGACCTTTTGGTATGTGGGTAGATGCTTTATCCACTGAGCCAAACATGCCAGGGTCCTTATATTTTATATTTAACTGATTATGCAATAAAGACACCTAGGGGGAAGACAAGGATTGAAAAAATATTAGATTTTACAAAGTAATAAAAAACAGTAAGTAGGGGAAATATGTTGAAGAAAAGTTATGGAGACCCAAAAAGTTGACTTGCTTAGGAAATACTTATGAATGAAACAAGGAAAGGTTATTCAGAAGTGGTTGTGCGGGAAAAACGGAATTGAGATTAATAAAAAGGAAAAGTTATTTCAAGTATAGTCAATTCACTCTGGATATGTTTGAATCTTGCTATTGGTTAGAATGCTTCTGGTTGTTTCATAACACAATCCCCAAAACAAATGGCCTTGCAGGCATCTTCAAACTACGGCCCGCGGGCCACATGCGGCCCGCAGAGGAGTCTGATCCGGCCTGCCAGGTTTTTTGGGCAGTGAGCGCAGCCGAGGTGTTACAGTAGGAATTAGTAGTTCATATAGTCCAGCCCTCCAGCTCTCTGAGGGACCGTGATCTGGCCCCCACTTTAAAAAGTTTGAGGACCCCTGATAGAGGTTTGCAGTATTATTGCTGAGACTTAATTTGCCCATTGTTCTCTCGGCTCTGCTATGTCCATTTATAATACCTTTTCTCTCAGAGCCAGGAATTCTTTTACAAGTTGAAAACACCAGATATTTATAACATCTATTTTCTTTTATAATCCCCCAGAGAATATCTACTCAGTCCTCTCAATTTGGGCCTTCAGTCCACAACTGAATGAACCACTGTGGCCAGGAATTTGATATACGTTGACTGGTTTTAGTCAAATGGCACCTTTACCTAGACTTATAGGTGAGAAGTATTTTTCCAAAGATATAGGTCTGCATAGATGAGCAGTGAATATTTGAATGAAATTCAGAGTGACTTATTAAAAGGAAATGAAAATGAATGATGAGTAACAAAGAAAAACAGCAAATTTCCATAATCTATTAATGAATATAATTCCTAGCACAGCTGATTGGATAGTCAAAAACTGGCAGAGAAATTTGAAAATGTTGATGACTCAAAGCCATTTTCATAGGCCAGGGGGTACTAACAAAGGCATTGAGGATTCAATTCCCCTAGCACCGTGGTCAACAAACTGTGGCTCGCAAGCCACATGTGGCTCTTTGGGCCCTTGAATGTGGCTCTTCCACAAAATACCATGGCCTGGGCAAGTCTATTTTGAAGAAGTGGTGTTAGAAGCAGTTTAAGTTTAAAAAAAATTGGCTCTCAAAAGAAATTTAATCGTACTGTTGATATTTGGCTCTGTTGACTAATGAGTTTGCCAGCCACTGCCCTAGCATTATGAAATGCCTGCTATGCCAAAGGCACTGTGGGGATCACTGAGGAAGCTATAAACAGATGCAATTTTAAACAAAAGTGATTTATTGGACAATAACTCAATATATCTAGTATGGCTAATGCTTATATTATAGATGACCATCACAAAGAGGACTAGAAGATGCATTTTGGCTATTCTAAATCAGAAGTTTTTATCATATCTACATTTTCATAACCATAAAAAACCCTGCTCACATTAGGTAATTACAAAATGTGAGGGCTGTTTGGGACCTCTGAAACCTGGAACAGCAATGCATGCCATTATTGGATCTTTTTTACAAATTATAGCATTCATTTGAACAGTTTGAGCATCATTAAATATACTAATCTCCCTAAGCAGCCTATTCTATTTCTGGGCAGTACTAGTTTTATAATGTTTTTACTTACGTGAAGTAGCTTGTTCTGTAGCTTCTAACCATTGTTTTAAATTTAACCCTTAGGGCTATTCAATGTCACTTTAATTCTCCAACTACAAGGAAGTCTTAGATATTTGCAGATCACTGTCATTTTTTTCTGACTCTTCTCTTCAAGTAGTTTCAGCTCATGTGAAATATTTTCAGTTATTTTAAATATTTTGTTTCTTTATTATTCTATTTATTTTACTCAAACTTTAATAACTTGGAGTGTACAATGCAACACGAATTTTTTTAAATAATCTACCTGGTCCAAAACACTTCCTCATTCTTGATATTGTGTATAACAGTGTTCTATAAAATTACATCTACTTTTTCACAACCTTGAATGTTTAACATTTAAGTTAATTTCTATTTTTCACCTTTTCATCTCTGAATCAAACTAAAGCAAAGGTGTGTCAACAGGCAGATAATGATAATTCTAAATTGAGTAAATTTGACAAACCTAACTCCAATAAACACATTTTCAAAAATTTCCACATATACTGCCAAATTGCCATTCAATGATTAATCATGAATCCTCTATTTAACTTTGTGTTATCCTACCTACTTTTGTGTGACCCAATCAATCTGTTTTCAGGGACTAACCACAATTCATTTTCTTTTCTCAACTCACTTACCTGGGGCAAGGTTTCAGAGGTGATCATTCTGATGTAAAGTCTTATCCTTAGAAAAGATGTGCTCTTATAGGAGACATGGTTTTACTCCATTTTAATTAAAGTTTCTCTCTTCTCCTAGTTACTGCTCATTTAAACTAACAATCGCTTACACACAAGAATCAGACTTCTCAGGATTATTACTTAGTTTCTCAATGACTTGTTATTTTAAATTTTACTTACCTGTTTCAATACAAGTTGGGGCAAAAGCGGGTTTACTGAAAATAATACAACAATGAATAATTAATAATACAAGAATAAACTGTGTTTCACATATAATTGTAACCCTACTTTTTCCCTGCCCTGTAATTATTTCCAGATCTCTTCAAATTCCTATTCAAAATTTGCTCCTCTGAGTCAGCTTACAGTGTGCTGGTGCACATTCACCAGTTACTAAACTGGTAACATTTCTGAGGCTTTGAGGACCTGAAAATGCTTTTTGCTTGCCTTTGTCTAGGAGTGACAACTGGGTAGGCATCCAACCCTTGGGTGACCTTGCATAAAATTCCTTGGGTTTTCTGCTGACCTCCTTTGTTTTTTGTGGAGGGGATTGCTTTTATTTGAAAGTAATATGCATTCTCTGAGCAAAAGTTTTCATGATTATTTTTCTTGGGCATTTTAAATGTTATCAGTACTATGTTATTTTTGACCCCTTTTGACAAGCTGACCTCAAAGATAATATTGATTACTTCATTACTGTGCTATGTCCCTCATATATCAATACATATTCATATATGGTCATCTGCTGTTTAAGGTCAGTTTAACGACAAGGATACCCTCAGAGAAGTGTGTCATTGGCGATTTTGTCTTTATGTGAACTTTATAAAGTGCACTAACACAAACCTAGGTGGTATATACCCCACTGTAATTGCATGTGCTCTACTTTTATAGGACTCAGAGAAAAGTAGGATTGTTCACAGCAACTTCACCACGAAAAATGCTGAGTAATTGAAGCCTACACCTTGGTAGTTGACATTTCTTTTTGTAATGCAAGTGCCTGACAGAGCTTTGACTGCACAGATATTCACTTCAATGAGGCTATTTGGAATAAACCCAGTGCCAGTCATAGGAAAAAGTAGAGTCAGTTACCTGTCCCCATTGAGGCCCCTCTGTTTTGGAAAACTTAATTTCAATAACTGACTTTTTGGGTTATTTGTTTATTTTCTCTTCCCACATTTTAAATCCCCCCCCCCTTTTTTTTTCCTCATCAGTGAAAACCCTAGGCCTCCAATCTGAAACCCAATGAAAGCAGAACTCCAGGCCTATGTTGACTCCAGCTGACTCATTCAGCTCTCTCTCCTGACTGGGTGCCCTCTGGTGTGCTTTGTATGCTTCAGGGCCTATAATAAATTCATTTTGTCTTCAAAGTTTTCTAATGGTTATCACTGAAGGCATCTTCAAATAATAATAATAAGAACCACAAGAGTCAGGTCCAGTTTAACTTTGGTTTAGAAAAGGGAGATGTCTGTGGGAGGCTCACTGGGGCCCAGGTGCCCCAGGCATTTTTAGCAGATGACTTTACTATCCAAAGACCTAGACCTGCACAAAACAGTAACACAGGGCATTAACATCTCAGGAAGGCTGCAATGTCACTAGGCCATAGGACTTTTTCAGCTCCATTATAATCTTACTAGAGGCCTGGTGCACAAATTTGTGCATATTTAAAGGAAATTAATTAGAAGAAATATTTTAATATCACTATGCACCCTTTCTCTATAATAGAAGTGTCAACCAAATTCATGATCAACAATGACAGTCAGAAACACACTTGTGTGATTGGCACCAGTGAGAGTTTTATATATAGAAATAAACTTGCTTAATTAGACCTGCTTTCTGATTTAGCTAAACTTTTTCCAGCCCAGTGAAGCACCCCAACTTCTCTTTCAGGTAACTGTCAGTAACACAGCAGTAAATATCAACATGAAGTAGATTTTTATTGTATATCATGCAGGGAGAACAAAGGGTAAAATATTTAATTGCAATAGTGCTTGACTATATTCTATGCAGTAAGAAAACATGAAGTCATTTTCAAGGCCCACCATTTCTTATTTCTTTTTAGTTGGGTCAAGTTTCTAAATCTCTGTTTTCCAGCTAATGAAAAGAAAATAGGATTCTATCTAGTCTCCTATCTACTTATTCCAGAATTCTGTGAGGATCAAATGAGATGACACTTCACAGACATTTGGTTAAAGTGTATAATGTTTGCACCTGGCTATAAAGAAAGTCATGTTTGCCCCAACCAGTTTGGCTCAGTGGATGGAGTGTCGGCCTGCAGACTCAAGAATTCTAGGTTCAATTCTGGTCAAGGGCATGTATCTGTTTTGGGCACATACTCAGTAGGGGATGTGTAGGAGGAAGCTGATCAATGTTTCTTCTTATCAGTCTTTCTAAATCTCTAGCCCTCTCCCTTCCTCTCTGTAAAAAATAAATAATTTAAAAAAAAAAAGTCATGTTCCTGGGCTGAAGAAATTCCAAGGAGGCTAGTCACTAGAGAGAGAAAGGAAGGCATTGCTAGGTGATGTCATTAGCCAGTGTCCACAGCAACCATTTCTGAACTGGGCAGTGGGCCCTGAGCCACATTTTGCACCATGGGGTTTTGGCAGCATTGGCTGTGATTTGTGGGCTGTTGCTCTGGGTGGTGGTGGAGCCTGTTTCCCACTTGGGGAAAGCCAAGCATTGCTTTGTTGTACTGTTTCTTTGTAAAAGGCTGGCACATGTCATGGCAGCTCCTGTGTTGGGCGTCTGCCCCCTGGTGGTCAGTGCAAGTCATAGTGACCAGTCAGACAGTTGGAGGGACACTTAGCATATTAGTCTTTTGTGTATATATATATATAGATAGACCACCATCCTTGGTATATGTGATCTTTCATTTACCTAAGTGCTGTTATGTGGCACATGACTATTAGCTCTGCCTCTGCATTGCTATTTGTTGTCTTTAATAATATGTCTTTGCCAGGCTTATGTTGCTCAGTGGTTGAGTGTGGACCTATGAGTCAGGAGGTCATGGTTTGAATCCCAGTCAGGGCATATGCCTGAGTTGCAGGCTTGATCCCCAGTGTGGGGCATGCAGGAATCAGTCAATCAATGTCTTATATATGTTTTTTCTCTTTCTCTCTCCCTTCCTCTGTCTCTAAAAAGCTGTAAAACATGTTTTTAAAAATATATATGTCCTGGACTTAGAGAACCATAAAAAGACCTACATGAGGAGAACACACTAAAAGGAAGTATTTAAAACATGAAACATATTTCAGCAAATCTATACTTTGGCTTGTCTCTGTCAATTTCATTTTTATTCCTTGTTTTCATATTTTGCTCCTTCAGTGCATCTCCAAATTGTCACACAACTTGTTTGACTAACTTAGCTCCTAGTTTATATTGAATATTTTCCCCCCAATTTTTTTTAGTATTTTCCTTGTGCAGATAACCCTGGAACAAGCTAGCACAAATTATGTTGGCTCAGCATATCTGGTTTAATGGGAGAATGGCCATTTTAATACCTCTATTTGATGGTCTCACTGAGGTACAATCCCACCTACACTATTTTTTAAAATATATTTTATTGATTTTTTTTACAGAGAGGAAGAGAGAGGGATAGAGAGTTAGAAACATTGGTGAGAGACAATCATCGATCAGCTGCCTCTTGCACACTCCCTACTGGGGATGTGCCTGCAACCAAAGTACATGCCCTTGACCAAAATTGAACCCAGGACCTTTCAGTCTGCAGGCTGACACTCCATCCACTGAGACAAACCGGTTTTGGCCCCACCTACACTATTATCAGACAGCTGTGCTAGCACTTTTAGGCACACATATAAACTTAGCATAGAATTATGGACAAGGGTGACACTGACCAACCCTCCATCTTAAATACTAGAGATATTTCTGACTTGGCTCAAAACTAATGGCTGTAGCCTGAAGGAATACAGACTATATAGTTGTCTGTGGATTTGTATGTTTGCAGGGGACAGGTTCTCTGAGTGAAAGTGCATGTGCCTCTTTGATGCAAGGTATGTAGTTATCTGAACCTAGGTCACAATGCAGGAATTGGAGGGGTTAGCTCTCACCCCTTCTTGCTTCCCCAATCCATTGTCTCTACAACTAAACCTAGATTCTGGTCAAGTGCTTATATCTGCCCTCCAAGAGAAAAATGCCATGATGAAATCATCAATCAGAGTGCATATGCTGATTTAATTTTCAGGTCTTTTCCATTTCTTTAAGGAAACAAAAGGACCTATTCATTTACTATTGTAGGATCTTTTCAGTGGCTCTTAATCCTGATTGCGTATTAGAATCACCTAACCTCAGGTCCTTTCCCTTCCCAACCTCAAATTGTGATGTAATTGGTTCAGAGTGAAGATAGATGATTCTCATCTGTAGCAGTTGAGAACTACTCTACTAAATAAACTCCTACAAAAGCATTGTTAATATTTAGTGACTATTTAGAATGGATGAGTCTGGATTTCCCCACAACCGGTGAGTAGTCAATATCCGTTAAGGTTATGAATAAACTCCCTTTCTTTTTTATTCTTTTTTTTTTAAATAATTCTTTATTAAGTTGATTGGGGTGGAAAATTCCCTTAACTTCCTTTCTGAGGAGGATTAGACAGTTTAACAGCAGGTGATATTACATGCAAAGCCAGTGTAATGTCCATGTCGTACTCTGGCATCTTGCCTGATCTAGAGATGGTGTAATGGTATATTCAGAGATTCCTTGATAAGGAACTTTGTCTTATATTAAACTCTTGTCTACATAAAGTTGATTCAAGGACAATTACTTCTGAGTGCAGAGGGCTATTTGTTTAAACAACCCCATTAAATGGGTGTTTATTTCTGCACAAGATATTTGGATCTGGATGAGGTCAATAAAGTGTGGTTGTCATCTTGAAACAGTAATTCTCAAAGTCATCAAGGGCATCTGTGAACTATCTGGATCTTTGCAGAAAACTGGCTTTATTTCTTGTCTCTGCTATCTGGGTGCACAATGCCATTTTGTTTAGAGTGAACATGCTAAGAAAGGCTTTTCTGCTACCTGGAAAGAAGTTTACTTTCCCCAGACAGTGAAATCCTGGCTGTGAGCTGTCTCTTAGCACGGTGACCTGTCTGATTTATCCACTTTGAACAGACCATCAATCCCCAGGACAGAATTAAATTCCAATGGCTTTTTGCTCACATTCACTCAGAGCACCTGTCCCCTGCAAACAAAATTGTCATCTCTGATATTTTCTTCTCTGCACAGTTCCACATTCTAGAAATCAAGCAAGAAAAGAGTACTCTGTGTCTGCTCCAGAAAACTAAGTAATTCAAGTGCTTGTCTCTGTATTTTATCTTTTAAACCCATCTACCCTGTATTTCTTCAGTCCTTGCCTTTATCTGTAAGAATCTCTTTCACAACTGGTGTGGAAAGAGTTCCAATTCAGGGTTTGGGTTCTGGAGAAGGGCTGCACTCAAATGAAGAGACTTGAGACTTAAAGAAATTCAACTTGGTGATGGGGGGGGGGGGGGGGCAGGCAGTAGTCCAACTCTAGTGGGAGAACTACTCACTGCTCTGGTCCTGCCATCCCCTTTTATTGAGGCTTTGAGGAAAACATCTTAGGCAATGTAAACAGAAATTTACATTTAGCCCTTAGGCAGGAAATAACAGAACCTTACATGGGACAAACAAGGTGGAGGCTGCTTCAGCTAACAATGTCTCAACTAAAGGTTAGAGCAATTAAGGTTGTTGACCAGCCTTCCTGGCTTCCTGTCAACATCTCTTTTTTAGTTAAACTGATTTGTTTTCCAGCATTTATCTTTTTCATCAGAAACACAGCTCCTCAAGGCTCATAAGCCCATTTGTCTTTCCCCAATGATGAGAAAGAGAAAGTTACGAATTTACTTCAGGTTTTTCTGTGCTCTTGGGCTCAGAACCTGCTAAAGGCAAGGAATGTGCATCAAAAGTTTATACAGGGTGTCCCAAAAAATGTATACTGTACACACTTTAACAACTGATAATTCACTTAATTTTGAAAATAAATTCTATGTTAATAAACAGTGATTTTATAATCATTTAAAGTGTGTATACATTTTTTGGGGAACCCTGTACGTACCTGAGAACCAGCACTTTCTCTGCCTTATAGGGCTAGCCAAGTCTTCTCAGGAAAAGCATGAGAAAACTTGGTCCCTTATTTCCAATAGGAGAGACTAGAAATTGGATGAGACTTAGCCTGATCATTGCATGGTTTAATGCTCTTTCATCCATCTTTGAGTCTGTCCTTGTATGGGTATTAGTTTTTCAATGGATCTCCTAGTATCACACAGCCCTGCCACAAGCTCAGGACTCCATTTCCAATGAATTCTTAAATCAGTCCTGACAGGATGCAGCCTAGTTTTTTCACTCTTCTCCTTCTCCTTCTCCTCCACTTCCTCCTCCTCCTTCTCCTCCACCTCCCCCTCCTCCACCACCTCCTCCTCCTCCTTCTTCTCCATCCCCTCCTCCTCCTCTAAAGAGCTAGAAGAGAAGAGAGTAGTTAGTAAAGTAGTAGGTGATGATACTTAGGAAGTTAAAAAAATTATATATATCTAGTTGCTATAAGAGCTTAAGTAAGTTAATTCCCTCTCTAAGTCTTTTTTTTTTTTTCTCATCCTAACATGGAGATAGTTGGCAAAGCAGCAACCAATTTGATTGTCTAATTTTCCTTATTCATTCTGAAAACCCACATTTTAATTCGTATTTTGTTCACTTGCATTTAATGTAATTATTGATATGCTTGATTTGAGTTTACTATTTTATTTTCTTTCTGCTTGTTCCCTGTTAACCCTCTATCATGCCTCTCTATATTTCCCCATTTTAAAAACGTATTTAGTAGTTTCTCTAAGGATCATAATATATTATACATATTTAACTTTTTTACAGGCTATTTAGAATCTAGTATTTTATTATTTTGGATGGTTTATAGAAACCTTACCAGCATATAGGTCCCTTTAGCCTCTCCCTTTGTATTATGATTATCTACAGACATTAAAATCTCTTTCAGATGTTAAAACTTCTGCTTTCAACTCACAAACCTACTTTAAAGAACTCAAGAAGAGAAAAATCAATTACATTAACCCAGATATTGGCCATCTTTGTTGCTCTTTCTTTATTTCTAAGGATCCAGGTTTCCTTTTTATATTCTTTCCTTCATCAGAAAGGTTTTTAATTTTACCTTTATTCCTGAATATACATATGCATTGAATGTAGAATTCTGGTTGACTGTTCTTTTCTTTCATCAACTTAAAACTGCTGTGCCACTTCTTTCTGGCCCCCAAGGTTGTTTTCCTATTCGTAATGAGTCATTTTTCTCTGGGGGTTTACAGGACTTTTCTCCCTTTCATTTTCAGCAGTTTAATTATGATAAGTTGGCACGAATGTGGTTGCTTATCCCGTTGGGCATTCACTGAGCTACTTGAATCCCCAGGTCTAACTCTTTTACCAAATTTGGGACATTTTCAGATATTTCCTTAAATATTTTTTTTCTGTGCTAAACTTTCTCTTTTCTCTTTTGGAGATTCCAATGAAATATGTGCTAGATTGGGGGGTGGGGGAAGGCAGTTATCCCCCCACAAATCTCTAATGCTCTTTTCACTGTTTCAATCTCTTTTGTTCTCTCTGTTGTTCAGAATGAATCATTTTCATTGATTTATCTTCAAGTTCATTAATCATTTCCTCTGTTATCTCTCTTCTACTACGGAATTGATCCCAGAAGGATTTTTTGTTTGTTTGTTTGTTTCTGCTTGTTGTGTGTGTAGCTCTAAAATTTCCATTTGATTCTTTTTATATATATTATATTTATTTGGTACCTTTTCCTTTGGTTTAAAGAATGAGACAATTCCAACACCATTATCATCTTACTGTTGAAATTGATTGTCTTTTTCTATTCAACTTAAGATTTTTCTAGTAACTCATATGTCAAGTAAAATTTTAATTTTGTATGTTGAGCATTTTGAATATCATATTATGTATTATATTATGAGACCATGGGTATTCATTAAATCTTAGGAAATGATGACATTTTTTGTTTCTGTAAGCAATTATCTGGGCGAGGTTCAGGCCTTAAAGTTCCAATCAGCCTCCTGCGAAGGTGGTTCCAATGCCATCATGTTTTTCAAAGCATTCCCAGTGCTATTTGGCTCTGCCCAGTGTATATGCCACCTAGTGGCCAGGATCAGACATGACAGTGGTATATCTGTTCAGTTCTTAGTCTTCTGTGTGCTAAATGATATCAGATCCACATGTACACACCCTGGGAATGAATCCAAAGCTTACCGACAGTTATTTGGGGTACATTTCCTGAGCTCCTTCTTGTCCATGACTACCTCACACTTTCTTCTGCTGGGGGGCTCCTCTATTTCATTTCAGCTAGAAAGCTGGGATGTTAGTTACCCTGCTCTATGATGCACAGCTGAAGTAAGCCGACATTCCCAGCCAAACAATGGAAATACAAGCAAGACAAAAGCAATGGTGACTGAGCCTACCCTCTTAGAAATCCAATACCTCAGCTGAATGTAGTGGAAGGTTCCTCTGCTCAGAGCTTTGGTTACTGTGGTCTCCCCTATGCCACGGAATTACTTACGCCATGGCAGAACAGGAAAAAGGCATAAGTACAACAGATTTCCACAGTTTCTCTTAACAATATGATTCACTTTCCTGATCCTTAAGCCAGTCCTAGAGGGCTTCTCCTGAACTCATTTGGTCTACTGATTTGTGCCCCCTGCAAAGGGGGTCATTAGAGAAAAATTGGCAGTCACCACCCATTCATCAGTTACTGAATTCTGGACTTCTTTCCCAACTTGCCTGCTACTTTTCATAGTCCTCAAGTTGCTGCTCTGTGCATTCTGTTCAGATATTACTCAGTACAAAACACAGTGTGACCTTATCCAAACTAGTACCCTGATATCTTTTTTTTTTAATTTCTTTATTGATTATGGTGTCACATAATTGTCCTCATCCCCCCATTCCCATCCCAAACCCCTCCCCATGTATGTCTACTCCCTGTTGTCCATAACCACTGGTTAGGCTTATATGCATGCACAGAAGTCCTTTGGTTGATCTCTCCCCTTTGCCTCACCCTCCCCTACCTTCCCTCTGAGGTTTGACAGTCTGATCTCTGCTTCTCTGTCTCCAGGTCTGTTTCTATTCATCAATTTATGTTGTTCATTATTTCCCCTAGATGCGTTAGATCTAGGAATTCCCTTATAAGGACTGAAACTGAGACAGCCATAATAATGGTTATTGCTGAGAGGCAAATGAATCAGTCTGTAGTGAGTTCCTTTCTGGGCCAACAGTTCTTTTGAGACCCCATTTCAATGTCAAACAGTTCTTTATGTGTACATGTCAGCCATGGTATTTCAGATCTGGTTGGTTGACAAATGGTATTGATGCAGGTCCGACCATCTCTGGTTTGGTCCTGGGCATCCTTCAGCGATGCATAGCTCCTGTCTGCTAATATGGCAAGGCATTGTCAGCGTCTTCCATCTCTGGACTGATTCTCTTCTGTCTTCATGGCTGGGGCACTCCTGTCAATTCCTCTCTGTTGCAGAAATCCACATGGTTTCGGAGTTGTTTTCTGAAAATACACAAATATATTCTCAACCAAAAGTCAATAAAGGGATATTTTCTATAAATTTGACTTGGGATCACTTTTCTTTTTTAAAAAATATTTATTTATTTATTTATTTATTTATTTATTTATTTTCCCCCCAAATGATCTTCTGGCTTGTTTTGATACCATGTATGTTTTTCATTGATATCTTGTTGTTAGCATTTCAAATAAAAGTTAGTTTTCTAAAGTACAAATTTTCTAGATGTAATTTACTTGCAGGATATTTTTCCTTACATGATATTTTTCCACTGCCACCCCCTTTTTTAATTTAAATATTAGGATGCTTTTGTAAATGTTATAATGTAGTCTTGATAAGAACCCTGATGTTCTTTATTGCTCCAAACATTTAATGATATTTATTTATATTTTAACTAGTGCCCTAGGGAACAGATTCATGCACATTGAAAGGGAATTAATTAGAAGGTGGCCAGCAGGGCAGGACTGGGCAAGATGGGCTGGACATGCCCTGGAGCCAACCTCCTATGGAGCCAACCTCCTGCGGTTCCTCCCTGGCTGCACCCGGGCAACACCAGGGCTCTAAGGGCATCTGTAGATTGAGTGGGGTCCCTCTGGAAAGTGGGTCATTCAACCTGACCTGCATGGATCAGGTTGAAACTGGCTTTTTTAAATTCTCTAAATTGCGTGAGAGTGGTTCTTGGGTTACACACCCCAGAATCAGCCTTCCTTATCTCTGATTCCAGGGTGCATCACTGAGAACTGTAGTTGTCAAGTCACTGCAAATTAGCAGCTCCGGCATTGAGTATTTGCCCCCGGTAGTCAGTGTGTGTCATACCTAGTGGCTGGTCAGATGGTCACTTTGCCTTTTGTGTGTATATATATATATATATATATATATATATATATATATATATATAGACTAGAGGCCCAGTGCATGAAATTCGTGCACAGGGGGGGTGTCCCTCAGCCCAACCTGCACCCTCTCCAATGTGGGACCTCTTGAGAGATCTCTGAATGCCCATTTAGGCCCTATCCCACAAGGATCAGGCTTAAATGAGCAGTTGGACATCCCTCTCACAATCCAGGACTGCTGGATCCCAACCACTCATCTTCCTACCTGCCTGATTGCCCCTAACCACTTCTGCCTGCCAGCCCGATAACACCCTAACCACTACCCTGCCAGGATGATCAAAGCCTAACTGCTCCCTGCCAGCCCATTTCCCCTAACTGTCCTCCCCTGCCAGCCTGGTCACCCCCAACTGCCCCCCCCCCTGCAGGCCTAGTCACCACTAACTGCCCTCCCTTGCCAGTCTTGTTGCACCTAACTACCCTGCCCTGCTCTGCAGGCCTTGTCACCCCAAGTGCCCTTCCCTGCAGGCCTGGTTGCCCCTAACTTACCTCCCTTGATGGCTGATTGCCTCTAATTGCCCTCCCCTGCTCAGCTGGTCACCCCTAACACCCTCCCCTGTAGGCCTGGTTACCCCTAACTGTCCTCCCCTGCAGGCCTAGTTGCCTTTAACTGCCCTCCCCTGCAAGCCTGTTCTGGAAACTGAGGATTGTCTCACTAATAGAAAAGCTGATCAACCTTGAAGCTCCCTATCTAACTGAGACAATGGTAACTGAGGCAACTTTCCCCATCAAATAATCATGTAAATCCTTACTGGTATGATAATCCGCTTATTACCTGCCTAAGGGCTATGAATGTATCTCATAATCTCAATAAGAGGGATAGCAAGGCCAGAGCCTAGCTGCAGTCCTCCACTAGAGGTTGGCTCCCACCTGACCCCCCATATTGCCAAATTAAATTTCTTCTAGTCTCTCTTCAATTTACGTGTGGCCCTTCTCCAGAACCCAAACCCTGAACCAGAACCCTGAACCACGTGGGACATGAAAGGGGTTCCCACATCCCTGTTCCCTCAAATGCCCTCCCCTGAAGACCTGGTTCACCTCAACTGCCCTCCTCGGCCAATCTAGTCACCCATAACCACCCTCCCTTGCAGGCCTGGTTTCTCCCAACTGCCCTCCTCTGCTATCCATCTTGTGGTAGCCATTTTGTGTCCACATGGGCAGCCTTCTTTCATCACATGGGGGAAGCCATCTTGTGTGTTGGAGAGATGGTCAATTTACATATTACTCTTTTATTAGACAGGACTTAGAGGCCTGGTGCACAGATGTGTGCACTGGTGGGTCCCTTGGCCTGGCCTATGAGAATTGGGTCAAAACTGGCTCTTTGATATCCCCTAAGGGTTCCTGAGAGGGTGCAGGCCAGGACAAGAGTCACCACCAATGCATGAATCCATGCACCAGACCTCTAGTTTGCATATAAGATCTTTGGTTAATCTCTTTCCACCCTCCCTCCTCTTACTTTCCCTCTGAAATTTATCAGTCTGTTCCATGTTTCCACGCCTATGGTTGACACTCCTGCATTGAACATCTGCCCCCTGGTGGTCAGTGCACATTATAGCTACCAATCAGACAGTTAGATGGTTGCTTATGCTTTTATATATAGATTATCCTATCTAGTCAGTTTACTGCATAAAAGTCTTTCCCTTTCCCCCCAAAGGCCAGGTACCAAATAAAATTTAAAACCCAGAGGTTATCAAAGTAAAATATTGCAATATTCTACTAATACTGCATTATCTGAAGAAAAGTGAAATCCCCCATCTAACACAATTTCCACCAGAATATAAAATATGGTATTGGATGATGTTTAAAATATGGATTTTGAAATAATATTCTTAAAAGTAAGATGATATAAATAGCTATTTTCAGCTTTTCTATTTAGTCTACTGACTAAGATTTTTAATTTGGGGGAAAATGGCTTTTAATTTGACACATTTAAAGGTTGTCATAGGGTCATCCTACAAATCATAGAATGACTTCAAAAGAAATATAAAAGCTGGCTATCTGGAGAAAATGCATCAAGTCAGAACACCCAACATCCTTTTCCCCAATAAACTACAGCACAGCTGAGAGTAAGTGGACACTAAGAGGTGTGTCTTTAGTGACTGCCATTCAGGGTGCAATTCCTCGGCAAATCAGTAATACTCCATACACATAATCATTTCAGAGCCACACTGACTATGGAAGTCTGCAAAACCCTTTTAGTGAAGGCTCAAAAAGATTGGGAAAAAATTACTTTTTTGATATTACATATTATTTATGAAATATAAAATACAAGTAAAAACACATTTTTACTAGATCATTCTTCAGATCCTCTGAAGAAAAAAATATACTTAAATTAAGGATCAGTTGCCATATTTCGCTCATGTGAGGCAGTTGTTTTCCTTTTTTTGAGTAGCTAATACTTTTTCCGAATTATAACATATCATCTGCTTTTTAAGAAAAAATATACACAATATAGACAAATAATGTGCTTCTTCTCAGAATCAGGTTGCATTTATACCTTTAAATATATTTTATTTATACCTTTAAATATAACTTTTCACAGTATTTTCTTTCTTTGAATAGCAGTCTAGTCTATAAGACTGCGAGATCCTTGAAGGTCAGAGATGAAGTATATTCAGATTGGATGGCACAAAACACAATTCTATGAATAGTCTTCAGATTGTTTCAAGTAGGCAAAAGATCAATCATAAAATTTCAATAAAAATATTTGTTTTGTTAAGGTGGTCATATCAAAGAAGAGAAAATCCTGGCAGGACATTTAAAAGAAAAAACAACACTCATGAATAATTTATTTTATGCAAAATAATTCTTGCCATTTAACTACAGTATATGCATTCACTGTACGTCTGCTAGTTTTTTTCTTCTTTATGCAAAGGTACATTACTGGTGGAAAAATTTAAGCCAGTGTTCTAAGTAGTGTGTGGGAGTCTTCTCTGTGCAAATATCTTACTGGTATATAATGGGATATGTGCATATATTTTAACTCCCACATAATCTTCTAAACTGCTCTCCCAAAGTTTGTAGAGCATATAATCTAGTTAGATGCTTTCTGCCTGGAATTCTGGTTGAAATCACCTCAGGGATAAATATAACCTTCTCTAGTGTTCAGATTTAATAGAAAGAAAATTCCTCCTTTTGATCAGCAAAATCTTCATTCCAGATGACTCTTCAATATTCTGCAGTTACCTGGGAGCAAATGAATTAAGAGTAGCATTGCCCAATAGCTCAAAATGAGAGCTGCATATATCATTTTAATTTTTCTATTAGCTATATTAAACACCTAAGAAAAACCAGCTGAAATTATGTTTAGAGTATAATGCACATAATCCAATATATTTTAAACATTATAATCTCAACAAATAGTGGGTCTTAAAAAGAGTGAAATAAAAAGCAAGGGACAGAATAAGATGTTTATGTAAGGCACAATTGATGTAATTTAATAATACAAATATATACACAAAATAGAGAAAAACATTTTAAAAGAACATATAAATATCAAAATATCAAAATTAGCCCTGGCTGGTTTGGCTCACTAAATAGAACGTTGGCCTAGGGACTGAAGGGTCCCAGTTTCAATTCTAGTCAAGGGCATGTACCTTGGTTGTAGTCACATCCCCAGTAGGGGATGTGCAGGAGGCAGCTGATTGATGCTTCTCTCTCATCAATGTTTCTAACTCTCTATCTCTCTCCCTTCCTCTCTGTAAAAATCAATAAAATATATATTTTTAAAAAATCAATATTATCTATATAGGGAGGGTATAATGGAAACAGAAAATAAGGAAAAAATAAAATAATAAGTCATGAATTGAAAAGTATAAGAAATTTAACCCTTAGAAATTAGAATCCAAATATTAGAAGAAAAATAAAAAGGAAATAAAACAATATATATATATACATATATATATATGTATATATACACATATATATACATACATACTAGTGGCCCAGCGCATGAAATTCATGTATGCAGGGGGTCGGGGGGAGGGAAGGAGGAGGATGTCCCTCAACCCAGTCTGAACCCTCTCCAATCTGGGATCCCTAGGAGATGTCTGAGTGCCGGTTTAGGACCAATGCCTGTGAGATTGGGCCTAACCCAGCAGTCTGACATCCCCCAAACCCAAGGGGTCTCAGATTGGAGAGGGTGCAGGCTGGGCTGAGGGACACACCCCCTGTGCATGAATTTTGTGCACCAAGCCTATAGTCTATATTAGTGGTTGGCAAACTCTTTAGTCAACTGAGCCAAATATCAAGAGTATAATGATTGAAATTTCTTTTGAGAGCCAATTTTTTTAAACGTAAACTTCTAACACCACTTCTTCAAAATAGACTCATCCAGGCCATGGTATTTTGTGGAAGAGCCACACTCAAGGGGCCAAAGAGCTGCATATGGCTTGTGAGCAGCAGTCTGCTGACCACAGGTCTACAGAATAAAAGCCCAGGGACACTTATGGTGGAACGACCTGAACAACTGGTTATTATAACATGCACTGACCACCTGGAGGCATACAATCAATGCTGGAGCTGCTCTCTGGTGGTCAGTGCACTCCCACAATGGGAATGCCTCTCAGCCAGAAGCTGGGCTCATGTCTGGCAAGTACAGTGGAGGTGGCAGGAGCTTCTCCCACCTCTAAGGCAGTGCTAAGGTGCAGCAAGCCAAAAGGTAAGGAGCAAGCAGGTGGGCAGTTAGGAGCAAAGGGTCCTGGTTTGCAAGAGGGAGCAGGCCTGGCTGAGGGGCTGCTTCTCCCTCCTCCACATGAATTTTGTGCATCAGGCTTCTAATGTAGTAAATAAAACAGCAGATTCAGTATACATAGCAACCATGCTGTTTATGTAAATAACTTGGCATAATCATCCCCTAATAAAAACAGTATTTATGCCTCCCCCAGCTATTCCTTCTTAACTTCTTCTTAGCTCAACTTCCACCACTGTCTTATCAATTTTTTACAATTTTTTAGTCCACTCTGTTAGATGCTCAACCATCTAACAAAGGACAAAATCATTCAATGAACAAACTGAAATAGTCACCATTCTAGGTGATAGACATATAAAGATTGATGTAATTTAGTTCTCAAAATCTGTGAGATACCATTCTAGTGGAGAGCTTATAGCAAATGGTTTCATCATAAATAAAGATTTATAGACTGGGTTATTTACATAGTATTCTAATAGTTATTTTAAGATGAGCCATTTTATTCTCCCAAATTTAATATTTTGTATGCTAAAATTTAATTCATATCTAGGGATCAAACAGCAAGGAGTTAAGAACAGACCACCAACCCCACAGATTCTTAAAAAGAGAGCCATCTACATACCAGATTTTCAAGATAAAGGGTGAAAAATTAAGATACTATCCAACCTTTATTAAGAAAAATATCTAATAGAGGCAACCAATCTATGCGTCTTTCTCACATTGATGTTCTTTCTCTCTTTCTATCTCTGTTTCTCCCCCTCCCTTCTATTCTCTCTTAAAATCAATGGGAAAATGTCCTTAGGTGAGGATTAAAAAATAATAATAATAAATAAATAATAAATGAAAACATACCTAGTAGAGAGGCTAAGAACACATTTAAAAATAATGAAAATATAGGACAAAGGTAAAAATAATAGCTCATCTGTGATGAATTATCTAATGTTTGGATTCAAAATAAACTGGTTTTGTTTCTCTCAGTGGATTAAGGTTGTTTCATGGAGAAGTGACATTTGAATAAAAAATACAAAACTGGGAAGAGGACACCAGGAAGTACATGCACACTAGCCCAGAGGCCAGATGTATATGATGCCTATGGAAAATAGTAGAGAAAGACTTAATTGTAATTGAAAGAAAACACATGAACACAGTATTGAAGCTGGATAAATATGCTAGAGGCCAATCTTGCAAGGACAATAGTAACAGAATAAATAACATGAAATTCTGATAAATTTAAAACTGATGACGACGGGGCTAGTAACTAACATTTACAATTAGTTACTAGCTAGTAACTAACAGTTACAATGCTAGTAACTAACATTTACAATTGACACACTTATTCACAGCATAATGGGACATTGGAAATTGTGACTGTGGTAAACCACATTTAGTCATTATATTATACAGCATTTTACATGGCCAAAGCCTCCTTCAGATAATATTCTCTACTTGGGTTTTGTTGTCATCTTCTTGATTCCCTTTCCATAGAAAGAATGTTCAGTGTCCTTCTTTAGTGTCAGTCAATCTGCCTCACTCCCTTTCATCACACCCTCTTTGTGATCACTATTCTTGAGACTTCTTGATCAATTTTTGTAAATCAAACTGTTCTTTAGTGTTTTTATATTCAGTGCCTCAAGGATTGGCTTAAAGAACATTTTAACTTATCTAAGTAAAAATCTCTCAGTATGTGATATTAATTCAAATAAATTGATATTGCCACTTACTGCTTTTAGATAAGTTTTATCTTACAACTCTTGCTATTTTAGGGGCCATTTGTTCCCAGTTTCCATGGTGAAAATTCAGAAATCTTCTCCCTAGCGAAGGCTGGCCTTTGGTTATAGATATTTTGAACTGCAAGATAGGATTAGTTCAAATGTGGCAAACTGGAAAAGTCAACATAAATGATTCAAACAGTTGTTTTTCTATAATTATAGTCTTTTTTTTGCTACGGATTTCTCCTTTATTGATATAAATTTGAGATATTGGCATCATTTTTCTTTCTAATTACTACCATCCTATCTAATAAAAGAGAAACATGTAAATTGACCATACGTTTGCTATGCCCACCAGCCAAACAGTGTGAGTATGCAAATTAACCAACCAAGATGGCAGCAGCCACAGAGCTGGAGCTAGCAGGAGGCTTGGGTTGCCCTTGGTGATAGAGGAAGCCAAGATTCCTGCCCTTCCTGGCTGGCCCTGGCCTCAGCTCATGGCTAAAAGTTTCAATTATAGAAGATAAATAAATTCCAGATATCTGCTTCCATCTGGCCCTGGCCTCTGCTCAAGGAGGCGCTGAAAAAAAAAAAAAATGGGGGGCGGGGGAGGCTGGGAGCTTGGGTCACTGGGGGCTGTGGCCAGCCTGCAAACAGCCATCAGCCCCTCACTCAGGCTGATCAGGCACCCTAGCAGGGACTCCTACTATGAAGGGACTGTGGCCAGTCAGCAAACAGCCATCAGCCTCTCACCCAGACTGGCCAGGCACTCCAGTGGGGCTCCCACCTTGATCCGGGATACCCTTCAGTTCAAACCAGCCAGACTCCACCCATGCACCATGCCTCTATCTATACTAATAAAAGGGTAATATGCTTATTAGACTGGGAGACCTTCCAAGAGACCTTCTGGACATTCTTCTGGACAAAGCCATGATGATGGGGTTGAGCTAGAGGTGGTTAGAGGCCAAGAGGGGAGGGCAGTTGTGAGTGATCAGGCCAGGATGGGATGGCAGTTGTGCGTGATCAGGCTGGTGGTGGCCTGGGCCTTTGGGGGTAAGCAGACCATCAGGGGATCCAGTTGGAGGTGAGCAGGCTGTCAGTGGGGGTCAGTTAGAGGTGATCAAGACAGTGGGGGGGGCAGAATTTGGAGTGAGCAGGTCAACAAAGGGACAGTTGGGGGTGAGCACACTGGCACAGGGGACAGTTGGGGTGATTAGGCTAACAGTTAGGTGATTAGGGCATTTGCAGGTGAGCAGGCCAGCAGTGGGGGGCAGTTGGGAGCTAGCAGGCTGACAGGCAAAATGGTTAGGGCCAATCAGGCCAGCAGGCAGGCAGGTGAGAGGTTAGAAGCCAGCTGCCTAGGATTGCAAGAGGGATGTCTTACTGATGGTTGAGGCTCAGTCCCTATAAACTGGCAGTAGGACATCCTTCGAGGAGTCCCAGATTGGAGATGGTGCAGGCCAGGCTGAAAAACACCCCTCTCCCCGTGCACAAATTTTGTGCACCGGGCCACTAGTTAATTATATTAACTGATAGTAATCATTTCTTCTGGCCTTAGAAATTAGAACCAAAATCTTTCTAGAACATATATTCTATGTTCAGTAGTGATCACTTGATGAGTTTGATGTACTAATGCTTTAAATAACTTGAACTCAAAAAGTCTGTTTTTATTTTATTTCTGAGTCTACTTGACTCAACAGGCACTATATTTTCTAGGATTTCTTTTCTGTGTACTTTCACATCAAAATTGACAAAAATGAAAATTTTTGTGAGGTGGAAGGCATTAGTGAAGCATAGGTCACCCCAAGGTCATAGTGGTTAGATTCATTGAGAGATAGATCAAGAGGTAATGGGAATGTCAATGTGTCCTCACTTACTCCATACTTCATGTCTAGCTCTTTCTGACTGCCAGCCCTGCTGACCAACTGCAACCATAGGCTCACTATAAGATGCAGAGGCAACAGCCTCCATAGACTTTCTCATCAGCTCTCTGTCATGGTCAAACACCAAATGGATAGACATGCCTGGCTTCCTGAAATGCTATGCAAATCCTGACTTGTCTATGATTGCTAGTGCTTCAAGACAGCAGCTAAATAATTTACTCTGATCCTCCAGCATTTCCATTCTAAATCTTAATTTCTAGCTTCTCCCACTGTTCTGTAATAAATAATAAAGCTCTTATTCGTGATATTCCTGATGTTTCCACTTTCGAGGTTGAACCCTGACTAATACAGTACTTAAGGGTAATTTTATTCTTGCTTTCAATAAAGGACAATAGTTTTCTTCTGAGCATGTTCCTTTTAACTAATGCAGTAATGATCCCCTTTATAATTTTGACTTAGAGAGACTTATTCAGTTCCAGGAAAACTCACTTCATCTTTGGAAAGCAGAGGGGAAAAGACTATTAAACACACCCTATTAAATGTTCTGGATATTTTCTTCAATAGCTAGCTTTGAGGGGAAAAAAATGTAGACACTGATATGTGTCAAATGCTTAGAAATAGTATTAGTCATTAGAACAAATTTCCAGCTTATATCCAAACAAGTTTATTGAAGGTGATACATATACATAATGTATATATGTTTAAGTACATATATAAATAGAATAATTTAAGAACTGACTTTAAAATCATTTAAAAAGTTATGGATATTTATTTAGACAAATGGAACAGCTGATAGGTCAGTCTTAATGCAGATTATCATCTATATGTAAGATTGTTCTTCATCTTGATACAAAATTTGTTCAAAGAGTTGATTTGAAAGTTCAGAGACTAAGAAAAATTGAAAATCCACAAGACAAAAGAAGGCAGGAAGGAAAAAAGGTAACTTGGTATTGTATTTTCACTTTTATTTATATAACTTCAGTGGAATATAGGACTAATAATTAAAATAATAATACCACATCTTCAATACAATAGTACCTAGTACCTGGGTAAAATGATCCAGATGTGAAGAAAATATAAGGAAATGATAAAATTATATGCAAATGTTCATCATCGCTATGTTGATTTCCATTATCTTTTCTTCCCCTCCTTTTTTTTTTACCCCACATTCACAGAGGTGTCTTGCTTATATGAGCTAATTAGGTAAAATAATCTGTACCACTCTTTCAGTAGGACTTGCTCTGTTCCTACACAATTAATACCTATTTTAAACATGTCTTTCTTAAGACATGATTCATCATTGCCAAGTCTGAAATGACATTTAACAGTGGATATCTTAAGCAAGCTGGTTCTTTTAGTGGTCTAATCTATTCAAATCAGCAAATAGTGACTAAACACCTACATTGAACTTTCACATTCATTTTCTCATTGGGAAGCATGAGCCAGGCCCTCTGCTCAGAACAGACAGACTCATCAGGCACAGGCCCCTTTTCATGGTGTTTTCAACACTGCAGCGATGATGACCATGCCAAAAATTATTTTCATACATGATAGAGTATATTTAAAGTGTTACTATGTAGGTATAAACTGGATGTTAGGAAAGGAGGTAATACTTGAGTATAGGAAACCAGAATTCCAGACAGGCACCATCATATTGGCTATTATTCCCTTCTAGAGACCATGAACAAATACACAGGTTATGAAAATGCAAGATATTTTCAAGATTACTTGCAGACAACCAAGTTTTGTTAGATGGTGACTATCCTAGGAGTAGCTTTTACAATGACATTTTCCAAACTTCTATGATTTATGACATTTACAGTTTTGCCCAATCCAAAAATTTTGCCAAATATACCAGCATACCATTACTTACTCTTTAATTAATTCTACACTGATTCTCATGTTTGTAGTTAAATTGTTATAAACATTTGAGTTTGATAAACTAGTGACATTCCCCCCTAATGAACATTAAATGTATTTAAAACTATTAATATTAAAAATATCTATTTTTCTAAAATAATCTTAAGCATCAACAGTGGTGTGTTACTATACATTGAGAAACTCCATGATGGGAGATGAAGCAGGTAGAAGAGGCAGCATCATATCAAGGACTTTGGATTCTGTGGTATGTACTAGTCTTCATGCTTAGATACTAAAGGGTATAAAATTTGCAGTGATTATAACTCTATTTGATGAATTTAATTCTAGAAGCACTGGTTTTAAGAAGTGAAAAAAACAGAGATTAGATAAAGCCAAGACTAAACTGTATGTCAGCTTTATTCTTTTATACTCTTGATTTGATTAATTAATTCATTTGTTTACTTATTTTATTTTTCAATGCATCTAACATGCAATGTTATTTTGTATTAGTTTCCATGTACAGCATAGTGGTTAGACAATCATATTTTACAAAGTGTTTCCCCTGATATTTCCAGTACCCACCTGGCACCATCATATTGGCTATTATTCCCATCTAGAGACCTGGTGTACGGGGGGTTCCTCAGCTTGGCCTGTGCCCTCTCGCAGTCCAGGAGCCCTTAGGGGATGTCTGACTGATGGCTTAGGCCCACTGCAGGCCAGCTGGCAGTCAGCAGTCGGACATCCTTAGCTCTGCTGTGGAGGCAGGAGCGGCTCCTGCCACTGCCTCTGTGCTCACCAGCTGTGAGCCCAGCTGAGCGGGCTCCCCCTGAAGGAGCACACTGACCACTAAGGGGTAGTTCCTGCATTGAATGCCTGCCCCCTGATGGTCAGTGCATGTCATAGCGACTGGTCATTCCACCATTTGGTCTATTTGGTGGATTTTATTATGTAAGATGCAGTACTTTACATCCATGACTGTTTTGTAAGTATCAGTTTGTACTTCTTAATCTATCCTCTTTTTCATCTCCAACCCCCACCCCACTCTGGCAACCATCTATCTGCTCTTTGCATCTGTGAGTTCCAGCTTCTTTCTTTTTTTTAATGTTTATTGTTCCAGTGATTACAAATGTTCCTCTTTTCTCCTCTCCCTTCCCCCCACCCCCATAGTTACCCTCCACCTGGTCCCCACCCCACAACAGTCCTTTCCCGCCCCCACCTTGACTGACCTTGTCCATAGGTATAAGCTCTTTGTCCAATCTCTTCCCACACCCCCCCCACTACTCCTTCCCCCTGAGAATTGTCAGTCTGCTCACTTTCTATGCCCCTGATTCTATTACATTCACCAGTCTGTGCTATTCATCAGGTTTTTTATTCATTTGATTTTTAGGTTCACTTGTTGATAGATATGTATTTGTTGTCACTTTGTTGCTCATAATGTTTTTATCTTTTTCTTCTTCTCTTCTTAGAGAATACTCTTCAGCATTTCATATAATACTGGTTTAGTGGTGATGAACTCCTTTAGCTTTTCTTGTCTGTGAAGCTCTTTATCTGACCTTCAATTCTGAATGATAGCTTTGTTGGGTAGAGTAATCTTGGTTGTAGATTCTTGCTGTTCATCACTTTGTATATTTCTTGCCACTCCCACCTGGCCTGCATAGTTTCTGTTGAGAAATCAGCTGACAGTCATATGGGTACTCCCTTGTGGGTAATTAACTGTTTTTCTCTTGCTGCTTTTAATATTCTCTCTTTGTCTTTTGCCCTTCGCATTTTAATTATGATGTGTCTTGGTATAATTCTCTTTGGATTCCTCTTGTTTGGGGTTCTCTGCACTTCCTGGACTTGTAAGTCTATTTCTTTCACCAGGTAAGGAAAGTTTTCTATCATTATTTCTTCAAATAGGTTTTCAATATTTTGCTCTCTCTTTCTTTTTGTGGTACCCCCATAATTTGGATGTTGGTACACTTGAAGTTGTCCCAGAGATTCCTTACACTATTTTCATATTTTTGGATTCTTTTTTTCTTTTTTCTTTTCAGGTTGGATGTTTTTTGCTTCTTTGTATTTCAAATCTCTGACTTGATTCTTGTGATCCTCTAGTCTTCTGTTGGATCTCTCTCTATTTTTCTTTATTTCAGTCAGTGTATGATTAATTTCTGATTGGCCCTTTTCATATCCTTGAGGATCTCACTAAATTTATTGGAGGTTTCTAAAAGATTCTTGAGTAACCTTAAAACTGTGGTTTTGAACTCTATACCCAGTATTTTGCTTTCATCTATTTCTTTCATTTGTGACTTATTTGTCTCCACATTTTGGCTGCTTCCCTGTGTTGATAGAGTGGCCTTGTATGGTAAGTGTCTTCTAGGGCCTAGTGACTCAGTCTCCCCAGTAACCTAAGGTAAACACTCTGGTGCACCCCTTTGTGGGCTGTTTGCACAGTCTTGTTGTAGTTAACCCTTGATTGCTGTTGGTATCACTGGGAGAAATTGATCTCCAGGCCAATTGGTTGTGATGACCAGCTGTGTCTACACTGGAAGATCTGTTCCACAGGAGACACCCTTATGGGGCAGGACTTGCTTCAGTGGGGATTTGCTGCTCATTGAGTCAGCCCCTTGAGTGTGTCTCTTATGGATGTGAAGAGTTGTAATCTGGATGGTCTCACTCTGACCACTGGGTACACTGGTTCTTCGATCTCCAAGGAGATGCAAGGTCAACTACTTTCTGGGGCCACCCAGCAGGAGCTGCAGAGACATCTGCAGATTCCTCCTCTTTGTATGGGGTTTGGAAGTGCCCACATGAGGCCCAGCTACTGCTAGGCCTTGGACCTTCTTTTGGAAGCTCTGGGGTTCTTTGACCCAGATGCAAACTGGGGTGGTATTGTAAATTGGGTGGTGCAGGGTCTCTGGGAATCACCAGGGCAGAAGAAACAGCAGTGGCTGCCAGTCAACCCTGCACTAGAGAGGTCCTGAGGTCCGGTGTCTCCGTGCCCCCATGCAGGAACAATGACTGCTGCAAGCACCTCTGAGAGAAAGCTGTCCTCACGTTCCTGTCCTGATGCCAGACAGTTCAGTTTCTCCCTGGATGTGTCTGGGTCTCCCAGAATCTCACCCAGAATTGGATCTACACAACTGAGAGTTTGTATCTTCCTCCCAATTAAAATAGCAGCATATCCAGGTGCCAGCATCCAAATTATGGGGGTACCACAAAAAGAAAGAGGTGTCTCCACACCTCTTTCCAATCTCACTGTGCTTTCTTCACCTCTCCACTCAGCCACCTTTCCCATAATTCTGGGTGATAGTTGTTCTGACTTTTAAATGTTATTTTGATGTGGTTATGAGAGGCAGCTAGTATAGGTATTTACCTATGCTGCCATCTTGGTTCTCTCTATCCCCAGTTTCATTTTTAAGAGCTAACTCAAATGTCACCTTTTCATGAAACTTTCCATGACTCCTCTGGGAGCTTAGTGACTTCTCTGAGGTACTTCCTTATTAAGCATTCTAAATATACTTTACCTATATTGCTTTGAATCTACTTTATAGATATATCCTGCTTCTCTATGAATTTCTTGGAGATTTATCCTCTTCATAATTGAGTCTCCAGAGCCCCAGAGTGTATGAAAGTTACAAAGGACTAAAATTTTGTAAACTGAAATAAATAAGATATGGAAACTAGGTAAAATCTGTTTAATAATTCAAAATTAAGTAATAGGGTCTAAAATAGGAGAGGATGAATTCCAGACATTCTTATGATTAGGTGACTGGAAACATGATAGAGACAAAGATGTTTCTGAATTCCAATCTTGTTGAAGATTATTAACAGGACAAATATTTCAAGTACAAATCCATCCACTGGGAATTGATGGTCTCTGAGCCTATAATATTATGTTGTACTCCTCTAAGATGCAATTAAAATATTTGTGAGATCAGTGACATGCACAGGACTAATGCACATGGTTTGCTGTTTGGATGATTGCATGCTTAGTTGCCTACTAAAAGGCAGCTGTGCTGTAAAGAAAGAACCAATAAAGTTCTCTAGTTTTGGCTCTGTCTCTAATCAGTGTCCATAAACTGAGCATTCTATCTCAGCAAACTTCAGTAAGAGGATAAGTCAAATAATCACCTCTCAGCCTTCTTTGCATATTCCAATGGGATGATGATTGTAAAAATAATTTTGGAATTGCTTTCACTATTCTACCCACTATAGTCTATCATCTATAGAACAAAGTGTGATCTTTAGAAAGCATAAAACAAATTATATTATTCTCCTGCTGAAAAGTTTCAATAATTTCCTATCCCAGTTAGGTTAAAATCCAGCTTACTACTCTGTTTCCCCAAAAATAAGACAGTGTCTTATATTAATTTTTTCTCCCAAAAATTTTTTTTCTCTGCTACGTCTTATTTTCAGGGATGTCTTATCTTTCCTTGCGCTAGGTCTTATTTTCGGAGAATGTCTTATTTTCGGGGAAACACAGTAGTTCTATAGACAGAGTCTTTGTACCTCTTGTAGCCCCTATAGTACAGTGCCTATCACATACTATATGCTAATAAGTATTTCATGAATATGTGACTGCATGATGGAATAAGTAAATGAATGAGTTGACTGTGACCTCCTGGCTAATTAGTTGGTGGAGTCAAAGCTAGTATTCTTATTCAAGACATTTTCTTCTTTGACCACCATGGACTTATGGGAAAATCATTAATTTTACTTACATAAACTGTATGGTCTCTGGCTAAGGATCAAGTTACAATACCATGCCTAGAGCTTGCAATAATAACTTATGGCATTGTTTATTCACCATCTGATGTATGTAGTACACAGGAACTGTTCACATATTTTCATCTCATAACACAATAATGTATGTTTCTCTGTTTCTTATTTTACAATTTGCAAGATACTTCCATTTAAAATTTACTTTGACAAAAAAATGTGATACCATTCCAGGCTTTTATAAATTATAAAGAGCCAGGTGGAAGGGTGATTGGATTCATCATGTAAAGGTTAAATAATTCTGATTTTGAGCAATAAATATCAATTGATTTTTAAAGATGTGTTTTAAGAATTCTTGTCATTGAGAAAAGCATTTATAATAGATCTCTTGGAATCCATTCAAGTGCAAAAGAAGGGTAAAGAAGGTATGGTAAATGACTTTTTACATATTGTTCTGAAATATACTGTTCTTGCCATAGGAATAATGGATATCTCTGAGAAATACTATCATCAGGAGTTCTTGCAAAATTGTAGTATAGCTTTGTGTTAGTCTGCAATGTTCAAAAAAAAAAAAAAAAGCATTGTTGAACATTGGAAAAAAACAGGTACTCCCTTTTCCAGATGAACGTGGGGCATGCCACTTCTCAAAGTCAGATATTTCCTATATTTCAATCCATACTTGAACGCAAAGGAAGACATTCATAAATCCCTTAATTGAGTTCACTGCAAACTTATGCTGTTATATGGTAATTACTCTCCCAATGTTTCTTTTTTCTCCAGTTGACTAGTTAGTTTATTAGAAAGTTTTCTTCACTGTCAAAAGAGTCTTATTGCTACGTATTTGTACAAATGATTGACTCCCTTGTATTAAGAAAAGCTCAAGGGAATTAGAACTTATTTTAGTAACCACTTCATTTTATTTAGTTTTATACATATTTTTATAAATTTACTAAACTTCTCCCCTCTTTTTTTCTTACCTTAAGTGTAACAACCCTCCATTTTTCTGCATTCTCTCTCCACTGCTTATTAATTGGTGGAGTAAAAGCTAGTATTTAGAATTTTCTCCCTCGATTTTTATTTTTCTTGTATTTTCACCTGATTTCTTAGTCTATTGAAATGTTCATGTCTCTAGTAGTCTTAAACAAACAAATGTACCATAAACCCATATCTCTTATAGATACACTGTTATGACATCTCTTCATTTTCACTTCTAAACAACTTGGGAGGACTTTGAAGACTTCTTTTCTCCAAGACAGCTCACACTCAGGCCATCTGGTCTTACCTCTTCCTGACTTCCTGAGTTGTTACTATAGATTCCTATAATGGATTTTGCAAGTCAGGTAATATGATTTTGTCTGTATTTGCCCAAAACTCTCCTGCCCAATAGGAGGTTACTACTAAACTTGCTCTTGCAAAGCACATTTAAATTAATCAGGTGTTTTGTTTTTTCCCCCAAACTTCATTCTCATTATTTCTTGTAATGTTTGTCAGTTGACTCTTCTGCACTTTTCAACTCTTAAATATCCTATTGTCTTTGGTTTCCATGACCCCTTCACGTGTTTTTATTCTTCTACATATTTAATATTTATTTTCTTCTACTCTCACTCCTCTTACCTTACCCGCACATGGAAATATGAATATTCACCAAGAAAATGTCTATTGTTTCCTTGTATTTCTCTTTATTCTCTTGATGATCCTATCACTATCATCTATATAAAGCATTCAACTTGATGGCAAGAACTTTCCCTTCAACTTCTTGGATATTTCACATGAAGTTCCTGAAACTGCTATGTCCAAGATAGTAGCACTCAGCCACATGCAGTTTTTGAACATTTAAAATGTTCCTAATCCACCCTAGCTGGTTTTGCTCAGTGGATAGAGCATTGGCCTGTGGACTAAAGGGTCCCAGGTTCAATTCCAGCCAAGAGCACATGCTGGGGTTGCTGGTTTGATCCCTCCAGTAGGGGGAGTGCAGGTGGCATCCAATCAATGATTTTTATCATTGATGTTTCTATCTCTATATTTCTCTCCCTTATTCTCTGAAATCAATAAAAATATATTTAAAAATAAAAATAATAATAAAATGTTCCTAATCTGAATTGAGATGAGCAATTGTATAATACACATTGGTTTTTAAAGACTTAGTATAAAATCCAATGTAAAATACCCAATAACTTGTATTGTATTGCTCCTATGTTGAAATAACAGTATTTTGGATACATCGGACTATATAAATTACTAGAGTGCATGAATTTGTGTACAAGTGGGATCCCACCGGCCCACCCCCAATTGGGGTGGGGGCTGATCAGGCTGGCCAGGGGGGTGGGGTTGCAGGTGATTGGCCTGCCTGCCCCATCCCAATAACATTGGGGAGGCTGATTGGGGATGGTAATGGTTGAGGGTAGTTATTAGCATCAAAGATCTTTGCAGGATACATACACATTTGCTGTTGGATTTCGGAGAGTTGAAGCTTCAAAGGCACTTTAGTGTCAGGGATGCTTACAGATTCAATTTCTAAGCCTCCCTCTAGATAGGAAATAGGGTAGTTCCCTGCTGACAAACCCACTAGAGAGGCTGTGGCTGTCCTCTTTGGAAGTAAGCAGTAGAGAGAGAACGGAGAAAGATGGTGGTTGTGCATCTCTCCTGGACACCTGAGTTTCCTCCTGATCACTTGCCATTCAGGTTCCTGGTCTATGAAGGTTAGAGAGTGTTTACTTACTTGGAATCACTTAAGGGCACACTTCAGTGATTCTCCACAGCGATGGAGAGGAGGGGCCGATTGGGGGCAGGGCCAGCAGGGGGCAGGGGCCTTGGGTAGTTGGCTTGCCAGCCCTGCCCCTGATTGGGCTGGTTGGTAGTTGTAGTGTGCATCACAGCCACGGGCCATTCTGGTCGTTCTGCCGTTTGGTCGCCTGGCTTCTATACATATTGATTTTTAAAAATTAATTTTATCTACTTCTTTATACTTAAAAATGTGTCCATTGGAATATTTAAAGTTAATATGGGATCACCACCTATAAGCAAACTTCATTAAACATAATATTTCTCTAAAAATTATAATGCTTTCTTATTGATTAATGAGTAAAGTTCAAACCATAAAACTACCATCTTTTCTCAAGGTAGTTGCATTTCCTTCCATTTGTTTTGAGTTATCTCTCGTCTTCTCAGGTTTCCAAATATGCTACAGTTGTCTACCTTTTCATTTCCATTTATTGAAACCAATCTAGTATTCAGGTTCTATTTTATATGTTATTTCCTCATTAATTTTGTCACAAATAATCCCTCCCAAGTCTGAATGTCGACAGTACTTTATTTTTTATGGCACTTCCTATTTTTAACTGTTTTGAGTTTTCTCATCCATTATTTATTTTCTATTCATAAACTTTAATAATAGAAATCATAGATTAGTCATGTCTACACCCACCTACAAGTGGCTATCATGGTGCCTACCATGATACATGATAAAAATTATTTATTGGTAAATAAATATACAAAGGCATTAATAAGTAATTACATAAAAATAGTTTCTGCAATTAAGGATTTCATTTGGAAAAATTATTCATAATTGTAATAATAGCCCAAAGTTTTAATTATTGCCTTATGCTTTTTCTTCCAACTTAATGTGCAAATCATTAACTTTAGCAAAACAAGTATTTTATTTACTGATGAAAATGCTCAAGTCAACAGAAAAGGGGCATATTAAGAATCAATAGAAGCTGCTACATCTGTATTTTTTCAATACCATCTGTCTCCCAAGTTATTAGATGAATATAAATCCCACTGTAGTTTTGCTGGTCTGAAGCAGTAAAACATTCAATGGAAATTCCAAACATATTGAATATATTTCAATTAGACAATTTAATCGTAAGAGCTTTGTTTTGGTGGATAACCTCTAGGGATTATAATGAAGATAGCTTAACTGGCTTATTAAATAAAATTTACAGAAAACAGGAGCCTTAGTTTGAAAACTTTTGGGCATCGTGAGGGATGGGGTTAGCATATGATAAATATGACGAACACTTGCTATTGCAGAGAGTTAGTGAGTGGTTGTACAAGTTAGGTGACTTCTCTAGCTAACTGAGAATTAGCATCTGTAAGCACAAGCACATTTTTAAAAATAATTGATACATGCTAAATATGCTCCTTGTTCTAATGATGAAAAATGAGCCTCAGTATGGCACCTTGTCAAGAAATTCTGTCCTAAGAATCAGAATTCTCATGTTCTATGTATAAAATTATAAAATTAAATTGACTTTCTTATTTATTTAAAAAGGCCATAATAAAAATGAACATTATTTCATAATGCTAAAAAATAAGATCTGGTGTTTAATTCTTACATAATTATACTAGTATTCAAATAATTTAATATTTAAGAATATATGGAACTATTGACAAATAATATATGTTTTACATATGTTTGTGTGTTAAGATTACACATGTAATGCTATGTGATGGTATGAAAGCAAAATTAAAAAAAAATCACTTTGTTTTGGAAAAAATTTATGTCACGTATTTTCAAATACTTCCTTTGACAAATAGGTAAAGAATGGGTCAGAAAAACAAGAAAATCCTCCATGGATAGCTATTTAAAATCAGACATCTACTTTCACAACCCATGTAATTAGCTTCTCAGTTGGCTACTTAGGAGACTTCTATAAATAACTACCAAACTCTTGTTTTCAAAGCAGTGATACAGTGAAGAAAACCAGATAACCTCTAAAGGTGAAATAGTGATTTGGGAGACTAAAAAAAAGTGCAGAGAAATACAGTCTAGAATTTCCTGACTCCAACAATTTACACTCAATTTAACAGGAAATTAACCATGATTTCCAGAAAAATTCTTTTCATGCTAGTAGATAAATATAGTGACCACTAGGCACAAATATATATTTTTTAACTTGGAGTTTTATTCTATAGTGTTGCCAAGGTAATATAATGTAATTCATGATATTGTGAAAATAAAAGTCAATTAAATTCAAATAACTATGTATTCTAATACCCTTCTGAATTCAAAGCATTATTTAGGTAGTTTTTGGTGTATATATATATATATATATATATATATATATATATATAATATTAATATGTCTGCTAATATTATACTTCATAAAATGGCTTAATTTGGTTGAATTATGTCCCCACAAAAGAAATTTTGAAGTGTTGAGATATAACCCCTACTATCTGTGAATAATGTGTCTTTGTTTGGAAATAAGGCCTTTGCAGATATAATCAAGTTAAGTTGAGGTCTTTAGGGTGGGCTCTAATCTAATATGAAGGGTGTTATTATAAGAAAATGCCACGTGAAGACATAAAGACAGATGGAGGACACCAGGTGACAACAGGCAGAGACTGAAGTGATATAGCTGCAAGCCAAGTAGCCATGACTAGAGGCTGGAAAGCAAGTAAGGATTCAACCCAGAGCCTGAGAGGGAGCACAGATTTGCTGACACCTTGAGTTCATAATTCTAGCCACCATAACTAGGAGAGAATAAATTCCTGTTGTTGCAAGCTACCCACATTGCAGTACTTTCTTATGGCAGTCCTAGGTGATGAATATATTCTGTTTAATATCAAATTTTGAATAATTCAAGGCCTGCTTTAATTTAACCTTAGATTTCTAATGGCTACAATAGGGCATTCAAGAGAAAGGAACTGGCGTGAGGAAGATGGGAGGACAGGGATGCAAGGCTGACATGGCCAGAACTTGAAGTCGGGCTGGGTTGGCAGTTTGCAGCAGTGGGAGCTGTGGAAATTGAGCAGAACACTGTCAACACTTCATGTAGCTCTTTCAAAGAATAAGCACTAAAACGGAAAACAACTGGGCTACTCACTTCATATGATTTTATTCATCTCCATAGTCCTAGGAAGAGAGGTAGGCTGTGCCCATGTATTACTACCATCATTTCTGGGGAGGAAGAGGAAGAGGATAAAATTCATACAATGTGGGTCATTTATCTTCACCTATAGATTTTCATCTGTTGTAATTGAGACTGTTTCTGATCCATTTTCTCTTAACTGTATTTTTTTTTCTTTCCAAAAACACTAGGCAATATCTCCCTGCCTACTTTGTGAGTCTTCCTCCCTACTTGATTCACAGTATCCACACAAGTGTAGCTCTAACAAGCTTGACAAGACATCATATTTTACTGCAATGTTAAGTCCTTCATATCATGTTGGCAGGATCATGTCAGGTTCACTGCCAGGGGCTGCCAGAGTGCCAGATAGAATGCTTTGTTTTTAGCATACAAAGTATTAAGTTATGTTGTGTAAGTTAAAGAAGAGAAAATAAGGATCAGTCATTAAGGAATGAAGAGCTACTCAGATTACAGCATGTGGGATATTTCTGATTTGGAAAGAAAATCTCTCTCCATATTTGTGCCTTAGGAATCTGATTATCAATAAGAAGGACCTTATATTATACTCTGACAATGTCACACAGATGTGTGTAGATCAAACTGTAAATTGATTTGTAAACAAATATGGGATGTATTACCCACATTTTGCCACAATCTGCTGCTGTCTACTTAGGACTTGTGCATATGTATTATCTTTTCCAACTTCATTCTTTGTTCTAAGCCAAATGTTAAAACAGATTTCACAGGGTAACATTTCTCTCTACTTTATTTACCTTTCTATTATGACTCAAATGTGAATAGGATAACAAATGTGACATTTTCTAGGTAATACAATAGATTTTGTATTGCTCTAAATTACTAATTATTTGAAACCTTATGTATATCTCTAGATATTTTTCTTCTATTTCATTATTTGAAGTAAAATATATTCTCTTGAACCACCGGAGGTGATAGTATAGGGGGAATAAAGTGTCCCAAAAAAATAAAAGATTGTTTAGCACAGCTGGTATGCCTGAGTGTCAGTAATCATCTAGGACAGTGGTCTGCAAACTCATTAGTCATCAGAGCCAAATTATCAACAGTACAAAGATTGAAATTTCTTTTGAGAGCCAAAAACTGACTTCTGCACATGGGCCACGAAGTTTCAATCACACTGTATGTGTGCGCCCACATGTGGTATTGTGGCTCGCAAGCCGCAGTTTGCCGACCACTGCTCTAGGACATCATTGAGCAAAGGCTTCTCCTGCTGATCTTCAAAATACTAATCCTTCAAGCTGCAGACAGAGAATATCATCATCTGCTGCTTCATTCACTAATTAAAATTAGGGCATCTGTCCAATTGGCAAAACAAACAAACAAACAAAAAAAACAATTATGTTTCATGTTCAGGAAGGAGAGAAACTTACAAATGAAAATGAGACAATCACTCCATTTTTCTCCAACACTCCTAACTCAGGTTTGGTTTATTGCTTTTTCATTTCTTCCTTTTCAAAAATGTTTGTGCCCTAAAATCCTAGTCAAAAAAAAAAAAAAAATGCAGAAGCAAGACCACTAAGGAAGATTCCTATGGACTCACTGATGAAGAACATTTGGTGTTCTTACACAAAGTGACAGAGAAAAAGAGATTTGTCCAAAAAGTCTTGTGAACAATGGTCAGGTTCTCTCTCATCTAGCTCTGTGTACATGTTGTATTCAGCTGGAGAAAGTAAATCACTGTTTCTACCTCCTCCGTAAGAGTTTATTGTAAAATACACATCTTCTGGAGGCCCCAGAAATCCCCTTATTAAAAAGGTACCTGGAGACCTTCAGTTTTCTAGCCCTTGAAGACTTTCATTGAGAGGGAACAATGAAGTTCTTGCTAGACGTGCGTAGAAGAGGCACTTGCTTTGGTCTGGGAGAGTGACTGGCAGAGTAGAAGCGGCTTTCTCTAAGTTGGTATTTTGGGAATGTGTCAAAGAATCAGCTTTGCTCTTGTATTTTGAGGGGCTGACAAAGGCTTTTTGTTAATTATTATAGGTGAACTAAATCTACTAAATATTTGCCACACTAGGAGGCACCGCCGGGGTGGGAAAGCAACCTAATGGAAGTGTTTAAAGGAATTCAATAAAGTGGACAATGATTTTTATATGATGTCAACATGAACTTTTATTCTTTAACAACTGTATGCCTTCTAATACTAAACTTACTCACCACTTCAGCAACTCATATTAAAATGAAAAATTCCTAAGTCTTTGAAAGGCTAAGGCAGTCAATTTAACACTAGCCATTAACTTTGTATGAAGCCCTATGCTGAGCAATTTGGGGAAATAAAGAAATAAAAAAGACAAAGTGGTGCTCTCAAAAGACTATTATCCGTTTGAATTGTCAGCCACTTTGCCAAAGAAACCCCGTATGTTAGGACTTATAGGAAGACTCCATGCTGTGACTTTGGGATTTGAGGGGGGTGAGAGGAGAAAAAGGGTATTTTAAGTGTAGTTTGTTTTGACATTTTAATTTGTTTTGACATTTTTTAAGGCTTTCAGAGTGATCTTTGACAAAACTGGAATGACCAGTTATTAGAAATAGATACTAAAAAGCATGACTTGAACATGCTTTACACAATCTTTTATGCATACATGTATTTCTTTATATTAATTTTGCACACTTACAGCACAGGGACCAATGCTTTGATGTTGGCTCTATGGCACTGAGAAATCCAAAGTAGCTTCTAATGGAAAAGACTATGCAAAGTAAGTAAAAAAAATACAAAAAAACAAACAAAACAAAAAAATATACAGAAAAGTATTTCTATTTGAAAAATAGGCAACCCAGATCTGGCATATACAGTTACCCTCCAGTAATTAGAAGACTTTATTAGACTGAATATTCAATTACTGGGATATGCCTGAAGGCAGCTTAATGTTTTTGTGTACCTACATATGTGTATATATTTGAATTTCCCCTGAGTAGTCCACTTTTGGTAATTTCCTCAACATAGCTTTTGTTTAGATGATCACAATAAAGATTTTGGTTTTATTAGTCTAGTGTCTAAAATTTCCAGCATTCAAGGCAGAGACAAGATGTGACAGTCACTTAGCTTAATTACAGATGCGGGTCATATAGCCAACTTTTCCGTCTGTCTGTTAGTCCTCTTCATAAGATGGGAGGTTATCGCATAATTATTCAAACCATTCAGATACTGCACACACAGCATGACAAAGATGAGCACACCATGCTTCAGCAGTTCCAGTCATTTATCAAGATTAGAAATTCTCAAGGAAATCATTTTAACTTTGAGGATTCAGTAGCAAGGGGAAAAGACAATAGAACTAGGCAAATTAAAATTTTTAAAAATCTTGTGATTTTTCATTAATCAAGTAATAGTGAAAAAAGTATTGCATAAGAAAGAAATGTTCCACTTAAACATTTTAAAATGAAAACATACATAATTAAGTCTTAGCTCTACTTATAGTTGAATATATAATTTTTTTTAACCGAAAGTCTCTATGAGCTACAAAGTGGTGTGTACAGTGCAACATAATAAAATGAATATTAATATGCTATACTAATAATTATACTAATATTAATATACCAAAATACTTATGATCCCATTAATAATCATGGATGTTAAACTTGGTTTTAACATGGTTATGATAAGAATATAATATGAGCTACTTGTCTATTCAGCTATGAAATTAGACCATCAAATAAATTTACTCTAAAGAGATTTCAAAGTCAATTTATCCAGATGAGGAAGTCTTGATAAAACAGTTACAGTTGTTAAATATCTGAATTTTTTTTTTCAGAATATGATGTTGGTGAAATATTTCTTAGAACAATACTGTTAGTGAGATACAGGTTGAAGAGCTCTAGACCTGGACATAGTGCTCTGAGCCCAAGTTTTAGATTCCTTTGTTAATAACCACAACATTAGCCAAGAATTAATTTCTTAGAATATTAGGCTCATTTTTTTTTAGCATAGGAATGTTAATTTTGTCTTACAATGATACAATAATACACTAGATTGAAGTCGCTTTGCAAACTGAATTACAATGCACATATAAATGTAGTTTGTGTGCTTAGTTGATAAAAATAAACTGCATAAAATACTGTTAAAATGACAAGGAAGACTTTATTCAAGACGATTGCAAGAAAGGATTGAGATTACGGCTAAAACAAAGGCAGATATTTTTTTAAATTCTGAGGTGCACTAATGAAAATGTACTGGAGGATGTCAGAGTGGGAGATTGATCAATGTGATTAGGCCATCTATGTTTGTTAATTGGCACTTCATTGAAATTAGGATTCTGTGTTCCCCACAGAGATTGGGAGACAAAGGCCCTATCTTTCTTAGAGATTATATTTAGAAGGAAAGAGGCTGAGGGAAGATTTACAACTAAAAGAGATAGAGAAAGACTTTCCAATGGCAATTTTTCCAAAGAAAACGCTCTAAGAAAATGAACGTTAGGGGGAAGAAGACTTTAAAATTTAGTCAAGCTGAGGGGAACTTTAAGGATGCCTTGGTCAAGAAAATCAGCACTCACAGATCTACATTCTACTTGTTACTCTGTTCACTGCTGATGGATTTTCACCATGATCACTACTTTATTCCTAAAATTATTTTTTAGTGTTGGAGTTGTAAATGCATAGCCAATGACAGACAATGTTGGATGACATACCAAAATCTTAAGAACTTTTTCTGAGATTTATTGATGTTTGTATTCAGATGAATTTATTTGGAGATAGATATATGCAAGATATATACTTTGATTCAGGTAAATAAAGTAAGAGAAGTACACAGCATTGACAAATCCTCTGGATATTGCTGTCAGAAATATATATTTTCCATGCAGAGTCACATGCTTTTGGACAGCTTAATTTTTCTGGCTCCTTGTTCTGTGATTCTTTGGGTGAGGGAAATATTTGACCTCCGGATCAGTTTTCCTTTTCTTTTCTTATAAAAAAAAATATATTTTATTGATTTTTTACAGAGAGTAAGTAAGAGAGAGGGATAGAGAGTTAGAAACATCAATTAGAGAGAAACAACAATCAGCTGCCTCTTGCACACCCCCTACTTGGGATGTGCCCGACCAAGGTACATGCCCTTGACCAGAATCGAACCTGGGACCTTTCAGTCTGCAGGCTAAAGCTCTATCCACTGAGCCAAACCAGTTTCGGCCAGACCTGTTTTTCAACAGCTTCGTATTTTGATTACATGGCTGAACTCAGAGTGGGTAAATAGGATTTGTCTAATAGGATAGGTCTACTCTCTGAACATGTTAAAATGTTGAATCTTGACAGTGTTTTCCAATATAGCCAGTGACCTGGGTGTTAATTGATTTAGTGCAATGAGATGCAGAATTTAAAATCTAATAATTCATAATAATGAGAAAATGAAAATACCAATTATAGCAACTATTTACTTTATATCTTAGAATTATAAAGCACTACCACATTCATGAATCTGTTTCTTACAACCTTGTAAATTTGGTAAATTGTGACCTCATTTTATAGACAATAAAATATGCTCAGACAGAGTATGTGATGCATGAAAATTTTCACAGAGAATGAGAATTAGAGCTGGATCAGCATTTTTTATCCCCTCTCCCCTTATTAGGTAAGAGAAACAACATGGAGAACCATACAGAATACACTTTTAGAAACACACCAGACCTGAATTCCAATTTCTGACCAATGAATGGCTTTATGTAAATTAACTTAAAAGCTATCAATTCTTTCTTCCTTTGTAGAAGAGATTTTGTGAGAAATTGATAAGAAACATATGTAAAATCTCATTAACCTCTTACATATAGTAAAAGCTTCATATACATTGCCTTTCTGCATATTCTTTTTTCCCCCTCTCTGCTTGTGAACCCATTGTTTTTTCTATGACATCATGCATTTTTGCTAAAAAATTAGTTAATTTGAGATGATTTTCTTAAAATTTTATAAACTCTTTCTTTAGGTATTGAAGTATGGTAGCAACCATACTTAGGTAAAAACTGCTGTTTGAATTTTAACCCTGCCATTCTGGCTTCTGCACTTGCTTAAACAATAGGGTCATTACCTCAGCTTCCAGATTGAGACCTGGAAGCTAAGGCAATTTTCCTGTGCCTGTGGGCCAGAACTACAGGAGATGGATTCCCATTGACTCAGTAGCTGCAGGAGTTGAAACTGCAGATAACCTTTAGAGATTAACTGTTCAGCTCTGCTTCTGTACTATCTGCTTTCAGCAGGATGTGGTTGGGGATGACCCTGCAGGCTGTCCCCAGCCTTTAGAATTTAGAATTTAGAACAAAGGAAAGTTTTTGTGGTTTAGACTTTTAAAAGTACTGCCTACACCTGGAACGGTGTGGTCGTGAGTGTGGACCCCAACTGCGTGTGGTGCTCTCGTGGGCCATCCTGGCTAGTTCAATAAATCCTTGCCTGCTTTTTTAAATCAATTAGCAGCCTCCAGTGGTCTTATTTTTGACTCCAGGTTTCGACCCCACACAGTATAATTTACATAAAATAAAGTTTACTCATTGTAAGTGTATGTTAGAATAAGAGTAGACAGATGCACACAGCAGTATAATCACAACTGCATTAAGACAAATACCATATGACTGCATTTATATGTGGGATCTAAAGAATAAAATAAAAGAAAGAAAAAAATTGAAACAGACTTGTAGAATAGAGAACAGACTGATGGTTGCCAGAGGGGAGGGGATGAAGTGGCTGGATAAAATGGTGAAGGAATTAGAAAGTTCAAAATAGTCATGGAATGCAAAGTACATTATAGGAATATAGTCAATAATATTGCAATAAAATTGTATGTTACAAGATAGGTACTGGAAATATCAGGGGAATACTTTTAAAGTATATGATTATCTATTCACTATGCTGTACATCTGAATCTAATAACATTGAATATAAACTGTAATTGAAAAATAGTTTTTAAATGCTGAAAAAATGATCAATATGCACATTTACACTATGCCTATGAATTTCCTCTGTGCCTCTTTTCAGGCAATCTTGTTCTCTACCTTCAGCAACTGGCAACTTTATAGTTTTCCAGAATGTCACATAAGTGGAATAAAATAGTATGTAGCCTTTTGAGTCTGGCATCTTTCACTTAGGAATGCTTTTAAGATAATTTCAACATCTTTCTCCTATCTGAATCTGATTTTAATGATTGCTCTGTCTCTTTAGATTTTTTTTTTCTTGCCTTTTGGCATGACTTATAATATTTTGCATAAAGCTAGACATGTAGTGTTAAGTACCAGATAAATAAACTTTGGTGTTACAATTTACATTTATCCTAAGTCAGGCTGTGTTTAATGTTCCTGAAACTTGTCAGAAGTTTCAAATAAATTGATTAATATGTTAAGAGTTCTAATGAAAATAGTTAACAACATATAAAAAGAGGTGTATGATCAAAACTGAGAGTTTCTTTCTAAAGAAAAAATCAAAAATAAATGCTAAAAAAGACTACACATTGTAAAATAAATGAAGACTTCTTTTCATCTGCTTATCAGTAGACTTGAAGATTTGTCATTAAAAACTTCCCAAACTGAAATGTAAAGAGAAATGAGAATGAAAAAAAAATCCAGAATGTTTAATTATGGGACAATTTCAAAAGGTGTAACACATGTACAATTTAAGTAAAAGGAGAAAACAAAAGAAAAAATGGAGCAGAAAAAAGTATGAAATATTAATAACTATAATTTTTCCAAAATAAATGACTGACACCAAATCATAGTTCCAAGAAGCTGAGTACAAAAAACAAAATATATATGAGGAGAACTGCATCAAAGCATATTCTATTCAAATTGAAGAAAACAAAAGAAGAGAAACTCCTTATAAGAAACAATGGAGTATGCGTGTTGAGTTAGAGGTTGGGAAATACCTCACCTACAGAGAAACAAGGAAAATAATTACAGTGGACTTTTCATCAATAATTTGAAATGAGTTAACAAGTGAGACAAGACATGGATAAATTATGACGTATATAGGTTAATGTAAGAAGCCATTCTAAAAAGGATACAAACTGTATTATTACAATTCTACTTAATTCTGAAAAACTACCCCTCAAAAAACAAACAAACAAAAATAAACTATAAATATGGTAAAAAAAAGATCAGTGATTGTCATGGGTTTGGAAGAAAGTGGAGAGGATTGAAATAGTGAAACATGAATAGTGAACCTTAACATATGTAAAAATTATTTAGAAAGATGAGAGATCACATGATGCAATGCATTATGTGATAAAACAATCTACCTGTACTGAAAATGTATGAATGAACCTCACTGAAAAGTGTTGGAGGTGGGGAGGAGTGCTGATATAAGTAACTTTGGAAATAAGTGGAGTTTATAAGAGTAAAGGTGAAAGAAACCGAACACAAGCAGTGTACCCTAGAAGCAATGATCACACTTCTAATGCTCACTCTAATATGATTTCTAATATTATTACATAGTAAAAGGATCCAGGGCTCCTTAGAGAAATTACTCATTCTAAGACTGGGGCAGGAAACATACCAGAGGGATCTGGAGCATCTTATAGTGCCAGATAGTAAGGATAATCTCAAAAACAAAATGAAACAAAATAACAATAGTGTGATGTCAAAAGGACAGGTGATCCAACTGAAAGCAATTCCAATGTTAAAATCTAGAAGAGTTGAAGCAACAAAATAAACTAGTATTAAATTGTAACTCAAGGTATAAAATTAATATTCATGAGTTCATACTGATATAAGTAAATAATTTAATAAAATAAATAAGTGGTGGAGATAAGACAAATCAGCCATGCAGAAGAACCAGATCATTTATGTAGAAACTCTACCCAGAAGGGAATGAGACCTAACTCCCCACACCATAAGTAGGGCCTGTACATAGTGACTTCTTCCTAAAGAGTACAGTATGGTGGAGGGGAGAGTAACATTAGAGTGCAGATGTTGGAGAGCACAAGAGACTTGGTTGGAATGTTGTAAGGAGGACATTCTGATAAAAAGGAATTGTATGGAAGGCCATCTACCCTGTTTATCAGAATTCCGACTTAGGGGAGACTTAGAGGAGTGTCCACGGTGGTAATTATTCCTTGACCTTTCCAAACAAGTCTGTGTATGTGCAGCCCCTGGGTGTTTACTGGAATCCTTATGCTTAATCCCTGGATGCCCTTGCCTAGAAGACAATGTGTCCTCCCAAGATTACTCACCCTACTGATTGTATCTAAAGATAAAAATTCCAATAAAAGCCTAAGGAGGCAGGCAATCCAGGCTCCTTGACTTCAATTGGGCCACCGCTTAGCCCTCTCCCCCACAGTGAAACTGAGTCAGAGTAATCTGTTCATCCATCATTCAGGGGCTGCTGGTAAGCCCCTGCATGCAGAAAGGTGATCAGCACTGCCTCATTCAGGTAATCAAATGAATTTCCTGATTACAGTGATTGGCATCTGGATAAGATGGACCCTTGATATAATATATAAATGGTGCTTTACCTGAGGGGTCTTACTTTTAAATTTTAATACCAGTCTAATTATGGGAAAAACATCTGACAAATCACATTTGAAAGACATTCTACAAAACTCATTATACACATCAAAACTGTCAGGTTATCAAAATCAAGAAAAGATTGAGGAACTGCCACCGCCAATTTGAGTTTAAGAAGACCTGACAACTAATTATAACCTTGTATCACATGTGGAATTGTGAAACAGAAAATGGGTAATAGGGTAAAAAAAAGAAGGAAATCAGAATAAAGTATGGATTTTAGTTACTACAAATGTATCTGTAATAGTTCAACAATTCTAACCAATATGCCATACTATTGTAAAATAATAATAGGGGAAACTGAGTGTGGATAAAGGGGAACTCTTTCTTGTACTGAGTTCACAATTTTTCTGTAAATCTAAAACTGTTCTATGATAAATAGTTCTTTAAAAAATAAATAAATAAACACTGCCCAGCTACCGCAGTCTTTTCGCAAGCAAGGGTTTAGGAATCTGGAGAAGGGGCTGTGACATAAATGGATAAACTAGACAAGAAACATAAATTTGGAAGGCATTAGGGGAGCCAGATGGAAACACTTCTCTAGTGGAATGGGCTCCCTGAATGTTTGGACCCACAGCTTTTTATTTACACATTTCCCTTTAACAAAGCAAACACACAAATCAAAGGTAAGGTTTGATAAACAATAAAGGACTATTAGGTGAAGGGAATTGCCTTTAGCTGTTTGGCCAGCATCAGGGTATTATAATGCTGATATTAAGTCCTGCTGAATATCAAAGCCCATCAGCTTTTTGAGGATTTTTCCAATTTATTATGACCTGCTGGACTTAGCTCCCAGCACCCAGTTGTGTGGCTCAGTGTTTGAGCATGAACCTATCATCCAGGAGGTCATGGTTTGATTCTCAGCCAGGGCATATGCCCTGCTTGCAGGCTTGATCCCCAGTGGGGGTTGTGCAGGAAGCAGCTTTCCAATGATGTTCTATCATCATTGATGTTTCTATCTCTTTCTCATGTTTCTTCTTCTCTGAAATCAATAAAAAAAAATATTCAAAAAATAAATGAACATTAACTGTTGCAAACATCATCCATCCAAGCATCTAACTGGAAATTGAGGAATACTCTCCCCTTCTCCATCTTCTTCAATGACACTAGTATCATCAAGTTCTCATTATACTTTAATTTATTTTTTATCCTTTTTTTTCTCTTCATCTGTCATGTTTTCACCAACTCTCATCCCATCAGGTCTTTCTGGACCATTTATAAAGTCTCCTAAATGGCACCATTTTTACCAGTCTCTATTTAAGAATAAATGAGTTAATGGATTAGAAAAAAACTAAAGCATAAAGTATATTAACAATTTTTATTTTACTGTTATAAAGTTAGTAAGATTAGTTGCCCTGAGATCATTTGGGGGAAAAAGGCTGTGACTATTAAGAAGAAAAGATTAATTAAGCTGCTTGTTTCTTGCTTTGGTTTTGTTGCCACATTTAAGCTGTTTATATCTTCCTCATGTTTTCCTAGAAATACTATTTATCAAAGTTCACAAAATATAATTTATGTGATTGTTTTACAATATCTTCTGAGACTTGCTCTGTACTTAGGGTCCTTAGGTGATTGACTTTACCTGGTTTATAGTCTTAGTATTCTAGTCATTGACAAATAATGTAGAATATTTATATGTACATTTCACAGCCTATTGAACTTCCAGGAATTATTATTTGAGTTGTCCTTGTTTCCTGGAGCTTGAACAAATTATTGATGAAGTATCAAGGAACAGAATGATTTATTTGACTATGCATCCTTTAATGACTGCCCAACAATAATGTAGTTATCTATGATTGCTTTTGGCTGGGGTGGGGGGGAGTGATGTGAAAGAAATAAATACACATTGATTGAAAATTATCAAAGCCAGCTTTTTATAAACTGCATGCTATGATATTTAAATGTGGCCTATAATCCATTTTCAGCTTTGTATTAGGGTTCCAGCTTTGTCATAGTTATAGTGCAATCCAATGCAAACTATGTTTTATCCCTTAAAATTCATGTTCATTAATCTTTGTCTGGAGCTCACTTTTGCCTAAAGTGAAGTCAAGCTACACTGGATGTGTTAGTTGCTCTTATCCACAAAACCATACCGCTTCTCTAGGTACAGTGTTTATTGATCCTTCTATGGCCAAAAAAAATTGCTTTAAGATGTGAAGCTTGTTGTTTCCAGTCAGTCAAAGAATTTGACAAGGGAGCTTAAAGAAGTGGCAAGGAAATATTTGACTTAGAGGCTCAGATTTTTTTTTTTCCTGGAAGGGAGTTAAAATGACACCTACCAGGAACTGCACTAGCTAACTTCAAAACTTCCTGGCTGGAAAAATGCAGCCTTTGATGTTTCTTTTCTCTGAGAAAAGATTAGCATTGCAGAGTTCATGCTCCCAGCAGGACTGCTGTCCCTGAGGCTTTCACTAGCCAGCCGCCATACTTATTCTTTTATGCAGTGAAACAATTAGCTAAGTGCTTTATATTTTTCAAGTGTCAAGTCTACCTGACACTTGTGAATATATATTTTAGAGATAAAACCAAAAACTGGAGTCATAAAAAGCAAATACTCTTAAAGAAAAAAATCTTCAAGGACATTTCAAGAAAAAGAAGTAAAGAATTATGATGCCCATAAATAATATAATGCATAGAAAATAATTGAATGGAGTAAGCTGTATCTGAGTAGAAATAATAAGTTGTCTTGGCAAACAAAATGTAAGAATAAAAAGGAATGAGAAATAAGTGCAAACAAGTGGAAGCGTGGAGTTAAATTAAGAAAGTGTTTAGAGAAAAAGAGAAGGGGAAAAAGAGAACAAGCAATATGAGTAACAATGAAAAATGGAAAGGAAATGACCATTTCCTAGCTGCTATTAGCACTTTCAAAGGGAAGGGAACCCACAGAGCCTGAAAGGCAAGGAGAATTGGTTGTGCTTCTTACTAACCTCCCCCCACCCCACCTTCCATCCTTCAGCCTCCAAGCCCTTCTACTGCCCCAACTAGTGTGGGTGTCCATGACTAACTAGTTGGAACAGGCTCAGTACAGTCAGTCACACTATGCACTTGCCTCAACATCCATGCTAACCAGATTGTTGATGTAAGTGGTTTTCAAGTACTTTTGTGGAGGAAAAAAAAATGATGGAAGAGGAATGGGAATGGGGGACAGGAGGGAAAAAGAGAAGTCAGGTCACCACTGGGCACCCTCCAATCATGGGTGCAGATGGGGGCATGATTGTTGCCAAGCAATCAATCCTATCATTCTCTTCTTCTCCTTTCCCCTCCCTCATTTAAGAAGTACAGATGGTCTCAATTGATGCTCATTGGCACCATCTCAATGTCAGTAAGAATCGCCAATTTGGGGTGAGGTGAAGAAGGAAATTTTATTCAGTGCAAACAGTGATACAGCATAGCTGTGAAAACAGCACTACTGTGGAACAGCTCAATAATGCTACAGTGTGGCTGTGAAAACAGCAAGGGTATGGAACAGCTCTGGTACAGCTGGTCCTGGGGCCAGGACCCTCTCAAGCTAGGCAGCTCTGCTCTCTGATGCTCTGGGCTTTGCACTGCAAGCTGCCCTGCATTCTATGGTTTCAGTGTTTGTTCAGCTCAGCCAGGGAGACACTGTCTTCATTCTCTGGTGGAAAGGTAAAGTAAGCTCCCAGCTCCTTGAGGGGAGCTAGCCTCAAAGCTACACAGAAGTTCCTGCCCTTGGCTCTTGATTGGTTTATCTTCATGCAAATGAGGATTCTGAATTCTCACAGTTTGATTGGTCCAAAGGCACTCTCCTGATTGGTCAAAATAGAGTTGCTCTGATTGGATGGGGTCAGAGGACAATTGCAGTCCTATTAATGGAAATAGGACTCCAAGGATCTCTTTAATAACTGATTCAGAGGGCAAAATCACAGTGCAGGCTATTTTTTTTTTAATTTTAATTTTTTATTTCTAGCTCTATTAGCCACCAGGAGCCCTTGTTAATAGGTGTCTTTATATTATTATTATTGTTATTGTTATTATTTAATATTTAGCAACAACCAAGCAAACCTTTTTCTAAATTCAAGGGTCTGATTAACAAGCTTAACCTTTTACACTTCCAGTTATTTCCCAGTTAACTAAATAAGAAAACAATAAAAAGAAGTATGTGGGAAGAAATGCAGGCCAGAGGTTGGAATGGCCTTTCCTTTTCTCTCACTTGGACTCTTTTACAGTCATGAGTCAAGGGGTTCTGTCATACGTGGTGACAGATTAAACAGCCAGGGGCCACAGTTTGCCATTGCTCCCAGCCACTGGAGAGAGTGGTGGAGAGGGCAGACTCGCTGGAGCAGAGCCCAGGGGAGTGACAGACTGACAGGCACTTCTCCGCTGTGCAGACCAGGCTGCAGCTGAACCCATCAAGCAGCTCCGCAGAGAGCCTGCTTGTGGTGTGACAAGATAAAGGTAGGCTGGGCCGGCCAGGTTTTTCAGAAACTTAAATGCAATTTTCACAGTAGCAGGAACTGTGGGGCCTCTGAAAGAATAACATGGCCTGTCAAGGTTCTGATCACTTAATTTTATCATTGGATTTCCAAAAAGGACCCATCAAGCATGCAAGCGGAAAACTAAAATAATACCAGAGATGATGAAATAACAGCCAGTTCAGCCCACTGCAGAGCGATGCAAACCAGGCATTGCTAAACTGCAGAACTTTGCCAATCAAAAATAAGGTGAAGTTTTCTTCTCTTGAACTTTCCATATTAAAACAAACACATGTTTTTTTTTTCTGACCACAACCCTGGGAGCCTGGCAGGTCAGGAATCATTAACCCCTTTATGCAGTATAAGAACCTGGAGTCAAGAGAAACTATAAAACTGTAATTCTTCTCTGACCACCAGTCCGTTCATGGTTCTTTCTTCCTTACCACTCAGTCCTGCAGATCCCATTCTAAGTAAAGTTGGGTATAGAAAAGAATTACTTTTCAGCTGTGGCTTTTTTCTAAAGCACCATCAACAACACATGGGCTAAAGTTAGTAGAGCTCAGGTCACTGATTTCCCGTCTTCTCCGCTGATGCAGTTTCTCAGGTTGGGCCTGAGACCCCTAATTTTCCAGTGTGATCATCAACTTTCTATGTTAGCTTAGACTTTAGAAAATGGAAGGTTTAGGAAGTTTGTTTCTCATATCTCACTCCACTTTCCCTTTGTTTCTGCAGAGGCACACCAGCCGCTTCCTTGGGAAGAACCACTGGGGCTTTAGACCCAACTTCACTACAGCTTGCGCGGCCCTAGAGTTCTCTGTTTAACAGGTGGGTCTTCTGGATAAATTTGTTTGGGGTGGAATATTCTATTTCAAACATAAAAGATTTGGAAATGACTGGACCAGTTGCTTTCTAATCTTCTGGCTTTGCTATTCTGTGGTTACAGGATCCCTGGCAGCATTTCAGGTTTAGGTTGCAATGTGCTAACTCTCAGGACACAATGGTCCTTTTCTGACTCTGATAAAATACAGTAAAGAATAAACCATCTTAACCCTTGTGGGGGCCGGGCGTGTGTGTCCCAGTATGTGGCATTTCAATTATATTCCCTGTTTTCTTCTTTTAATCCCCCCTATTGGCTAAGGCTGTAGGTGATGAAGTGAGGGATGAGTTTCCAGCTTTGTATCTGCTGACGTGGGGGTGTATTCTCTTCCCTCTAAAATGGGAAGAGATAAATTGGGATAGTAATATCTACCAGTATGTATGCTATTGCAAACAGTAAGAAAATGGAATAAAATATTATTAGTAATGTGCTTCGAACACTTTTCAGCACATTTTGGTGATCAAAGATTGTTAGCTCTCTTCCTCATTCCTCTGATTTAATGCATCCTAAAATCTTTACCATGGTTGACCATTGACCCATGGACCAGGAGTTCTAGGTTTGATTCTAAGTCAGAACACATGTGGGGGTTGTGGGCTTGCTTCCCAGTGTGGGGCATGCAAGAGGCAGCTGACAGCCAAGCGATGATTTTCTGTCATCATTGATGTTTCTATTCATCTCTCCATCTCCCTTCCTGTCTCTAAAATTAATAAAAACATATTTAAAAAATATTTATCAGCATTTAAATTTTCCTAGTCATATATTTTTTAGATAATACATAATTTTCATCAGCAAGGGATATTCATTCCTGAAGATGTAATCAGGTGTTACAAACTCATAAACCTATACTTACTGGGTAAGTAATGTAAAAAATAGAATGTCTCTAATGCAAATTATATACAGTGAATTAAACTGTGCCCAACTATTGCTTTTATCTGTCTGGTTTTGTCATTGAGTCCAGTGGATTCAGAGGCTGGATACTTGTGTCCTCTATTTTTTTAAATAATATATATTTTATTTACTGATGAGAGAGAGAGAGAGAGAGAGAGAGAGAGAGAGAGAGAGAGAGAGAGAGAGAGAGAGAGAGAGAGAGAGAGAGATTTATTTCATTTATTTATGTCTTCCTGGTTGATTCTTGTATATGTCCTGACTAAGGATCAACCCACAACCTTGGTGTATGATAAAAATGCTCTAACCAACTAAGAACCTAGCCAAGGCCTGGATATCTGCACTCTCATTAGAAAAAAACCATTTTAAAATGTTGGTCATTTTCTTTAAACCAAAATACTTCAATGGTGTAACCTTAGCAAGCATACAAAGTTTATTATACTGAACTGGGATTTGGGAAGGCAGATGAGAAGATTCTCAATGTATTTTATATCTTTCGATTTTACATTTCTATGCAATTGTACTTGAGGTGGTTGGGTGACTGAATCAATATAAGAGTCAAGGACTAACCCTGAACTTTTCTTCTTATTCACACTTGTGCTCCATTCTCCAAGCTACAGCTAAATAGAATGAATGGAGGTATTTCAAGGCCTGGTTCAAGGGTCAAGTAGATAGGAATAGAAAGGAGTAGTCAATGTTGGACCTATGAGGAATTTTTCTCAGTTTATTTGAGCCAAATGGTGGACAAATTGCCAAGAAGCAAAATCTCAAGACATTGAGATAATGCTCCGGAGAATGGCAGTTTTGCATCTTATTTTATACATTACAGTTGATTATATGATATTCATGATAGATGAAGGAGGCAAGATAAAGCAAATGGGGGAGGAGGTGGTGGAGAGAAAAACCTCTGGGATTGGATAAAAAGTAAAATGATAAACTCATACTTCTTTTATATAGGTTGTATATAGTAGTTTATAGTAAAAAATTACAATGATAAAAATAATAATGAGAGGATTTGTAGTATCTGTTTTGGTGCATTGGTTGTACCCTGAGTGGTCTGTATAAAGGTAAATTACTCTAACATTCCAAAGATAGGTTATGGTAGATGCAGAAGACAATAGACTTAGTTAAGGTAAAGACTCGCTTTTGTCCAGGAAGATTCTAACCTAAGACATGACTACTTGCCATCCTATATAATAAATAGTTAATATGCTAATTAGATCAGACAGTGGAATGACCTTCCAGATGATCTCTGGAATGACCAGTGGGCAGGGCTGCGGGTCATGGGGCCTTGAGGCGGCCGGGCTGTGGGGCCAAAGCAGCTGGGGCTATTAGGGCACTTGTGGGGGCAGCAAGTGCTGATCTCCAGCTCACAGCTGTGCCAGAGTGCCAGAGTGTCCTAGAATTCAGTTGTGGCTGAGAGGCTGCTCCTCCCACTGGGCAAGGAGTCTTTCCTGGGGTCCCAGCCTAATATCCACTCCTCTACCTTTCTGACGATTTCCCAAGCAACAATTCCCTGTGCTAAATTCTTTACTGCCTAAAATAGAAAGATCTAAAGACATTTTGGATCCTCTACTCTCAAGGAAAACAATGCTGCACTGGGTCAGGTATGGGAAGTGGGTGAGGTGTTGCGGAAGGCTCCCTTCTTTGAGTCTCAGCTTTCTCTTCTGTAGAATGGAGATCAAAGATCATCTGTTCATAATTACTGAAGACTGTGGCAGCTGTGTTTCCCGAAGATGGCCACAACATTTCCCATCCCTCCCGTGGCCTTGCCACTTTCCACCACTCTCTCTTGAAGCAGGGCTGACTTCTGCCTCACTGGTAGCCAGTAAACTGGTTGCCTGCAGAATTCTAAGGCCAAGGCCTAAAATGAACTGGGCTACAGCCCTGCCCACTCCGCCAGGTTTTCCAGCTCCAGTCCACCAACTCCACTTCCACTGGGGCTCTGGCTGGGGCAGGCCTTGCCCTCCTGACTTGCTTCCTCTAGGGTTGACGGTTCAGTGTACACCATGACCACCTGCTGTTGCTGCTGGGCCCAGATGGTAGGGTAAGTCAGGTGGAGTACCTCCTGGCTCCAGTGTGCCACTGCCCCCTGCACCCCGCAGTACTATTTTTAAATTTATTTTTATTTCTTTGTTGATTAAGGTATTACATATGTGTCCTGACCCTTTATGTTACTATTCTCACTTTCTCTTTTACACGTTAACCCTGAGTGACATTAGAATCAACAGAGAGTTTTAGGAAAATAATGGGCAACTAATTTTTAAAATAATTTTATAACTCTTTTAATAATTTAATAACTCTTCCATAAGCCTAAAATTATTAGGCTTATGGAAGAGTTACAGAAAATAGCACAGAGAGTTCCTATTACCTTTTGTCCAGCCTCCTCTACTTTCTACTTAATAAATATTGCAGACTAAATACATTGAGACTATACAAATTCTGTATTTCTCCTCAAACTTTAGCCTACTGATTTTAATATTCTATGAGTCTTTCCTGAAGCAATTTTACTGTGAATTTTAAATGGTGGGGAATTTTCTAAGAGGGAAATTTTCTATTTCCCTTTTAGATTCTGTATTTTATTAATGAGGATTCTTCTAGGAGGAAGAGATGCAATAGTCCTTTCTCTTATATTTATGTAACCATTTGTTAATATCAGCATAGAATTATAGATATTGATTTTATTCTTTGTGTTATAATTCAATTTGATAGTTATTGTGTTCCTTATACTGTTCAAGTTTGTATTATTCTTGCAGTTTGACTCTTACAGATTTTCTTCTATGCTTTTTCATTTATTTCATTTTTTTGTTGAATTTATTGGGGTGGAACTGGTTAACACAATTATATGTTTCAGCTGCACAATTCTACAACACATCATCTGTACACTGTTTTGTGTTCACCACCCCAAGTCACGCTTCCTTTCCTCATTATTTATCCTCCTTTCCCTCTCTTGCACTTCCCCCAACCGCCCCCCACCCCCAGCAATCTCCTTATAAATTGTCCCTGTTTATAAAATTTATGTCTTTTTTCTTTTTCACTGTATTTTTTACCCCAACTTCTCCCCAAAAGATGTCAGACTACTCTCTATCTATGACTCTACCTCTGTTTTGCTTGTTAGTTCATTAGTTTTCACATATGAATGAAATCATATGGTACTTGCCTTTCTCTGACTGGCTGATTTCACTTAGCTTGATACTCTCCTGGTCCATTCATATTTTTGCAAAAGGTAAGATTTTCTTCTTTTTAATGGCTGAATACTATTCCATTGTGTAAATGTACCACAGCTTTTTTATTTGCTCATTTATTGATGGACACGTGGGCTGCTTTCAAATTTTGATTATTATAAATAACAATGTATTGAACATAGGGATGCATATATTCTTTCAAATTAGGGTTTCATGTATTTTTTTTTAAACATTTATTTATTTATTTTTACATATTTTATTGATTTTTCCCCCCTCCCTCCCTCCCACACATCCCCTCCCTCCCCAGAGTTTTATATGTCCATTGGTTGTACTTATATGCATGGATACAAGTCCTTCAGTTGATCTATTATCTCCCCCAGATCCTCCTCCCCTCCCCGCTGAAATTTGACAATCTGCTTGTTGCTTTACTGTCTCTGTATCTATCTTTTGGTTCATCAGTTTATAATGATCTTTATTATCCACAAATGAGTGAGGTCATGTGGTGTTTCTCTTTCATTGATTGGCTTATTTCACTCAGCATGATGTTCTCCAATTCCATCCAGGTTGCTGCAAATGATGAGAATTCCTTCCTTTTTATGGCAGCATAGTATTCCATTGTGTAGATGTACCATTGTTTTTGGATCCAATCATCTGCTGACAGGCACCTAGGCTGTTTCCAAATTCTGGCTATTGTAGATTGTGCTGCTATGAACATAGGGGTGCATATATCCTTTCTGATTGGTGTTTCTAGTTTCTTGGGATATATTCCTATAAGTGGGATTAGTGGGTCAAATGAAAGTTCCATTTTCAGTTTTTTGAGGAAACTCCACACTGTTCTCCACAGTGGTTGCACCAGTCTGCATTCCCACCAGCAGTGCACGAGGGTTCCTTTTTCTCCGCAACCTCTCCAACACTTGTCGTTTGTTGATTTGTTGATGTTGGCCATTCTGACAGGTGTGAGATGGTACCGCATTGTTGTTTTGATTTGCATCTCTCGGATAATTAGTGACTTTGAGCATCTTTTCATGTGCCTTTTGGCCTTCCTTCTGTCTTCTTTTGAAAATATTCTATTTAGGTCCATTGCCCATTTCTTAATTGGATCATTCACCTTCCTTTTATTTAGTTGTATCAGCTGTCTGTAGATGTTGGAGATTAAACCTTTATCAGTGGTGTTATTTGCAAATATGTTCTCCCACACCCTGGGCTTTCTTGTTGTTTTGTTGATGGTTTCTTTTGCTGTAAAAAAGCTTTTTATTTTGATATAGTCCCATTTGTTTATTTTCTCTTTAGCTTCCATTGCCCTAGGGGCAGTATCAGTGAAGAAGTTCTTTTGGCATACGTCTGAGATTTTGCAGCCTGTGGATGCTTCTGGTATTTTTATGGTTTCCCGTCTGATGTTTAAGTCCTGTATCCATTTTGAGTTTATTTTTGTGTATGGTGTAAATTGGTGATCTAGTTTCATTCTTTTGCATGTGTCTGCCCAATTTTCCCAACACCATTTATTGAAGAAACTGTCTTGACTCCATTGTATATTTGTGCCTCCTTTGTCAAATATTAATTGAGCATAGTGATTTGAGTTGATATCTGGGTTCTCAATTCTATTCCATTGATCTATATGTCTGTTCTTGTGCCAGTACCAGGCTGTATTGAGAACAGTGGCTTTGTAATACAGTTTGAAGTCTGGTATTGAGATCCCTCCTATTTTACCCTTCTTTCTCAGGATTGCTGTGGCTATTTGGGGTCTTTTATTGTTCCAAATGAACTTTTGGAGAGTTCTTTCTAGGTCAGTGAAATATGCCGTTGGTATTTTAATGGGGAGTGCATTGAACCTATAGATTGCTTTAGGAAGTATGGACATTTTGATGATGTTGATTCTACCAATCCATGAACATGGTACGTTCTTCCATCTCCTTACATCTTCCTCTATCTCTTTTTTCAGTGTCGTGTAGTTTTCCGCAAATAGGTCCTTTACTTCCTTAGTTAAATTTATTCCTAGGTATCTTAATTTTTTTGGTGCGATGGTAAATGGAATTGCTTTTTTAGTCTCTGTTTCTGCAGTTTCACTGTTGGTGTATAGAAATGCCATGGATTTCTTGGCATTAATTTTGTATCCTGCTACATTGCCAAATTCATTTATTAAGTCAATTAGTTTTTTAATGGAGTCTTTTGGGTTTTTTATGTACAATATCATGTCATCTGCAAATAAGGATAACTTTACTTCTTCTTTTCCAATTTGGATGCCTTTTATTTCCTCCTCTTGTCTAATTGCAATGGCTAGTACTTCCAGTACTATGTCAAACAGGAGTGGTGAGAGTGGGCATCCCTGTCTTGTTCCTGTTCTTAGAGGGAATGGTTTTAGTTTTTGCCCATTGAGTATAATGTTGGCTGTGGGTTTATCATATATGGCTTTTATTATGTTGAGGTATGATCCTTGTACTCCCACCTTGTTAAGAGTTTTTATCAGGAAAGAGTGTTGGATTTTATCAAATGCTTTTTCTGCATCAATTGATATGACTATATGATTTTTATCTTTCAATTTGTTTATGTGATGTATCACATTTATTGATTTGCGGATATTGTACCATCCTTGCATTCCTGGAATAAATCCTACTTGGTCATGGTGTATGATCTTTCTGATGTTCTTCTGGAGTCGATTTGCTAGAATTTTGTTGCGGATTTTGGCATCTATTCAATATGTTCATGAGGGATATTGGTCTGTAATTCTCTTTCATTGAGTTGTCTTTATCTGGTTTTGGTATTAGGGTGATGCTGGTTTCATAGAAGGAGTTTGGAAGTGTTCCTTCCTCTTGGATTTTTTGGAATAGTCTGAGGAGGATAGGTTTTAGTTCTTCCTTGAATGTTTGGTAAAACTCTCCTGTGAAGCCATTTGGCCCTGAGCTCTTGTTTGCTGGAAGCTTTTGGATGACTGTTTCAATTTCTTCCCACGTCACTGGTCTATTAAGATTTTTAGATTCTTCCTGATTGAGTTTTGGAAGTTTGTATTTTTCTAGGAATATGTCCATTTCCACCAGGTTGTTCAGTTTGTTGGCATAGAGTTGTTCGTAGTATTTTGTAACAATCTGTTGTATTTCGGTGGGGTCTGTTGTTATTTCACCTCTTTCATTTCTGATTTTGTTTATTTGGGTCCTCTCTCTTTGTTTCTTGGTTAGCCTGGCTAGAGGTCCATCTATCTTGTTTATTCTTTCAAAGAACCAGCTCTTGGTTTTGTTGATCTTATGTATTGTTTTGTTGGTCTCTATGTCGTTTATCTGTGCTCTGATTTTTGTTATTTCCTTCCTTCTGCTTACACTGGGCTTTTCTTGTTGCTCCTTTTCTAACTCTTTGAGTTGTAGAGTTAGATCATCTGTTACCCCTTTTTCTAGTTTTTTGCAATAGGCTTGTAAGGATATGAACTTCCCTCTCAAAACTGCTTTTGCTGTGTCCCATAGATTTTGGATTGTTCTGTTTTCATTGTCATTTGTTTCCAGGATGTTTTTAATTTCTTCCTTGATTTCTCTGGTAACCCAGTCCTTGTTTAATAGCATGCTGTTTAGTCTCCATGTGTTTGATTTCTTTGGATTATTTTTATTGTAGTTAATTTCCAGTTTTATGCCATTATGGTCTGAGAAGATACTTGATATGATTTCTATCTTCTTGAATTTGAAGAGACTTTGCCTATGTCCCAAAATGTGGTCTATCTTTGAGAATGTCCCATGTGCACTTGAGAAGAATGTATATTCTGTGGCTTTGGGGTGCAGTGTTCTGAAGATGTCAATTAATTCCATCTCGTCTAGTGAGTCATTTAGGATTGATATTTCTTTGCTGATTTTTTGTTTAGATGATTTGTCGAAGAGTGACAGTGGGGTATTAAAATCTCCTACTATGATTGTATTGCTATTAATCTCTCTCGTAATGTCCTCCAGCAGTTTTTTAATGTATTTGGTTGCTCCTGTATTGGGTGTATATATATTTACCAGGGTTATTTCTTCTTGTTAGATTGTTCCCTTTAGTATTATGAAGTGGCCTTCATTATCTCTTATTATGTTCTTCACTCTGAGATCTAATTTGTCAGATATAAGTATTGGTACCCCAGCTTTTTTTTCCTTTCCATTTGCCTGGAAAACTTTTTTCCATCCCTTCACCCTCAGTCTGTGTGCATCTCTTTTTCTGAGGTGGGTTTCTTGTAGACAACAGATATATGTGTCTTGTTTTCTTATCCAATCTGTTACACTATGTCTTTTGATTGGAGCATTTAATCCATTTACATTTATGGTTATTATTGATAGTTACTCATTTGACGCCATTTTTATTCTATACCCATGTTCCTTCTTCACTTCTTATTTCTTTATTTTTACAGTAGACCCTTTAGCATTTCTTTCATTGCTGGTTTGGTGGAGATAAATTCCTTCAGTCTTTTTTTGTCTGTGAAGCTCCTGATTTTCCCTTCAGTTTTGATTGGTAGCCTTGCTGGGTACAGTATTCTTGGATACAGACCCTTCCTTTGCATGACTTTGTATATTTCATCCCATTCCCTTCTGGCCTGATAAGTTTCTGTTGAGAAATCAGTTGCTAGTCTGATGGGGGTTCCTTTGTATGTAACTTTCTGTCTCTCTCTGGCTGCTTTTAAGATTCTTACTTTGTCGTTGTTGTTTGCCAATTTAATCATAATGTGCCTTGGAGTCTGTCTTCTGGGATTCATTTTGCTTGGGACTGTGCGAGCATCTTGGATTTGTGTGGTTTTTTTCTTCTCTATTTCAGCAAAGTTTTCTGTCATTATTTCTTGAAATACTTTTTCCATGTCTACCTCAGTTACCTTTCCTTCTGGAACCTCTATTATTCGAATATTATTTTGTTTTGTATTGTCCCGAAGCTCCCGTAAGCTTTCCTCCTGCTTTTTAATCTTTTTTTCTAGAAGTTGCTCTACTTGGGTATTTTTTTCCATCTTATCTTCTAGCTCACTGATGCGGTCCTCTGCTTCATTTAGTCTACTCTTGATGCTTTCTATTGAGTTCTTCATGGTAGCGATGTCATTTTTCATTTCTTCTTGGTTCTTCTTCAGTTCCTCATGGCTTTTCTTCAGTTCCTCATGGTTCTTCCTCATTTCTTCTTGACTATTGTCAAATTTCTCTTCCATTCTTTTTAGCCATCCTATGATCATTACTCTGAATTCTTGCTCTGGTAGGATGCTTGCCTCTGACTCATTTACTTCCTTTTCTGGTGATGTCTGCTTTCCTTTCACGTGTGGACTATGTGTTTGTCTCCCCATGGCCTCTCTTTTCAGGATGTCTGGTTATGTGGTGTTCCTTCTCCTTTCCGTGGGTGACCGAAGAACTCCCTTGAATCCACGTGTTTGCGCCGATTCGGGCTTCTCAGCTGCTCGATGGACCTCTCTGCTGGAGTTTTCCAGGCCTCAGAGAAGCTACTCCTTTCCTGATAAGGTGGTGCAGCCTTCTCTCCGAGCCGCAGCCGCAGCTCACCGCCGCCACCGCCGACGCGACAGTGCTGGCAACCCGGCCAGGAAATCCTGTCTAGCAGATAGCTCCCTACCTTCCTTGAGAACTCTGCTGCCCCTCAGCTGCCAATCAACATTCCCTGAGCGACTCAGATGCTACTTTTATCTGTTCTGGGACCAGAGTCAGAACAAGTCCGACTGTTCGTTTGCCATCTTCAAGCTCCGCCCATGTATTTTTGGATAAACTCCCAGAAATGGAATAGCTGAATAATAAGGTAGTTCCATTTTTTTTTTTTTTTTTTAATTTTTAAGGTAAATCCATACTGCTTTTCACAGTGGCTATTCCAATCTGCACTCTCACCAACAGGGCATGAGAGTTCCCTTTTCTCCTTCACATCTTCACCAACAGTTGTTGTTTGTTGATTTCATGATGAAAGCCATTCTGACAAGTTTGAAATAATATCTCATTGTGGTCTTAATTTGCATTTCTCTGATGATTAGGGACACTAAGTATCTTTTTATCTGTTTATTGGTTATCTGTATGTCCTCTTTGGAGAAGTGTCTATTCAAGTCCTTTGCCCATTTTTAAATTAGATTATTTATCCTTTTGGTGTTGAGTTTTATAAATTCTTTATAATTTTGGATATTAACCCCTAATCAGATGCATCATTGACAAATATTTTCTCCTATTCAGTGGATTTTAAAAAAAATTTTGTTGATGATTTCTTTTTCGTTACAAAAACTTTTTAGTTTGTTGTAATCCCATTTGTTTATTTTTTCTTTTGTTCCCCTTGACTGAGGAGATATATCAGAAAAGAGATTGCTACAATAAATGTCATACTTTTCAGCATGCAACCACTTTCTTAGTGGTTGTTCTAAGGGTTACTTTATATATTTAATTAATCAGAGTGTGTATTCAAATAATATGCTGCTTCATGCTTTGTAAATGCATATTCTCATTGCCTAATTTTCCCATCATTTGTGCTACTGTTTGTATTCCTTTTACTTTCACATATGCTATAAACACAAAATAGGTTGTTACAATTTTTGCTTTCAACACTATGGTATATTTTAAACTAAAAACAATAAAATATTATGTTCCCTTTATTTATGCAATTTTTAGTTCACTTTATCTCTTTGTATAGATTCAAGTTTCTCTCTGGTAGCATTTCTTCCTGGCTAAATAAATTCCTTTTCCATATCTTGTAAATTCCCAGCCATAAATTCCCAGGGTGCTTGTGTTTTTAAAGAAAGTATTTTTACTTCATTCTTACAAAACGGTATTTTATTTTGGTATGGAATTCTAGTTTGAAGGGTTTTTTTTCTTTTCTTTTCTTTCTTTAGCACTTTGAAGTTGCCACCCATTGTTTTCTGTATGATTTCTGATAAAGAAATGTCTGGTATCATTCTAATCTTTGTTCCTCTTTGTATAATGTAACGCTTTTTTTTTTTCTTCACATCCCAGTTTTCTCTGTTTTTCATTTTTATACATGTAAACACAATATGCCAGAGGTGTGTGTGTGTGTGTGTGTGTGTGTGTGTGTGTGTGTGTATGAGTATTTGTGGATGAGTGTGTGTTTGGTGTTCCTGTTCCTTACTTACTGTGCCTCACAGAAGCTCTGTCTACAGCAAGTTACTTGCTCCTTGATATGTGCACACCTAGTGAGGGGGAGAGTGTGTTCTCCTGTCACCTCTAAGCCTAATCCTCAGGCAGTCACTATGTATCGATATTTGGGACTGCCCTTTTTCCTCTTAGCATTCCTGCCCTTCTCCCTTGCATAGTTCTGAGCACAGCATGCCTTTCAATTTCATTTCAAATCATCCATGTTAATTATAATAGTTGTGGGTAATTTCTTCTTGGTAGAAATCCCCATTCTACTTAGTATTGATGAGACACAGGGCTCTGCAATTATATATGTAAAGTACCAGACAAATAGCAGACATTTAGCAAATGATGGCACTTTTCCTTTTGTCTCTACTTGAAGTGTTGAGAGTTTAGGGGAGATTTTCAGGGAGTCGGGATTTGGGCAAGGGATAGATTTTCTTCTATACTAACACTGTATTCAGCTGAGGTAGACCATGGGATCCCTTTGCTTTGTAACTCTATAATTACATATTTACAGACTCAACAATTGGCAAGGTCATTCTGACCTTCCTTGAGACAAATCGTCCTGTTAGAAAGCCTACTGAGCTCTAGCTGTTTGGTTAATGTGGTTTTGGGCTTTGGGAAATCCTGCCACATTTGTAAGATTATTCTGGTATATAGTTAATATAACTCATATGCATATTCCATAAACATTCACCCCTAAGAGTGAGATAGGTTGATTTTTCAAATAAATGGCTTTTTAAAAAGTGGGTTGTTAAAGGCATATTTAAAAATAATATTTCAAATATATCCATTTCTATATTTTATAGAATTTTAATAAGATACAAACATTTACAAATGGTGTTGGTATATACTTGAGGATTTTCTTCTCTGTTAATCAAGTTGATTTCCCCAGTATGAGAGTATTTAAGATGAATAGAAATAAATGCAATTACCTAGTATAAAACAAAGGCTTTCCATGTAGTCAGTTAATTTTTGCAGTTTCCAGAATAATTTGTATTCCCTTTATTATTTTAACAGTGGTTGCTTTCAATCATGACCTAACCTTATAATTGAAGGGCACAAAACAATCAGAGAGATGGATGGAAGATGAATCAGACACATTCTTGTATTAATTTTTAAGAATATTGCCGAAGCCGGTTTGACTCAGTGGTAGAGCGTCGGTCTGGGGATTGAAAGGTCCCAGGTTCGATTCCGGTCAAGGGCATGTACATTGGTTGCGGGCACATCCCCAGTAGGGGGTGTGTAAGAAGCAGCTGGTCGATGTTTCTCTGTCATCGGCGTTTCTAGCTCTCTATCTCTCTCCCTTCCTCTCTGTAAAAAATCAATAAAATATATTTAAAAAAAAAAAGAATATGTTGTATGAGAAATTGTTCTTTTGAAAATAACATGTCTAGCCAAAGCCGGTTTGGCTCAATGGATAGAGCGTCGGCTTGGGGACTGAAGGGTCCCGGGTTCGATTCCAGTCAAGGGCATGTACCTTGGTTGCGGGCATATCCCCAGTAGGGGGTGTGCAAGAGGCAGCTGATCGATGACTCTCTCATGGATGTTTCTAACTCTCTTTCTCTCTCCCTTCCTCTCTGTACAAAATCAATAAAATATATTTAAAAGAAAGAAAATAAAGAAAATAACATGTCTACTTCAAAACAGTGAGGCTCAATGTGTGGCCCTGTGGTTACAGTACTCAGGTGGCACATGTGCCTCTGCCTCAGATAATCCACCCCTTTGCCCTTTGGCATGGCTGCTGCAAGGTCTTTCTAGAGCAAGATCTACTTCTTCATGTCAGATTTTTATTTGATGCTTCTACTCTTCTCTTACTTTGTACTTAGGAGGTTGTGTCCCTCATCTTTCAAAGAGTTAAGCTTTTTGTTTGTTTACTTTGATTTGTCTAAGAATTCTTGAGTAGATCAGTCTGTTAACTGTCCCTTCCCCTGTGTAACCATCCTTTTTTGCTCTATTGGTTGCTGTTCCACAGCCTCCAATGTCCACACATCTTCCCTATCAGTCCCAGTCTCCCACACACCCTTCCTTGCCACACATCCCCAATCATGAATTGCCTTTTTTTGTGTTTTCCTATTTACATAAAACTAAATCTAATTTCTCACTACCAATTCACTTTTTAAGCTTGGATTTTGTAAGTTAACATGTACTTAGTTGACTGAGTCAGTAATTTTATCAGACTTGTTAACACAAATATTGAGCCCAGATTCTTTTCCCCATTTCTCCTTTTCCAGGGACAGTTACTTTCAATTAGCTCTTTTTATATGCACTTTCATATCTTTGCATCTTTTACTAGTATTTCTAAGTACCACAATGGTATCACTTCTTCTTTTCTCATGTTTGAATATAATCCACTGACTTGTCACTATGAAAAATAAGAATTTGTCTTTCTCCTCACTATCCATCTTAAATAACATAAGCAAACTTCCATATCATCATTCTCCTAGTAGATATTTATTGGAATTTGGTTAAGTCTATATACAATCTTGAACATTTTTTTCTGAAATGATTTAATTCTCTATTTTCTCCATCATTTAGACTGCCTTTTGAGATATCTTTAACCTTATCTTACAAAGATTCTATTGAATTTGACAATTTTTTTCTTCTCATATTTAAATTTTGTAAAATATATTTTTTGTTCTCTAGATGGTTCCATTTCATAGTATCTTAGAGTTGCTTAATAAATGCAATATGAAGTATTATTTCTTTGAAAATATTTGATACCTAAATTTGTTTTTCTTTTCTCTTCATGGCCTCATGAAGGTTGTTTTGTTCAATCTATTGTTTGGACTCTCTTTTCTGTGCGAGAGGTTTTCCTCAGATACTTAGTGATCCTCATTGTCTATTCATATTTGAGAGTGTTGTGAACTAAAAGCTTGACTAATGACTCTAAGCATGTGAATAGGTCTTAGTTGACTAGTGGTTTCACTGTAAGATGGTTGGGCCAATTCCTCATTTGTTGAAAACCTCCTGATGCTTTTCTTTTGCTGGGAGTTAGATTTCATGAGATGACTCTTCCTGTGTCTAGTCTGGACAATAAAGGCCTAGTTGCTTGTGTTTGGAGCATTGGAAAAGAAAGCTGGGAGATCAGTATTTCACAAGCATCAATTTATTTGACACCTTGTTTTCATAAGTTACATCAGCCATCAACCCTCCTTGCAGTGCCTCAGTTTAGACATCCTCAGTGGTCCACTTGGGTAAGCCTGGGCATGCATTTACTAGAATCACTTTCTCTGTATTGTTCCAGGTTAGATTGGTTGAAAGAGAAATTCAGTAAGATTTAAAAGGAAGAAGTAAAGCATCACTCAATACAGTTTAAAGTTCTTTTGTGGCCAAGTAGGTCAAACAGATATTGAAAGCTGATAGGTTCCCACTTACCCTCATTCTCCTGAGCTACACATCTGGTTTTTCTCCCTGGGTATTCACCATGCTGACCATAGATGCCCAATTGCCAGAGGCTTTGCTGAAGATTCTCACGTGTACTAGCTACTGAGAAGCTCCCCATAGACCCTTCCATGAGCTTCCTCTTTGCTGTCTCACTTCATTGATGGGCATACCTGGCTTCTCATATTGATTATTTCTCTCATTCTCCAGCTCCTTTCACAGTTGTATAAATTCTAATTTCTATAATACACACCTAATCATATGGCATGCATACTCACTCTGCTATGCTGCTTTATCCTTGGATGGTAGACCTCAGCTTTATCCTCCTCAGTGGATAAACCTGCCATCTTCTGCTCAGGGGCATGCTAAAATAGAGATCTTTATACGCTACTTAGAAAGAGTTGGATTTCTAGATTGAGTTCATGTAATTGGAGGGGGAATTACTGTTCTCCCCTCCACATAAACACATACAACATACTTCATTACCACCACTTTCCTAGTTAGTCCATGTTGTCAATTCCTCAAAATGATTCCTGGCTCTGCTCAATGTATTCTTTAAGATTTGGCTTTCTCAGTGTGCTACATCATTTGTCTTCATTCCACCTGATTTCTAGCATCTATGATTTTCTTATTAATGTCTCTGTTTCTATTCTCCCAATCTTTGTAGATTTGTGCCTTAAAAATCACTGGAAATTTCAGTGGGACTTTGGTTTTGGTAGGGTTCCAGGAGAGGGTGAATTACATGTGTTTAATCCACCATTCTTACTGGCACCTTCACTCACTTTTTAAACTTTGTAATCTGGCTCTGGGCTTCAACTCTGCTATTGCTCCTTATAAATAACCTAGTTGTCAAATCAAAATTCCACTTTCGCAGTCAATGTTTCCTTATATTTTTCAATAATATTTGACATTACTGACCCTCTTGCTCAAATATTTTCTCTCTCCCTACTTTCCTTTTTTGATCTCTTTGCAACCACCAACACTTATGAAGCATCAGTTTTATTCCAAATTTTTAGTTATGAATCACCTTTCTCTTTCAGAAGATGCATAAAACTGCAACCAAAAGGTTGGAGAGTAGAAAAACACTTTAAATTCTATTGTGCTTCATTGATAGCATGTGAAGAATTCCTCCCACTCTGTGAAGAAATGACAGGTTGTAAATTACCTCATGCCACTAAGGTCTGAAGCAGATAGCAACTCTGACTGCATGAGTGCTTCCTTCCAACGGGGCCTGGCTGTCCATTATTTCAGGGTTTCCAATTCTCTGCAGAACATCTGGTTAATAGCATGTGGGCTTTGGTTCTGCTAGGCTGACCAATGCACAGAAAAATCGGGTGAGGACATGGAGAAAGGTCCTTTTCCAATACTCTGGAGACAAGTGTTCAGTCTGAGGGAAGAGATGGCCTTCCATTTTAGTCACAAATCCTGAACTGAAGAACAAAAATAGCAACAGTCACTGAGGGAATAACCACCACCCTTGTCACTGTTCTGCACTTATAAAGAGAGATAATTATTTTCTTTTACAAATAAAAACCCTAGCATGATTTTTAAAATTTCAATGTTACCTTTTTATAGGAAAAATAAAGTGTATTTTTTTAGATTCACTTTAATTAAAAAATTAGCTTTAGAAGCAAAGGGTATTTCCAAAAGAAGATTAGCAAACTAAATAATAATTGCTGGTGAATTAAAAGACAAGAAATACTTTTTATATGAGAAAATTCAAGCAGCACATCATTTTATTTTATTTTTTAGTAATCTATGTGTTGATTTTTAAAATGTATGGACTTCTAAATTGAATTCATTAAGGTGATATTGGTTAGTAAAATCACACAGGTTTCAGTATTCAGAGCTATAATACACCATCTGTGTATTGTATTATGCAGCATGCACTTAATAAGCATCAATGCAGCAAGTGATTCAAAGTCCTCTGTGTGGTGATAGAACCACAGATGATAGGGTTCAGCATCATGAATGCTTATCCTGCTCTTGATCCTCTCTGCCCTTATTGAAATAACCTCCACATGAAACATTTCACCTTTACAGAATTAAAAATAAACTAGGTGGAGTAATATCTTTTATAGTTTGGAAAAACACTGCTTGCTAAGAGAAGATAGAATGATTATTTATGTCTCCCTTGGACAATTCAAACCTAGAGTCGGGTACAATTAATCCTTGTTACTCTGTATTTGCTAGTTTACTCACTAGCTAAAGTTTATTTGTAAGCCCAAATCAATATTCACGATTCTTATGTGTTCATTCTTAAATATGTGCAGAGCTAATAAAAAAAAAAAAATTAAGTCCCCCAATACACACGTTCACAGCTAAGGTGAAACAAGGTGACACTCCTTTTTTTTTTTTTTTCCTATCATCCAGTAAACAAGTGCCCTTTCCTTGGTCTATTTAGTGCCATGTCTCTTGCATTTTGTGCTTTTTGCTGGTTATTTCACTGTTTAAAATAGCCCTCTAAGTGTAGTGCTAACATGCTGTCTATTGTTCCTAAGTGCAAGAAAGCTTCATGTGCCTTAGGAAGAATCTAAGTGTGTTAGATCGGCTTCACTGAAGATAACCTTCATCCAGGCATGGGTTATAAGTTCAACATTACTAAAGCAACAACATATGTCTAACAACGTGTCTTTAAAAGGAAATATATATAAAACATGGTTATGTATTGATTCACTGAAAAAAATATTACTGGGCCTCACAAGAACCTATCGTTATATTTTTTCCTAAAAGCATTTCAGTGCTAATTTAGTGCTTGTTGCATTTAATAGAATATAACTATGTACCGTGAATAATGAGAACTGTCTATGGATACATAAAGAGGGAGAGATCAAGAAACTGGTTTGAAACCAGTTTCAAATGGATACCTGTACTACATCAACTACTATTTCCTGTAATATATATTCTACATTTTGTTCTACATTTTTTAGTTTCCTCAAAGAGTTAATTCAATATTGATTTTCACCTCTCCACCAGCCTCTCAATAAATCAACATGCCTTTACCTAAAATTGAAAGGTTTTCTCATCTCCTTATTATTCTACTAGAGGCCTGGTGCAAGAAAATTGTGCAATGGGGGGAGGGAGGAAAGATTCCCTCAGCCTGGCCTGCATCCTCTTGCAGTCTGGGAGCCTGTGGGGAGTGGGCCTAAGCCAGCAGTGGGACATCCTTGTGCTGCCATGGAGGAGGGAGAGGCTCTGGCCACTGCTGCTGAGCCCAGCTCCTGGCTGAGTGGTGCTCCCACTGCATTGACCACCAGGGGGCAGCTCCTGCATTGAGCATCTTCCCCCTGGTGGTCAATGTGCGTCATAATGACCAGTCATTCTGCCCTTTGGTCAATTTTGCATATTAGTCTTTTATTATATAGGATTTTAGAGAATTACTTCTCTAAATTTTAGAGAATTACTTCTTATTGAACTATGCAACACATTATTTAATCTTTCAGGAAGCCAGAGTATCATGGAAGATGTCTTACTACTAAAACTATAGCAAGGGGAAATTTAAGGGAAAGCTCCTTAAAATGGGTGATAGTTTGATTTAAAGATGAGTAGAAATTAAATAAGGTAAAAATGAAAAAAGAGAAATTCCTAGTAAAGGAGCAATTGGAATTCCTACTATTGGAGTAGGATAGGTGCATCTGGGGTGAAGATGGTTGGCATGACTCCAGTATGGATGCATGAGAAGACATGGTACAGATTAGGTGGGGATGTAGGCAGAACCCACTATGTGAAGGGGCTTGATATTTGGCAAAGAATTTTGTCTTCACAGAAAACACATAAAGTAGAGACATCATATCTTATGTCTAATTTCTTTGTTCATTTATTTACATATCTTACAATGATCTCTCTAGTTATTTTAGGAGGCTATTTTTATATTTTCAGCTAGAATTCCTTGTTTTCTACCAAAACAGTAGCAATTGAAAGGAAGAGGAGAACATAAATTGTAAGGACATATAGGCCTTAGAATTTGAAATTCAAACAACTAACTGCATATTGAAACTAACTTGAAAGGAGAAATATAGAATGACTTCCAATATTGATTTATTTATTTTAATTTTTTTCATTTTCAACTTTTTTGTTAAATAACATACATGGAGCTGTCAGCACCTACAGTAGCAATGACTTTGAAACACCTCCTAAAAGTCCTTCCTGAGGCTCTTCTTCAGGAAATCTCCCTCTTGTCAGAATTATGTGTATGGTAGTTTGCTTGCTTTGTTTATTTTTTCCCCATTATAGATTTGCTTGTAAGCAAATGACTCATCATGAACCTTCCTCTTCAGTAGTAAAATCTTTTTTGTGTTGGGGCTTTCATGTTTTCAAACATTTTAAGAAGTTGTTGATGTCTACAAAAGTTCCTGCAAAACCTTCACTGTAAATATTCTTGGGGTTTCTTCTTTTTCTTCTGTAGTTTTCTTTTATCCTGCCTCTTCTGCAGCTATTCATTCTTTTTCCATTCCTAAAAACTCTTAATTAGTAAATTCAAGAACCAACTCTAGGAGCTTCTCATTGCCATCTCATCCACACAGTGGTTTGCCATTACAACCACAGCTTTGTTGATTCTTGCAAATACCTTTGACGCCATGGATATACCTCTTAAGTGACTTCTTCCAGATGTCATTCATACACCACTTGGTGACATCACCCTAAGCCCAAACAATGTTCACAATACAGTCACAGATGTTGCAATTTCTCTAGAATTCCATCAGGGTCTTTTAGTATCTTCCTCTGTTGCATCACTAGACAAAGGTCCTTCTCACCTAGTAGGTTGTGAAAGCTGTTACAACTCCTTGATCCATTGGTTGAATCAAAGAGGTGGTGTTTGGAGGGAGAAACTCCACTTTGATATTGAGATGAAGATTACTAATAAAAGGAGAATGCCAAGGAACATTACCAACAATAAGTAAAATTTTGAAAGGTATGTTATTCTTCAAATGGTATTTCTCCACTTTGCTGGCATTGCAATTCAGGAAGACATCTTGGAAGAAAAGATGGGTCATTTATGACTTGTTATTACTCTTATAATACACTGGCAGTGGATGTTTATTGATGTTTGTAAGTCCTGAGGTTCTCACTGTGCCAGATCACAAGATTTCAATTTGTTGCCTGCAACACATTGCCTCCAAGCAAGACTATTATCCTGTCCTTAACAGCTTTGAAAAGTGGCATTGACTTGGCCTTTTTATGGCTGAAGGTCATATCGGGCATCTGTTTCAAAAATAGCGAGGTTTCTATCCATATTGATTATTTTCTCTGGCAAGTAATTTTCTTCTATAATGAGCTTATCTACTTTTCAAAAATTCTTCAGTTGCTTTCACATCAGCAATCACAGACTCATCACTTGCTTTCACATTATATAATGAATAACAATTCTTGAATCATCTAAACAACCCAGAGCTAGCAATCAATTCAACATCATAGTTGAGACTAGCCTTCAACACTGCAAACAAACTTTTTTCTTTCTCTGTGATCATCATGATGTCTAGAGGATACGATTCTGTGTCTGGTCTTCAATCCAAATCACTAGAAGTTTCTTCATGTCTATTATAGGGCCCTCTCAAGTATGAGTGTTACGCTCATTGCCTTAAATGAAACTAACCCTTGAATGGCTTTCCTCACTTTATTCTTTTTCTTTTCTTTTCTTTTTTTTTTTTTTAAGACTGTAGCTGTGGTGAAATGGTACACCTGATTGGCTAGCAATACCTATAACAGATTTTCCACATTTATACTCCTTAATCACTTTTAATTTTTTCCAGCTCCATCACTTCATGTAGCTTCTTACTATCAACATTAGCTGTGGATTTTGTAAGTTTAGGGGCCATGATAAACAAAAAACATGAGATTAAATGAAGCATAAGAGAAAATAATACAGTCATGGATGATTACAACATCACTAGGTAATAGATATTTTTCAGCTCCACTGTAATCTTATGGAACCCGTTGTGTATGCAGTCAATTGTTAACTGAAAGGATATGCAGCTCATGACTTGTTCTTTCACTTATCATTTTATCCTCAAGCAAATGCCACTTTTTTTCTATCTTCTGGCAACTCTTTTATATATATAAATATATTGACAATAATATTGAAGACAAAAGCATATTTCTTATTAATTATTGATTTCAGAGAGGAAGGGAGAGGGAGAGAGAGATATAAACACCAATGATGAGAGAGAATCATTGATCAGCTGTCTCTTGCGCATCCCCTACTAGGAATTGTGCTACAACCTGGGCATATGCCCTGACTAGGGAATCGAACTGTGACCTCCTAGGCCTATGCTCAACCACTGAGCCATGCTGGCCGGGCTCTTCTCATACCTCTTTTCTAGCAATCTTTGCTTTTCTTCTTCCTTTCCCCCACCCCCTAAGGCTGATTTATTCCCAGGATTATATGTTTTATCCATCTCCCTTTTACACGGGTGGCAGTTGGTTTGGTTGTTCTCCTGAGCAGGATGCAAGGCTGATTTCCTTCCTGGGTTCTTGTCCAGATGGATTCGAAGATTGAAGCCACAGACTAAAGGTGAAAAAGGTGGAAATTGATTGAAAGCAAGTACAAACTCCCAAGTGGCGGGGGAGGAGGGGGCAAGGCTCCAAGGGGATAACCTACAAAGCTTTTTTTTTTTTGCAAAGGTTTATAAAAGCTGCAGTTCTTAGTTTCTTCATATTCCCTTCTAATTGGTAGCCTATCAGCTTCAAAGCCCAACCCCATGTGGAACCCCCCTCTTTCTCTCTTCCTTCTGTGGTAGAATTCTCTATCTGCTGTGAAAATATGTTTTCCTCTTTCTTCCATTTGTAGGCATTTCTCTATCCTCATAAAAGAAAGGATAATATCAAAATAAAAGAAAGTTTGTTTTCTTTTATTCCTCATACCCCGTGGCTTTTCCCTGTCTTATGTAAATGGGTATATTCCTCTCCCCTTATTCTGTGGCATCTTTTTTTCCCTTTCTCTGTGAATGTATGTCTTTGGCAGTTCCAAACCCTCACCTATGCTTTCTGCCCCCATGGACCTCTTTATTCTTAAAACTCCCTAAACCTGCCTATTTTATCCATAAAACTCCTTTCATGGTGACTTTATATGAGAGCTAATGTTTTATGCAATTTTGAAAAGATCCAAGAGATGACTCCTCTTAAACTGAGTTAATATGCAATACCAAGGATTATATCTTGCTTAGTTTTTATCTATTGCATCTATAGTGTACAGTAGAGTAACTGACTCACAGGTGATTGTGATAAAGAACAATAACTGTACCCTCCAAATTTAAAAAAATATATATATATTTTGTTGATTGTTTTACAGAGAAGAAGAGAGAGGGATAGAGAGTTAAAAACATCAATGAGAGAGAATCATGGATCAGCTGCCTCTTGCACACCTCCTACTGGGGATGTGCCCACAACCAAGGTACATGCCCTTGACCGGAATCGAACCCAGGACCTTTCAGTCCGCAGGCCGACGCTCTATCCACTGAACCAAACCGGTTTTGGCGGGATTATTTTTTGTGTTGCAGTTAGGTGTGCCCATATGATGAAGTCTGTACCTGTGCTATATCAGTGAAAGTAATGGGTACAAGTTTCTGGACATCTTTAAGATGCTTATCTTGGTCTCTGTTTTCTCCTGTGGAAGCTGAATACTGACTTAGAGCCAAATTTGGAACTTCTCTAAGAATCTTTAGTTATGCACTTCTAAACCATAATATTGAAGACAAAAACATTTTTCTCATTAAAAAAACAAAACAAACATATTTGGGGATAGCTTTCTGGCTCTCTAATTGTTAAGCATTTCCTAAAGGGGGAATCATACTTGGAAATAGGATACTATTATGAAAAGTATGATTGTATGGAACTTGAACAAAATAAAATACTCACAAATATTGTGAGTTGGAAACTGGAAAATGCCATTATATTGTGGCAGCATGCTCAATAAAACTGTTGTTGCTATAACTTGGAAGACAGACCATGTGCTCTGAAACTGTACCTCTGAGTTGGCAAAATTCAGAAGGATCCTCTGTGTTGGCTGCTACACATGCTTTTGGCAAGTGATTGCAAGTAGGAACTAAACATGAAGAAAAACTGGCCAGGTTTTATGTGGCGACAGACATCAGAACACCAGAGGGTTTCCAAATGGCTAGAAAGTTAAAGTGATAAAAAGTCCAGAAATGTGAAGTCATTTAGAGTTTAAAAATCTAACTATATCTGTGTGTCAAACAGCAAGAAATAGAGAGAAGATGATCACCCGGAGTTAAACAAATGTAAATATCAGGTCATAGACATCCTTGTTTTTCTGTTATTTCAGTTACCTTCATGGCATCACACTCAGGGTACAGACACAATGCCACAGAGCCAGAAGCTTCACAGACAACCACTGTTTTTATGTCTGCCTTTCAGGAGGACAATGAGTCCTCATCCTCTCCCCCTATTAAAATTCATTGGCTGTATTAAGTGTGTGTTTTCTGAATAAATGAAAGACACTTTGTTTTCAGAAGGCCTAACAAGAACTGATTCTGCACAAAGTGAAGGAAACCTGAGTTCTGAAAAGAAGTCTATTAAAAATCCACTGTAAGAAGCATACTATTTGCACATCTATAGTAGTCTGTGGAGATTAACCTGCCCAGGTAATTTAATTTATTCTAAAGAGAGTGAGAGAGAAATAAAAATTATTTTATTTCCAAAGCTGCATGTGTCCTTCAAATAGGTGAAGGACCCATACAGTTTGGGAGGGAAAAATTTGCCTATAGGGTAGAACTTTCACAAAAACCAGTAAATAAAGGAGAAAGATTGCAGTTTTGACAATAATGTCCTTTTGAGATGTTTGGGTGTGCTACTTTTCACATGTACTGAGTGGGAGCAAATATACTAGAAATCTAATCCCCTGAGGAAATTGCATTGCCAATGAAATCCCAAACCTCTCCCAGAGTTTATGTCTGATCTCTCAGAGCAACCATTGAGCCCTCAAATGTTAATGGCATAAAATGGGCTGTGAAGCACTCTCCAATTCATCCCACTTCAGAGTTGGTTACACAGGATAAAGAACAAGGATGTCCCAGAATCAGGGACCATAGCAGACAATGGATAAAGGAGGTATTCTCAGAAGGCAGAAACCGGGGAAAGCCAGGCAGGAGAAAAAAGTAACCTGCCCTACAGATTCCATGTGATTTCTGTCCATTAGGTTTTATAGCTGCTATGGGACATTGTTTCTCATGTCTTTCATTTTTCTGAATGCTCATTTTATTATGGTTACACTATGCCTATTCTGTCAATATACAGTAGGAGAGAAGAATGCAGCTCTCTTGTCGTTTAGTTAATGGATTGCTTGATTTTAAAGACCTAATCCCAGATATAATGAAGATACTGCACATTATGAAATCCCGGATTTAGGGCCGGATGTAGTAAATTCATAATACTTGGGTAGGTAGAATAGTTAACTGGGGTAATTCTTAATGCCCCTAGTGTTCATTTTTTTGGACTTAATTTTAGCAACTGATATACTCTGATATTTTGATGGACTCTATCATTCAACAGTGACTATGATTATTAGTGTTTCAAATTGTGGCCAATGGCATATAAGAGAAAATGATGTATGTAATTTTCAGGTCATCTCCTTAAAGATAGTTTTGCTAGACTTTTTCTCCCTCCTTTTTCTCAACTATGAAGAAAAAAATAAATATATATATATATATATATATATATATATATATATATATATATATCTACTGTGGAAGTGTTATGTTTAAGATGGCAAAACTTCCCTGCTATCTAAAGAACCCTGAGCCCTGGCATAGGTCACTCTGGATGCTGGGTTAAGAACAGACTGTAGTATCGACTAATAAAAAAATCAAATCAGTGGTTCAAAATATTCCCATGCAGGAAAAAGAACAGACTATAAATTGGCAAGGACGGAAACAGGAACTAAGCAAGAGATTAAGATGGTGGCTTGGATAAATGTTGTAGCAGTGGAAGTGATGAGAAATAGTCAGCATCTGAATATATTTGATTTTAGATCCAACAAGATTTTCTGGCATATTGGATATGAAGTTTGGAAGAAGAAGTGGTGTTAATGATGTGTTTTTAAAGACTGGCATAAGCAACTGGAAGTTGGAATTGCCATCATCTGAGTTTTGGAAGACCACACAGAGAGAGGTATGTTTTGAAATGTAAGATCATGTAGTCATTTTTGGCGATAGCAAGCTGGAAATGCCTGTTAGGTAGATTTGTTGAGATTAGGGCAGTTGACAATATGCATCTGAAGCTAAATGGGCAATCAGGACAGAAGATACACATTTAAAAATTGTCAGCAATCATTTTAAATTAATCTCCTAAAATTTTTTTTATGATAAATCTTTATTGTTCAAATTATTAGAGGTGTGTGTGTCTCTCCCCCCACTCCTGCATAGATCTCCCCCACCTGATTCCCACCCCACCTCATGCCCTTACCTCCTGCCACTGTCTTCATCCATAGGTATAAGATTTTTGTCTAATCTCTTCCCATACCCCTCCGACCCCCTTCCTGCTGAGAATTGTCAGTCCACTCCCTTTCCATGTCCCTGATTCTGTTCTATTCACAAGTCCATTCTATTCTTCAGATTTTTATTCACTTGCTTTTTAGATTCACTTGTTGGTAGGTATGTATTTAATGTATTTTTGTTGTTCATAATTTTTACCTTTACCTTTTCTTCTTCTTCCTTTTCTTAAAGAATACCCTTCAGCATTTCATGTAATCCTGGTTTGGTGGTGATGAACTCCTTTAGCTTTTTTATTTTTTATTTTTTTAAATATATTTTATTGATTTTTTTACAGAGAGGAAGAGAGAGGAATAGAGAGTTAGAAACATTGATGAGAGCAAATCATCGATCAGCTGCCTCTTGCACACCCCCTACTGGGGATGTGCCCCCAACCAAAGTACATGCCCTTGACTGGAATCGAACCCAGGACCTTTAAGTCCGCAGGCTAATGCTCTATCCACTGAGCCAAACTGGTTTCGGCTCCTTTAGCTTTTTATTGTCTGTGAAGCTCTTTATCTGACCTTCAATTTTGAATGATAGCTTTGCTGGGTAGAGTAATCTTGGTTGTAGGTTTTTTGGTGTTCAACACTTTGAATATTTCTTGCCACTCCTTTCTGGCCTTCATAAATTCTGTTGAGAAATCAGCTGATAGTCATATGGGTACTCCCTTGTAGGTAACTAACTGATTTTCTCTTGCTGTTTTCAAGATTCTCACTTTGTCATTTGCCCTTGGCATTTTAATTATGATATGTCTTGGTGTGGTCCTCTTTGGATTCCTCTTTTTTGGGGTTCTGTGTGCTTCCTGAAGTTGTAAGTCTATTTCTTTCACCAGGTAGGGAAAGTTTTCTATCATTATTTCTTCCAATAGGCCTTCAATATCCTGCTCTCTCTCTTCTTCTGGCACTCCAGAAATCTGGATGTTGGTATGCTTAAAGCCATCCCTGAGTACTCCTTACACTATCCTCACACTTTTGGATTTTTCTTTCTTTCTGCCTCTCTGGTTGGGTGTTTTTTGCTTCCTCATATTTCAGATCTTTGGTTTGACTCTTGGGATACATTGATCTATAGTTGAGTTTATGTGTATTCCTTCTTTCAGACAGTGTATGCTTAATTTCTGACTTGTCCTTTTCCTTTTTTTTTTTTTTTTTTTTTTTTTTTTCTTTTTTTTTTTTTTTTTTTTTTGTATTCTCATTAAGGTCCTTGAAGTTCTCTTCAAGTTTCTCAGCAGTTTTTAGAAGATTCTTGAGTAACCTTATAAATGTGGTTCTGAACTCTGTGTCGTATAGTAGTATACTTTCCTCCATCTCTCCCATTCATGACATGCTTCTGTGTCTCCACTCCCTGTGTTGATGGAGTGGCTTTGTGTGGTAGATGACCTATAGGGGCCATTAGCTCAGCTTTCCCAATCACCTGAAGTGGTCGCTCTTGGTACTCCTTTGTGGGCTGAGTGCAAAGTCTTGGTGTAGTTAAGCCTTGATTGCTGTTGGTACACTGGGAGCGATTGACCTCCAGGCCAATTGGCTGTGAAGACCCTCTGTGTCTATAATGGTAGAACTGCTGCACTGGAGACACACTTATAGTGCAGGCCTTGTTTCAGTGGGGCTTTGGTGCTCACTGAGTCTGCCTCCCGAATGTGTCACTTATGGATGTGAGGAGTTGAAATCTGGTGTCTCACACTGATCACTAGATACACTGCCTTCTGGATCTCCAATGGGATGCAATTCAGCTACTGTCTGAGGCCTCACTGCAGAAGCTACAGCGAGTACCACAGTCTTCTCCTCCCTGCTTGGAGCTAGAAGGCTTTGAAGCTCTCTGCACCAGGTTGCAAATTTGGTTAAACTGCAATAGAGAAGGCCATTCATATGCAAAAGCCGCTGCTTGGAGCTTGGGTGTGTTTGTAAATTGTGCAGGGCGAAGACTCAGGGTATCACTAAGCTAGGGCATGGCAAGCAGCAATGGCTGCCAGTCAGCTGTCTCTGCCTCTCTGACCATATCCCCATGTCTCATGCCCCAGCACAGCAAACAATTATTCTTGCACACAGCTCTGCAAGCAAGCTACCATCACTTTCCGACCCCATGGCAGACAGTATAGCTTCTCCCCAGAAACTAGATTTCAGAGATTGGGAATTTATTTCTCTTTGGGTTGAAGAAAGAAATGACCACCTCCAGCCAGGATCCACTGCCAGCCCATAGCGCGCACGTGTCCCTGTACCTTAGTTTTTCAGCACTTGTGCACTGAATGCTCTTTTCTCTTTCTATTTAGTTGTAGAACTTCCACTCAGCCAGCTTTCCCGTGGTTCTTTTAGTTGTAGTTTTGAAATTGTTGTGCACGGCAACAGTTTAGATGTTTACCTACGCTGATATCTTAGATCCCCCCAATCTCCCTAAAGTTTTATTATTGAAATGTACAATATACAGAAAAGTCATTGCACAAGTATGTATCCCTATAGTTACTTAACCTCAATTTCCAAAATAAAATGACATCCTGATATAAAAGTCACAATATCAATGTCACACTCAAGAAATTTGAAATGTCCCCAATATTATTTACCAAGACCACATTCATATATTTGCATTATTCTAAAATATTATTCTGGTACCATTTCTTTCTCCAAATTAGAATATAGTCAGGTTCAAACACTGAACCTGGTTATTATCTCTTTTACATAAAGAGTTATTTCACGTTTTTGCCATGACATAGACTCTTCTAAATAAGAAGCAGTGTACTTACATAGTTTTCCATGTTTCATATTTTTCTAATTGTTTTCTCATTTTGAAATTAGCTTATTTTTATATTCCACGTATTTTCTGTTAAGTGAAAGTTAAATCTGTCTTAATTCTGTTTGGATTAAAGACATATTTACAAAATAACTTCATCGATGAGGTTGTTGCTTTATATTATACCAGAGGCCCATTGCATGAAGATTTCTGCAATAGGCCTTCCTTCCCCTGGATTCCGGCACCGGTTTTCCTCTAACCTGGGCTGTATTGGAGCCAAGATTTCAGCCTTAAGGCTTGGTTCCCGGCCACAGTAGAACCAAGCCTTCAGCCTTCAGCAGAGCCTTCAGTCTTCAGTCTTCTCTAGGGCAGAACCTTCAGTTTTCCCCTCTGTTACTGCATATGCAAATTAACCTGTCATCTTTGTTGGGTTAATTTGTATACTCACTTCTGGTTGGCTGGTGAGCATAATGGAGGTGTGGTCAATTTATATGCTTCTATTTTATCATATAGGAAGTCTAAATGAACATTCGACCAGTAGCTATGATGCACACTGACCGCTATGGGCAGATGCTCAATGCAGGAGCTTCCATGACAGGCACTAACCCATTTAAAAATAAATGGCATCATGGACCTAGTGCCTACAAACCAACACTTATTTTCCCTCAAGTGAGACACAGATCTCGCCACCACCCAGAGCAACACCCCACCAAATTGCAGACAACACTGCCAAGACCCCATGGTACAAAATGTGGCCTACAGCCCAGCCCAGCCCCCAAATGCTCACCGTGGATCCTGGGTAATGACATCATGTTGCAATACCTGGCTTCTTCTTCCTAGCAACTAGCCTCCTTAGAGTTTCTTCAGCCCAAGAACCCAATTTGTTTTATAGCCAGATGCAAACATTTTACAATTTAACCAAATGTTAAACTGAAAAGAAATAAATGGTGGAATTTGAAAATGACTTCAGGTTTTCTCAATGCACAAAATATAGTCAAATACCGATGTAGTTAAATATTTTACCCTTTTTTCTCCCTGCATGATCTACAATAATAATCTGCTTCATGTTGATATTTACTGCTGTGTTGCTATTAATTACTTGAAAGAGAAGTTGGGGTGCTTAAAGTTTAGCTAAATTAGAAAGCAGGTCTAATTAAGCAAGAGTATCTATATATATGTTGACTTGCACATGCATAATACATATAAAACTCAAGCTGGCAGCAACCACACGTGTGTGTTTTGATCTGTCATTGTTGATCATGAATTTGATTAACACTTCCTATTATAGAGAAAAGGTTAATAGTGATATTAAAATATTTAATTAATTAATTAATTATCTTTCATCTTGCACAAATCCGTGCACCAGGACACTAGTGTTCTTATAAAATAGAGCCTTGTGACATGTATCCCTATAGAGACCTATCTTAAGCCTCCCATGCCAAACCTGCCACTACTTCCCTATCTTGTTGAAGGTTGATGAATGGAAGAGGAAGCAGGAGGGTCTGGAACAGATTGAAGTATATTGAGATATTGCTGGCTCAAAGGCATTTGTTTTCAGATTGAGTTTCTGTAGGGAGAATAGAATAGAAGGAGAGAGTAGAACAGGAGCATTAATTCTTTACTCTTTCACCTGCTGTAATTTTGAAAATTAGCATAATAAACTTTTTATAAGTAATCTAGAGGCCCGGTGCATGAAATTCATGCATGAGGTGGGAGGGTGTCCCTCAGCTCAGTCTGCACCCTCTCCAATCTGGGACCCCTCGAGGGATGTTCAATTGCCCGTTTATGGGGCAGTCAGACATCCCTCTCACAATCCAGGACTGCTGGCTCCCAACTGCTCACCTGTCTGCCTTCCTGATTGCACCTAACTGCTTCTGCCTGCCAGCCTGATCACCCACTAACCACTCCCATGACAGCCTGATTGATGTCCAACTACTCCCCTGCCAGCCTGTTTGCCCCCAACTTCCCTCCTCTGCCGGCCTGGTCACCCCTAACTGCCCTCACCTGAAGGGTTGATTGCCTCCAACTGCCCTCCCTTGCAGGCCTGGTGCCTCCCAACTGCCCTCCCCTGCTAGCCATCTTGTGGTGGCCATCTTGTGTCCACATGGGGGCAGGATCTTTAACCACATGGGGGCAACCATCTTGTGTGTTGGAGTGATGGTCAATCTGCATATTACTCTTTTATTAGATAGGATATGTATTATACAAATAAATATTCTTTTAAAATTTTTTAATATTCTATACTTATTAATCTCAGTCGGATTGCATTTCTTTTGTTTCCAACAAAAATTGCTCTCAGTAAGTCCACTAGAGTAAGTCCACATTTCTGTATCTAATAGATACTTTTTAATTTGGTCTTGCTTGATGCCTATGTGACATTTGACCAGACTCAACTTGATGAATCATGCTTTTTGGATTTCCATGACACAACTCTTTTTGTCTGGGCTTCTTTATATCTCATTGGCTGCTTTTTCTTAATTTCCTTTCAATGGCCCTTTTTTTCTGCCATCCCTTTAAAACCATGATGCTTTCAAATTCATTCATTGGTGCTCTCTCTGTTTCAATATTTGTGTTGTTGTTTTTTTTTGCTTTATTAATATACTTAATTTACTATTCACTATACCTGATATAAGATAATTATAATATATTACTTGCTTACTTAATGAAAACAAATAAACTGATGCAAAACTGTTTGAGCACTTCAAAAATTGTCTTTTGTCTTATGTTTCTATAGAAGATTGTTGGTGGTTACATAGAGGTAAGTCAGAATACTTGGTGCCTTTAATAAGAAAAGAAAGTAAATTACAGGATCAAGTTTTATAACTTTCAAGTTTTATAACTATTTCAACTTTGCTGGACTTATTTTGTGAGCAAAAGATATTTGGATTCTAGCCTGATTTTACAACTGAAAATAGAACCAGAAAGATAATTTTTAAGTTATCCTTTAAGAATAATTGCCCTTTAAATGTATTTAGAATAAGTGCAGAGGAGACAGACATGGCACTTAGAATGAATTCCTGTACATTGCATGAATAATGATAATTGTAGCGGCACACTTTAACAGATGAGAGAAATTTAATCGACAAATGGGCTGCCAGGGAAATGACTTTCAGACCCACTTCTTAGTTATTCAAGGTTATAACTATGATTTGTTTGCAACCATAATTTATTTTTTCACCCTTGATACCATTTAATTTACTCTTTACGATTCACACTAAAAAATTACATATTATACAATGTTATCACCAATATATTGTGAGTTATTTTTTTGGGGGGAGTGCATTTATACTTTATCTAATTATAAAAAAACACAATTTATGAAGCATCAAGAATAACTTAGCTTAATTATAACAAGCTTTAAGTAATTATATAATGTATCTTGAGAAATATTCCAATTGATAGAGGTTAAAAAACTTGGAATTTAAGGGACTTGTTAAAATTCATAGCTATTAATATTTAGACTGTTCAGTTAACAGATTTAGTTTATTGATTTGCATTAGTGTCCAATCTATTCTCTTGCCACATATGTGACAGCAAATATTATTAAAATCAATGCAAAGTATTTGCCAAGACGAACAAAACCATTCTTCATTTCTTGGATACATTATTCTAATTCAGTGGAGGTTTATATAGCTTGGGAAAGGGAAAAATAATGCCATATTCAGAGAATCAAAATAAAAAATGAGATTGAATAGACATGCTTTATAACGAAATTTCAAAGAACATTAGATTTTGAAATTGATACTAAAGAAGAATATCACAGAAAACTTGCAGCTTACCTTAGTGATTTTTATATATGCAAAAAACATATGTACACTCTGAGTTGGCAGATATTTATATATTAAATGTGAGCTCATTTGTTTAACAATATTTTTTAAGTATCAATGATCTCTAACTTTGAGTTTGACTGAATTTATGGAATTTCTCAGTACAAGATGATATCTAAGTTGTAGAGCCATTGTGGGAATGCCTTTATGAATACTATCCAATAGAAAAATAATGATAGTCCTTAAGTTGACTATTTAGAATCTTTCAAATATTCTACTAGCCACATTAAAAAGTAAAAATACTGGTAGAACCCATTTTAACAACTTATTTTATTTAACTATATCCAAATGTTACCATTTAAAAATATAATCAATATAAAATTATTAATGAGACATTTTACATTCTGTTTTCATATTCTTTTCTAAATCCCTTATATATTTTATACTTTCATCTACTTTCAATTAGGATTAGCTACATATAAAGTGCTCAATTGTTCCATGGCACTAGTGATTACTGTATTGGGTGGTGCAACTCTACATTGTTGAATTGTGTAAACTGAGGAATTGCATGCCTTTATCAATATCACCCAACAACAATAATAACAAAATCCTTGCAATTGCTTTACTTTTATGCCTTCATTCAGTTTATGCTAGGTACCCATATCAGTTTTCATGGCTATTGTAACAAATTTCCACTTTTAAATTTAGTGACTTTAACATCACACATTTATTATCTTATAGTCCCTGGGGTCAGAAGTTTGAATTGGGTCAGCAGGATTCTGTTCTTTCTGGATCCTGTCAGGGAGAATCTGTTCTTGCCTTTTTCAGATTCTAGTGTCTACATTATTTGGTTTGTGACAGCCTCCCTCTAACCCAGTGGTTTTCTACCTTCTTTTTGGCCATGCCCCACCTAAGCATCTCTAAAATCCTGATGCTCACCGCCACCCCCCTGCCCCATAACATATAATTCTCATTATTCAAAAAGTGAACTGCTATTTTTGTGAAGTTCAAAGGGGCCATTAACTTGGTCTAAATAAGCTTCCAAAGAACAAGGTCATGAAAGAGAAAAATAAAAGAATGAAAGGACAGTTGAAGTACTGAAGAAGAAATCACTAAGAAATTGTTAAAAATAATATGAAGTGATATGGAGAAATAGCAACTAAAGTTTCAAAACACATAATAGAGAACTGAAATATGTCACACTGTATGTCAAATGTGTGTGTGTGTGTGTGTGTGTGTGTGCGTGCGTGAGAGTTACCATAAGAAATGTGAAAAATTCACTGTTAATAACTCATTCTCGAATTGCCCCCCTTAAAAATCAAATTATCCCCCTGTGGGGCATGTGCCTCATGTTGGGAACCACTGCTCTAACCTCTCCTGCAGTGGACACATCTTCTCTGACTTAGATCCTTATGCCTCTTTTTTATAAAGATCTTTGTGATTACATTACACCCATCTGGATAATCCAGGATAATCTCAAAATACCCCACATACTTAACACAATCCCATTTGCAAATTCTTTTTTTTAAAATATATATTTTATTGATTTTTTACAGAGAGGAATAGAGTTAGAAACATCGATGAAAGTCATCGATCAGCTGCCTCTTGCACGCCCCCTACTGGGGATGTGCCCGCAACCAAGGTACATGCCCTTGACTGGAATTGAACCCGGGACCCTTCAGTCCTCAGGCTGAAGCTCTATCCACTGAGCCAAACCGGCCTTGGCCCCATTTGCAAATTCTATAACATAGTCACAGGTTTTTGAAATGAAGAAATATATCTAGGAGAGATAGTCTACCTACCAGAGTACATACACAATCTTGTTCAAGGCAAGATTAAATCTAGAAAATTCTCTAGTAACTATGCACAGTATTAGTCTGAGTTCAAAATCCTTTTGTTTGAGTTAAGTAATGACACTGATATTAATGTAATACTTAGCCAAGATAGGTCTAAAGTAATAGTAGGACTATGTTTCACTTAGCAAAATATAGCAATCTATTAAAAGCTTTCATTTACTAGCAATGGAAAAATGTGTCAGTGCTTAAATTTTGCTGGCTCCGTGTAACTCTGCTTGTCAGAAGCTGTTCCTGTGCATGGTTTCACGCTTTGTCTGCCTCCAGGGCTCCAATTCTAGCCTTTCCCTTGATTTCTCACCTCCCTCTTCACTGGACCTCATTTGATTCCCAAAATATGTTCTGTTTCCTCCTTCCCTAAGGCCTTTGCCTATACTTTCTTTCTGCCCAAGACATATTTCACTTTCTTCTTTAATTAATGTCAGTTTTAATAAAATATTTAAAAAGTGCAGATCCAACTAAATTCCTCACCTCCTTGTCCTTCCCTGTTGTTGGAGTACTCATTAGCCTGAATTTATCATTCCTTTGTGTGTGTGTGCGTGTGTGCATGTGTGTGTGAGTTACTTAACTATCTTTGACAATATGTACCTCATTTTTAAAGTGTAACTTGAAGCCGAGACCGGTTTGGCTCAATGGATAGAGCGTCGGCTTGGGGACTGAAGGGTCCCGGGTTCAATTCCGGTCAAGGGCATGTACCTTGGTTGCGGGCATATCCCCAGTAAGGGGTATGTAAGAGGCAGCTGATCGATGACTCTCTCTCATTGATGTTTCTAACTCTCTATCCCTCTCCCTTCCTCTCTGTACAAAATCAATAAAAATATTTAAAAAAAATAAAGTGTAACTTGAACACTAAAAAGTATTTAAAATTCTAGCATAATATGTGTTAATAATTGTATTTATTTCTATGCTGGTAAAATATTTTAAGTAAATTTTAAAAACACTCCCTTTAATTTCTCAGTAGTTACTTTTCTACAACTCTTTATCACATTTCTGTTACATATATAGCTTGAGCAACATACTGCAAAGATTAGAAATAAAGACAGCATACAAGAAATACTCATGAACTGCCTCAGGAGCACACTAACTTTGTGACTTGTTAGTGTTGAAGATTCACGCCCTTGTACTAAGGCATAGATGTAACTGCCCTGTGAGTTCTAGCTTTGCCCAGTTTGCTTCTGACTCAGGAAGGTTAACTACTAGTGCAACCATAAAAAACACCATCCAAGTCTCCACTCTCTGCTCTCTCTTCCTCTGCCTTCAAAATAACCTTTTTATTTTAATCCTAAACAACCTGTTCTTTCCACAATAGTGTGGATAGTGTTTAGTCAGCTCATCAGAACAACACAGTGGCTTTAAAATGACTGGCAGAGTAAGAGATAAGAGATCCAGATGAATAGAACTGGCAAAATAGAGGTTCTCAGGGGAAGAGACATTTAAAGTCCGCTTTTAGATACAAATGACAGCCTGCTCCAATTATGTGTATAATCTGAGGAAACAAACAAATGTGTGTATTTTTGTGAGGCAAAAGTGATGAGAGAGAGAGAGAGAGAGAGAGAGAGAGAGAGAGAGAGAGAGAGAGAGAGAGAGAGAGAGAATTGTATTGTTTTTCTTTCTGGTGTAAAATGTCTACAAAAATTATTTAAAATTTTACTTACTACTTTCATGAGTCTTGCTTTTCTTCCACATTTGAATTGGAATGAATGATATCTGAGTTTGCATTTTAGCTATGTGTTTAAATAGCTGCGCGGCCCTGAATTTGTAATTTGAGCTCTTAGATTCCTAATCAATACAAAAGAGGAATTAGACAAGATGGTTTTAAGGGTTGCCCACCAGCTCTAAAATCATTGCATGTTGTGGCATAATACCATACTCATTGCCTAGGGCTCCAGCAAAGTGAAATCATACTTTAAACAGCGGCAGTTTATTATAGCCTAATCAGTGCTTTTAAGACATTACTGTTCACTAAAATCATCTGGGAATTTTATTAAAATGAATATAATTATTCAGCAAGTCCAGGTTGGGGCCTGAGATTCCACATTTCTAACAAGATCCCAGGAGGCAAGATAGCTGCAAATCTAAGCACCACTCCGATTAGCTAGAATCTAAATATAACAGAATTGAGAGGCAAAAATAAAACCATATGTAAAAGGGCAAATAAATTTTGACAAAGGAGCCAAAAACACACAGTGGAGAAATAAAAGACTCTTCAATAAATGGTGCTGGGAAAAGTGAAAAGCCACATGCAAAAGAATGAAACTAGATTACAGTTTGTCCCCATGTACAAACATTAATTGAAAATGGATCAAAGACCTAAATATAAGGTTGGAAACAGTAAATTTCCTAGAAAAAGAACATAGGTACTGCCTATGTTCAATGCATAGAGCGTTGGTCTGCAAACTGAAGAGTCCCGGGTTCGATTCCGGTCAAGGCATGTACATTGGTTGTAGGCACATTCCCAGTAGAGGATGTACAGGAGTCAGCTGGTCAATGTTTCTCTCTCATTGACATTTCTAGCTCTCTATCCCTGTTCTTTCCTCTCTGTGGAAAATCAATAAAATATATTTTTTAAAAAAGAACATAGGTACTAAACTTATTGACTGTGGTTAAAGAGAACATTTTATGAATTGATTCCAAAGGAAAGGAAAAGCAAAAATAAATGAATGGGAGTATTTCAAACTAAAAGGTATCTGCCCAGTAAAAGAAACCGTCCACACCAAAACAAAAAGGCAACCAACTGAATGGAAGATGATATTTTCAAACAGGTCTAACAGTGGCTTAATGTCCAAAATGTATAAAAAAATTACAAAACTCAACAACAAACAAATAATCCAATTAAAAATGGGCAAAGGACCTATCAGACACTTCTCCCAAGAAAAATACAATAGCCAACAGGTATATGCAAAGATGTTCCACCTCACTAGCTATTAGGGAAATGCAAATCTAAAATGCAAGATACCACCTCACACCTGTTCAGTGGCTATTCTCAACAAGAGAAGTAATAACAAGCGTTGGAGAGGTTGGAGAGAAAAGGGAACCCTCATTCACTGCTAGAGGAAATGTGGACTGGGACAGCCACTTTGGTGGTTCCTCAAAAGATTAAAAATAGAGGTACCATATGACCCAGAAATGACTCCCCTGGGTGTCCAGCTGAAAAACTCAAAAACACATTTATTTGCAAAGATATGTGCATCATTGTTAATGATGGTCAAGGCAGGATTAACAAGGGAAACAACCAAGTTTCCTTTGACAGAGGATTGGATAAAGAAGAGAGGATACATATATATGATGAAATGCTACTCAGCCATAAGAAAAGATGAAGTAATTGTCACTTGCAACAACACGTATAAACCTTGAGAATATTATGCTAAGCAAAGCAACTCAGTTATAAAGAGCTAAGAATCATATTATTTCACTCATAGATGGCATATAAAGTTGAAGCTCATAGATACAGACAACAGAATGGTGGTTACCAGAATAAAAGGGGTGGGGGTGGGGTGTTGAAAATAGCCAAATATTTTGTGACAGAAGATGATTAGATTTTGGGTGGTGGGTACACAACGAAATCTAAAGATAATTATCATAGAAGTGTACACTTGAAATCTATCTGACTCTATGAACCAATGCCACCACAATAAATTTAATAAAAAGTAAAATAACGTAAGTTTAAAAAATAAAGAACAGAGTCATAGCTGGTTTGGCTTAGTGTATAGAGTATTGGCCCATGGACTTAAGGGTCCTGGGTTTAATGCTAGTCAAGAGCAAGTAATGAGTTGTAGGCTCAATCCCCAACCCCAGCCTGAATATGAGGGAAGCAACCAATCGCAATGACTCTCTCACATAGATGTTTCTCTCTTTCTCTCCCCGTCCCTTCCATTCTCTCTAAAAATTAATGGAAAAATATCCTCAGTGAAGATTTTAAATTAAAAAAAAACACCATAAAAATAAAGAACAGAAATAGCATTTCAAAAGTGAATGTTATTTTACTTAATGCTAGGCACTTAGAAGTGTATTTATGCTATATTTATGTTAGTGATTGTACAACTGAATGATATAATAAGTTTTAGACCTGTTTCCATATTTAGCTGGTAAACAAATGGGTTTCTTTTTATCTTCATCTATCTTGTAGATCAGAAGATATTTAATGTTTATGAATAATATCTACCCTGTTTCCCCAAAAATAAGACAGTGTCTTATATTAATTTTTTGCTCCCAAAGATGTGCTAGGTCTTATTTTCAGGGGATGTCTTATTTTTCCATGAAGAAGAATACGGTACACATTTATTGTTAAATGAAAATAAAGGAAATTTATTACCTGTATACAGTACGGTAGTACAGTAGTTGTCAACACAAACCAGACAAACTGTGAATCCTACAGTATCAAGAATTTACTCATTTATTCAATGACAATCATGTCATCATCTTCTGGAACATCATCATAACAATCCAATTCCTGAATTTCCTGGTGAATTTCTTGTGACTCCATTTCTTTCAGAATCAGTGGACCAAATCTGTCATGTTTAGCAATGGCACTGTCTTTAAATGAATACTTCTTGTCAAGGTAGCCTGCTGGCAATGCATTTGCAATGCAACTGTCCCCTCCGCCTCCACACAGCAGTGATGTCAGGACTCTGCATAAGGTTGCTAGACGCCAGTCGGGGCGGCCCTAGTGACCAGTTTACGGTAAATTAATTTTCATTCTGAGTCAGAGCCTAGGGGGGCCTTATTTTCGGGGGGATGCCTTATATTTCACTCAGAAGGAAACCTGTAAGTAGGTCTTATTTTCGGAGGATGTCTTATTTTTGGGGAAACACGGTAATAGCTTGATTCAATCATTCAAATATTTATTCTGAACAATATTCTACCTTAAACTGTACCATGAGAGCCCACAATGTGTTCAGTGAGGAACTTGCTAAAATAATATTTTGTGGGTATATGTATGGGTCATTCTTAACTTAAATATTTTTATTTTGCTTAATATTTAGACATATAACTTTATGGTTATTTTCTTTTACACTTATATGTTAATTTTCTGTATTCTTCTTAGCTTATTTAAAATTATTATTTTTTAATCATAAGCCATAAGAAAGGTCTGAGAATAAGACTGAATACAGTGGTTCAATGGAGCAGGCTTTAGTGAATCCTGAATTTATTGTATAGAATGATTAACTTTTCTAGTTAATATATACTTTAAGTGCATGTTTGATTTTAGTGTTAATATTCTTTATTCCTTCTGGAGACATTTACTGGAATATTGCCATGAGGTAGGGAAAAATTCACCTGTAATAGTTTTTGCAGCAATAAAGTGGTATTGGCTGAAAAAAAGTAAATTTTACTCTGGAGGTTCTGACTTCAGGAGACACACTAACACATGTAATCTCTCTCAAACATACAGATACTATTATGATAACCCAATGCTTTATTTTAAAGATTAAGATTAAATGTTTTTTTCCCCAGCTAACATCAAGTCAAAACAAGTTAATGTAAATTTAGTTACTCATTTGAATATTTTATTTGCATTCAGAATTCAATAGATTTCATTGTAATGACTTTTTATGTGTTTTAGTAATTAAAAAAAAAACGGATTGACTGTTAAGTCTCTTGTTAATAGGGTAAAAATACACAGCACTGTCTCAACTTGCCTTTCCTTCCCCAGGAAAGAACACCACAGTGTCAAATTCACTCTTGACAACGTCACCATAATGATGCAGCTGAGAATAGGTGTCATATGAAAAAGTCCAGTGTAGGTGCTATGGGATTTACTTTCAATTTCCATTAAACTTCTCCTTCATTTCAGGAAGGTCTGGGCCTATGAATCTCATATTGATTTGGACAGATGATCCCGCCTCCAAACCAAAGAGCTGAAAGATGTTTTATTAACCACTTACCCTTAACCTCCAAAACAATAAAACAACACACACATCAACTTCCCTTAGAAATAATCAGTTAAAATGAAAGGCAACAGGTTGCTGAGTCATACAAAGGATTGCTTCTTGGAGAAGTTTACATATTTTTGATTTAATAATCATGCTTGTTCTCTAAGATAAATTTTTTTCTGAACACAGACAATTAACATTACCAAATCTTTCTTGTAATTACCCCGATGATTCTAACTATGTAAGTACTTTCTAGATTCTTATTAGGGATCTGCTAAATCACTAAGTTCACCAGTTATGTTCGCTTTTTAATGAAGCACTGAAAATGTATGCCTATTTCAATTTTAGAATTATTTTATCATTGTTATTTTTATAGTGGCACAAATTCCAGGGGGTTTGGATGGAGCTAAGGAGGAGATTTGGGTTCTTCTACTAGATGTGAGTATGTGAAGCAAAGGAACTATCTAGGACTTTTCCTGAAATGTCGTTCTCAGTTATTTTTCCATTTTAACCCCTATATCCTTCTATCCTGATTCATTAGATCTGAAAAAGATTTCCAAAACTCAATGCTTAATAAGCATCCTATGTGATTGTGATGCAAGCGTGGATGGTACCTATACTTTAATAATGATTTCATTACTCTAAAATACTTTTGTTCTTGAATTACTCAATCTAGAAATCAACATCTAAAAATGCATCTGTTTAGAGTAGTAGAGGTTCTCAGTCATATAGACTACCTCTATTCATAGTCAATCTTCAAATGTAAATTTAATGCAAGTCTGTTTAGATAGTAGCCTCACTATACTAATCTTTCTCTAAAAAAGTGAAAACAAAGCCTGTATTGACACTTAGGTGACTTATTAGTGGCAAAAGACTGAAGGACATGTATAATTCTTTTAGAAATCCAAGTTATCCTCTAAATCTAAAACATATTTTCAACTCAATTTACTCTAGAGACTCAAGGGCTATGATCTGGATTTTGCTCAGAATCACACACACAGACACACACACACACACACACACACACACACAGGATGGCTCTTTAATAAAGACAGCTCTTCTGCTCAGAGCATGAAAAGTATTTCCAATCATCCATTTTAATCACTCAAGCTTGTTAAAGTATTCTTTCATACTTTCTAGATTGATGTAACTTTCATTTTAGCATTTACTACTGCTTAAATTCCTGTGAAGCCTTCATTATTACTTTTTAATTTAATTGTAGAGTACAAAATCATTTCAACTGGAGTGTGTATTTTCTACAGACTTGAAATCTCTGGGGAGAGTGAAATGGTTTCTGAATATAGTATATGTATTTTTTGAAGACAGAACACTCAATGATAAACATTGTCTACTGGTAAAGTTTCAAATCTCTTGGGAAAAAAATATAATGCTACAGAAAGCAAATCAGAAAATAATAAAATTAAATTCCTAGAAATAATTACAAAATTGTGTGTAATTAAACATAAATTTATATAGTCAGTTATAAGGAAATTTAAAAATAATTATTTAAAAGTTATTAAAAATTGTCCTCATCTAGAAAGTACCATGTGGGTGAAAATTTTGACTAGAGAAAGCACTAAAAATGCATACACTGAATTTTAGAGCTGAATGGGTTCATTGAAAGCAGCAAGGAAAGCTGGGTTCCAGCATCAGCTACACTTTTGACTCAGTGACTAAAGGAGACAATATTTCTTTTCTAGATCGATTTGCTTCTTCTATAATAAATATGAATATGATTATTCAATTTTCTGGTTTCCAGCCTGGATTATCTAAACTTTCTGAGTTTTAATATTTGAAAAATACCTGTAAAAAATAACACACACACACACACACAACATCTACTCATAACAAGAATGCATGGAAATATTATAATGCCATTTTTTTTCATCTTCATTAAAATTAGAGTTAATAAGTGGGACAATATTGAATAGCTTATATGATAAAAAATTTATTGATGGTTTTATGCAAATTAATGAACTAGGAAAGTAGGCTAGTCACTTTTACTAGTAGTACAGAATTCAAATTAAAAATAACAAAAAAAAATTGTGTTTTAGTGAGAAGCTGGGAATGACTAATTTAGTTACAAACCTTATATTTTTATTTGTTTTTAATTTATTTATTGCTACTTCTGTAACATTTCTTTATAACATTTCGCATATTCAACATCCCAGTTATAATAACAGGTTTTTGTTTTGTTTTTTCATAAATGCTCACAAATTTTTACATTGACCATGAAGTAGATGGTAACAAAATATAGACTTTTGGAAGGGACCCATAATTATCTTGATAATTTGGTCACATAAAAATATTTTAATTTTTGTATTAGAATAAAAGCAAGACCTTTATTTTAGACATTTGCAGAGTAAGGTCTACTAATTGAGTGACATGTTAGTTCATGACAGAGCCAGGGCCAGAATTAAGACTCTTGAATTGCAGACATTTTCTACTGCAGGGTTCAATAGTAAACACATTGTGTAACCATATTTGTTTCAATGTGTCTTTATTAAATACACCTAAAATGTGCTAAAAGAACTTGGGAAGAAATTGTATGAAATGCATGAGCATCACAAACACCAGGCTCATGATAATGATTTTTCTGATTGGGAAGGAGAATGACACAGTTATGTGGTACAAGAGGGTTGTGGGTGGTCTTCAATTATACTAGTCACATTTTATTCCTTACCATTACAGTTTAGCAAGCAGTGTACCAATGAACTTTTAAAAAAATTAACCAACCTAAGTAAGTGCTAAATAGATTTTTTTTAAAGACACGTGTTCTGTGAATTAGCATGCATTTTGATCCATGCAGTTCATAGGGCAAGACTTATTTTGGTTAGACTTAGACATACCTGCCATCCCTTTCTAATATATATATATATATTATTACAATTGCAAATGGTGTGAAACATGTTACCTTTTTCCAGTTATAAAAACTAATGCTGTTAAATTTTCTCTTATATTTTCATTGAAAATTTATCTTATTGGAAATATAATTCACCAATGTAATCTAAACCTACTCTCCCTTTCAAAAGAGTTACTTTCTTCAGAATATTAGAAAATAAGTACTCTTTCTTCTTAAATAGGAGACAGATGGGTGAATGACCAATTTAAACACAATGTTGAAATTATATACTAATGTAGTAAGTGGAAGTGTTGCTATTAAATATTGAAGGAAAACCAGTGGGGAAAATGTAGTTGATATTCTAAATCCAATGAATGATATAATATAAATTATTCTTTCCATTCTTATTTTAGAGAAAAAATCATTCAGCATACATAAAAACAAAGTTGTTGTAACAAATTGTTTTACTTTATTGGGAAAGAGAAAATGTCGCATCAAATCAAAGGGTGTTATCTATTTTCTTGGACATCAGGTGCAATGCTCTCAACTTTGTAAAGAAATGATTTTCTGACTATTTTAAGAATGTGAATATTAAATAATTTTTTTCTGAGTGAAACTCATTCCTTTAATTATTCTAAATACATTAGAAACAATATTTAAAAAGTGTTTCACTCTACAGACTCTCACTATTCCTCTTTCTAATAGCCATGCATGCTTGAATCCATGTGGGGATGAGAAAACCCACTACATTCTGAGTCAGCTTATTCTGCTATTGGGCACTAATGTTCTTCCTTACACTGAGGGGAATTACTTAGCAGTATATATGTAACCCTGAATATTATCCTCTAACAAGACAATATGTGAGTCCTCCGTCCACATGCAACCCTAGACAAGATGTGGTGAATGAAAGCCTGACCTAGTAGCACTAAAGTTTATACAAACAAACACCACTAACAATAACAACAAAACACCTAAAATGCTTCTAAATTATGGATTTGTTGAAACTTCCACTTTAGTATTTTCTAGGATATAAAAAACACAACAAATTTTTAAACTTTCTATTGTTGAGATAATCATAAATGCACATGCAGTTGTAAGAAGTAATACAGAGAGATCTTATACACTCTTCACTCACTGATAGTATCTTGTATTATCTGGTATAATACCATTACCAGAAAATGAACATTGACAAAATTTAATTTATTATGATATCACCATCTTTATATGTATTCAGTATTCATTTGTGTTTTTGTGTAGTATATCACTACAATCAACATAGAGAATAATTCCATCATACGGATGCTTCATGTTATTCTTTTATAGCTACTGCCAGCTCCTCTCTTCCCCATCTCAAACTGCTGTAACTCTGGCCACTGCTAATATGTTCTTTATTTGTCATTATAAAAATGCTATATAATAGACTACATTGGCTTTTTAAAATTGAATTTATTGAGGTGATATTGGTTAAAATTATGCAGGTTTCAAGTATACAATTCTATAATACATCATCTATATAGTGTACTACCTAAAGTCAAGTTTCCCTCTATCACCATTTATACTCCCTTTATCTTCTACCTCCCCCAACCTCTCTTTTCCTCTGGAAGTAACCATACTGTTGTCTGTGTCCATGAGCCTTCCTCCTCCTCCTCTCCCTCCTCCTTCTCTCTTTCTCCTTCTCCTTCTCCTTCTCCTTCTCCTTCTCCTTCTCCTTCTCCTTCTCCTTCTCCTTCTCCTTCTCCTCCTTCTCCTTCTCCTTCTCCTTCTCCTCCTCTCCTCCTCTCCTCCTCCTCCTCCTCCTCCTTCTTCTTCTTCTTCTTCTTCTTCTTCTTCTTCTTCTTCTTCTTCTTCTTCTTCTTCTTCTTCTTCTTCCTCCTCCTCCTCCTCCTCCTCCTCCTCCTCCTCCTCCTTCTCCTTCCTCCTTCCTTCTTCTTCCTTCTTTTTCTTCTTTTTCTTTTTTCTTTGCTTAATCCCCTCACCCTTCTCACTCAGTCCATAAGCTCTTCCCTTCTGACAGTCTGTTCTCTGTATTCATGACTGTTTTCATTTTGTTAGTTTATTTATTTTTTGAAGAAATTATCAAACTGTTTTTTCAGAGTGTCCTATCAGCAGCATATATGTAACCCTGCACACAAACAGTCTTTATTTCCAAGAAACCCAAGATCTGTTAGATTTTTGTTGTTAGTGGCCTGGTATCCCAACAATCTCACAACTGGAATTACACCACATTCTTAGGGTTTTTCTCCCATTACCTCTTTGTAGTAGACAGTTTACCATGCTGTCCAAATCCTCCCTTTAAGACCAAGGCTTTTATTTCACCAGCTGCTGAAACTGTTTCCTGTTACCAGTTTACTAGTATAAGCATTTTCAATAATTATTCTGGACTAAAGAAAGCTGCCTCAACCATGATTACACTCCAGTTGGAAGACCATGTGCACAGCTGGTTAATGTGGAGGCACAATGAACTGCCTTCTCATGTCCATCTGGGATATCTCTGAAAGGCCCATCCAGCTCCAGCTTCAGAGCTCCTCCGGGGATCCACTAAGGACCCTGTTGTGACTGCATCACAATTCAAACTTCTTCCTTTGACCAATCTTGCCATCTCACTTCTGTGAGTTGACCTTTAGTACACACCCCTAAAAAAGATCTACATCTTTGTTTTTAAAAAAATATATATTTTATTGATTTTTTACAGAGAGAAAGAGAGAGGGATAGAGAGTTAGAAACATTGATGAGAGAGAATCACCCATCAGCTGCCTCCTGCACACCCCCCACCGGGGATGTGCCCGCAACCAAGGTACATGCACTTGACCGGAATCAAACCTGGGACCTTTCAGTCCACAGGCCGACACTCTATCCACTGAGCCAAACCGGTTTTGGCAGATCTCCTACATCTAAAGCTGTCTCCTTTTCTAAGGAATACAAATCAAGACAATTGGTACCAGGTGTAATATAAGGAGACACTAAGGTGGAATTGGGAGGTGGATCACCTACCTGGGGTGGGTGGAAGACTGATAGACATGACATGCAGCAGCAGTGAAATTGTTCAAAGTTTCACTGATGGAGAACTGAGAAAGCATATTCTGTATAAATGAGAGTGCTCTCCTGGTGCAATACATCAGGTGATTCAGAGTCCAGAGAAGTAGTCAGTGAAGGGTTATGGGATTGAACGACCATTGCAAGGTCTGATTGATGCACTGGATAAAGACAATGAAAGGCTAAGTGTGATTAATTATTGATTTAAGGTTAAGTTGAAAGTCTGAGGATGCCCTTGGAAGCTCATAATATTATTTAATTAGAATAGATTAGTAGACTTTGACAAGTATGGTTAGATATGGTAAAGTTCAGGGATTCTGAATGATGGTACATAAACTGTATAAAGATTCAGAATTCTGCTGATTTGAGAAGTTATTAAGTGTTCCGAAGTTTAGGGCAGCTATTGGCAAACCTTTCCTGAGAAAGGTCAGGTAGTAAATATTTTAAGCCTTGTAGGACAGTCTTTAGCACAACTACTCAACTTTGCCATTATAGCATGAAAATAGCCATAGATAATTCATAACTGAATCATCATGACTCTGTAAAAATGAAACTTTGCTCACAAAAAACAGTAGCAGTCTGGATTTTGTCTGTGGCCTATAGTTTGTCAATACTTGTTAAGAGCATAATAGGACATCCCATTAATAAGTAAAGAACAAATTAATGCATTTTTCAACATCTACCACTGGGTTCTGGAGATAACATATTTCATACTTAGCTCTGGACTATTTACCTGATGACAATAGAAGACTGTCAGTTTTGAGTGGGGTCCAAATCATGAAAGGACCAGCAGGTCCAGGCAACAATATAAGCTGTATCAGTAGCACAAGTGATATTTATAGTAAAAAAAAAAAAAAGCCACATGGACTTTATAACAAGCTTCAATAGGAAAATCAAGGATAAAAGCACTTAATTTTTCTTATACCCTTTAAATCATCTAGCATGGTCTTACATAATGTAGGAACCAAATAAAATGATACTCAAGGGCTCCAGAGGTTATGTGGTCTGATCCACTGGGAAGTATTTATTAAGAACTGAACCTGCTCTGTACCTGATACACATAGTTCAGTGAATAAGTTTTGTAGAACACTTATTATGTTATATTATTTTGTGTGTGTGAAACACTTCATTTATTTAATAACATCATTTCAGGGAGAGGGGAGAATCATTGCCATATAAAATGTAGAAATTATCTGTAAGCCATCTTCCAATATCATATGTGTAAATTGTTCAGTAACAAAACTTGTGTAGCATATTCCTCTCTGAGGTCTCGACTTCTAACCAGAAAGTATTTTTCAGCTTCTGTGCATTCATTGTTTTGTTTTGTTTTTATTGATTTTTAGAAAGAGAGGAATTTGACAGGGAGAGAGAGAGAGATAGACTAATCAATCAGCTGCCTCCTGCACACTCCCTACTGGGGATCAATCCTGCAACCCAGGCATGTGCCCTGTATGTCAGATTATTTTTATGCACAGTAAAATTTTAAGCACACCACTTTAGTTTTAAAAGGATTATAGGAATAACCCATTAGGACTGATGGTTAACTTTAGGTACTTTAATCATAGTAGGCATTTTCTTTTGTCAGACTCCCCCCACAGTTGTATGGACAGATGTATAACTGGGTGGGGGTGGGGGTGTCTGACATACTTCTTATCACAAGGGAAGCATTGACTTTTTTCCTCTTCCTGATTAGTAGAAGTATTATGCCATGCTTTAGTCTGGTTTTCAACAGAAAAATCATAGGCTTTACTACCAAATAAAATCAAATATTTAAGAAAGTATATTCACATGTGGAGAGTTTTCAATGCTCCCTAATGAGAACCAAGGCCAAGCAGCCAAGTGACTTATCAAGTTGTCTCAAGTCTGGGCTCTAGAGAGACACAAGATCCAGTGGTAGACAATTTATGTTTCTTTTAAAAAAATATGTTTTCATTGATTATAGAGAGAGAGGAAGGGAAGAGAGAAACATGGATTGGCTGCCTCCTACATGTCCCCTACTAGGGATCCAGCCCATAACCCAGGTATATGCCCTGACCTGAAATTGAACCAGCAACCTCTTGGTTCATGGGCTGATGCTCAACCAACTGAACCACATCACTCAGAGCCAGTTTATGTTTCTGTCCTTGGTGGAATAACAGGACTATCTTAGCTGTCATTGATGTGGAATTTCTATCACAGAGAAGTCTCAGGATGAGGAGAGGAAGCTGAAGGGAAGAAGATATAGACTGATAACGTAAATGTAACAACATGAATAGCTCTTACTAAGCCAGGCATGCCTGGGCGTAGCACATGACAATCTAATTTTCAACCAGAATTTATAAAACACAAGAGCTCTAATCTTTGGCCTTAGGGTCCTGAGTGGAAAATGATGAGACAGAGAATATATGTTGGAGAGCTTGTTGTATGCAAGGCACTGAGTTAATTATTTTACATAGGCTATTTCACTAAGTTCTTGAAGAATCCCATACTATTAGTTATTTTATAATTATTTTATAGAAGAAAATTAAAGTTTAGAGAGGATAAGAAACCTAAGATTTCAAGTTTGTCTTACTCCCAAATCCATAAACATAACTATCATATTCTATGTGATGGTTAAAAAATAAAACTAAATAAATAGTTTTCTCTTTTTCAATCTACCTCTTGGCTGCTTACAAGATTTCACTGCCTGGATTTTCTTTTGCTGTAGAAACTGGCACAAAATTAAGACACTTTGCTCATGTACCTTCAGAGGGAATGCATTCTATGGAGATACTGAAAACTTCATAGGAATGACTGATTAGTCCTATCACTCAGTGATCTGTATGGTTGTCAATCTAGTGTGGACCAAAGTGACTCCAAGATTTTTAATTTTAATGTGGTAAAATAGTAAGTATTTTGAATGAAATAATAACATACAAAGGCTTAGAAAAATAAAAGCTGGGGGAGCTTGGTACTGGATACATATGTAGGACAAATGCAGAGGCCAGTCTAAATCCAGAGAACACCTACAGAGAGTGTGCACAGCCTATGCAACAGTTCTAGACAACAGGGGAGAGTTCCTGTAGGGATAAGTGCGGTTTGTCAGAGCCCTCTGAATTAAGTAGTGGGTGTTTTTAAGTTCAAATATCGGGTCTAGTAATAATTAATGTCGTTTTTAAACATTCGTTTAAAATCTTGCTTGGCGTTGACTTGTATTGACATAACCTTCAAACACGTGGTATCTACAGAATGTGTGAAGTGCAATTAACAAGTTTTGCTTGAAAAAGTTTGTGTTCGGTTTGGTTTTTGTTGCAAAACTAGGGCTAAGAAGATGGCGGATGAAGAGCATATTCGGCACTGCATGCTTTACGAGTTCCAATTAGGAAGAAAAGCAAGTGAGGCTGCAAAAAACATCTGTAGTGCTCTTGGTCAAGATGCAGTTAGCGCCAGAAAATGCCAGCGTTGGTTTGAGAAATTTCGCGAGGGAAATTTTTCGTTAGATGACAAGAGTGGTCGAGGCCGTGTGTCCAATTTTGATCAAGAAGCTCTTCAAACTCTTTTGGTGCAAAATCCTCAAATTACCCAACAAGAGCTTGCGACAACTTTAAATTGTTCACAAAAAACAATTTCCAATCAATTGCGTGCACTTGGCAAAGTCCAAAAGTTTGGAAAATGGGTTCCTCATGAGTTGACTGACAACAACCGTAATCAAAGAGTCAGAATTTGCAGTTCGCTCCTCTCTCGTCAAAACCGTTTGCCGTTTTTAGAGCAAATTGTTACCGGAGATGAACAATGGGTGCTGTATGTTAATTTGAAAAGGCGGCCTCAATGGTTGGACAAAAATGAGGCTCCACAGCCCACGCCAAAACCTGACTTGCATGCGAAAAAAGTGATGTTGTGTGTTTGGTGGAATTTTAAAGGAATTCTTCATTATGAACTTTTACCATCTAACCAAACCATTACAAGTGCAGTGTATAGTGCCCAGTTGGAAAGGTTAGCCCAAGCTTTAAGAGAAAAAGAACCCGCGCTGATTAATCAGAAGGGCGTAATTCTTCACCACGATAACGCACATACTGCAAGAATCACTGCTGAAAAACTGCACCAGTTGGAATGGGAAGTTCTCCCTCAACCTGCATATTCTCCTGATATTGCCCCTTCCGATTACCATTTGTTTCGTTCTTTGCAAAACTTTCTTCTTGGAAAAAAATTTCATAATGAAGAGTGCCTCAAAAATGCATTGACCGAATTTTTGGCATCAAAATCACAAGAATTTTACAACAGAGGGATTAAAATGCTTCCTGAGCGTTGGGCACAAGTAGTAGAAAACAACGGCAACTATATTGTTGATTAAATTTTGTTGTATTGTTTAAATAAATTCGATTTAAAAAAGTATTAGAAAACGACATTAATTATTACTAGACTTAATATATAAACAACAGGGAGCTATTTACAAAATAGGCCAAAGCTCAGAATCAATCTTCTGGTGGTATATAGATTAAAAAGAGAAATTTTAAAACAATAATTATAATTAAGGCATCATGATATTTTAAAAATTCATATTAAATAAATTATTTACTCAAGCCATACTTGGTTCCAGTATTATTTATCTCAGGAGTAGGAATAGACTCTCTCTCTCTTCTCTCTCTCTCTCTCTCTCTCTTTCTCTCTCTCTCTCTCTCTTTGTCATCACACCAGCAAGAAGAGGTGAGTAAGATGTACTCCAACTTCATCCCTCCATTGGGATTTCTGAGACTCCTTTGTCTATAAATTTCACTTAGATCAAGTTGCTTGATAATGTTATTCAGTTTATATTTTTTGCTTATTTTCTGCTTGATAATCTATCATAATGGTAGAGGTATGTTGAAGTATCCAACTATAATCATGGATTTGGATTTGTCTATTTCTTATTGCATTTTTTTTCATTTTTTTATCTCAAATATTTGATGCCCTGTTACTAGGTGCACATATATATTAAAAGTGTTTATGTCTTATTTATAGTTGGCACCTTTATCATTACGCTCTTTTAGATTCCTGATAATTTCCATTACTCTTAAGTAAACTTTGTCTCAAATAAATACTGCTATTACAGCTTCCTTTTGGTTTATATGGTATAGTTTTCATCCCTTTACTTTTACCTACCTATGTTCTCATATTTAAGGTAGATTTTTTCTAGACAACATATAGTTGTTTCTTGTTCATTTTATTCAATCTGATAATCTTTGTTTTTGAATTGGCATTTATATTTAAAATTATTATTGACATAGTTATATTAATAAGAACCATATGAGAGAGTAGGTCTTTGGTATGTAGAATACTTTATGAATATTTCAAAATATGTACTTCCCCCTGCAAGAAATGTAAGGACATTTTTCTTGCTTCTTCAATTTAAAATAATGTGGGGTTCTAACAGGTAAAATGCAAAAGTTTTTTATACTCAAGTTAGTCCACACTCATCTTCTAGCAACTTATCTAAATTACCATTTGAGTGTTCCTAACAGTCTGTGGCTTCAGTGGACTTTGCTGCAAGTAAACAGATCTTGGCAGTGTCTCCCTGGATGTATCTGTCTCTCCAGATTTTGAAGTGATGCCTCTGACCTCAATTCTCAGACACATTCAAGAAAAGTAATTGATTTTCAGTTTGTCTAGCTTTTTCTTATAATGGATAGGAAAAACAACTTCCAAACTCTTTACATGTCACAGTTAAAACCAGGAGCCCATACTTTTTCACTATTGCTGAAATCAAATCCTAATTTTATACTCCAGCTATCACGGTGGATATACTATATGCTCTTATGTACATAAGACATAGAGACCTAATTTCAGAGTGCTGATCTGTGCACTATCAGTATAATCTGTCCTATAATCTCTTAAATTCATTTGTATTTGCCTAGATTAGTTGGTGAGTTAGATTAACATTAGAAAAAGACCAACTCACTTTGGTAAAATAAATAACTATAGAAATATATAAAACTATGAAATTCATGCATGGGTATCCCTCAGCCCAGCCTGCACACTCTCCAATCTGGGACCCCTCGAGGGATGTCCGACTTGCCCAGTGGGATCGAGCCTAAATGGGCAGTTGGACATCCCTCTCACAATCCAGGACTGCTGACTCCCAACTGCTTGCCCGCCTGCCTTCCTGATTACCCCTAACTGCGTCTGCCTGCCAGCCTTATCAGCCCTAATCACTCCCATGCCAGCCTGATTGATGTCTAACTGCTCCCCTGCCAGCCTGTTTGCCCCCAACATCCCTCCTCTGTGGGCTGGTCACCTCTAACTGACCTCCCCTGCAGGGTTTATCACTTCTCAAACCCTCCCTTGCAGGCCTGGTCCCTCTCAACTGCCCTCCCTTGCAGGCCTGGTTCCTCCCAATTGCCCTCCCCTGCTGGCCATCTTGTGGTGGCCATCTTGTGTCCACATGGGGGCAGGATCTTTGACCACATGGGGACAGCCATCTTGTGCATTGGAGTGATGGTCAATCTGCATATTACTCTTTTATTAGATAGGATAGAGGCTTGGTGCATGGGTAAGGGCCAGCTGGTTTGCCCTGAAGGGTGTCCTGGATCAGGATGTGGATTCCCTTGGATCTTGGAGCAGCCTGAGTGAGGGGCCTGTGGTGGTTTATAGGTCAGGCATGCCCCCTGGAGACCCAAGTGGAGGCCCTGGTATCTGAGATATATGTACCTTCCTGCAATTGAATCTTTGTAGCTTGAAGTGGAGCCAAGCCTTCTGCTTGCTCTGTGGCTGCTGCCATTTCTGTTTGGATTTGTTTACCTTCTATAATTGAAACTTTGTAGCCTTGAGTGAAGGCATAGGTCAGCTAGGGCAGGCAGAAAGCTTTGCTTCTTCCATTGACAGAGAAACCCAACCCTCCCTCCTTCTCTCTGTGGCTGCAGCCATCTTGGTTGGTTTTATTTGCGTACTCACTGTGATTGGCTGGTGAGCATGGCTGGTGTCTGTGGTTTGTGAGTATAGAGGAATGATGGTTAATTTGCATATTACTCTTTAATTAGGTAGAATAATAATATTAAACATTTATTTATTCATTGTAGAAGTTTGAAGTTCTGTGGTAACTTTAACCTTTAGATATTTAAAGAAGTCATTCTCAGTTTTGTTTTGTTTTTAATTATATCAAATGGCTCTGGTGTCATAGCCATCCAATATGAAGGTCATGACAATTTAAAATTGATGCGTGCATGAGACATTCATCTGCACATATTCTAATTCTTAAACATTTTGAATATTGCACAGGATAAAAATATTACTCAGATTAAAAATGTAATTACTTTTTTCTAAGATCTTTTATATTAATAATTAATTCAATATGTATAATAAAGAAGTTTTCTCTAGGTATTACATGTTATGCCAATGGGAATTATTATAATTTTAACCATGAGATACTTTTAATTACTTAATTCCTCTTTTCCATCTACTTACCCATCATTTTCTGTCTACCCATCAGAACAAAGGAGAAAACTTAAAATTTCTCTACTGGTGCTCTATTCTCTTTCTTAAACCTTTATCTTGGTAACAACACTGATTCTAAATGCTCTAGAGAAGTTTGGATGATTAAAAACTCATGGAATAATATTTATAACATGTCATACTAAATACTTTTTTATCTCTGTAACTTAGACATACACAACTCATATTAAACTTAATCAATGCTAATTATTTGCCAGCCACTAATGATCTAAAAAGAAAAAAAAAATAAAGATCTGATTTCTAATTTAAAAGAGAGTAGATAGAATATAGAAGAAATATATGTAAATTAATCATATTTGTGATGTGTTCTATTCCAAAAGTATTGTGTTTGGATACAACTTAGACAAAGAAGATTGAAGGGAGGTCAGGGAAACTTATAAGGGAGAAAATGTGCCATAAGGAACCATGTTAGTTTTCCAGATTGAGAAACAAATGATTGCAACTTCAGATATACCATCAACACAACTTGTATCGATAGGCTTGAAATGTAATGATTGAAAGAAGAGTAGGTGATAGTAAGTGAGGCTGGAAATAGAGTCAGGGAACAAATAACAAATGGCTGTGTGTGAGATATAGGTAAAACTGATATGCCCAAGCATCATCAAATGTTTATAAAAAAAAAAGTTGAAGAAATATGGTGATTATAGTTTAACTAGAGGCCCAGTGCATGGAATTTGTGTGTGGGTCAGGGGGTGGCATACCTCAGCCCGGCCTGCACCCTCTCTAATCTGGGACCCCTCAGGGAATGTCCAACTGCCAGTTTAGGCACAACCCCTGGGGGCAGTTGAACAGCCCTCTCACAATTTGGACTGCTGGCTCTTTGCCGCTTGCCTGCCTGCTTGCCTGATTGCCCCTAACTGCTTCTGCCTACCAGCCTGATCGCTCTCTAACTATTCCCTTGCCAGCCTTATTGACACCTAACTGTTCTCCTGCCAGCCTGATTGCCCACAAATGTCCTCCCTTGATGGCCCAATTGCCTCCAACTGCCCTTCCCTGCTGGCATAATCTCCCCCAACTGCCCTCCTCTGCTGGCCTGATCTTCCCCAACTACCTTCCCCTGCTGGCCTGGTCACCCTTAACTGCCCTCCCCTGCTAGCCTGTTATTCCCCAACTGCCCTCTCCTGCTGACCATCTGGTGGTGGTCATCTTGTGGCAACCATCTTGTGATGATGTGAGGGTGGCCATCTTATGATGACATGAGGGCAGCATGTGAGGCTTTGAGGACCACGAGGCTTTTATTAGTATAGATTAGTATAGATATATTTCTTTGGACTACTGTTCTTTATGGGATTTTTTTTTAAGCAATAGTAAGCTGTTGCTTTATTTAATTTTTAAGATACTTTGTTTTTATAGAAAAGGTATAAGTTAACAATAAGAAAAAAATTCTGTATTTTAAGGTGTCCTCGAAGAGGACAAAAGAGGTTAGGGACTGTCTTTCCCCTGAGAAATCTGAGACTGAATCTTCTCCTCTGTCAGAAATGCTTTAAGAAGAACTGACTTGGAGGAAACAGGCTGATGAACACTTAGTGAATGACTTTACTGGGTCCTCCAACCAAATATGTCAGTGATTCTGTGATTTTTAGAATGTGGCAAACAAGCTTTGCAAGTTCATGATAAAATTTGCAAAGCAGTTTATGATCTGCAAGGATTAGTGGGGCACCGTGAGTCCACAGATTAGCCTTTATGTTCTAATGTGCCTGCCCTCACAGACAGAATGGCATTCCCCCTTCAGCTCCAATAGGCTACGCAGTCAGTTATTTTTGCAGTTTTGGAAATATTGAACTCTTTATCAGTTAGCCAGGATTGTTGTGGTCAAGGTCATATACAGCACTAGCTGACAAATATAGAAAAAAGGTGAAATAATTGACCCTGCAAAAGATGATTATGAATAATTTCATAAAGGCATAGAATCTCTGAATGGGAAATTGACTTAAAGTTGTTTCATTAAATTTCCATTTGAATTCAGGTATCTGCTCAGGGTTTCATCTGACCTTACCTTTAGAAAGATGACTTGGCATGGGCAATCTTTCTAGGGAATTCCTCAGGACAATCTTTTTGAACTAAGAGTGTAGTTACTTCTGAAGAAGGAAAATAGCAGGAAAAAAAGGAAGAAATTCTAAGGAGAAAAATGGCTATGAAATTAAAAGTGACACATACTTAATTACTAACATTCAATGACACTAATATCAAAGAATTTTCTACATTAAGCAGAAGTATAGGTATTCAAAGAATACAACTAATTCCAGAATCACTTAGATTTGTTAATGGATACTCTTATGGACTTGAGTATGGAAAGGGCATTGATCTTTAATTTAGGTTTTCCACCACTTTCAAACACTCAATAGGGAGGTAAAGGAGCCTTGCTATTCACAAAGGTATTAATCCACATTTACCCTGGAGCTCCAAACTCATACTTCAGATCTTACTGCTAAAATGAATTATGAAACTGTGGGTCAGGATAGCAACCATTTGTGGCACACTCTTATTAGTAAGAGAGGCTGAGTTGTTTATTAAAGAAACTGAGCCTGAGAAAAGAGGCTGAGTTGGTTATTATTCTTAATAAAACTGCACTTGGTGATAGCAGTCTGTTCCCATCCTTGTTAAAAATGGCCTATGGACTTCCCACAAGAGTTTGTAATGATGTATGTAACTTGCTGACAGTGATGACTTATTTATCCAGTTCTTTCCCTGATCATTCTTTTCTTCTATCTGAAGAAGATATGGGGGCCTGGACCAGTTGCATTTCCTTTTATATAAGCCAAATAATAATCATATAAATTTTGATTGGTTCCTATTGTGATATATACTTTTTATTTCTTACTCCTAAGTGATTATAAGTCATACTCCTAGGTTTATGTAGCACTAAAATTCACACATTGTAAGATTCTTGAAGGCTTATAACACCCACAACCCCCCAGCCTTTATCATCCTTACTGGATCTCACATTAAGCTCACCTGCAGAGATTTCACATTGTGGACTTCGGTTTTCTTGCAGATCTGAATGGATGATTGATAATATACATCCCATATAATAAAAGCCTAATATGCAAATTGACCAAATGGTGGAATGACCTGTCACTATGACATGCACTGACAACCAGGGGGAAGACGCTAAATGCAGGAGTTGCCCCCAGCCTGCAGGCCCCACATCAGCCAAAGCAGGTGCCTGCAGGAGTCCCCCCCTCAACTGCCTTGTTGGATACCCCACAGAGGAAGGCGACTGGTGGCAGTGACAAGGGGTGGGGCCGGCAAGTGGGCAGTGCCAGGTGGCAGTAGGGGCCCCCTGATCACCCTGCTGGTCACCCTACAAATCAGCCCTGATTGCTGGCCAGGCCTAGGGACTCTATCTGTGGACAAATTTTGTGCACCAGGCCTCTAGTATAATATACTTTTATATTTGCAATGATCCAAATTTACAAAATTTGTCTAGTTCAATTTTATTTTATTTTTTAATATCAGGACAATAATCTTCTTGTATACTTCCATTTTTTTTTTTTTTTACTTAATTTCCATTTGATGGTTGAAATGCCTGATTTTTTCTGTATTCTGTCACTAAATTACCAGGGTATGGTCAGAAAAAAAAATTCATAGGAAAAAATTTTAAGAGTCTGCTAATTTCAGAACAAATTTTGGTGGCATAATAGTGGCACTGTGAGCTTTTCTGTGTTATATATATGATTTTTTTCTAGCACTGATAAAAAGAGTCTGCCTGTGCTGTCCATAGCTAATAAATGCCAGTCAAGACAAAGAGATAAAAAATAGGCTAATCTTATAGAAAGGAACACTGGTCCTTGCCAACAAAGCTCAGATTTGGGGATAGAATTTAGGGGTGTCTCTAAACTCCTTGCTTTTATTTTCCTGCCTCATCTTATATAGAAAGTCTGTGAATACTTAAAGAATCCTCAAAACTTATGTCAGTAGAGTTTGACTAGAAGGGATTCTTAAAATAATGAGAATTGGAGAACTGTGGAATTTGACTTTGAATATCTTTGAGATTCGTATAAACTATATCAAACAATTCCTCTCTACCTTTAGAGTGAAAAATTTGCATCAACAGTGTGAGGCAGGTTTATGGTAGAATTTTCCTGATAAGGTTACTTTTCCCCTTATATTACCTTGTCTATAACTCAATTTAGGTCTAAATTATTTGACCTCCTTGGAACACACTACTGCTGCAGAGTTGTGTTTGGGGTATCTATATGGAGGGATATGTCAAGGTAATTGTAGAGAGGACGATCCATTGCCAGAAGCCAATTTAGCAATTTCCAGACAGATTCATGGTTTGTGAATCACTTAGGACCTTGCAATAGGTTCATTGACAGCCATCTGTTATGTCTGTCATGGAGCAGTATGGTTCAGTGTTCAATATTTTCATCCTTAATATATCTCTAGACTTGAAGAAAGATGTTATTTAAATTGGGTTGAGCGAGAGGCATTTCAATAGTAATTGCAACCATATCATTTTATCAATATTACTAATATAAAGTGTCATTTACCAGACTTTTATTGATATTAAAATTAAAATTTATTTGTATTGTACCCATATTAGGACTAGTTCCTAACTAAATCTGATACCTATTAGCTACAACTGATAGTTTATCTGCTGAATTATTTGATTGTAAGAAACAGAAAACTACTATAGTTAACTTAGTATAAAATACTGTATTAGTAATATGGTGATAATTCTTTAAATAATAAAATGAAAATTAAATAATTAATACTAAAAAAAAAAGCAACATAAAACAATATAGTCCTTTGGAATAGTTGATTGATTCAGATTTGTCAGGCAACCCTCTCCCCACTAAGGAGTGGGTGAATTTGTTGACCTTGCCTTCAAGATCACATGCAATTTGATAGAAGTAGTTTCCCAAATGAAAACAAAGTGCTTTTATTAAGAGAGAGAGAGAGAGAGAGAGAGAGAGAGAGAGAGAGAGAGAGAGAGAGAGAAATCACAAATGTCCACATCCTAAAACTGTAATTTTTGGTTAACTTTTGTGCAGAGGGTTTGACATTAATCTCATTAGCAGAACATTCATTCACTCACGCATCCATTCACTCTTTCATTTATTTGAGAATCATGTGAATGCCTATTTTTGCCAGTTCCTCTAATATGTGAACTGTGAAAAAGAGAAATGTATAGTTTCACTGTCATAGGAATATACACTGGGTGGCCAGATATTATGACCACCTGATGTTTATAGGAAAATTAGCTATACACTGCTTCATACTGGATATGGAAGCCGAAGGCCTGTTTGAACACCTTTGCTGTCTGCAGTTACCAAGATAAAACATCTCCAATTCACCCAGGAACAAAGGATTGGACAGTCGAGCATTGGAAAAAAAGTCATGTGGTCCAATGAATTATGTCTCCAGTTGCATCATGCAGATGGCAGAGTGAGAATTTCTGGGAAACAGCATGAAAGTATGCACCCCACATGCATGAGTATAACTCTTTAAGCTGGTGAGTGTAGTGTTATGGTTTGGGGCATGTTTTCTTGGCATGGTTTGGGCACTTTAACTCATGTGGAACAAATTATGAATAGCACAACATACCTAAGTATCATTGTTCATCAGGTTCATCCTATCATGTTGATGGTGTATCCCAATGGAGATGGCTCCTTCCAACAAAACAATGCGCCATGCCATGGTGCTCATATTATGGAGGAGTGGTTTCAAGAACATGAGGGAGACTTTACCTTGCTTAGGTGGCCTCCACAATCACCAGATCTCAATCCTATTGAGCATTTGAGGGACAAAGTTAAAAAGAGTTATCAGCTGGTTCCACAACCATCAAATCTCACAGAACTGGACAGTGCGATTCATCAGGCATGGTGTCAGATTCCTCACATCACCTTTCAACATCTCATGGAGTCAATACCAAGGAGAATCACCGCAGTATGGAAGGCAAAAGGTGGCCCAACAAAGTACTGATGGAATGGTCATAATAATCTGGCCACCCGGTGTAGTTTCTCTGTATATAAACAGTATCAAAAAAACTTTATTAGGTGGAATAATTAAAAATATTTCAAATAATACCTTTATTGTCAGTTAATTCTAATTGGTAAGTATTGGTTATCACTAAAGTTTTGGGATAAAATAATAATTTAAATTAAAATGATTTGAAGGAAAATTAACCTGGTGCTGGCCTGACAAATATACTTGACTTAGGTGTAGAGTAACAAAGGAAATGAGGAGGCCAATTGATTATCAGAAACTTATCAACTGCTTTATCCAGAAAAAATATCAAAATAAAAATAATAAGATATTAATATTGATTCATTAGTAGCTTAAGTGATTTATATACATAAATTTACTCTTCGCCACATATTTTCTTTACAATTTTATGAGGGAGGTAAAAATATTTACCTTAAATTGCATATCTATAGTAGAAAGTATAGGAGACAGGTTCAATATAGGTTAACTTATCAGGACTTTGACTTTTTAACTACTTAACTTATGAAAAGTGTAAAGAATTAAAATACTACATTATGCAGAAAGCAGAGTTCTTAGTCATATTTTTTACTTGGATTTATTGTTGAAGATAATAGATTTCCTTTCTCAATAGGAAATAATCTTATTTTAGTACCTTTGTAGGACAAATATTAACATGCATTTTATCAATCAATGGTAAAATATATTTATGCAAATTAACTTTATTTTTAACAGCTAATCGAAATTACTTCTGATGTAGAATTGGATAGAGCAGCTCAGATTTTTGTCACAGTTACAGACTCATTCTGAAACATGTGTCCTTGAAGTTTGAATTTCCTTTCTAAAATACCTTTTTTTTTTAATTTAAAAAAATTGACGTCTAAAGAATAGGATTCTCTGCACTGGTCCTTTTTGCATTTAAAATACCTCATTTAAAATACTTTGATTGATCTGTTTTCCTTTTTTGGAAGGTTATTTTAAAGTTTATTTTTCACCTTTCCTATTTCCATTTCCCTCAAGTCACACTCATTTTTAAACATGGCTGTCAAGGATCTATTAAGCCATATTTCCACTTTTATAAAAATCAAGCCCTTGTGTTTCCCTGAATGAAGTTGATCTTCTTTTTTGAAATTTATTTTCTACTATGACATCTAGAGAAGAAAAATAGAATGAGTATATGAGACATATTTATAGGACAATGTTTTTATATATACATAGATGAATATTGTAAATGTAATTACTCCTTATCAGCTCACAACGCTGCAATGTAAGGGTAATATTCTAGTTATCCTATCTCCCCTTGACAACAGTGATAGAAAAATAAATTATGGACGCAATAGCAAGACTGACAAAACAAAATGCAAAACAACAGCTTTGCAACCTTGATTGATATCATCAATCTTTCTAAAAAATATAAATACTGTTTGGTTGCTTGAACAATCCTTTTCTCTACAAGATTTAATAAACATAGTCAATTAATTTTGTCTATTCCATTGCAAGGTGAAAAAATAATCCTCAAATAAGTTGTGAGTTTCACATTTTTAGTATTTGTTAATCTATAAGTTTGAGAATTTACCTTATAGAGAATTTATCTTGTGGAGGCCATATATAATAGAAAAGTAATAGTACCTTTGAATAAATATGAGAAGAAACTTTTTGGAAAAGAATTACTTAATAAACTGAAAAAATGGCACAGTATAGAAAAAGGTTGAGCTATAGCATTGGAGAATGAAATGATCTTATCTATTGCTTATTTGATATTTGATATTTAATGATTGTACCTTTACAGTTCTCCAAGGCGTTGTTTGGAATGTATTTGTAAACATATGGTACTGTTTCATTGAATTCACACATTGAAATTTCACAAAAACTTCCAACCACTAGAAACTTGATGTTAGTGAGAACTAAACATGTTTTTATAAATTAATGGTGCATACAGTCAAGGATCTCAAACCATTATGTTGACAGAAACTAAGCCATTTTAAATACCCTTCTGTCTAAATGGGAGCAAATGCATGGGACTACAATTTAAGGATGTAAGACTGCATAAACCAGCAAGTCACAAGTGGAGGATAAATAACCTATGCTGAGGCCAAAAAAAAACCTAGATCCTCCAACTCATATTTTTCCCTGAAATTGAAACTTTTAATATTTTTTTTCATTTTCAGGCTACTTCCCTCAGTAAAAGCATATATTTAATTTTGCAAATAACTTATTTTTATGGAAGAAAACATTTTAATATTGTCCCACATTTTTATGTTATTCCTGAATAAGTTAGAGTGCTGACAAAGTAAAATGTGTCAAAGGGAAGATAATCATTGTGGTGAAGGGTTAGCCAATTATCATGTATAGAGAACACACAAAGGAACAAAAGGTATTTAGTTTGTAGAAGAAAAGTGTGTATTATAGGTTATACATAAAGATTGGCCTTGGTAATATGGGGAACATTTATGCAGTATAGTTTCATAAGATATGCATAGTTGAATTATGTACAAGTTAAAGAGTGATTATTTCAGTTGAATATAAAAAATATAGCTAAACACACTGTATTGTTTTTGTGCCTCCCACTCATTTATTATTCATTCATTAACTAATATTTATTCTGTGCTGGTTATGAAAATCAATAAAACATGGAATCTACTCTTATGAAATTTATAGTACATCCAGAGGAAAGGCACAATATTTTATGTGTAGTATGGTGTGATTACTGCTGTAATAGACACGGATATCAAATTTTCCTTTGGACCTTTGTGGGCAACAAATACCTTGACTCATATAATCTTTCCACCACCAAAGCTTTATATTAAAGGATATTCATTATTTAAATGCAGTACTTGAATTCACCCATCAAAGAAGACCAATTATCTTAAAGTATATATGAACTATATCCCAGGACATGTTCAAGACATAGCTCCATCTGAGATGTAGCTAAAGGCATTTCAATATTAGGGGGAAGAAATTTGAAATAAATGAAAAAACACTAATAACTCCCATTGCTTTAGATTTTGGTTGGTCAGTGTCTAAAATAGTAAAATGGAAATTCATTCTTCACTTTCTTACCATTTAATTCTTAACATATATAGCTCTCTATAGAGAGCTAAGGAGATAATCTACCCATAAGACATATCCATATACCATCAGAATCATGTAACAATTTGAATATCAAGTGGGTAACATAAGAGTAATTGAATATTGATTAAGTTCAATGCTCATGTCTTCTTAATATCAAAAACATTTTCTCCAAATAATGTAATTCCTATATAAAAATAGAATTGGCAACCAAAGCAGCCAAATATTCCCCTAACATTGATTATGTTTGTAAAAGCCACTTTATGAAATATGTTCTTCTTAAAATTCAGAATCCTAAACAGGGAAAGGTTAGAATAATGAGGCCATTAAAATGACTTATGCTGACAGTGATCAATTAAGATGTATTACAGCAATATAGATCTTCAGGGAGCCTGCTTCATTGGGAACCCTACTTGTAGGACACAGCTTTTCATCTTAAATAAATGTCTTGTTTGTGTTTATGGATGTTGTTTTGTAGGTTTAGATGATGCACTAAATTCCATGTTGAGGAGAAAAGGTGAGAGAGAGAGAGAGAGAGAGAGAGAGAGAGAGAGAGAGAGAGAGAGAGGAAAGAGGGTATCCCAAAATGTCAACTGCTCATTGCAGGAAAATTCCACTTATTTATAATATATTTATGTTCAAAAAGTAGTTTTATGTTGGATGTTTACAAAAAGAAAGCATTTAGAGAAAATATAGAGGCTCGGGGAGTGATATGATATAAAGAGTTTGGGGTAAATTAGAACTAGAAGGAAAATAATTAGAGAAAGTACTTTATTTTATAAGAATTTTTCAGTTTAGATGGCATTTTAACAGAATAATATATTTATAGATGAGAAAATAACGGTCAGAGAAGTGAATAATCTGCCTAAAGATACATTGTTAGAAATCGTCACACTGGAACTAAAGTCCAAGCTTTTTAGTTCCAAATGTTTTGTTCTTCATTACCCTACATTGATGGGAATTTCATCTTGAAAATTATATATATGTAAAGCCAGCAAACTGTAGTTAGAGAAATGACTCTATATGACAACATCTACTGCACTTAGAGCACCACATGAGATATTATGAATACATTTTGCTTATTATAAATAAAAATGTCATCTTCTGAGGACAATGTGAGCTTAGAGGAGAAAGTGGGGAAATAATAATGTCCTCTGATTTGGAGGGGGATTTTCAAATTATAAAAATATATGGAAGTCAGAAAGAAATTGTGCATAATCCAGTGTGGCTTTATTTTTCATTTTCTACTCTATGCATTTTTACTTGGTTGAGATCATGTCATAGTAACATATTATAACCTTATTTATGCATACTATTGTCATAATTATTTTTCTATAGCTACAATTTTTTTGTTAAGTAATATTTTATTATACACATAACAATGCATTGTACTAGATAAACATAATTTCACTTTAATACTTTTTAAATGTTATGCATTTAGGTTGTTTTCAATTTGTCATTCTTACTTTGATGAGATTTTTCTTTCAATAGTAGAACAGCATTCTCTATATTGTATTTTTATACTACGTAAGTATATTGTGAGTTATCTAACATAATATATATGGTTTATATTATATATTACTAAAGGCCCAGTGCACAGATTTGTGCACCTTGAAAGGAAATGTGGGCTGCAAGGCTGAGGTGGGCACAGGAGTGGGTCTCCGCCCATCCTCCACACCCCTTCCCGGCCCCTCCCACTGTGGCCTCCGCATCCCTGCTCCCTGCTGCTGCTCCCATGTGCTGAAGGTGAGGAGCGATTGGGGCCGGTGCCAGCAGCAGGTGTAAGCAGTGGCTGCCATCCTGGGACTGGCAGTCTACTTGCACCTGCTGACAGTGCCAGGCGATTGGGACATGTGCTGGGCACCAGCAGCGGGTGCAAGGGGGGCTGGTGCTGGCAGTAGGTGGGAGTGCTGGGTGGGACCGTGGCACACAGGAGCAAAGAATTTTCAGTAACCACCAGAGGCTCACCCCGATGACAGCGACTGGCACCCCACCTTGGTCTGCCAGCCCCCACTCACTTGCTCCACCATCCTGCCATGGCTGTCACCTGCAATGGTCCGCACACACCCCTGATCAGTGCACATCATAGGGACTGGTTGATTGGCTGTTCAGTTGTTCTGCTGTTCAGTCTATTTGCATATTAGCCTTTTGTTATATAGGATATTATTATATAATATGTTTTTATGTAATATATAATATATTATATACATGATGTGTTTAAATAGAAATGATTAAAGCTACTAGAAACTCTAAAACAAGATATCTCAACAGATAGTTGAAAGATAGCAAAAAAAGAGACAGAGAAAGAGAAGGAAAAAGGAGATTCATAATGTTAGTATAAGCAAGAAGCCATGATCAGTGACTGTGTCCACACAAGCATATATACATAAAGTTTATAGTCCCTTTATTCATGATTGTCAAAACTTAAGAAAATCAGATTTGCCCTTCAACAGAAGAATAAACTGGTTCACCTATACAATGGAATATGATACAATGATAAAAGAAATGCTATCAGACCTCAAAAAGACATGGAAGAACATCACATACATATTTCTAAGAAAAAGAAGTCATTCTGAAAAAAACAGGAACCTTGAGGGGTGCAGAATATGGGGCAGAGGGGAAGGGCCCTGAGCCACCATGTCTCCTACATCTACCGGAGCGTGCCTTAAGGAAGCTGCGGAACTGGGGGATTGTGCAAACAGCAGTGAGGACTCCCTGAGGGTTTTTAGCAGGGGCTGACTGGTCTGAGCTGGATGAGAAAGACCTCCCTGAGAGCCTTGAAAGGGAAGTGCCTGAGGGAAGTAGGTGATCCTGGTCATAGGTCATTTACTAAAAGGCCCCATGTGTCTAGACATTTGGGGGCTTATTTTCACTGTTAAAATAAATTTTGATATAATGTATAGTGAAGAAATGATGATTTCATATTCTAGGGTATCTAAAAAGCCATTAAGTGGGTGGATGGAGGTAGAAGAGGGCATAGAGGGAATAAATGGTAATGAAAATAATAACAAAAAATTAGAAATAAACATTGAAATGGGGGAGGGCAGGGAAGAAGGCATTCTAAAATAATATGTACAGAAACCAGAGGGAATGTATTTTCTTACAAGGGGGCACGAGGGGCATTGTATGTAAGGTAAGAGTAGAAATGTTAAGAATGGGTGAATTTTTAGTAACATCTATAATAATAAAAGCATAATATGCTAATTAGACCAGACATCCAAATGACCTTCTGAACAAAGCAGGAGCTATGAGGACTGAGCCCCTTGCATCAGGCCTCTAGTATTTAATATTTAGAGATTCTAGCAAGAGGCCATTTAAGTTATCTTTAGATATTTGATCAGTAGGGGAGTCTTAGGAGACCTAATGTATTAGGGTCCAGAAAGGAGAAAGAAATCACACCAGTTATTTGAGAGGGAGGATTAATAGAAATAACTTTAATTAGGTATACAAGTGCCAACTATTAAAAAAGTAAAAGAAGAATTCCAAGGTGTAAGAGAGGTGGCAATTGCTGGAAGCTGCTGCCATCCCTACAGTTGAGAGCACAAAAGAACAAGGGAGGAGAGGTCCTGTGAACCTAAAGCTGAGCCTTCAGAGAACAGGCCTCTGCTTCTCTGCTGCTCAGGTCCCTGAGCTCAAGGGAGCGGTCTCATGGCCATGACCTAGCTGAGAGGGTCATCACCGGGACAAAGCTTTGCTTGGGTGCTACTGACAGGGACCAAAGGTGGACAGGTCCTTCAGCAAAACAAGCAAGGAGTAGTCTTCTCTTCCTCTTCCAACTTGCAGCCTTAGTGTCTTCTATTTTATATATATATATATATATATATATATATATATATATATATTTAATTGATTTTTTACAGAGAGGAAGAGAGAGGGATAGAGTTAGAAACATTGATCAGCTGTCTCTTGCACACCCCCTACTGGAGATGTTCCCGCAACCAAGGTACATGCCCTTGACTGGAATCGAACCTGGGACCCTTGAGTCTGCAGGCCGATGCTCTATCCACTGAGCCAAACTGGTTTCGGCAGTGCCCTCTATTGATGATGGCATCTGTCAAGGAAAAGACAGCAAAGCAGAAATCTGAGTCTCAGGCCCAGAATCTCAGAATACAGAGTGTGGTTTCGGAGCTGAAAATATCTGAATAACTGATATACATCATTGTTCTGACTCCGATTAAATAAATGGATCATTTTAGGCAATCATCTATTTAGGATAAGCTACTTGGAGTCAAAATCCTTTCTTTTCCTTTCTTCTTGGATTGTGGAAATTAATTCCAATGAGTTCTGACAAAATTCCAATTACTATCTTCCTATGCTTTTAAAAAAAGAGAATTAAACTGAAAATCAGGATATTACATGGGTCAGAAGTCCTACTCTGCTTCCAGACTATCTATTAGGACTCTGAGTAAGCTGTTTACATCATTTAGACTCAGTGTAGTCTCTAATTAAATGAAACTCTGTTGTTGTTGTTTTTAATCTTATTAAGTTCTTGTGAAGACCAAAATGAGATAACACCACAAAAGCACAATATATGTCACCAAATCATTGGTTTCCTTTCTAAGTCCAGACAGTCTCTAAGCATGACAGGGTGAGTTTTTGGAATATCTCAAATCTATTTTTTTATTCTTATTATAACCAACTTAGTTAAACTTTTCCAAGTGGACTTTAATATCTAGATTTAATCCTTTTCTCCCCAATGTGTTTTTTTTTAAACCTTGACGAATTTTATGGATTAATATTAAAATTGTATTGCTTAAAATGTATCAATTTCTTACTTCCCTATTGTCCAGTTTACCCTGCCCACACTAATTAAGCATCATCTTATTACATTTTCACACATCTTCACCCTCACCTGTATCTGCTAAAAGCTTTCTCCATAACATATTTTTAAATAATTGGACATGGCCATAATTTTTTTTGAGCTTCTACAACATAGTCATTTATTCTGTGTGAACACACTGTGCATGGAGGCTTGCATGGCAATCTCTTTATTCAGTAGCGTATTAGCTGTTTATCTGCTTATAACATTATTATTTTGATATTTTAAGCCTTTGAGAGTAGAGGTCATTTTTATATCAGTGCCTCTTATAGTGCCTGCAGGTCATAAGCACATAATAAGTACTTGTTGCATAACACATTTGCAAAAGATTTGGCAGAACTGTATGTTCAATTTGATTTAAGAGGTGAGGAAACAAAGAAACTAAAGATGACTTACTCATCATTGTGACCCTAGGAATGATGAGACTTTTATGTAATATAGAAATTTGGAATGAATGATGGATTAGAGGAAGGTTATGAACTCCACTCATCAGCATGCTCAGGTTTGGATGTTAGGAGAATGCTTAATTAAATTAGGGGACTTTGATAAATTTGGCCAAAGGAGAATAAACAATAGTACGGTTACAGATTTGTAACTCAAAGGTTGAAATTGAAAACAAATAAGTGGCTGATTTTTTCTGGTATATCATTAGATATCCTGTCAGGGATATTTAAAGGTGTGCTAAGTTAAGAAGCGTGGAATGCAGTAGGGATGCCGTGCAGTGTATCTGAAAGAAGGCTGGAAAGAAACAGGTGGGATCACATAATGAGGGACTTGGTAAATTATTTTATGAAGCCAAAACTTTAAGCATGGTGTGAAGCCACTTGTAGCGGTAAACAATTTATGGAATAAATTTAGCTCAAAGAGGATGTAAATATGGCATTATTTTCTCTTATGACTACTTCTAACTAAATAATTTCCTTTCCTTAAAAAAACCCCAAAACATTATGTGCACATATACCACTTTTCAGTGCCTTCTCCCATTCCCAATTTTTAAAAACTGCTTTACTGAGTTTATCTCAATTTAAACATATGAACAGATTTTACTTGTGCATTTAATACATTTTGCCACATTTATATACCTATGACACCACCATCACAATCAAGGCAATAAACACATCTGTCACTCCTTAAAGTTTCTTCATACTCTTTGTAATCATTTCATCTTCACACATATATTATCAGTACTCAGCTGAAGACTTTGAGAGGATTCTGCTCAGCTCTTTCTTCTCCAGTCCTCTGCCTTGAGAAATCTGGATGTCTAACAACCTAGGACCCCAGGTCTGTGTCTCATGTTAGGGGGTTTTCCCATGGTTGTTCTCCCTAAACTATGAGAAAGGCACTCTGGACTACAAAGTGGTGGCAGTTGCACTGCTCATCTTGTTTGTTTTCTCCTCCATCAAGAATGACTGTCTTGTGTTATCTAAAAAACTGTTGTTTCATATACTTCTTTGTTTCTACTTTTTATTGTTTTAGTTAGAAGTATAAATTATGATGTTTCATCATCTTGGCTGAAAGTTGATGTTTTATTTTAGTTATAAAAGTCTCATCTCAGAACTATAACTTATATTAAGATATTGAAATACAGTTCCAGTCTACTTCTATGCATCTTGCTTCTTTCTAGATGAGGTCTAGTTTGTGGCTCAGGGACCTGCTGAAGGACAGACAGATTTTATTTATTTTTTGTCTGGCTCTTTCAGTACTCCCAGCCCCTTAACCTGTTGACTCTTCTGAGGAGGGAGCAGGGGATGAGAATTAGAGGAGAAGGAGAAAACGTTATATGATTTGTACTACATGGTTTTATCTCTTAATATTTTATGTCTTCAGTATTTGCAGATTCTTCCATTGATTATATTTTTAGATTATTTGAAGGTCCAACCAAAACCACCAGATGAGTTTTCACACAATGGGAAATGTACTTCTTCCTCCCTTCCTTCCTTCCTTCCTTCCTTCCTTCCTTCCTTCCTTCCTTCCTTCCTTCCTTCCTTCCTTCCTTCCTTTCTTTCTTTCTTCCTTTCTTCCTTTCTTTTTTTTGGGGGGGGGTTGTACTTCTGATAGGACTTATGCAAATGCTTCCTCTTCTAGGTGCTACTTGGACATTTCACCGCATTCATACCCTGAGGTCCGTCCATTTACCTCACCACCCTCCCGAATAAAGTGGGTTCTCTTTGCCATCTTAATACTCTCTTCCTTTGCCCTGGCCTCTCAAGAGCTGCTTTAAGGAGCATCTGACCTTCAGAATTACTAACTGAAATGCAGGCACCAATTTTCAAATTATGTACTAGTATACTCCCTCCAATGCAGAAGGAGACATGTTTCAAGCTCTCCACAAAAGTCTTCAGCCTGATGATGTGCTTATAAGTATCAAGAGTTTAGTAAATCTTTAGGAGCAAAGTAAAATCCCAGTTCCCCATTTTGGCAAGCAACTCAGTCTCCTAAGTGTTTTTATTCCCTTTGCATCCCCTAACTTGTCTAAAGAAGGCTAATGTTTCTTCTCCCTTACTTTTCACTTGGGAAAGATAAAATTAATACGTATTAAAAATATATTACTTCTCTTCCAATGGCTCAAATACTGCTCTAACAAATAGTTAGGTATTATGTTTATGTTACTGCCTTTGCCATGTTTTAGCAAGGCCTGCATTAAAATGTATTCAGAACTTTTAAAGAATTTAATTTATGTATTTATTTCTAGCCAGATACAAGACAATGATTTTTTCTTCATCCAAAATCCTGTTGATATAGGGTCAAATTTTCCTGTTAGAATAACCTCTATGGCTGTAATAGTTTAGAGGACCAATAGGACATTTACATTACTATGGATACATAATATCAGATGTCAACCTAAAATTCCTCCTAAAATACATGGAGAACATCCTAACTTTGAATTCACTAAAAGCCTCAGAGATCCTGCAAATAGGATCTAAAATCCTGGGGAACTGTCAGGTAAAGGCTCCAAGTGGTAGAGGTCATTATAACTAGGCATTGCCTTTAATTGTGTCTTAGCCTCGGACATTTTTTTTTCTACTTGTCTTGGCTTTCTTGGGAGCAATAACCCATGTTCCCTGGCCTCAGATATACCTGATCTAATGCTCACCTCTTGGGAGACAGTATGGACAGTTTCTAGAAGAGTTATTGCTGGTCTATAAAGGAGGATTTCCTAAATCCAGAAGATCCCTATCTTGATCCTTCAAAGGATCTTAAATTCTCTTCTTAGTATATATTTTTTCATACTTCAGGGGAACAGATGATCTGGACCTGTCTTGAGCAGTTGTTGGGACCTGCTATGTTTATCCTCATTGTTAAGTGCTATGTTTGTAGAACTTGCTTTTAAAAAGAGATAATTTGCCCAACTGGTGTGGCTCAGTGGTTGAGTGTCAACCTGTGAACCAGGAGGTCATGGTTTCATTCCCAGTCAGGGCACATGTCCAGGTTTCAGGCTTGATCCCCAGTAGGGGGCATGCAGGAGGCAACCAATCAATGATTCTTTCTCATCATTTTTGTTTCTCTCCCTCTCTCCCTCTTCCTTTCTCAGTGAAATCAATAAAAATATAATTTTATAAAAGAATAAAAGAAAACAAGAGACACATTTGAATAAATCAAATTGCTGTTCCAAGCTATTTTCCCAGAACTATCTTTGTTTAACAAGAGTATCTGTCAATTTCTAGCTCTTTACCCTGCCTTATTCTTCTTTATTTTATCAGACATTATTTTATATACCTATTTTACATATATTTATTGCTTATTTATCCATGTGAATGTGAAATTTAATAGAAAAGAGACCTGATATATTTTGTTATTACTTTGTCTCCAATACTTAAAATAATCCCTGACAAATAATAGGTATTCAACAAATATGTTGAATGAAAGACTGAATTTTTATTTATTATACATTCTTTATCAAAACATTATTTTTCATTATTTCCTCATAAATATTTGATGCTGAGGATTTTTCTTCATAGGATTATCTAACTCTTTTATACAAGGAATAGTTGCAGTAATTGTCATGCCTTTATTGTTAGACTTGAGGTCCAAACAACTAAGCTTGTGCTTGGGAAAGAAATGGTTCAGTATAGGGACCAGACACTGGGAAACACATTAAGAGTCTAATTAACTGAGTCAATGCACATGAACCAAGAAGGGTCTTTTTTACTAGAGTGCAGACATGTGAATCAGCAATCAATTTGGCTTGAGTATGAGTCTCTTTTGTACTAATCCAAAGCTTCGTACATTTCTTTTAAGTCATGTCTGGATTGTTCATTAACTCTAGACAGATCTAATCCTGAAGTAAGGTAAAGTGGCACCACCTTGGGGAAAGGCAAATGAACTAGGAAGAAGCAAAAAGGACACATTGGATTCCTATGTAGCTGGGGAAATAGGAATCTAAACAACCAGTCTATTTACCAAGATATTCAAAATTGATGGTTACCTGAGAGGTTACAGGACTTGCTTTACTAAAGTTAACATTAACCTAAGCCAAAATTATCAATTGGTAAACACTTCTTAAACATAATACAATGAATGGTCATATATATGACCAAAGATTATGAAAATATTTGATTACAGAAGTTTCAGGAATAATTTCTTTTTGGCATTTAGCATTTACCAACCATTGAGCAACAAATACTTTTTAGTAGCAATGTCATTGAAATCTAATGTCCATTAAATGTCAGTTTGAATCTGATGCTCCCCTAATTAAAGTCTTACTCCATTCTCAGTAAATACTAAGTAAAGGAATGATGAAGTAAAACTCCCAATTACCAATGTTTGAATATAAATACCAACTATGGTAGGACACATATCCAATTATTTCATGCAGTATGATCAATAAAACAGAATTCCAGTGCCCAAGAACCAAGAGGGGCTCTTTCTTGTCTAGTCTGGAGTACATGGTCAAAGGGTGTACCAGAAGAGGGTGCTAGTCTAACTGTTGGTGTATTTATGAACTCATGGCTGCAGACTATTAACTCTGATGAAAGCCCATGACTGTGGACTTATTCACTATGAGTTCCTTTGCTTTTAAATCTAGACAAGATTTTCTCTAAGATGCTTTTCAACGTTATATTCTTGCACCTTCAAAACGTGTTCCTTGGTGTCTTCTGTATTCCGTTGAGTGCCATCAAGGTCCAGTGTGGGAACTGAGGAGAGGTTTCTGATCAAGCAGGAGCTTCCACCAGAGCACCTCTACTTTTACCCCTTTTAACATTAGAGTTCGTTTATTTTCACTTGAAGAAATTGTCTTGTGCATAAAAGCAAAACAATTGGTGGACAAAGCTGATACAATGGGATGAGTAACATACCAATGAATGTCCAGGAAAAGGACTGCTTTTGGTTAATTATTGATTTACCTTTCAATTTGATTTCAATGATCACTAATCACATTTAAATGTAGTTAGCTGTATTATCTCTATTACTCAGTTCACTTTAAATATGGTTTGTTGTATCACTCTATTTCCAGTGCATAAGACCAGGACAGGAATTCATGTTATGAGAAAAAGCATTTAATAAACAGCTTCCACGAAAACAGCAATTTTCTGAGAAAAGGAATATTGATGTATCTGGGCATGCTACCAAGAGGGATAATTAATATATCTCTGGAATTAGCTATGCATGATAGATCCTGATGACTGTCAACAAAATGTAACCGAAGTCACTCCTAGGAATACATTATATGTGTTTAAAATACATTATGGAGACTAATTAATTTAGTGGGGAAGCTTGCTTCTTCACACTGACACAATACATTTAACTATGACAATGAGAATGCAAGGAAAATGGTATTTGAAGAAGAGAGTTAATGGGGTGAGGGAAATTTAGAATAATCAAAACCTGAACCCAAGTAAGGCAAAGCTTTTGAATGTTATATTTTAGCAACTATTTGAAATAACACCTTTTAATACAGAGCCATTTAACTTTGTATTAATTATTAATTTCACATTCTGTACCTTTGAGAGATGGATCATAATGTGACATTCATAATTGGAGAATTACAAAGAAATGACTATTCTGGTAGAAAATGGGAATTTATTGTAAAAGGGACATTGAAACGTCATTGAGTTAGAAGCCAAAAGATTGGGTTTTTTTGCTAAGCTTTACCAAATACTACTGACCATGGATAATTAGCATTCTGTGTAGGTCACAGTTTTTCTATAATTTGGAGAAATTGAATTAGTGGCTTCTAAAGTTATTCCTGACTGTATCATTGTGTTAGTTAAAATGAAATAGAAAGCTTGGATTCACAGCACCTGTGATATTCCAAGGGGTTTATTTATAGTGGAACCAAATTGAGATAGAAAGAAATTAGATTTATAGCAATCTGTGTGCAAGGACAAAACAAGTTAAAAGCTAGGTAAATAGAGTTATTGTCAAAGGTTATTAATTAAAATATCTCTGAAAAAAACACATCTGGAATTCATGAGGAAAATAGATCCTGACTGTCCTGAAATGATTTTTCTTGAGAGTGGTCTTTTGCCCCTCATTGTTGATTTATTACTTTAATAACTGGGTGTTAAATTCCACAAAATTGGATTTGTTTTTAAAAGTTATCTGAAAGTCCCACTGCTTTAAAATATCTCCTTTCTTAAATCACCGCTATGCACAATAGTTCACCCTTTGAGACATAGATCACTGAGTTCTTAACTGCAAAAAACAGAAGTCACTCACTGGTTTTAGCATGAAGACATTTGTTTGTAAACCTATGAGGTAGCACAAGAAAGCTTGTATGGGCCAAGTGCCAAGCTGAAATGCTAAATAAATACGAAGGGATGCCAAGGGAATGTTGTAGCAATATACCATTTCTACACTGGGATTTATGGCCGATCATGCACCTAGTTCTAGGAAAGCCACCTAAGAAAAAATAAGTGCCTCTGCTTCCCCATTTCTCAGCTGGTCATGTGTGAGTATCCTTGAAGGCTGAGTTACTTAAGTGTGAGGTGTACAATCTTTCTATTTATCATGCTCTTTATCCAGCTGCCAGTTAGATGAGGACAATGGAACTTTGATGCCAATATATGATAGAGCTTCAAGATGAAAGCAGCTTGGATTCTTCAGTCTCTTGTAGTCTCTATAATAATAAAAGTGTAATATACTAATTAGATCAGACAAACTTCTGGACAAAGCTGGGGCTGTGAGGGAAGCCTGGGTCCTGAGTGCCAGAGGGAAGCCAATGCCAGCAGCCAGGGGTAGGAAGGCCTACTTATGCATCAGGCCTCTTGTATCACCTAATATTAATTTCTGATTGACAAAGAACTTTGGTATCTGGCCATACACGATCAGATCTTTATTGTGTTAATTCATTTATTTAATCTATAATTATATGAGTTATCTGTTTAAAAAGGTAGTACAAGTTACTATAATTAATACATAGGGAGAAAATGACAATTTGTAAATATGTAAGTAACACAGGAAAATAGTTTGAATAGCTTCTAGTCATCTTTTCTGTCACTGGTAACAATACTGTGCTTGGTATTCACAGATGGCTTCTTTCCTACAGTGTCATTTTTGTGCCTGTGCTCTGAGTCAGCACCTGATCTTTACTTGATAGGTACTTTACCTAGGGAGGTTTCCTAAACCCTTATTTTGAGGGTCTGAACCCATGGTTCTTGCTTGTTTGGGGTTGCTGTTATCTTTATCCCTGATCATAGAAGAAATAAGGGGTTACTAGAGGAACCTTTGTCTTTCAGATTAATTCTTTCCTGTCCTCATTGTGTAGCTGCAACCTTTCCTCCACCTTGATAACCAGAATCAATTGCTTTTTTTTTTAATTTGTGCATTCAATGATAAGTGGAGCCTGAAATAATTCATGTCCATGTAATTAATTGAAATCATTATTGTTGACACTAATGAAAAATATTTTTGTATATTATAATATTTAAGCTAGCAAAGCCCACAATCAAGGAGGGAATAATTAATGAATACCACTTTCATTTGAATCCTTTAGTCTCTATACACATTATACATAGTGTCTATAGGAGACACTAATTCAGTGAGTGGACCACATTCTGAGAGAAAGCATCTTAACTTTGCAAGGTGATATCTTCCAGTTGGTACTTTATTAGTGTTTCCAAAGGCAATCCCTCATTCTATAATGCCAGATGCTTCTGTTTAATTGACTTACTTCCTAGTAAGATAGCTATTATCATGAACATATATTGATTCTGATGTGTGATCAAGAGCAATTTCATAGGTCTTCTCACATTAGTGAATTTATTAAATATACAGTATTGCTGTCAGAATATAGAGGAAAGGGAGAGAAAAAGCAAACCTAATAGATATAAGTATCTATTCTAGTGAGGACAAATTGCTGATCCTTTCATGATGGAAGTAGGCCAACATTTTCAAATTCACACCAGAAAGTTTGTTACCCCCCATAACTTTTTCACCTCATCGTGGGTTTAACATTTTTCTCTGATTCTAGCAGATTGAATAGTCAATATTGTCCTCATCTTCATGAGATGAAGGCCATGTTGTTGAGCTTGTATTTAAATTATTTCCCTAACTTCAGACACAATTTATTCATGAGCCCTTTGAGCAAACACTGGAATGAATGGGGAAAGGAACAAACTAACCATAATAATATTATCACATTTTTGTAAATTATCCTGCAGTGGGGTTATTTTTGGTGAGTATTCACATTAGATACAATTATTCTGATGTTTAGCTCATATCTCTTTTCTAAAATCTTTGTTTATAATTTTACAATCTTATTTATTCCACATGCCTACCCATTGGTTCAAATCATTAGCCATGGCCAATGAATCAGTAGATCTGTACTTTTGACCATGTTTTGCTCAGTGGACAGAGCATTTGCCTGCGGACTGAAGGTCCTGGGTTCAGTTCTGGCTGCAGGCACATGCTGGGGTTGTGACTCAATCCCCGGTAGGAGGCATACAGGAGGAAGCCTATCATTGACGTTTTATCTCTCTCTCCCTCTCCCTCTCTGAAATCAATAAAAACGTATTTTAGAAAAGAATATAACACAGTTTGTTTAACTATTCATCCATTAAAGGACAGTTGTATTATATCAATTTTTTGTCTATTTTAAATAAAACTGCTATGAACCTGTGTGAACAGATTTTTGTGTGAACCTATGCTTTCATTTCTCTGGGATAAATGCCCAGTAATGCAATTGTTGGGTTATTTGAAAGTTGTGGATTGTATATTTAGATTTGCTTGTTATAGAGAAACTGTCAAACTATTTTCTAGAGTGGCTATCCCATTTTATATTTCCACTAGCAAAGGATAAGTAATCCAGGTTTTCCTTATCCTCACCAGCATTTAAATTGTCACTATTTATTATTTTAGCCATTTTGTTAAGTGTGTAGTAATATGTTAAACATTGTTATGAGCTTATTGGATATCTTTCCATGTACTTATGTAATCTCTTTGATGACATGTCTGGTCGTGTCTTTTGCACAGTTTCTCATAGGATTTATTATTCTTATAAAATGTTGAGCTATACTTTACTTTATATATTCTATGTACTAGTCTTGTTAGTTCTGTTGTTGCTAAATATTTCCCCCCATTTTATAGACTGTCTTTTTATCCTCTCTATAAGTCAACTATTTTCCTAGAGCTGGGACTTATAATGTAGGGTTTGAATTGACTTGTCAAAAGTGCTAAGCTTTAGATTTAGGCTTTCATGAGAAACTTTGATTTTCCCAGAGTCACACATGAGCCTTTGAAGTGGCTTTGCTCTGCTCAGTCATCTGATTTCCCAGGGGAGCACACTGGCTTTGTGCTAAGTATTTTGATCCCCAAAGGAGAGCCTTTGAGAAATGCCAAACCAGTAGAAATCATAAACTTGGAAGTGCCTGCTGCTCCACTGCTACTGCCTCTTATATTACTGAAGTTTCTATACCTTATGTATAGCAAAGAGGTTGAAACAAGCTAGAAAGCTGTAGCTGCAGATCGAGGTGAAGAGAAAGTAGATATTACATTTTGTCATCCCTTTTATTCTTTATCTCTAGTTTCTAGACTTTTGGACAAGTAGACTGAGATGAAAGAAGGTCCCTGCTGTCTTACCAAAAGAAAAATTGTAGTTCCTGGTGCTCTGGTACAAGCCCTGGGTTGGGTTGAATAAAATGTTGGTGATGCCTTAGTTTTCTGTTGACAGATCAAAATGCTACTGTACATTTTTAGGGTGTGCAAGTGATACAAGAGAAAAATACTAAGATTACTTAAGCATCATTGTGGCCACAGATAGTTTTCAGAGGACAATTACATTTTTTTAAGGTTTGTATTTGATTATTTTCACTCTTGTTGCCATATGTATTGTATGGCTTTTTGAGCTATTCTCTACTATATTGTGGAGAGAATGTTGAATCAGAATTCACAGAAATGTCTCCATTATGGCTTCCTCATTCTTTACCTCTGTAACACTGACCAAATTAAAAAAAAAAAATCAACTGTATTACTGAAGCAAAGTTCTATCTGTCTGACCTAGGTAAATCTAGGTCTTTCTAATAATGTAAATTGAGTATGTATGTTGTAATAATTATTTGTTAATCTAAACTCTTTGTTATTATAAATATTGGTGTACTAGCATATAACTAGCATACAATGCATTAGTCTCCATTTGTAGAGTGATTCTGTTTAACCTAATTTCCCAGACAGTAATTCTTGGGCCAAAGATTAGAATATATTTAAAGTTTTTTAATGTTTTGGCAAACTGCTTCCCAAAAAGATTACATGACTATCTTCATTCACAATGCATAAATGTATCAATTCTCACATATCATCAGCAGCACTAAATAATGTACTTTTAATGAAACTGATAATTTTAAGAGTTTTGGTAATTTTTTTATTTGTGTTTTTTTAATACTTGCCTGAGGATATGTCTTCATTGATTCTAGGAGAGAGAGAGAGAAAGAGAGAGAGAGAGAGAGAGAGAGAGAGAGAGAGAGAGAGATTGATCAGTTGCCTCCCTTATGTTCCCTGACTGGGGATCAAACCTGCAACCTAGGTATGTGCCCTGACTGGGAATGGAACCCACAACCTTTTTTGTATACAGAACAGGCTGTTTTCATTTGTTTCTAAAATGACATTGCTTCATTCCTTTCAGTAATGATTCTTGTACATTTTTATTTTTTATTATCTAATAATATTTATGATTTTCCTAGGTTTTCGTAGGTATTCATATTCTATCTTCACAGCTAACTCTCATGAGACTGTTATTAAATGATTAAAATACTAAGCTTAATTAAGACCAGTAAAACATATTAATTGTCTGTATATTAATATGGCAATAAACTATTCCCCCAGTTCACTAATTTTACAAATGTGGAAGTCAAATAGCACAGGTGAATCTTTTTATTCCATTGTGTTAGCATTGAAGCATGCTGATTCACTAATACTGAAATTTTTAGCTCCTTAACCTTGTGAAAATGTTAGAATACATAATAGACCCACTTTTTATTGCTGAGTACCCCTTCTACAACTGGAAACTCACATAATCCTATATGTGTACACTTTTTTTTTGAACTTTGGATTTTTTTTCTTCTTTTTCCTTCTTCATGTGTGCCTCCCTATTTTTGATATAGTCCCCAAGTCCTAGAGACACATATTTTTAGCTCTTAAATATAAAATAACATTTTCAGAGAAAAGCTCTTTCTTGGAATCTTAAGGACAAAAATATTTTCTTTTATTGAGCTTAAAAATATTTCAGAATGAGGTTGGCCCAAAATGTTTGCCATTTACTGGGAGATTATTTGCCTTCATCTGGTTCATGCATGTACTACTATACATTGTTAAAGAAAGTACTTCTCAACCCAAACCTCTAAACTAAATAAATTCTGTCTTTTGGTGTTTTCATCCTTAATTTTCATTCATAGGTATTTAAATGATAATTTTGTGTATAAGGCCAACAGCCGCACTTACCTCAAAATTTCAAAATTTTCTAGTCTTAAAGTCATGAACAATATTTTAGGCAAAATTTAATGGAAAAAGTAACTTGAAATATGTGAGTATATGAAAAAGTTAGCTCTGAAAATTAGGAGTAAATTAACTTGCTGCAATAGTAAATAAAGCCCCGACCTAAAATTTTCATGTGCTAGAGAGACATTCTTTTTTATGTATCACTCAAATCATTTATATTTGTGGTCCTGCCTTCTGATATGAAAATTATTTATTTTAATGGGTTGTTAAGGTTTGGAATAAAGTTATTCTTGGTCCTGTTAAATACATTGCTTAAGTTTGCTGCTTAATAAGACTATTTTCTCAGCCGTATTTTGGAGAACCAAAATTAGGGCACATTGTTCTAGATTGCTAAATCTGCCTAAGATATTAACATCAATTACAATCCTATTTAATAAAAGAGTAATATTCAAATTGACTGTCACTCCAACAAACAAGAAGGCTGCCCCCATGTGGTCAAAGATGGCTGCCTCTATGAAGACACAAGATGGCCACCACATGATGGCCAGCAGGGGAGGATAGTTGGGGTGACCAGGCCTACAGGGTAGGGCAATTGGGGGGGACCAGGCCTGCAGGGGAGGACAGTTAGGGTTGACCAGGCCTGCAGGGGAGGGCAGTTGGTGGCAACCAGACCTGCAGGGAAGGGCAGTTAGGGGTAACCAGGCTTTCAGGGGAGGGCAGTTAGAAGCAATTGGGCTGGCAGCAGAACAGTTAGGCATCGATCAGACTGGCAGGGGAGGGTCAGGGGGTGATCAGGCTGGCAGGCAGCAGTGGTTAGGGGCAATAACGTAGGCAGGCAGGCAGGCAAGCAGTTGGGAGCCAGCAGTCCTGGATTGTGAGAGGGAAGTCTGATGGCCTGTTTAGGGAACAGACCTAAAGGTACACCCTCAAGGGGTCCCAGATTGGAGAGGGTTCAGGCTGAGCTGAGAGACACCCTCCCTCCCCCGTGCATGGATTTCATGCACTGAGCCTCTAGTTTAATAATATTAATGCTGAATAATATTCCATTGTATGTATATACCACATTTTGCTTATCTGCTTTTGTGTTGATGGGTACTTGAGTTGTTTCCACCTTTTGCTTATTGTAAACAATTCTGACATGAATGAGTATGTAAGTATCTATTAGAGTCCCCACTTTCAGTTCTGTTGGTATATGACTAGAAGTGAAATTACTAGATCATATGGTAATTCTATTTTTAATTTTTTTTGAAGAACTACCATACTGTTCTCCAAAGCAAGGGCACAATCTTATATTCCCAACAGTAATGCACAAAGATTCCAATTTCTCCTCATCCTTACACTTGTTACTTTCTGGGTTTCTCTTTGTTTTGTAATAGTGCTCTAAATGGATGTGAAGTGGTATCTCATTGTGGTTTTGATTTTCATTTCCCTACTGATTAGTGATGAAGGTACTCCCATGTGTTTATTGACCTCTGTATATTTTCTTTGGAGAAATGTGTACTCAATTATTTTGCCCATTTTCATTTATTTATTTTTAATTTAGTTGTTTTATTTTATTAAATTTATTGGTATTACATTGGCTAATAAGGTTATGTAGGTTTAAAGTGTGCATTTCTATGATACATGATCTGTATATTGCATTGTATGCCCGCCACCCAAAGTCAAATCATCTTTCATCATCATACGTTTGGCCCCCTTTACCCTTTACTACACCCCCACCTCCTTTCCCTCTGGTAACTACCATACTGTTGTCTGTGTCAATGTGTTTTATTTTTATATCCTAAATATAAGTGGACTCATCTGGTTCTTACAGAAAAAGGTAAGAACCAGATGATTCCACTTATATGTAGAATCTTATTTCACTTAGCATGATATTCTCAAGATCTATCCACACTGTTGCAAATGTAGTATTTTACCTTTTGTTATGGCTGAGTAGTATTCCATTGTACTAGATTAATTGTACCATGTCTTCTTTATCCAATCATCTGTCAATGGACATTTTTCATTGTTTCCATGTCTTGGCCACTCTAATAATACTGCAATTAACATAGGGGTGCATATATCTTTGGTAGTAAATGTTTTCAAATTATTTGGATAGATAACCAGAAGAGGGGTTGGTGGGCCATATAGTAACTTTATTCTTAATTATTTGAGGAACCGCCAATGTGTTACCCATAGAGGCTGTACCATTTCTACCAGCAATGAACGAGGGTTTCTTTTTCTGCACAATACTTGTTATTACTTGTGTTGTTGATAATAGCCATTCTAACAGATCTGAGGCATGAGGCGGCATCTCTTTGTAGGTTTGATTTGTTTTTCCCTAATAGCTTGTGAAGTGATATATATATCACTTGGCCATTTTGTATTTCTTCTTGGCAAAAGTGTCTGTTCCAGATCCTCTGCCCATTTTTAAATTGGATTCTTTGATTTTTTTTTTGATTTTTTTGATTTTTATTTTTTTTTGGTTATTGCATTGTAGGGGTTATTTATATATTTTGAACATTAATACCTTGTCAGATATATGGTTACAAATACATTCTCCCATTATCTGGGATACCTTTCACTTTGTTGATAGTGCCATTTGATATCCTATGAATTTTCTTTCAATTTCTTTTTCTCTGTTCTGATTGGATAATTTCCATTGATCTGTCTTCAAGTTTACTGATTGTATTAGGATTCTCCAGAGAAACAAAACCAATAAAATGTGTGTATATAGAAATAGAAATTTATTTTAATCAATTGGCTCCTGTGATTTTGGAGGTTTTGCAAGTATAAAATTTAATGGGTGTGATGGGTAAGCTGGAAGATGCAACAAAGAGTTGCAGCTTGAACCCAAAGATAATCAGATTGGACTCCTGGAATAGCCAATATTAAGCTGTAGTCTGAAGGCAGTCTGCTGGCTGGATTCTTTGGGAGAGGTCAAAATTTTGTTCTATTCAGACTAACAGATTGGGTGAGACTTACCCATGTTATGGAGGAAAATCTTTACTCAAAGTCAACCAATTTAAATGTAAACCTCATTTAAAAAACACACACCTGAATGTAATCATCCAGAATAATACTTGGGCACTTTAGTCCAGCCAAGTTGACATATACAGGGATGGACAAAAGTAAATTTATAGTCATTAGTATGAAAAAAAGACAAACAGATTATGCTTATTATAGCTTAGTATTATTATAGCTTAGTATTATTTTAGCTTTAACTAAAAAGAATATTACTCACAACTGTGAATCTACTTTCGCCTGCTCTGTATATTTAACTATCACACTGTTGTTTGCTTCCCTTATCTAACCATTCTGTTACTAAGTCTTTCTGGGAAACTTTTATAATTTGGTTATTATCTTTTCTCCATTTTGAAATTTCAGTTTGATCCTTTATATCTTCTATTTATTTGCCGATACATTATATTTAGGTTTTGTTTCCAGAGCATTTGCAATTGCTCAAACATTTTTTATCAGTTGTTTTTTAAAGTCTTTGTTGGGAAGTCCAAAATCTGTGTCATCTCTGTTAGTGTCTATTGTCAATATTTTCCAGTTAAGACCTCTGTGTTTTTTTTTTATATATTCTAAGCACTGTTTTTCTTATTATATGCTGGATGTTCTGAATATTAAATTATGTGACTCTGATCATTGTAAATCTTAGAGAGAATGTCCACATTTTGCTTTAGCAGGCAATTGACCTGGTTCATTCTATGTCACATGTTCCAACCTGCCTCTGGTGTCTGTAGTTCTGATGTCAGTTCAGCTTTCAAAGCTTTTGCAGTGCTGTTCATTTCTGTCCTGTGTGTTCACATCTCAGAAGTCAATCTGGGTAGCCAGACTCAGTTCTCTAAGTCTCTGGTATGTTAATTAGGATTAGATTCACACATGTATAGGTCAAGAGTAAGCCCAGGAGTTTGTAAATGACTTTGTTAGGTTGCTTACCAAAGGTTCCCCCTGTCTGCAAAATCCCCAATATTTTCCAGTTTCTGGGTGTTCAGAAGAGTTAAGATGACTATCTTGCTATCTTTCAACAGAACTTCTTTAAAAGTTGGTCTTCAGCTGACATCTAAGAACTTAGATTTCAAGAGGGTTCCTATTATTCATTAATACCAATGGCTCACTGTTCTTAAACTCATTATTAAAGCGATATGGTTTATACTAAACACCTGCTTTCCTTCTGGGAGTCTGAAATTTTGGCACATGTTATGTGACCAGCATCCAACAAAAACCAGGAAGACTGACTTTTTAATGAGCTTTCCTGGCAGACATTTCCTATGCATTGCCACAATTCATTTCTGGGGAAGGCAACACATCCTGTATCACTGCACGGGGAGAGGACTTTTAGAAGCTTATTTTTACTTAGCTGATCTTTACTCATGCATTTTTACTTAGCTGATCTAGCTTGTACCCTTTTGCAAAAATAAGTCATAGCTATGAATACACCTGTGTGGTGAGTCTGGTGTGGTTGTTTTTTTTCTTTTGTGGGTTTTATAAAAAGCTACAGTTTTGTCATTTAGCTGGCTTGCTCTTATTGACAGGTGGGGGAAATTTTGTCCTGCAACTTTGTTCTTTATAATCATAGTAGAAATCAATTTTTTCTATTCTTGAACTTTAACTAAATTAAATAATACAGAATATAGTGTTTTGTTTTCAGCTTAATTATCCTAGTATTAGTCTGTGAGATGAATATATTTGTTGCAGTAGCTTATTTCTTTATATTGGATAGTATCACATTGTATGATTATATCCAATATTAATTTTAGAAGGATGTATAGATTCTTTTCACTTAGGAAAAATTATAAATAAAACTTTCAGCAATATTCTCTCTTTCTCTCTCTAGCTAATCCTTACCCAAGCATATTTTTCCCATTGATTTTTAGAGAGAGAGTAGAAAGAGAAGGAGAGAGAGAGAGAGGGAGAGAGAGAGAGTCATCAATGTGAGAGAGACACAAGGATTGGTTGCCTCCTATATGCACCAGGACTCGGGCCAGGAATCCAACCTGCAAACCAAGTACCGTACATGCCCCTGACCTAGAATCAATCTTGTAACTTGTTGGGGAGTAGGCCTACTCTCTAACACTGAGCAACACTGGCCCTTTCTGTTTCTTGATGAACATATATACTTTCTACTCTTGGAAATGTACCTCCAAATAGAAATGCTGGGTCATAGGGTTGATGTATAATATGCCCTATTTAATATTGCAAGATAGTTTTTTAATATATTCATATCAATATATATTTCCACCAACAATGTATGAGCATCTTAGTTGCTCTACATCCTCACCAACATTAGTATTATTGGTTAAAAACAAAGTTATTCTATTGAATCTGTATTGGTATCACATTGTGATTTAAATTTTTATTTTTCCTAATGAATGATAATGTTAAAATAGTTTTAGATATACTTATTAACTACTTGAATACCCTCTCTGTGATATATCCTCAATAGTTATTAAGATATTTTGTCCATTTATAAATTGAAAGTGTTGCTTTATACTTTATGATGATTTGGAGACTATATATATAATATATAATATATATATATATATATATATATATATATATATATATATATATGCCAAGTGTTTCAGAATGACGAATGACCAGAATGACTGTTTGCTGTGACGTGCACTGTGGTGGCCAACTGGCCCAATTGGGACCTTGACCACCCTCCCTCACCTCTCATGGCCCCACACCCAACGGCTCTACCCTCGATCAGCTCCACTCCCGATTAGCCCACATCTGAACAGTTGACTAGATCCCACCAGTGCACAAATTCATGCACTGAGCCTCTAGTTTATATATAACTAGAGGCTCAGTGCATAAAATTTATGCACTGGTGGTTGTTCCTCAACCCAGCCTGACACCTCTCTAATCTGGAACCCCTCAAGGGACACCCTTGTCACAATCCAGGACTGCTGGCTCTCAACTGCTCACCTGCCTGCCTGCCCGATTGCCTGCAACTGCTTCTTCCTACCAGCCAGATTACCTCCTAACTACTCCTCTGCAGGCCTGGTCTCCCCCAACTGCCTCCCCTGCCTGCCTGGTTGCCCCCAACTGTCCTCCCTTATAGGCCTGGTCCCACTAAACTGCCCTCCCCTGCAGGTCTGGTCAACCCCAACTGTCCTCACCTGCAGGCCTGGTCCCTCCCTACTGCCCTCCCCTGCTAGCCTGATTACCCACAATTGCTTTCCCTTGCTGGCCATCTTGTGGTGGCCATCTTGTGTCTACATGGAGGCAGCCATCTTTGACCACATGGGTGTGGCCAATCTTGTTTGTTGGAGTGATGGTCAATTTGCATATTATTCTTTTATTAGATAGAATTGGAATAAGTGCTTCTAAAAAATTCATATTGCAAATATTACCAAGTGTGTCATTTGCCTTTCACTCTCCTAATGATGCCATTGATAAAATAACATTATGCTTAGCTTTTAATAATTAATATTTGTATATATATACAAATATGTGGGGTATACAATATGTGTATGTGCTTAATTTCTCCTTTTTATTGTTCATGTTTCTATTCTGTAGACAAAAAAAAAATCTACAGCCTATATTATTAAAATAATATCCTTTTAATATTTTGTATCTATTAGTGATTTAACAATTTAATTTTTATGTCCATATTTGGTTATTTTTAAGGTTATTTTACAGAAACTGAAGTTCTTACATGGAAAGTAACTTCTTCAAAATAGCACAGCAATTGGTATTGGCACAGATTTCAAGTAAAGATTCTTTGTTTCTGCTGATATTTCTAAGTGCTTCCCATCAACAACAACCTCTAAATAATAAATTAAGCACATTCACTAAAAGGTTTTTCTTTTTTGTTTCTCACAGTCTTTTGTGATTTGCTTCCTTAAAATGTAGGCTATTTAATCTTTTGGACAGTTCTAATTATTTTTCTATAAGTGACCTAATGTTTTCAAAAGCTTCCACAACCTGAGGATTTTTATCCTGACAGGATAGAATTGTAGAACGCACTCCTTCAGAGAATTGACAACTCATACATCCCTTTTCCTAAAATCCCTTATTTCTTCTTTGCTCTCAAGTGCTATGTTTTAATCTACTCAGTTGTGAAGAAAAAGATAAAAGTAGATCAAGACACTACAAAAAAATATATATATATCACTTCACCAAAGAGGAAAACAGAATCTTATGATTGTAGTCTTCAATAAACACTTGGTTTTAAAAAATAATAACTTAGAAATATGAAATTTCAAATAAGCTGGCAGATGCTATTTTAAGTAAGGCTCTGAAATCTTTCCATTTCATATTAACATTGAAAAGCAATATATAAATATTAACAGTGGGTATAAATATTTCTCATAATGTATTTTCACAACCCAAACTGCACTATATTGGTTGACTAGGAAGTCACATAACTTTTTACTACATTGAATACAGGTACTTCACATATTATTTTACACCCTAAATTATTTGTTAATAGAGATTGACAAGCCCAAACGAATTTGCGTCCTAATGAATGAATGTAAATGCCTTGGAAATAATCAGTATGATCTTACCACAGAGATGCCATTTACCTTTTAGCTCTTTAGAAATCATACATTTCATATCAATCATAAGGCTTTTAATGGGGGTAGCTATAAACTGCAATAGAATTACCATTTCCTGTCACCCATCTTGCATTATTAATGTAATATTTGACTTTTATCTCCCTTAGAATTTAATATCTGATCAGTTGTCCAATCCTGTTTATTTGGCAGCAGTAGTGGAAAAGTACTAAAAGGGAACTTATCATTTGTTCTCTATTTTCTTAACTGTTATTTTAAAAAGAGGTACATTATATTTTTCTTGAGCAATTACAAGATCTCCATCCAGTTTTCCATTTCTCCCATCTCTTCGTAATCTATCTATTTTCAGCCAACTGGCTAATTTTTCGACAATACTGATGGGCTGCTGCTCCAGCTTTGTTTAAAGTTTCCCAATTATTTCTATGCTATTTTACTAATTTAACAATCCCACTGCTTCATACTGATACTCAAGTTTCCACATGGCCTGTCCCTAAATATACTAAAGAAAAACAGTCTTCTAGGAATCATAGAGTGCTCAAGTAGAGAAAGGCCCTATTCATGAGGTCTGGGCTCCTTTTGGAATTAAGGAAACTAAACTAAAGAGGGGAAGTTAATTTCATGCATATGGATTCTAAACAACAGTACCAAACTCTTCTGACATTGCTTAATCACTTTTTTTCTTTCTTTGTCACATTCTTATTCTTACCAGAAAATCTCAAGCATAATATTAAAATGTAAAATACACAAATTCCTAAAACCAAACTAATCATATTTGTTCTACAGTGGGACAACTCATCAGTATGAGGAGAATTTAATTTAGTAAATCTACAAATTACCATCCATCTCTTTGATTTTTATAATTTTTATTTAAATAGAAAGTAATCCATATCTGTCTCTAAAGAATATAACTCTTACATAATTGCTAAGCCAATAAGTGAGAATAATTTATCACCACATTAAATAAAGGGAACTGGAGGCAGAAATAACAGGTTTTCTTATGAACTTTATAATACAAAATAAGAAATATGAAATTAGGGTTGTAGATGTTTTTAAACATTTCATAAAGAGAAAAAACAAAGAGAAGAGGTTTTAACTGATTAGAAGGCATTTGACAATAGGAGCCAAAAGAATGTAGTTGGTATAGGATTTTCCTTTTTTTTCAAGTGATATCTTTCCATGCTACTTCAATAACATTGAATTACTAATTGTGTTTTCTCAGGAATGTCTTATGCAAAAGAAGTTGCTCAATATGAACGCCTGTTAATAGGCTATAGCTCATAAAGCAATAGTTTACTGGGTACATCAACAAAGGAAATATAAAATTGTATCATATAATAAAAACTTCTGGTTGGACTGGCTATCAAAGAACATAGTTTATGACTTTGAAAATGAAATGTGAATTTTTATAGTTTGAAGTCCCCCCTTCCCCCGCCTAAAAAGCTTATACCCGATTATTTTGTTCTCAATAAACTGATAGCATGTTTCCTATTTTGGGTAAAAGTTTAGAAAACTTAATATATGTATGAGAGGCTGTCTCATATATGCCAAAAATAATCAAATTATTAGAGAACATATTTCTGACAAATTTATTAAACATATTCATCAGTTGTAGTTCTGGTGATCAAATGTTTACTGCACATCCATTATGTACCATCCAAACATGGTGACTTGTCATTCCTGGAGAAAACACATGAAGCTGTGATAGAAGATTGACAAAGGTCTGTTGAAATAAGTGTGCAAATGTTACTATCAAAGGACAAGAAAGATTAATCTCATCCGGGTAATTTGGAAAGGCTTTGAAGAGAGTGATGGTTTGAAAAGCTGACTCTGAGGCAGGAGGTAAACAGAGCATTCCGGGGAGGAAAGTAAATTATGTCCAGAAAGAACAAGATTCAAAGTAAACTTGGGTTCAGAGAAAGTAATTGGATGAGGCTGCAGAACAAACAGAAATAAAAAAATGTAGAAAGAAGGGCAGCTCCTATGTTTTACTTTATTTTCTGTCACTGTCAACCCAATGAATTAATTGAATAGCAGTTAGTTGTAGGAGATGGTACACGTGAAAAATCCAGAGAGAGCTCACAGAAGGGGCCTGAGCCTGTAGACTGGGCAATCCTGTTCTTTGGTCTTGCAGCTAATTAGTAGCAGAGACTTTCCATGTTGCTGGTGCCCTCATTTCTCTTCCTCTATCTACCTTTAGGCAGCAGTTACCTAAACTCAATCTATCTTAGTTTCTTTTTATGTCCAATTTATCTCCTCCATCCCTTATATTTACCTGGTAGTTCATTTGTTGATGTCTTATGTTCATGCTGCTCGAGTAATTTCTCACTAAAGCATTCTTCATCCTTTGTGTGGCTTAGGCAGCTACTACTCACCCTTCAAGATTTGTTTCAAATGATACTCTTTTGTGAGGACTTTTCTGATAACACATAGAATAATTTTCTCAGACCACACAGCACTCCTAAAAGATTCTGTATCGCGTACCTTTATAACAGTGTACTTATACTATCTCAAAAAATATATATCTGAGTGAAGTCCTTATGGTCAAATGATTCATTGAAATGATAATAAAAGATAAATTTATACATATTTTGTCCTAAATTAACTGATAGAATGTTTATAAAGAGTAAAGTTTAATCCAATCTGATAAAAGAGTAATATGCTAATGGACCTTTATTCCAACACACAAGATGGCCACCCCATGTGGTCAAAAATGGCTGCCCCCATGTGAACACAAGATAGCCAGCAGGGGAAAGCAGTTGTGGGCAATCAAGCCAGCAGGGAAGGGCAGTTAGGGGTGACTGGGCCAGCAGAGGAGGGCAGTTGGGGGAGACCAGGACAGCAGGAGAGGGCAGATGGAGGTGATCAATCTGCAGGGGAAGGCAGTTAGAAGTGACCAGGCTGGCATAGTAGGGAAGATGGGGTTGACTAAGCCTGCAGTAAAGGGCAGTAGGGGGAGGACCCAGGCCTGCAGGGGATGGCAGTTAGTCGTGACCAGGCCTGAAGAGGAGGGCAGTTAGGGGCAAACAGGCTGGCAGGGGAGCAGTTAGACATCAATCAGGCTGGCAGGGGAATGGTTAGGGGGTGATCATGCTGGCAGTTAGGGGTAATCAGGAAGGCAGGCAGGCAAGCAGTTGGGAACCAGTAGTCCTGGATTGTGAGAGGGATGTCTGACTGCTCATTTAAGCCTGATCCTACCATGATCAGGCCTAAATGGGAAGTTGGACACCTCTTGAGGGGTTCCAGAATGGAAAGGGTGCAGGATGGGATGAGGAACACCCCCACCCCTGCATGAATTTCATGTACCAGCCTCTAGTATATATTATAAAAGGGTGTCTTATATGTACAAAAAATAAAATTATTACAGAGGCCATTTAGAGGAATATGTTAACATCAGCAAAACACTTTAGATAAATCATAGAATGTGTTGGCTTCATCAACACATGGTGAAACCCAGGTGAACAGGGCATTTCACATCCCTCTTTTGCTGGAGCCTTGCCTGACTCAGCCTGGTTACATTTTGGCCAAATAAATGATTGAAAAAGGGAATTTGAGTATTCATTCTTATTTGGTTCCATATGATATTTTCTCCTCAAAAAAAGTCTATTAAACTGAAAACTCATATTTTAAAAGCTTCTGAGGATATAATATCCAAAGATGATTCTGTCATTAGAAAAAATACAGAGAATATTTCTTTAATCATACGCACCTCTGCACAGGTAAAAACATACAATAATATGTATGTGAAAGCCTTCCACTTTAAATAATCATCTCAGTGAAGGGTGTTGTTCATTTTCATTACTGCATTAATCATTTCTTGTCACAAGATTGTATCCTCCACACATATACACACAGACTTAGAGTAGGATGCCATTTTACCGACCTGCTTGGGAAGAAAAACAGAGAAAACATATTTTGTTAGTGAAGACTAGCCAGTCAGGGATTATTTATTATATAAACGTATGGAGTAAGGAATAAGTAACTATGATATCTAAACATATTTACTTTCCTTTACCCAGTTCCTTATGCCTTCAACAATGGCTCAGAAACAAAGCAAGATGTGTTTAAGCTTTACATGTTTTATTTACTTTTTTTTTGCACATTTTATGTGGAAATTTGATTAACATCCAATAACTTTTGCATGGGAAAAGGTAACAGATAATAGGTTGAGTAAAGAAAGGTGGCAAGAAGAAAATAGTTTTACAATCTACTATAATTCTTAGGCCTTTGGTAGGCAATTAAAAGTTCCCCAGGATATAGGATATGAATATGACTGACTCATGAGTTAATAATAGAATGTAGCTGAAGCTTTAGATCATAGACACATGACTTCACTGCCACTTTTCTTTCTTTATTTCTTTTTTTTTCTTCCCCAGGCAGAATATGTTTCTGAAGCCAGAGTCATCTCTTCTCTCTGTGTCTGCTTTGTGAAACACAGTCTTGGGACAGAGAGCTTTTCCTTTATACATGCTCCCTTTGATTTTTCCAACTATTCCATTAAAAAGTCTTAGACTATTTAAGAAGTTGGATCAACATGCTCCCAAGGAGCATACTTTTTATCACTTACTCTATAATAAAATATGGGACTGAGGTTTGTTTCCACTTCCTGGGAGGTAACCTCTAAATCCTTGAAATTTCCCAGAGTATTTATGATACATGGTAACCCTTCAGGTCACATTTAACAGTTTACACTAGCAAAATGACTCAAAGTGGGCCTCTAGTTAATTTATGCAAAAAAGATGACTCAGGATTAAGTTGGGAATGCCAGAAAGACAATCATGTAATGAGAAAGTTGGAGCTTTGAACCATGTGATATTGGCCCAGCTTCCTGGGAGAGAAGGGGGAGCTGGAGATTGAGTTCAACTGTGTGATCAATGATGAATCAATCATACTTACATAGCAAAGCTCCAATAAAAACATTGGATACCAAAGCTCAGGTAGGCATTCCTGGTTAATATCACCCTGAATAATATGAATGTTCTGAGAAAGTTATGTGACCTGGAAACAGAAACCATCAGAGCCCTTGTTGGTATGGCTCAGTTGGTTGGGCATCAGTTTGGTTTTCCTGTGAACCAAAAGGTTGCTGGTTTGATTCCCAGGCAGGGCACATGGGTTTTGGCCTCAATCCCCAGAAGGGAGATGCAGGAATCAGCCAGATGTTTCTCTCTCACAACCATGCTTCTCTCTCCCTCCTCTTTCTAAAAAGTCTATTAAGATAAACAAAATAACCATCCTGGACCTTGCATTCTTTCTTTGACTGGTTTTGGTTGTCTCTTTTTTGCTATTATAAAACTTTACTCCTAAGTTTAGTGCTTTCCTGAATGCTGTGAGTCTTTTGATCATAATATTAAACCCAAGAGTGTAGTAGAAGCCCCTTAAATGTGTAACTAACTGGTCGGAAGTGAGGCCAATACAAACTGGTGGCTAATGTTTGAAGTGAGGGCAGTCTTATGGAGCACTAAGACTTTAACCTATAAAGTTTGGTTATGTAGTTGGTTGGTATCAAAAGTCGTTGTACTTTCTTTTTTTTTGAGCTATGAGAGGCTTAGTGATGTCCTCGGTGTCATACTATGTTATCAAGCTGGGATGAGAGTCAGGATTCATTTCCTTCATCCCAGTGTTCCTTGTTATACCATGCTGGATATCAATTCAGATTTTTCACCTTCATCATCCAAGTAGAATTGTGATAAAGAAATCAAAGAAAACACAGGAATAGGCTGCCAGTGTGGGCAAAATCCCATCTTATTACACCCTCTCAGAGCAGCGGTAATTCTACTTATGGAAGGCTTAGAAAGTTCTGGGCATTTTGCTAAATGCTTTTCAGACATACTTTTTTAATCTATATAACCTTTCAATATCTCCATTTAACAGATAAAGAAATCAAGGTTTGTGGAATCTGAGTAGTTTTGCCTCAGGAAGCAGAGATAATAAATCACAGAACTAGAGGTATGGAAGGGAATATAAAGTCTCAAGAAAACAGATTCTAGAGGCAGCAAACTTTGGTTTCTATTCTGGTTTGATCTGAATTGTGATATGCTTTACAATTTATATTTTGATCCTTTCTATAAATAAATATCAGATTTGAAATTTAGAAGATTTCTTTAAAAATAACTAGTATAGGAATGCAATGCAATACCTTCCCCCCAGACCTTTACCCACTTTATATTTTAATACTTGGATTTAAGAAATAAAGATTATGAAATACAATTAACTTAATACTTTTGCCTTTCAGTTAGGAAAAGCTTTTAAAGAATTATTGAAGAAATAACACCCCACTCAAAATAAGAATATGAATTGAAAGTTGTGTGGCCTTAAGCAAACCCCTTAACCATTTACTATTCAGCTTTTTCATCTGTTAAATGGAAAGAATAGTATGTGCTGCATGAAGTTGCTGTGAGATATAAATGCATTAGGACACTGCCTGCTACATAGCAAATGCTGACGATAATTATTAGTAGAGCTTGCATTGTCAGTAATTATTATCGTTAATAATAGTCAACTGTTATTGCTTGGAAAACACACTTCTGTTTTGTATCCTTATATGGAGAAAAATCAATAACAGAGGACTTAGCATGGAACCACGAGGGTAAACAGATGTCTTCAAAACTATAGGTACTTTAGAGACATCAGTTCTCTGAGTCAGCATGAGTGTCAGCTCAGATAAGGTATGTCTACATGAAATCCTTAAAGTCAAATGACTTATGGGTTATGTTCACAGCATTCAATTAATTTAAGTAAGTCACACAGAATTCATCTATAACTATTGGAGGTGTGGAAATCATCCCATGGATTTCACCAATATGCGCAATATATTTGTGAGACTTGGTGAAAAAGAAAAAAATAATTTTAGATTGAAGCAGAATGCAAATTTATCATTTGAGGCAGGAACCATATCAGAAAAAAATAATAAGATATGGAAAGGGGCACAGGCAATGGAAGTTACAGGGGAAACAGAGGAGCCAGGATTCTTGGTCACTGAGGCCAGATTTCTGCCACACTTCTATTTTACTCAGTTCCTTTTGGCATCTACCCTGTCATGATTAAGTAGGATAAATGTTTCACACTGAGCTTGGGAGTGTGTGATAGAAAAACAAGGCTGAATTACAAAGAATAGCAAAGAGCTGCTCTAAATTACTTTGTGTCTCAAGGACACAAGGCTGGTATGCAGAGGTGAAAACAGATAAAAGAAAAACAGACTACTCACAGGTTGTGAAATGTAACTTTTCCCAGTTGTTAGAAAGAGCTGAAAGAACACCTATATATTGCTTTTAAGTCACCTGATGCCTCTCCTTTTAAGGATATGGGTGACTGCTGGGTCCTCATTTATTTATAAAAGGCACAAAGCTATTAGCAGCTTAATGTGGGAATTAAACTTAAAAAAAAAAAAGAAGTCATACCACTAATTAGAAGATTAATTTATTAGCCGTTGTTCTAATGAATATGGTTAATTCAAGGAAAATAATACTGTTGTCTAAAATATGGATACATTTGAACTCAAACTTTTAAAAAAATACAAACAAAATTATCTGGCTAATGGGATTCATTAATCCCTGGAATTGTGTGTTTGTGGCTGTGAAAGAAAGAGCCAAAGTCATCAGCCTGAGAAACACATTATTCACCTTGAATTTAGTGTGTCAGGACTGGAGTTATAATCAAACATACATGTGTTAAAAATAAAATTCAATCAAGTACATTTGAAGATATAATTGGCTTTATGAAGTGAGCATGAATCTGGCAGCATCCCATCTATTCACTAGAAGGGCACTCTGGTAGTTATATATTATATATATATAAAAAAAAAAAAAAAAGTAAGTTTTTTAAAAAGAAAGAAGAGCAGAGCAAGGGAGCTATTAACCAAGTCCGAGAAAACAAAACATTATTTTGAGGCCACGAGCATTTTTCTTTAGGAGAAGAGAAAGAGAGGGTTTTTGTCATGCAGATTGCCTCTTCTTTCTCTGGGTGATAGAGAGGGCCTACCTGACAAAAGGCCTTACTGCTACTAGTATTTGATGAGAACATTTCAAACTGGTTGATTAAGGTTACATTTCTTGGAGAGCTTGAAACTGCAATTAGATCAGATGTTAAATGTAGGTTTGGCATCATGGGCTTTCCCCATTAGTGATGCTTTTTGGACCTCTGGGCTTTTCTTTAATATCTGTAAGGAATAGCACAGCTCCTCCTGGTATAAGATGCCAGTGAGGAGACAGAGGGAAGCTAGATTGGCAGGGACTGAACAATGGGGGAGGGGAAATAAAATCCGGAACCCAACTAGGTGAAGTTACTAAGACACCCCAACTGGGCAGGGAAGAAAGCGCATGGGAAACATAAACTTTAAAACATATGAATGTTGCTAAGACAGGCAGCTTGCAGCTAACCAATCATAAGACAGTGAGGTGTATAACCGATCCCAAGAATGTTATTAAAGCAGAATTCTTTGATAAGTCCAATGAGGAGCTAGCAAGACTGCCTCCAACCCCTAAATTAAAAGGTGTGCTCTTTTTGCTTCCCTCACTTTTCCCTGGCGTGCAATGGGTTCCTGACCTTCATTCCTATGGTGGGGGAGCACATCCCTGCGCCCATGAGGTTTATGGCCATGTGAGACTCTACACATGAACTAGCAGTCTTTAATTTCCATGGATGCTCTCAATAAACTTTGGTTCCACTGTTTTTGTCCATGACTTCATTCTTCAACTTCGCAAGACAACGAATGAACTCAGATTCAAACAACCCACATTTTGGTTTCACCAGCACTAAGCAACCTCTTACAACATGACCAAAAATTTTAAAACTAAAATTGATTTTTTAAAAATCTAATGGTATATTTATGAGGCAGATGCTAATGAATAAACTATATATATAAAACACTAATATGCTGTGTCCTTCTGACCATCTGACCGGTTGCTATGATGTGCACTGACCACTAGGGGACAGACGCTCAATGCAGTAGCTGCCCTGACAAGCATTGGCCATTTACAGAGAAACAGCACTGTGGACCTGGTGCCGACAAAGCAACACTTGGCTTCTCCCTAGTGCAATGGTTCTCAACCTTTCTAATGCTACTACCCTTTAATACAGTTCCTCATGTTGTGGTGACCCCCAACCATAAAATTATTTTTGTTGCTACTTGATAACTGTAAAATGAATCATAATGTAAAGATCTGTGTTTTCCAATGGCCTTAGGCTTTACAGCAGTGGTTCTCAACCTGTGGGTTGAGACCTACTGGTTGAGAATCGCTAGCAGGGTCGCCTAAGACCATTGGAAAACACAGATATTTACATTATGATTCATTAACAGTAGCAAAATTATAGTTATGAAGTAGCAACAAAAATAATTTTATGGTTGGGAGTCACCACAACATGAGGAACTGTATTAAAGGATCATGGCATTAGAAAGGTTGAGAACCACTGCAGTAGGGGACACAGGACCCACCAACATTCAGAGTGACGCCCCACCAAATTGCAGCCAATGCTGCCCAGACCCTATGGTGCAAAATGCAGTCCACAGCTCAGCCCAGGCCAGAAATGGTAGCTGTGGGTGCCACGTAATGATATCACATAGCAAAGCCTGGCTTCCTCTCCCTGGCAACTAGCCTCCATAGAGTTTCTTCAGCCCAGGAATATGACTTGTTTTATAGACAGGTGGAAACATTTTACACTTTAATCAAATATTTGTGAAACATTTTTCAGTGCCTTTTTACATTTGATCATCGTGGGCTTTATTAGAAAATTCTAAGGAATGAGAGAGCAATTACAGCACCCAGGAGACTCAAAAGAACAACATAACTTCGGAAAATGGGCTATAGCAGGATCTGAAAAGAAACTTCAAGAATTCTTTTAAAGATCTTCAATAGAATCAAAGTAGAGATGAGGATCTTGAAATTCTCTTCTCTGGCAATGATGGAATTGTCAAAGGGCTCAGTTCCTCCAGAAGGACATCAGGGTGCTGCCAATACAGATGGGTTCAATGGAGGAAGGCATCCAGGGGCTCATTGACCTGAGGACCATCACCTGTTTGTGTCCTTCTCTAAGTTCATCATCTAGGCCCCAACACCAAGTCCCACTTTCTAGCATTGCAGCAAATAGCCACATTAAAACCAGTTGAAATGACCTTAAAAGACCAGTGGTTTTATTTTTTAAAAGAAAAAAGTTGATCTGCTTTTTAAAAAATTAAATCTAATACACCCTGCTCATCTTGGGGAGATGAGGGTACGGGTACCAGCCTCAGGCTCCTAGTAGCACATAGACAATATGCCTGCTCCTTCTTGGTCCTTCTGCAGCCTTCAGGGTGGGCATTCCCAAACCTCCACTTGGCTTCATTGGGCCTTAAAAGCCTACTGCTCTGGCAGGGCCCTCTTGCAGTAGTAAATGTGCAGGGGTTTGGGGACTGAGGGGATAGCCTCCCACAGGGATCCTGTCATGGCAGGAGGCTGCCAGCTGTAGGGTCTGCAGACATCCTAACCATCCCTTTAATCAAATATGTGATTCTCCAACCCCTGGCTTGAGTTGTACCTCCTGGGCTGAGACCCCTGAATGTGTATCCCTGGTGCTTCTTCAACTTAGAGCTTTGTTTTATCATAAATTTCTGTATTGTGCTTTCATGCAATTGCAGACAGCTGTGCCTAGCAATATTTCCAGTTGACCAAATACTCTAATCTTCATTTATATGCAAAAGAAAGAGTTTTAATTAACATTTTATATATGCCAAGATGATAAAAATGGTAAGCATGTAGTCTATATTTCCTCTTTATATGACCTTGCATACTGGACTTTCCATTATATTCCTTGTAATTAAGTGGCAGGACAGGATCTAGTTTCCAGGGCAGACCCAGTAGGGGCTTCTGAGGAACCTGGGTTCTTCTTAGAAGGCTACTGGCCTGACATGTAACCTAACCTCTGTCTGGGAGATCAATGGTTCTTAAACTTTCAGAATTTCTTTTTTTCCCCCTGCATATTTTGGATCAAAGTTTTCTGCTTTTTCTGTCTCTAATGCTGGGACCATTAAGGTAGAAAACAGCCCTGGAGTCTCAGCTATCTCCTTTACCTCGTGTGCAGTCACCAGTCCAAGGGTTTCTTAGTGCACAGACCTCATGCTGGCTGGGGGCCCCTCTTCCCAGGGCCTGGGCCCTGAGTGAGCAGGTCAGGGTGAGGACAAGATTGAAATATTTATAATATTTTATACTTGATGATGGAAGACATGAGGGACAGCACATTTCCCTGTGTGTGTGTGTGTGTGTGTGTGTGTGTGTGTATTTATGGTGATGCAGATGTATATTTAATATGAGCAATTATAAGCTCTGTATTGTAATGTAGATCATGGCACCTTCCATTGCCCACCCGAGGGCTTATAATGCTGAGAGAACTAAATTAAAACAATTTTATGACAACTCTAACTTTTCTGCAGCTTTCTGCTCATGTTGTAGAAGGCTGTTTGGCTAGTTTGTCCTGGACTTTGAATAAACTTTCTGTATCCTGTACTCATTTCTCTCAAAGAAAGAAAAAAAAAAGATTTAAAGAAGATGGTTATTATGAAAATAGATCAGAAAGTTATAAGGGGAAATTAGATGCCAATGGAGATAGAAGAGAGAATAGATAGAAATAAAAATGAAAATAAAACAGTGGAATATGAATCTGCATTGAAAATATCAAACTTAAAGCTCAGAATGAAGAGAAAAATGGAAAATTACTATCCTATCTAATAAAAGAGTAATATGCAAATTGACCATCACTCCAACACACAAGATGGCTGCCTCCATGTAGATACAACAAGATGGCCAGCAGGGAAGGGCAGTTGGGAGGGACCAAGCCTACAAGGGAGGGCAGTTGGGGAAAATCAAATATTCAAGGGAGAGCAGTTGGGAGGACCAGACCAGCAGGGGTGGGTAGTTAGCAAAGACCAGACCTTCAGGGGAGGGCAGTTAGGGGTGACCAGGCCTGAAGGGGAGGGCAGTTAAGGGCAAACAGGCTGGCAGGGGAGCAGTTAGGCATCAATCAGGCTGGCAGGGGAGTGGTTATAAGGTGATCAGGCTGGCAGGCAGAAGCAGTTAGGGCCAATCAGGAAAGCAGGTAGGCAAGCAGTTGGGAGCCAGCAGTCCTGGATTGTGAGAGGGATGTCCAACTGCCCGTTTAGGCCTGATCCTACCATGATTGGGCCTAAACAGGCAGTCGGACATCCTTTGAGGGGTCCCAGATTGGAGAGGGTGCAGGCCGGGCTGAGGGAAACACCCCCTGTGCACGAATGTTGCGCACCAGGCCTCTAGTAAAGTAATAAAAATATGATTGTTATGGCCAGTGACTAAGCCAGCAGCCCTCAGATAAATGATAGACCTGGGGAGAGAAAAAAATAAGAAAAAAAAATAATACTATAAAATAATAAAGATAATATGAAATAATTATAGCTAATACATATGGTATTAAGTGACCAGTATGCCTCAAGCTATGAGCTCTGTATTTTATCTGTATTATTAGCTTTAATACACAAATGAACCCTTGAGTAATTTTATATTAACTCTATTTCACAAATGCAAAAATTGAGTTTAAAATGGTGTAAAAAATGTTCCTTTAAGTTATTAAATAAGCCTTTCTAAGAGAATTTTATTTTCAAAAATCAAGAAAAACATGGACATATATATCCAATAAAATTTACATCTATATTATGCCAAAATGTTTGTACTATTGATTAAAGAAAAATAACATACAAGTATTTTTAGCTTCATTCTCTCTCTTTTTCTCTATTCTCCCCACCTTCCCTCCATCACTAAATAATTCTAACTTGATTGTCCCACCATCAGAACAAAACATAAACCTCTATGCTTCTCTAACAACAGCTATTTTCAGTTGTGGTTTGCTTGACCTGTTGGCTATAGTTGCCACTGTTGACCAACCTTTCTTCTCAAGACTCCATTTCCTTGATTCTCTGTAGCCACCCTTTTCTGTTTTTAACATGCTATTATCTTTTGAGGGTCTTCCCTTTTATTTTGGGGCAAGGGTTGGTGCTCTTCTTTTTCTTAGGCATTCCATTGGAAAGCCTTTTCTATTTTCAATCCCATCTCTCCCTATGGAAAATTATTTGGCATCTGCCATTTATATGCCAATCATCCTAAAGGTTACCAAATCTCTCCTCTGAGATCCACAATGTATCTTCCTGGATATCAATATGTATCTCACAGAAAACGGTGTTTTAGATTCTTATACATTTTTCCCATAAGAAGCCTCATCCCCCCTTATGTTTATCTGACATGGAAATGGCATTCCACCACTGGGTGCAGTTGCTCTTTGTCAACTCTATTTCTCTAACACTAACCCCAAACTATTGTTAAACTCTCTCATCACTATGTTTAAATTACCCTATTACAACAACATCTCCACTCCTCTGTTGCTAACCGTTCGTGTATAGCCATCTGGATTACTGCATTGGTCTATGAACTGTACTACTCTTACAGAATTCTACCTATGCCTAATTGTCAACAAAATATTTAACCATTAAAAAAAGTGCACCTTGAAGAAGGCACAGTACAGAAGGGGCATGCCCACCAAGTCTGTTTCTCTCCTGTAAGCCCTGAGCCAATGACTTTTATTGGTCAGAATTGCATCTCCAGTGGCCCTCATAGCTGTTACCTATATTCAGGTTAATCTATTTCCAAGCACCATTTTCACATTCCTGATCAGATATTAAATGTGGCCAGTCATTTTCATTGGTCAATGAACTTTATGTGAAAATGACATGTTATTTCTGAGGTATACCTCAGTGTACAGGTTGTTGCATCATTTTCACTCTGTCATCATCTATAGAAACATTCCAGATAACAACTGTGTAAGCCTGGATCCCCAAGTGATGACCATGGAACAGAGCTCACAAAGACTTTCCTTAAACATAAAAATTCAGTTGAGAGATATGTCTCTGTTTTTTAAGCCAGTTATATTTGGCAATTGTTTGTTATCCCAGCATTCACTAGACCCTCACCAGAGATACAAGATCACATAGACATCAAGGAAAGTCAGTTCAATTTTTTTGTCTCTGTTGTACAGCCTCAGTTATCAATTCGTGGAAGCTGGACCAGCGGCAATAACATGGCTTAATATCTTGTTAGAAATGAAAATTATCATCTCCATTTGAATCAGGAGTCTGTGACTTAGTAAGCTTTGTAGGTGTTCTAATACATACTTTATTATCTCAGTAGTAAAGGAAGTAAATAGGGTTATAAATAATATTTGGTTCCATACACAGTATGTGTAAAAATAATGAAAAAATGCTACATTATTATGTCATTTGATACTATTTTATATTACTATACCCAAGGGAAAATTTATATAGATGCTGGGAGATATTAGATATGTTGTATAACCTCCTTTAAATTGTATCATTGTAAAGTTTCACTTTTCTTAAGTGAACATTTCATTTTAAATTATGAGTGTATATTTCAATAAAAAAGATTTTGCTTACAGAAGGAGAAGACATCAGATGTATAGTTTCAAAATAATTCAATTTTATTTTTACATTTGACGTGCAAAAAGCTACTTCTGCAATGCAGGTGTTCATGTCACCGAATAACTTAAGAAAGCCTTCAGTTAAATCTATTAATAGTGATCTTTAGTCCAAAAGAAATTACTTAATGAAATATCTCAATTCTTGAGCCAAAAATAAAGTGGATGGAAGATTGAATCTACTTTCATTCTATTTTACATTTTTGGTTATGTGAAAATGACAAAAACCATGCTTTGAAAAATAAACACATAATAATCTTATCCTTAAAGTTATCTTAATGAGTGTGGGAAGAAATGGAGAATAGCTTTAAAATATGAATAGCTTGAATATTCTTTCCCTTCCTGACAAGTTATGGTTATGCAACAACAAAAATATTAAAAATAAAGGAAGAGTAAAAAAGATTGCCTCCTTCCCATGTCAGCCACAGAATTGCATCTCCTGTGGCCCTCACATCTGTTCCCTATATTCAGGTTAATCTATTTCCAAGCACCTTCTTCCCACTCATTGTTCCCTGTATGAACAATGGACTTTTACTACATATCACTTTGCCTTTAAAACCACATAGTGAACATGTGTTACCATATGAGATTGTTTCATGCACTTATTCATTTATCCAACATATATAAAAGTGATTACTATGGGCAAACACTTTGAGAAACAACACAAATACACATTCTATAAGATAAGTACTGTCCCTGAGAAAGCTTATGTTCTGGTGGGAAAGAGAAGTAAGTCAACCAATGACATCGGAACAACTTAATACTTGCTAGAAGAGCCTTCACTTCCCTTCTATGTGGTTAGCACCTTAAGGCACATTTTTTTTTCATGAGTCTTAACACACTAGATGGTAACTAAACAAACACAGAGACAGGAAAAAAACATACAAACAAGAAAATATTTTATTTTTAAATACATTTTTATTTATTTCAGAGAAGAAAGGAGAGGGTAAGAGGGATAGAAACATCAATGATGAGAGAGAATCATTGATTGGCTGCCTCCTGCATGTTCCACACTGTGGATCAATCCGTATCCTTGGCATGTGCCTTCCCTGGTAATGGAACCATGACCTCCTGGTTCATAGGTCAACACTCAACCACTGAACCATGCCAGCCAGGCAGGAAAACTATTTTATTTTAATTTTTGTAATATATTTTATTGATTTTTTTTACAGAGAAGAAGGGAGAGGGATAGAGAGCAAGAAACATCGATGAGAGAGAAACATTGATTAGCTGCCTCCTGCACACCTCCTGCTGAGAATGTGCCCACAACCATGGTACATGCCCCTAACCGGAATCAAACGCTGGACCCATCAGTCCACAGGCCAACTCTTTATCCACTGAGCCAAACTGGTTTTGGCCAGGAAAACTATTTTAAAACATTCCTACTACTTGAACAGTATCTGTGTGTGTACGTGTGTGTGTGTGTACGTGTGTGTGTGTATGTGTGTGTGTATAACTATAAAGAGTTTCAAAATTATAGAAAAAAGCAAAAGAAACAGTATAGTTGCCCTTTACTGATCACATACATTAATCAGTAACATATTCCAAGTTGGCTTTATCCTTTTTTCTTCCAATTGTATTTTGTTATGCCTCTAAGGTCTTCTTCAATGTGTTGGATATCATCCTTTCTTTTTATACCATTGACTTGTTGAAGACATCAGGTCAGTTCTGTAGAATGACAGAGCATTTAGCTTGAACCCTTTTAATAAGAATACTTAAATGATACTGGCTGCTTCTTATTACATTCTATCAGAAGGCACATGACTTCCAGTTATTCCATTGTTAGAGATGCTAAAGTTAATTATTATGTGACAATGTTTATGAAGTTATACTTATCCCTTGTAACAAAGATATTTTATCAGTTGGTACTTTATATACATGCAAATATCTAATAATTCTCTGTCAACATTGTGCTTAATAGTTTTAGCATCCATTTATGATCCTTGTCTGAACAAATTTTTTATTAGACTTTTAAAACATTCAATATCTTTTGAGTATATATTCAATCTTTAAAACATTTTCCTACTCACACACACACACATACACACACACAACATATTTTAGAGTACATATGTAGGCATATGAAAGGGCTGACTATGTACTTAAAATAAAATAAAAAATAGAGAGCTTCAAACGTACATTGAATCTGTTAGATTCTCTTCACTATAGGTATTTATCTTTATGCTTAATATTTGGTCTGCTGGCATTGACAGCTCAAGGCTGTAACAACTTCTTATTTATTATCTTGATTCTTAGACAAGGCCTGGTCTTGCTAGCTATATGATTTTGTCTCCTCTGAGCTCTGGTAGATACAACACAACTTTTGCATATCTTCCACATGCCCCATGTTGCCCCTGCCTAAACTGTTCATGCCAAAATATTGCCATGAGCCTTTTTTAATTTAATGTAACATGACTTTCAAAGCCACAAGACATTTAACATTATATTTTAAAGCACCCAGAGTTATTAGTTTCTATGAGGATTTTCTTATTCTGTGTTACTATGGGAAGACTAGGGCAATTAAATCAGCTATAACATGTGTACCATATCTCCATGGGAACACAGAGATCTTAGATCCTTTGTACATAGAGAAACTTAGTATGTCTTAGGAAATAAGAAGACCACTTGTGTTGCTCTGCCTGGACCTGAATTTTTCTCAGGAAGTAGGAATTTCAGTGTTAAACCAGAATAGTTCTGTAGAAAGTACAATAGGATAGATGATTACCCTATTGGGAAAGCCTCTCCTCAATGGGGCTATGCTATAGCAGATGCTTAGCTGGGGTTGCTCCAGGTTGGCTTCATACTGACATGCACAGTGGACCCCTTTCAGAGACCCCTCTGCCTTTAGTATCTTCCCCAGTATTTCCAGCACATCTCTCTCCTCTGGCACTTTGGCTTAGAGATGGACAGACCTCATTTATCCTCAAGTCTGCTGGCAAAATGAAAATGAAATAATTTCTCTTCCCACAATGTCTTAGGCAGAATGTATACAGTTCTCTCTCTCTCTCTCTCTCTCTCTCTCTCTCTCTCTCTCTCTCTCTCTCTCTCTCTCTCTCTTTAATACTCAATATTTTTTTTTCTTTGCTGCTGAGACAGGATAGGTATTTCCTTCTTGTAGGTTACAACCTTTCTGATTCTAGCCTCCTAGCTAAACCTTAATAGAGATTAGGGTACATGAGTTAATGGTAGCCTTCTTGATAAGGGAACTTGGATTGTGAGGTGTTTTAACATCATTTCTTCTCAGCTAGCATTATTCTTCACAGAAACTGACAACTCTTGTTGCTTTAAAATATAATGTTAAATGTATTGTGGCTTTGAAAGTCATGTTACATTAAATGAGAAAAGGCTCCTGAAAAGAAGACATAGAAAATTCTTCTCTTGCTACTTTTATTATATGAGTTGGTTTGTGATGGATTAAATGAAATTCAAAAACAGTTAGAGGATATTCTGATATTGGTACTAATAAAGTAGTTGTGAATATCTTTTTTCTCAAACTTATATCAGCATCATGTCTGACATTCATTTATATAGTAGGTGTCATGTGGCCAATAAAATTTCCTATATTCTTTAAGCCATATGGCATCTATCTCTTTTAAATTAGTGCTGTAAATACTGTTGGTATTGATATCATAGGAGATCTGCACAGGAAGCAGAATGATTTATAATACACAGAAGTGGAATGTAATCTCTGTTTTTCAAGTTTTTGTTAACATTGTTATCTTTTATAGCAAAATGTTGACTAATTCCTAATGGATTGAGAGCTTCTGGAACACAATGTTCCTCCTTGAAGAGAAAGCACATCTACACTAAAAAAGAGTAAGATGCAAATTGACTATACCTTTGTGACACCCACCAGCCAATCAGGAGTGAGTAGGCAAATTAACCCAACAGTGATGGTGGATTAATTTGTATACACAAGTGCTGAGTGGCCAGCGTGGGGCAGGACATTTGGCAAAGATGCAGGCAATCCACACCGCCCCAGCCGCTCTGGGCCTCTGGGCAGTGTGGGAAGGCAAAAAGGCGGCTCTGGCCAGAGCGAAGGCGGTACTGGCAGCCAGGGGAAGGAAGGCCCATTTTTGCATGAATCTTCGTGCATTGGGCCTCTAGTGGAAGGATAAAAAGATCTTTTCCATCTTTTTCTCTAAGGAACATAGGCTTAGAGTTGGGTTCAAAAAAATCTAAGCAGGTGCCAAAAATTTTGGTAACCAAGTTAATATTTTATTAAATAAAATAAAAATTCATGAAAAAGGCATGATATTCCAAATATTGACCTGTAAGTAAGCATGGAATAACTATTATGAAGCGTTGTTTCTATCTTGGGTCTAATACAGCTCTATAAGGCACTATGCAGAGAGTTCCTTAAGGAAGGACTTGCTGCCAAGCTTCAGGGAGCCAGTTGTCAACTACTGCAGTGTCTGCCTCGACTGCAGATCCATGTCTTACCTGAACTCCTACCCTTCCTGGGCTATCCTCTTGCATAAATGAGCAAGGCAGAAGTAGAAATACCCAGCCTTTGCAGCTCAATCACAGAGAATTGTAAAACATGCTTATCTTCAGAACCCCCTGCTAGATTGGCCAGGCTTTCTCTCCTATGCATCTCAGTTTGTTTTCTTCCTCAGTGCAGTCCTGCTTCTTTCACTTCCCTTCACAGGGGTTAGCCTTAAAACACCTGTCACTTCAATCTCTGACTTAGCATCTGCTTCCAGAGTCCGCAATCCATTAATGTGATGCATCCTAAAGCCTATCTCAGCGAAGATTGGTTCTGATTAAATTTTGAGTTTGCTTGTTATAGTTAGTCTTCTTAAAAAGCTAAAGTGATTATTATACATAAAGCTGCCAGGAGAATGCCAGAGGACTATAGACAAGCTTTAAGCAAAAGACTGCATGCATCTGTGGTCCTAACAAATGAAATAAAGACTACTCAAATACTCAGCCATGATTACATTGTGGTCTCATTATTGAAGATCAATCCAACCTCGGGGTATAATTAAAGCCCTCTGCTTAGATTTGTTAGACTACTGATTTTTCATGGTCTAAGAAGTTAACACAAAGATAAGATTGAATTCTAGCATTTTATAATACATTCTTTTTTATTTTTGTTTATATTTCTCTTTTTCCTCCTCTATTTATTACAAGATCCCATATCAGGCTGGTTTATCTACTTATATGATTAGCTATTGTGATTAGTTCCCAAGGCTTTGGCCAGAATGTACACAAGAACTCTTTAATATATATATATTTTTTTACAAATACAACATTTCATTAGTTGTGTTTCTATGTGTCCATTATCCCACTCCTCCTCCTCCTCCTTCTCCTCCTCCTCCTCCTCTTCCTCCTTTCTTCTCCTTAGTAACTATTGCACAGATCTGTAATGCTGCCAATGTAGGAGATATTTTTCCTTCAAAAAATACATTTAACTGGCCAAGAAGCTTCAGCAACTCTCTTTTTTTTTAATGATTTAGAAAAGGGTTACAAAGACTTCCAAAAATTAAAAAAACACACAATAAAATAAAATTCTGGTCTTGAGGCAGGGAACAGTATGATTTGTGATATTATCAGAAGATTGTCTCTATGAAATAAAATCTTTTTCATATATAATATTATTTCCTTCCTCCCTCCCTTCTTTCTTCCCCAACTGCAGAACCCTGACTTACCTAAGATACTGACCTTACCAGGTTGCCAACATTTGGAAAATGCTGAATTTTACTTCATACATCTCAGCCTTAATGGAATTTTACTATTAGTTGTATTGTGCTCACTCACTACATACATGTTCTATTTGATTCTAAGTAAAAAAAGAAAATTTTTTTTCTACCAGAACTCAAAAATCTCTGGCCTGAAATTTAGAATATTTTGGTTCTAGTTTGTGCCCCACTACAATGTTGGTGCTTGATACTGACTAATCAGTTTCCTTTTCTGTATTTCAACTTTCCCTTCTGGTATTTGGAGACATTTGCTGAAATATTGTTGAAACTTTCATTATCACAGTTACAAAACTGGATAACATTATCCATTGTACTAGTTCAATAACACTATCTAATATACAAGAATGGACTAGCTTTAGAGAATTGCATGTGCAATTTTACAGATTTAGCCGGACTATAGTATGCATAAGGGCTACTGAGTGAACTATAGATATGAATTCTAGGATTACTATTTAGTAGCCAAAAGGCCTTGAACATATCAAACAACTTCCCAGAATCTTAGTTTATTCATTTATGAATAAAGATAAAGAGAATGATAATGATGAACTTGCATGGATTTGGGGACCCCCTCCTCCCAAAAAAATAATTTATGGCTTATAGTAGTCACTGTAAATTGTTAGCTATTATTATCATTGACAAGATTATAGTATTTCTGCCAGCCCACTTTCTTGTTTAAATTAACATTTGTGCTTAATTATATTTCATTTCTGACTTTATACATAGGTATTAATTTATACAACTTTGTAATATGTAAAGTAGTTTGAGCTGTCAGAGAAAAAATTATGCAAATAAGGACATTATTATTCATTGAACTGTGTGTGAATGCTCAAGGGTTCCGGATACATTCATCTTAAAGAAAGTATTAACTTCAAAATCTACATGAACCTTAAAAATGCACACTTAATAAACACTGACAATTTATAATTTTAACTTTTCTGTTAAAAAGTAAAAGCAAAGACATGAAATTAATGCAACAGAATTTATGAAATGATTATAAAATGCTAGAATTCAATCTTTAACTTTGTGTTAACCTCTTCCAAATTAATGTAGGAAATTATAACAAGTGATCTCTCTAATTATTGATAATTATAGTCAGCCCTGACTATGCATATTTAAGCTAAGTACATTTTCATATTATTATATTAGCATCTTACATTAACACAACATTCTTGTATGTTTTTATTTTTTATAATTATCCTGTGAGAAAGAAAGCCATCGATAATTAGTCCTTTATTATAAACTAGAGGCCCAGAGCATGAAATTTGTGCACTCAGGAGTGTCCTCAGCCTGGCCTGAACTCTCTCACAGTCTGGGAGCCCTCAGGGTATGTCCTACTGATGGCTTAGGCAGTTGGACATCCTAAGCACTGCTTAGGAGGCGGGAGAGGCTTCTGCCTCTATCGCTGAGCTCTGTCACCTGTGAGCACAGCTTCTAGCTGAGCGGTACTTCCCCTGCAATGACCAGCAGGAGCAGCTCCTGTAATGAGCATCTGGCCCCTGGTGGTCAGTGCATATCACAGCAACCAGTCATTCTGCCATTTGGTCGACTTGCATATTAGCCTTTTATTATATAGGATGAGGAAATAGAGGCAGAGAGAGCTTACGTCACTGGTGTACAATCACATTAAAGATCTAAGTTCACACTATATTTACTCTATTGATGGGCATGCCTAGAATATATAAAGGGAATCATAATTTTTCCAATTTGATCAGAGTGTTGATCTGAGGTATAAGCTGGAATGGCTTGAACAGACTCTTGTAATAAATGCTAAGAAATTTGGATATTTTAATAGAATTGGAGAGAAAATTAAAGGCACTTGAAAGACTCTTGACATCAGAACTGTGCTCTGACGCCGAAACCGGTTTGGCTCAATGGATAGAGCGTCGGCTTGGGGACTGAAAGGTCCCGGGTTCGATTCCGGTCAAGGGCATGTACCTTGGTTGCGGGCATATCCCCAATAGGGGGTGTGCAAGAGGCAGCTGACCGATGACTCTCTCTCATCGATGTTTCTAACTCTGTATCTCTCTCCCTTCCTCTCTGTAAAAAAATCAATAAAATATATATTTAAAAAAAATAAAATAAATAAAAAAAATAAAGAACTGTGCTCTGAGATCCATGAGGATATACTGGAGATAACCAGAAATAGAGACAGATATTAACTGATTGATTGGAATAGTTAAGAAAATAAGGCAATGATAAACAATACCCTTAAGGAGATAGTGTAAATGTAGAGAAGGCTAAATTATTAAAAGATGGGGAAATAGGGATTGTAAAGATTAGATAGAAAATGATTAAACTCCTCTCCTTTACTTGAATTTGAAATCACTTGTAAAATATGACACAGAAGTTTAAAAGATGTCAATAAATAAGTTCGTTTAATGACTGAAGTTTGTAGTTTTGCCAGATTATAGCCAATCAGATTGATGTATTTTAATTAAACAATCTTACACATTGAGTCATTGGCATGCCTGATAATTTTAGGCATCCCTAGTGTGGGCTGCCTTGGTAACCAGGCATGGGGAAGCAGGAAATGCCTAGAATGCAAACATTTGTGAGCATTCTATTTCTGAAAAAGGAGGGAGGGTGGATCTAAAGTAAACATGTTCAGTCGAAACCAGTTTGGCTCAATGGATAGAGTATTGACCTACTGACTGAAAGGTTCCAGGTTTGATTCTGATCAAGGGCATGTACCTTGGTTGAGGGCATGTTCCTAGTGGAGGGTGTGCAAGAGGCAACTGATTGATGATTCTCTCTCATAATCATCGATGTTTCTAATTCTTAATCTCTCTCTCTTCCTATATGTAAAAATATCAATAAAAATATATTTAAATAAATAAATAAACATGTTCAGTTTCTTCTTCCAAACTTGCTAACCCAAATCACCTCTTTTTCTATGACGAATGGAGATCAAGAAAAGAGACCAAAATTTGACCAAAGATGATCCTAGGGAAGTTCCTCCACAGAGAAACATGCAGACTTAGCAGGAAGTAAAAACATCCTTGAATAGCTTCTATTTAACTTCAGTCTATAGGAAATAATCATATTTGACCAGATAATTCTTGTTGTAGGAGCTATCTTGTACATTATAGGATATTGAATAGCACTCTAGGCCTCTGCCAATATATTTCCAGTTTTGACATCCAAAAATGTCTCCATATATAGCCAGATTTCTCTTGGGAAATGTCATCATTCCCCTCACTCCCATTGAGAATCATTGGCCTAAACGCTATGAACCTTGACATTTTGGTCATCTTGGGAATCTAAGTTTTAATTTTTCTAAATTGTGCATGAGTCTCTGCAAGTGTATTACCTTACCATTTAAAAAAAAAAAATGACCATGTCTGTCACTCTGAAAAAATATATAATTTATATTAGACCTGAAATTTTAGAAGAGACATTGATCCCTGGGGTGCTGAGAGAGTGCTAGTAGGGATTTATTATACATAATTCTTTCCTAATTTGGAAGGATATTCTTTGGTTGGTAAAATGTCTGTAAAATCCTCTTTGTCAGAGATAAAAGACTGTACTTATTATACAAGGATGTAGGTAGGAAAAAAGCATCCAGGTGCCACTATGATTAATAACACCCTTGTCATTATTGCCATGCTTCCACAGACATCCAATTGTGTTTTCTCTGAAGATGCTATTTCAGTTCTGAGCTATACTTATATCCATCTGGAGCAGGAGGGAATGCCATTGTAGGATATATGAAATTTAAAAAAAGTCATAAAATACAAGTTTTCACAATTCAGGTTAGTGTAAATAGCTTTAGGATTAGAATAGCAAGACTTGGTGAAGACACACTTTTGCTTCTGACTTGCTGCTTTGCCTTGAAGATTTCTCTTTATAGGACTAAGTTCATCATAGAAGCCAAAGCAACCCTACACAATGGTGTGCAGTAGGGTTGGAAATATTTTTACCTCTTTTTTTTATATTTGCTCTAAAGACATAATTCTATCTTACTTAAGGGATCTCTTATGAGATTCCTTAATTTGGATATATTTTGGGTTTTGGCCTCTCTTATTCTCATTACAAAAGTCAATTTTCTATCTAGTTAAATTTTTTTTTAAATATATTTTATTGATTTTCTACAGAGAGGAAGGGAGAGGGACAGAGAGCTAGAAACGTCAATGAGAGAGAAACATCGACCAGCTGCCTCTTGCACACCCCCCACCGGGGATGTGCCCGCAACCCAGGCACATGCCCTTGGCCGGAATCGAACCCGGGACCCCTCAGTCCGCAGACCGACGCTCTACCACTGAGCCAAACCGGCCTCGGCCTATCTAGTTAAATTAATCCTTCAGTGCAAAAGCAGCTTCCAGCCCCATAGGAATGTTGTGAATATTTAATGGAGTAATATAACTTGAATAAATATGCTATATGTACAATATTTAATATAATAACTGCTTGATAAATCAGTAACTATATGAGTGTACTATGCTAACAGTACACCTCCATATGAACATTAATTTATCTTATATCATAAAGAAGTAATATGTAAATTGACGATTACTCCAACACACAAAATGGCCACCACCATGTGGTCAAAGATGGCTACACTCATGTGGACACAAGATGGCTGCCACAAGATGGCCAGCAAGGAAAGAAGGGCAGTTGTGGGTGATCAGGCCAGCAGGGGAGGGCAGTTGAAAGGGACCAGGCCTGCAAGGGAGGGCAGTTGGGGGCAATTGGGCCAGCAGGGGAGCAGTTAGGCATCAATGAGACTATCAGGAGAGGGGAGTGGTTAGTGAGTGATCAGGCTGGCATGCAGAAGTAGTTAGGGTCAATAAAGCAAGCAGGCAGGTGAGCAGTTGGGAGCCTGGATTGTGAGAGGGATGTTTCATTGCCTGTTTAGGCCCGATCCCACCAGAATTGGGCCTAAATGGGCAATCTGACATCCTTTGAGCAGTCCCAGATTGGAGAGAGTTCAGGTTGGGCTGAGGGACACATACAGGCCCCCAACCCATGCACAAATTTCATGCACCAGGCCTCTAGTGTTTTATAAAATGTTTATTAATATCCTAAGTCCATGGTCAGCAAACAGTGGCTGGTGAGCCACATGCAGCTCTTTTGCCCCTTGACTGTGGCTCTTCCACAAAATACCACGGCCTGGGTGAGTCTATTTTGAAGAAGTGTCATTAGAAGAAGTTTAAGTTTAAAAATTTGGCTCTCTAAATAAATTTCAATTGTTGTACTATTGATATTTGGCTCTATTGACTAATGAGTTTGCTGACCAATGTCCTAAGTATAAAAGTATATTCTAATTTTTTATTTTATTATTAGTGCTATTTATTTTCATATATATATGATTTGTATATACCACAAATCCATGCTTTTCTCATTGACATAAAGAGATGTTTTTATTTATATGAATTTATATTAATTCTTTAATTAGCAAGAAATATAATTGTTTATGCAATAAGTTTTGTAATTGTTTCTCCCATTTGGATTATTGTTTTAGGCACAGATTAAAAATTTTTAAATGTACTGAAGAGTTGAATCTGTTCTTTTTTGACTTCTCTCATTGATTTTATATTTAGAATGTGTTTCCTCATCTTGGAGATAGTCTAGATTTTTTTTTTTCAGTTAAGTGTTTTATTTTCAAAATTAAATATACCAGAAATCTATATGGTCTAAGTTAGTATATCATTCATGGCCCTCATTAATTCCACAATCTTCTTAGAAGAAATTCTAGGGTCTTAAAGTAAAGAAAATGCATATTGAAAACTTGTAGTGGCATCTTCAATAGCTAGAGCTCTTATTTATGTGTCTTACCGCCATTTATTCAAGAATTAATGATGTGGCCCCACTGTTATTATACTTTGTTAAGTGTAGTGTTGGCTACAGGATTTCAGAATGACATTCTTTATTGCCGGAATACATACAAGATTTTAATGAGGAATTGTTAAATATTACTAAATTTCTGTATGGTGCTGTTAGCTATATCTTTTTTGGAGGAGATAATCTGGAACTATGTGCTATGTTGAGTTTCTGAGGAAAATGTGTGAAACAAACATTTTAGGTAATTGCAAATTCTATATTATTAGCTAAGGCTTTGAACTTAATGTCCTGTGTTTTGTTTTACATCATGTTCTTTCACATACTAGACTAAATTGTTGCTATTAATTTTTCCATACAGTAGTATTAGGGGGATAATGATGATGATAATAATGATGACAAGGATAACAACTATAATTAAACTGAATGTTTATTATATACAATCTTCTGTGCTAGCTAAACTTTAACGTGCTTGATTTCACTTAATATACTCATTAAGTGAAGAAAGAGTGACATAGAGAAGATAAGAAATATCAAAAATTGTAACTTGTAAATGGAAGGGGATGAAAGAGCACACATTTGGAACTTGAACTCAAGATCCTCAACTTTAATTTTTTGGTGTGCCTTACTTCTGTAATTCTTCCTGTCAAAGACCCAGCTTGTAAGATTTTGTTTCTTCTGAGTTCTGTGTTTGGAAATCCAATGTACCACTTTCTGTATATTTCTATGTTCATCATTGTTTAGATAGCTGAAATCTCTACTGAGCTTTTGAAAGAGAAGGATGATGTGGTATAACAGGAGGAGATAGGAAACGGAGAGTCTCTGGTGACTATTAGCTCATTTGAGATTTCCTGAGCAAATAGAGGACTACAGTTTATTTCTCAGATTAGTGAAGCCTTTCTATCCAAAAATTATGAGGCAAGTGAAGTTTAATTAATTTTTTCCTAACTCCTTTGATGCCCATATATTTTCTATCAGAGGAGGGAACATATGATTACTAGTTTATAATAGTGTTTCTTAATTTTCCCTCAAAATTAATGTAATTAGGAAAAAGTCCCTTTGGATTTTGGCATATGTTTTTTTTTTCTCCTATATTTAGTTTATAATTCTATAGCTATTCTCTTTCTTTTGTTTCCTTTGATGTGCTTTTTGATAGGATCAAGGGCAAAACTCTACCAAATCCCTGGTCACATAACCTAGAAAGCTCTATAAATCTAGTTCACTATTTAATTATAATATAATAATGGATTTATTGAGTCTTGCATCTGGGATTATTTGGACAGAAAACGTAAGTGTGACCATATTAAAAAGTAAGTTAAACAAATATCCTTCCAGTAGAATGTCCAGAAATTAGGAAAGATTGAAGATTAACTCTCCCTGCTCCCTCCCATCCCCAGAATGATTTTAGTGCTGCTGTATTAGGTGAGCCTTAAGACACTTCAAATTTCAAAAGCATTATAATTTTTGGTTGTAAATTGAAATAAGAATTAAGTAATTGATTTATGGCCATAAAAATGTTAACACCATACAGTCTATAATTATAAGGGTATATTGGAAAGAATATTTGGTCATTTCATTATATATTTGAACTTTTACTCTGTGTATTACATTTTTGTCTGTTCAGTTGTTTCAGAGAGGAAAATAAAAACTATTTTAAGATGCTTTTTATTTCAAGTATCTGTTGGAATATTTTCATAATCTTGGAGTTGAAAAACTTCTAAACAAGATAAAAGAAAAAAAGAAGAAAAAAAACTCAGAAAATATAAGGCTAAATTTTGTCAGATTTCTCTCTGGGGAATAAAACAAAAGTGACATAGAGAAAAAGGTATAATAATCACATAGACAGACATTTTATATGTGAGATTGTAGCTAATATACATATAGTATCTTGGAGGGTGTCTTAGTCATTTTGAGCTGCTATAACAAATTACCATAGATTGTATGACTTAAACAACAGACATTCATTTCTCACAGTTCTGGAAATGGAGAGGTCCACAGTCATTGTGCTAACAAATCCTATTTCTTTTATTTATTTTTTTTATTGATATTTCACAGAGAGGAAGGAAGAGAGATAGAGAGCCAGAAATGTTGATGAGAGAGAAACATCGACCAGCTGCCTCTTGCACACCCCCTACAGGGGATGTGCTCGCAACCAATGTACAACCAATGTGCTCGCAACCAATGTTGACCGGAATCGAACCTGGGACCTTTCAGTCCGCAGACCAACGCTCTACCACTGAGCCAAACTGGCTTCGGCACAAATCCTATTTCTGATGGCATCCTGTTTCCTGGTTTATAGATGACATCTTCTCTTTGTATCCTCTGGTGGTAGAGAGAGAGAGAGAAAAAAAACTCATGTCTTTTCTCTTAAAGTACTACTCTCATTCATAATGCTCTACCCTATCGACCAAATTACCTCTCAAATACTCACCTTCTAATATCATTATATTGGGGATAGAATTTCAATATATAAATTTGGAAGACCCACAATCATTCAGTGTGTAATACAGAACATTTTGTCATTATCTGTTAAAGTCAATAACTTTAACCCAACTAACTTTGACACTCAAGTTTTACATCTAGAAACCCCTATTATAATAATGACCCAAGTGCAAGGAGGATCAACATCTATACTAATAAAAGGGTAATATGCTAATTTGACCAGGAGACCTTCCAGATGTCTTTTGGACAAGCCATGGTGGCAGGGCCAAGACAGAGGCAATTAGGAGCCATCAGGCCAAGAGGGGAGGGCAGTTGAGCGTGATCAGGCCAGCAGGGAGTGGGGGCAGTTAGTAGGGAGCAGGCTGGCAGGGGGGGCCAGTGGGTCAAGCAGATTGGCAGTGGGAGGCAATTGGGGATGATCAGGCCAGAGGGGGTGAGGGAGGACAGTTGGGGGTGAGCTGGCTGGCAGGCAGGTGAGCAGTTAGGAGCCAGCAATCTTGGATTTCGAGAGGGATGTCCAACTGCCAGTTTAGGCTTAATCCCTGAGGGGTCTCAGATTGGAGAGGGTGCAGGCCAGGCTGAGGGACAACCCTCCCTCCCTGGTGCAAGAATTTCCTGCACTAGGCCATTATATATAAATTAATATTGAAGCACTTTAGTAACAATGAAAAATTATAAATATTCTAAAATATCCACAGATATGAAATAATTATATAAATAATAATATACATATAATTCAAATGATATGGGAAACCTTGGAAGGAATGAGGTTTGCTTTTTGTTTTGTTTTGTTTTTTTGCAGTTTTTTTTTTTTGCTAACTTGAATGGATCTCTGAAACTTTGATAAAAGTAAGTTGAAAGAATACTTATAAAATATGGTCATAATAAAATTTAACGCACTACCCACAAGAGGAAAAAACTTTTTATAGGTATACTATATATGTGTGTATACTTAGAAAAAAATCTGGTTTTACACATATTAAATTAGGAATAGTGACCACTTCTAAGGAGTATGTGTGAGGCAGGAGCTCAATTTTTATTTTCTATATTTTTGTGTTTAAATTTTGATTGAATATATTTTATATTTGTAATAAAAAATAATAAATGGTGCATTGTAAACTTACAATATCCTCAAACAAACAGACACACATGAAGCACATTCCTCTTCCATAAGCTAGCTGCCTGACCCTGGGCACCTCCTCCTGTCCCTCTGAATTGTAGAAGTCTATTCTAGAGTTCACACTTGTGGCAATCTTCTAAATGTCCTTATTCTGTTTCCACATTAACTTGTTAAAAGTTATTTTTTTGTGCTTGGATTGCTGGGTCCTCACCCTCCCTTCTACCTTGTCTGGATTAGTCCCCTCCCCCCTCCATCCTGTTAACTCCTAATCATTTTATACAACTGAGAAGTAACTCAATATATAGATTGCTCTGACTCAGATCAGAATTTTAAAAATTCCATTTCTCTGATTCCAAAATTGTGTTGTTCTATTATGGTATCATCTTATTTTCTAACCTTTTCTTTGGCATTACCTTGACTAGCAAGCTATATGCACTGTGATTGGAGGAAACTGAAAAAACAAATAATAAAAAAATGTTATATTTAATGACTAAATTGCAGATACTAGAAGTTTTAAATTGAACATTTCAATAAATCCCGACAATATAAGATTTTTATTGTTCCCAAATCCCATTACAAGTGTCAAAGTGGGATTCTGAATACAAGTAAATAGAAAGTAGCAGAATCATAAAAATAGAAAGTAGTAGAGACCATAACTGATTTCAGAACCTATGGATTCTTATCACGTAGGTTACTTGCCCTTATTCTGTCTTGTAAATCTTTTTAGTCCCATGACCTTGCACAATAGTTGATTCAGGAGGTTCTCAACACACCTCTAACAGATGATTAAAAGGCATACTAAGCTTCATGGTACTATGGAGCTTAATATTCTTTTATATGAAGGCAAGACAGAGTTTTCCTCCAGAGTTTCATCATCTATTGTATAACCGCAATAATCATAGCACAAAACATTCCACATAGCCTAAGAGTAAGGGATTGAGAGATAAGGAAGAGATAAGCAATAAGCAACTCTAATTAGGAAAGACACTCAAGTAAAAGAGATGTTTATGAAATTGTGACTAGTTGAATATGTTTGCAAGAAAGTAGTGACTTTAAAATCAGGTCAGGGAGATGGAGACCTGCTCTATTGGCAAATGGAAGAACTTGAAGAGGCATCTGTACCTGGGGAAATATGAGCACAGGCTGTGTGTTTTAGATGATTATCCTAGCAGGAGTGCCTTGTAGGGCTGAAGGAGAGGAGAATGTAGAGACAGAGGAAAAGAAGCTACTTAGAAAGTGGTCTCAATCATTGATTGGCATGAGAAGCATTTTAAACTGAAATGAGAGTATAGGTAATAAAAATATAGGGGAGACTCATTAATTAGAAAGAGATGTTGAAAAATTTTACCTTAATATCTTCATTTCAAATATTTATTAAATCTTGTTCAGTAGTAGTTGTTATGCAAACTGTGGTTTCTAGCCAAGAATATAAGAATTTGGGTATTGAGGTATAAGAGTCAATATTTCTCATCTAGTAATACCAAAATATGAACTTACTTTCTGAAATATTTTATCTCAAGAGTATAGATTATCTAACAAAAAATCCTAAAAGACAAATTAAGATGTGCATGTATCCACAATTGAGACATTAAGTCGTTTTTAATTAACTATAAAGACAATTGAAGTCATTAATCTTTATATTATGTGTTATTTACATCAAATGTGCTCTTTTCAGATAGACAGTCAGACTTGTTATAAATCTGATAGGAAATCTTGGCCAATAAAAACTGAACAGAAACAGATGGGCTGGAAGTTTTCCAAAAGCCTTGCATAAAATATTTTTTATAAGAGCAGAAGAGGATTTGCCCAGAACACTGATTTGAAATTAACTACTTTCATGATGCTTAAGAAATAGCAGATTTTAGAACTGAAATTTCTTTGCATTTTCTCCTGTTTTCCATACTTATCAGATTTAAAATGAAACCATTCTAAATACAGATCAGACTACTGTACTAACATATTAATTTTAGCACATGTATTTTGTTAAAAGGGCATGGTAAAGTAGAAGAGGAACTATTACTATTCTTTTAGTGCTAAACATCAGAGGACATGCATTTCCTTGTTTTTGTTCAGCTATTACATCCATTAGAGACATATACTAACAAGTCATTGCAGACATTAGTAATGAGTAATATGATTTGTACTCTTACTGAGAAACATGATTTAGTTTTTAAAACACTAACCTATATTGAGTACTTAGTTTGGGTAATGTGATGGGAATTTAGTGGTAGCCTTATGTGGACTTGCCAGAAAATGAATCTTTTCTTGCATTTTTAGTGTAGATGAATCATCAGCATCGGAAAGCAGCCCAGAAATGCTGATTTCAGGGAAATTTTGTTTCAATGAGTACTGGCTGTTAAATGTGGGGGGGAAATTTACAGTGAACCTTAACAAATTAAAAGTTAATTAAATCACTGAGTATTAATGACCCATTGGGCTGGCTTCCTCACCTGGAGTTAAAATATGACCTTCTAGCCATTGATATCATTGGGTCACCTCCGGGAGATGAAAAACAAAAAGCACGGATGCCTAGGAAAGAACTAAATGAGGAGAAGAGGTGAAAGGAATGAGGGTTCTCAAAGGTAAAGAGGGAAAGTTAAGCTGAAGATGAAACACAGAAAGAACTGAGGCTAATCCCATACTTCCTGCTTGTCTTATCCTCACAACGCTTCTATTATAGGGAAGGTTCTCTCTTCTACACCCTGCTGAAAACACTCAGACTATATATATATATATGTGTGTGTGTGTGTGTGTGTGTGTGTGTGTGTGTATGTATTTAACAGATACCTAACTGTAGCTTATTACGTATCTAGTACTGTTGAAAGCACTATACAATTTCTAATCAGTATCATTTCCATAACAGTCCTAGAGGTAGATAATATTATTCCTCTTTATAGTTGAGGAAACTGAAGCACAATACTTTAAGAAACTCACCCACAACACGATCACACAAGTCAGGTATTTTTTAAAAGAGGCCTTCATCAAAGGCTCCATTGAAATAGCTGCAACATAATTGCTTATTCTAGCAGGTGAAAAATTTCAAGCCTCTGTGCACCTGCTATTTTCTTTGACCTTCACAATACCCCTTGAGATAAATAGGCCAGGGATTATTATCCCTATTTGAAAGATGCTGAAATTGAAGCCTAGAAGATTCACAGGGTTTGCTCAAGGTCACACAGCCAGTGATGGGCCTGTCATTCAAACTTGAGCCGCAGTTGTCATTCAGATCTTCTCATATTTTTATTCCACCTCTAACCTTCTTTCCACTCTACTTTCAATAACAAGTGAAGTTTCTTGCTGACCATTACCTACCTGTGAGCACTCCATTAGCTCCCTGAGCTTTGCAATGCAAATCCACCCCATATAATGTTACCCTTTCACCTAGAGGAAACAATTGATTCTTCAGGTTATCTCAGCCAAAAGCAGGCCACCTTTGACATTTTCATGTCTCATACACAGGATTTCCCTGAAGAATCTGCCTTGTGCAAGTTAATTCCAAATCCTCGCCTCTTTTAATGCCAAGGCCTAACCTTAACCTTACATCAGACATTTATGGGCTTCGTTTCTCAATGGTGTTCTAATGGGAAACCATTTTTATTTAATGTTTTGAGTGCTACTAACACAATCCCTTCCCTACTTTCACTGGAGAAAAATTTGAAAACTTAGACATAAAAGATGATGAATTGCATTTTTCATTAAAACTATCCTTAGGAGAGAAAAAACAGAAACATATATATTATTACTTCCTTCTTACCTGTTTATTTTTAATATAGTTTTTATTGATGTAGGTATTATAGATGTGCCACATGTCCCCCAGTTTGTCCCCTTCCATCCAGTCCCTGTTCCACGTCAGGCCTTCACAACACTATTGTCTCACCAACCAGAAAGAATATATGCACCCCTATGTTCATTGCAGCATTATTTACAATAGCTAAGATCTGAAAACAGCCCAAGTGCCTATCAATAGATGAATGGATAAAAAACTATGGTACACTTACACAATGGAATACTATGCAGCTGTAAAAAAAAGAAGAATCTCTTACCTTTGAGACAACATGGTAGGATCTGGAGAGTATTATGCTAAGAGAAATAAGCCAGTCAGAGAAAGACAAGTATCACATGATCTCACTCAGATGTGGAATCTAATGAACATAATAACTAGTGAACAAAATAGGTCAGAACCTTTTAAAGATTCAGAGTCAACAGGCTTTGTTTCTTAAAGAATTGAGAACCAGAATTTTAAATGCAGAACAAAAATAATATTACCCAACTTATCAGAGTTACATATCGATAGAAACAATCTCCTTTCTGGCCCAATTTTCCAAGGATTTTCTTGTCACCACTGTCCACTCAAAACCTAAGGATGTGTGTTGCCTTTACAAATTGTGTTTTTATATTCTGTGGATTTTCCATGCTACTTAATCCATCTACAAGTCACTCTCTATTCTACTTCCCATTTTAAATATTTGAAACTACATTTAAGACACTCTAAGAACAAGCCATTATCTCTGATTTCACAAAGAGTTTAAGGAACTATTTTGTGGTCATTATCACTTTCATAAGTGTGTCATTGTTATTACACAAAGGTTCTCTCTCTACTAGGTTCCGCTCTTCACTACAGGGTTTGTCCAGGTAACTCTAAGGACTTGTGCAAGACCACAGCTGATCTATTGACTCCAAGTGTGAAGTGAAGTCAGGCATTTAACTGACTCCAGCTTTGGATTTTTTTATTACTCTGGATTAAAAAGAAAAGAAAAAGAAAAAAAAATGGAATAAAGAGGAAAAAAACACCAACACATAAAAAAACACCCAGATTCTAAATTTTTATTCAGAATATTGCTTCATGCATATTTTCATTAACCTGTTATCTGAAAAACAACTGGATACAGATTTTAAGACTAATATTATCATTATTGCTTTGCTGGACTCAGAAAATAAAACATTTACTTAAAAAGTAATAGCACATACATTTATTTAAACCTAATAAAAGTTTACTCTAACAGGGTTTAACTGACTTTTTTAACCTTTTTACAAAATACAGACTAAATTTACTAGCATTTTTCAGTTGTCAAGATATAAGCCAAGATGTTTCATCCTATGAGTACAAAGTATTAAAAATCACCTGAACTCACCCTGGATTAAAAGTCTCTAATCTAACGCAAGGTAAAGAAGCTTTGAAACACATTTTGAGAATTCAGATTAGTGCAATCATTGGGGGTTAGGCATTATGGTGTCTTCCTTTCAAATTCAGAAATAGATTGCCACTGGGGAGGAAAGAAACTGCAGTGGAGTCTGGCATTGATTTTAGTTGAACTCCATGGAGCCTCTTCTAAACATTCCATTAGGACAATTTTTCAAAGGTCAGACTTTTCTCCCAACTTCTGAAAGTCAGTACAACTCAAACTGGCAACTCTCACAGATGTTTTTGACTGCTAGACTCTTCTTCTCAAGTGGGCCATGTATTCAGTGGAAATTTTTATCATGTTGTATTTGGTTAGGAGGCAAAAATTATAATGTGGCAAAAAATATTTAGGGAATATTCTTAAATATATATTAAGTATTCTCTTTAGATGATTTGTATATTTCAGTCTTTATATAATGCTTTGCAAACATAAATTACTGTCTAATTTTTATTCATTATTCCTAAAGCACTGCATGATATTTCATTTCCCTGCTTATCAAGGCAAATTAGTCATTTATCTTAGGGACATAAATAAGTGGTTTTAAAATTTCTAAACTCCAGTCTGCTTACCTATGCTGTCTCTCATTTACATTTTCACATTCAAGAAATTTTTGTTTTCTCTGAAATAACAAATTTGACCCAGATAGGATTCTTCTGATTTTAATAAGAATAGTGTGTGTGTGTGTGTGTGTGTGTGTGTGTGTGTGTGTGTGTGTGTTTGGGTTATACTGCAGCATATAAGGGGATACATATGGAAGGGGCATATGAATGAAAACATAGACAGTACCTACAAGATGGAAATATAGAAATATTTGAATAAATTCTGTTCAAGTGTCGGAGAAAATGCAGAATCAATTTTAAAAGTGTGTCATTTTCTCTGATTAAAGTAAATGTCAAAATCTCTTTGAATTTTTGTTAATTAGAGCAAACTTCTTAAAAGCTAATTGTGACATATTCACACTTTTTAAAATTTACTCTGATATGATAAAGATATATGTCACAAAGTATGAGTTTCCTACCTTTAGGAAACTCAAAATATCGAATTCAAATAAATTAAAATATGTACATGCTATGTACCTAGCACCCTGCTGATGAGAACAGAGATGAAACAGAAAATTCCTCTACATTTGAGGCATTTTATGACATTTGTGAAAATTAAAACATGCATGTAGAAAAACATAAAATAAACATATAAGTATAAAAGCATTATTATACTAAAAGAACTCTAAGTTCCCCTTCAAGTTTTAGAGTTCAGGTTTCCATAACTTTAAAAGGCAGAGGTGCACAATACAGTTTATGGTTACTTATAGAATTACTAGAGGCCCAGTGCATGAAATTTGTGCACAGAGCAAGGAGGGTGTCTCTCAGCCCAGCCTGTATCCTCTCCACTCTGAGATGCCTGTGGTATCAGGACTAAACTGGAAATCAGACATTCCTCTCATAATCCAGAACTGCTGGCTCCTAACAACTCTGCCTGCCATCCTCATAGCCCCCTAACTGCTCCCTTGCCTTCATGATTGATGCCTAACTGCTCCCCTGCTGGCATGATCATCCACAACTTTCCTCCTCTGCCAGCCTGATCACCCCCAACTGCCTTCCCCTGCAGGGCTGAGAGGACTGGGTGACTCTGGCTGGATGAGGTGGGGCTGAGGGGACTAGGGAACTGAGGCTGGATGAGGCAGGGCTGATGGGACTGGATGAGGTGGGGTAGAGGGGACTGGAAACTCTGGCTGGATGCTCTGGGGACTGGATGATGCAGGGCTGAGGAATATGAGCACCACCATCTGTGGCTGTGGATGCCACCATCTTGTGAGGGCATGGCATTAAATTAGCATATTCCCTCTTTATTAGATAAAATAGATTTTTTTTAAATGGGAAAGTACTCCCAGTTAGTATATGAATTATTAGAGACAAATGTAAGTGAAGATATAAAGCTAAAGGTAGGGTATTCAATGAAGATTTGAATTTAGAAATTTTGCTGGAAAATATAAACTTAATCCTTTCTTTATAAAAAAAAAATACATCTTATTGATCTTTTACAGAGAGGCAGGGAGAGGGATAGAGAGCTAAAAACATCGATAAGACGATAAGAGAGAAACATCGACCAGCTGCCTCCTGCACACCCCCTACCGGGGATGTGCCTGCAACCAGTGTACATGCCCTTGACCAGAATCGAATCTGGGACCCTTGAGTCCACAGACCGATGCTCTATCCACTGATCCAAACCAGTTTCAGCAAACTTAATCCTTTAGGAGGCCAACCCATGATGGGAATCTCCTAAATATACTGTTACATAAAGCTGGGAATCCAAAAGCTACACCATCAGTGAACTACCACTTTTTCCTAGACTGCTCATAACACCATGCAAAGAAAATTGCCTTGGTACCCAATTAAGCAAGGAGGAAGAACAAAAACAAATAATACCTAAAAAGAAGTTTATAGATTGTGTTAATATTGAATAAAATGGAGTTCAAGGAAAAAAGTAATTTTAAATATAAAGGGAATAAATAATAATAAATACTTCTTTTATCAGAAGGATATGTTTATATTTATAAGCTTTAGATAAAACATATAAGCCAATATAAATAAGATTACAATAGAATATATGAAACTCATTGTGGAATTTAAAAAAAATCTTAATAATCCTATATAATAAAAGGCTAATATGCAAATGTTCCCCTTGGGTGGTTGCTCTTCAAGGATGGCAGTGGAGGTGCTGCAGGCCCCAATGGGCCCCAATGAGAGTGGGACCATGGTGGGATGGTAGAGCAGATGAGCAGGCAGTGCCAGGCCAATATGGGTGTGAGCGGGGGTCCAATCACCTTTCCGATCATCCTGCAGATGGTGACCAGTGTCGGTGGTAGGGGTTGGGGCTGCTGCCCAGCTCCCAGGTGCTAAGGGAGTTAGGCGGGGGGTCTGGCCAGGATCACTTGCCCTGAAGATGGCCACCAGCAGTGGCAGTGGGAGGCCGGGCTGAACCCAGCTCCCAGGCATTGAGAGAGCTGGGTGCGGGACCTGGTCCCAATCGATTTCCCCACCAGTGGGATGATGGAGCAGGTGAGAGGGTGGTGCCAGGCCACTGCAGGGTGCCAGGTGGGGCTGTGGGGCTACAAGCCTGAGGGTGCAATCTGGGACCCAATCTCTGCAGGGCACCCAGATGGACTCCACCTGTTCACAAATTCATGCACTGGGTCCCTAGTAGATAAAATAAGCAAACAAAATATTTAGTAAGGATACTAAAGTTGTTAATAGTATGATCAACAGAATGAACATGATGAATATATATCAGACAATCCACATTCTAGCTGCCAAGTACAGAGATTGTCACATACAATCGTGTAGATAAAGGAGGTCACATTCATGGTAAAAATATGAGTGGTGCTCCCTGCCATTCTACAATTTAAAAAATTCATGACTACACTGTTTTTAAATACACACTGAAAATATATAACTAGACCATATCCTTAATCATTTACTTGCTATTTCATTGATTTCAAAGAATAGTTATGTCTAAGCTCCCTGGCTATAGCATTGCTGTCTTAAATTACTTCAGTATGAGTATCGTGTCTAATCTATAAGGCATTATCATTTCCTGAAGTTTATTGGTTTTATTTATATGCAAATAGTAAATAAAGAGCTCTGTAGTCTGTAGTCTGTAGTCCACCCTCTTGAGTTAAACATGTCTGCATGAATAATAATGACCAGGTTTCATATTTGTCATTTCTGTCTTCAAGAAATTTAAATAAGAATGGAGCAATATGCAGGAAATCATATATACTATAGGAGCCTGTCAAGCCTTGCTTATAATCTTGGGCTTGATTTTATATATATTGATCATCTCATGAAGTTTTCATTACAGAGTATTAACATGGGCAAAGTTATATTTTAGAAAATCTAGGATGTATTAGCTACAGAAGAAATGGGAAAGAAAGCAAGTCAGTAAGGAGTCCATTACAACATCTGCATGTGTTTAGCTGGCTTGCATTTTTCAATGGTAATAAGACATAGTCTATCTTGAATAAATAAAAATCATCTTCAAGTAACCTTGAGGAAAATTTTAATGTTACCATTCCATAGTAGATAAAAGAGAAAACTCACAGTTATTGGCAGTAAAGAGAAACATTTGATTTGAAAGTAGAGATCATCAAGATAAGACACTTTTCTATCAACTGAGAAAGAATTCATGGGGTTTACTTGAGACAGTACATGATCCTGGTGAGCCAGTCCAGTTTGTTTTGAACAGAGAACAGGATCATAAAATGACCTACCTCTCTGGAAAACTCTAAATATGATAGAACTAGCCTGGCCAATGTTACTCAGTGGTTGAGCGTCAACCTGTGAATCGGGAGGTCATGGTTCAATTCCAGGTCAGGGCATATGCCTGGGTTGTGGGCTTGATCCCAATTGTGGGACATGCAGGAAGTGGCTGACCAATGATTCTTTCTCATCATTGTTTCTCTCTCTCTCCATTCCTCTCTGAAATCAATAAAAATAGAAAAAAATGTGTTAGGGCCAAAAGTGGATAATTTGAGGGACGGGGGTTAGACAAATTAAAATCAATAATTGACATTCCTATTTGTTTATACTACCCTGGCAAGTAAAAACTAAGTAAAGTGAAAATACAGAGTAACCCCCAAATATATATAGCTGATAACTCACTTGATGTTTCCTTTTAGTTCATTGGGGTTAATAATGACAGCCAAAGTGTATATATATTTACTTTTGGGGACATTCTGTATATACTTTCAGGATAATTTGGGGGACAAAGGGAGTTATTAGATCAATCGTTTCTTATCATTCAACCCAAGACAGATAAAAGGAGAGGAAATGCAGCTTTCAAGGTACAACATCAAATGCAAGCAGTGAAGTAGAAGAATTAACATGTTGTGCATGTGCTGCCTTCATATTTGTTTACATGTTCAGAATTAATAATTAATGCTATCTATCTCTCTCAATGTAATGACCCTTAGAAATATAATGAATGGAATAATGCTCCTTTGTATATTATATTGAACTTTAGATAATGGGGTATTTAGGACCAAGGACATTTTTATGTATACTGTAAAAAAAAAAAGCTGTACTATTTATTGGGAACTAATTTAGGAGAACATCTCTAAACTGTTATGGCATCTATATTTTATCTGTTTCTATATTTTTAAAAATCATTAGTTAGAAATATTTTAATTCTGGCCATCGCAACATCAGTGTTCCATGGTTTGAGAGAATAAGAATACCATCTAGAGAAGAAGAATGGACTTCAATTTAAGAAAACAAGGTTCTCATCCTGACTAATAGGGAGGTCAACAATCCACTTTTCACCCCCTTCACTCAAACATAAAAGGGACTCATAATATGAAATCAGTGTACTTATGCTATATCATTTTACACATTTATATTAAACTGTTACTAAGTATGCTTATTCCACTCAATGAGAACTATGTTATATTTGCTGCTGGATCTCCTGTTCTTCCATAGTTGAAAATATGTATACTGCAGATTAAATTGGTTGGTTGTATTTGAAAAGGAAACCCTGAATTTTCTAGTAAAAAAGTAGGCATAACATTTGTGGAATGGTTAGTTGTGTTATTCAGGGTTTAAATAAGTGTCTGAAAATGGGCCAGATGAAGTTCACTGTTCTTTTTCCCAAAAGGGAAAATTGCTCAAGGCATTTTAGCAGGTTTATGTCCAACCAGCCCATTTCCTGAAGGAGAGTTTATGAATGATCCTTCTTCTTTATTAGTTTCCCAATAATGAGCATGGTGGTACCAGCTCTATATGGATGAATGGACATTTTACTTTATTATTATTTTTTTATTGATTTCAAAGAGAATAAAGGAGAAGAGAGAGAGATAGAAATAATGATGAGAGAGAATCATCTATCTGCTGCCTCCTGCATGCCCACTACTGGGGATCAAACCTGTAACCCAGGCAATGTGCCCTGACTAGGAATCAAACCATAACCTCCTGGCTCATGGGTCAGTGCTCAACTACTGAGCAACACTGGCCAGCAACATTTAACATTTTTTAAAAAAAATCTCAGTGTTTTATTGTTATTTAATTTTATGTTTTAGAAAGAATTATCTCTTCCTCTAGGAAAGTTAGAAAATATTTTTGATATGCCATATATTAAGTCACTGTGTTATGTTCTGTCTTGCATTTGGTCAATGTATACAGCAAACATCTTACTGTGAGAAAAGCAATGTGCTTTCTCAGAAGATCAATAAGACAACTTTTGTCCTTGAAGAGCTTACAGCCTAATTAAAAATCACTAAGAGCTAAACAATAGGACTATGATCAAGAGGTAACAGTATGCTCTGGGGACAATTATGAAGAAATGACTAACTCTGCCTGGGGATATAAGGTAGGCCTGACACAGGGTTACATTTATGTTTAACTTTAAAGAATGGATAGGAGGTTGACAAGAGGAAAAGAAAGGGGAGGGAATAAATATTCATACAAAGGGAACATCATGCTTAGAGATACCAGTTAGAGAAATTTGTTTTATTAGGAAAAGGATGAGATGATGCTAACAACATCCATGTGCAGAATGTATTGAAGAGAGAGGCTATAGGTTCAGAAACCAGATCAGAGATCAAAGCAGGTGAGATACAATGAGGGTTTAGAGTTTTAAAAATAAGTATAATTGACAAAATTTTGTAATGGTCTTAAAATGATTCTGGTATCGACAGAGATTATTTAAAAGCTGAAATGTTTTTAAGCTGGCTCTGATGTTGGTATTGGGACGAGTATGGGAGAAGGAAATTCTCCTTTTATTCACGTTCTCCAAAAGTATATCTTCTAAACATGGGGAGTGGAGGCCACGTGTAATACTCTCAACAATAAAGATTAAAAAAATACATTATGTTGTTTTGTAAGGATAAAATATGACAAAAACATAATAGTGGGAGCAATATGAAAGTGAGTTTTTCTGTTTAGTGTGTGATTGGAACATGAGTGGTTGGATCATATACACAGAACACATGAGAATTGTTGGTGCCATGTTCAGTTTCTGAATCAATCCCTGCCCCCTGACTTCCTTCTACTGATATCGGAATCTCAAAAAATATTCTGACTGATTAGTGCTTAATAAATACCTGTTAAATGAATGGGTTTAAAGATTAATGCATGATGGCAAAAGGCCAAGTAACTACATCGAATACTATGTAGAGATCTAAAAGAAGTAGTTAAATTACCAGGGAATTAATCTCAGCAGGTGCAGATAAAAGTATTTCTGTATTTCTGCCATTAGTGTGTAACACAGTGCTGATCATTGCAACAACTTGGGGGTTGACTGCATAGTCTAGCTGGGAAAACAAATAAGATTCCATGAATTATCATCCCTACAATAAGAAATATATGGGTTCTCTTTGCAGTGTGGCTGGAAGAGGGACAAAACAGGTATAGGCCAAGGCTGAAAAGGTAGGCAAGGGGCAGAGCACATTAAGATTTGTCCTTTATCCTGAACACAATGGAAAGATACTGAATTCTTTTAAGAATATAGGTAAGCTGATAAGATTTGTGAATCAAAACTGTCTATATAGAGGAGACCTTACTAGATGAGGTCCAGAGTAGATGACAGAGAAACCAGTCAGAAGTTTTTGCAGAGACTTGGGTAGCTTACTAAGGCTAGCTAGAATGGTGGCCTTGACGATAGAGAATGAAAGATGCACCTACGAGATTTATATATTAGAATAAACAAGAGTTAGTAATGAATCTGTGACAGGGTGCAATGATTAAGAAAAAATAGATGTAAAGATATCCAGCTTGCATGAATAGATAGATGGTAGGTTCTTCTATTCAGGTAAGGTAGCTATTGATAAAGGATGGAGGCAAGAATATAATTTTGGTGTTGGAGATATTCAAGTGGAGATGCCAAGTATATGAAAAGGTCTAGGATGAAGATATCAATGTGAAAGTCATTTGCACATATGAAGTAGCCAAACAAAATTCCCTAGGCAAAATGTTTACTATGAGAAGAAAAATAATCTATGAATAAGATTCTCAGAACTCCAGATATTTAATGGAGTGGTGGGGCGCAGAATAAAAAAGGCAGGGGCTAAATGAGGAGTGTGCTGTGTTATGGAATCTAAAGAAAACAAAAATTTCTAGAATGAGGAAGTGGTAAATTGTAGCTAATGCTGTCAGAATTCATATAACACATGGACTGGACAGTGTCCATTTTGTCTGGTGACTTAGATCTCCTTGGCGACTTTAGGGAGCATTATTTCAAGAGATAATTGAAGTGCAGCTGCAACAGTAAGCAGTGGGAGGTGAGAAAATGACTAGTGTAATATAACCAGGTTTTTAAAATATGACATTGAAGAGACAGAGAAGAAAGAGGGGGGAAAGAGATGATTTAGATTCAAGAGAAGATCCTTTTGTTCTTGTTTCTGGGACTTTATTTTTTTTTCTTTTATTAGGAGAGACATAACCATGTTTCAATACCTGTGAGAGGAGTCCTATTAAAAGTCTAAAGAGGTAATAGAGAAACCTTTTTGAAGAAGCACAAGGAAGTGATTTTCTACATCAAAGACAGGTAAAGAGAAAATATGGCAGTTGGCATGCACATAAGAAACAAGCACAGGGTTTTGAAGAAAGATAAAGCACATGGTCTGAAGTCACTCACTACTGGCTATAATATAGGTTGTACATGTATTCAATTCTAGAAAATTCCATTAATTTTGGAACTGATTAGTACTTTACTCTTTGTCTCACACAAGTAAAGCTGACTGCAATGCAAATAGAATAGCACTGTTGTAAAGATAATTTGAACATTTGAAAATTATTTTAAAAATATGGACTTTCTCCTTAGTAACAAATTACTTGTACTGTGTTTTCCGGCGTATAAGATGACTTTTGAAATGAAAAAAAGCCTGCTTAGGTTGGCCAGAATCAGAGAGGCGGTCTATTAAAAAAAGAACTGGTGTTGCCTCAGAAGTAGGGGGGAGTCTTATACAGCGAATATAGGCCTAAACCTATGTTTTAACTGTAAAATTAGGGGGTCGTCTTATACACCGGAAAATATGTAATTTACTTCAAAACCTCTGAAGATAAGAATGATATCAAAACACTAAATGCAAGAATTGCCTCCCTAGATGATAGTAGCTCCCACATGCAAGTGCATTTTACACCAAATTGTCTTTAATGAAGGAACAACTTTTGTTGTAAAATAGGAAGATGGTAAGACTAGAGTAAAAAGATATGTAACACATCCTTAAATACCTTCTTTATGCCAAGTTTCCAGTTATAAAAATAATCACATGAATGTAAAGTACAGCATAGGGAATATAGTCAGTAATATCGGGTACCAGGTTGATCAGGGTGATTGCTTTCTCAGTTATATAAATATCTAAAAGCCTTAGCCAGTTTGACTCAATGGATAAAGCATCAGCCTGCAGTCCAAAGCACCCCAGGTTTAATTCTGGTCAAGGGTACATACCTCAGTTGGAGACAACCAATCAATGTGTTATTCTCACATCAGTATTTCTCTCTGTCTCTCCCTTTCCCTTCCACTCTTTCAAAAAATCAATGGAAAAAAAATATCCTAAAATGAGGATTAATCCTATATAATAAATAGGTAATATGCAAATTGACCATCACTCTGACACACAAGATGGCCATCCCCATGTGGTCAAAGATGGCCACCCTCATGTGGACACAACATGGCCCCACAAGACTGTCAGCAGGGGAGGGCAGTTGTGGGTGATGAGGCCAGTGGGGTGGGGCAGTTGGGAGAAACCAGGCCTGCAAGGAAGGGCAGTTGGGGCAATCAGACCTGCAGGGAAGGGCAGTTGGGGGAAACCAGGCCAGTAGGGCAGGGCAGTTGGGGATGACTGGGTTTGCAATGGAGGACAGTTTAGGGGGACCCAGGCCTGCAGGATAGGCCAGTAAGCGGTGACCATGCCTACAGGGGAGGACAGTGAGGTGCAACCATGACAGCAGGGGAAGGCAGTTAGGGGAAATTGGGCCAACAGGGGAGCAGTTAGGCATCAATCAGGCTGGTAAGGGCATAGTTAGGGGGTGATCAGGCAGGCAGGCAGGCAGGCAGGTAAGCGGTTGGGAGTCAGCAGTCTTGGATTGTGAGAGGGATGTGTGATGGTTCTTGAGGGGTCCCAGATTAGAGAGGGTGCAGGCTGGGTTGAGGGACACCCCCTCCCACCCCATGCATGAATTTCATCCACCAGGCCTCTAGTGTGTGTGTGTGTGTGTGTGTGTGTGTGTGTGTGTGTGTGTGTGTATGTATAGTAACAATATAGTATATCCTGAAATTAATACATTATATGTATTAAAAAAAATTTTTTTTAATTCTCTTTATGTTTATAAAAACTTGTGTTTTTCTGCTTTATAATATTTACCAATTTAGGTAATCCATTATTCCTGGGTAGAAATATCCTGCTTGGGTAACTTTTCATACGATTTTTTGAACAGACTTTAACCCTTCAATTTACTAGTATTATATAATTATGTGAACTAATCTGGGAAAGATTTAGTGGACTTTCTCAAAAGTACTAAGGAAGAGCAGAGTTCCACACAAGGAGATCTGGTAGATTTGGTCCAGAAACTCATTATGTCAATTAAATAGTTTGTTGAGTTGAAATGACTCCCAGCCTGAATCAATAGTATTTTTAGAAACACTGAGTGTGACCAAAAGAAACTAAGGGCTAAGTTTATCTTTACCTCTCTATTTTTCCAACATTGAAACAACTCTTTTAGCTCAGTCATGAAAAAAAAAAAAAAAAAAAAAAAAAGGCTAGACTTTATGGATAGAGCTCTAGCACTCAGTGATTATCAGTTAACAAAGAAGCAGGATTATGGTTCTACATATTCCATGTTTGAAAGAGATATGGAAACTAATTATTTATTACTTTATTTTACATCCAGCTCTCACCCCACCCAAAGCCTTCACACTATTGTCTGTATTTATGAGTTATGTATATATGCATATACATTCTTTGGTTATTTCTTCTGCCCAACCCCCCCTTCCCTCTGAGATCTGTCAGTCTGTTTCATGCATCCATGTCTCTGGGTCTATTGTTTTTAACATTTTTTTTTTTACTTTTTCCCTGTTATATTAGGTTTTTAAATTAACTTTTTTCTTTATACATTAAGGTACTACATATGTGTCCTTATTCTCCCATTGTCCACCCCACCCCATCCCCACTCATGCCTTCACACCCCTGGTGTCTGTGTCCATTGCTTAGGTTTATATGTATGCATACAAGTCCTTTGGTTGATTTCTCCCCCTGGTCCCCCACCCTCCCATACTTTCCCTCTGAGGTTGATGTTTCTGTGTCTCTGAATCTGTTTTTGTTCGTCAGTTTATGTTGATAAAACTCCCATTTGACCCAGTGATCCCATTTCTAGGAAATATCCCAAGAAAACAGAAACACCAATCAGAAAGGATAAATGCACCCCTATGTTCCTAGCAGCACAATTTACCATAGCTAAGATTTGGAAACTGCCTAAGTACCCATTAACAGATGAGTGGATTAAAAACTGTGGTACATCTACACAATGGAATACTGCCCTGCAGTAAAAAAGAAGGAATTCTTACCATTTACAACAGCCTGGATGGAACTGGATAGCATTTTGCTAAGTTTAATAAGCCAGTCAGAGAAAGATAAATATCACATTATGTCACTCATTTGTGGAATACAATGCATACCTTTTATAAAATACCTCCAGCTAGTCTTTTCTTTACTAGGCAACGGCTTTTCAATAAGGCTGTGCTCATTCTAATCTTACCTCTGTCGTATGATCTTGAATAATTTTTATAATCTCTGAGTATGAGCCTAATTATACATTCAGCCTTTAATCTCTAATTTTTCAAAGTGGAAATCCTTATTGTTACCAAAAGTATTATTTGCTAAAAGCTTAGCACTATCTGGTATATCAGAAATGTTGAGTAAATATTAGGTATTGTGAATATTACTGAAAAGTTTTATCTACAAATTTTCTTTATTTAACACATACTATATTCACATTGTTTTATTCACATAATTATAACACATTCTTTTTTTATGGCATTCTGCTGATGTCAGCAGTTATTTAACACCACTTTTATTTGTTTGAAGATCTCTCAGAAGTATAAGTTATACCTTTTTTATTTATATAACATATAAATCATGTTATATTCAATTTTGTATCTTCTAACTCATGACTATTGTGCCTGATGCATGACGGATATAAAAATAAAGTAACTTAATAAGAAAAAAATAGACAAAATTGAGAAATTATGTGAAAATCTTAATTCAAATCTCAAAATATCAGTTTTAGAAATATACGTGTATTTACAATACCCAGGTGTTTAAAATTTATGAACTCTTTTAATCCTCAATTATTTGATAAGGATATTTTTAAAGAAGTCAACAAAGGACAATTAGAATAATAAATGATAATAATAATAATAAAATTCTTCTCAAGTTACTGTTTTTATAGTGCGTTCTATCTATTTGGAAACTGTTTGAAGATGGCTAACCTAGAATAAAAACACATAATTTCTAAACTAGTATACTATCTCCAAATCTCTCTGTTCTTTACCTCCACTAAAAGAGAGATTAAGGAAAACATTGCTTTATTTGCTCATAATGCTAGAAATAAATAAAAGCACTTGCTTTTTGAAATTCAGAATGCATAGAGCATAGAATGCTGAAATATTTAAAAACTGCTAAGGTAGAGAATTGGGTGTATAATGTAGAAAAATATGCATAACATTGATGAACTCAAATGGCTTGAGGATGTTTGGGTAGCTCTTAGTCACAAAATAACAGTTTTATTGTTGTTTAACATCTAGAAGTTATTTTAATCATAGCCTTATATAGTATGTCATTTAGTAATACAAAGCAGCAATACCCAGGAGGGAATTTAAGCTCTGCCACCACTTTTCTGTCTATCCTTAGCTAAATCACTCCACATCTCTATGCTTCAGTTTTCTCACTGGCAGCATGATGCTGTCAATGTTCCTGTCCAGTCTAACATGCTGTCATTCTATGTAAATCACTTGAAAATAAAATGAGCAACTAAATAGCAGAAAACAAGGGAGACAGGAGATTACTAACCACCCTGAAGCAGACTAGTAGCCTTATCCAACGTGGTAGTTTTCTGTAATTTCAGGATGACTTGTTGCTTTTCACAATTACTAAAACTTGTCAAATGAATTTTAAAAAAGGAAATTGATATGCTATGACACTGTAGCTATGAAAATAAAAATAAAAATAAAAAATTTGAGCTGATAAAATGACTTCACACTTTTACAATGATTTCCATTTGAAATGACCTTGTAGAAAATGGTTTTCACTTCTTCACTCTAAATTACAGTGCATTCTCCCATTGCACTAAGAAGATATATTTTTGAAGTTGAAACTCCCTTTGGGTGACTGAACTGTTATACATCTGTAAGACTCTGAGACTGCCAGAAGAAGGCTGTCACAGAAAGAGGAAGATGAATAGAGGTAATAACAGGCCAGATGTGACCCTCTGATAATCTGAGATCTCAGTGGAATGGCTCTCAAAATTACTGTACCTAAAATGTTCTCACAGAGAGGAAGTAGGGCAGTGAATGGAAGTTTCAGAGTCTAGCAAAGACCTATGGCATTTAAATTTCTTTAATATTGAGAAATACAGGTATATATCAAACCATGTACCTTTTTATTTGAAATACATTTCTACAAGTAGGAGATAGATTATAGTGTTATGGGAACTCTGAAACCATGAGGTTTCATAAAAATAGCTTATCATAGCAGCCTCTAGTAACATGAAGAGTGAGAAAAAGCCAAGGAACATCTCTGTTAAAAAAAAAATTAGGCCATTTGGATGCACCATATGTCACTGCTGAATCTGCAGCTTTCAAAATGTTATGGCCAAGGTATAAATAAATACAGCGTATTCATTCCAGCAACAGGCACTTCTTTTTTTTTTGTCATAAAACATTACATGTGGATCCTAAAGCTCCAGATTTGATCCTCCATTATAGGCATTTGTTACTGACTACCAAGTTTTCCACCAAGCATCCAACAAGATCCTGAAGAACTATATCCAATGCATTTGGGGAAGCAAATGAACACTGTGAAGCCTGCTGCTGCTTTTGGAGCTGTCTTGCTTTTCAGAGCATTGTCACTGTGGGGCTGAACCATATGTGAAAATTCTGATGGTGGCATCTCACTCTCCTCCCTGTTTATTTGTTACTTCTGTTTCTCAGCCTGCTTCAGGAGAGCCCAGGAGCTGAGGGGAGAGGAGCACAACTGCTAGCAGCTTGGCTTCAAGGCAGCAGACAAAACACTTGTTTCCACAGTCTCCTGTGACATTTGATGGGATCTGGAAGTTAGAGACGGGTGTGGGAAATAGGAAAGTTTAGTCTGTCAAGTATTTTTGGATTACATGCAAAAATAACAAAGGAACGGTGACTCTTATTTAAGGCATTTTCACAGCAAGATGAAGGCTAGCGAAGCAATGGATTACCCTTAATTATATGCATAAGCATCTGGTGAATAGAACACACTCGCAAGATACCTTTAAATTATGTAAATTAAATGAATTAGGATATGCTTTGCAAACTTTATGAAATTGGTGAAAAATATCTGTGGAAAGTAACATTGCCATTTCCTATTGTTGGTAACTAGAACTATTTTAAAAAACTATATTGGGGAATAAATAGAAAGTTATTTAAATAAATAAAATGAAAGCATGCTAGATTATTTTTATGAAATTGGGTCTTTTCAGAGGTAGAAGGTGGCAAGATGGATAAACTGTAAAAAGCATTGATATAATTAGAGCTGGGCCTGACAACTGAGTGACATTCACCTTTTGCTATTTGGGATCTCATATTATTTGTTTTGACTATGATAGCCTGGAAAAATGAGCCCAAATTCCCTTTCACACTCTAGCTGGTTGGGCTTTGTATAGAGTATTGGCCCTTGGACTGATGGGTCTTAGGTTTGATTCCTGTCAAAGACATGTACCTTGGTTTAATGCTCAATCTCCAGCCCCATTCCAGGCAGGGTGTGTGCTAGGGGCAACCAATCTCTATGTCTCTCTCACATCAAATTTTATCTCTCTGTCTTTCCCCTCCTCTCCACTGTCTCTAAAAATCAATGGAAAAATATCATCTGGAGAAGGTTAACAACAACAACAAAAATGCCCTTTTACCGTAATATTTTAGGGTTCTATAAAAAATTTGTCTATACTAACTGACTATTATGGGCAGCATTTTCTTTAGTGGCTTATTTATTTGTAAGGTCAATTTTTACACACACACACACACACACACACACACACACATACACACACACACACACTAGCGTATTTCCTCCTTATTGGCTGTGGGCACCGCCGTCTTTGTGACTCTGTATCAATTAGCATATTCCCTTATTATTAGGTAGAATACTGTTATCTGACATACATTCCCAAACAGTTATAATCATATTAGAGGCCAAGTGTATAAAATTTATGCACTGGAAGGGTCCCTAGCATGCTGGCTGCTGACTGGGTACTCCCTCCTTACCCCTGGCCAGCCCCATCACCTGGTCAAACTCCCATATGAACTCCAGGTTGAGGGGACAATTTGCATACTATGCTTTTATTATATAAATGCACACATACACAAACTTTATGTTCATTTAGAATCTAGTTCTAAGTTGACATCTCATATGAAGTATTAGCAATTCATTACTGTAATATCAGTACTTTAAATACCAAAAAAACAAGTAATTAGAAATTTGAAGTTTTCTCTATAAAATTTTAACCAACTATTTGCAATGTTTGTATAAAAAGAATATTGTTAACAAAATCAATCTTATTATTAACTCCTATTTCCAAAATTAATCTTAATATGTTAAACTAAACCATTTTATTTAAGAGATCTTTTAAATAGTATGTGTTTAGATATGACCTGCAGAATAATCTGAAGAAATTATACTTTTCTCAGTATTCTCCCTCAAGCTCCCATTATATAAAATCATTTATAGAGCATCTGCCATGTGTGAATAACATTCACTCATCTCTAAAATGTGCTTTGACACACTTAAAGCACTTACCCAACAATCCCTAATCATAAGGATACCCCATGGAGAAGATGAAAGCTAAAACCCATTAATCTCAAGGTGTACTAGAGCTTACATAAGTTCAGGTCTTTGGGAAGAAGGATAACAATGGCTCTTTCACAGATGGACTTAGAAGAGAAAATTTATAAAGATAAATGTAAGCAAAACAAAGAAAATCACTGAACACATGAACCAAGCAATTTTGAGCAACATGAAGAAATTTCTAATTTCTTTTTTGTTTGTTTTGTTTTGCCTTCCTTGCAGTGTTCATAGGCAAGAGCCTGGGGAGACAGGAGATGCTGCTTGCTTTTAAAACTTTCTCTTATATAAGCTTTTTGATTTCTTATTAGTGTTTTTTCTTCAGGGGCATGTAGACATTTTATTGAGATCATTCCTTAACAAACTTCAGAGTATGGTGTTGATATTCTTACTATCTTTAATTGCTTAGAATAGAAAAGTTATGTGTGTCAGGTTAATGATTGCACGAATCAGCAAAATGCATTGACCATGTTCCCTATATCTGGTAGTTTTAAAATTATTCTTCACTCACACTGTGCCCTGGCATGGCCTGGGGTATTCCTGAAAGTAGAGTGTATGACATGTAGGAATTTAATAGATATATGTTAAATGGAATATTACAATAAATGAGTTGATCTTTTCAGTTGTATTATCAAATGTTATACACATTTTTCTGAACCATTTGGTTTCACCTGTTTACTTCATAGATTAACATTATGTCTAGACTTTTTTAATAATGTGTTCTGTTATTTGTTCAGTTATTGATGAACTTAAATTGATTTATTCATTCAAAATACAATTATGGGGGCGGAGCTTGAAGATGGCGACCGAACAGTTGGACTTGTTCTGACTCTGGTCCCAGAACAGATAAAAGTAGCGTCTAAGTCGCTCAGGGAATGTTGATTGGCAGCTGAGGGGCAGCGGAGTTCTCAAGGAAGGTAGGGAACTGTCCGCTGGACAGGATTTCCTGGCCGGGTGGCCAGCACCACAGCGGCGGCAGTGGCAGCGGCGACAGAGGCGGCGAGCTGCGGGCTGCGGCTCGGAGAGAAGGCTGCGCCACCTTACCAGGAAAGGAGTAGCTTCTCTGAGGCCTGGAAAACTCCAGCAGAGGTCCATCGAGCAGCTGAGAAGCCCGAATCGGCACAAACACATGGATTCAAGGGAGTTCTTCGGTCACCCACGGAAAGGTCAGAGTTTGCGGGGATAGCCTGAGGGTTCCTGGTCCAGCGGCGCAGGCAGCCATAGCCGGAGCTCCGGCGAGGCCCCGTCTCTACTGTAGGGGGGAGCGCCTGCTGAGCTGAGCCCAAAGAAGGCTGCAGCAACACCTAGTGCTGGGTTTGACATAAGCTTCCCCAGAAGCAGGAATTCTTTTTTAAAAAACGCCAGGGGACACGGGACAGAGTGTTAAGAATCGCAGCTGTCCTACCAAGGGCAGAACATCTGGACACCTTGGCACCTGATCCCCTTCACCCCCTAGCTTCGGAATACTAGGGAAGGACTGCTCAGTTGGGCATATCCGGGGAAATTGCAGGGGGAAATTGCCTTCCTGGAAACAAGGGATCAGAGCCAGAAGAGTTAGTCTGGGAGCCAGCTGGCACCCTGCCAGCTAGAGCCATAGAGAAAGAAGGCCAGAGCAACCAAAAGGACTGGGAGGTCAAACCGGAAACACTGACACCTAAGAGCTGAATTACAAACGGCCTTTTTTTTCTTTTCTTTTCTTTTTTCTTTTAATTAATCAAAAATAAATGGACACAAATAACTAAGATATAGCCTACTTAAAATTAAGGATTACCTTACAAAACTGAGGTGCAGTGGAATGCTGGGAACTGCAAGACTGTCTGGTCCGAGAATCAGGAGTGCCAAATACATTAACTGAGGAAGTGAATGACCACTACTGGACATTTTTATGCTAATTTTACTATTCTTTATTTTATTTTCATTTTTTACATCTTTTATTTAATTTTCATTTTTCATATCTTTTACTTAGGAAACAATTTTTTTTTATTTTTTCCTTACTTGATTTTACCTTTTCAATTATTACATTTTTCAATCTCTATCATCACTATTACTAATGCTATTTTGCAATTTTTTTTTCTTTTTTCTTTTTTTCTTTTTTTCCTCTCCAGTACCATTTTATTTTTTCTTTATTTTACATTGGGAGTAACCTTCATTCTATTTTAATCTCTACTAGAGCATCATTCAACCCTATCTCAACTCAACCTTTACAGCATCACTCTCTTACTAAACTTCACCCTTTAGTCTATAGTTTATCCTATCCCTTTCCGGCTTTAGTTGTTCCTCTATTCTTTCTGTATATCCCCTGCTAAAGCTCTCACTATACTTATAGACCTAAGTTCCAACCCCTGATCCAACTGTATAAATACCCATCTCTGCACTATATTAACTAGTTAAAAAAAAAAAAAAAAAAAAAAAAAAACTGTTCTCCTCTCTATCCTTTTTGCATTGTTTGTGTGAAGGTTGATTATCGTGAATTTTTATGCTTTTTAGTGAAATTGTTATGCTTATTCCTGTATTGTTATTGTTGCTTTGTATTTTTTTTTAAATCCTCTGTTTTTGTTTGTTTCTTTTACTTCTGTATATCATAGCTTTACTTAATAATAGTGGATATTGTAGTTTGTATTAATCTCCAAGTATTGTTACTGGCATTGACTGGGTTCAGAGGTTGTTCTATGGCAATTTTCTCCACAGATATATAGTTTGTTTCCCATTTCTCTCTTAGTTTGTTTCTTCTCTCTCTTTCTCTCTCTCTCTCTCTCTCTCTCTCTCTCTCTTCTTTTTTTCCCTGTTTTACAACTTCATTTTGTCATTACTTTTTTTTCTTCTTTTTCTATCTCTTTATCCCTCTTTTTTATTATTTATTATTTGCTTAATTTTTTTTCATTTTCATTTTCATTTTAATTTTTTTATTTTTTTTTAATTTATCTTTCTTTTATTTTTACCTTTCTTCCCTCTTTCCTATCCCCTAAGTTGCCTTTCTCTAGTGGTCTTTATTAGAGGTTATTAATATTGTAAATACATTCCTGTTAAGTGCCTCTTGTGTTGTACCTGGTAGTGTTGTATTTTGTACCTTTAAATCAATGCAGGAGAAGGAACACCACATAACCAGACATCCTGAAAAGAGAGGCCATGGGGAGACAAAAACATAGTCCGCAAGTGAAAGAAAAGCAGGCATCACCAGAAAAGGAAGTAAACGAGTCAGAGGCAAGCAGCCTACCAGAGCAAGAATTCAGAGTAATGATCATAGGATGGCTAAAAAGAATGTAAGAGAAATTTGACAATAACCAAGAAGAAATGAGGAAGAACCATGAGGAACTGAAGAAAAGCCATGAGGAACTGAAGAAGAACCAAGAAGAAATGAAAAATGACATCGCTACCATGAAGAACTCAATAGAAAGCATCAAGAGTAGACTAGATGAAGCAGAGGACCGCATCAGTGAGCTAGAAGATAAGCTGGAAAAAAATACCCAAGTAGAGCAACTTCTAGAAAAAGATTAAAAAGCAGGAGGAGAGCCTACGGGAGCTTTGGGACAATACAAAACAAAATACTATTCGAATAATAGGGGTTCCAGAAGGAAAGGAAACTGAGGTAGACATGGAAAAAGTATTTCAAGAAATAATGACAGAAAACTTTCCTGAAATAGAGAAGAAAAAAACCACACAAATCCAAGATGCTCACAGAGTCCCAAGCAAAATGAATCCCAGAAGACAGACTCCAAGGCACATTATAATTAAATTGGCAAACAACATCAACAAAGTAAGAATCTTAAAAGCAGCCAGAGAGAGACAGAAAGTTACATACAAAGGAACCCCCATCAGACTAGCAACTGATTTCTCAACAGAAACTTATCAGGCCAGAAGGGAATGGGATGAAATATACAAAGTCATGCAAAGGAAGGGTCTGAATCCAAGAATACTGTACCCAGCAAGGCTATCAATCATAACTGAAGGGGAAATCAGGAGCTTCACAGACAAAAAAAGACTGAAGGAATTTATCTCCACCAAACCAGCAATGCAAGAAATGCTAAAGGATCTACTGTAAAAATAAAGAAATAAGAAGTGAAGAAGGAACACGGGTATAGAATAAAAATGGCGTCAAATGAGTACCTATCAATAATAACCTTAAATGTAAATGGATTAAATGCTCCAATCAAAAGACATAGTGTAACAGATTGGATAAGAAAATAAGACCCATACATCTGTTGTCTACAAGAAACCCACCTCAGAAAAAGAGATGCACACAGACTGAGGGTGAAGGGATGGAAAAAAGTTTTCCAGGCAAATGGAAATGAAAAAAAAGCTGGGGTAGCAATACTTATATCTGACAAATTAGATCTCAGAGTGAAGAACATAATAAGAGATAATGAAGGCCACTTCATAATAGTAAAGGGAACAATCCAACAAGAAGAAATAACCCTGGTAAATATATATACACCCAATACAGGAGCAACCAAATACATTAAAAAACTGCTGGAGGACATTAAGAGAAAGATTAATAGCAATACAATCATAGTAGGAGATTTTAATACCCCACTGTCACCCTTCAACAAATCATCTAAACAAAAAATCAGCAAAGAAATATCAATCCTAAATGACTCACTAGACCAGATGGAATTAATTGACATCTTCAGAACACTGCACCCCAAAGCCACAGAATATACATTCTTCTCAAGTGCACATGGGACATTCTCAAAGATAGACCACATTTTGGGACATAGGCAAAGTCTCTTCGAATTCAAGAAGATAGAAATCATATCAAGTATCTTCTCAGACCATAATGGCATAAAACTGGAAATTAACTACAATAAAAATAATCCAAAGAAATCAAACACATGGAGACTAAACAGCATGCTATTAAACAAAGACTGGGTTACCAGAGAAATCAAGGAAGAAATTAAAAACATCCTGGAAACAAATGACAATGAAAACACAACAATCCAAAATCTATGGGACACAGCAAAAGCAGTTTTGAGAGGGAAGTTCATATCCTTACAAGCCTATTGCAAAAAACTAGAAAAAAGGGTAACAGATGATCTAATTCTACAACTCAAAGAGTTAGAAAAGGAGCAACAAGAAAAGCCCAGTGTAAGCAGAAGGAAGGAAATAACAAAAATCAGAGCACAGATAAATGACATAGAGACCAAAAAAACAATACATAAGATCAACAAAACCAAGAGCTGATTCTTTGAAAGAATAAACAAGATAGATGGACCTCTAGCCAGGCTAACCAAGAAACAAAGAGAGAGGACCCAAATAAACAAAATCAGAAATGAAAGAGGTGAAATAACAACAGGCCCCACCGAAATACAACAGATTGCTACAAAATACTAAGAACAACTGTATGCCAACAAACTGAACAACCTGGAGGAAATGGACATATTCCTAGAAAAATACAAACTTCCAAAACTCAATCAGGAAGAATCTAAAAATCTCAATAGACCAGTGACGTGGGAAGAAATTGAAACAGTCATCCAAAAGCTTCCAGCAAACAAAAGCCCAGGGCCAGATGGCTTCACAGGAGAGTTTTACCAAACATTCAAGGAAGAACTAAAACCTATCCTCCTCAGATTATTCCAAAAAATCCAAAAGGAAGGAACACTTCCAAACTCCTTCTATGAAGCCAGCATCACCCTAATACCAAAACCAGATAAAGACAACTCAATGAAAGAGAATTACAGGCCAATATCCCTCATGAACATAGATGCCAAAATCCTCAACAAAATTCTAGCAAATCGACTCCAGAAGAACATCAGAAAGATCATACACCATGACCAAGTAGGATTTATTCCAGGAATGCAAGGATGGTACAATATCCGCAAATCAATAAATGTGATACATCACATAAACAAATTGAAAGATAAAAATCATATAGTCATATCAATTGATGCAGAAAAAGCATTTGATAAAATCCAACACCCTTTCCTGATAAAAACTCTTAACAAGGATCATACCTCAAGATAATAAAAGCCATATATGATAAACCCACAGCCAAAATTATACTCAATGGGCAAAAACTAAAACCATTCCCTCTAAGAACAGGAACAAGACAGGGATGCCCACTCTCGCCACTCCTGTTTGACATAGTACTGGAAGTACTAGCCATTGCAATTAGACAAGAGGAGGAAATAAAAGGCATCCAAATTGGAAAAGAAGTAAAGTTATCCTTATTTGCAGATGACATGATATTGTACATAAAAAACCCAAAAGACTCCATTAAAAAACTAATTGACTTAATAAATGAATTTGGCAAGGTAGCAGGATACAAAATTAATGACAAGAAATCCATGGCATTTCTATACACCAACAGTGAAACTACAGAAACAGAGACTAAAAACCAATTCCATTTACCATCGCACCAAAAAAATTAAGATACCTAGGAATAAATTTAACTAAGGAAGTAAAGGACCTATATGCGGAAAACTACACGACACTGAAAAAAGAGATAGGGGAAGATGTAAGGAGATGGAAGAACGTACCATGTTCATGGATTGGTAGAATCAACATCATCAAAATGTCCATACTTCCTAAAGCAATCTATAGGTTCAATGCACTCCCCATTAAAATACCAACGGCATATTTCACTGATCTAGAAAGAACTCTCCAAAAGTTCATTTGGAACAATAAAAGACCCCGAATAGCCACAGCAATCCTGAGAAAGAAGGGTAAAGTAGGAGGGATCTCAATACCAGACTTCAAACTGTATTACAAAGCCACTGTTCTCAAAACAGCCTGGTACTGGCACAAGAACAGACATAAAGATCAATGGAATAGAATTGAGAACCCAGATATCAACCCAAATCACTATGCTCAATTAATATTTGACAAAGGAGGCACGAATATACAATGGAGTCAAGACAGTTTCTTCAATAAATGGTGTTGGGAAAATTGGGCAGACACATGCAAAAGAATGAAACTAGATCACCAACTTACACCATACACAAAAATAAACTCAAAATGGATGCAGGACTTAAACATCAGACGGGAAACCATAAAAATACTAGAAGCATCCACAGGCAGCAAAATCTCAGATGTATGCCAAAAGAACTTCTTCACTGATACTGCCCCTAGGGCAATGGAAGCTAAAGAGAGAATAAACAAATGGGACTACATCAAAATAAAAAGCTTTTTTACAGCAAAAGAAACCATCAACAAAACAACAAAAATGCCCACGGTGTAGGAGAACATATTTGCAAATAACACCACTGATAAAGGTTTAATCTCCAACATCTACAGACAGCTGATACAACTAAATAAAAGGAAGGTGAATGATCCAATTAAGAAATGGACAATGGACCTAAATAGAATATTTTCAAAAGAAGACAGAAGGAAGGCCAAAAGGCACATGAAAACATGCTCAAAGTTACTAATTATCCGAGAGATGCAAATCAAAACAACAATGTGGTACCATCTCACACCTGTCAGAATGGCCAACATCAACAAATCAACAAACGACAAGTGTTGGCGAGGTTGTGGAGAAAAAGGAACCCTTGTGCACTGCTGGTGGGAATGCAGACTGGTGCAACCACTGTGGAGAACAGTGTGGAATTTCCTCAAAAAACTGAAAATGGAACTCCCATTTGATCCAGTAATCCCACTCCTAGGAATATATCCCAAGAAACTAGAAACACCAATCAGAAAGGATATATGCACCCCTATGTTCATAGCAGCACAATCTACAAGAGCCAGAATTTGGAAACAACCTAGGTGCCCGTCAGCAGATGATTGGATCCAAAAACTATGGTACATCCACTATGCTGCCATAAAAAAGAAGGAATTCTCATCTTTTGCAGCAACCTGGATGGAATTGGAGAACATCATGCTGAGTGAAATAAGCCAATCAATGAAAGAGAAACACCACATGACCTCACTCATTTGTGGATAATAAAGATCATTATAAACTGATGAACCAAAAGATAGATTCAGAGACAGTAAAGCAACAAGCAGATTGTCAAATTTCAGCGGGGAGGGGAGGAGGATCAGGGGAAGATAATAGATCAGCTGAAGGACTTGTATCCATGCATATAAGTACAACCAATGGACATAAAACTCTGGGGAGGGAGGGGATGTGTGGGAGGGAGGAAGGGGGGAAAAATCAATAAAATATGTAAAAATAAATAAATAAATGTTTAAAAAAACAAAAACAAAATACAATTATGAATATCTTCTAAATATAAAATACTTTTTAAAATGAACAATATACAGAATATAACGTGCACTTGAGTTTACAGATCATTTTATGTAAACCAACATTAGATCAATCATTTAAAGATACATAAGCAACCTGCGAGTGTGTATTATTGGTTAAGTATTGACCCATGAACCTGGAGGTCATGGTTTGATTTCCAGTCAAGGCTCATGCCTGGTTTGTGAGCTAAATCCCCAGGATTGGACGTGTAGGAGACGATGGATGATTCTCTCATCATTGATGTTTCTATCTCTCTTGCCCTCTCCCTTCTTGTCTGAAATCAACAAAAAAATATATATTAAAAAAGATATTATTAGAGAGGAGAAACAAACTGATTTTTATCTGTGGATCAGAGAAATTTTCAAAGAGACTGTAATTACTATTTCATAAAATAATAGTGGATAATGGACATTTCTTCTATAAAAAACAAGGCATGAAATAACAAGTGTACTCAGAGAATTGCACATATTTTTAAGACAGTGATTAAAGTATACTAGACTGGTTGAGCATAAATTGGGAAACTTCTAATAAAAATTTAAATGAGAACTATGATATTCAGAGCAATTTGTCTAAGGGATCTTCTTTTATCTACAACTTTTAAAAACATTTTGATTTATTTCAGAGAGGAAGTGAGAAAGAGAGAGAGATAGAAAGATCAATGATAAGAGAGAATCATCTATTGGCTTCCTTCTGCAAGCCATCCACTAGGGATCGAGCCTGAAACCCAGGTGTGTGCCTTGACTGGGAATTGAACTATGACCTCCTGGTTTATAGATTGATGTGCATCCAACCATTGAACTATGCCTGCTGGGCTTTTGTCTACACATTTTAAATTTTAATTTGATTAAAATTATATTATAAAACCCTGTGCTTTTATGTACTTAGAGAATGTTGTTTTCTCCTCATCATCTCATATTTCTTATAGAAGCCTCCACTGAGATATTTTGACTGTATTCTTCAGCCTTACAGAATTTGTTAAAAATTATTAAATAAATTAGTTTTTGTATTGTTTGTAAATTTTTAATTGAGGACTTTCACTCTCAGAAATCAATTCCATAACGTATTCAATAAAATGTATTTTAGTGTTTAGTTCTAGTAAATTCTTTATTTTTCCTGAAGCAATGGTAAGTTAACTCTTATGTATAAAAGTCTATCAAATTTGGTGTGTTCTGTTTTTACACAGAACACCAGATATTCAAATGATACTTTGTGTAAATCAGGATAATGATTTCTTTCTGTTAACTTTGACTTTATTTGTATTTTTCTTTTCAGACATCTATTGCTCATGTGTTTAGATAAAATTTCCTCCAAATTATTTATCCCAACATGTTTCTATTATAACTATTATAACTCTGATTTACTAGCTAAAATATTTATTCCTCAACATCCTTCAAATTAAAATGTTTTACATAACATTAACACATTTTTGAGTATTTTTGACTGTAGACATATTTGAATATGTTTAATATCCATGACCATTTGAATAAAATTTTGTTTCAACTATGGATAGGTAGGATGTTCTGAATATGTTTTCAAGTTATTTTTTGTTCTTTTTAATCTTTTTGGAAAATTAAATTTCTAATTATGCTAATACACATTTAATATAAGAAATGAATAGCAATAACTAGGCTTCTTTTTAGCAACTGTGGGAGACTGAGTGCTCTGTTTATGATCGAATGGTTTAATTAATTAATATTTCCTTTTGTTTCTCCCTTTTCCCCCTTGCAGCCTTTGAGAGGCAAGAAGAAATTCTAATAGGGTTATTATTTAGTACAGAGAACACAGCGTTTCTATATAAATTAAAAATATTAATTATTTAAATATAAGAAAGAATTAATAAAGTACAGGTACTACAGAGCAGCACAGAGACTAAAAGCAAGGATAAAATATACTGATCACAATACTACTCACTATAAGGATGTTAGTAGAACATAGTGTTAATAATTTGGTCTTTAGGGACAGACTTATATCCCATCTCTACCAATTTCAAGTTAAGTTCCAATGGGCAAGTTATTTGACCTTTCTAATCCTCAACTTTCTCATTGTAAATAAACAGAATATTAATATATTTTAGGGTCAATGAAATTAAATAAGAAAATTTGTTAAAATATTTAACACTTTACTATTTTATTGGTCGGAGAGACATAATAAGAATGATTTAAAATGTCACAGGAAGAGGACCACAATTATTATTAAATGAGAGATTCAAGAGACGGCAATTGAACTGGGCCATAGGATTTTTCATTTCTGACAGGTTCTGATTGTCATTCTAGGCAGTCAAGGGCTTGGAGGTAGGAGAGCTGGCAGTCAAGATTGCATTTACTGGTAGTATAGAGTTCATGTCAGGAAATACTGAAAAATGAAGCTAACAATGTAAAGACCAGTGTGGGAAGACCTTATCTGTCACTCTGTCTCAAAGAGTATCTAGTAGTATTATCTCTTAGATATTGGATCATTTTCTCTACAGTTTTAAGCAGTATACTATATTATTTATAGTCACATAAACTTTACAATATTAAGGAGACTTAAAGTCCTACACAAACATTCAGAAATTATTACATCAACATCCTCCGGGGTTGTATGTGTATGCATGCAAATGCACAAACACAGACATACATTTCAAAGCAAACATTTAGTCGCATTGGTTAGCAAATATTGCAAATTAAATGGATATTATGAAGACAGTAGACTGCATAACCACATTTCGTAAAGGGCAGGATGACTGTTCAATACTCAGAATAATGACTGATGAGTAGGTATTATTTTTGATAAGCTATCTTATTGTTGATTGGCCCTTTTTTCTCTACACAGATTATCAACAGCAGTATCCATGGATGATAATGTAATGGGGGCAATGTTTCTCTGTATTACTAAAGTCCATGAAGTAAAAAGAGACAGCAGAGTAAAGAGCTGTCTTCTAACAATTGATTCTGTCAGCTACAGTCTCTGTAGGGGTTAAGAACATTCTAATTTGTGTGTATTTTCCAGGAATATCAAACTTCCAGTGGCTTAAGACTAAGCAACTTACTTCAGCAAACTTCTGTGGAGCATCTGTTCAAAAGCAATTGCCATGCAAAAATCTGATAGACAGAGCAAGAAAGACAGAAAGACTAAAGCTATGATCTGGGTCTTCCATGAGTTCAAGACAGATGATGCTAAGTACTAAGAACAGGTACCAGTGGATTCAGGAGGGAGACTTATTCCTCAGTGGCAGGGCAATGATGGCACATGGATTGACAGAAGGAGTGAAACTTAAGTTGGAAATTAGAAGATAGTTAGGATTTTGATAGCTTAAAATGTTTTCTGCATAGGGAATATTTTGAGAAGTGATTTAATTTAAAAAATCTTCCAAGCAGAAAAAGAGAATAAGACCTAAAGCTGAAAAAGTGCAAGCATATTCAGAAAGTATAGCTAATGTGTTTCTTTTGATCACAAGTTTCTTTTATATACTAGAGGCCCAGTGCATGAAATCATGCTTGGGTGCAGTCCCTCTGGGTAACCTGCATGGACTGGGCCAAAACCTGTAGTCCAACACTGCCTGCATCTCCTACGTGCCACTCCCACTCATCCCGGCCTCACTGTGCCTGCTTCAGGCTTGCGCCCAATAAGTCCCGATCGGGAGAGGCTTATGCCACCACAGGAGCACTTGCCAGCCATGAGCCCTGAGTCTGGCACCCTCCCGAGGGGAATGGCTTGTGGGATCGGGTTGAAACTGGCTCTCCGACATTCCCTGAGGGGTCCTGGATTGCAAAAGGGTGCAGGCCAGGGTGAGGGACTCCACTGGTGCATGATTGGGGCCAGCAAGAGACCACAGGAGGTCTCTGGGGCATGTCAGGACCTGTCTCATCAAGTCCCAATTGGGGCCGATCAAGGCTGGCTGGCCAGGGAGGGATTTGAGAGGGCTCTAGGGTGTCTCCACCCCTTCTCGTTCAGTCCCTAACTGCAGGACCCCAGCAGCAAGCTAACCTACTGGTTGGAGCATCTGCCCTCTATTGGTCAGTGCACATCATAGCAAGTGGTTGAGCAGCCTTTGCATAGCATTAGCATATTACGCTTTGATTGGTTGAACAGTAGACCAGTCACCGGACAACTGGACACTTAGCATATTAGACTTTTATTATATAGGATTCTTTTATTTAAACCTACAGTAACATGCAAAATAAAGAACTCCATCACTCCATAAAGGTGAAATGATATGCCCTGAGTGAGAAAGCAAGGAATTTGGACCCAAGTATACCCATCTTCGGCAATACCCTTACCAGTAGCATAAGCTGCCTAGATGGAATAAGGGGAGTTTTGTGGGAATGGCTGGAATGCACCAATGTGAGAACCATATGCTCAGTACAAAAACAGAGGACTGGTCTTAGAGAGAAATGGAGATTCAGGAAGTGCCTCTGAAATAATGCCAGGTTTCTGAGGTCATTTTCACCTTTATAGTTCAAGACTCTAACAACGCCCCTCTGATTTTTTAAGTATCTAAATTAATTAAAACTATTTGTTTGCAAAATTATTAGAATGCATAATTTAGTGTGAAAGCTAAGTGGAATGTCAGCCTTCTGTAAGAAATCACCACCTAGTTGTGGTGGATCAGAGCAAGCTGGCCACGTGGGATGTCAACTTCCCCTGGAACAAAGAGGAATTGGTGCATTGGTGTCAGGCTGAACTTAGTGAGAAAGAAGGTTGGAAATAAGTCAAAAATATCCTGTCTATTTTGATCCTGTTTGCCAAATATGTAAGTCACTTTACTTTCTCTGAAAAAAACATAGACAAAAGGCCAGAAATCATGCTAATTGAATTATCTCCTAAGTGGAAAGAAATTTGTGTGTTTTTCTGAGTCAATTAGCAGACAATTTATCTTACAACATGATTCACAAGTGTGGTGGTTGGTGCTGGCTTTCAGGTGGGTTGGTTGTGCCTCATAGTCCAGGCTGGGTTTCTTCACCTAGTCATCATGTTCTAAAAGCAGAGAGAGACAGGCCTAGTCTCAATGTACAAGTACTTGTAAGCCTCTGATTATGTCACAGTTGCAAATATCTCATGAACAAGTCACACACCCAGGCCCAGTTGATATGAGTGGGAACAATACAGGAACATATTAACCTACCACTGTGGGGATGCTTCTATTTAAATATAAACTACTCCCATTGTCAAATCCCAGGGAGACTTTAAAGTAACAAAAATTTAAATAACTTTGATTGGTTACTTACAAGTTCATAGAAATCAAAGCCCAAAATTAGTCAAGACAAAACCAAATATCCTTGCTTTTTTTAATTAAAATTTGAGAAAACAAACTCCTTTCAAACTTTTTTTTCATTCAATTTCAATCAGACTCATTTTCCTCTAATGCCTAATTCAATTTTGGTCTTTTTTATCACAAAAATGGGCTATCTTCCACATAATTATTTTTAATTATCCAAGATCTCATAAATTAATTTGTCTCTGTATCTTACTTTAAAGGAGCCCAAAAATTTAGGACACAAAATTTTACCACTATCAGTCCCAAATGCATAGAAATTTAGAAACAAACCTATATCTAGCCTCAGAGTGATTTTCCAAAGCAAAATGTTCCCATAAACTAGAGCACAGTGCAGTTTAAGTTGGTATTATTTTTATAAACTATTAGAGCAGAGCCTTTGTAGTAATCCTGGAAGGAATAATTGGTTAAGCAAGACTTGGTTTCAGCATCACCAATCTTTGCCAATCCCACTAGGTATTGTTGACCTGTGGGAGAAATTTCTCATCAACAGTTTCACATTGGCAAGGCGTGTGCTCTTGACCTGGGAGGAAACCCACCTATGAGCCTTTCCCCTTTCTCTGAAAGTGGTTGAGTAACTGGATTCTGAGCACTCTGGTTCTACGGTTTAGTGTAGGCTTTCTGGTTATGGATATTCTCCTCTCTTGTGGTTACACATTTGCCTTATACCAGTCTGGCTGATGCCACCTCCTCTAGTATCCAAACTGAATCTGAGGTGATATTCCCAGAAACTGATTAAATTTTTTTAAACCTATATGCTGAAGGGGTGCTATACACTGGTCTCTAAAATGTAAATCCAAGATCACTTATATAAATCTTATGTGACTAAAAAAGCCAGAACCAACAGGAAGAAATATTGAAAGGGGGTATAATTTCTGTGTGTAAATGATTATTCCATCTACCATTTCTTCCTTTGCCTTGGCCATGGATATAAATAAAAACAGCATAGGGAGGAATATAATTTGGGGCTGCCAATCAAGCACTACCTGTTGATGCTTGGCCCAGTTAACACACTGTTGCTCTGTAGTGGCCCAGAACAAGGCTGTGTCTGAAATTTAAATTGCAATTTTTAGATGTGCCCAAGAAACACAAGACAACCAGCCAAATTTTGTCACTAGTCATGTCTTAAAGCTTGTTATATGTGATGCCTGTTTTGAGGTAAACCTTATAAAAAAAATAACTTAAGTCAATTAGGGCAAGTCATCTGAGGTAAAATTTAGTCTTATCTGGGTCAAGTAAGATAAGGAGGCCTGGGTACAAATCTAAAGTGAATTTTGCTGTGTCTTCAATGTGATACTCAATACTTAACAGGCAACCACTAAATTGTAAAGAGCAGCAACAAGTTGTAGACACTATGTAATTCATTTCATTGTCCAACAAAAGTATATGGCTTAAGGCTCAATATGTGCATGGGGGTCATACTAGGATTCTTTTTTTTTCTTTATTGATTAAGGTATTACATACTAGTATGTGTTCTTATTTCCCCATTGCCCCTCCACCCCATTCCCATTCATACTCTCACACCCCTGGTATCTGTAAGGACTTGTATGCATACCAGAATTCTTAAGCACTGTTTGGTGAGTTCATAAATGCTAATCCCATTTCCTCCAATTTCTAATGTTTGAACAGATTTAGGGTTTTAGCAAGCCATTACATGATACTCTTTTTTCCTTCCTGAATTCAGAATCAATGGAGCAAGAAGGCAGAGCAATTAAGCAGATGTAAATGAAATGACTAGATTTACTACTGAAATCTAGGCTAGAAAATGTGACATTAACTCTGTGAAAACACTCCACAGAATTAAACATACAGAATTAAACCCTGTAACCTTTTCCCCTGAAGAACTTGTATTTTCTCTAAGTCTAATATTGCTAAACTTAGAACACAGAGAATCAAAGAATGTATTTATTCAATTCACATGCTAGATCCTCAGAAAGAGTATCAAAATCAAATCCAAACCTGCTCAGTTACTTGTCCATGGAATATGAACTTTAGAAGAATGACAGAGGAACAAAGCGAGAGGGGAGAGGTCTGATTTTGCTGCAGCGCTGCAATGAGACCAGTTCAGATGTCCTTACTGAGACATGGGCAGCTCTTTGTTTCCAGCTCTAGCTAATTCCTTGGTGATCTATTTTTCCTCCAAAGTTGGCAATGTCTTACACATTTTTATGTTACTCAAAGTTAATTTAGTTACTTGTAACAAAATAAGTCTATCCATGTGTTTTCTTTATTTGTTTTGCTTGTGTTTATCTCTGTAACCCACTTGGAACATCTTTAGTGAATGCTGTAAATGGAGGCCTAAGATTTACATATTTCAAGTAACTAAACAATTTTCTCAGTATTGCTTATTAAATATTTCTTTTCTATGACACCACTGTAAAAAGACTTTAAAGGAACATACTAATCTTATAATTTCGTATTATAATGTACTGCTGTGAATTTGAAGATGTAGAAATTAAGCTTGGCCTCTGAGAATTAAAAAGAAAATATACTATCTGATGAAGCTGTGTATGGGTCTGTGGGGATGCAGGGAATATAAAGCCATTTAGAAGAGGCAAGACTTTTCTCTGATCAGCAAATATATGTAATATTTTTCAGGGTATTAAGTATATCTAAATAAAATCCGTGGTTCAGAGTGAGTATTTCTTAGTCACAAAACCTAGAAAAAAACAGTCATTGAAGCAAACATAAGCAGTGTGTATCCAAGTACTGTCCAGAGAAAATGAAACAGGTCAATGAACTAAACACACTTCTGTCCAAGCTTATCTATTTGGACATTGGTTCCCAAACTTTAAGATACAACAGAGTCATCTGGTGGGCTTGTAAAAAACAGACTACTACACAGTTTGGCATGGCTCAGTGGTTGAGTGTCCATCTATAAACCAGGAGGTCATAATTTAATTCCTGGTCAGCACACATGCCCGGGTTCTGGGCTTGATTCCTAGTGTGGGTCATGCCAGAGCCAGCCAATCAATGATTCTCTCATCATTAATGTTTCTATCTCTCTCTTCCTCTCCCTTCCTCTCTGAAATAATTTAAATATCCTATATAATAAGATCCTAATATGCAAATCGACCTAACAGCAGAATGACTGGTTGCTATGATGCGTACTGACCACCAGGGGCAGATGCTCAATGCAGGAGCTGCCTCGTGGTGGTCAGTGTGCTCCCACAGATCGAGCACCACTCAGGCCTAATGTCATGCACCAGGCATCTAATATATATATATATATATTGCTGCACTTCCATCCCTGTGTTTTATTTAATAGATTTAGGGTAGGGTTTATGCTGTTTGATCAGGTAGCATACACTGAGAAATACCATTTCAGAAATCAAAAAATCTTTAGTATCTATAATAGCTGATTTCTCTTTTAGGAGGCCCTAAGAATCCTTTTTTCTTTATTTTAATTGCTTTCAGTTTTAAAAGTAAATGGTTTTCCTCATCCTCTACTACTTGTTTCAACTTCTATTCATAAATGTCATAAATCTGAGGAGATTTTGTACTTCAGCTGACTGTGGGTGATTTACAACAGTGGATTCAAGCCTCTGTGAATATCAAACAAGCTTGTTTGCCTCATCAGCTAACTGAACAAGTTTAAGAGAATCTGCCTCCATATTAATTAAAAGCTTTCAGTATTTAAATCCATCCATCTAAATCTGATTCATTCAGCAAATAAGATCCTTAGCTAAATGTTCTTGAGAAAACAGGGAAGGTTAAGAAAAGGACTGCACTCCTATTAGTGAATTCTGTAAAGTAACAGACCTTGGCTACCATAAACTACTGAAGACATGGTGCCCAGAAGAATTATTCATTTCTTGAGGTACATTTATGGGCTGGCAGAGGATGAGCTGGTGAGCATGATTATCTTTTCTAATAGAATTTATTGGGGTGACATAGTTAATAAAATTGCATAGTTTTCAAGGATATAATTCTACAATATATCATCTGTATTATGTGTTCACCATCCCAAGTCAAGTCTCTTTCCATCACCATTTATCACCATTTTCCTACTCCTTACCCCTCCCCCCTTTTTCTGTGGTAATCACCACACTGTTGTCTATCTGTGAGGTGGTTTTTGTTTTGTTTTGCTTGTTTATGTCTTCTTTTTGCTTAATCCCTTCACCTTTGGTAAACAAATGAAGGTTGAAGAGTATAGATATGTCTGATAAGAATTGATTTACATCTTGCTGTTAATATGCTTAAAATAACAATAAAACCAAGTTTATTTAGGCACCCGACTTCTCTTTGAATTAACAGTATATCAAAATATTTTCTATCATCATGTTTTAATCTTTGCATAATATAACTAAATCTTATATTCAAGGACTGTAAAAGTAGCAAATTATCCATTGTACAAATGGATAAATTAGGTCATTAAAAGTGTTCTCAAGGTCACAAACCAACTCAGCAAGAGAGATGGGACTAAAATAATTGATTTGTGATTCTCTAATGTTCCTAGACATGTGCTGAACAAAATTCGTCCACTTTCTCCTTTAGTAAAAAATAAAGATTTAAAATACTAATGCCAAAAATTCACTAATCATACTAATTAAAATAGAAGCATTAGAAAGGGTCCACTTTTGTTGTTGTTGCTGTGTTGTAGCATTTATTTTTCAAAAAGTACATACTGTTATTTAAATTATATTTACTTGCTGGGTTCAGAGATGAGGGGAATGAGGATATCGTGGTAAGAAAGCTTTTGAAATGCCCTTCTGCATCAGATTTGGGGAAAGAATTTTAAGGTAAAGTATGAACAAATCCTCAGAAGAAAAACTTTGTCAAATATGGAAACAAAAGAACACACACATTCAAAGGGCTTGTGTATAAAGGAGTAATGGGAGATAGGATTTAAAATGCGACAAGCTAAATCTTGACAAACAGATGGAAGAGTTTGAATGGTATTAAATTCGTCCTTGCATCTCTCCATATCTCTGATTGCAATCCATAGAAATTGGGCTCAATAAATCTCATTGAAATGTTCAGTCAACTCATCTGCTTTTTAAGTTTTCACTTCATATTCCATATTATTCAGTCATTTGATTTGCATTTTGTGGAATGCACAGTTAGGTAATGAGTATTTAGAGATGTGTAGGAGATGGTTCCTTTCTACAAGGAACTTGCAGATAAGTGAGATGAACCCCTGTATAAGCAAATAGCTAAAATGCAATTTAACAGAAGCTACAATGTACCTTTGTATAGGCTTCTGAGAAATTACCCCCAACCCCCCAGACTTCCCAGTGAAATGCCCATGTAATGTAATGCTTGAAGAAGAAAGAGGTGTTTTCCAGTTGGCTAAAGGAGAGGAAGAATATTCCAATACAACATTTTTTTACAGGACATGTGTTAGAGATTGAGCAAAATAAGAATATACAATTATAACGATCCTAAGTATTTAAATACTATTAGAAGAGGAGTGTTGGGAATGCCAGATCTGCGTTAGCCATAAAGATTCTAATTCCTCATAAGGTCCCTGAAATAACAAAAGCACAACTGAAACAGGCAAGTTAAGGACAGACTTTCTTATTAGCTAGGCCTTTGACTTTCCATTCCAGTACTCTGTTCGGCTCTCCTTTATCATGGTATGGTTTCTTTATCTGGTCTAGAGGCTGAGACAGTTTTCTTCTCAATATGTTCAAACCAAAACTGTGAGAATTTACCACTTCAATGAGACAAAAACAAAATGCCAGCTGTTACTAGAGGAATAGATAGAAGCAGAGAACTACAGGAGAGACCTGTGCCTGAAGATTAGAATCAATGGCCAACACAGCCCGCCCCTGGGCTCCTCAGGCGGGGGAGGTGGCATCAATCCTGCAGGGAGACAAAGGAGAAAAAGAAATCCATCAGAAAGGAAGGGACCTGCTTTGTTTGGAGCCCAAGCCTCTTAATGTAACTACAAAGATGTCAGAACTGAAAAACAGTACAACTGGCTTCTGGATTTGATCTGTTCTGCATTTATCCTGCAATGATAACATTTGTATTTCAGGTACCAATGTGGAGGTGGAATAGTTTTTAAAGTATAAGAAAGTAACAGATATTTCTGTAAGAAAGATTTCAAGTTTTCCACACTGTCAGAGTCTGGACACTTTTGTCAAGGGTTTTACGTGCATTGCTTACCTGGCTGAAGTGCTACAGGCGGGTGTTTCTGGGTATCATTAGCCTCATGCAACCCCACAAGGATATTGGAAAATCCTGCATAAATTGCTATGGGGCCATCAGGCCACAGCTAATTTAGTGCATTACAAAAATTAAATTGAATTTCTGCAAAACCCATCAATATTTACTGGAAATATGACTTTGTAGAGAACCTTTTTTTTTCCTTTTTGTTGCTCTTTTTTTCTCTCCAAATTTATTGAGGTATAATTTCCAAATAAAAATCGTAAGATATTTAAAGTGTAAAACATAAGGATTTGATATACATATATTTTGTGAAAGAATTCCCTTATCAAGTTAATTAACACATCTATCTCCTCACATATCTATCTTTTTTGTGTTTGTATGAGAATATTTAGGTTTTACTTTCTTAGTAAGTTCCAATTATATATTCCATTGTTACCAACTATAGTCAACATGTTATATGTTAACTCCTCAGGCCTTATTCAATTAATGGCTGAAAGTGTACATTCCCTATTTCCCCACCCTCCAGGCCTTTGCAAACACTTTTCTACTGTTTCATTGAGTTTGATGAATGCATTTTTTATTTCAATTTTCCTCAGGGAAGTGTCTTTCTTTTTTATTTCACTTAGCATATTGCTAATTATACTTAGCATAATGCCCTTCAGGTTTATCTATGTTATTGCAAATGGCATATTTCTCTCTTACTTAAGGCTAAATGATATTATATATATACTCATTTGCATATGTACATTTGCATATACATACCTCACATTTTTTAAAAATCTAATCATCCATACACAAACATTTAGGTTGTTTATATACCTTGACTACTATGAATAATGCTGCAATGAACATACAAGTACAGTATCTTCTTGAGATAGTAGTTTTATTTCCTTTGGAAATGTACCTAGATGTGAGATTGCTAAATCATGTGGTAGTTCTATTTTTAATTTCTTGTGAAGTCTACATACTCTTCTCTATAATCACTGTGCCAATTTCCATTCCCAACAATAGTGCACAAGGGTTCCCTTTTGTCCACATTCTCCCCAACACTTGTTATATTTTTTGAAAATGGACATCCTAACATTTATAAGGTGATATCTCAGTATGTTTTTGATTTACATTTCCAAGAGATGTTGAACACTTTTTTTTTTTTTTGTACTTGTTGGCTTTGTATGACTATTTAAGAAAAATGTATATTAAAGTATTTTGGCTAGTTTTTGGCTAGTTTTCTTTACACTGCAGAAGTTTGATGTAGTCTCCTTATTTATTTTTGCTTGTTTTCTTTGCTATGATATCAAGGTCTAACAGTTTGTGGTGGATATATTAGGTTTTCTATTGTATATTTAATATACTGTCATTTGCAAACAGAGACCATTGTTCTTCTTACTTTCTGATTTGGATTCTATTTATTTATTTGTTTATTTAGTTTTTCTTGCTCTGGCTAGGACTTCTGATACTATGTGGAATAAAAGTAGTGAATGTGAGAGTCCCTGTCTTTTATCTGATCTTAGAAAAGAAGTTTTCAGTTTTCTACCTTTGAGTATGTTGTTAGCTTTGAGTATGTTGTAGGCTTATCACATATGGCTTTTGTTATGTTGAAGTACATTCCTTCTAAACCCAGTTGAGATATTAAAAAAAAAAAAAGATGGAATTTGAATTTTGTCAAGTATTACTTTTTCTGCATGGATTGAAGTGATCATATGTTGTTGTTGTTGTTTTTTCTTTATATTGTTAATGTGGTTTATCACATTGATTGATTTGTAGATGTTGAACCATTCTTACATTCTTGGCATAAATCCTACTTAATTGTGGTTGAATATGGTTGGATGATATTTGTTGAATTTGTTTGGATAATATTTGTTGAGGATTTTTGCATCTATGTTCATCAGAGACATAAGCCTGCAAATTTCTTTTCTTTGTGTGCCTTGTCTGGTTCTGGTATGGTAATCCTGACCTCATAAATTGAGTTTGGAAGTGTTCTCTCCTCTTCTATATTTTGGAAGAGTTTGAAAAGGAGTCATATTAATTGGTCTTTGAATGTTTGGTAGAATTCACCAGTGAATTCATCTGGTTCTGGGTTTTTATTTGTTGGGAGATTGTTGATTACTGATTTAACCTCCTTACTAGTAATTAGTCTTTTCAGATTTTCATTTTCTTCATGACTCAGCCTTGCCTGCCTGTGTGTGTGTGTGTGTGTGTGTGTGTGTGTGTGTGTGTGTGTTTTATATAATATTTAAAGCATTTATTTGAAATAATTTTAGGAACATATAAAATTCTTTTCAATATAATACAAAGTGAAAAAGAATTGAGTTGCAAATCATATATGTGCCTATGTAGAAACTTTTAATATGCCTGAAATATGAGAAGATCTTGTAGTATGGCTTATTTTGAAATGATGTTATGATTCATTTCCTTCATCATATTTTTCAGAATTTAGATTAGAGTGCTTTATTAAAAACGTTTTTAAAGTTTCCATTTCTCTAAGGAACCAGTTCACAAGATACTATTAAGAGTGAGTGGTTCAATCAACTGCCCCATTCCTGCCTGTTTTATTGTAGATATTTTTTCATTCTCTCTATGTGTAGGAGTTACTCAGCTAGTTTCTTGATTTCTTTTAGAGTGAATTGCTCCATGTATAGCTGTACATTTAGTGTGTCCTTCGGAGGAGAGAAATTTGGAAGACTCCTCTGTTGCCATTTGGTTGACTCCATGGAGAGCCTTAAAATTTAATTGGCCATGATGTGATTTGTTCTTACTACTTAGTTGAATGTTCTCAGTTTGAGTGAGTTTGAAAATTAGAATAAACTTTTACTTCTCTGTTGGCTTCAGTGAAAAACTAAATGCACTACAGATGCCCTTCAATGTACAATGGTGTTACATTCCCACAAACCCATTCTAAATTAAAAATACCATGTCAAATTGCATTTAAAACACCTAACCTACTGAATATCATAGCTTAGCCTCACCTACCTTCAATGATGTGCTTGAACACCTGCATTACTGTACATCTGAACAAAATTATCTCCCCACTGCTACCCAGCGTTATGAGAAAGTATTATATCACATAGTGCTAGCCCAGGAAAAGATCAAAATTCCAAGTTCCAAGTATGGTCCCAATGAATGCATAGTATTTTCACACCATCATAAAGTTGAAAAATAGTAACTCAAGCCACCTTAAGTCAGAGACCATTTTCATTTGTTTGCCAAAATTCCAAAATGTAATGAAAATTTAATATAAAAGATTAATAGAGTCTATTCCTAAGGCCAATTTTATTTTAGTTAATTCAGAGTTCCTGCCAACCTGAAGGAAACTTGTAGATTTATTTCCTATCCAAAGAAACATTTGACAGGGCTTCTAAATTATAAGATTTGCTTACCATTTTTGCTTAGCAGTGAGATTTCCTGGGTCAGATTTACTGTTTACATGGGGAGATTTTTCATTATACTTAGATCATACGGACTGGTTTTAGTTCTATTTTCAAGTATTTGGTATGTTTGTCAAATCACCTTATCATCCACTTTTAATGATTTTGTTTTTATTGAGATATATATAATACTAGAGGCTCATTGCATGAAGAGATTTGTGCAATAGGCCTTCCTTTCCTTGGCTTCTAGCACTGGTTTTACTCCAGAACCCAGGACTCAGGTCTTTGTTCTGACCAGAGTCTGCCACCTTTGCTGCAGACTCCAGCCAGAGTCTTCCTTCTTTGTCTTCTCTGCAGACTCCAGAGTTTCAGTATTTTCTTTGCTGTAGCCTGAGTGCTGCTCCTGTAGATACCTTTGTGTCGAAACTACCCCAAACCCACGCCACCCTCCTTCTCATTGCACTCAGCGTCCTTCTCTGCCTAGCCACTTGTGCTTGGAGCAGCTGGGTGGCAACCATCTATGCCCTTATAATTTGCATATGTCCTCCTGATTGGCTGGTGGGCATAGCAGAGTGATGGTCAATTTGCATGTTTCTCTTTTATTAGTGTAGATTTATTCCAAATAGGCATTTTTAATGTTTTCTAGTACTCACAAAGTTGTGCAATCATGATTGGCTAATTCCAGAACATTTTCATCACCTAAAAAAGAAAGCTATACCCATTTGCAGTTACTACTCCTTCACCTCTCCCCCATGTCCTTGGCAACTCCTTCACCTCTTCCCCATGTCCTTGGCAACTTCTAGTGTACTCTCTGTTTCTATGGATTTGCTGATTCTGAATATTTCATATAAATGCAATAGGGCAATAAGTGACCAATTATATCTTGCTTCTTTTATTCATCATTTTGGATTGAAAGTTCTTCCATATTATAGCATGTAGCAGTAATTCATTTCTTTTTATGGCTAAATAATGTTCTATTATTTAGATACTAATAGCCCGGTGCAAGAAATTCATTTACCAGGGGGGTGTCTCTCAGCCTGGCCTGTACCCTCTCCAATCTGGCACCCTTTGGGGGATGTCCGACTGCTGGTTTAGGCCTAATCCCTGGACCTAAAATGGCAGTAGGTCATCCTTCTCACAATCCAGGACTGCTGGCTCCTAATCACTCACCTGCCTACCTGATTGCCCCTAAGAATTCTGCGTGTTAGCCTGATCACCCTCAAATGCCCCCCAACCAGCCTTCTCACCCCCATCTCCCCCCTGTCGCCCTGCTCGCCCCCAACTGCCACACCCGTTGGCCTGCTCGCCTCCAACTTCCCTCCCCTGTTGGCCTGATATCTTCTGGTCTCAGCCCCAACACTATGACTTTGGAAGGACATCCAGAAAGTCTTCCAGAAGGTCTCCCAGTCTAATTAGCATATTACCCTTTCATTAATATAGGTAAAGCCCATTTTGTTTATCAGTTAGTCAGCATTTAGCTATTTCCATTTAAATAATAATAACATTTGGGTATCAGTTTTGTGTAGACATAGGTTATGAGTTCTCTTGGGAGTACTTAGGAGTGAAATTGATAGGGCATATTGTAACTCTACGTTTAACTTTAAAAATTCTCAAACTCTTATAGTGACTCCATCATTTTCTAATCCCATCAGCAGTGTTTGATGATTCAAATTTCTCTACATTCTTATCAAAACTTGTTATTATTCATATTTTTAATTATATTCAGCCTAGTGAGTGTGAAGTGGCATCTCATTGGAGGTTTTCCCCAGTGGGTGATGATGTTGGGCATCTTTTCACATGCTTATTTACCATTTTTCTATCTTTTTTGGAAAATGTTTAAATCATTTTCTAATTTTATAATTAGGTTATCCATCTTTTTGTGTTGAGTTCTTTATATATTCTGCATAGTAGGCCCTTATTAACTACATGATTTCAAAATATTTTCTCCTATGATTTATTGTGAAATTTTCTTTTAAGTAGAAAATGATAATTCTTATTTACCGAAAAAGAATGCAGGGGCTACTAACTCATGTGACCGTACTTAAAATTACGGCTTTTTCAAACTTTTAAAGGATAGAAGTTATCCGTTGGTCTTAGGAACCAAAAATTGGTGCAACTCCAAGTAAAAGTTATAAATATATTTTCCGCAGCTATATTACTATCACTTATTATTTTACTCTTACTGTTAATGGTGCCTCTTAGCTTCCAATATTTCTTGGTAGAATTAATGACTTTCTATTAGGCTTTAAAATATCCATGACAATATTATGATTGTAAACAATGTCTCTTGCTATAGTAATTAACTATGTACATATAAACTTTTTATTATTATTAAGCCATAAGATCTAGGGGTTGTCAGTAGAACAAATTGGCCTTGAACAATTAATAAATTGCCACCTCAGTCACATTATTTATCAGCCTTTTATTGGTCAGAATGTGACTATCATATATAATAAAAGTATAATATGCAAATAAATGGAACAGCAGAATGACCAGTGGTGGAGGGCTGGGCCAGTGAGCAGGCAGTGCCAGGCCAGCCAAGGCATGATGAAGGGAACTGCAATTGTGGAGCAGTAGAGACCAGCGGCAGTGGAAGGGCAATCAGGAGTTGGGGCAGGGCCCCATCTGGCACCATCCTCCGATCAGCCCACCTGATCACCTTCCACAGAAGGATGCCAGACTGTGGCTTAGGCCCACTCCTGGTGGGGAGTGGGCCTAAGCCATCAGTCAGACATCCCCTGAGGGCTCCAAGATTGTGAGAGGGTGCAGACTAGGCTGAGGTACCCCTGAGAGAATTAATTTTTGTGTACCGGGCCTTTAGTATTTATATAAAATCAATCATAAGATCATCTCAGGAAAGAGAATGTCAATAATCAATTCAACAATTAGAGTCAGTGAAGCAATTGTTTAAAAAATTATCCTAAATAAATGTGAAGAAATTTTAGCAAGTATTCAAACATCGACATAAATCATTAAATAATGTTTTCTTGAAATGTTCTAAAGGGGTTATTAATTGGCTTAACTATACCTCTGTTCTCATTACCTCCTTTTAAAATAAAACTTTTTATGTATTGTTATGTTGATTGGATGGTCTAAAAGGTAATGTTATACAGATATAGATTGTCAAATTCTAAGATTAAGAAAGCACAAAATAAACAGTGTAATATACTGTAATCACTTTTGATTACTTTTATACTCTTTGAAAATTAGTTAAAAATAACTAAGCTTAGATATATTATTTAATTATTGTAAATGTCCATAATATTGCTTGAACATCTGGAGATAAGAAATGGAGTTGAGAGTCTATGTTTTAATTATATATTCTGGACTTTATATGACTATGATGATTGGTTCTACTGACAAACTTTTCATCTTCTGGTACTTGACTATGAACATATCTATAAGCATGGCTTCTGTTAGATGTTAGTCCAATCAGTGCTCAACTTAGAATAACTCATAACAGGGTAAGCAAGGACAACAAAGAGAATACTTATAAGCATAGTTTGGCTCTAGCTATTATGGCTCAGTGGATAGTGTGTCAGCCCTCAGACTGCAAGGTCCTAGGTTTTATTCCAGTCAAGGACACTTACCTCAGTTGCAAGATTGATACTTGGACATGGTCAGTGCCTGTGCAGAAGGCAACCAATTGATGTATCTCTCTCACCTTGATGTTTTTCTCTCTCTCTCCCTTCCACTCTCTCTAATAATCAATGGAAAAAATATCCTTGGGTGAGTATTAACAAAACAAAAGAATAGTTTGGTTGTGTGAAACTTGTTTTGGAATGTTTGTGATTGTAACCACTGTTGCATGATGCAAGCTCCTGTTTCATAATGTTGGTCACTACATCAGTAGGAAAACAGTTTCAGTGTTGAATCAGCTCACTGGTCTTTCTTAATGTGGAAGAAGAGCAGAAAGATTCCTATTGAAATGTTTTATTATAATATATAATAAAATATTCAAATACTTATTAATGTTTGATCTGCTGATTATCTTATATCCCTCAAATATCATTCTTCTCCACAAAACCCATTGCTTTGAACCTGAATAATTAAAATTTAAATCCCCACCTCTCCTCCCCCTCACCCCTAATTGAGTTAGGACAGCATATCTTTGAAGTCTGCATAAGTAAAAGGAAGGCTATTATATTATCTAGTGAATATTCTTTTGTTAGCACAATGATATGTAAGTATTTTGTAAAAGCCAATTCAGAGAAAAAGATAAACTAAGAAGATAATTTAGTAATTATGTCACTGCATTAAAATAGAATAGAAATGAGGCTTACATGTTTAGCTGCTACACCTTATTTCAATACATTTAAAAATCTGTTATTTCTTTCCACATTTCCTTTTTACCATTGTGCCCCTCTATCCCACAATTTTAATGTATTTTATGTATATATGTGTTCAGGTAGAATATGCATTGCTCCAGTAGTAGCAATAATCACAGTTGTAGTCCTGAGCCTAAGATTGTAATAAATATTCACACTGTTATTTCTCTTCAAACATCAAGATTCTCAAATTTGGCAACATAAAGCCAAATGTCCTCCTTACCTCACTATCATGTAGAATTTCATAAAACAAATCTCAATGCTATCAGTTTGAAGTTAAATAAAGATTGTTACAGGTTTTGTCACCTTGCATAGGTCAATTGGTCTCCCTAGTATTTTGTTTACAAAAATTATCCTATACTAGAGGCCCTGTGCATGAGATTCGTGCACTGGTAGGGGGCGTGGCCTGCAGGGGTCAGCCAGCTAAGGTTCCCATAGCTGTGGACTTGCCCTCTGAGCAGCTGTTCTCTAGTCCAGCATCTTCTATGGAGCCAGAGCACTTACCTTTCCAAGGGACCTGATTGAGGCTGGGCCTCAGGAAAATAGCACTGAGAGGTGGCAGAGTAGACCTCAGTCCCTCAGTGGCTATGAACCAGCATCCCAGCCTCTGGGGTCAGCTTTTCAAGCCCAGCAGTGGTACTGCAGTCTGGAAGAGGAGCCTGAGATGAGGAGGCAATGATAGCAGCCTGGTTTCCTGCCTATTGGCCTGGGGTTTAAAGCAGGAACTGCTGCTCACTCTTGTCAGCCAAGCAGTGCTCCCACAGTGGTAGTGCATTAACCACCAGGGGGAAGCTCCTGTGTTGAGCATCTGCCCCCTGGTGGTCAGTGTGCATCATAGCAACTGGTCAATCTGTGGTTCTGGTAGTTCTGCCATTCAGTTCTATATAATAAAAGCCTAATATGCTAAGTGTCCGGTTGACAAGTCGACCATTCAACCAATCAAAGTGTAATATGCTAATGATATCTAAGGCTGCTCAGCTGCCTCGCTATGACATGCACTGACGACCAGGGGGCAGGGCCCCTGATTGGCCCCAATAGGGACTAGGCAAGATAGAGCTAGACATGCCCTAGAATCCTCCCATGGTCACTCCCTGGCCCCAATTGTGCACCGGTGGGGGTCCCTCAGCCTTCCCTGTGCCATATCGCTGTCTGGGACACTCTGGGGATGTTGGAGAGCCAGTTTCAGCCTGATCCTGCAGTCCAGGCTGAGGGATCCCACTGGTGCATGAATTTGTACACCTAGCCTCTAGTAAAATATAAAGGAATCCAGACAAGATAAAGATCTAGTTTTTTCTTAATCTAAGAATCTATCATCAAAGTATTCTTTGCTGAAACTGGTTTGGCTCAGTGGATAAAGGTCCCAGATTCTATTCTGGTCAGGGGCATGTACTTTGGTTGCGGGCACATACCCAGTAGGGGGTGTGCAGAAGGCAGCTGATTGATGTTTCTCTCTCATGGATGTTTTAACTCTCTATCTCTCTCCCTTCCTCTCTGTAAAAAAATCAATAAAATATATATTTTTTTAAAAAGTATTTTTTATACTAGTATTACTGAGCAAGAAAGTCTGTCACTAATAAGCTGGCATGAAGCCAAGGCAATTTTGAAAATCACCAGAGTAAGGACACAGCAAATTGGAATTTCATTGAAATTCAAGTCATTTTCTTTTAATGACATTTTAAAATACACAACAAGGAACCAATATAGCAAGCTTACATGCTAGTGAATCTTAAAATTTCTAATTACTTTAGAGAAAATAATCCTAAATCTCATGATAATAATTAACTTGGGTTATCTCTGTGAATGAAAAATTGTCTATTTATTCAAATCAATTTAAAATATACTTAAAATGCAAAGTTTTGTTTCCATGACTCCAAAAAGTCTGAGTCAGTATCTCACATGGCTAGGTCTTCCTTTAGCTTCTTTAACTAGGTTTATAACATTTATAGAGAAAATACATTTTTCCATTTAGTTCTATGGAAAAATAGTCAATGAGGATCTTAATTTTAATGCTGATAAAACTAAAACTCATTGGAAAAATACTGAAATTCTTTCAGTAATAAGAATTAGAAAATTAAAAATGAGAATAATTTGGCACAATTAAAGTTATTAAAGTGATCTCTATAGGAATAAATAGGAACATGTTCTCTAGACTGCTAATCTGTTGATGGTAAATTTAAGAAAAAATGTTGATGTCATAAATTTATACATTTTTTTCACTTTACTTTTGTCTTTTATATACTGGGAACATGCCAAAGGAGAGGTAAAAGTACATATTGCATTCTCCAAAATTCTGGAAATATTAGTGGAAGTTAACTTTATGTAAATATAATATACAATTTTAGAAAATTAAAAAGACAATTATATTGACCTGATAAAGAGAATCTTAAAGACATCATATAGCATGTATCACATTATTGATGAATTAATGAAAGCTTTCTGATAATATAAGAGTGCTTGCAGGTACACTACTTATCAATGCTTTACTGGAGATTCTAGAATACAACTAGAAAATAAAATAAAAGGCATAAGCATGGAAAAGGATAAAAAATTTATCATTATTTACAGATTACATTCTTTTGTTTGTAAGAAATCTAAGATCTCTACAAACTACTAGTATGTATTAGAAATGATAAATGAATGCAATAAGATTGCTGGGCACAAAGTCCATAAAGGTTAATTAATATTGAAGCACAGTGACAACACTTAAAATAAATTTTTAAATGGATACTATTTATAATAGCATAAAAATTCTCAGAAGTAGACATAACAAAGAATATACAAGATTATACCAGAAAACTAAAAAACATTATAGACAAAATGAAAGAAAACCTAAAGAAATAAATGAGTTTTTTGTGTTCATGTATTAGAAGACATAAAACATAAAGCTATAAATTTCCTATAAATTGATATATAGATTAAAAAGCAATGTCAATCAGAACCTCAAAACCCTAAAAGTTCATTTTAGTGGAGAGTGATTCAATGTTGATTCTAAATTTATATGAAAACATAAACAGCAAAGAATGACAAGGTGATTTTAAAGAGAGACCAAAGTTATAATACATGGAAACTCCAAACCATATATATACGGCCAACTCATTTGTGACAAAGGCAACACTACAGTGTAGTGGGGGAAAGTTTATTCTTCTTAATAAATAAAACTGGCACAACTGGATACACAAATATTAAATTAAAATAGATTATTTGCAGATATAAATATAATATAAAAATAAAGGTTTTAGAAGAAAATACAGATGAATTTGTTGGTGAATTGAGATATGCTTTTATTACAAACATACACAAAAATTGGTAGACAAAAAATAACTTAATCAGAAAATTAAAATTAAGACCATACGTTTATTAAAAGACATTTTTTAAAGAATGAGATGGAAAGACATTGAGTGCAAGAATTATTTGCAATACATATATGATAAAGGCCTTTTGTCTAAAATATAGAAAGCAAAACAATGATAAAATGACAGTAGATAAATTAGCAGGTTTGAAAAGAATTTTACAAAAAAAGATAGTTAAATAGAAAGATGCTCAACATTTAATCATAAAATAAATGCATGTTAAAGCCAAAATATAATAAATAGTTCTACATAACTGTCAAAATTGATTCGTTCTAAAAAGAAATAATACTACATTTTAGTTAAGTAATGAATAACTAGAAATGTTTTATATTGCTGTTCAGGAGTATAAATTTCTATAAACATTTTGGAAAACTGTTTAATAACATACAACCTAATTTAATGCTCAGGTATGTATCCAACAGAAATGCATATTTATGTTTATTTTTTAAATTGTACATGAATACTTATAGCAGCAGTCTTTATTGAAATACTCATCAACATTATTGTGTATCTATCCAATGGAATACTAGATAGCCATAAAAATGACAAATTTCAATTAGATACAACATGGGTCTTTCTCATAAACAAAATGGAGAGCAAAGGAAGCCAGGTTTAAGGGAGTACATGACTTAATTTACAGAAAATTAAAAGCAGGCAAACTTATCTCTGTTGGAAGCCCACAGAATTGTTCATCTTATGCACTGCTGTCAATAGAAGAATAACTGAGGGGAACACCTCATATGCTTGTAATGGTGGGTGCCTCAATATGGATGCTGATCATATATGTGTGTTCAATTTATGAAAAAAATAATTGCATTTCATACTCTTTATTTTTGCCATTACACTTGAATATAACGTTGAAAAAAAATGATCTGGCTGCATTAGAAAGATAGAGCCAAGCCAGACAGGCATGGCTTAATGGTTGAGTACAAACCTATGAATGAGAAGGTCACAGTTTGATTCCTGGTCAGGGCATATGCCCAGGTTGTTGGCTGGATCCCAGTGTGGGACATGCAGGAGGCAGCCAATCAATGATTCTCTCATCATTAATGTTTCTATCTCCCTCTTCCTTCCTCTCTGAAATCAATATATATATATATATATATATATATATATATATATATATATATATATATATATATATATATATATATAAAGATAGATAGAGACAAGCCCTGGCCAGTGTGGATCAGAGGTAAGAGTGTTGTTCTAGTCAGGGCACATACCCAGGTTGTGGGTTCAAGAGCCAAATGTTACCACAATACATACTTTATCTATTTAATTTTTGAGTTATTTATTTAATATAAATTGCTAATGGTGAATTTTTAGATGAAAGATGTAAAATACTTTGCAGTTTTCATTGCAACATTGCCAGAATATTTCCCAGAAAGAAAGTCAAATTTCTATCCAATTCACACAAAGAAAAAAAAAAAAAAAGATATGGTGTTATCCTTGTAACCTTAAGTACTAGTCTATTTGATTTTATCATGCTTTTCCCCCCTCTAATTAAAAAGCATCTGTTAGTATTTTTTAAATGTTATTTCATTTTAAATATCAAGTTTGCTTTTACTTTGGAAGAATCATCTGTTAATATCCTTTGACCATAAATAGGCTTGGAATTTAGTTTCACATTCAAATATCAGTCTGCAGAAATATCCCTGCCCTCATCTTCAAACAGAAGGTATATACCCTGTGTCGCACCGCTACCAGATAGCCTTACACAGAGAAAGCATTCTGATACAGATTCTAAGCTGCATAGTTATTAGTCCCTTCCTGCTGAGTCAGAGTTCATTAGAGAAAACATTAGGGGGCTGCATGTCTCTCCCTGATTCCATGTGCTGTGTCTCTGAACTTTAATGGGATTTGCATGCACATAATCAGGAGAGTTTCACTGGGCAAATTTAAAAATAACCATTTTCTAGCTGCAGTGAAACACTGGATTTTCCAGTTCTAGAGAACACTCGAGGACTGAATTCATTTAGCCTTTGACTTCATGTAGTATGGTATACCCACAGGAAACCTTCAAGGGCATTTTGAGGGTGTTTGTATCATTCTTACACAAATGAAAATTATGCTTGCATACTCAATTTTTGAGGCCATACTATGTTTCAGTTTTTATCATCAGATTGACTTGATGTGGTTAGCCTGGATTGGGGAAAATTGAGTTTTATAATTTAAGTAAGTCTCTAATTTGCTTGAGACTTTCCCTTTTAATCAGAAGGTTTCATTTAAAAACATTTAATTGGAAATTTTACATTAAAAACAACAACACACAACCTTCTTTTCTTGGCTGTGTATTTGTGCAGCTAAGTGCCAAATCTGTGGAGTTGTCAGAGGAGATGACCCATTAAATCCGGGCCTCTAATGCCATTAGGCTTGTTAATGGCAAATTGCCTTTCTAGTTTTAGTGTGATAGCTGTCTGAGAAAATTGCAATTACCATGTCCCTCCTCTTTCTCTCCAGTGGCTCACTTCAGCAAAGAAAAGTGCAATGGACTTCCAGCATTTGCACAGAAAGGGGATGGTGTCTTATTAAGCAGAAGTCAAAGTTTCTGATAAATAAAAGTATTAGTGTTATATGTTTAACATTTTGGTAGAAAATCATAAATGTACTTTTTAGCATGTTCTAAAAGTACATCCACATTGGGCAGTCACTACAGACTTGTAGATCAGTGGTTCTCAGATGAATCAGGATTACCTGGAGGACTTATTAGAACACTAGAGGCCCAGTGCACAAATTCCTATGCACCGAGAGTCTCCAGGTGATGGCAATCCCAGCTGGTCTGGAGAGCTCACTTTGAAAACCACTGATATTAAAAAAACAGTATTCCAGCCTGGCCAGCATGTCTCAGTGGTTCAGCATTGACTGGGAGGTCATTGTTCTATTCCTGATCAGGGCAAATGTGTAGGTTGCAGACCCGATCCCCACTGTGGGATGTACAGGAGGCAGCTGATCAATGATTCTCTCTCATAATTAATGTTTCTCTCTCTCTCTCTCTCTCTCTCTCTCTCTCTCTCTCCCTTTCTCTTTGAAATCAATAAAGATATTTTTTTATAAAGCACATTATTCTAGATACAACTCCACAACCTGTCTTGCATTGAGTGAAATGTTATTTTAGGAATGGTCTTATGTTTATTTTATTTAGGAGATAAATTATTGAATAAGTGTGATATTCTATTGGTAACAAATTTTGGCGCAGCCCAAGTATACTTGAACAAGATGGGCTCATCCAAAGACTCAGCAGTCGAACAGTTTCTAGTTGCTATGTCACCAGTAGCTCTGCTGCTATCTTCTTCCAAAGTCTGAAACTTTTCTAGATCCATCATTTACTTCAGTTACTCTCTGGATTCTGCCTATCTACCTCACATGTACTCTTAGGCAGAATGTTTTAAAGTTCCTCTGTGCCATTCTGCATATTCCAGGCCCTTCTCTTCAGTTTCTCCTCTGGGTTATTGATGAATAGTGTGCCAATCATTTATGATAAATCCATGCACCAGTAACCTACCTCCTCTGGGGCTTCCTGGCTACAGCATGAATTTATGCTCCTCCAGAAAACCAGAGAGATGCTCATCACCCCATTTTGAAGGACCTCAATTCAGCTTAATTAGTTGAGGGAGAGTATACATCCTCTCTTTCACAGAGGTACTAACCCTAGAGTTTAAAACATGAAGTTAATCATATATCATAATTCCCAATGCAGATATTAAATATAAGCTCTAATAATGACTCTGAATTATGGGTAGAATTAATAACATATATTCATACCAAAGGGTACATGCATGCTCAGCTACTTGTTACTTTAAATGGGAGGCTAAAATAAATATCACATGATCTCACTCATTTGTGGAATATAATGAACAACATACACTGATGAACAAAAACAGATCCAGAGACAGAGAGGAACCAATCAGATGCTCAAACCTCAGAGAGAAGGTAGGGGAAGGTGAGGATAAGGGGGAGAGATCAACCAAAGGACTTGTATGCATGTATAAGCCTAACCAATAGACACAGACACTAAGGAGGTGAGGTCATGCATGGAGGGGTGGGGATAGGGAGTAATGGGGGGATAAGAACACATATTTAATACCTTAATCAATAAAGAAAAATAAATAAGAGGCTAAGGCATGCCATCCCAATATTATTCTATTTTCCTTGACAACTTGTCTGAATTTTTGCACTTAAAGTTAATTTCAAACTACACTAAACCCATTTGGACTCACAGAGGGCTGTCTCTAGTTTTAATCTATTTTAACCTATTATGCATTATTTGCTTTAAAGTCATGCCGTTTTTATTTACATTTAATAGGTTTACCTTTAATGCATTTCAATAAAGCATTTTATGATAAGCTGCTATTGCCTCAGCCTGGAATGGTCTTGTCTCTCCCACTCCCTTCCCCACTTACTTTCTGTCCATTGAAATTCTTATATTTTGAAGCACAACTCCAGTCCTGCTTCAATTATTCTTTCCATCCTGATATCCGCTATCCCCCTAATGGATGCTTGTATAACATTTGATCTTGTGTGACTCATTTTTATTCTCTAACAGTGCCTAGTAAGATACTTTGCATATTGAAGTGATAAAAGCTTTTTATTATTGAAAAAAATCACCAATTCATTAACTAGTTACTCAATATGGACAATGTTTCAGGCCCCATGAAAGAGCCTGGCTTTATAGATAAAAAATAATTCATGGTTCATCTCCCAGAAGAACTCACAGGCATGCAAAACTAAATCTAAAGAAAAACACAGGTGTGAAAACCAAAAGTATAAAATAATGGAACAGTTGTATAAATGAACTACCTAGAGTATTCTGATAGCATTATGAAAGGTATAATCCTTTAATTCTTGTGAATTGGGAAGTAACATATGAGTTGTGTCTTAACATTTAAAAATCACTGGACAGGCAGGAAAAGAAAGATCCAGACTTAATGGCATGTATGAATCGTAGAGTTGCATGTCAACATGGGAAATAGGGAAAATGGCAAGTACTGTTTGGTAGAGACTTTCATGTGTGAGGAGGGTGGCAGGACATGAATTTATGTGTACAGCACCAATCAAATACTTTGATTCTTTTTCTTACCTTTGTAAAAGTGTAGTCTCCTCTAATAGATGTGAAAATGATAAGAATTAATGAGTGGGAAACAACAATCCTACTTGTCAAGAAAGCACTCATTATTCTCTCATACATCGCATCTCTAAACACAGAGAGAAGTCATTCAGCCTCTTTGAGATTCAAGGTTATAGTCATATCTCCTACAACAGTGATTTTCAACCTTTTTCATCGCATTGCACAAGTAAATTACTTACTAAAATTATGCGGTACACTAAAAAACATACACTTTTTGCAGAACTGACAAAAATAGTAATAATTTTGATTGATTTAAAAAATAATAGTAATTACCTACCTTTTTGCTCCAATGACTTAAAAAAAAAAAAATCAGGTGCCAATGCTTGTATATAAGGATTTCTTTTTTTTTTTTTTTTAATATATTTTACTTATAAGGAATTAACCAATCAGATGCCACCTTATGCAACATGACCATTAAAATGCAACTCTATTATATAACCTACCAGAGGCCCGGTGCACAAAGTTCGTGCATGGGGCAGGGAGTGTCCCTCCCAGCCTTCACTCTCTCCAATCTGGGACCCCTCGAGGGATATCCCACTGCCTGTTTAGACCCAATCCCAGTGGGATCAGCCCTAAACAGGCAGTCGGACATCCCTCTCACAATCTAGGACTGCTGGCCCCCAACTGCTCTCCTGCCTGCCTTCCTGCTTGCCCCTAACTGCTTCTGCCTGCCAGCCTGATCACCCCCTAACCACTCCCATGCCAGCCTGATTGATGTCTAAATGCTCCCTGCCAGCCTGTTTGTCCCCAACTTCCCTCCTCTACCGGCCTGGTCACCCCTAACTGCCCTCCCCTGAAGGCTTGATCATCCCTAACTGCCCTCCCCTGCTGGCCATCTTGTGGTGGCCATCTTGTGTCCACAAAGGGGCAGGAGTTTTGACTACATGGAGGCAGCCATATTGTGTGTTGGAGTGATGGTCAATCTGCATATTACTCTTTTATTAGATAGGATAGAGTCTTGGTGCACAGGTGGGGTCCAGCCGGTTTGCCCTGAAGGGTGTCCCGGATCAGGGTGGGGGTTCCCTTGGGCCATGGGGCAGTCTGAGTGAGGGGCCTGTGGTAGTTTGAAGGCTGGCCATGCCCCCTGGTGACCTAAGCAGAGGCCCTGGTATCTGGAATTTATTTACCTTCTACAATTGAAACTTTGTGGCCTGGAGCAGAGCCAAGCCTCTTGCTCATTCTGTGGCCCACAGCCATTTCTATTGGGACTTATGTATCCTCTATAATTGAAACTTTGTAGCCTTAAGCAGAGGCCTGGGCTGGACAGGGTATATGAAAGTTTTGCTTCCAATGTTGCTGGGGCAACCCTAATCTGCTCTCTCCAGCTCCATGGCTGCGGCTATTTCTGTATGGTTTTGTTTACCTTCTATAATTGAAACTTTGTAGCCTTGTGTGGAGGCTTAGGCTGACAAGGGCAGGCGGAAAGCTTGGTTTCCTCCATTGCCTGGGAAACCCAAGCCTCCCTCCTGCTCTTTAAGGTCATAGCCATCTTGGTTGGGTTTATTTGCATACTTGCTCTGATTGACTGGTGGGCATGGCTGGTGGGCATGGCTTGTGGGTATAGTGGAGTGATGGTTAATTTGCATATTACAAGACAGGGTATTCATACCAGATAGCTATTGTGTGGGCTGTTGTCATTTTCTTCATTTGACAATCTAAGGGAAAAGAGTTCAGTTCCTCTGACTAAATATTCAGGTATTGCAAGTTTAAACAATTCTTATTGTACACTGATTGAAAATTGTCATTCTAGAAATACGGCATCTTTTCTCATTTTGATTTATACAATAGGCACTTATTGAGGACTAACAATTTACATGATACAGGGATGGATACTATAAAAGGTACAAAGATAATGCAGTCACTGTAATAGAAGAAAAGGCAGACAAAATCATAATAAACACATTTTCTTATATATAGAATGTAAGTATAGAGCCAGGAATGATGACTCACAACAGGGGCAATATGGGAGCGCTTCAAGAGATAGGTGGCAACTTCAATGAATTTCACAGGCAGGGCAGCATTTGAAATGGGGAAAGGGAATCTTAAAGAAATTGGAGCAAAAATGTTCAGTGGGTTGTAAATGTGCATAATAAGTTCAACGCTCCCAAAGGTGCATCTGACTTGGACGTTGTTGCCTTACCTTCCAGGACTATACTAGTATGCACTAGTAAAAACAGTAATATTTGTCAGTGACTAATTTTTCAGCATCTGAAGACTGACAACATGAAAGAGGTTTTAAGGTCAATGCATCCACAAAGTCTTTCAACCAAAACTGAAAGGACACAAATAAGCTTATTTAAAAAGAAACACTACCTGAGAACTTCCTTAGAACAGCATTCAAACTGCTCTGCTGGTGCCACTGAGACATGTAGATTTATCTTAATAAGGGATAAATGAGGATATTATTCCAACGGAGCAGAGGCTTCTTTCAGAACTGGCTGTGTCAGCACCATTAGTGTTACTGAGAAGCCATAGGGTAAGCCTTGGTTAGGATGTTGTTTATTTATGGTCAGGCTTCCTTGGATTTGCAAGCACTGAGGCAGTATGCTGACAGGTCAGATCAACATGGCACACAGAGTAAGCTGGCCTTTGCTTTTCCTTGGAGTGGGAAATGTTTATGAGGTTAAAATTTCTCTTTGAGTACAAAACCTTAACGAGAACCATTACTCTGATCCTTTCATTCAATGCAATGAACAGAGATGTAGATTTTGGAGTCAAAGATCAGATAGCAAGTAGTAGTCCTATTGCTTACAAGCTGTTGGATTTTGACCAAGAGATTCAAACTCACTAAGACTCCTTTTCTCCCTTTGAATACATGGATAACAATATCTGCCTTGTCTAAAGGCTTGCTGTAAGGATAATGGGGAAAAGGTGTATTATATTTATACTAATGAAAGGTTAATATGCTAATCAGACTGGGCATCTTCTGGATATCCTTCTGGACAAAGCCACAGTTGTGGGGCAGAGGCCGAGGCAGGCGGTTAGGGGTGATCAGGCCTGCATGGAAGAGCAGTTAGGATGATCAGGCCAGCAGGGGAGAGCAATTAGGGATGATCTGGCTGGCAAAGGAAAAGTTGGAGGCATCAGGCAGGTAGGCAGAGTGGTTAGGGGTGATCAGGCAGGCAGGCAGGTGAGCAGTAAGGAGCCAGTGGTTCTGGAATGTGAGAGGGGTCCTGGATTGGAAAAGGTATAGGCTGACTTGAGGGACCGATCCCACCCTCTCCCCCCACAAGAATTTCATTCACTGGGCCTTCAGTAATGTGTATAATTATCCAATTCATATTATTGTTATAGCTGAAACCACAATAAAATAAAGTGTGCTATAGGTTGGAACAATCCAGGGATCTTCTCATTTTTTATTTTCTTACTACATGTCAAGATGATCTTCCCAGAGATCTTTCTCATGAGATTTTTCTTGCTTATATTCATGTTTTCTGTTTTTCCCCTCTCTTAAAATTTCTTCCAAAAAAAGGCCATTTAAAGTGAGTTTCTATCTCTTAAGACTTTCGCCATTTGTTCAAAATGTAAGATTTCTCACATTACTCCATCTGGTATTTGATATAAAATATACACCCCCATAAAGTGCTAATTGTCTCCAGAAAGAAGCCTCACAATTGTAATTACTTCTTACACAGTTTAATCCTACCATGCATAGTACTTTTCTAAATACATGATAATAAGGGGTTGTCTGTATCAGAACTATAGCCCAGCCCTAAATGGTGTTACTCAGTGGATAGAGCATAAGCCTGTGGACTGAAGGGTCCCTGGTACAATTCCAGTCAAGGGTACATGCCTAGGTTGCGGGCTCAATCCCCAGTAAAGAGCATGCAGGAGGCAGCCAATCAGTGATTTTCATCATTGATGCTTCTATCTCTCTCTCCGTTCCTCTCTGAAGAAGAAAGAAAAAAAAAAAAACAACAACAACAACAACCAACAGCCCATTATTTCTAACAACCTACAACCTACATCTTGAAAGGCTGGAGTTTACCTTCTGAAAAGGGTGGCATCTCTTCTGGCACCTCATTGCAGTACCCTCAAATAGAAGCAATGTAAACATGAGCCAGGAGACATGATTAGGAGATCTGCATCAGAAGGAAAAAGCAATTCAGTTTCGGAACCATACATACATATATACAAATTTTAAGCCAGATATAAATTATTAAAATATTAATGCAAATGTAATCAGGATTGTGAAGTGTCATGTCTGAATGTAAGATTTTTAAAATCCAGTAATCACTAAATTTAAATACTACAGGTCTTTGAGTGACACTTAACATGTAGTTTAAATTATAATTTACTACTTACATCATAAAAATGAGAAGATTCCAGCAATGAGCATAATTAGACCTTAGCATTACTTGGGATGGGAAAGGGGAATATTTGAGAAATAGTTTTCCCAGGACTATTAGAAAACCATCATCGATAATAGCACAACAGAGACAAGTAAGGGGAAAAAATACTCAAACACACATACAAAAAAGCACAATGTTAAAACAAGTGATGTTGAAGATATAGACACTTTCTGGAGGTTAAAATTATGAACTAAGCCTGTAGCAATTGGAATGATGAGAAATAAATATACTAAAGATAACTTATACATAAATACTAATTAAAACTATGAAGTGGAATGGCAATGAGAAGAGCTTAGAAAATGAAAAATCCTCTAAAGAATACCAAGGGTAGATGAGGAAAAATTCGTGACAAAGGCTTAGAAGGAATCAGTTAAGAAAAAAAGCTGGGAAAAAAGAAATTGCTATTGAACTCAATGGAGAAATAAGTTTCAGGAGAGAAAAATTGAACAATAGTATCCATAATTGCCAACGTAGAGAAGGGTTATAGAGTATTCATTGAATTTAGCACCTTGGATGGCTTTGTTGATATATTGAAAGTTATTTGTTTCAATGAAGTAGTTTTGGTAAAGATACCAATAAACTGAAATGTTGGAGGGAAAAATATTAGAAATACAAGGTGTAGCTGGCAAGAGACAGAAAAAAAGGGTGATGGTTATGTAGGAATAAGAATGCAGATTCAAATAAAGTTAGCTGCTTCTTTTCTTTCCTCAGGAAGGAAAAGCATGTAGATTAGTGTAGTCAAAGGCAAACAATCCAATGCAGAAAGGGCATGGATGTAAAGGAGATGAAGAAATAGTAAGTGAGACAGGAATCCTGCAGTATAAAATTCACCTTTAACATGAAGAGAGGCATTGCTTTCGGATGGAAAAACCAAGGCAATCCACATATGTCTGTTCATGTTCAGAGATATTTAGGCATGCCTGTACGTGTAAAAAAAAAAAAGATTGGCTTTGGGGGGAGATGTGTGCAAACTATGGTTAATCACATTAAAAACATGGATTTATCATACCTGTTAATGCTATCTGTCAACTCTATCTAAGGTATTTCCCTGCCCCTGAATCTATGAGTCTAGACCTGAATTAAGCAATTCACAAAGTTATAACCTATCTTCTACTTTTCATCCTAAGTCTGTATGGAATTGCTTTCCTTAACAAATAAAATACATGGAATAAAAAATCCAACCGTTTCTACTTTGGAAGGCCTCTCGAGCACATTAAAATAATATTGGCAGATAACTTTCTAGAGATAAATCTTAACATTTTCAAGAGGAGTAGAGATGCATTTGTTTTCGTATGAAGAAGAATGGCCCTTCAGAGAGGTCTATTGATTTCATAGAGATTTCACAAAGAATAATGGCTCACTAAAAATAGCAGTGGGGGTAAGAAATGTAACTCCTTAGTAAACATAAGAAATCAGATTAGGCAATGAGACAAATAAACCTGATTCTTGCATTCCTGAGAAATACCCCATACAGTACATTCAGGGCTGAGATAGCACCTTGGTAATTTCCAAAGCTTCAGATCCTAGCACAGTGTTCAGCATAAGAATAGAAGAAGAAAATTGTAGAAAACAGGTTTAAAAAAGAATTTTAATTGAAGATAGAATATATAAAATAAGTAATAGTAAAATAAAATCCATAAAGGGGTTGACTAAACAGCAAGACAAAAAGTAAGCACTCTTGCCCTGGCAGGTGATGCTCAGTTGGCTAAGCCTAGTCCCATGCACTGAGAAGTTGATGGTTGGATTTTGTCAGGGCAAATGCTGGGGTTGCAGGATCCTTCTCCAGTGGGGGGCATGCAATAGGCAGGCAATCAATGTTTCTCTCATCTATGTTTCTCTTTCCGTCTTCTCTCCCTCTCTCTCTAGAAGCAATAAAACCATAATATATGTATATATATATATATATATATATATATATATATATATATATATATATATTTATTTTATTTTATTTTATTTATTTCAAGAACAGTATTGCAGTGTGACTGGGTATCTCCATTCCTAATTGTCCTAAGTAGCAAAGAATTCTCATCAATGATGAAAGAGAATCATTGACCAGCTGCCTCCTGCAAGCCCCACACTGGGGATGGAGTCTACAACTCAAGCATGTGCCCTGACAGGGAATGGAACTATGACCTCCTGGTTCATAGGTTGATTCTCAACCACTGAGCCATGCCAGCTGGGCAATAAAAAATAGTGTGAGTTTTTTTTTAAAAAAGGGAGAGTAACAATTCTTGACTCAATAAATATAAAGTATCCAGATGAGATTACTGCTGACTAAATCACATCTGGAAATTACATAGGATTCTGGATGTCAGAATACAAAGGAGATGCTGAGAAACTGTATGAGCAGTGGAAGGCATTCTGGGAGAGTATGGAGTCTAGAAAACATTCAATGAAGGTAAAAATAGGAGTTAATTATGGTTATGTAAACAAAAAAGAGAGGGGAAAACAAATATTGTTAGGACAGTCATGTGGAAGAATTAGACATTTTCTTGTAATTTCAGAAGGATAGAACACAATAATTTTATTTGTTTATTTTTCTCTTTTTGCAAATTTGGAACTCTCCAGAGGGTTGAGTCAATTACACTTTTCAGTTTATGGTACCTTTTCATCACTGCTCTTTGAAATAACTTATATATTACCTATTCTCTTTAACCCCATAACATGACCTACTCTTTTCCTACTCTATAGGCAATCCTAAAGAGTAAATATAGGATTTTTTATAAAAGAGGTAAATATAAAAGAGGTATTAAATATAATTATGTTCTTAACATTTTTAAGCTTTATGTTTTTCACAATATTTTCTATGCTATGTGTATATCTGTTTTATTTTTAACTGCTGCATAATGCTCTCTAGTGAATATCTACCATGCTTTACCTTTCAGATGCCTGAATAATAGACACAAAGAATACTTCAAATCTCCTTTTCTCTGTTTAATAGTGTTCATTATGTTGTCAAATCCTATATAATAAAAGGGTAATATGCAAATTGACCCTAATGGTGGAATGACCAGGAATGACTAGTCTCTATGACATGCACTGACTACAAGGCGGCAGATGCTCAACACAGGAGCTGCCTCCTGGTGGTCAGTGAGCTTCCATGGAGGAGTGCCACTCCGCCAGAAACTGGCTCATGGTTGCCCAGTGCAGCAATAGTGGCAGGAGCCCTTCCCACCTCTGTGGCAGTATTAAGGGGTGTTGGCCTACCACATCTGTCAAACACAAGGCCCGCGGGCCAAATCCGTCCCGCCAGGCCTTGCAATGTGGCCCGCACCGCGCTGTCATCACTGCACTCCGCTGCGTTTCCATCACAATGACAGTTTATGATTGTTCAGTAAACCATTCGGCCCGCAATTCGGGCTGGATTTTAGATTTTGGCCCCTTCTCTGATTGAGTTCGACACCCCTAGGTTAGTCAGACATCCCCCAAGGGCTTCTGGGCTGCCAGAGGGATGTCCGACTGCCAGCTTCGGCCTAACCCCCTAAGCCACCAGGTGGACATCCCCCAAGGGGTCCTGGATTGCCAGAGGGTGCAGGCCAGGCTGAGGGACCCCCACCCCGAGTGTACAAATTTTGTACACCAGGCCCTAGTATTAGTTGAAAATTATTTCTGGGCTCTCAATTCTTTGTAATACAATTTGAAGTTAGGAAGTATAATGCCTCAAGTTTTTTTCTTACTCAAGATTGCTTTGACTCTTTAAGGGCTTTTGTAGTTTCATACAAATTTTAGAACATCTGAGAGATGTAAATCAAAACAACAATGAGATGCCATCTCACACCTGTCAGAATGGCTATCTCAACAAATCAACAAATGACAAGTGCTGGCAGAGATATGGAGAAAAAGGCACCCTTGTGCACTGCTGGTGGGAATGCAGGCTGGTGCAGTCACTGTGGAGAACAGTATGGAGTTTCCTTAAAAAGTTAAAAATGGAACTCCCACTTGACCCAGTAATCCCACTTCTAGGACTATATCCCAAGAAACTAGAAAAATATATATATATATGCAATGGAATATTACTTAATCACAAAAAAAAGAAATCCTAGTATTAGTGACAATATGGATAAACCTTAGAGGCTTTATACTAAGTAAAATAATTCATACTGATCAAAACAAATAATGTATCTATATTCTACATAATATATGGAATCTAAAAACAAATCTTATAGAGAGTAGAATGGTGGTTACCAGGGACTGCTGGTTAGGGCATTGGAATACATTTTTCAAATGGTGCAAACTTTTAGATATAAGGTAGAGTTCTCAGAATCTAAATAAAGTATTGCATGGTGACTATAGTTAACAATACTGCATTATAGACTTGAAAGTTACTATGAGAGTAGAGTATTAATGTTCTCACTATACAACCACAAAGTATATGGCAATTTTGTGAGATGAAGGATGTGTTACTTGAACTTATTTTGATAAATATTTCACGCACGCATACACACACACAAAATATATATATATATTCATCATATTGTACACCTTAAAATTAGACAACATTATTGTGTGAATTATCTATCAATAAATCTGGGGGCACTGGGAGGTAGTTAGCTAGATAATATCTTATTAAAAAGAGAAATTTGATGTAGTCCCATTTATTTATTTTCTCTTTGATCTCCATTGCCCTGGGAGCTATGTTGGTAAAGATATTGCTACAACAAATATCTGCTATTTTGCTGTCTATGGAGTCTTATAGGATTTTTATGGTTTCCTGTCTAACATTTTAAGTCCTTTAGCCATTTTGAGTTTGTTTTTATATATGGTGTAAGTTAGGGTCTAGTTTCATCTTTTTGCATGTATTTGACCAAACTTCCCAACACCATTTATTAGTATTGAAGAGACTGTCTTAACTCCATTGTATGCTCTTGACTCCTTTGTCAAATATTAATTGAGCATAATGGATTGGGTCAATTTTTGGGTTCTATGTTTTGTTCCATTGGTCTATATGTCTGTTCTTGTGCCAGTACCAGACAGTTTTGAGAACTGTGTCTTAGTAGTATGCTTGATATATGGTATTGTGATCCAGCCAACTTTGTTCTTCTTTCTCAGGATTGCTGTGGCCATTTGGGGTCTTTATTTATTCTAGATAAATTTTTGGAGAAATCTTTTGTTCTAGATTTTTGAAATATGCTGTTGGTATTTTAATGGAGATTGCATTGAATCTGTAGATTGCTTTGGGTATTATGGATATTTTAATTATATTGATTCTACCAATCCATGAAAATGGTATGTTCTTCCATTTGTTTATGTTCCTTTTTTCAATGTTCTGTAGTTTTCTGAGTACAGGTCTTTTACCTCCTTAGTTAAGCTTATTCCTAGATATCTTAATTTTTTTGGTGCAATGGTAAATGCGATAGTTTTTTTAGTTTTGCTTTCTGTGAGTTCATTATTGGTATATAAAAAAGGCCAGAGGTTTCTGGATGTTGATTTGTATCCTACTACATTGTCAAATTTATTTATTAGGTCTAGCAGTTTTTTGATGGAGAGCTTCTCCACAGCAAAAGAAACCATCAATAAAATAATAACAAGAAAACCCACTGCATGGGAGAACATATTTGCCAATGCTATTTCAGATAAGCATTTAATCTTTGAAATTTACAGAGAACTCATACAACTTAGCAAAAGGTAGATAAACAATCCAATCAAAAAATGGGCAAAGGGTGTAAATAGATACTTTTAGAAAAGGGACATACAGAAGGCCAAGAGACATGAAAACATACTAAAAGTCACTAATCATCTGAAAGATACAAATCAAAACAATAATGAGATGCCATCTCACACCTGTCAGAATGGCTACCTCAACAAATCAACAAATGACAAGTGCTGGCAAAGGTGCAGAGAAAAAGGCATCTTTGTGCACTGATGGTGGGAATGCAGACTGGTGCAGTCACTGTGGAGGACAGTATGGAGTTTCCTAAAAAAGTTAAAAATGGAACTCCCACTTGACCCAGTAATCCCACTTCTAGGACTATATCCCAAGAAACTAGAAACACCAGTCAGAAAGGATATATGCATCCCTATGTTCATAGCAGCACAATTTACAATAGCTAGGATTTGGAAACAGCCTAAGTGCCCATCAGCAGACAAATGGATTAAAAAAGTGTAGCACATCCACACAATGGAATACTATGCCACTATAAAAAAGAAGGAATTCTTAGCATTTGCAACAGCATGGATGGAACTGGAGAGTATTATGCTAAATAAAATAAGCCAGTCAGAGAAAGATAAGTATCACGTGATCTCACTCATATGTAGGATATAATGATCAATATAATTTGATGAACAAAAATAGATCCAGAGACAAATGGCAAGGAAGGTGTGAAGAGGGGGGCAGAGGGGGGGCGGTTTAGAGAGCAACTAAAGGACTTTATATGCATGCATATTAGCATAACCAATGGACACAGACACTGGGGTGGTGGGGCTTGCCCGGGATGGGCATGGCTGGTAGGGGGTGGTAAATCAGGGAAAAGGATACATATGTAAAACTTTAGGCAATAAATTTTAAAAAAGAAATTTGAAGCAAATAAAAAAATAATAACTGTGAAATCTAGGAACTTACATACATATATATTCTAATATTGCTTTCTATATGTCTAAAATATTTCAAAATGTAAAAAAATTAATTTTTACAAACAAAACAGATTGAAAACCATTTAGAATTTATTGAAACACTATGTTTTAGAAATTGAGAGTTATTAAAATGCAACTGTAAGTGCTTAATAGGCTCAGTTGTCTAATTGAATTCTGTTGCTTGACTCACTTTTAAATGAGATTTTTTGTTCAGATATTATAAAAGTTACAGCAGAGCCCAGGGTCATGATGTTTAGGATTTCAGCCATCAAATTAGTCTTTGAGGCATGTAAGAAGATTAGGTACATTAACTGGAAAGTAAAAAAAAAAAATTCAATTAATAGAAACTCTCTTCAAAAATATTCATAAATATCTATATGATTCACAAGAGATATTCTGAGTTTCACATTCTGAAGCAAATATACATGTAATTAAATGTTATAAAACCAGATGAGTTCTCCAAAATGATTTTTAAAAGTCTTAATGTTTGTCATTTCTAGACATTTACAGGGTGGGAATATTGAAAAGATAGTTTTGCCTCCTATCATTACACAGATCCCTAGTCATCTCATTCATTGTCAAATGCCCAAGTCCTCCAAGATCTAAATTCCTAGAAATATTTATTTTTCAAAATTGTAATATACAACTTGTACAATGAAATATGCCACATTAACAAAATAAAGGATAAAAATTATATGATCTTATCAATAGATGAAGATAAAATATTTGAAAAGATGTAACATTCATTTATGATTAAAATACTCAATAAAATGGGTATAGAATGAAAGTACTTCAAAATAATAATGACCATATCTGATAAACCCTCAGCTATTATACTAATTTTGTGCACCGGGCCACTAGCTTTATAAATAAAGACCATAAAGTACAAGCAGGTCAGTTTCATGGGTATACAACTAGGGCAGTGCACATGGCCCTATTCTTAGAAGGATCCTGAATTAGGTTTAATAATCTGGGATTGCCATCTTAAAATTGTTAATACTTTTTTTAACATGAAGTCCTACATTTTAATTTTGCACTGTGCCTGTAAATTTGTTGTAAGTCTTGAGAAATGAGATTTATGCAATTATATGCAAAACATCACTGGCAAATTCAAGGATAAGAAAAATGCATTCCAATGTGTTTTTCATAACTCAGTGCTGCCTAGAATAAGAGATTGAATACATATTAGGTCTAGTAATAATTAATGTCGTTTTCTAATACTTTTTTTTTAAATCGAATTTATTTAAACAATACAACAAAATTTAATCAACAATATAGTTGCCGTTGTTTTCTACTACTTGTGCCCAATGCTCAGGAAGCATTTTAATCCCTCTGTTGTAAAATTCTTGTGATTTTGATGCAAAAAATTCGGTCAATGCATTTTTGAGGCATTCTTCATTATTAAATTTTTTCCAAGAAGAAAGTTTTGTAAAGAACGAAACAAATGGTAATCGGAAGGGGCAATATCAGGAGAATATGCAGGTTGAGGGAGAACTTCCCATTCCAACTGGCACAGTTTTTCAGCAGTGATTCTTGCAGTATGCGGTCATGCGTTATCATGGTGAAGAATTACGCCCTTCCGATTAATCAGCGCGGGTTCTTTTTCTCTTAAAGCTTGGGCTAACCTTTCCAATTGGGCACTATACACTGCACTTGTAATGGTTTGGTTAGATGGTAAAAGTTCATAATGAAGAATTCCTTTAAAATTCCACCAAACACACAACATCACTTTTTCGCATGCAAGTCAGGTTTTGGTGTGGGCTGCGGAGCCTCATTTTTGTCCAACCATTGAGGCTGCCTTTTCAAATTAACATACAGCACCCATTGTTCATCTCCGGTAACAATTTGCTCTAAAAACGGCAAACAGTTTTGACAAGAGAGGAGCGAACTGCAAATTCTGACTCTTTGATTATGGTTGTTGTCGGTCAACTCATGAGGAACCCATTTTCCAAACTTTTGGACTTTGCCAAGTGCACGCAATTGATTGGAAATTGTTTTTTGTGAACAATTTAAAGTTGTCGCAAGCTCTTGTTGGGCAATTTGAGGATTTTGCACCAAAAGAGCTTGAAGAGCTTCTTGGTCAAAATTGGACACATGGCCTCGACCACTCTTGTCATCTAACGAAAAATTTCCCTTGCAAAATTTCTCAAACCAACTCTGGCATTTTCTGGCACTAACTGCATCTTGACCAAGAGCACTACAGATGTTTTTTGCAGCCTCACTTGCTTTTCTTCCTAATTGGAACTCGTAAAGCATGCAGTGCTGAATATGCTCTTCATCCGCCATCTTCTTAGCCCTAGTTTTGCAACAAAAACCAAACCAAACACAAACTTTTTCAAGCAAAACTTGTTAATTGCACTTCACACGTTCTGTAGATACCACATGTTTGAAGGTTATGTCAATACAAGTCAACGCCAAGCAAGATTTTAAACGAATGTTTAAAAACGACATTAATTATTACTAGACCCGATATCTTCGGAGCTAGTTATTTCAAGTTTATAGTTCATGAAGGCTCAGCATCAACCATAGCCTTTCAACACTGTAGCTAACATTTAAGAGACAGTGACTGATTCAATCTCTTCAATAAAGACAATATCCTCTCTAACTTTTGCCAAGTGTTTTGCCATGGAACTGACCACTAGCCAGAAAAAAGAAATCATTCCCAGGGCATACTCCTTCATGTGGAAGATGTTTTTTGCTATTAAACAGATGGATTTTCTGAGCCTGACTGCTTTGCTCTGCCATTACCAAAAAAGCAGAGAGCACATGGACATGTAAAACTGACCAGTTTGCTTATTTGTATAAAAATTAGAAAGGCCATTAAGAACTTGTATGCAGATACTATGCCCCTCTAAATGCTATAAGAAATTAACTGGAAATTTTATGCTTGGAATACAATAAGGGGATTATATTGGCTTGCTTCTGGCTCTTTAGTATCTATTTCCACCAATGGCATGTCTTAATCCACCAGATACGCATATTTTCACGACAGTTAGAGAAGCTCTCTTCAGGCAATGTATATAAAGATATGTTTTAGAGGGGCCATAAGTACTAGGTTTAGACAATGTACATATCACCCATATATCCATACTTTTAGAACGTAGACAAAAATTAACCAAATAAGGTAAAATTAAAGCCACAAAGTGTTTTCCAATTTTTCATTTTACTTTTTAGAGCTTCATCAGAAACTCTTCTTAGTTTTCTTATATGTATAATATCAATAGTTTTTATTAAATGTTCATGTTAAAAATGTTTTGAGGGGGAAAAAAGTTATTTTAATTCTGTATTATATGTAAAGGTATATTAAAGGCAGGACCTGTCTTTTTGTCCATAATGTATCCTGACCCTGTAGACCAGTGATTGCATACAGTTTATTCAGTAACTAGCTACTAAATGAGTGAATAGAATTGAGTTGAAAATAAAAGGGCCCAGGAAGTTATATTAAATATGACAAAAATTTATGGTCAACACGAAAGTTTGTTCAGAATTGTAAGATTTGGGGATTTTGAAAAAAAAAATTCTGATTCATTATAAATGTACATTCAATAGAATGAGTTTTCAATTGCACTATATCTGCTTATTCTGATTAAATAAATTTAAAATTAATAAAGTTGTTTTAAATTATCTGGTGTCCAAGGCAAGGGTTGTATAAAACCATAAGTGTGTGTGTGTGTGTGTGTGTGTGTGTATTAATTGAACCCATTTCTTAAAATAATTAGAGATACTACACAAAAATATGGATTTTGGAGAAATTTCTGAAGATCTTTACTGGATATATACTTCTACACATCACAATTTGCTGAAACTGAAATGATGTTCCCCATACATGCAAACTTTCCAAGGTGCCCAGCTATCATTGCTGGCTCTCTGACAGTTTATCTAGCCTAGTCATTAATTTAGATTCTTTGATTAGCCCCTATATTGCCTTCAGCAGGTGATCCCACTTCAAATTATCTGAAAATTAATTGACATGCATCTTTTGATGGCAAAGACAAAATTATGTACCTTGATAAGGTGGCAGAATCCAAGTGTATTAAAATTTAATATTTTTTCTGTCACTCCAATGACTTCAAATGCTAAAAAAAAGTACTGTAAAAAACTGACTACTTATCATTTAACATGATTTCTAATGTAGAGAATTATCCTTTTTATAAACTAATGAAAATGAATTTGACCCAGTAATATCACTTCTAGGAATATATCCCAAGAAAACTTATATGCATCCCTATGTTCATGGCAACACAATTTATAATAGCTAAGATTTGGAAACAGCCTAAGTTCCCATCAGCAGATGAGTGGATTAAAAACTTTCGTACATCTACACAATGGAATACTACCTGTAAAAAGAAGGAATTCTTACCATTTGCAACAGCATAGATGGAACTGAAGAGCATTATGCTAAGCTAAATAAGCTAGTCAGAGACAGATAAATATCACAGGATCTCACTCATTTGTGGAATATAATGAACAACGTAAACTGATGAACAAAAATAGAACCAGTCATAGAAGCACTGAACAGACTGTCCAACCTATGAAGGAAGATGGGTGGTGAGGGGGTACGAGATCGACCAAAGAACTTGTATGCATGCATATGAGCGTAACCAATGGACAGAGACAATGGAGGATGAGGGTGTGTGCTGGGGGTTGGGGGTGGCAGGGGAGAGGTGAATGGGGTGGGGGGGGGGGGTGGAAGAGACTTACACAACACTTTAAACAATAAAGAATTTAAATTTAGAAAATGAAAGCATTCTTACCTAAACAAAATAGTATCATATACAAAAAAAAAAAAAAAAAAAAAAAAAGATAGGCTAAAGAGAATTAAAATCTTGACTCCATCAGCTTTAATAAATTTTACTTTGAGACAAAAAAAGGTCATATAAATATACCTCAGCCCAGAAGGCAACTCTTAACTATTGGGTCGGCAGCTAAGTAATTGCGGGTTTCACACATATATGGCTTCAGTTGAATTTTTAGGTTTGCAGACGTAGTACAAATGTAAAACACATTTTGTTATTTGATAGTTGGCTATTCAGCTGTTAATCAGTAGAAAAAGTTTTTTGATCTGTTTTGTAGTTTTCGTTTGGCGTTCGTTGAAAAATGGAAAATCAAAAGGAACATTTTCGTCATATTTTGCTTTTTTATTTCCGCAAAGCGAAAAACGCATCACAAGCTCATAAAAAGTTATTGTATGTGCTGTTTATGGTGATGAAGCCTTAAAAGAACGGCAGTGTCAAAATTGGTTTGCCAAATTTCGTTCTGGTGATTTTTCACTCAAAGATGAAAAATGCTCTGGTCGTCCAGTTGAAGTTGATGATGCCCTAATCAAAGCAATAATCAATTCGGACTGTCACAGTACAACACGTGAGATTGCAGAGAAGCTTCATGTATCACATACATGCATTGAAAATCACTTAAAACAACTTGGCTATGTTCGAAAACTCGATACATGGGTTCCTCACGAACTGAAAGAATCACAGTTAACGCAACGCATTAGCAGCTGCGATTTGCTAAAGAAATGTAATGAAAATGATCCATTTTTAAAACGACTGATAACTGGCGATGAAAAATTGGTTGTTTACAACAATATCAAGCTGAAAAGATCGTGGAGCAGGCCAGGTGAACCAACTCAAACAACATCAAAAGCTGATATTCATCAAAAGAAGGTTTTGTTATCAGTTTGGTGGGATTACAAAGGAATTGTCTACTTTGAACTCTTACCACCCAACCGAACGATCAATTCTGATGTCTACATTGAACAACTAACAAAATTAAACAATGCAGTTGAAGAAAAGTGGCCCGAATTGACAAATCGAAAAGGTGTTGTATTCCATCATGACAATGCAAGGCCACACACGTCTTTGGTCACTCGGCAAAAATTAATGGAGCTTGGTTGGGATGTTTTGCCACATCCACCATATAGTCCTGACCTTGCACCATCTGATTACTTTTTGTTTCGATCTTTACAAAACTCCTTGAATGGTAAAAATTTCAATAATGATGATGATGTCAAATCGTACCTGATTCAGTTTTTTGCTAATAAAAACCAGAAGTTTTTTGAACGTGGGATTATGATGCTGCCTGAAAGATGGCAAAAGGTCATTGATCAAAATGGGCAATACATTACAGAATAAAGTTATTTAGTTCCATGAAAAAATTGTCTTTGATTTTCTTTTTAAAATCCGCAATTATGTAGTTGCCGACCATATATATATATATATATATATATATATATATATATATATATATATATATTATATAAATTTATTTTTGACAGAGAGGAAAGGAGAGGGATAGAGAATTAGAAGCATGGATGAGAGAGAAACATCAATTCAGCTGCCTCTTGCACACTCCCTATTGGGGGTGTGCCCACAACCAAGGTACATACCCTTGACTGAAATCAAACCTGGGACCCTTCAGTTTGCAGGCCGATGCTCTATCCACTGATCCAAATTGGTAAGGCATGGTGTCTTATTCTTGAAAAGCTGTTATTCTTGTGAAGGGGAGCTAAGTCAGGAATTACTTATGTTGCCACCAGTTTTAATCAGTGAACAATTTAATTAATTAAATAAGGTTTAAAAATTTAATTATTTCAGGTATAGACAAGAAAGTTATATATTTGTGTTATTTAATTTTAAAGACAGTCTTCTTAAAAGAATTAGAAGGATAGGTTGATTTTTCTACAAAGATCTAAATCATCTTCTTGAAAATTTATATGTGAAAATAGTATACAGAATATATTTATATCTACTTACTTCTTCTATTTTACAGTTATGTAGTGCTTACAGGAGACCATAAGCATTATTTTTACTTTTGTTTTATTGATGATGAACCAGAGAAAGAAAATGACTTGTTTAAAGTAACAAAGCTGTGATGAATAGGATCAGAATTTGAATTCAAGATTGAAAAAAATTATGTGAGAATTTTCAAACTAATATAGGGCCCATGTTCTGTTAATAAGATTTGGGAAACACGATAGCTTTAGTGTCTGAAGATACGACTTCAATTTCGTTTCTCATTATTTATGCATAAGTCATATCACTACTCGTGCAACTTCTGCCTACTCCTCTCCATTCCTTCCTGCCTAGCTTAATTATTTTCTAAAAAGAATTTGAGATAATGCATTATGATTAGCTCACAGGTATATTGTGGGGATTTAATTAAAGTAATGATTGGGAAAGAATTATGAAATGTAAAGAACTGCTCAAACGTAAAACATTATAATTGAGTTTTATCAGCAAGATATTACACATTTCTGATTGCATTTCCTCTAATATATCTATATTACGTTATATGACATATATAGGAAATGCAAATATTATGTTATATGACAAGTAGTGAAATGCAAATATCTTAAGCTCAATAAATTATCTATGTGCAAATCATAATCAAATTTTGCCAGCAATTCTGAAGTCTCTCTCAGGCTTGATACCAGTTGAGATCCAAAGATAATCACTTTGGTGACCTCTATTACCATAAGTTAATTTTGCCTGTTTTTGAACTTTATATAAATAGACTTATACATATTATTATATTAATATTTTGTGTCTGGCTTCTTTTGCTTAATGCTATGTTTAAGAGACCTATCCATGTTATTGCATGTAGTAATAGCTCATTATTTTATATCAATCTGTAGACTTTCATTGAATGACTATACCACAGTGCTTTTATCTATTCTACTAATGATGCACATTTGTGTTTATGTAATTTGGGGCTATTGTGAATAATATTGTTATCTGGGCATGTGTCCTTTGGTGTACATAAGCACTAATTTCTCTTCAGCTCGATGTGCCTAAAAGTATGCATAATATTAACTTTAGTAGATGCTGCCAAACAGCTTTTTTGAGTAGCTTTAAAAACTTGAACTCAAACCACCAATCTAACACAGTCCTTTTTGTGCTAGCACTTTATTTTCTGTCTTTTTTTCTTAATCAAAGTTATTTTCATGGTACCTCCATGTGGTTTTAGTTTTTATTTTCCTGAAGACTTTAGAGTTTACCTATTTAGATATTCTCTTTTTTGAAGTGCCTGTTCAAAAATTTGAGCCATTTATTTTTTGTTTTGTTTACACCTATTTTTATTTGTTCATTTACTATTTCTTTATTCATCAGCTGGAATTATTTGCTTATTCTGAAAATGAGTCTTGTGTTAAAAATAAATTCCTGCCTTTAACTCTCTTAAAGAAAATGGAGTGAAATATGTTTATTTCATTTTGTGTCTTATTTAGAAAATATTTGCCCATCTGAAGATTATAAAAACAGTGTAATTTAAAATAAAAGAAATTATTTGGAATCAGAATATATGCAGCCATTAATATTTATGAAGAAGATTTTTTCCGGTGCACAATCTTTTGTGTTTCTATACAATTATATTTGAGTAAACTTTTTGACAATATTTTAAAAAATAATTTTATTGAATTTATTGGGATGACATAGGTTAATAAAATTGCATAGGTTTCAAGTGTACAATTCTATAATATATCCTCTCCATTATACCAAACCATTGTCTGTCTATGAGGTTTGTTTGGTCCTTCAACTTTTTCACCCAGCCTGCCAAACCTCTTCCCCTCTGACAATTATTAGTCTGTTCTCTGTCACTATGAGACTGTGTTGACAAATATATGAAGAAAAGAGAACTCTTTTGCACTGTTGGTGGGAATGAAGATCGGTGCAGCCACTGTAGAAGGCAGTATGGAGTTACCTCAAAAAAATTAAAAGTGGAACTATCTTATTTTTCAGAGATTTCACTTCTGGGATTATAACCGAAGAAATCTGAACACTAATTCAAAAGAATATATGCACCCCTATGTTCATTGCAGCTTTATTTACAATAGTCAAGATTTGGAAGCAACCAAAATACCCATCAGTAGATGAATGTATAAAAAAAAGCTGTGGCACATGTACACAATGGAATGGTACTCGGTCCTAGAAAAAGAAGGAAATATTTATAAAAAGAAAAAGAAGAAGGGGGAGGAAAAGGAGGAGGAGGTGGTGGTGAAGGAGCATGAGGAAGAGGAAGAAGAGAAGGAGGAGGAGGAGGAGGAGGAAATTTTACCATTTGCAACAATATAGATAGACCTGGGGGGTGTTATACTAAGTAAAATAAGGCAGTCAGTGACCAACAAATATCATATGAAGGCTCTAATGAATAAAATAAATAAACATAATATTTTAAAAATAAATTGAAGTGGTTAAAAATTACAATATTCATACAATAAAGTTAGAATGCCTAGTCTAGGATAGTAGCAGGAAAAAATGAAAAAAAATAAATGGATAAGCAATAAGAAAAGAACCAAAATACCTTGTTAACTAAAGTTAAGGAGAGATATATAAGACAGAGATAATTCAAAGTTTTATAGCCTGAATGACCGAGACAATAGAGGCTAAACGAGAAGTTAGTTTTTGAAAGAGAAAATGAAATTGGTTTTAGATTTGTTTTAAATGCTTGTGAGATAATTTAAATAACCTATACAGAAATGTAATGAAGGAAGCATGTAATGAAATTGAGAGTCTATGCAGTCAGAATATTTCAAGAAATACAAAACTGAACTAAATTACATTTAAAATCTCCAGAGAATGAGTATTTTATATATGAGGCTAAAGCTAAATCTTTTGTTAACTGATGTCAAATTAAATTCATTTTTAACAGATCCCTGGGTCAGTTTGTATCACAAAAGTAGACAAGATACGACTCGACAAAATAAAAACACATAGGAGCCATATTTGTCAAAAGACTCTCCTGGTCCTATTACTATTTGTAGGAAACTCATGTACACACCTGTTTAAAAACAAAACAAAACAAAACAAAACAAAAAAACAAAAAAACTAACCCATTCTTCAAGGAGGAAAAGCTGTCTGTGGGAGCTCTAATCAGAGTACGCTGGATGTTCAAGGTCAGTTTGAGTGGGGAGGCCCTGTCCAGAATATACCAGATGTTCAAGGCCAATTTGCTAAAAGGTGCAAAAGCAAGGACACATCAATCTTACTGTATGCACTGTGCAGATGTACCTTCCTATAACCCAAATATTGATGTCACTATTTGTGCCTAAGTTGGTATAAAGATGTGTTAGTGACCAGCCAGCGAGAGGCCACTTTTATGTAGGCCTGGGCTATTTGGTCGGGCTGCTTTGTTAGCAATGGCTCCTGTTTGCTGTCGCTGCTCTGTGAAGTTACTATGAAAAACTATTTTGTTTAATAGCTCCTTGTTGCAATGGCTGCTTGTTCTGCAATAAAGACTATCCTATATGCCTACAACTTTTCTTATGTCTTCTTCAACTAATACTTGGCATCCAAGGAAGTCCAGTGCCCCCACACTGTCACAGCATCAATATATAAGTCCCCATAAGAAAATAAGAAGGAAAGAGCATGAAAGCTTACTAAGAAATAAAGAACACATAGGGGGTGAGGGAAATTTAAAAAAAGAACATATGCCAGAAAAATAAAATTGCAGAAGAAGATTTTCAAAAAAAAAATAGTTGTAAGCAAATATTTCATTATGAATCTAAGTAAAAATAAGTCAATAAATAAATCTCAATGAAGCAATTACCATAGCTGAAACAAGCAAAAATATAAAATCTTGGTAGTCATCTCATTTATTATTTATTTAAAATATTTTCCCCAAAGAAAACTTCACACTCACATGCATTCCCCAGTGAATTCTCTAAATATTTGAGGAAGCAATAATATAAATAAATAAAAATCACTTTTAGAGAATACAAAAAGAGTGAACACACTTTCCATTTCATTTTATGAGGTCAGCATAACCTTGATGCTAAAACATGACAAACAAAACAAAACAGAACTCAGGCTAATTTATTTTGAACATAAGTACAAATAAATCACTTGCAAAAGTAACATCAAATAGGGTTCAGCAGTGTATATAAAACCACACATGACTACTAAACTATATTTATTCCAAAAAAGCTAATTATCAATATAAATAATCAGATTTTCTTTTTAAAGGGAGAAAAAAATCATATGACTACTTAATAAGTTTCTTTAAAAAGCATATAATGCGATTTAAAACCATCATGATTTTTAAAAATTGAGTTTAGTCAACTAGAGATTTAGGGATCTTCCTTTGATACAGAGAATCTTAAAAAATAAAACTATAGAAAAAATCCCATTAAATGATACAACATTAAAAGTCTTACACATGATTGGGGCGAAACAGGTATATCTGCCTCCGCTCTCCTATGCAACACTATCTGAAGATCCTATCCAGTTTAACTATAAAATATATGATGTAAGTATTTACATAAGTATGTAAAGTATAATCATAAGCATATGAAAAAAGAAAATATAATTACCATTAATCATAGAAAACAATTTATACATAGAAAGTCCAAATAACCTATAGATAAACCATTTGACTTACTAGTAATAATTTAAGGTTACAAGATTACTAGTAATTAATTGCTAGATACAAGATCAATGTAAATAAACTAATTACATTTTTATAAATCATACAATTAATAGAAACTTTTTTCCAACGATATTATTTATAATTATAATCTATGAACAATGTAATAAAATATGAGATTTATCCACAACTATAAAATATTTAAAAATAGTCATATAATGTAGATATAAACTATGTTAATGGAATTAAAGATTCAATATTCTACTGTGTCTAATATTGTATCAATAGAGGCAAAAATGTTCTAACCAAAACTTAAGCATCTTTTTCTTAGGGGGGAGGTAAGAGCATTAAAGCTAATAATAATTTATATAATTTAAAAATATAATTAAAAAGAAATCAAACTATCAAGATTTACAAAATGATAGTAATTAAGATAATGTCTTTTTAGTACATAGATCATAAAATATATCAATGCATCAAAAACAATTTCTAAAAGCAAAGCATATTTGTATGGACCTCTGATTTAAGACAAAATTGGTCCTGTGGAAGAATGGGGGAAGGATAAACTTTTCAGCAAATAATTACTTTTCAATATTGGATGGCTACATGAAAAACAACTCTTGTTTTACACCATACTAAAAAAATTAATGTTAGATGATTTGTACCTTTATACTTAGACATAAAACAGTAAAACTTCTGGAAGATAACATAGGTAAATATCTTCATCACCTTGGAATACAAAGTATTTAATCAGAATAAAATGCATTACTTATAAAGGTAACCATTGCTACATTGAATTACATGAAATGTACTAGTGAGAGCTGTTAATCATGGGGAATAACTTGTGAGTAACAAAAAAGTTACAGTGTGTGTTAAGATATTTGTAATACATAATATTAGAGGCCTGGTGCACAAAATTTGTGCACTGGAGCGGGGTCCCTCAGCTCAGCCTGCACCCTCTTACAGTCAGGGACCCCTCTGGTGATGTCTGCCTACTGCTATACAGCTCAGCTTGCTGCTCCTTAGCGGCAGGTTTCATACCACTCGGCTTGCTGCTCCTTAGCGCTCTCGTGGAGGCAGGAGAGGCTCCCACCAGCACCGCTGTGCTCACCAGCCATGATCCGGGCTTCTGGCCGAGCAGTGTTCCCCCTGTGGGAGCGCACTGACCACCAGGAGCCAGCTCCTGTGTTGAGCGTCTACCCCCTGGTGGTCAGTGCGCAATATAGTGACCAGTCATTCCAGTCGTTCTGCTGTAATAGTCGCTTAGGCTAATTCAAATATAAATCTTGATACATTATAATTTTAAAAACTCAGACAATTATATATAAAAATTAGAAATGTCTTAAGCAAGCATTTCACTAAAGAAGACATCCAAATAGCCAAAAAATACATGGGAAAGCACCTAACTTCATTCAAGAAGTGCAAGTAAAAAAGAACAATGAGATATCAATACAAACATGCCAGGGAGCTAAAATGAAGAGATGGACAAAACCAATTATTAGCAAGAATATAAAACAAAGAAACTGGAAATGATATACGCTTTTAATAGAAAGACAAATTGGTACAACTACTTCTGAAACTATAGGGTAGTATTTATAAAAGATGACATAAGCATATCCTCTTTTTTAAAAGTACTTATAGTGTTTAATAAAAACCTGAATGTGTAAAAGATATACTGTACATATATATTTCTTTAAATTATACACTTATTAATTGTGCTACAAATTATTTTTTTAAATATTTATTGTTGAGAGTATTACAAATGTCCCCTCTTTTTTCCTCCTGTGGCCCCTTATACCTGGTTTCCATCCTGGCCCAAGCCTTCATCTCCTGTATCCATAAGTAATGCATCTTTGGTTAATCTTCTCCTGCCCCCATCTCTCCTTCCCTCTGAGATTCATAATTCTGTTCCATGTTTCCATGCCTTTGGTTCTATTTTATTCATTAGAATAAAATCATTAGATTCCTTGTTTGTTTATTTTGATTTTTAGAATCAATTGTTGATACATATGTATTTATTGCCATTTTATTGTTCATATATTTTATCATTTTCTTCTTACTATCTGATTTTCTCTTGCCACTTTTATGGTTCTCTATTTGTCTTTAACTTTTGGCATTTTAATTATGATGTATCTAAATGTAAAACTTTTTGGGTTCCTCTTGTTTGGGATTCTGTGCTTCCTGGCCTGGCCTTGTAAGTCTATTTCTTTAACCAGGTAGGAGAAGTTTGAAGTTTTATGTCATTATTTCTTCTAGTATATTTTCAAGATTTTGCGCACTCGCTCTCTCTCTCTCTCTCTCTCTCTCTCTCTCTCTCATCTTTCTGGCACCCCCACAATGAGAATGTTGGTACTCTTGAAGTTGTCCCAGAGACTACATACACAAACTTCATATTTTGGGATTATTCTTTTTTCTTTTTGCTCTTCTGATTGGGTGATTTTTGCTCCCTCATATTCCAAATTGTTGATTTGATTCTCAGAATCCTCTATTCTACTGTTTAATCCCTGTAAATTATTTTTTATTTCAATTAGTGTATGCTTAATTTCTGACTGGTCCTTTTTAATGTCTTTGTCATTCTCACTAAATCCTTAAAAGTCTCATTAAGGTCCTTGAAGCTCTCATTATGATCCTTGAGCAACCTTATAAACATTGTTTTAAATCTGTATTTGGTAGTTTACTTGCTTCTATTTTATTTAGTTGTTTTTTTAGAGGTTTCTTCTGTTCTTCCATTTGTGACATGTTTCTTTTTATCCACATTTGGCTGCTTCCCTGTGTTTGTTTCCATGTATTAGATAGAGCTGCTACGTCTTGGAATTAGTTGAGTGGCCTTGTGTAGTAGGTGTCCTGTAAGGCCCAGTGGCTCAGCCTCCCAGTCACCTGAGCTGGGAACTCTAGGTGTGCCCCTGAGTGGGCTGGGTGCGCAGTCTTATTATAGTTAAGCCTTGATTGCTGTTGGCATCACTGGGAGGTATTTACCTCCAGGCCAATTGGCTGTGAGATCATCTACAAAGTAACTACAGTGGAAGAGCTGCTGTGCAGGAGATACCCCTATGGAGCAGAACTTGCTTTGGTGGGGCTTTGGTGCTTATTGAGTATGCCCCTTGAGTATGTTGCTCATGGATGTGTAAAGTTGTAATTTGGTATAGTCTGAAGCTGTCCACCAGGTACACTGGCTCTGGAGCCTCATGGGAGGTGCAAAGTCAGTTACTGCCTGGGGCCACCTGTCAGGAGCTACAGAGCAATCTGCAAATGGCTGCTACTTGTGTTGAGCTTGGAAGTGCCCAGGCGAGGCCAAGCTGTCTTGGAACTCTTGATCAGTATAGGGCACACTGAGGCTAGCTGCTGGTTGTTTTGAGAGATTTTTAAAAAGTCTAAAGCCTAAGCCAGGACAGGCCATTCATATGGAAAAACATCTGCAAACAGCTTGGGTGGGGCTGCAAATTGGATGGGGCAGGATCTCAAGCAATCACCATGGCAAAATGTATGATCCAGGCTGAAAGAAATTCAGATATGGCTGCCAGTCATCTCTGTGAGGGGAGGTCATGGCATAGGAACAATGACCCCTGGGAGCACCCCTGTCTGGGGAAAAAGCAACCCCTAAGTTCCTGCCCCAATGCCAGGCAATTCAGTTCTTCCTCACAATTCTTCCTGAATTTCCCCAAGCCACTGCTCCAGCACTGGAGGTCAGAAGGAATAAATCCACATAAATCTATTAACTGACCCTTTAAAAGGAACTGCTTGGGTTTCCAGCAACTCCTGTCTTGGCCCATAATCCTCATTAGTTTTTATAGCCCAGTTATGGAGACTTCTCTTCCCAGATCTGGAGTCCTGGGCTGGGGGTATGGGGTGGGGATGGGACCCCTTGCTCTTCTTAGGAGGCCTCCACAGCTGAGATATTCCTCCCAATTAAAAAGAATGCCACACATGGATGACAGACCAGCCTGTTCTGTGCCTCCACCCTTCCTACCAGTCTCAAAGAGCTTTCTTTTCTACTTCTCTAGTTGTAGGGCTTCCATTCAGGTGGTCTGGAATGATGGTGGTTCTGTCTTTTAATTGTAATTTTGATGTGGTTGTGAAAAACAGTAAGTACCAGCATTTACTTACACTGCTATCTTGCTGCATACTCTCTTTAAAAACCAGGCTTCATGATAGATCAGTTACCTCTGCCTCTTGGTATTCACTCTATGTAGTTCATTCCTGCAATGAATAGAACTGACCTCTGTAATTAACAGAATATTGTAGAAATAATAGTGTATGACTTTCAGGACTAGGTCATAAAGGACATTGTGGCTCCAGCTTTATTCTGTCTTGCATCACTCATTCTTGGTGAAGCCAGTTATCTTATGAGTTTTTAAGCAGTCCCAAGAAGAGGCCCACATGATGAGGAACTGAGGCCTCCATTCAACAGCCTTGTGGGTGAGCTGTCTTGAAAGCAGATCCTTCAACCCCAGTCAAGGCTTCAGGTAATTGCAGCCAGGGACAACATGTAGACCCCAGCCTCATGAAAGACCCTAGTTTAGAAATACACAGCCAAACTGTTCTTGATTTCCTAATTGATTAAAATTGTATGCAATGACAAATGTTTATTTTTATTCTAAGCCATTAAATTTGGGATAATGCACCCTTAGAGTAAGCAATTCCACCTTGGGTAAAAACCTCAAAATTTTGTGCATATGTGTGCACAAAAAGGCATGAAAGACATTATTTATAACAAAATCAATTGTTCTTCAATATTAGACTATCACAAAGAATGAAAAATGTGAACTTCTGTTTTAAGCAACAACAAACATTAATTCTCACATGCATTGTATTGAGGAAAAGATGAGAGATCAGTAAGAGTACAGTTGTAAGATTCCATTGACTTGCTTTTTAATAGCAGATAGAAAATCTGTGAAGAAATCAATTCCTCTTTGAGGGGCATGTAACTGGAAGGAAGTATGAGGTGGCCACTGAGTTGTGAGAAACATTCTATTTACTGGTCTGGTTGGTGGTCACAAAGGTATGTTAATTTCAAAACCCATAATACAGCTTAGACAGTGCTTGCATTTATGTTATACTCCAGTAAGTATTATTTTTATAATTTTTTCAATAAAACTCATCTTTTCATCTTTCATAGCACTTCATAAAAAGTAAGTACTACAAATATGTATTGAATAGATAAGTTAGGTAAAGGATATTTTAAATTATATAACAAGGGCCACATTCTATTCAACTTTTTAAAAAATATCTTCAAATTGTCATTACTTGATTCCTCTAAACAAAATAATAAGCTGAATATATATGCATGTATATATAATTTGCACAATTATGTAAATCTATACACATCTTATATAATGAAAAGCTAATATGCAAATCAACTGAACTGCAGAATGACTGGTTGTTATGATACACACTGACCACCAGGGGGCAGATGCTCAATGCCGGAGCTGCCCCCTGGTAGTCAGGGCACTCCTACAAGGGGAGTGCCACTCAGCCAAAAGCCAGGCTTCCAGTTGGTGAGCTCAGCAGTGTTGACAGGATCCTCTCCTGCCTCCACTGCATCACTAAGCTATCAGTTGGACATCCCCTAATGGCTCCCGGACTGTGAGAGGGCACATGCAGGGCAGAGGAAACCCCGCAAGTGCACAAATTTTGTGCACCGGGCCTCTAGTGTATATATATAGAATTTTAAATGTTAATTTTAAGAATTCACTCCTGGTTTTACAAAAAAAGGTAGCAATTTTATTTTACAATAAAAATTTTCCTACTTTAACAATTTAAAAATTATATAGGTTATGTTTAAAGTCAATAAGTAAACACATTTGCGGATGCAATTTAAAAAAAAATTAGAATATCTGATTTCTAAAGCTACTAACAGTTTCTTGGGGACAATTCAATAATTGAAGCTCAAATTAAAGTGGAATTTTCTATTGATTCTTTTTAATGCAACTGTTTGACTCATGATTTAAAATTAAAATAATTTACAAAGCATAATGAATTTTTAGGTGTAAATCCAACTGTCTCAGCTTCCACTTACCACTAATTGGCATCCAAGTCTGCACAAGTTACTTAAACCAGTAAAATTAATGTCATTCTTTTCTTAAGTTATACACATGGATAACAAGAAAAAAATAAACAAACCTCAGATTAGAACAACTCTCTGAGCCTCAGGGAATACCTTTTCTCCCACATTCTCTGTCATTTCCTCTCCTTTTAAAAAAAAGAAGCTATGAATCTTATAAACTTGAAATTAATGTGCTCACATTATTCCACATATGAAAAACATCTATCATAATAAAAATTAAAATACATGATGATTGCATCAGTGTCATAAATCAGTTATATTTTAATTATGTTTACTTTAATGCTAAAGTTACATCTCTTCGGAGAGCACACACTTGCCTAGATTCATAAGCATTAAGGCAGACTCATACATCACTTATAAGCTGCCATGCACAATTATCATTTAATTATATAAACAATGAATCTTTGCTTATTCAAGAATTATGTGACCACAATCTACAATCATATAGGATGACAGCAATTTCCAGAGTTACTAAAGGAGATGTCTGCTGGTAGGATAGTATGAGCCTGGGAAAATTCCTGGGCAAATGGAATGGGGAAACTGAGACAAGAAAATTCAAGGAAGCCAAACAATTTGAATTTTTTACAGCCAGCTGGTGAATCACAAGAATTTATCTCCCCTGATCAAGGACACGAGAGCAAATGGTCTATACCCCACTACCCTAACCAGAGAATACATAGCTTAAATTACCCTGGCCTGGGAAAATTACCCTTAAATTACCCTTAGCCCTAGTTTTGCAACAAAAACCAAACCAAACACAAACTTTTTCAAGCAAAACTTGTTAATTGCACTTACCACGTGTTTGAAGGTTATGTCAATACAAGTCAACGCCAAGCAAGATTTTAAACGAATGTTTAAAAACGACATTAATTATTACTAGACCCGATATATTCGTGTTTATGGCTACCTATTATAAATCAGACACTGCAGAGTGTATGAGAATTAAAAATAGAATAAAGTATCAATCTGGCAGAGGTAATCAAAGTAGAAGAAACAGGGGTGTAAAATGAACAGCACCATAGACAGGGGTGTAAAATGAACAGCACCATGATAAGTGCAGACACAAAGGGATAAATGATATACTGTGTTTGTTTAAGGAGTAAAGGGAGGCTGAGCAAAGAAGGGTGTTCAGTGGGCAGGAGGAAAATATTTTAGGAGTAGTAAAAAACAGCTGCAAAGGGTGAATGCTGGAAACATTATGGCAGAATGAGGCATCTTCTAACAGTCCCTCAAGGGAATAGTGTTTGAACATCAGCTGCTACAGAGGAAGGGACAAGAGCATTAGGCATGGTCAACGCCATCAAAGACTTTATATGCCTCACTAGGGAGCCTGAACTATTATATCCCGTAGGAAATGATGTGCCATTAAGGCAAAGGAAAGCTTAAATTATAATTATATTTTTCAAAGATTCTCTCTTAACTGGGTTTTCCACCTTGAAGAAGGACATGTGATGGATTATTTATTTATTTGTTTGTTTGTTTGTTTTCAAGATGATCCTGGAGAGCCAGAGTGGCCTTCCTTGGAGTCTAAGGCAGGAAATGAGGAATAAAAAATATAAAGAGCCGAAGCCAGTTTGGCTCAGTGGATAGAGCGGGTCTAAGGGGTCCTGGTTCGATTCCGGTCAAGGGCACGTACATTGGTTGCGGGCATGTACCCGGTGGGGGGTGTGCAGGGGGAAGCTGATCGATGATTCTTTCTCATTGATGTTTCTGACTGTCTATCCTTCTCATTTCCTCTCTGTAAAAAATCAATAAAATATATTTTAAAAATATAAAGATTTAGTATTGAAATCACCATTGTAGGCAATGTGAGATTATTTTTTTCTAGACCTTCTGAGAAATGTACAAATATTTCCCAGAATTATCTGCCTGAATGCTAGGAGGTTGGAACATGTGTTCCCTGGCTCCTGTGTGTCCACAATGGGTCAGGAGTTGCCCTTGGGAGTTTTAACCCCACTTCTGAGGTCCATTGACACTTCCGCAATGAAGTTCCAGGGATAGCCATGGATCAGAAGGTGAAGGACACATGTGTGCTATACTGCCTTCTTTCCAGAGGATGAGAATAGGGACACCAAAGGCATCTAATATAGATTTTGGAGCACAGATTATTTGATGGCTGAGTAGCAGCAAGCATAGTATCTTAGGATAGAAATGTGAGAGAAAAATGATCAATGCTAGGATGAAGAGCAGCCTTCCTGTGTATATAATGTGCTCAGAGGCAAGTTTGGCATTTCTTTTTAGAAAATTTCACCAAATGTTGCTCTTGGCTGAGTACTTGGCTTTGGGTATTGTACATTGCAAATCCCAACAGATAACATTATTGTCCTTTAATAATATCTTAACTATTTTAAACTAGAGGCCCAGTGCATGAAATTTGTGCGGGGGGGGGGGGGGGGGGCTGTATCCAATCTGGGACCCCTTGAGGGATGTCTGACCACCCATTTAGGTGATCAAACATCCCTCTCACAATCCAGAACTGCTGGCTCCCAACTGCTCATCTGCCTCTGCCTAATTGCCCCTAACCGCTTCTGCCTGCCAACCTGATCACCCCCTAACCACTCCCCTGCCAGCCTGATTGATGCCTAACTGCACCCCCATGGGCCTGATTGCCCCCAACCCCCCTCCCCTGCCAGTCTGGTCACCCCTAACTGCTCTCCCTACTGGCCTGATCACCCACAACTGCCCTCACCTGCAGGCCTGGTCTCCCCCAACTGACCTCCTCCACTGGCCCGGTCACCCATAACTGACCTCCCTGCTTGTCTGATTGTTCACAACTGCCCTCCCCTGCAGGCCTTGTCTGCCCCAACTGCCCTCCCCTGAAGGCCTAGGTCCCCCACAACTGCCCTTCCCTGCAGGCTGGATCCAACCTGAACTGCTTTCCCCTGCATGTCTGGGTGCCCCCCAACTGCCTTCTCCTGCTGCCCTGGTCCCCCACAACTGCCCTCCTCTGCCAGCCTGGTCACCCCTAACTACCCTCCCTCCTGGCCTGATCATCCACAACTTCCCTCTCCTGCAGGCCTGGTCCCCTAAACTTCCCTCCCCTTCAGGCCTAGGTCCCTCACAACTTATCTTTCCTACAGGCATTATCCCCCCAACTGCCCTCCCCTGCTGTCCTGGTCCTCCCCACCACCCTCCTCTGCTGGCCTGGTCACCCTTAACTGCCCTCTCTGCTGGCCTGATCACCTACAACTGCCTTCCACTGCAGGCCTAGATCCCCCACATCTGCCCTCCCTTGCTGGCCTGGTCTCTCCCAACTGTCCTCCTCTGCCGGCCTGATCATCCCCAACTCCTCTCTCCTGCTGGCCATCTTGTGGAGGCCATCTTGTATCCACATGGGGCAGCCATCTTTGACCACATGGGGGCAGCCATCTTGTGTCTTGGAGTGATAGTCAATTTGCATATTACTCTTTTATTAGATAGGATTAAATTTATTGGAATAACATTGGTTACTAAGGTTATATAGTTTTCAGGTGTACGTTTCTAAGATACATAATCTATATAATGTATTGTATGCCCACCACCCAAAGTCAAATCTTTGTTCTCACCATATATTTGACCATCTCCGCACTCCTTTTTACTCTGGTAACCACCATTTTGTAGACTGTGTCTGTAAGTTTTTGGGTTTTTTTATTCATTTGTTGCTTTCAGTTTTATATCACATAAATGAGTGAAACCATATGGTTCTTAACTTTATCTACCTGACTTATATTTGCTTATCATGATATTCTTGAGGTCTATCCATGTTGTCGAAAATGGCAGTATTTTGCCTTTTCTTATGGCTAACTCAACACCAAACAACAACAAAATAAACCAATTAGAAAATGGACAGAAGTCCTGAACAGACACTTCTCCCAAGACATACAAATGGCCAACAGATAGATGAAAAGTTGTTCGACTTCACTAGCTATTAGGGAAATGAAAATCAAAATTCAATAAGATACCATCTCACACCTGTCAGAATAGCCATTATCCACAAGACAAGAAATGACAAGTGTAGGAGAGGTTGTGGAGAAAAAGAGCACTCATTCACTGCTGGTGAGAATGTAAACTGGTATAGGCACTATGGAAAATAGTATGGAGGTTCCTAAAATAATTAAGAATAGCATTACCATATGACCCAGCCATCCCTCTTATGGGTATCTACCTGACAAATTTGAAAACATTTATCCACAAAGCTATATGCACCCTTATGTTCTTTGTACCATTATTCACAATGCTCTCTGAAGAAATTTAAGTTTAGCATTAAAGTAAACATAATTAAAATGTAGCTGATTTATGAAAGTGTTCTTTGATAGATGATTGGATAAAGGAGATGTGATACATATAGACAATGGAATACGACTCAGCATTAAATATTTTTAATGGAGGGAATTCAGGCACAAAGGTTGGCTGGTAAATAGTAAACCTCTAACATGGCAGTAATTCAAAAGTTTCCATTTACTTTACGTTATAGCTGAGGACATAATTCTATATGGGCTAACATTTTAGTAGCTTTAGACTAGGGGTGTCGAACTCAATCAGAGAAGGGGCCAAAATCTAAAATCCAGCCTAAATCGCGGGCGGAATTGTTTACTGAACAGTCATAAACTGTCATTGTGATGGAAACGCAGCGGAGTGCAGTGATGACAGTGCGGTGTGGGCCACATTGCAAGGCCTGGTGGGACAGATTTGGCCCACGGGCCTTGTGTTTGACACATGTGCTTTAGACTTTCTGTGTTTGGTGTTCTTGTTCTTTTGTCATTAGTATTATCCAAAGCAGCTGTGGTTTCCTGTGATGAAGTGTTTATATCAGCATTTCTTACCACTCTGTGCAAGGTTTTTATGTGTCACTGTGATTTATTTACTTTTATGGTTCATTTCTTTTATTTCATAAACATCAATATAGACAATCCTTCAAAATTTAACAGAAAGCCATTCAAACACAGAAGGACATGTTAGTCTTTTGATGGTGAATATGTTTTTAATTTGAGATAGAGTTTTGATAAGAATCTTCACTGTGCAGATTTAAAAATGAAACATAGCCAAGGTAATCTGAACATCTTAAAAACAAATGCTTCTATAGAGACAAGGAGTTTCATTAGACTTGATTTAAAGTGATTTTATTTAAAAATTAATGACTCCTGGTAAAATTCTGTTACATTCATCTTATAAGAACACAATAGAGAATTTCTATGAAATTTCAAATGGAACTGCTTATCTTTTTTATTTAAAATAAGTCAATTACAGAGTTAAGTGAGATATTGACATTTGGAAAGTGTTCTTTTCATTTGCCTTCTCTATTTCATTTAACATGAAATTGCTTTGTAAAATGATATTAGAAATATGTAAACTCTCTAAAAGTGCCAATGTTATAAATTTGGTAAACTGAAATTTTTAGCAGTGAATTGCCCTGTTAATCTAGAGTACTAAATGAAATATTTTCATACAATAGTCATTTATATTTGAACATTTAAGTAGTTAGGAAGGAATACTAGGTATTGTCTACATGCTATACAAATTCAATAGAGAAAACTAGACACAGAGCTTCATAATAATTCATAGAAGATATAAACATTACTAAATGATTCTCACTTTATAAAGCTATCATTTATACTACAGTTGCCATTAATATAAGTCCATTGAGCACCAATTATTCCCACCTTATTTTAAAAATAGATTCTGGGCCCAGACAGTATGGCTCAGTGGTTGGGCATTGACCTATGAACCAGGAGGCTATGGTTCAATTTCTGGTAGGGGCACATGCCCAGGTTACAGGTGCAATCCTCAGTGTGGGACATGCATGAGGCAGCCAATCAATAATTCTCTCTCATCATTGATGTTTTTATCTCTCTCTACCTCTCCCTTCCTCTCTGAAATCAATAAAAATAAATTTTAATAGACTTTGGCAAAATAAAATAAAATGTGATTATATCATCAGTGTAGTATTTACATTTTGCTAAACAGCTCCTAAGAACCACAAAGTAAATAAAATATAGTAAAAGGAAAAAAATAAGAAGAATCCATGAACACCATATTTTACAATCTAGGAGTCAGAATATCCCACAAAATCCTAGAATAAACTTAAGTATGGCCAAACCGTAAGTATCAGCAGGACTTGCATACAATCAGTAGCTCTGTGGTAAGAGCACCTCAAAAGAGGAGAAAAGCACTCAAACTCAGTGTCCAAATGATTTATCTCAGGACATGGCTGCAAACCAAAAGTGGATGATGGCTCCCAAGGGGCAGAGCTGTAAGTAATGCACCTAGCTATTTCCAATGGCCTGGTCATCTGCTGGAGAGTTCAAAGGAAAAGAACTGGGTTATTGGTGATAGAATTAGTGATTTAGGCATATGAATAGATTACAGAGACTGAGCATAAAAAGTAAAATCTTCACACCACCTCTTAGCAGCTACCATAAAAGAATCACTGAACAATCAGGTCAATAAAATGGACTGCCTGGGTAATATCACCCAATACTTGTCATTAGCCACCCCAGAACTAGCATTATTGACGGTCACATGAATGGAGTGGCCATAGTGGCAGAGATAGAAGCTACACATGGATCCAACATCATAGACTCCTATTTAAAAGACACATCTAGCTTCATCTATTCTTCCCCACCCTCACCCCCTTTCAGTTTACCCCATTATTAACACCTTGCCTTTGTGTACTAGATATATTTGTTACAACTGATGAACCAATATTAATGCATTAATTTTAACTAAGATTCATAGTTGAGATTAAGTTTCACTTTTTGTGTGATATACTTCTAGGGTTTGACAAATGTATAATGTCATGTGTCAATCATTGCAGCATTATATAAAAGTTTCACTGCCCTAAAAATCCCCTGAGCCCCACCTATTCAGCGCATCACCTTGAATCCCTAAAAACCACTCATATTTTATTGTCTCTATAGTTTTGTTTTTGTGCATGCAGAAAAGACTTCCCGGTTTTGTTTTTGTGCAAGCATTAGGGATATATGTTCTTATTGGAAACTAAAAGTTCAGAATGATTATTAGAAAGCCAAAATAGTGATTTTCTTGATCTGGCCCTGCTTATTACCTTTATTAATAATTTATCTCTGCTTTGAGTAATACCCTCCACATATATGTTATATATAATACTTTTAAAATATATTCATTTTAGGAAGTGTAAGAGAGAGGAATAGAGAAATAGAAACATCAATAAGAAAGAAACATTGATTTGCTCCCTCCTACACGTACCATACTGGTGACTGAGCCCATAACCTAAACATGCTCAACCACTGAGCCATATTGGTCAGGAGATAATTCCTGGTACAAATTCTATTGTTTCTTGCCTGTCCACCACAGATCATTCTATCCTTCTTCCTGGAACATCTTTCTGCTCTAATCCATAATCTAAACAACTTATTGCTTAAGACTTTTGAAAAATTGCCTTTTTCAAATTTATCTTCCTATAATCAAGTTTGGATTAGCAATTTGATCTCTGTTCTTCCTTAATATTCTGTGAATGTATGATCTTTTTATTTTTGTTTGTCTTATACCTTTTATATTGATGGAAACTGAAGGTTAGAAATTTCATCTTATTTTCCTATATCCATAGTGCCTAGAATAGTGTTTGGCACATGACAGGATATCAGTAAATGATTGTTGTATGAAAGAATGGGTGAATATTTAAAGCACCAGTCAACTGCTTGAAAAATCAATTTGCTTTACATCTTACATTTTGAATTCCTTTAAAATAAACACATTAAAATGATATTTAGATATCTGGGAAAAAACAATAAAAGTATTCACTAATTCCTAGAATAGCCTCCTATTATAATACAAATCATCAATTATATTAAAGTACTATGATAAATTAGAATAACAAAAATAACACATCTATATACAAAATTTGAGTTATTTTTAATATACTGAACATCAGTGCCAATTTTAATTCTTACTTAAGATAAAGATAATAATTATTTGACTTAAAATTAATCATCTAGTTATTAACTAAAAGATAAAAGCTTTTTCTTGACTTTAAATTGCTCTTCTGATGTATTGTCTTGATTTCTTAAAGTAGCTCTTTTGAATAACAAAAAAAAAGCATAAAAAGGTGTAGAGAAACCCAAGACCAAACTTTCACAAATTTTATGCCTCCCCCCACAAATTGTGTTACTCAAGGTCAAATTATTTATAAAGAAAGCTGCTGCAAGCAATTTTTAAAGGTACAAATTAATTAACATGTGCTGTGTTAATAACATCTAAAAATATTTCAAACATTTTTCCATTAGCACTTAAACATCTGTTGCTATATGCAAAGATTCTCTTGTATTTCACAAAAAAAATTACATGATAGTTTTTTTTGAAAAATCTTGAAAATTACAATAGACTACTATAAATATAATTTCCTAAAATGTTAATGTTAACTTTGGTATCGAAAAATATTTTGGTATTTATAGGTTTTATCTTCTTGACATCCATAAGCATTCTTAAAAGGCTTACAAATAAAAGGCAGACTATCAATAAACTTTTTTTGAGGTTTAATATTAACATCAACCATCCACAGAGTGACCAAAACACTTATATAGCACTAATGCCATAAGCAGAACCTTTCAAAGAGTTATGTGGCAATATGTAACTATAGATAGATCATTGCTTATATTCTCAATGTCTGTTGATGATGAAATAATTTAATAAGATACCATCTATAATGGCAAAACAATGGATTGTTACAGTTAATCATTATAATGAACTACAGTCCCTCAACCTGGCCTGTGCCCTTTTGCAAGGCCAGGCCTACGAGGACTGGGCCTAAACTGGCAGTCAGACATTCTGGGAGGGATGTAACAGTGCACCAAGCAGCAGGCAGAGAGGAGCCCAAGCTGGTGCCATGCCACTCACACTCATCCCAACCCACTGTGCCTGCTGCCACCCAGTAGCACTTCCACAGAGTCAGGAGAGGCTCCCACCACCACAGCTGCACTTGCCAGCCACTAGCCCAGCTTCTGTCTGAGTGGTGCTCCCCCTGTGGGAGTACACTGACCACCAGGTGATAGTTCCTACATGGAATCTCTGCCCTATGGTGGTCAGTGCACATCATAGCAACTGGTCAACCAGTCATTCTGGCCATTCTAGTTGTTTAGTCGTAATAGTTGCTTGGGTTTTTATATAGAGAGGTAATTAATTTATTCTTCAAGCATCTCCTCAATATCTTCTAATGTCAGGCACTGTGCTAAATAAGGGGAGAGAAAAAGAGGGAGAGAGAGAGAGAGGGAAGAGAGAGAGAGAAGAGAGAGAGAGAGAGAGAGAGAGAGAGAGAGAGAGAGAGAGAGAGAGAAATTAAAAAAAAAACCACAGAGTTTAGATTTAGTGACTGGATTTGATAAGATGATTCTCATATTAACAGCTTGAAAAGCCAGATGAATGGTGTTGCCATTCACTGAAATATCAATTATTAGAGAGACATGTATCTGGATGGATAGAGATGATTCAGATGTGATCACTGACTAAGGAAACTCAGTTTTTGCAGACCAATAGGCAAACAAAAAATTTTGGAGAGAAGAACCTAAATATTAACTTAGCCAATAAATATAAGTATTCAGTGAAATTGAAATAAAAGTAACTTTGTAATAATGGGGGGAAATCTATGTCACATTTAAAAATATATATATGTATATATTTTTCTAAAGTTAGTCATTAATCAATTATGTAACAAGAATAACCAATGTTAGCAATATCTTCTTTTGTTGGGAGTAACCTTCCTGTTTCTGCAACAGGCATACTTAAAATTCATGGGAATAGCACGTCTCTGTGGTGGTGAGGAGCTCTTGAAAGACAAATGCTCTTTTTAGATACCCTAGACCAGTGGTTCTCAACCTTTCTAATGCCACGACCCTTTAATACAGTTCTTACCGAAACCGGTTTGGCTCAGTGGTGGAGCGACGGTCTGCGGACTGAAAGGTCCTGGGTTCGATTCCAGTCAAGGGCATATACCTTGGTTGCGGGCACATCCCCAGTAGGGGGTGTGCAAGAGGCAGCTCTCTCTCCCTCTCCTTTCCTCTCTGTAAAAAATCAATAAAATATATTTTTAAAAAATAAAAATAAAATTAGTCACAGCTGAGTCATGTGACTAAAAAAAAAAAAAATACAGTTCCTCTTTATTAGAAAGAGGTGAGGGTGAGGGTTGGTAACCCCAGATCATAAAATTATTTTTGTTGCTACTTCATAACTGTAATTTTTGCTACTGTTATGAATTGTAATGTAAATATCTGTGTTTTCTAATGGTCTTAGGTGATCCCGCTAGCGGATCTCAATCTGTGGGTTGCGACCCACAGGTTGAGAACCGCTGCTATAGAGCCTAAGACCATCAGAAAACACAGATAAAGGGTCGCAGCATTAGAAAGGTTGACAACCAATGCCCTAGACTCTGAATTTCAGTCTTTACAGGTATATTTCTCTTGGGCAAACATTTTTTTCAAGTAAACGCTTATAAACTATATACACAGGGAAGAGGGTGGAGAAAAAGAGGAACCTTGCAAATTTCCTTCCATCTTTCTTCCTTCCATCCTTTATTTATTTATTTATTATTTTTTTAAGGTATTATCAATTTTTTTTCTCACTGTACATTATAAGAGCAGGCCCTAACCCTAACAAAGTTTCTCGTTAGTGGTAAAAAAAAAAAAAAAAAAAAAAAAAAAAACAAACTAGACTCCTAGTTGTGTGTGGTATTATTAATGGCAATATTCTACCCTTATTAGGGAAGATATAATACCTTTGTACCATTTTGGGGGATTGAAGAAAGTATTGAATCAGACCTTATATTGAAGTTATAGTATAAAATTTTCAAGCTTGGATTGCTTCATATTTTGTGTAATTTTTACCCAGAAGCTGGCATCATGTGTCTGATTTGTGGCAATTAGGTTAGTTTCTTATTTTCTTGTACCTACATGGAAGCATTAGAAAAGCTGATTTGGTGCTTAGCATGCAGAAATTATTTTGAACTGGAGATACTGATTTGATTTTATATGCTAACAATTTTAATTGTATTGTTCAGATTGTCCATATTCTTATGATTTTTTTTCTCTTAAAATCTCCCATTGAACTCCTGACCTACAGAATTTATGACAGTATAGTGGTATTAAAATACTGAACTGTCATAATTTGTTATACAGCAAAATTAGCTATCAGGGGCTCCAATTTGAAGATGGTGTGATCTGCACAACAGTATCTAAAAGGCTTTCTCTCATCATACTGAGTACTTAAGGTGAAGACATGACATATTTTGAGAAAAATCATGGAAATAATTATGAAAAAAATCAGAGATTTTCTGGATGCTTTACATTTACTTATTAATTAAAATTGGATTTCTTTTGAATTGCATGTGGCAGAGTATGAGGGGAAGCGTGCATATGTAAACTTTAGTGCTAGAAAAAATATTAATCATTTTAGAATATAGCAGGTAAGAGGATGACAAATGGGTGGATCTGGAGTAAATGTGTCACAGATAAAAGCAATGGATGAAAAATCACAAAGTTGAGGATTTAGGGGGGGGAAATGAATAAAAGGATCAGCATTGAAATCTTGGCTGAATGCCATCCAAGGACAGTGGCAGTGTTTAGGTGGTGGCAATGAGGACAGAAAGTGTGAAGGTCACATGTCTCAAAGGAACAAAATTTTTAAACGAGCAAAACAGCAAGGTCCTAGAAATGCCACTATGCTTGTGGAAAAATGCTGATACTACTTCCTTACCCTGGTTAGCATGGGGTATAGGGAAATGAACACCATCTGCTTAAGACAGATGCAGTGGAAGTAGTGTTCTTTGAAGAGAGCATATGTTCCATTAAGGGCAAGAAGTAGCAAAGTCGGTTACTAAAATCATAGACCTAGAAGATACAGTGGTAATGTTTGGAAGATTAAGAGAGTAGTGAGAGTTTGAGTGCGAGGAAAAGAAGCTTGCATATTATGGTGACCAGAATATAGCACAGAAGAAAAAAAAAATAGTTATGCCTGGTGGGCTTAGTAAACTAGACCAGCAATATTTAACCTTTCTCATCTCATGGCATATATCAACTAATTACTAAAATTCTGTGGCACACCAAAAATTTATTTTTTGCCAATCTCACAAAAAATGGGTAGAATTTTGATTCATTTATACCAGATGACTATTGTTGTGTTTTCTGTTGTCATTTTCTTAAAATTTGACAATTTAAGGAAGAAGAGGTTAGTGCCCCCCAACTAAATAGTCAGGAATGACATGTTTTACAAATCCTTGTGGTACACTGGTTAAAAATCTCTGGATTAGACAGTTGCCACATTTCTGCTCAGTGAATAAAGTTGACTTGCAGGAGATTAGTTAGGGTCTGGAGAACTTGTCGCTGTAAGTCCTAGAATAGACATGGTGAAACCACAAGAAAATATGATGCCAAGGGTGTGATCACAAGTTGAAAGAGAAGTTACCTATGTTGAATAGTGAAATGTTGGGTTCTTGAATAAATCTTCATTGCTAATTATATTTTTTATGAATATAATGTGACTATCTTTGCCTTGAGAGCTTTGTTTGGACTCCTTTTTTTCTGTTATCAGTATCATTATCTCTTGCATGTATTGTTTGCTTTTAAATAATACCCAATTTTTACATTTCATATTTATAAAGCTTTCATTTTGACATGGTTAATGTAAACTTCAAATGATTTTAATCAATTAAAAAGTTTTATTTTTATGTTAGGTTGAATTTGATTTTCATTTATCTTTTGAAATAGATATTTAGCTTTAAATTATGCCATCATGATTTCTTCCTCCTATTTTTTTTTAACATATTCTTGATATTTCCTTTGGCTTTTTTTACTTGTTTGTCTTTTTATCCTCTACTGCTTTGGAAAGTATATATTTGTTTTATATCTACTAAAAGTTTGATTAAATTTATCTAAAAATGTTATATGAACAGTCTTTCTGATAAAATGAGTTAATATATGAAGAAACAAATGGAACAATGATTAATAATTAACATTACATACACTTTTGCTAGGTAACAGTAAATCTAACTGGAATAAAGTATAAAAAGGTTTGGATTTTTAGCTCTTCTTTATTTCAAAAATTAGTTGATGGCAATGTTCATTTCTTCTTTTCCCCCACTCAGTTTTAAATATCTGTTAAAACAATGAATTTTTAAATTTTATTATAAATTATGTTCCTGAAGATCTTCTGAACTTTGTATGTATGCTTATTATAATCAGAGTTTATTCCATAGTTTCCTTATCATCCTGGGCTTTTAAATTCACTTGATCAGTTATTTGGAGTAAATTTTCATGTTTGTGGGTTTTTAATAATAAGAAGGCTATGCAGGTGGCATATTTTTCTGAGCCAAAAAAAGTTTCAGTCTGTTTTTTTCATACAGAAAGAACTACTTGGCTGCATATAAAAGTCTTCAATGACAAAAACTGTAATTTCCCTCAAAATGGCTGTGTTTTCTTCTAGTATTTAATAGTGATGAAAATCAGAGTATGCACTTAAACTTCATGTTTCATACTTTCTAAATTATCAGTGTAATTTTTTTTTTGGCTGAAAATGTCTTGGTATTAATATCTTTCCCATTGTTTAACCTTGAAGATACTATTTGCTTTTGATTTGCATTGTCAGGTCATATGTCAAAGAAACTTTATTCCAATATTGCTTCTGATTCAGTGCGTGTTCAGTACTTAATTCAAAAATATCCAAAACCAGTGTATTAGCATTCCAATCTCAAGTTTCCATAGTTATTATCTTTTTTCTCATAAGTTTAACATTCTTTTTTCTTTCTACAGCATTTTAGAAAAATTTCCCAAATTTGTACTTCATGTTACTAATCTACAGGCACTCATAATACCTTCTGATTTTTACAAGGTCTAATGCCAACTTATTTCTGCTATGACATTTTAGTATTTTTTAAATCCTTCCCTATCTCATCCATTTCTCTTCTGTATAACATTTAGTTGCCCTTTTAGTTCAAGCCATTCTTTCTTTATGACTTTGCTCCTAATCCATGAAGTTCCATATCCTCATATATTATTCTGAGGTTAAATAACTTTCTAAAAATTTCTCTGTCTTACAAATGAAACTATTTTAAGCGGAATTATGTACCTCCAAGTAATCCTTTCTCTATTCTGTATAAATTTTCCATTGGCCCTTGCATAACAATCTCTATAGGTTCTTAGATAATGTAGAATTGGGATAAACCTGGAATTTGTCAACAGATAGAGTAGTGAATTGCTTTCATCTCAATCTCTGTCTATTAATGTGGCTGCTAAATGCCATTTACAGACTTCAAGTGGAGAATAAATTAAAATGTATATCTCCAGCTCTGACCAGGTAGAACAGTTTGTTAGAGCATCATCCAGTACACCAAAAAGTTGCAGGTTCAATTTCAGGTCAGGGCACATCCCTAGGTTTCAGTTTCCATCCTGGTCAGGGCCTGTGTGAGAGGCAACCAACCTGTTTTTCTCTTTCTCTTCCTTTCTTTCTTTTTCACACAGCCTTTCTCTCTAAAATCAACAAACATAACCTCAATTGAGGTTTAATAAATGTATAACTCCAAGTTTTCATTAACTTTCCACTCAGGGTAAGTCTGCTCTTTGGTAGTCCTTCTTTTCCTCACAATAGAATTATCTAGTCTTGACCGGTTATAAATCTCAGTGGTCAATGTAACCAAAGCTTTTAATGTGTCTACCTCTGCCTACAGTTCTTATTCAATACCCAGTAAATATTCCACAAATATTTAATTGTATCTATAATTAATTATTACAAATATTTGATGTGACAGGTGTTCTGCTTGGTACTGACATATAGCAGTGATCAAAATAGAAACAGAGCTTAGCATCTGTTTGGGACTTATTGATCTATCCCAATGGGACTTATTGATCAAACAGAGAAAAAGACAATTAAATAGCCCCAAAAGCAAAACAATTAATAACAGCTCTGATGAATGTCATTTAATCATTAGTCAACAAATATTCAGAGTGCCTTCTTTGAGCTAACCACTATTCCATATTCTCTTGATAGATCAGTACATAAAGACAAATTTCCTGCTACCATTAAGTATATTTTCTTCTAATTGTTAACTCACTGTCAAGAGAAGACATAAAAATGGATCTGACCTAATCTAGCCTTCAGCAAAGGCTTCTCTGAGGATATGACATTTGCACAGAGATATGAAGGATCAGTATGAATCAACCTACTAAAACTTTTTTAAAAAATATTTTTATTTATTTTGGAGAGGAATGGAGAGAGAGAGAGATGGAAATATCAATGATGAGAGAGTATCTCTGATCCACTGTGTTCTGCAAGTTCCCTATCCGGGCATATGCCCTTGACCAGAATCAAACCCCTTCAGTCTGCAGTCTGACACTCTATCTTCTGAGCCAAACCAGCTAGGGCAACACACTGAATCTTTAAAAGTGAATGGGTGAGGGGAAAAATATTCCAAGCAGAAGAAAAAGCAAATGCAAAGGTCTGAGGCAGGTTTGGAGCAGAAAGCTATAACACAATTTTTTAATTCACTAAAAGCATCTCTTAATTATTTTCTCCTTGATTAATTTTCTATAAATAGTTCTTTTCAACATTGTGAAAGGCATTTATTGACGAATATTTTCATTAAAAATGTTAGTAAAATCTATTAGGTTTTCCTAGCCAGACACATTTAAAACCAGGGATACTAAGCCCCTCTGTAACAGCAATTTCAGTAGCTGCCAGTCAACTCAGTCTAGGGTCTCAGATGGTTGTTTTATCTCAAATTTCAATGTATTTCATTCACTCTTATGTTGTACTGAGAGTAGTGAGAATACAACATAAGAGTGTATGAAATACATTGAAATTTGAGATAAAACAACCATCTGAGACCGAGTACAACATAAGAGACAGTGTTAAATTGATTTGTGTTTCCTAAGACGAATCTACAAATAAATGTTCTTATTCTATTTCTCTTTAATATTATATGCATCTCTTTTCTTAGAGGTTGCAGAATTTTTTTCATGGATCCCATATCAGGTGCACCAGCTCAATTCCTAAGTATTTTGAAAAAAAACAAGTAATTCAACTGAAGTTCAATAATTTAGGACCAGGGTATCAGATTCTCTGGGAAGCTGAATTTCAGTCTAGCCCCTAATCCAATACCATGAGCTAGTGTAAAACAAGAAAGCAAGGTAAACAGCATGTTTCCCCAGCGAATTGAATTAAAGTATTTCACAGTGGTTTTAACAATTACATATATATGTGTGTGTTTGCATATATTTGCATACATATGCATATTGGAAAATATTGTATATATTTGTCAAGTTGTTACAATACTCTAGGCACTAGAATGAGATACTTAAGAATTAAGGGGAAGAGATCAACCAAAGGACTTGTATGCATGTATATAAGCTTAACCAATGAACACAGACAACAACAAAGGGGTTATGACATGAATGGGGGTGGGAATGGGGAGGAATGGGGAAGTGGGGAGATAAGGACACATATGTAATACCTTTATCAGTAAAAAAATTAAAAAAGAAAAAGAATTCACCTCATTTGACATCACATGCAATAAGCCATGTCATATCATTTTTAACAACAGTAAGAAATAATAAGTATAAATGCACATAATAAAATGTATGCATGTAAAGATAATATCTTTATTAGAGCAAGTTTGAGTCTTTTCAACCTAATGGACTTAGAAAGAACTATTCAAACACTCTAATCAGTGCTCTCTAAGCTAATATTATGGTAAGTGTTCTTATTTTCTATGTACTTTGAATACCAAATCTTTAATATCAAAGAGTCTTCCAGTCACTGGAAAGTTAACATTATTACATGCATTTGCTTTCTTTCCATTTGAAATAATTTTGATTAATGTAAATCAATCTCCAAAATTTATAAATTGAAAAATTAAAGATGAAACTCTAGGCCATGATGACCTCACAAAGGAATTGCACCTAGGAGGGCAAGGCAGCCTTTTCCTATGTCATCCTTTTAGTTACAATACCTGGAACCACAGCCAACTTAGATATCAGATGGAAGTTGCAGCTCCTAATGCAGTCACACCCCTTTAACTCCTAGATATCTTGCCCTTTAAAATTACCATGAAACTCAAAGTACCACTTTATAGAATTAATAGATAAAACATCCAAGAACCCATCTAAAAAATCTTTAAAAAGAAAAACTAGATTAGAATCTATATGCATACTTTAAGTCAATCTGTTAATAAATAGAACAATACCACTCAGTAAATTCAATTAGTAAAGAGATGCTGAACTCAAATTAATAGAGTCCCTCACCATAGAATTTTAGGAATGGTGGAGTGATATAGATTTCTAAAAATATTTCTTTAATGAATTTTGGGAGAAGCATGTCTCAGGCCATGCAGCAGTCTTCCATACACTAATATCTAGAGGGAAGATAAATAGAAAATTTCCATTCATATACAGTGACTATTGGAGTAGGTAAGATATGCAAATTTCTAAACAATCACATTTAAAATTATCATTTATTTTAATACGTGACAGTCTGGGAATTCTACCTTTAGATATGTAATATTAATTTATAGGGGATATGCTAAGCCATGTTTTTAGTGCTTAAAGAAAAATATTAGGAGTGCTTGACTGAAATGAGGCTGGGCATTTTTGTCATTATGATAGAATCCTTGGCTTATTTAATCATGTTCTCAAAATTCAAAAGTATACACTTTATGGGTCACTATAAATTCTAAAGCAATATTACATGAAATGTCAAAGAGTATTCTTTAATAAGAGAAAGGGTGAGGAGAAGGAGGAGGAGGAGGAAGAAGAGGAGGAGGAGGAAGAGAAGAAGAAAATCTATACTAATAAAAGGGTAATATGCTAATTAGACAGGAAGACCATCCAGGAGACCTTCTGGACAAAGCCATGGTGGTGGGGCCGAGGTAGACGTGGTTAGAGGCCAAGAAGGGAGGGAAGTTGTGGGTGATCAGGCCAGGATGGGATGGCAGTTGTGATGATCAGGCTGGTGTGTGTGTGTGTGGGGGGGGGGGTACGTTGGGGATAATCAGACCCATGGGGGGCAGTTGGGGGTGAGCAAACCATCAGAGGGGGTCAGTTGGGGGTGATCAGGACAGTGGGCGGGGGGAGGGGGAGTTTGTAGTAAACAGACCAGCAGGGGGGCAATTATGGGTAAGCAGGCCAGTGGGGAGGGAAGGAGGAGGCGAGCAGGCCAGCAGGGGAGACAGTTGGGGGTGACCAGGTCATTAGAGGCGGGGGGGGGGGGCAGTTGGAGGTGAGCACACTGGCACAAGGAGGAGTTAGAGGTGGTCAGGCTGGCAGTGGGCATATGGGGGCAAGCCGGCTGGCAGAGGTAGGCAGTTGGGGTGAGCAGGCCAGCAGGCAGAGTGGTTAAGGGCAATCAGGCAGGCAGGTAGGCAGGCGAACGGTTAGAAGCCAGCAGTCCCGATTGCAAGAGGGATGTCTGACTGCCAGTTTAGGTAGGCCTGATCCCTGTAAACTGGCAGTAGGACATCCTTCAAGGAGTCCCAGATTGGAGAGAGTACAGGCTGTGCTGAGGCACACTCCCCTGTGCACAAATTTTGTGCACCCAGGTCACTATTATGAACAATAAAATGTCAATACATAGCTATCAACAATTTAATCTAAAAATCAAAATAGATAAACAAAAAAGCTAATGAATAAAGTAAACTAATGAATAAAATAGAACCAGAAGCATGGAAACATGGAGCAGACTGATGAATCTCAGAGTGAAGGGAGCAGGGGCATTGGAAGATATTTACCAAAGATTTTATATGTATACCAGGGGCCCAGTGCACTCAGGAAGGGGAGTCCATCTGCCCTGCCTGAACTCTCTCACAGTCTGGGAGCCCTCAGGGAATGTCCATCTGCTGGCTTAGGACCGCTGGCAGTCAGACATCCCTCTCGCAGTCCAGGAACCCTCAGGGGATGTCCACTTGCCAGCTTATGTCCACTCCCCTGTGGATCGGGCCTAAACTAACAGTTGGACATACCTCTTGCAGCCCTTGGGAAATGGGCCTAAGCCATTAGTTGGACATTCTTAGTGCTGCCACAGAAGCAGGAGAGGCCCCAGCCACTGCTACTGCACTGGCTGAGCAGTGCTGCCCCTGTGGAAGTGCAGTGACTACCAGGGGGCAGCTCCTGCATTGACCGTCTGCCCCCTGGTGGTCAGGGTGTGTTATAGTGACCAGTTGTTTTACCATTAGGGTCAATTTGCATATTATCCTTTTATTATATAGGACTAGGGACCCAGCACATGAATTTGAGTACCTTGAAAGGAACTGTGGGCCATGAGGCTGCAGTGGGCACAGAGGCAGGTCTCATTTCATCCTCCACACATTCACCCAGGCCCCAGTCCCTTGTTGGTCTGAAGCCACACTCTCACTATTACTGTTCACACACACTGACGGCTTGGAGTGATTGGGGCTGGTTGATCACCCCTCAGGAGTAGGGAGAAGTGGAGAAGCCCTCAGGCGTGATTGGGGCCAGAAGCCACTACTTGCACCCATTGATGCTGTGGGCGGCATCACGGATCACGGATCAGCAGGAGGGTGGGGCAATGAGCTACAAGCTGGAGGCAGAGAGCTACAGGAGGGTGCAGCAAGTTATGAGAGGGAGTGAGGGGAAGGATGGTGGGGGAGCTACAGGAGGGCAGGGCAGTGGGAAGAGAGCTACTAGAGGGTGGCAGCAAGCTACTGGTGAGCTGCTGGCACACAAATTCCTGTGCAGGGCTACTAGTGTTTATTATAAAAATAACTAGAGCCCCGGTGCACAAAATTTGTGCACAGGGGGGGGGGGGTCATGGTGTCCCTCAGCCCAGCCTGCACCCTCTCCAATCTGGAATCCTTCGAAGGATGTCTGACTGCCTGTTTAGGCCCAATTCCAGGCAGTCAGACATCCCTCTCACAATGCAGGACTGCTGGCTCCCTACTGATCACCTACCTGCCTTCCTATTTTCCCCTAACTACTTCTGCCTGCCAGCCTGATCACCCCCTAACCATTTCCATGCCAGCCTGATTGATTTCTAACTGCTGTTAGCCCCCAACTTCCCTCCTCTGCCAGCCTGGTCACCCCTAACTACCCTCCCCTGCAGAGTTGGTCACTCCCAACTGCCCTCCCTTGCAGGCCTGGTGCCATCCAACTACCCTCCCCTTCTGGCCATCTTGTGGTAGCTATCTTGTATCCACATGGGGGCTGGATCTTTGACCTCATGAGGCAGCCATCTTGTGTGTTGGAGTGATGGTCAATCTGCATATTACTCTTTTATTAGATAAGATAGAGGCCTGGTGCATGGGTTGGGGCCAGCTGGTTTGCCCTAAATAATGCCCCAAATCAGGGTGGGGGTTCCCTTGGGGTGTGGGGCATCCTGGGCAAGGGGCTTGTGGTGGTTTGCAGGCCATCCATGCCCCTTGGTGACTCAAGTGGAGGCCCTGGTATCTGGAATTTATTTACCTTCTACAATTGAAACTTTGTAGCCTGGATTGGAGCCAAGCCTTCTGCTTGCTCCAGGCTGCCACCATTTCTGTTTGGATTTGTTTACCTTCTTTAATTGAAACTTTGTAGCCTTGAATGGAGGCTTAGGCAGGCAAGGGCAGGTGGAAAGCTTGGCTTCATCCATTGCCTGGGAAACCCAAGCCTCCCACCTGCTCTCCGTGGCTGCAGCTATCTTGGTTTGGGTTAATTTGCATACTTACTCTGATTGGCTGGTGGGTGTGGCTGGTGGGTGTGACAGAGGTATGGTCAATTTGCATATTACTCTTTTATTAGATAAGATTGATTTATGTGGGGTGATTATAAGAATCTTCTTATGCATAAACAAAATATTTATTAATATGTGGTGTTTTCTTTCCTTTGAAAAGTTATAAAAAATATATAGAAATATTTACACAAATCTCATTAATAAAAGTCTAATTTAAGAAGTATTATTTCCATTGTGATGAACAAAATATTAAGACTAGAAAAAATAGAATGTGGTATCTTTTTTAACAAAGCTTGTAGATAAAAGGGAAAACATAACATAATGTAGTTCCTATTTTATTTAACTAGTACATACTATCTTCAATGAACTACACTCATATTCCATGTCACAAAGGAGGCAGTGGAAGGCTAAAAGAAGAATGAGGGGATTTTATCAGAGGAAAGAATATTTCTTCATCACAATTGTCAACCTAGATTACCTTTTGAATTCTATTTAGCAATTCCCTTCTGAAACACCATCACACCAAATCACTTCAGTGATATTTCTCACCGAACTGATTTTCCTTGATGACATTCTCCTGCGGTGTGAAGGAATCTTGCTGGTACACTACCTAGGCAGCTATTTCCTTCTCATACTTCAAAGCTGCAGTGAGAAGGGCTTGCTTGAGTGGCTGCCCAGGAAACCCAATGGGAATGGTACTTGTTTCCCTCTAAGTCATGTTCTGCTTTACCCTTGAAGTTGGATAGGGTGGGGTAAGAAAATATAAAGTATAAAATTGTAATTTAATTACTTGCACAGTGAGACAAGTAATGTTTCAAAACCCAAAACATTTAGCTTTGAAACAATAGAATAAATATTGTGTATTGCCTTCACAGAGAACATAGAAGCATATAGATGCATATACTAGCAGTTAGGACAGAATGCCTGTGATTAACAACAAAACAGAATAATGGATTGCACATTGAAATTTAGCAATTAGGCAAACACATTAGTGATACATTCTGTCCTTCTTCCTAACAAATATGCAAGAGTCATCACTGGCAGTTAAGAATGCATGCTCAGTGTGTCTCTGGGTACACATAAAGTCCTTATGTTGCCTTTAACATCTAGATCTGCTCATGTTCAGTCCTGGGTGACCCAGTATCCCAGTTTGTTACCTTCTCTGGCAGAGGAAAATGTGGACATCTTGACAAAAGACATTATCAAATGAGCTTTTTAAAACATGAAAATATAACCAGAGGAAGCAAAAAAGAACTGGACCATTTATTGTTATCTTATTTACATTGTGTAAGAAAGGCAGGGAAAAATCTCTTTATGGGTCATCAATAGATGAGGGATATAAAGGAAACCTTGGGTGGAACAAAGAAATGTATTATTCCCCTTCCTGTAAACACTTCAGCTAGAAAAGGCCCTCTCAACCCAGCTGGTTCCATTCCTCCTGGTAGAAATCATTTTTACTCTCTTTCATGAGACTTAAAATATTTCCTTCAGAAAAGGGAGTAGAATCCACCAGCCTGACAGAAATTATGCTCTACCTTGTTAAGAATCTGTTAGTCTTCTACCAACAATTAAAATCTGTGAGAAGTGACCCAGATCTCCTAGTAACAGAGTTACTGGAAATCTCCTGATGAATGTCACTCAATTAGAGGATCAGTGACCCCTACAGTTTGGTAATTTTCTCCAGTTAAACTTGATCTGGAAACAAGATCTCCTCATTTAATACTATTTCATTTAAACCTTGCTTCTTTGTCCAGGAAAGTCCCCTGAGCTGAGAACAGAAAGCTGACACACTGAGATTCTGAGGGGCTTAGTTTAAAACTTAAATCCTTGGGGACTTCCCTCAGAGAAGGGTGATATGATGTGTTGAAATCAGCAGAAGAAAGTCCAGCCAAAAGGCTCAGCTCCTCCATTTATTTAAGGCAACTCATTTTACCATTCTCTGTATTAATTGCCTTGATTCTATAATGGAAATAAAATTTCCTACTTTATCTGCATCACAGGACTGTTGAAAGGATCAAATAAAATAATTACATGAAGGTATCTTGAACACTTAGGAAACACTCTCTAATATGATGAACTGTTGTAGAAAATCCTACAAAGTACTAGTGGCTGTTTTATTAGCAGATGTGTTTCTCTGTCAGGTTGTAAATCATTTTCCATTAAAAAAAAAAAGTAGAAAAAAGAAAAGCACCTTTTGTAAACACAGCTTGATTTATCATCTTCTTTTCTAATTCATGATGCCCAAAGGCAATTTTAAAATGCTAATGCTCTGTTTATCTGAATCCATGGGCTTTTCATCCTGCTGCTCTATGGTGACTGTTAATCTGGTTACTATATCAGTTCATTTTTGACTCAAAGCTTATTTCTTTAAAAATATTTTTTAAAATATATTTTTACTGATGTCTGGGAGGAAGGAGATGGAGAGAGAGATAGAAATATCAGTGATGAGAGAGAATCATCCATGGGCTGATCCCTGCATGCCTCACAATGAAGATCAAGCCCCCAGGCAAGTGCCCTTCAGGAATGAACTGTGACCTCCTGGTTCATAGGTCATCACTCAACCATTGAACCATGCTGGCCAGGCTCTTTCAAACAAAAATAAAAATTTTGTATTATTTATTCATTTACTTATTTATTTATTATTCAAAGTATTACAAATGTCTCCTTTTTCTTCCATTGACCTCTTCCCTATCGTTCCTACCAAATTTATTTTTTTAAAAGAAAACTTCCTTTTAACGTTTAGGTGTAAGGAGCTATTTAATGACTTTGTACAACTATTATAAAGCATCATCCATAGACAGACCCAGATTATTAGCAGTAATAACACAAACAAAAGCTCAGGGGCAGGAGGATGGCTACAATTCTCTCCATCTGGATGCATTTCAAGGAGAAGCACAGGTATCATGTGTTTTCTTGCTATGTTTCAAGAAAAGATCTTATCTCATGAGATAAAATGTATGATCCATGAAATAACTAATACCTGTATTTAAGTAACATTTATTTCTTTGGTAGACTTTTTAAAAAAAATTCTTTATTGATTAAGGTATTATATATGTGTCCTTATCCCCTCATTACTCCCCTGGTTTCCCTCCCACCCCCAAATCATGCCCTCACCCCTATGTTATCTGTGTCTATTGATTAGGCTTATATGCATGCATACAAGTCCTTTGGTTGATCTCCCTCTCATATCCCCACCCTCCCCTACATTCCCTCTAAGGTTTGACAGTTTGCTTCTCTGTCTCTGGATCTGTTTTTGTTCATCAGTTTATGTTGTTCATTACATTTCATAAATGAGTGAGATCATGTGATATTTATCTTTCTCTGACTGGCTTATTTCACTTAGCATAATACTCTCCAGTTCCATCCATGTTGTTGCAAATGGTAAGAACTTCTTTTTTACAGCAGCATATTATTCCATCATGTAGATGTATCACAGTTTTTTAATCCACTCATCTGCTGATGGACACTTAGGCTGTTTCCAAATCTTAGCTATGAGGAATTGTCCTGCTTCTTTGGCAGACTTTTAATCATCTTTTCCTTTACTAAAATATAAACTATGGTATTCTGAGGTCAAATCCCTAAAAAAAGTAATCTAGACTTCCTAAGGAAACAGGAAAAGTCAGAGAAGAGTAACCTTATGATCAATATCAGAACTTATTTTTTTTAAGTATGTAATTTTATTGAATTTAGATAGTCAGAAGGAGAGAGAGTCAGAAACATCAATGATGGCTGTCTCCTGCACACCCCACACTGGTGATCAAGCCTGCACACCCCACACTGGTGATCAAGCCTGAACCCTGGGCATGTACCCTGATCAGGAATGGAACCATGACCTTCTGGTTCATAGGTTGATGCTCAACCACTGAGCCATGCCAGCCATATTCAGAGTTGATTCTCATCCTGACATGCCACCTGTTTGCTACATGACCTTGATAAGTAAACTTATTTGTAAAATACACAGCTTGAAATTAAATGATACTAAGTTAAGTGGGTAGTACAGTGATTTAAAGTTCAAAGTTTTACTTCTTATTTTTTATGATTATAAATATCTGTGGAAATTACACAAAACACTTAAAATTATTCTGCAAATATTGTGCATAAAAGTGCAGAAAAAAGGTTTTTTTCCCCTTCCATTTTAGATATCTATCTTTGTGGTTTCAGTCATTTATTTTTTCACCTATTAGTACTTAAGCATGAAGATAAATAGTTGCATTACTTTTCTCTTCAAGAGCTAATGACCTCTTAATTGTTTTAAATGGGACATGTTGCACACATATCTTGTATAATAAAAGCCTAATATGCAAATCAACCAAACAGCAAAATGACCAGTGGAACGACTGATCCCTCTGGCATGCACTGACCACCAGGAGGCAGATGCTCAATGCAGTAGCTGCCCGAAGCCCACAGGCCGAAGGCCAGCTAAGATAGGTGCCAGGAGCCACCCCCTCCCATCCCCTGATCACCCTGCCAGTGGCCACACAGTTCAGCCCTGATTGCTGGTCAGGCCTAGGGACCCTATACATGCACAAATTTCATGCACTGGGCCTATAGTTTTAGTATGAGTCTGCTCATAATAAATGTGTAATTATTTTCACCATATAATTTTGGTTCAATTGTGGATAGCATTTAGATTGCAGTTGAAATACGTGTGTCCTTCAAACAAGGGGACAGTTTTATGCCAGAACTTGGATACAGTTTTCCTAGTAATGTAAGCCAAAATACTGCTCCTTATTTCTAATAAATATCTATAACACAGAAAGAAAGAAAGTGATACCATATTAAAATCAACTGAAAATCCAAGATGTGCAGAGCAGATTGGTAATCAGATCATTTATTTTCTGCAATTCTAAACATAAGTGTTCTCATTATCACCAAGTCCCAGGAGCAAATAAGGGCCAGGAAGCACATGGATAAATCTGAGAAAACTATAGCCATATTTCAGTTACTCTTAACTAGGACTGTGCTTGGAAAATAATAGGACTGAAAAAAAAAAAAAAAGTGGCCTCATTTTCAGTCCAATTTCATTTATATAAAAAACAACATGGGAAATTGCCCACTTTTTAAAAAACTTCCTTTCCTCCTCTGTTAATTTCAAAGAGTAAGGAAGAGGGAGGAAATAGAGATATGGGTGTTAGAAACATTATCGACTACCTCTTGGGTGCCCCTATTGCAAATGAACGCACAACCTGGGCACATGCCCTGACCTGAAATCAAACTGGCAATCTTTTTGTGTATGAGACCATGCTTATCCAACTGAGCCACACTGGCCAGGGCTGATAAGAGAACTATTGATTCCTCATATCTCACCAGAGAGACTCACCACCAGACTCCAGGGTTTGGCAAGCATTTTCCAATTCAAGAAATAACAACACCAATTATCCAATTATCAGATTCTACAAGCCCCCAAATAATTTAGCCCCTCTCTCATCCCCTTGTCATCTCACCCTCCCCACACTTTGCATTATCAGGGCACTCCATCCAATAAGTGCCCTTATTTCTGTTTCTTGTACAGTCCAAGCTCATTCATCTCACAGCTTTGTATTTATTCTTCTTTCCCTAGTTGAAAACATGGCTGACATCTTCTCATTATTTTTGTTTTATTTCAAATGTTTCCTGTTAGAGAGGTACTTTTTATTTGCTCTATTTTAACTATTTCTCCATGTTCTCAAGTTACATGCAATTTTATTTTTAAAATCTACATGATGTCTCTTTGCACTCAAAAAGTATAAGCTTCACTCAGAAGTGGGTGAAGAGAGTTAAAAGTACAAATTTCCAGTTAAAAATAAATAAGTCATGGATATGTAATGGTGGCTATAGTTAATAAGATTGTTTTTCATATTTTTAAGTTGCTATGAGAATTGATCTTTTTTTAAAATAAATTTTTATTGTTCATATTACTACAAATGTTCCTCATTTTTTTCCCTCCATTGCTGCTCTCCACTGGGTTCCCACCCCACCCTCTGCCCTTTCCCCACCCCCCATTGTCCTCATCCCTAGGTGCAGTTTATGTTCAGTCTCTTCCCGCACCCCCCACTCCCATTTTCCCCGAGAATCGTCAGTTCACTCCCCTTCCATACCTCTGATTCTATTATATTCACCAGTTAATATTGTTCATCAGATTCTTTTAATTCCCATAGTTTTTAGATTCACTTGTTGATAGTTATGTATTTGTTGTTCATAATTTTTATCTTTATTTTCTTCCTCTTCCTAAAGAACCCCCTTCAGCAATTCATATAATTCTGGTTTGGTGGTGATGAACTCCTTTAGCTTTTTTTATTTGTGAAGCTCTTTATCTGGCCTTCGATTCTGACTGATAGCTTTGCTGGGTAGAGTACTTTTGGCTGTAGGTTCTTGCTATTCATCACCTTGAATATTTCTTGCCATTCCCGTCTGGCCTGCATGGTTTCTGTTGAGAAATCAGCTGACAATTGTATGGGTGCTCCTTTATAGGTAACTATCTGCTTTTCTCTTGCTGCTTTTAATATTCTCTCTTTGTCTTTGCTCTTGAAATTTTAATTATTATGTGTCTTGGTGTGGTTCTCTTTGGATTCCTTTTGTTTGGGGTTCTGTGCACTTCCTGGACTTGTAAGTCTAATTCTTTCACCAGGTGGGGGAAGTTTTCTGTCACTATTTCTTCCATTATGTTTTCGGTATCTTGCTCTCTGTCATCTTCTGGAACTCCCAACATTCTGATGTTGGTTTGCTTGAAGTTGTCCCAGAGGTTTCTTACATTATCTTCAACTTTCTGGATTCTCTTGTCTTCTTGCTTCTATGGAGGAGTGTTTTATGGCTGTTTATGTTCCAAATCTTTGACTTGATTCTTGCAATCTTCCATTCTGTTTTTAGGACTCTGTATAATATTTTTTATTTCAGACAATGTATTCTTTATTTCTAGTTCATCTCTTTTCATATCCTCATAGGTCTCATTTATTTTATCGACCTTTTCTAGGAAATTCTTGAAAAACCTTATAAGCGTGGTTTTGAACTCTATATCCAGTCACTTGTTGTCCTCCATTTCTTTTGTTTGTGATCTGTTTCCTTGTCTCGGCATTTCCGCTGCTTCCCTGAGTTGGCTTTGTGTGCTATGGTGTCCTATATGGTTCAGTGGGTCAGCCTCCCAGTTACCTGAGGTGGACCCTCTTGGTGCACCCCTTTGTGGACTGTGTGTACAGCCTTATTATAGTTACGCCTTGATTATTGTTGGTATCACTGGGAGGAACTGACCTCCAGGCCAATTGGCTGTGAGGATCAGCTGTGTCTATGCTGGGAGACAGCCTTATTCAACTAGACTTGGAAAATTGCAAAAGCCTCTGTTCTCAGGTTGGATGGGGTGGAGTTTCAGGGTGGAGCCTACAGCCTTGGCTTCCCATCAGCCCCGCCCTATGAGGTTCCTGAGTCTCACTGTTCCTCAGTGTCCTTCGGTACTTGCTGCAAGCACCTCTGAGAGAAAGGTGCCCTCGAGTTTTGCCCACTACCAGACAGTCTAGTCTCTCCCCCAATGAGCCTGGAACTGGAGTTCAGTGCAGTTGGATGTGGGGTTGGAAGTGGGGGTCAGTGCAGTCCAGAGCTTATGTCTCCTTCCTGCTAGGGCAATCCAGTGGCACAGTCAACAGTCCGTTCTTTGCACACAATGTGCTCATCTCAGGGATTCTGCCTTTCGCCACTCCCCTGAGTTTCTGCCTTACAGTCCAGACTCCCTCTTTATGAGCCTGGGTCCCCAGGGTCTTGCCTAGAACTGGGGTTCAATGCAGTTGGAATTGGGGCTCAGCACAGTCCAGAACTTTTATCTCCTTACCTCTAGGGTAGGGGTGTCGAACTCAATCAGAGAAGGGGCCAAAATCTAAAATCCAGCCTAAATCACGGGCCAAATGGTTTACTGAACAGTCATAAACTGTCATTGTGATGGAAACGCAGGGGAGTGCAGTGATGACAGCGCGGTGCGGGCCACATTGCAAGGCCTGGAGGGACGGATTTGGCCCGCGGGCCTTGTGTTTGACACATGTGCTCTAGGGAATGCCAGCTAGGCACTCAGCTGCCCCCTCCTCTCCAGCTCAGTCCTCTCCCCACACATGCACCATGTCTCTGTACATTAGGCTTTTACCTCTCCTCTGATTTTCCTTCTGATTTTCTCTTTCCTTCTAGTGGTAGAATTTCCAGTCAGTTAACTTTCCTGTAGTTCTGGATAATGTTCGTTTTGTATTTCATTTGTAGTTTTTGAAATTGTTGTGTGAGGCTGCAGTTAGGAGTTTACCTATGCCGCCATCTTGGTTTCTCTCTCAACTCAATCAAGAATTGATCTTAAAAGTCCTCATCACCAGAATATATTTTTGTAACTATGGATGTAAATTGATGTTAATTAGACTTGTGCTGATGTTTTCTGACATATACACATATTGAAGCATTACATTGTACAACTGAAACTAATAGAATGTTATATGTCAACTAGAGGCCAGTGCGTGAATTAATGTATGGGTGGAGTATGGCCAGCCTTCACTGCAGGAGTTTGGTGTCTTCCATCACCCAGGGCAACTCAAGCCTCCTGCTCTCTCTGGATCCATGGCTGCTGCCATTTTTGTTGGGATTTATTTATCTTCTATAATTGAAACTTTGTAGCCTTAAGCAGAGCCAAGGCAGGCCAGGGCAGGCGGAAAGCTTAGCTACCTCCATTTCTGGGGAAACACAAGCCTTCTGTTTGTGCCTCAGCCACCTTGGATGGGTTAATTTGCATACTTGCTCCTGATTGGGTGGTGTGCATGGCTTGTTGTTGTAGGAGAGATACAGTCAATTTGCATATTGCTCTTTTATTAGATAAGATAATTATGATAATTGATGTTTTGGTGTAAAGGGTGGGGAGAGCAAGAGGAAGCAAGATCATAAGAAGATAAAGTGGGAATGAGAAGCATTTCTGACCATGGGCAGAGCTTGAGAAAAGAAAATAGAATTAAAGACCATGCCAAGATGGCAGCATGAGTGACATGATTTAATATTTTGTTTTATGTTTTGTTAAAAAAAAGAGTTGCTCCTACTCTATGGACCCTCTCATTGCAATGACTTGGAACAATAGAGGTGTTTACTGATGGCTGGCAGCTTTCATGAGGTAGAAAATGAAATTAAAAAGCAGTTAGGAGAAGAAAGGCAGAGGTAGAATTGAGTAACACTACATTCTACCTTTTTCTTAGTTGCATCACAAAGCATAGAATTCTGGAGAAAATGAACAAAGCCTAAATTCAGGAGCTAGTATAATCTAAAACTTTATGTACCATAGAGAACATAAAAATAAAATAATAGTACTATGGTTTAGGTAGATGGATTCACATCCCAAGCTTCACAGCCCTGAATCATCAGTGTCCATAAGCAAACCGCATACTTAAAAGTTAGTGCTTATGTCTTTTCCATCATAAAAAATTAGGGTATCATCCAGTTAAGTGACCTTACTCAGAAATTTTGGGAAAAGGGACTATGACACCTAAGAGCATTTCAGGGAACCGTTTCTTGGAAGGAATTACCAAGACAGATAGGAGTGAGTAAGCTCCCATGTTAAAGAAATCTTAAAAAGAATGCAAGTCACAAGGCTGCAGGCAAATCCATAGATAGATCATCCAACACTAATCATAGAGGGCTTTCCTGAGAGAAGAACAAAAATAACAGTTTGCTGAGAAGCAAAAAGAAATGGGTCATATTTTATCCTTTAGGCTTAAGATTCTATTTTAAGCTTTAGAGCATTCATGTTCCTATTGTTGAAATGTTGTCTGCTTTGTATGAAAATATTTCTGTCATTGATAAGCTTACATTTTTATAAGCCATCAGAGGTCCCTAAACAATTATAATACTGAATGTCTGTGGGCTTCTTCAATAAGAACTCACAGTTACTGAGAGTCTAGTATATATGGCATTCTTTTAAATATATGCATACTAACACATTTTATCCTAAAACAACCCTTATAAGTAAGAATAGTACAAGGTTAGGGAAAAGTAGGATATAGTTGTGAATATGTAAAACAATTTATTCTTATACTAGAGGCCAGGTGCACAAAATTTGTGCACTGGCCGGGGCGCGGACGGAGGGGTGGCCCTCAGTCCAGCCTGCACCCTTTTCATTCTGAGACCCTTCAAGGGATGTCCAAATATCGGTTTTGGCCAGATCTCACAGGGATTGGGCCTAAATCAGCAGTCAGACATCCTTCTCACAATCTGGGACTGCTACTCCTAACTGCTCACCTGCCTGCCTGATTGCCCCTAACCACTTCTGCCTGCCAGCCTGATCACCCCCTAACCATTCCCCTGCCAATCTGATTAACACCTAACAGTTTCCCTCCTGGCCTGGTTGCCCTTTCCTTTCGATTGCCCCAACTGCCCTTTCCTGCAGGCCTCATCTTGCCCCCAACTGCCCTCCTCTTCTAGCCAATTTGGTTCTGATTGGTTGGTTTCTATTCCAGACAGCATCAAAATCTCCGCTTTCTAGGCAGCCATTAGTTCCTTTCAATTCACCCATATTTCTTTCTGATTGGACGATTTCTATGCCAGTAGCATCTCTGGGCCTAACTCCAGGCCTGATCATAGATGTGGGGCTGCTCAGCAGCCACCCCAGGCTGCTGGTGAGTGGCAGAACTGCTGACCTCTGGGAGAGAGAGGGGCTTGGGGTGCTGGCGAGGGAGAGAGAAGCAGGGTCTCATCACCCTGCCTCTCTCTCCTGGCACACCAGCAGCAGATGCCACTGCTTATTAGCCCTGCCTCTCTGTCTCTCCAAGAGCTCAGAAGTTCAACCCTCTCACCTGCTGCACACAGACTGGTGAATATTTGAGCCTCCCAGTTGTTGCAAACGTGATGCACCCAGGGTTTTTATATATATTAGGGTAATTATTTTTTAATTATTGTGTTGTTTTCCATATGTACAACTATGAAACTACTTTTGCTACACACTATATTTTCTCCACATTATGGATGAGGACTCAAAAACTTCAAAACTGTGAATTGTCTACCCAAGTTTATAAAGTTCTCCAAGGCCTGCATCTTACTCTTACCATAACTACTTTGCCAGATTTTCTAACTTGCACATCCTATCAAATAAAAAATCAATATGCAAATTGACCATACCCCCTGCTACACCCAAGTCATGCCCACCATCCAATCAGGAGCAAGTATGCAAATTAACCCAACCAAGATGGCTACAGCCACAGAGTGAGCAGGAGGCTTGGTTTTCCCCGGCATGGAGGAAGCCAAGCTTCCTGCACACCCTGCCAGGCCTTGGACTCTGCTCAAAGCTACAAAGTTTCAATTACAAAAGATAAATAAATAAAAACAAAAATGGTCATGGCCTAGGATCAAACAGGAGGTTTGGGTTATACTGGCGATGGAGGAAGCCAAGCTCTCTGCCTTCCTGGCCTGCCCTGCACTCTGCTCAAAACTACAAAGTTTCAATTATAAAAGATTAATAAATCCCAGACACCAGGGCCTCTACTTGGGTCACCAGGGAGCATGGCTGGCCTGAAAACCATCACAGGCCCCTTGCCAAGGCCACCCTATTCCCCAAGGGAACCCCCACCCTGATCTGGGACACCCTTCAGGGCAAACAAGCCAGCTCCCACCAGTGCACCAGGCCTCTATCTTATTAACTGCTTGCCTGCCTGCCTGCCTGATTGCCTCAAACCATTCTGCCTGCCATCTTGATCACCCCCTAACCATTCCCCTGCCAGCCTGATCAAAACCTAACTGCTTCCCTGCTGGCCTGATTGCCCCCAACTGTTCTCCCCTGCCAACCTAGTTGCCCCCAATTATCCTTCACTGCTGGCCTGGGTGCCCCTAACTGCCCTCCCCTGCTGGCCTGATTGCCCACAACTGCCCTCCCCTGCCAGCTATCTTGTGGTGGCTATCCTGTGACTACATCACATCCTTGCAGCTGTCTTGTGCAAGGATGTGATGGTAAATTTGCATATTACCTTTTTATTATATAGGATATATAAAAACCCAGGATGCATAACATCTAAAACAACTGAAGGCTCACTGACCAGAAGTCAGTGCTGGGTTGCCATGCTGACTGAGCACTGACTGCTGCTGCTTCAGGCACCCTGACCCAGTACTGACTGCCTAGGGGGCCACAGATCAGGCCCAAAGAGAGACCTGGAGACAAAAGCAGGTTCTGATCCATAGCTTCCGTGGCAGCTGTGGATCAGCACTTGACTCTCTCTTTCACCCCAGGCCTAGCCAGTAGCTGTGACTCGTTTTGGGTCCTCCACTGGGGCTGCTGATCAGTCCTGCCTCTCTAATCAGGCCTGTTAATAGGCCCAGAGATGCTGACTGGCATAGAAACCACCAATCAGAACCTAATCTGGATGAACTGCAATGGCAGAACCTAAGTGGGGGTTGAGAATGAGTTTTAAGGGCAACAGCTGTTTGGTGTAAGGTTTTAGAAAGTGGTTCAATTTTTTTTTTAATGATTTTTTTTTTAATTTTACTTATTTTTTACAGAGAGGAAGGGAGAGAGATAGAGAGCTAGAAACGTCGATGAGAGAGAAACACCGACCAGCTGCCTCTTGCACACCCCCTACTGGGGATGTGCCCGCAACCAATGTACATGCCCTTGACCAGAATCGAACCTGGGACCTTTCAGTCCAGAGACCGATGCTCTACCATTGAACCGAACCGGTTTTGGCAGAAAGTAGTTCAATTTTTTAATGACCAGTTTGGCAGTATACTGCATATGGCTGACTATCAGTCCTGATATAGGGATTATGTATTTTTGTCTGGCAAGAGCATCTTCTCCTGGTGAAAAAGACTCCCTGCCCCCATTTAAGCAATCCTATCCTATAAAATATATCTACACTACTGAAAGGGTAATATGCTAATTAGACCAGGTCAATGGGCCCTCTTACAGATGTCTGACTTCTTTCTGGACAAAGTCATGGTGGTAGGGAGGCTGAGGCAGAGGTCATTAGTGGTGATCAGGCAGGCAGGGCAGGGTAGTTGGGAGCAAGATCAAGCCTGCAGGGTAGCGCAGTTGGGGCCAACCAGACCAGCAGGGGTGGGCAGTTGAGAGTGAGATCAGGCCAGCAAGGGAGGGGGCTCTTAGGAGTGATCAGGCAGGCAGAGGCAGTTGAGTGATCAGGCCAGCAGGGGAGAGCTATTGGGTGTGAGATCAGACCAGCAAGAGAAGGCAATTATGGGTGACCAGGCTGGCAGAGGCAGTTGGAAGTGAGGTCAGGCTGCCAGGGAAGGGCAGTTAAGGGTGATCAAGCAGGCACAAGTTAGGGGTGATCAGGCAGGCAGGCAGAGAGGTTAAGGACAATCTGGCAGGCTGGCAGAGGCAGTTAGGGGCGATCAGGCAGGTAGGCAGGTGAGCAATTAGGAGTCCTATATTGCGAGAGGAATGTCTGACCATCAGTTTAAACCTTATCCCTGTAGGTTTGGGCCTAATCTGGCAGTCGGAAATCCCCCAAGGGGTCCCCCAATTGGAGAGGTTGCAGGCTGGGCTGAGGGAACCCCTCTTCCTGTACACAAATTTTGTGTACCAGGCCACTAGTATAGAATATTTCCCCATAATCCTCCCCTTATGAGGGAATCAAATAAGGTTTATTCTCTTTTGACAGATGAGAAAAGGAATAAATATTCTGAGGAACAATAACTCCCCCAGATAGTAACTGGAAAAAGCAATATCAATAGTTCTAACCAAATATTTTAAATCTTCATCTACAACATTGATCTATAATATCTAGAAACCTGCTTTTTCTATTGAGACAGTCAGCTAGGTCAAAGTCATGGGATTTGGTGAAGAAAAACTAATATGATGTGATTGTCAAATACTAGAGAATTGCTGAGCCATGCAGTCTGAAGTGCTCTCCTTGGCTGGCATGCATTATAGAAATAAATAAGTCAGAGCAGCATCCTGTGTTTGTTTGTGGAAGGGAAGCAGAGGGAGGCAGTGATCCATTTTGTATTGTTGACCAGGTCAGCCAGCAGAGTCAGATTTGATGTATTCGTGAGGATTTGGGTGGCTACACAGAATGGCATGCACGCCAGGGAAAGATATCCCACCACTCAGGTCTCATGGCACCCTGTAATTGCACAGAGTCGCCGAGACTACAACACTTTCCAAAGTGGAAACCCTGCGCCACCTTAACAAAGACTTTGGTAATTTCTGCTCAGAAATAGCAGCAAAGTCTGATGGAATCTGCACAGGAATTTCCTTTGCACTGAGCTGGGTAGATGATGAAATTACTATTTCACACTGGGCTTTTGTCTCTGATTCTCATTATTGGCTCTGTAAGTCTAAAGCAGCTCTCAAAACAGATTCAGAAATAAGGCCAATGTTCACGACAATCTCTCAAACATTGCTGTAGATATTACTTTTGTGATTATTGTTATTTTTGTTATTTTTCCTGAAGGAAATTGTTTTCTAAAATAATGTATTTGGGTACAAATGACAGTACTTATAACTCCATAAAAATCATATGGGTTTATAGACACTCAGAGAATTCCAGTTTGCTCAAGTAAGATGGATTGTTCTTAAAAACATATTCTAAGACCATGCAAATAGAAAAGATCAGAAATGGATCCTGTAATATACTATTAAAGGCAGATTCAATATCTTAAATGTGCTTTTAAAGTTATTGGTTTCAACACACAATAAAATCTGTATTTAAATCTGAACAATGGAGAGAAAGACAGAGGGAAATAAAGAGGGAGGCAGAGATAGAGGGGAGAGATAAAGAGAAGAAGAGAAGGTAAAGAGGAGAAACATTTCTTTTTTTCACAAAACAATACTACCATTTTTATAATGTACCCCAATATTTTCTATTCTATGATATTTCACTTCATTTTATACTCTTTGACTTAATTGTTCAAAATATTCATTATGATTTATTAAATTGATTCCATTCATTCTCGATATGCAATTTGAAAGAGATATAAAGAATTCTCCCAAATAAAAAAAAATTCTGAATGTATTAAAGATATGTACATGTTTCTGTTATTTAACATAGCAATAGTTATATTATTTAATTTTAAAGAAAAGGAGGTTAGAATAAAAATTCTGAACCACAAAAGCATGGAAGTTGGAAGAGGCTGATATATTTTTAAGTGTCCTTGGGCATATATTTAGGGAAATTGGTGTTAGGTTTTGTTAGGATTAGTAGTTACATGCAAAGGTAATGAGGTAATTTCTAAAGTAAAAGGTAGAGAGTATTTAACTTTTACAACTAGGTAAGAATTTAAACATTTCATGGAAGTCAAAGAAGATGATAGAAGCAGACAATTAAAAAGTAACCCATGAGATTATGCCCTGACATTTTTATATAAATTAATCAAAATATATGAAAATCATGTAAACAGGTTTAGAGTGGATTACTTAAATTCTATATTATTCTTTAATTGAAAGGTGGTATTCATTTACCCTGCCATTGAATTTTGGCTAGCTCTGAGGCTGCATAAGCAATAGAATGCAGCAGAAGCTACAATGTGCAAGTACCAAGTGTAGCCTTTAAGGGAACTGTGAGCTGTTACTTCCTCTCCCCAGAACACACAACGGTGATGCTCTGTGCAGAGCCCAGTTGCTGGTGTGAACAACAAAACAGCATGGAGAAAACCAGTGCAAACTGTGACTGCATCCCAGATAAATCCCTGCTTGACAACCATGCAAGTGAGCTTCTGGGATTTTCCAGTCCGGTAAATTCCCAAGTGATAATGTATCTATTGATGTAAAATAAACTACCCTGAATTTTAGTAGCTTCGAAAACAAACTTTTTATCATTGTTTCATGATTCTGTGTGTTTACTGTACTCCGTTGGGTAGCTCTTCCTCTCCACATGACACTGATTATACAAAATCACTTAAGGAGTCCACTAAGTTGGAATCCTTGTTATTATACCACTAGAGGCCCAGTGCACAAAATCTGTGCGCTTGGAGAGGGGGTCTCTCAGCCTGGCCTGTGCCCTCTCACAAACTGGGTGCCCTTGAGGGATGTCCAACTGATGTCTTAGGCCCTCTCCCCAGAGGCTTAGGAGAGGTTATCACCACCAATATTGTACTCGCCAACCATGAGCCTGACCTCTGGCTGAGCAGCGCTCCCACAGTTGGAGAGCACTGACCACCAGGGGGCAGCTTCTATTTTGAGCATCTATGACCTGGTGGTCAGTGCATGTCATAGCAACCAGCCATTCTGCTATTTGGTCAATTTGCATGTTATCCTTTTATTATATAGGATGATTATAACACTGGATTAACAAAAGCACATTTTGATGACATACTATGTAAAAGAGATATCTTTGAAACTTTCACTTTATTATATGCTTTTTTGAGCTATACATTATTGTATTCACATATATATTTACTCAATCTACACAGGGCTTTATGACATAGCCATGTTATCCTATTTTACAGAGGAGGAAAACACAGAGGTAGTCATATAACTTGCACAAGATCACCTGGACCTACCTTCATGCTTTGTTCAATTCATTTCTTCAATTATGTGTAACATGAGCCATGTTGTCTTCTCATTTTTTTCTCTCCAAGGAAGATCTATGCCTTCTCTGATTAATGAGTTTGATAAAGATCCACAGCCATCATGCTAAATGTATTTCATATTACTTTCTTGCACATAACCCTTCTCTGGTAGGGAACACTTACAGAGACAGGTCTTTCTTGACATGCAAGGAAAGAAGCAGTACTTAACTTTTTTTCTAGACCAGTTCTTAGACTAATTTGTTTGAATTGATCAATTCATTTAGTAGATTGGTAGCTAAGAAATACATTTTCACATCTAATCCACACTTTATTCTCTATTACTTTTTACCAGTTATGAAAAGATTGGTTGGTTCCTACCTTAGTCAGTTTAGGCTACTCTAACATTAAGTGGGTGACTTATCTACAACAGAAATTTGTTTTTAATGTCCTGGAGGCTAGTGCCAGCTGTGTCTGGTGAAATCCTGATTCCTGGTCATAAATACTGTCATCTAGTTCTATACTCACATGGAGGAAAGGGCAAAAGAGCTAATCTCTTCTAATAAAGACATTAGTCCTATTCATGATGACTTTATCCTCATGATCTTCCAAATGCCCCACCTCCAGATATCATCACCTTGGTCACTGGGATTTCAACATATACACTGAGGGAGAGGTATACAAACATTGAGCCCTAACAATCCCCTTTTATTTATTTCAGATTATATGTTACTAGAGGCCTGGTGCACAAAATTTGTGTACTTGTGAGGTCTTTCAGCACAGGCTGCACCCTCTTGCAGTCTGGCAACCCTCAGGAGATCTTTCCCTGCAAACCTAAACCATCAGTCAGACATCCTTAGCATTGCAGTGGAGGTGGGAGAGGCTCTCCCCACTGCCACTGCACTCATTAGCCATAAGCCTGGCTTCTGGCTGAGTGGCATTACTCTTGTGGTAGCACACTGACCACCAGTGGGCAGTTCCTGCATTGACTCAGTGCATGTCATAGTGACCAGTTGTTCCTGCTGTTAGATCGATTTGCATATAGCCTTTTATTATATAGGATTATTATTCTCAAATGCCAGCAGGTTTCTTTAATAGAAATTTAACATGTTTGTATTCTCTGCTTGTTACTCTATATTAGACTTTAAGTACCTTCAGTGCAGCAAACATGATTGCTGCTATTAAATATTCAATGATCTAACCAAGTAGCCAAACATGGTAGGCACATTGTAATTTTTTATTGTAGTGGAAGATAATCTTCTTATGACAAAAGGAAAAACAATGTAGAGATTTCAGAGGCAGCTTTCACTTCCTTTTTGTAAAATGAGTTCTCTATAAGAAACTGCTGAATAAAGCAATATGCTATAAAAACAGCTTACAGGAAAAAGATAGATATAGCAGAAACAATAGATTGATCTAGTTTCTTTCCATCACTCTAAATAAAATGTCAGGGAATGAAGAGCCTTTATAAATCATGCATTCTGGTTATTAAAAAAAAAATGAAGACTATCTTTGCATTTCTATGATGAGATTTTTAGGATATATTGAGAGTGAATAAATAAATGTGTAGAAAATTTGTATAATATGCCACTGCCTTTGTAAGTATTGGTAAACACATATGTAAGCATATATTTATATTAACAAGATATAAAATAAAAACTTGACAAATAAACATATAATAACCTCCAGTTAACTTATAAAATTCCTCTTACCTTGGTTGTTTTATTTTCCCCCCCTCAAGTGTATACTTCTCTTAAAAAGAAACTTGGGAAAAAACATCTTTTCTGATCACATTATTATCTACAAGAAATGTGTGATCTCCTTGAAGAGTGTCGGTGTTTGCATGTGAGATATGACACTTGGGTTGCTAGGATTACAATTTGCTCCTTGGTAATAAAAACTAAATCAGTACTAGAGTAAAAATATGTGAAAATAGACCAGCTACAAAGTTTATTTGGGGGGGGGGGGAGGGGGATGGCTTATTCCAGTGAATGAAACACAGGGACTGGAAACTCTGACTTTGCGTGAACTCCTCCCAGGCTACTTGCCCTCTGTTTTTTATTGCTCTTTCCCTCAGAGGAACCTTGCAGCTTTATTTTCTTCATGTGTAGATAACTTCACAGCTTGTAAAGTGTAACATTTCTCCCAAATTGATTCTTTCCATAATGAAAAGGTAAAAGAGCATTCCCCCTGCCTCTTCCTTCTCCTCCCCCTGCCAACCCAGAATTTTCCAAGAGATACTAAAATAGTACTTGCTATTTCCACTTAACTGGTCTTTCCTCAAGCCAGATATTTAGTTAATTTCATTGGTCCCATGATATCCTTGCCTAACTATTACTATTCCAAGTGTTCCTTTCTGAATTGATAATATCAATTCTGGAATCTAGAAGATAATTTCTGGCTTAAGAAAAAAATAAATCAACTGAGTCCTAATGTCCTATATTTATTATTAATGACAACCAATCAAGGACAAGATGATACAATATATATATATATATATATATATATATATATATATATATATATATATATATATTTATTTATTTATTTCAGAGAGGAAGTGAGAAGAAGAGAGATATAGAAACATCAATATGTTTATGTTCTTCAGCTTATGTTGTTCATTATTTCCCCTAGATGCATGAGATCATGTGACACAAGAAGTAAATTTATAAGAATGGAAAATGAGACAAGCCATAATGGTTATGCTGAGAGGCAAATGAATCAGTCTATAATGAGTTTCTTTCTGGGCAAACAGTTCTTTTGAGTCCCAATTTCAATGTCAAACAGTTCCTTATGTGTACATATCAGCATTGATATTTCAGTTCTGGATGGTGAACAAATGGTGGTGATGCAGGGCTGACAGTCTCTGGTTTGGTCCTGGGCATCCTTCAGCCATGCACAGCTGCTGTCTGCTAGTATGGCCAGGCATTGTCAGCGTCTTCCATCTCTGGACTGTTTCTCTTCTGTCTTCACAAATCCATCCTAGTACCAGGAATGCTCAGGGTCTACTCAAGAAGGCAAATAATCTTTTCCACCAATACACATAGGGTAAAATAAGATTGTTGTTAGAGTGCCCTATTCAGTTTGGCTCAATGGATAGAGCATTGGCCTGTGGACTGCAAGGGCACATACACAGGTTGTGGGCTTGAGCCCCAGTAGAGTACATGTAGGAGGCAGCCAAACAATGATTCTCTCTCATCATTGATGTTTCAATTTCTTTCTCCCTCTCCCTTCCTTTTTCTGAAATCAATAAAAAAATTTTTAAAAAAAGAAAACCTGCCTGATACTGGCACAAGAACAGAGATATAGTCCAATGAAACAGAACAGAGAATCCATAAATTGACTCAAGCCATTATGCTCAATTAATATTTGACAAAGCAGGCAAGAGCATACAATGGAGTCAAGACAGTCTTTTTTATAAATGGTGTTGGGAAAATTGGACAGATACATATAAAAAAAAGATGAAACTAGACCACCAACTTACAACATACACAAAAACAAGCTCAAAATGGATAAAGGACTTAAAACCATAAAAATCTTAGAAGACTCAATAGGCACCAAAATAGCAGACATGTCCCATAGCAATGTCTTTACCAATACAGCTTCTAGGGCAATGGAAACTAAGGAGAAAATAAACAAATGGTACTACATCAAAATAAAAACTTCTGCACAACAAAAGGAACTACTAACAAAACAACAAGAAAGCCCACTTCATGAGAGAACATATTTGTTAATGTTATCTCTGATAAGGGTTTAATCTCCAAAATTTATAGACAACTCATACAACTTAACACAAGAAAGATAATCCAATAAAAAACGGGCAAAGAATCTAAATAGACACTTTTCGAAAGAAGACTTAAAGAAGATGAAGAGACATATGAAAACATGCTCAAAGTCACTAATCATCCAAGAAATGCAAATCAAAATGACAATGAGGTCCCATCTCACACCTGTCAAAATGGCTCTCATTAACAAATCAACAAATGTCAGTGCTGGTCAAGATGTGGAGAAAAATGAACCCTCCTTCACTGCTGGTGGGAATGCAGACTGTTGCAGCTTCTGTGGAAAATACCGTGTTTCCCCGAAAATAAGACATCCACCGAAAATAAGACCTAGTACATTGAAAGATAAGACATCCCTGAAAATAAGACCTAGCGCAACTTTGGGAGAAAAAATTAATATAAGACACTATCTTATTTTTGGGAAAGCAGGGTAGTATGAAGTTTCCTTAAAAAATTAAAAGTGGAAGTCCTATTTGACCCAATAATCCCACTTCTAGGAATATATCCCAAGAAACTAGAAACACCAATCAGAAAGGACATATGCAACTCTATGTTCATAGCAGCACAATTTACAATAGCTAAGATTTGGAAACAGCCTAAGTGCCCATCAGCAGATGAGTGGATTAGAAAACAGGTACATCTACATAATGGAATACTATGTTGCTGTTAAAAAGAAGGAATTCTTAGCATTTGCAACAGCATGGATGGAACTAGAGATCATTATGCTAAGCCATTAAATAATCCACTTAAAGAAAGATAACTATCTCATGGTTTCACTCATTTGTGGAATATAATGAACATAAAATGATGAACAAATAGAACCAAATACATAGAAGCATGGAACCTATGAGGGAAGGTGGTGATGAGGGGTAAGAGATCAACCAAAGGTCATGTATGAATGCATATAAGCATCACCAATGGACACAGACAGTAGAAGTTGAGGGCATGTGCTGGGTGGTAAGAGCAGCCGGGGAGAGATGAATGGGGAAAAAGGAAACTTGTGTAATACTTTAAACAATAAATAATTTTTTAAAAAAAGAAATGGAATACAATGCAAATTATCACCTCATCTAAAGGCCCTGTAAGAACAAGTCTGTACCCAACTCTTTACTCATTTCAATCTACTTCTCTTGCTCCCTAGTTCCAGCCATATAGTCTTTTCACACTCATGTAGAAATGTTCTTTATCATCCTTGGTTTTCCACATATGCTATTTTTCCATCCTAGAAGTTTATTTCTTTCCTCTATTTGTCACCTATTCCACATCTATTCATCTTTAGGTTTCATTTCATATATCTTTTCCTAAGGAAAATCTCATCAAATTCATCCATATATTGGACCAGGAACACTGTTTTATGTTTTAAGGCTACCCTGTATTTTTCTTCATAATTTTAATTACATTTCTAATTAAGTGTATTTGTGTGATTGTTTTTTATCCTATCATGCTCTCACCTTTAAGTTAAAATCTCATGATAATCTGTATATCATATCCAGATATAGCTCCTCTAGGCCTGGAGACCTGTGAGTTAAAAAGATAATATTTTGTTCCCCCTTACACGAATATACACCCTATTTTGAAAAGGGAAAAATGGAGATTTCACAGAAGACACTGGGCTACAGAAGTTCTTAAATTATATTGGGCAAATATTAAATTTCTCACCCTGAAGATTGGTAATGTACCTTACTTGGATCCAGATCCTACCTCTTATAAATGACTCCACAGTTTTATTATTCTCCAGGATTCTTTATTCTGCCCTCTGAAAAGTCTTTTCTTTTCCATTGTCCTCTTTTTCCATATCTGACAAAAGCAATGAAGAACATTCCATGGAAATAGACCAATTTTCTGTCTACTTTTTTCTCCTGTAGATATTTTAAAACTAGTGATTACTTCACATCAAAAGAGTCAAAACATTTTTTAATTCAGATTTGATTTTAGTCAACTGTTTACACTGTATTTCACACCCACAGTACTTTTCAAATATTGTATCTCTCTACACTGGACACTTCTTTGAGATACTTTCAATCCCCTCTTCAGGAGCCAGTATCCTATATAATAAAGAGGTAATATGCAAATTGACCATCACTCCAACACACAAGATGGCCACTCCATGTGGTCAAAGATGGCTGCCCTCATGAGGACACAAGATCGCTGCCACAAGATGACCAGCATGGGGAAGGCAGTTGTGAGTGATCAGGCCAGCAGGGGAAAGCCGTTAGCAGGAGGAGGAAGGGGAGGGGGGACCAGACCTCAGGGAAGGACAGTTAGGGGTGACCAGACTGGCAAGGGAGGGAAGTTAGGGGTGACCAGGCTGGCAGTGGAGGGCAGTTAGGGAGAATCAAGCTGGGAAGGGAGCAGTTAGGCATCGATCAGGCTGTCAGGCAGAAGTGGTTAGGGGCAATGAGGCAGACAATCAGGTGATCAGTTTGGAGCCAACAGTCCTGTATTGTGAGAGGGATCCCAGATTGGAGGTGGTGCAGGCTGGGCTGAGGGACACCACCCCTGTTCACAAATTTCAGGCACCAGGCCTCTAGTGGAAAAATAAAAATATATATTGGTATCTATAGTGATAGCTTAAAGAGAATCATGGTTATGACCTTGATTTGGTTTATGACTTCAAACTGTTTCTGATTCTTTTAATGTCTCTATTTGAGTAGGAGTTATAAATATTAGCCCTTAGCAAGAATGAGAATTTCTGGATTATTTCTTTTTCTTTACATCCATGCTTATAATGAGCCAACTTTTTTTAAGCACATACAGTAGTAGTACTTGTTTTGTATTACTTACTGTAGTTCATAAACAAAAAATTGTAGTAAATCTTTTATCACAAAACCTATTCCCCTGAATCCACAAATTATTGGGTATGTTGTTAGCCTTCCATATTTAAAATACCTTCAGCATGCCTAAAGTTTACCACTGCTGATATATGTTGACATATTTTTTTTACACTCCAATAAAAGTTCTATCACTGTCCTGCTATCCATTTCTAATGACATAATTTGGGGTATTTTCTTAGGGCAGCACCCATTTTTGGTACCCCTTTTTGTATAACAGTAAGCTTTGCTGTGTAAGAACACCAAAACCTTGATGATTTACAAAAATAAACTTTTAATTCATATTAAATGTAGGTTGACTGACTGCAATGGCTTTGCTTTTGTCTCTTCCCATGTGAGTTTTCATTCCAGGAAACAGGCTACAGAAATAGCCTTTGTCTAGAAGAACATGACCTCTTTGGAAAATGAGCAGTTTTCTGAGACTACTTTGTGCCTATGGATATTTTGAAAACCAATGATTGTCTCACATCAAAAATAGTCACAATATACTCATTTTCATGGCAGAGAAAACAGCAAGAGGTATTGAAAGTAATTATAGGGACAAAATAGGCAGATTTAGGGAATTTGGGAATAAAGAAGGGCCATGGGGGAGGAATGCATAGGTCAGGGCTTGGAGCCACCAGAATGCATATATTCACAGAGAATAGAAAAGCACCACAGGATAAGGGAAGAGAAAAGCATATATTCACAGAGGATAAAGAAAAATCTCAGAGTATGGGGAAAAAGGAAACATACTTTCACAGAGGATAGAGAAATGTTGACAGATGCTGGAAGCGGGGAAATGTGTTTACAGGAGATAGAGGAATGTTGCAAGATAAAGGGGAGAGAAAAAGAGGGTCACCATGTGAGTTTTGGACTTTGAAGCTGATATTCTGCAAAATAGTGACCAATTAGAAATGCATATGATCATAAAATGGGGAAGAAGTCCAATTAGACGGGAGTATGAAGAGACAAAAAACTACAGCCTTTATAAACCTTAGGAAAAGGGGCTTAGTTTGGCACCCTCTTGGGAACTCCTCCCTACATGGGAGTTTGTATTTGCTTCCAATAAATTTCCACCCTTTTACTAACAAGCTCTCAAATTTCATTCTTCAAACTTCATGAGACAAGAACACACAAGCGAGAGATCCACTCCCCGAACACCATGTTTCAGTATCACAGCATTTAAAGTGTACGTGAATATCTTACCCTGCAGGTTAGAGTATTGGATTTCTTTTTAAGACAATATTCTTCTGTTATAATAGAAGCTCTTGTGGTATCTCATCACAAGAAGTTCTGCAGTAATGACTGTAAGCTTTATTTTATTATTATTCATCAAATATTGGATTTGTTAGATCGAGCAGACCCTCAGAGGTTACGTAGTAACTTTATTATTATAAAAATGGGAATACAAAAGGATATAGATGTAAAGAATCTTTCAAAGATTTACACCATGAGTTGGTGTCTAAGCAAGGGGCAGAATTTGACTCATTTCACTTTAAAAAAAAAAAAAAAATATATATATATATATAATTAAATTTTTACAGAGAGGAAGGGAGAGGGATAGAGAGTTAGAAACATTGATGAGAGAGAAACATCTGTACATGCTCTTGACTGGAATCAAATCTGGGACCCTTCAGTCCGCAGACTGAAGCTCTATCCACTGAGCCAAACCGGTTTCGGCTCATCTCACTTTTAGTGTAGTTTTATCTACTACTGTATGCTTATTCCTTCCTAAGAAGGGATGTAGTAAAACCAGTGTTGCTATTCCTGTTTATGCTGTTGTTAATACGTATAATGAGGTATTGTATATTCACCTCCTTTTTTCAGTCTCATACCCATATATACTATCTATTAGCTTAGGCTAAATTATGCAGAGTATCTATATCACTTTTTAAAGGCTGTTATATTATAGGAACAAATGACCGCAGAATCTTAGGCTTAACGTGATAAAGATTTATTCCTCACTAATGATTATATGCATTTCAGGGTTGTCAGGGCTGTGCTCTTTGTCCTAGTTCTTCCATTACTGAGAATGAAAAGATCTTATCTGGGATATAACTGTCCCATGGCAGTAAGAAAGATGATAAGGCCATGCAATAGCTCTATTTTATTTATTTATTTATTTTTACTGGAGGGTCATCCAAATAATGTCTGCCCATGTGTCAGTGGCTCAGACGGATGTTGATGGAATTGATACAATAATCCCCCCAGGTAAAGTTTCAGGGGAGAAAAAGAGGGAGGGCAGGAAATAGTATAATTTGTATGCATATACAATATCTCAGAGAAATATAATTTGTCCATCTCCATTTCTTATATTATTGGAATAGTGGATTTAAAAATATGTTTGATTAGAAAAAGAAAGAAATATGTAAAAATTAAAATTTATTTGGTTTCATCTATGCATCCAGCATAGAAGAGTAGGTTCCTAATAAATCAATCTTTCTACAAATCAGAGCTATTGACTCAAAAAAAAAACAAAAAAAAAAACAACTACTGGAGGGCACTAGAGATGGAGGCCGAGGAAACTTCCTTTGAAGGGAAAATGAACTTGGAACATGTAACCAGCAGGGAGTAAGTACATTCTATTTTAGCTGCTTTACACAGAAAACAATCATAGGCGCTCTATTGGGCATAGGAGCATACTAACTCAGATAGAAAAGAGAAAAAAAAAGATACCTTTCTTTTGGGAGAGAAGTTAGAGGGGAGAAACCAGGGCTTTAAAAAGGAAAAAAGCCAGAAAACAAGTATCCCTAAAACCCGAGTCATTGGCATTTGATGTGTGCATGTATGGGGAACCTGAAACCAATTAGGTGTTAAGGTTAAAGGACTAAATTGCAGTCTGAAGCACTGCCACTACAGATGTGTAGTTTTTAATTTGAATCTAAGTTCATTTTCTGCTAAACAAAAGCATCAGCACTATTTAAAACACTACAACAAAATTTAGAATCTATCAACATGACATTCATAGTGCTCCAAATCTTAAAATCACCCAGAAAATAAGAACACTTTACATACTGTGGAAAGATCACTCAAATGATGGTGGAGATGACATCGGAAACTATGAAGAACAGACAACAGTTGAAAAACATATTTACAATCTAAAAATAAAAAATAATCATGCTTAATCCAGAATTCTGTATTAAGGAAAACATAGAGTTGTTGTTGTTGTTTTTAAAGTGTTTCAGATAAAACAACACTAAATAACATTCTTCATGCTTGAAGAGAATTGGTATTAGAGAGGAACACAGATCTTTAGTAATGAATAAAGTTTAAATGAATGAAGATAAAAATTATAAATAAATAGTTAAACATAGAAAACAATATTTAATAGAATATATAAGGTTATTATATAAAATATTGACCTGGTTTTACATTTATATAGCAAACACATAAAAATATGAAATTTTTAAAAGTTAAATTTTCACTTACCCCCCAAATTATAAATTGCTGATATGAAAACTTAACAAAATATCTGTAAGACTCTTATAAAGTAAAACTACAGAGAATGAAAGAAAGTAACAAAAACCTAAGAAAATGAAGAGACATTACACATTCATGGATTGGGAGAATCAATACTATTCAGATATAAAATCTCTCAAAAATCATCTATGAATCATGAAATCTTTATAAAAAGTCTATAGAGTTCAATAAAAAGTCTAGAGAGCTCACCTAGAAATTGACAAGTTGATTAAAAAATGTATCCAGAAATACAAATGGCCCAGATTAGTGAAATCAATGTTTAAAAAATAAAAAATCTGGTAGACCTAAAATATCAGACTGAAAATTACAATAACAAATCAAACAACGAAAACAATGTTGTATTGGCCTAAGGACAAATATATAGGTTAGTGGCACAGAACAGAATATTCAAAAATAAACCCAAGCATATATGGTAAATTGATTTTCAACAAAGATGCCAAGCTGATTCAAAGGGGAAAACAATATATTTTCAAAAAGTAGCACTAAGACCACTAGCTATCAGTTAAAAAATATAGTAAAAATAATTCAAATCCTAAATCACACAAAATTAACCTAAATGGACCAATTAAAAATGGGCAGGGGATCTGAGTAGGCACTTCTCCAAAGAGGACATACAGATAGCAAATAGACATATGACTAAGTGCTCAATGTCATCACTAATTGTTATAGATGTGAATCAAAACTACAATGAGATATCACCTCATAGCTGTCAGCATGGCTATCCTATCTAATAAAGAGGAAATATGCTAATTGATAGCCACACCCTTAAAGATGGCAGCGCCCACAGCCAAAAGATGGTGGTGCCCAGTTCCCTCAGTCCCGCCAGCACAGCAGGCACGTGGCACAGCTGGGCCCACCCCTCGGTGGGTCCTGCTGCTCTACATGCTGCCTGCAGAGTCCCCCAGTCCTCTCAGACCCCTGACATCCAGGGCTGGCCTGAGGCAAAGGCAAGCCTCAAATGGCAGCTGCCCACCTGCCCAGGGCCACCTGAGGCTCAGGTAACCAGGGCCAGCCAAGGCTTGCACTGCTTGCAGTGGCAGCAGCAGAGGTTGGATGGGGACATCACCTTCCCTTGATAGCCAGATTACCTCCCACTTCTGTGGGCTCCCAGACTGTGAGAGAGGGCAGGACAGGTTGAGGGACTCCCATCCAGTGCATGAGTTTTCATGCACTGGCCCTCTGTTCATCAATAAATCAACAAACATCAAGTGTTAGTGAGGATGTGCACTATTAGTGGGAATGCAAATTGGAGCACCCACTGTGGAAAACAGTATAGAGTTACCTCAAAAAATTAGAAATAGAATTGCCTTATAACCCAGTGATTTCACTTCTGTGCATATATCTGAAAAAATCCCAAACACTAGTTGGAAAAAATATATGGACCCCTATGTTCATTGTGTCATCATTTACAATTCTCAAGATATAGAAGCAACCCAAGTGCCCATCTATAGACTAGGGAACAAAACAGCAGTGGTGCATGTGTATGATGAAATGTTACTCAGCCATAAAAAATGAAATCTTACGAATTGCTATAACATGGATAGACCTAGAGGGTTTTCTGTTAAGTGAAATAAGCCACTCAGAGAAATACAAATATATGATTTCACTTATAAGTAGAATCTAAAGATAATATAAACACACAAAATAGAAAAGAGACTCATAACTACAGAGACCAGGCTGATGGTTGCCAAAGAGGAGTGGGATTGGGAGACTGGATAAAAAACAGTAAAGGGTATAAATAGAGAGTTACAAAATAATCATGAGGATGTAAAGTACAGCACAGGAAGGGTATAGCCAATAATATTGTAATGACTATGCATGGTGCCATGTGCATACTGGAAACATCAGGGGAAGTGGAACACTATGTAAGGTATATGATTATTTAACAATTATCCTGAACACCTGAAGTTAATACAAAATAATAATAAATGTAAGTTATAAAATAAAATTTAAAAACATTTTTGGAAAAATAAAAATAGTGTCATGTGGAAATATGGTAGTTTTCTTATCAGATTGAAAACATAAAGAAAAACAATTGGTCCTCAGTGCTTTTGGCACAGCATGAGGACATCCTATCTAATAAAGAGGAAATATGCTAATTGACAGCCATGCCCTCACAAGATGGCAGCACCCACAGCCACAAGATGGTGGTGCCTAGTCCCCTCAGACCTACCTCATCCAGCCTCAGTCCCCCAGTCCCCTCAGCCCCGTCTCACCCAGTTTCCATAGAATCCAGCCTCATCCAGGCTCAGTCTTCCAGTCCCCTCAGCCCTGCCACATCCAACTGGAGTCCCCCAGTCCTCTCGATCCCACAGGGGAAGGCAGTTGGAGGAGATTGGGTAGTAAGGGAGGGCAGTGGGGGTGATTGGGCCAGCAAGGGAGTGGTTAGAGACAATCAAGAAGGAAGGCAGGTAAGTGGTTAGGAGTCAGCAGTCCCAGATTGTGAGAGGGATGTCCAACAGCCATTTAAGCCCAATCCCTGGAGAGTTCCAGATTAGATTGCAGAGTTCCAGAGTGCAGGCTGGGCTGAGGGACAACCCCTACCCCATGCATGAATTTTGTGTACTGGGCTTCTAATATAAATATATCTACAGAAATATTTATTGCTATATTGTTGCAATAAAAAAAATTATTACAACTTCAATATCTATCAATGGGGCAATAATTAAAGTATGGTACATATTATTTACAAATAACAGAAACAGATGACTTGCAAGCTGCACCTGACAGTCTGTGAATCCAAGCAAAGTTTCTGATCATCAAATGAGATTCATTGAAAACAATGGATCTCCAGAACCACCAGGTTAGTCCCTTGTAAATATCCTGGTTTGCCTGTCTTCCAGGACAATTTCCATGTGCATTGAGGGCTAAAACGGGTATTGGGAAAGAAACAGTAACTCTACTTGGAGGGGGAAAACACATAAAATAGCTGATATTGATTTAAGTTTTGAAGGTGAGTTGTACCTTGCCCATTGAAGTAGTAGGGAGCATATTTTTTAACAACCAGTCCTCCATATGGTTTCTAAAAGAGCTTCCTTTGCTTTCAGCACAAAGCAGAAGAGAAAGACAACAGAGAGGTTCAGGGAGGTCCTGAGAGGTGCTAGCCTTTTCTCAGGAAACATCATTATTGTCTCTCCTTGCTCATATCCCACAGTTAATCTACATTCTTTCAGAAGCACAGTAAGTCCTACAGACTGTCATTTTCAGTAAGTTTAATAGTAGCTGTCAGGAAAAAAATTTAAATGCCAAGTGAATGAGCACCCCTCCCTTATTTAAAAAGAAATTTGGCACCCCTTCTTTAGAGCCTTTCATTCTTCGAAATGACCTAACATTGAGCAGGGGAAAAGTCAGTAACTGTCTTTTACCAATCTTGATGCTGACCTTAGGGTCAGAAAATGACATTTTGTTCTTGTTCTGACTGGTTACTTCACCTCTCTGAGCTTCAGATTCTGACAAGGCCATCAGACTAGAACAGTATAGCATGAATGGCATGCCTTAAATGACAGAAGAAACATTAAAATGCCTATCAATCGATTTGGTATGTACCATGTTGACCACAATAACAATCAGTAACACATTCTGCCTACTACGTGAAAAGTTCCACACTGAGCCTGCTATCATTGACGGGTTATCCAGAGACATCATGATAATTCCTGTGAATCTTATAACATTGCTGAAAGTTTCTAGTATCGAACATTAGGATCATGTCCAAAAACCTGCTTCTCATTACTTTTCTCTGAAAGTTTCTCTCCTTAAACTTTCTCATTAATGTTGCTGTCTCCTTCCCTGGATATAAAAGCAGCTGAGACAAAGGGCCACATTTATGGTCAGGTGATGAGTTTTACAGAATCATTTTTTAATTTTTTAAATGACTAATTTGGAAGGTAAGAGAAGCATGTGACTAAAACAAATTACTACTAATAATGATTATATCTAGGGGAAAAATTTTCCCAGTACCATACATCTCTTACAAAACTAATTTCAGGTCCCTTCAAATTTACTTGTCCTATATACATTTTTCTGCGTAATATTCTCCTTGAACATTAAAGTTAAACCCTTTGGCAAAGATCAGGTGTGTGATATGGATCTTGAGCCATAGATTATGGTTTATTCTAATTCCGTGTTTCCATAAATTAGACATTTTAATAAAAATACCTGATAGTCATCTACACACAAGTCCATCAACCATGAATACATTCTGTAGAGTGGTGAGAAATTTTGATTGTCTTTTTTATTTTTCAGTGTTTTAACTCTGTTTATGTTTTAGCCCAACACATAATTTCCCCTTTAGTTGCCTCCAACAAGACATAAACTGCAAATTCCTGATTAAAAGCAATGGAAGGAGTGTAATTTCTTTCATTAACTCCTTTGGGAGGAAAATCAATCCAATAAGACATAGGAAGCCTCATCTTAGCCTCCTTATGGAATATTTTCCTCTCTAAAAATGAAAATCCCTCTGCTTAATTATCTTGGCCCATTCATTCTGCCTTGAATGCAAATGTGTAAACCCATGCTTCTTAAAAATTAGTAAGGTCTAGATACTTGATATCATCCAAGAGAATCCAACCTGGAAAAATCTATTAGAAAATATATTGTTAGATGTGGTTATTAGCTTCTTTGCTTAAACTCCAGTTTTTCAGAGATTTTGACATCTGAAGTCAGAATGCATACTAAACATACCCTCAACTAAGCATTACTAACCCATTAAGTTTGTCGATACACACAGAGTATTTAGACCTATAGGCCTGGAATGTACTAAGTCACCTGAAATTTTCCTTGTTGTTGTTTTTGTTACCTGAGCTCAAAATGCTTATATATATATATATATATAAAGCCAGCAACCATAATGCCATAATGGCCAGAATGACTGGTCACTATGACACCCATTGCATCCAACAAACCAGCCCATTTGGGAGTTGGGGCTAGCTGGCCAATCTCATGTGGCCCCACCCCCTGGCCAGCCCACCCTAATAAGCCCCCACGATCCCGATCAGTCCCCAGCCCCTACCCCCAGCCAGCCCAACCTTGATTGCCCCTCAATAGGGGTAGGGTTGGCCGGCCAATCTCCTGCAGCCCTTCCCAAAGCCGGCCCCACCCCTAATTGGCCCCCTCCACCCCATTCAGCCAAAGCCCCTTCTCCTAGTTGGCCCACCCCTGATTGGCCTCTCACACCCCATCAAGGGCAGGGTGGCCAGCCAACCCACCTGCGGCCCTACCCCCCAGCCAGCTCCATGTCTGATCGGCCTCTCCTACTCCGATCTCTTACAGCCCCTTCCCCTGGATGGCCCATCCCTGACCACTACCCCACCCCAATCAGAGGCAGGCTTGCTGGCCAATTGCCTGTGGCCCCTACTCACAGCCAGCCTGGCCCTGATCAGGCCCGATTGGGGTGGTGTGGTCAGCCAACCTCCCACCATTCCTCCTCCTAATAGGCCTGACCCCAAATTCATGCACTGGGCTTCTAGTATCCATATAACAACCCATCATCTTCATTTGAATATTTAAAACATCATCCTTAATATATATAAGACTAAATTCCTGTTTCATATCCATACTCACTTCTCCCTAAGTCTCTCCATCATTAGCATTGTCATTCATGTAAAAAACCCAGACAATTTTAATACTACTTTTCTCTCAATCTTTACATTCAACAATTCAATATAATTGTTGTCATAACTCTAAAATACATCCAAATCTGATTGTCTCATGTTATCCCAATGGCTGTCACCTAGTTCAAGCTACTAGTGTATCTACTCTGACCCTTGTAATGTTGTTGCTGCTTTCACTTTTATGCTGCTAGACTGCATGCTCTGCAAAGAAGCTACAAAGATCCACTTAAAACATTAATCAGATCATATTGCTTCCAGAGACTGCAATGACATTTCTATTCTTTTCTATTCTTAGAATACAATCCTTATCATGGTCTGAAGGACTACATGGTCAGAAAATGTCAATGTCTTTGCCTTTTAGCTACTTTCACTTTTTCTCTCTTATTCATTTGACTTCAGTGTCACTGGATTCATTGGTTCCATGAAGACAGCAATTCTTCCCAGACTCAAAGCCTTTGCACATACTGTCTCCTCATCCTGGAGCACCCAATACTCACAACTTAACATGTCTTGCTGCCTCACTTTATTTGGGATCTATTCAACTATCGTCTTAACAAATACTGTCAATTATGACCCAATTTAAAACAGCATAGTAGGAGCAGAAAATAGTAGATTTGAACTAAATTATCACAAAATCTTAAGGTTTGATTAGTATTGTTTAGAAAAATCAATGAAGATTTTTGCATCTCACTTTTCTCTTTAGTCAAATGAATGGGGGGAAATAATGCATGATATATGAGAAAAATGTGACCCTAAACAGTGAAGTATCTTGCATTCAGAGCCTATAAGCATTCACTTTTATATTTAACATTTATGTATAATACAAATTTAGTAATTTTTGCATAATACCATACTGCAGAAGATATAAATGCCAAAGAAGAGAAAGTTATGTATAAATATTCTATTTAATTAAGATTCAATTATCAATAAATTGATAAATTATTCAGTAATTGCTAATGTGTTGATGGAAATACTGAACCATTCTGCTTACAAGAGGAAATACACTTTTTTCATTACTTCAGTTATAAAAGCAAAGAAATCCAAAATGGTTTAGAGGAGTTAACAGAACTCTTCGAGTTCCTGAGTTTGTCACCACAAATGAGAGGTTCTCATAGACCATACAATTAACTTTCTCTGTTGCCAGTTGTCGACCTGCATGACAAGACAGCCTACACACATTTGTTAATTGGATGAAGCAAGCTTGCTGTGTTTTTCTTTCTTCCTCACTAGAGACACGAGCTGTGTGAAGTTTTCCAAAGGGAAAACCCTCCTTGACAAGATTTACTCCTGACAAGCTGTCAAAGCGGTGAAGAGCCAGGGTTCCAAGGAGTGAATATAAATGAATATTGCCAACCTAAACACTACATGCAATCAGGAGACTTCTTCAGGTCACTGATCATTAAGGATTATATTCTAGAGATTAAAAAATACATTAGTATTCTAGAAATTAGAAATGTTGTGGGGCTACTCAAACCTTATTTGCAATTGTCCAAGGATCATCCTGCTTTAAGTCAAATATTTTACACCATCCTTTAATAAGCATGGGTTTAAAATTTAGCAAATTCTTATCAGAGAAATAAGCATACCACACAATGTTTTCAATTTTCATATATATATATTTGCTCCTGGTTTAATTTTTCATTGATCCCCTACTATGTTCAGTGTTCTGTATGAGAAACCAAGGAAGACACAGAAAATAGTGATGCTTTTCTGCCCTTTGGTGGTTATAGTTTAGTGGGTAGATGAAACATTTACATAGATAATTATAGGATAAATACAAAAGTAATAATTTCTATAAAAGCATAAAAAGTATCAAGTTTGGAGAGTTTGGAAGAATGACTCAGAGTAGATTCTAAGTTCTAGAGTTGAAAGGTAAATCATTATTTAGTTTAGTCTCCTCATTTTTTACATGAAGAAATCAGAGCCCTAGGTGGAAAAATAAAGTCTCCCAATTAAGAAGGAAACTTAGTAACAAACATAGGAGGAAAATAAGTTCTCTGAGTCCCCTGTCTTCTGATTCTTATAGCAATGGATGTTGACAATGGTTAAGGAAAATAGCCTTGGGGTTGAGGAGAATTGAACCTCTGGATACATAGCTTAACAGGTTGCCAAGTAGTTGCCACATTCATCATCTTGACCAGCCTCTCTTGCTGTATCTAGCTCTGACTGTTCCAGTGGGAGCCCTTCAGGGAAATAGACCAGGACAATAACAAGGAAGTAAAAACCAATTCTAGCCTTCAACAATTCATAAAACATCTAATTTTTAAATTATGTTGTAGTTGAGGATTCTGGCTGCACGGCCATTGTGACACATAAACATCAACTTACTGACCAGTCTTCTTCCCAGCACCCAGGGTCTTACGGTTATTCAATTCGCACCTGAATAAAATATTTAAAGCTGATCATTTTACCTCCCTTGCCTTGATGTATTTCTCCTGTTTTATTCCCTCTCTCAGTAGTTAGAAATTCAAGATACTAAAATAACTTGTAAACTGTTTCTTTATTAATAATTCATTTTCTCTCTAATAATTTTCTCTGTGAAAGCTTCTCTGGTTCTACTTTCCTCTAACCTCTACCACTTCCTGAATTTAAGTTTCTTAGAGTCCTTGGGGATTAGCATCTTCAATTGCAAAATGAGTATAGTAAGTCTGCTTACTCTGATAAGATTGCTATGGTGGGACAATAAGGGTGACTGGATGACTTTTTCTGTTTATTTATTTTTATCTTATTTTCTACATTTTCTATGAAGGACATGTGCTTACTTTAATAACAACAAAAATAGTTAAAGCAAAAAATACATGATAAACATTGTCTCATATTATTTTTGTGATTACATTTATGAAAAAATAATATAGACCCATTGTTTTACATTCAAGCAGTAATCACTGGTCTATACTATTAATAATAAAAGCCTAGGTGGTGCTCTAACCAGTTTGGCTCAGTGGATAGAGCATCAGCCTGCGTGCAGACTGAAAGATCCCAGGTTCAATTCCAGTCAAGGGCATGTACCTTGGTTGCCAGCACATCCCTAGTAGGGGGCATGCAGGAGGTAACTGATCAATCCTTCCTCTCATCTATATTTCTACCTCTCTATCCCTCTCCCTTCCTCTCTATAAAAAATCAATAAAATATATATATTTTAAAAAGCCTCATGTCATCACAAAATGGCCACCACAAGATGGCCAGCAGGGGAGGGCAGTTATAGGCAATCAGGCCAGCAGGGGAGTGCAGTTGGGGGAGACCGGGTCTTCAGGGGTGCAGTTAGGCATCAATCAGGTAGGTAGGAAAGTGGTTAGGGTCAATCAGGCAGGCAGACAGGCTAGCAGTTAAGAGACAGCAGTCCTGGATTGTGAGAGGGATGTCCTAGTGGTCCCAGACTGGAGAGGGTGCAGGCTGGGCTGAGGGACACCCCTTAGTGAATGAATTTTGTTCACTGAACCTCTAGTATAATCATAAGTAAGTCCTTCCATCTGTGGCAAAACATTGTGTACAGCAAAATCCATTTCCTCTGTTTCTGGGCACAGCTGACTAACTATATTTCATCTTCATGGGCAGTGAGGTGTGGGCATGTGACAGTTTCTTAGCCAAGGTGTAAATATATAATGTGTTACCTTCAGTCCTTCTCTTAAAAACCTCTCACTTGCATTTTTTTTTTTATGATCGTTGCCCTTCTTCCAACAAAATCCCAATATCCAGGTTAACTTTGGAAGACATAGGAAAAATATACTATAAACTTGATCACCTTGACTTTCTGAATGACTGTGTGAATGAGAGAGACATAGCTCCATCATTAACTATTGCAGAATCTCTGTGTATTGATTGTGAGAGAAAAAAAATAAGAAATATATATATATATATATATATATATATATATATATATATATATATATATATACTTTTGTTATGTTTGAGCCCTTATTCAATTTGGAGCTTATGTATTACAATGACACATCTTTCTAAAATACATATGGCTTTCCAAATTAAATATTGATAGTATCAATAATTAGAACAGACTAAGTTTTTTTCTGTGATAAACAAACTCCTATATCCACAATGGTATAACACAGTAAAAGTTTATTTCTTGCTCCTAAAAACTTCTTGCCAGTCCTGGTGACCCTCAGGCAGCTGTCTATGTGACTCAGCAATCCAGACTGCTTTTATCCTGTGGTTTCACCTTTTCCACAGACCTTCTGCATGAATACAGACAAAGACTAGATATCCTTTTAAAAGGCTTTTCATTTTTGACAGCTCAAATGTCACTCCAGTCACATTTTATTTATCAGAATTATGTTCATGGCTCTAGATAATTGCCTTGGTTTGTGTGGTTCAGCAGTTAGAACATCAGCCCATGCACCAAAGGTTTGTGGGTTCAATTCCCAGTCAAGGGCACATACCTGGGTTGCAGGTTCAAAGCAACCAGTCAATGTGTCACATGATATTTCTCTCTCTTTCTATCTCTATCTACCCCTCCATTCCTTCCACTCCCTCTGAAAATGAATTTAAAAAAAATACAATATATCAGGTGAGGATTAACAAAAAATGTTATTTTTAAAAATGATCCTATACATATGCAGGCGCATTCATGAAATTTATTAGATAAATGAGAGTGTTTTTTGTTATGTTGGGACTATAGACTGTTTTTTCTTGCTTTTTTATTTAATTCTAGTGGGCCTAGCGCACGAATTCATGCACCTTGAAATGAACTGTGGGCCATAAGGCTGTGATGGGCACAGGGTCAGGTCTCAGCCCATCGTCCATACCCCTTCTCAGCCCCCTCTGCTGTGGCCCCTGGCCCTCTATCTTCCTGCGACCCCACTACCCCTGACATGGCTCCCATGCATTGAAGGGGCTGGTTCTGCTCACACCTGCTGACAGCTTGGAGCAATTGGGACAGGTGCCAACGCCCGTGCTGGCAAAGGTTTCAAGAGGAGGCTACTGGCCCTGATTACCCCTCAGGAGCAGGGAAGTGAAGAAGCCCTGAGGGGTTATTGGGGCCAGCAGCTGCTGCTCTAACCCACTGATATAGTGGAGTTATTGGGGCCAGCACTAGGCACCCCATGGGCAGCAGGTGGGAGCACTGGGAAGGACTGTGGTATGCAGGAGAAAAGAATTTTCAGTAACCACCAGAGGCTCGCCCCAATGACAGGGACTGGTTTCCCGCCTTGGTCTGGTGCCCCGCTCACCTGCTCCACCATCCAGCCACAGCTGATGCCCGCCGTGTTTCATGCACGCCCCCTGGTGGTCAGAGTACATCATAGTGACTGGTTGTTCAGTTATTCTGTTGTTCTGCTGATTGGTCTATTTGCATATTAGGGTATTATATAGAGAGATATTTTGCAGATTTAGATATATGTCATAAATTTTATTTCTTTAAAAAAACATATTCTTATTGATTTCAGAGAGGAAGGGAAGAGGGAGAGAGATAGAAACATCAATGAAGAGAGAGAATCATTGATAAGCCACCTCCTCCACAGCCCCTACTAGGGGTTGAGCCTGTAACCCAATCAAACTGTGACCTCTGCCTGGTTCATAGATCAATGCTCAACCGCTGTGCTAGTTGGGCCAAGCTGCCTCAAGAATTTTTAAAACATGTAATACTTGACTATATAGTCAGGGATATTGACCTCTTTTCCTTTAGATTGTCAAAAAATGATAATAACTATCTAATGTGAATAAATCTGAATTAACTACTTTTTGTCAGTTCAGCCAAAAACTTATTTTTTTTTTTTTTTGGTATGCCACAAAATTTTCATAATTAGTTTATATATGCCATGAAATGAAAAAATTTGAAAATTGCTGCTTGCTCTAAGGGATATATATTCTTTTTAATCTTGCATTTTTTTTTAAATATATTTTATTGATTTTTTAACAGAGAGGAAGGGAGAGAGATAGAGAGCCAGAAACGTCAATGAGAGAGAAACATCGACCAGCTGCCTCCCAACGGGGATGTGCCCGCCACCAATGTACATGCCCTTGATCAGAATCGAACCCGGGACACTTCAGTCCGCAGAGGACGCTCTACCACTGAGCCAAACCGGCTTCAGCTAATCTTGCATTCTTTTAGAATTTCGTATCCTTTTGGGGGAAAATTGCACTCCCTTAGTTACATGTGGTTTTTGTGAGATTGTTAATCATATCATCCTGTTTCAGGAGTGCCCTATTCCCCATTGTGGCCAAGTGTGCCAATTTGTGCCAAATTTAGATCTTCTTTAATGCTGATAGAACCTGCAATAAAGTAGTTCTCACTTCTTTAGGGATTGCTTAAATGAGAGGGAAGAATGCTGGAGCTGCCAGGGACCATATCTTATTTTAAATATGAAGAATGAGGTTTTTTGCATAATTAACTTGAGAGAGAGAGAGAGAGAGAGAATGGAATATTTTAGCAGTGCTGAGTGCATAAATCATTCCCTGAGATTCTTTGTTTTTCTATAGCTCTTTCTTTTCACTTATACACTACCTTATACTTCCTAGCCAGTGAGCTTTTTTCTGTATGAACTAATTTGAGGTGAATTCCTGCCATCTGCAACTGATATAATACTATTACACACACTAAAGCAGTACAGTTACATCCTTCTCTGCTACTTTGCATTCTGATAACCTGAATATAAGTCAAATCTCAGTAAAATTCATAAAGAAAACAGTATTCGATCTACATATGCCTCCCAAGTAATCACAAAAATTTTTTCAGATCATGGTATAATTTCAATAATATTTAATTTCAAAGTAGTGTTAAAAGTTGACAATTGTTTTTGAAAGAAAATAATAATTTAAAATTTGATAAGCCAAAATGTATTAGTCTCTAGTACGGTTGGGTACCTGTTTCAGGAAATTCCTATTGGGTGACTTTCCAGATAAAAATAAGGGCAGCAGGCTCTATTTGGGAGTAAGCATTTAACTAAGAAGCAAAGGCTTGCATCTGGACCACTACACCAAAACCTACACCATGTTTTAAGGATTCACTAATATAATACAAAGTAGCTAGCTACAACACATTGAGTAAAAGCAGTTTATATCAGTTACCTCATCTATAAAGTACAGTGGAACCTCACTTCTCAAACATAGTTTGTTCCTCAAGGTTATTCGAGAAGTGATTTATTTGACAAACCAAATCATTCCTCCCCAATAACTATAATGGAAATTAAATTAACCCATTCCAGACCCCCAAATGATTCCCTGTTTTAACCTTTCTTATATACAGTGCATATCTAAGCTCTATCATTTTTCTCACAAGTTTTCTTCTCAGTTTGCTGCTATCACTAATCTTCTTAGGACCCATGAGACTTAATGAACGTATTTAATAATAACAAGCTGCTACAAAAGCAAAAACAAAACATTCACAGCACAATCTCCTGAGATGTTAACAACATGAGGTTTAGTGATAAACTTGACTCACACAGTCTCTCCTTTGCTTGTTGCCTGAGAGACCTGTATGTGACTGATTATACAGGCATCAGCATGAAAGTAGAAGGGATTTTATGGATAAAATAGGCAAGTTTGGGGAGTCTTAGGAATAAAGAAGGTCCATAGGGGAGGAATGCATAGGTGAGGGCTTGGAACCACCAGTAGGCATACATTCACAGAGAATACAAAAGTGCCACAGGCTAAGGAGAGTGGAAGACATACTTTCACAGAGTATGGGGAAAAAAGGAAACATACTTTCACAGAGAATAGAAATATTGACAGATACTGGAAAGAGGGAAACATGTTCACAGGAGATAGAGGAATGTTCCAAGATAAGGGGGAGAGATTGAAGCTGGTATCCTGCAAAAGAGTGAGCCATTAGAAAAACACAGGGTCATAAAATGGGGAAGGGATCCAATTACAAGGGAGCATAAAAAGACAAAGAACCACAGTGTTTGTAAACCTTAGAAAAAAGGAGCTTAGTGGGTTACTCCCTTGGGAATCCTTTCTTATGTAGGAGTCTGTATTTGCTTCCAGTAAATTTCCAAAAAGACTAAAAAGTCCTTTTAGTCTGCAAATTTTATTCCTCAAACGTTGCAAGGCAAGAACCCACAAGGGGGAGATCTGCTCTGTTCCTCCCACCCCTGGGAAGAACTGAATTATTCAAGATGGGAGACAGAATAAAAAAGTGAAACAAAACAAAAGATGAGAGACACTTGAGAACCGAGGTTTGAGGGTACACATTTGAGTGACTTCTAGAGTGACTCTTGGTTCCCACATTGTAATTAATAGTAATTTCATAATAAATTTAATTTCAAAGTAGTAAGTCTATTGCTAATCTAATCCAATTTGTATCATAATAATGTATTGCTTTGATTTATTACCCATTTCACATAAAAATAAACTAGAGATTTTAGAAATCTGCTTTTATCTACTACAGTTAAGTCACAATGTGTTTTTTCTGAATAATCTAAGGCAATTAAACTATAATATATAATTCAAAAATTTAAAAATATTACTAGAGAAATAATATTGCTGGTAGATTGACCATTCTGTAATCAGACCACATTATGCAGAACATTTCCTAGTTATATTTAAAACAAGCAATTGTATTTTTAGGTTTCTTACAAGAACTCTGGCTTTAAATATGTTTTATTTAAATTATCCCACCATTTTCTAGGTTTCAGTTGAATAGATATAGACAATCCTATATAATAAAACCCTAATATGCTAAGTGTCAAACTGTTCAACTGTTCAATCAGTCACTATGATGTGTATTGGACCATCAGGGGGCAGACACTTCTACCAGTAGGTTAGCTTGCTGCTGGGGTCCAGCTGATTGGAACTGGGCCAGATGGCCAGGCACACTCTGGAGCCCTCCCCCGGTCCTTCCCCAGTCCCTCTCTGGCCCTGATCATGCATTGATGTGGTCCCTTGCCCTCTCTTGCACCTTCTCACAGTTCGGAACGCCTCAGAGGATGTCAGAGAGCCAGTTTTGGTCCAATCCCCGCAAGCAAGACTGGGGGATCCCACTGGTGCACGAATCTATGCACCAGGCCTCTAGTATTTTAGACAGGAATTAAATCAAGTTTCCTATGGGAGTATAATGGCATTTCCTAGAAGGGGAACAGAATATGCCACTGCAAGATGTGCCATTTTGGCATGTTGATTATTTTGAGCTGAAGGCAATCAAGTTGCAGTAGACTCAAGAAAAGCTTATATCTCTCCCTTAACTACCTGGATGAATTGGGATAGGGGGCTGGATTAGAGACAGAGCTATTACCAGAGATAACTTTTGTCAACCTATTTGTATCTCATGGCAAATATATAATTACCAAATATCTTCTACTGTCCTGTGAATTTGGTTTTGAAGAGTCAGCCTCTATCCCATTTTTTAACTTAGGATGGCGGGTAAGCCCAAACTGCCCAACTTGCCCTTGGGTTGCATATTTTTCTCCTGTTAATTTGTCTTAAAGCAATTTAACATAATTACTAGGCCAGCCAAAGAAACTATAAGGGTAGAAGAAGAAATTTTCCCCTTCAGCAGCCTTGATATGATTTTTTAAAGTAAGCATACTAAAATGTAGAGTTCTTTATTCTTTATCTAATGGAGTTCCCAGAAAATAAAATGGTTAGAACAGAAAATACATTTTGCAGAGTGAGAAATAAAGCTCCAATTATCTACTGGTTTTTCAGCCACACTAATACAATTATATTAATTTTTAAAAAATCTACTATTTCTGGAGTGCAAGACCATATGATAGATATTACTGAAATTAAAAAGATAGAACAGCAGTCACTTTATTCTCCAGCTGATGCACTATTCAGCAAAATGGAAATATTAATAAAGACCAAAAATTAAATCAGTCACTATATATTTATGATCTGTTGTTTCCTGTCACCATTCTAAAGTGCTATGAATATAATAGTAATATAGACAAGATGTTAGCAGACAAGGAGAAGACATACATAAAACAGGTAACTCTAAAAACCAGTTCTGGAAAATAAACCATGATGATAAAATTGTCAGTGACTGGGTGATTACTTTGAATGACCAGAGATCTCTTTGAGATGGTGGAATTAATCTAATACTTGATTGACAAGAGATAGTTAAAAGCAGAATGAACTGGAGAACATATTCCAGAACAAGTAGTGCAAGGATTTGGGCCTTTATCATATAACATACAATATTACATGCAGTAAAGGAAGAGTATACTAACATGCCCTAGGACAGAGGGACCTGGGAATTCAGAGATGGAAGAAGACCATATGTGGGAGTAGAGATAGGGGATTCATAATCTAATCCAAATGAACCTCAAATTTGAGTAGGTTTTCATCAAATAGACACATGCCAATGTCAAGAAATAGAACTCAACTTCTAGAGATCTGCTATACACTAGTAACATTGCCAATAATTAACAACATGGTTTTATGTACTTAAAATTTATGAAGAGAATGAATTTTATGTTAACTGTTCTTACCACAAAAATTAAAGGCATGAAAAAATCTTTGGACATGATGGCAATGTGCATTATCTCGATTGTGGTGAAGATACTATGGGTATATGCAGATATAAAAATTCATCAAAATGTATGCATTAAATATGTGCAAGTTTTGTTTAACTATAACTCAATGAAGCTGGGCCACCACTTGCTGGGGCTGACCAGCAGACCCTGAGCAATGGATGAATGATTATTCTGACACACATTTCTGTGAACGAGAGAGCTAAGGGACTGCCTGGCTAGAGGAACCAGACATACTTGCTCACCTGCCTCTTCAGGCTTTTATTGTAACAGCAGTTTGAGATAAAGTTTATCTTTTTTTATTATTATTTTTAAAATATACTTTGTTAAGTTTTTACAGAGAGGAAGAGAGATGGATAGAAAGCTAGAAACGTCAATCAGCTGCCTCTTGCACACCCCCAATGGGGGATGTGCCCACAACCAAGATACTACATGCCCTTGACCGGAATTGAACCTGGGACCTTTCAGTCTGCAGGTCGATGCTCTATCCACTGAGCCAAACCAGTTTCAGCTAAAGTTTATCTTTTAGATATAATCAGTAGGGTAAGTAATCTTGGGAGAACACATGTGTCTGCAGTGTCCTTTAAGCAAGAACACCTAAACATAAGCATAAAGATTCTGGTAAACACCCAAGGATCCGCATGTACACAGACTTGCTTGGAAAGGTCAAGGAATAATTAGGGGTGGTTGCCAACTCCCCTAGTCAGAATTTCCTCCTTACAAACTTTCCTACTAAGAACCAAGTCTCCTGTGCTCCCCTACACTGGCAGGGGGGGTGGAGGAGGGAGCATAAAATAAGGATTTCTAACAATCACAATTTTACACTGCTTTATGTAGTGAGGTTTAAGTCTTGCCAAAATAAAAGGAAAGAGTTATTTCAAGAGGTTTCTATGGACTTTTCCAAAAATTATTATAAAAGAACACATGGTCACCTTTTCCAGAATCTCAGCTCAAGTAATTCTCCTTAATATTCAAGATATTAAACATTTTATGAAAGAAAACTAATTTTAATTTTTAGAACTTGGAATTATGTCTCATTTTTATTCAATCCTGTGAGGTTGATATTTTAATATTCATTTAGAAAAGACTTCAATCTCAGAATTTTCTAGGGAATAACTGATTATCTGAGTACTGCTTATGAAAGCATTTATATAATTTCATAAGCAATTATATAATTAAAAGCAAGAGACTTTAAAGCTCACTAGTTTAAAACTTAATTTACATATGAAGAAGAGATCCAGAGTGGTAAATAACATCCAATACCACAAAAATAATTGGAGAGATAATCAGCACTTGAACCCTGTCCTTATGATTCCCAGGCCAATGCTTTTGTATTTTTTCTTCATCTTTATTCCTTAGTTTGCTGAATCCTTAGCAGTCTGACTTTCACAATCTGTTTCAGAAACAGAGATACATTCTTATTATCTTAAACATTGAAATACTTGAGAAAACCCAGGCAATGACAACGCAGTAAAATATGAAGTTTATTATATGTAATTTATTAAAATACAAAATTTAAATATAAAAATATGTGAATCATTTTTATATTTTAAATTGGAGATGATTCAAGGTCATTTTGTTAAATAATGTCACACTCATTCATTTGCATTCAGATATGCTTTCTAACGAGGTCAGAAAAAGGAAGAATGCAGTGATCTATATAAAATATTATAGTCTTCTTCAGTTCACTCAGCATTTTTGAAGTTTAGCCTTAATTTTTCCTAAAAACACAGTGTAAAAATGTGTAAATGCAGCTTTTGAATATTTTATGCAAAAACATCTAAGTATTTGTAGGAGTGGAAGAAGAAGGTATAAGACCCTTTTATTTTACTTTACTTTGATTAGATTAAGGATGATTGAGAAAAATACATGTTTTTATTATTTTTTTTAATATAAGGATATCTACATGAAAGCACAGCAGGTAAGAGTTCTCAAAGTAATAATTGAGTGAACTCTATTAAAATAAATCTAAATCTTTTTAAAAGCTGTACATATTGTGAAACTTGGATATAACTCCCTAATTTTCATCTCATTGGATATAAAATAGACCTGTAAAAAGCTATTAAAATAGAGGATAAAATGGCTATATAGCATATACATGTATATTCATTTATTCAGTTCATAATTTGCCTTACAAACTGCAATTTGTATGTGAATTACCTTATTCATCACTTAATTAATTACTTTTGAATAGAATGTCTAATCTCAATGGTGGAAATAACATCAGAATTCAATTTAATGAGAATTCTATGGTGGAAAGACAGTAAAGCAAGAACAATGAACACTTCAGCAGGACCTAAGAGTGCATATAATTTTTTTGGATGCTAGCTAATTGGTTATTAAATGTAACCCTAGATCTCTCCTTTATTCCACTGATTTGATTTCACATTTCTCTTTCTTTTCTGCATCAGACTATTTTTGCTGTGAGCACCATTATGGCAATTTTCAAAACCTGCCAAGTAGAGATTCTTTCCAGTGAGTTAGGCAGCTGGCATTGGTGGCTCAAAATATGAGAACAAACGAAAAGATGAGCAGTGGTTTGCTGAAATGTAACACCAAATAAAAAGAGGACAGAATAATAGTCCAACCAGAGACTGAACAGAAAGAAGAGACCAAAATTCTCAACACTCTATTGACACAACTATAAAATTTCCACATGGTTGGCAAACTCATTAGTCAACAGAGCGAAATGTCAACAGTACAATGATTGAAATTTCTTTTGGGAGCCAAAATTTTTAAACTTAAACTTCTTCTAATGCCACTTCCTCAAAATAGACTCACCCAGGCAGTGGTATTTTGTTGAAGAGCCACACTCAAGGGGCCAAAGAGCTACATGTGGCTCCTAAGCTGTAGTTTGCTGACCACTGTTTTTGCCTAAACATTGTTTTGACCTTCACTATAAACTTTTAGTAAACTTGGAGATTATCTTGGATTTATGGACTACAAAGTGGTCCATAAAGTTCCTGAATTGGATGAAAAAAAAATATTCATCATTTATTTTATAGACTGTCTCCTTAGAAGTTTCTACCAGAAAAAAAAAATTAAGAATTACTCCTTAATCTTTCGATTGGCCCACATAAAGAAAATAAATTCTTCAATTCAAGTGTTCAGTAATTGCAATTGAAAAACCTCATCTTCTGAATCACAGATGAATGTTCTTTACATGGCATCAGATGGCATCTATCCCCCTTTCAACTAAAACAGTGTGTTGGCAATACTCAGACTCCTCAACTTAATAAATTCAGTGTATTTCAGTATCATTGCACAAGGTCTTTGGCAGATTTTAGATAAAAAACAAACAACAATAAAAAATACCCTCTTATTATTAACCCAGGCTGGTTTTCTCTTAGCACAAACTACTCACTGGACCTTAGAATAACAACATTCTGAAATAGTGACCATAGATGTGAGTAATTTCCTAAGCTTTCATTGGTAGCAGTGCTCTTCTTTATTTTCCCTATACCCACTTCTTTGCCCCATTATCTATCTATCCAACCCCCGACAAAAACAAATATCTACAGTTAAGATCAACTATGAGGGGTCTTGCTTTTCTGAGTTCAGTATTAGTGAGGTTCTCTCCAGAAACCTCAGAAGATGTACAACATATTTTTCAGGTAAATGCAGCATATTAAATGTTTCCTCAGTCCCCCTAAGCTTCCTTGTTGACCAGATCCACTTACAAATTCTCCCTTGTGATTTACAAATATCTACTGTTTTTAATTATCAGTGTTAATTGTGTTTTGCTTTAGAAGTATTAAAAGGAAGAAAAAACAAAGGGGAGAAGTTAGAAAAGCCTACTTTTATTTTTAAAGAAAGTAATGCTGGGAGGTTACAATTAATTTTTCCTTCAAATATTCCTCATTGAGAGAAAAAACATACACATTGTCTCCAAAATAAAATAACTTTTAAAAATCAAAATATTTATGATGCATTCCCAATTGTTTCATTTTATAGACAGGAAACTAGATGCCTGGCTCTCAGCCTCCTTGGTGATGTCTCACACAATGTCCTTGCTGTGTTCAATAAATCTGACACTCATCCTGCTGAGTTGATATAATGCCACATCTCACCTCATTTCAATTTGTCTGAATTCCTTTGATCATAATTGCCATCTATTTTGATGCTTTTATTCATAACTTAGAAAACATTTTGGATGTTATCTTCAGTTTTTATTTGAAATGCCATGAAGACACATTTGAATTTAACAGCCAATCTCTCTTTAGCTTAATTATTTCAAGTACATTCTAGTATTTATTTTTAAGTTGCTAATAGTTTTCCAACCTTTAACAAGAGGTACTATTTTTCTTCTGGCAACAAAATTGCCTGTCAACCATGTTGCTTGAGGTTGTTATTCATCCTCTTATAAAGAAAGCAAGGAGATTCAAAGCCAGTATAGGCAGCATACACTTTGATCACATCACACTGACATTGGAGATGTGTTGCCTCAAAAAGCCTTTAAATGATCTGAATACTTCAGGTAAAATCTTGGGGAAAAGTCCACCTGCCACTCTTTTGCTTACGCCACAATTTTTTTCTTAACTTTGACCCAATCATTTAGATAGATTCAGGACCTTGACATTGTATAAGTTTCCCCGCTCTTGCTCTTGGGAGAAAAATGACTTTCATAAATCTCTACCAGCACTTGGCCATTAAAAATGTTAGAACTAGAAATTGTGTGATGTAATTGTAGAATTACATGCTCAATGAATGATTCCCTGTGTGACCTTAGGTAAATTACTTTACTTTTCTCATCCTCATCCATTTTTTTTTTACTTGTGGAATGAATGGATATTACAGTTTTTCTTCTGTTCTTGCAAGGGATATAGAAATAACATGAGAAAAATTTCATGCTACAGTACTATAAGTAATTATTAAAAAAGGAGAATGTAATAAAGTAATATGAGCAAGTAGAACCTAAATGTTTTCTGAAAGAAGTGATAGAAATGTGGCTAATTGTGCATGTTTCAGATGTGTGTTATGTATATGATTATTATCTATGAAATGAAACAGAAATGCATCTTCTTTGATTGATGGGACTACATTGTGGTGAACATCTCCAATCTTAGCATACAAAATTTTTCACCAAACATGTATTATTATTTCTACTTCAGAAATTATCATGTTCCAGGAAAATAAATAAACTAGATCCAGATACATCCTAAGAAATTTTGAGTAGCTCCCTTAATTCTAATATGCACATATTATTTGTCTCATACAACAATTAAAGAACAAATAAAAGTGTATATGGTGGCTTTTCTATACCAGCATTTGTAGCACTGTAATCAGTTACAGACCATCTTTCTACACTTTTGGGCTCTTTTGCAATAAAATATTGTCAAGAAAAAGTAAAATTATCCTGTTGCAGCATTCCAGCATTTTATAAAAACAATTACAGTAGTGAGATCATTGACTCTCTTATCAGTGCAAGTTTCTTAATCCAGAAATTGTACCACTGTATCTCTGTTAAGGAAACCCGTGCTTCTCTTTCTGAGTGTATATAAGAAATATGGCAGGTGTCACCGCAGTCAGTGGCACTAAGTGGAGGGAACTTTGCCTTGTTGTGAATGGCATTCCTGATGGTTTAACCTGAAACAAAGTCCTTGAGCCTTTCCAGGGATTTTGTAAACTGCCATTTCCTTTCTTCAAATTCCTTTTTCCTTGAAGGATAAGGAGTAGTTTCTGTACATTATATCCTCAGAACTTAATCATCTTAAACTGTAAGTTTGTTCTCTTTGACAAGCATCTCCTCATTTCCTCTGTCCCCAAAGTCCTAACAATGACCATTCTACTCTGTTTCTGTAAGTTTGATGCTTATGATTTTAGATTCCACATGAAAGTGAGATCATACGGTATTTGTCTTTCTCTGTCTAACCTAACATTATGTCCTTCAAGTTCATTTACACCTTTATATTATTTCTGAAAATTGTATTTGAATACACAATTGTACCCAAAACTATCCAAATTAATTTACAAAAAGATAAGATGCAGCTAAAAATAAAATGCTTATATTGGAAAAGAAGAATGGTAGAATGAAAAGGGAGGAAATCAGTGATCCAAGAATCAACTTTTGGAAGCTGGAAAAAGAATCCTATCTAATAAAGAGGGAATATGCTAACTGATCCTCACACTGTTGCAAAGATGGCAGTGCCCACAACCAATAATAAGGGAATATGTTAATTGATTTCTTCCCCCTCAAAAATGGTGGCACCCACAGCCAATAAGAAGAGGATATGCTAATTGAATGCCCTGCTCTCAAAGATGGTGGCACCCATAGCCAATAAGGAGGGAATGTGCTAATTGACTGCCACACTTTCAAAGATGGCACCCACTCCTAGCTCCTGCCTCAGGAGCCCCCAGTCCACTCAGCTCCCCAGCTGCCTGGGGATGGCTCGAGGCACAGGCAAGCCTCGGATGGCAGCTGCCCAGCTGCCCAGAGCCACGTGTGCCTCAGGTAACCAGGGCTGGACAAGGTTTGCACTGCCAGCAGTGTCAGCAGCAGAGGTGTGATGGGGGCATTGCCTTGCCCTGATCGCTGGGTCGCCTCCTGCCCCTGAGGGCTCCCGGACTGTGAAAGGAAAGGGGGCAGGCCGGACTTAGGGACCCCACCTTCCAGAGCATGAATTTTCATGCACCGGGCCTCTAGTACCAAAATAAAATCGAAGTCGATCACAGAATCAAAATAGGAAAGAAAAAGAAGAAATAAATAAAACTAGAAAACTAAAAATAATAAAACATTATCAAAAGCTAATTCTTTGGACAGAAAAACAAAATTAAAAATCCTTTTATTAGACTAATAAAGAAAAAAAAATGAAAGGAGAAAATCACCAAAATCACAAAGAAGTGATTTGTGCTACTGATTCTAACAGATATTAAAAAATGATAAATTTATATGCCAACAAATGTGAAAATTTAGACAAAATGGAAAAATGTTCTTAAAATACAAAACTCACAAAAGATGACACAATAATAATGAGAAAATCTGAATGGTCATATAGTATTGCATTTTAAAATTACAATATCAGGAATCTTCACATAAATAAAACACTGTGCCCAAATGGTTTCAATTGTTAATTTGATTAAAGATTCAATAAAGAAATAACACTAATATTATTCAGACTTTTTCAGAATAAAGAGGAAGAAGGCACTATCCAATCACTTTACAAAGTTAATATAAATCTGAGGCTACAACATGACAAAGATATTGCAAATAATGGATGATTATGACCCAATATTCCTGAAAGTAGACACGGAAATATTTATCAAAATATTATAAAATTAAACCAAATCATCACAAATTATACTAAATATAGTAATTTCAATAGTATCCTAGAAATGCTAGATTGATTTAACAGTCATATGTAAATCCATTAAATTCACTATATTAACAGAATTTTTATGAAAGTGACTCTCTTAATATATGCAATTGACAAAATTCAACACCCATGCATGATAAAACTCTTAAAATAAGTTATCTGTATCTAATAACCATAAGCAAGAAATAATGCACAAGCCTACATATAACATCTAAAATTATAAAATTTCTAGGGGGTTTAAGCAAAGGTTTTCTAGAACACAAAAAGCGTGAACCATTATAAAAATATTGACATTAGCCCTAACGGGTTTGCTCAGTGGATAGAGCATTGGCCTGTGGTCTTAAGTGTCCCAGGTTCGATTCTGGTCAAGGGCATGTACCTTGGTTGCAGACACATCCTCAGTAGGGGGTGTGAGGGAAGCAGTTGCTGAATATTTCTCTCTCATCAATGTTTTAACTCTCTAACTCTCTCCCTTCCTCTCTGTAAAAAATCAATAAAATATATTTTTTAAAATATTGACATTAAATTTAGTCAAAACTTACAACTTTTGTTCTTTGAAATCATTGTTAACAAAACCAATAGTATTGAGAGACAATATCCATAACACATGTCAAACAAATGCTACCTTATCCAGAAATTATAAAGAATTCTCATAACCAAAATATAAAAATGCAAAACAAAAACAATAGAAATGGGCAAAATATTTGAAAAATACATCAGCAAAGAAAATATACAAATGGTTGATAAACACTTGAAAAAGATTTCCAACATCATCAGTCATTAATGAAAAGCAAATTAAAACCACAATGAAATGACACCACATCTTTTAAATGACTTTGATTAAATAAGGATAGAAAAATAATAAGTTCTGGTCAGTGTGTAGAGCAACTAGACCTTCCACACACTGCTGGTGAGAATTACAATGGAAGGGAAAAAGTTAGAAGACTTCAGGGTCTTTTCACAGAGAAAACAGGTTAAAAAAAAATATCCTATGCCCCAGTTCAAATATGACCTCTTCTACTAAACTACTATCTCCTCTGCAAAGCTAGACAAAGTATTCCCTCATTCTTCTTTTGCAAAACATACTATGTATTATCACCTTGCTGAGCAATAAAGCTAAAAGCAGTAGCCAAGACACATTTTTCTGGCTGTCTGGGGACTTATAGAATATGTGTGTTTACATGATACTTCATTGTTATTTATATTACAGCATAATTACAACTTTACATTTTTTGCACGTGTATGTCTGTATTCTCCACTAGATTACTAGTTGACTATTAAGAAGCTGTATGTTAATTTATTTTTTTGTCTTTTTTTTAATTTTTATTCAACAGCAGCCTGCACAATGTCTGGCACACAGTAGGTACTCCTTGGGTAGGCAAAAAGAGAAGGAAGGAGGGAAGAACAGCTCATTATCCTGTGTCTTTTATTGTATGTATTTTAATATTCTCAGAATCTGAGAAAAACAACATTTCTATAAGAGTATGAAGCCAGCTCCTGCAGAGGCGTTTATAGTTCACAATCATTTGCTGATTGTGACACTTCAGACCTGAGCACAGGTGACTTGGACCCATACCCTGCACAGCAAAAGTCAATGATAAAACAATGCTGCATTTTTTTCTTATACTTTTTATTCATTTTTCATTTTACCTGAAAAATCCCATGATAAAATTGCAAAATATGAAATATGAGATGGTACTGAAAGGTGAGACTCCCAGGTTGAAAAGCACTCAGTTCCTGGGGAAGAGCAGAGAACAAGTAAGAAGAGCATTGTTGCCAAAGCTGGAAGGACGTCTATTGGCTGATGTGCACAGATGCACAAAAGGGAGAGGAGAGCACAATGCTGCACAACACATTCAAAGTGAACATGAAATGTAAGAGGCATGAATCAAGGTAAACTGGAAATTGATAAGTGAGAAATGGAAAGTCCAAACATTGCTGTGCTTGGTGTTAAGGAAGTAAACTGGATTGCAATGGGATATTTCCAAGCAGCAACTGCAAAGTGTTCTGTTCTGGAAATAATCAACTCTAATACTGAGCAAGGTGTAGCACAGGCAATTGGGGGCTATTATGTAAGGTTAGACTGGATAATAGCAAATAAGATTAATAATATTTCTAGGGAGAACCTATTAACATAACATCCTTCGAGTGTATGCTCCAACTACAGAGGCCAAAGATGAAATTGAAAGCTTTTATGCAAGTATCCGAGAAGAAATTGATCACACACTGAAATAAGACACACTGGTAATTATAGGTGACTAGGATGCATAAGTAGAAAATCAAGCAGAATCAAATTTTGTTGAAAAATTTAGACTAGGAGTCAGAAATGAAGCAGGAGACTGGATCATGAATTTCTGCTAAGCTAACAATCCATCACAAACACATTCATCAAACAACCAAACAGACAACCGTACACATAGACATCACCAGATGGCCAACATAGAAATCAAATAGTCCATGTAATTGGAAGCAGGAAAGGGAGAAGTTGTATTCTCTCTGTCAAAATGAGACCAAGAGCAGATTGTAAGACTGACTATGAACTGTTAATATCAAACACTAGAGTAAAGCTGAAGAAGAGACTAAAAGTATTGTAATGCCAAAATATAAATTAAATAATATTCCAGATACATTTAAAGTCCACATAAAAATGATTTGCACTGTTACAAATTAATTAACAAGGACCAAAGCAACTGGGGAGTGAAACTAGAAATAGTATTAGTTTCACTATACTAATTAATTTCACAAATAATAATGCCAGAGTAAAAAAGAAAGAGAAACAAAGACGAATAACAGAAGAAATACTAAAAATTGCTAGAGACAAGCAAGAGGCAAAAGCAAAATATGACAAAATCAGGATTAGAATCCTGAAGGCAGTTTTTCAACAACTATCAAATGAAGATAATGAGAACTATTATAGTAGTCAATGTAAGAAGAAAACAAAATTTAAAAAATTAAAAAGGAAAAATAAGTTATCTACCAGAAGATTCAAGAAATAAAAGGGAAATTCAAACCTAAATCGGGATTACTGAGTGACCAACAAGAAATCATATGACCTAACCAGGAAAAAAATAAAAGGAAGATGTAAACAGTATACTGAAAATCTATAGAGAAGAGACAAAAGGATAGACACATCTGAAGAAGATACCTATGCTTAAGAGCCTGTGATTCTAGAAAACAAATGAAAAATGCCCTTAAAGTACTGGGAAGAAATAAATCACCAGGAGTAGATGGATACTGATAGAATTGTTTCATGCTATGGGGAGTGAAATTGTCAAAATCTTAACAAAAACATGTTAACAATTATGAAAAAAATCAATAGTCTAGAGTTTGAAAACATTCAATATACATCCCAATCTTAATAAGTGGGATGCATTAATTATAAGACCATTTCTCTAATTTCCCACATAGGTAAAGTTATGCACAAGGTGAGGTAGTGAAAGGAGTTTTTAGGGGTAAAATAGGCAGGTTTAGGAAGTTTTAGGAATTAAGGGGCCCATAAGGGAGAATCACATGGTTATAAAGTTGGGAGTTTCCCAAAGATATACATTGACAGAATAATAGAGCTGCAGAAGGTATACATTCACAGAATCAGGGAGCCGCCAGAAGGTATATATTTACTGAGTAAAGGAAAGAAAGCCACTCATTCCAAGAGGGAAGAAGAAGGCCAAAAGGAATCGAAAAACAAAGGGAGAAGAAGAGTGGAATCTAAGGTGAGGTTGAGCTTCAAATCTGCTGTAGTGTCCAATCATAGGAGATATCAAGACATAAATAGCTGCATCCTTTGTAAACCTTATAAAAAAGGGACATAATGGGACTCTCTCCCCCTCCTCACGTGCGAGTCTGTGCTTGTTTCTCAATAAATATCCACCTTTTCCTATACCATCTTTTGTCTGTGGCTTCCTTTTTCAAATCCACCTGGACAAAAATCCAGGAAGCCATCATTGCACCCTGCCCAGGGGAATACCATGCATTCCAGTTCAATTTTCATGTTTCAGAAGCAAACAGTTGCCTTACATGAACCCAGAAATATGGGATAGTCAAGCTGGATTTACAAAAGGATAGTCAAGATCTAATTATCAATATTCACTGAGTGCTCTAAAGAATTTCGTAATCAGGGCCCTTCGAGCAGGGTTAGCGGAGCTGGGGTGGGGGTTGGGGGCAGGGGGTTGGGCTGAGGATGGTTGACTGGCTGGTCCCACTCCCAATTGGGGTGTTGGGGACCAATTGGGGTCCAGGTTGGCCAGGGGCAGGGGCCTGTCAGGGCCCAGATCTGGCTAGTTGGCTGCCACAGTGCACGTCATAGCCACAGGTTATTCTGGGCTTTTAGATAGATAGATAGATAGATAGATAGATAGATAGATAGATAGATAGATAATTATAGATAGGAAAGCCTTTGACATGTGATCATAAAAATTACAGGTTGCACTGAAAGAAATGGGTGTGTGCTGGAAATTGATTGTCCTGATGCATAACTTGTATTGTAGATAGGAAGCCTCAGTCAGGATGCAGATAAGGAGAGACAGAATAGTTTCCTAGACAAAGGTATCATATGGGGTGGGGTGTTTTATTTCCCAGTTGTTTAATCTTTTTGCAGAACCTATCATATAAAAACTGGACTAGACTCAGTCCTTTTACTAGGAGAAAGCAGTAATTTAAAATAGTTTCTGATGAAGTGAAGGAAGAAAGTGCCAAAGCAGGACTGCATTTAAACAACATGAAGAAGAAAAACAACTACAAAAGACATACTCAGCTTTAACAAAGACAATGGAGACATTGAAATTGTTAAGGGCTTTGCTTACCTTCAGTCATCAGTTCAAATGGAAGCTGCAGCCAACAAGTCAAGAGGCAGCTGTGACTCAGAAGGGCAGCAATGGAAGAATTTGGAAAGATCACTAAGAGCAAAGATGTGTCATTAAAGACCAAGGCTAAGGTAATTGATACCTCATATTCCCAATTATTATGTACAAATGTGAAAGTTGGACAGTGAAGAAGGCTAATGGGGAAAAAAATAATTCCTCTGAAGTATGGTTTCGGAGGAGAGTTCTATGGATACCTTGAAGTGCCAGAAAGATGAACAAGTTAGTCCTTGAGCAAATTAAGCCTGAAACATGGCTAGAGGCAATAATGACAAAACTGAGCTGTCCCACTTCAGGCACATTATGAGAAGCAGAATTCTTTGAAAAAGACAATAATTCTGGAGAAAATAGAATGTGGCAGGAAAAGAGGAAAATCTAATATGAGATGGATGGACTCCATATTAGAGGTCATAGGCCCAAGTCTACAGGAGCTGAGCAGGGCTGTTGAGAACAGGACATTTTGGATATCACTTATCCAGGCATCAGAGATGACTCAATGGCTCAATGGCACATAATACACACAAGAAGCCATCCAGTTTAAAGGAAAATAAATCTTCCTCCCAAAAACCTAATACCAATCACAGGGTTCATTCTGAAGTAATTACCCAATTAATTTGACAGTTGTGCAGAAGCCTGATTACCACACTGAAAGCCAGTTTAGGCAATATTAGCAGCTATTTCACAGGGATTTTCACAAGTGCTCATTTGTGCCTGTATGTGTGACATTCCTGCTGGGAATTTGGTTTGGGGACCATCCATGTGCAGCATCCCAGCTGGGCCACCATCTTTCCAAACCATTCTTGCAGCCAAATGCTTAAGTGAATGCAGCTAATTGCTCTAGGTTGAACAACTGCCTTATTCTCCTCTCAGCCTCCAAAACCACAGCTAGTATGTTGGTTCACAACCTCAGGAGTTTCCTGAGTGAAACTAGCCCCTCTGTATACTAACAGAGATCAGAAAGGGGCAGGCCACTACAAATTGGTAGGTGGCAGATTTCATACACAAAGAAACTTACATATGAGGCTTGTCGTGGGCAAGAATCTTAACATTTATTTAGAAGCCTTAACAGAGTTCAGTTACACAGAGTCCAGATGGTCCCAACAACACTTTGCTCTCAAGTTTGGGTCTTAGAAGTGGCTCCTCCTACAGGGACAGTGGGCAGAAAGGGGAGGGGTGAGGAGCCTCTAATTGCTCATGTCAACCAGAAGTCATGTCCTCTTCATGACCTCCTTCAACATGGTGACATGGACGGCCTGTGCATTCCACACTATGATTGTACAAAAAGCAAATGGCTGAGTCCAACTTATAAACCTCTCCTAATGTTTCCAGAAAGATCCTCTTTTCTTGATGCACTCGAGTTATGAAGAAAGAGAGAGAATCTAACTCTGCAGCATATTCCTGGCTACTTTATTTTAGAGTTGTATAATACTGCTTCAAAATAGTCAGAACTGAAACAGAAACAGACCAGATGTCACTGCTTCAGAAGTCAAGAGGGTAATACTAATAACAAATAGCAATAATAGTTTTTACTTTGAATTTATATATAAATTCAAAGTAAATTTATGCAATAAAAACATTACACTCACATTCCAAATGTAGAAAGTGAAGCTTAGAGAATAGAGAATTCAAGCCACAGAAGTATAGCAATCTGGACCCCACTTTAAAGATGAAAGAAGAGGTCCTAGCTGGTTTGAATCAGTGGCATCAGCCTGTGGACTCCCAAGTCCCAGGTTCAATTCCACTCAAGGGAACATAACCTGGTTGTGGCTCAATCCCCAGTACAGGGCATGCAGGAGGCAGCCAATCAATAATTCTCTATTGCTGAAACCAGTTTGTCTCAGTGGATAGAGTGTCGGCCTGTGGACTGAAAGGTCCTAGGTTCGATTCCAGGCAAGGGCATGTACCTTGGTTGTGGGCCCATCCCCAGTGGGGGGGTGCAAGAGGCAGCTGGTCGATGTTTCTCTCTCATCGACGTTTCTAACTCTCTATCCCTCTCAATTCTTCTCTGTGTAAAATCAATAAAATATATTTTTAAAATAATAATAATTCTTTATCATCATTGATGTTTCTATCTCTCTCCCCTTCTCCCTTCCTCTCTAAAATCAATAAACATATATTTTAAAAAGAAAGAAAAAAAAGAGGCTTGAAGGAAATAATATTGTATTACAGAAATAATTAAAACATTGTCTTTGCTATAGAAACACTAAGAATGACTTTGCTTGTAAAGAGGGACAGGCTAAATTAGTTCCATAAGAGAGGTGAGCCTGAGTTACATTCCTTGGGTTTTCTCCTAAAACCTTTTCAGTGGCTGTTTCCTCTGCCTAGAAATCTCCTTTCTTAGATACTTTGGTTCAATTCCTCATCTCATTCATGTTATTTCCTTGAGTGAGCCTTCCTTGATTCACTCTAAAATAACATCTTCTGGCATTCTTTATCTATTTGCTCCACTTTATTTTCTTTATAATGGTTATCACATCCTAAAAACATAGTTTATATTTGTCTACCTATTCATTTTCCATCTCTCCTCTAGAATGTTAGGTGTCCTGATGGCAGGGACTTGTTTTATATCTATATGTTCAATTAATAGATAAATGAGTTTTCTAAGCAACTCAGAAAAGTCACTGTTTATAACAGTGCATAACAGTATCTCCACACCTCCTATACATACACACACACACAGCAGCCACATTAAGACACATGCACACTCATACACATATACAATAATTTTTGTTTTTATCAAATTCAATCAATAGTATAAGGTATCCAGTAGGTTCTGTTCATTTGGGTACATTTCTCTTATGAAAGAGAAATGAGCTCAAGATAGGATCTTGGCCTTTAAAAAACATGTCTGGTTATAATAAAGGAGGAGAAAATGTTCTCTGATCTAGGTGTGAGCATCATTCACTGTTTAAATGTATGGTGTCTGAGAACTAGAAATATAAACTATTTTACAGGTAACAACATACCACCATGACATCTTGAAAGACTATCTGGAAAGGTTTCCACAGAGGTTCTGGAAGAGGTAAATGAGCAACATTTCAATCAGTAGAAAATAAAGAGAAAGACATTCCAGATAAAGGCAACAATGCAAGAAATTACATAAAGGATGAGAATGCAAGATGTGTGTAAAGACCATGCCCAATTTCCTATAAGACTGAATATGTAAAGACAAGTTTACTGAGTGAATATGTAGAGACCAACTGTTGGCAATATTCAAAGTTTGCTGTAGACATTTGAAGTTTATTTTCTTAGTAATGAGAAGCCATTGATGATTTTGCCAAAGGGAGAAACATTAAACAGCAATTTTGTAGTGTTTATTTAATATAGGCATCATTCTAAAAAAAATTGACATATATTATCTTATTGTATCTCTTCAATAAATTTGAGAATAGATTGTTGAGTTAAGAAAACAGATTCTCAGAAAAGACAAATAATTTGAAATGGGTAAAACAGCTTGTAAATGAAAAGAGTAGTTTTAAGGCAAGTCTCCAAATTTTGGATTCAGGTTTTGTTCCATTTCACCTACTTTGATTAAATCTCCAGTTTAAAATATTATTTTGGAAACATATTTTATGAGAGACTATAGTGAGGTAAATAATATAATTATGAGTTAATTTATAAATCTTCTGTTTTAAAAAAAAGAATGAGAGCCTTAACTAGAACAAGGGAATGAAAATTAAAGGACAGATGGGACAGGTAGTGTGAGGTGATTACACAGACCACTGGACAACTGGGTAGTTTCCCTCTGGGGTTAGTTCTATTTTCAAGAAGAAAAGTAAATTGCATTTCATTATTATTTATTTATTTGGTCAACTAGCTTAAGGGAAGAAAAATGAAATGAGCAGAATGTAAAAGCAGGTGCTAAAAAAGATTTTTAATAAAAATGGGCTTTATAATTTATTTATTTCTCTACTCTTCTTTAAAAAAGGGACACAAAAGCTTTCAATGTTTGTAGGTTTCCAAATCCACCCACTTACATGTGTTCAGAAACGTCTGTTTTCTTGTAAAAGGGAAACTAAAACATATATATATATATATATATATATAAAGGCCAGCTAATAATAACACGATGAAGAGAAAAACTTTTTTGTTCGTTTATTTAGTTGAACTTGTGTTGTTGTTGTTGTTGTTGTTGTTGTTTTTTGCAGGTTAAAATATATAATGTTAAAGTGATACTTTTTAGCATAATAATCTACATTACTGGTAAGACCTATGCATGTATTTTGATTACTAGTGTTTTCTTATTTCTTTTTGTAGTTGGTGCATCCATTATTTTCACACAGCTTTACAGATATGTAGATATTTGAGGTATTTTATAACCTTGCTCTAATTTATAAAGAGATAGGTAGTTAAATAAATAGATATTTGATAAATAGATACATAGATTGAAAGATAGATAGTAAAATATTTGATAGGTAGATATAGATAGATGATAGACGGATAGCTATAATTAGATATGAATTCCATTATCTTACAATATAGTAAAAGTTGCTGACGTCTTTCATTTTAGGTCTACAAAGACCTTAGCAGCTCTAAATAAATTGTAATATAGCAAAACAGTAAATATTAACATGAATATCTAGCTAAGAACACCATATATTTGACTTAAGAAATTTTACTATAAGACAGCAATACTAAAACCAGTAGAGAGACCATTCCAGACAACGTTAATACTAAGAGTAAAGATTCTGAAATCAGAATAAGCCTAGAATTTTCAATAAATAATAGTAAAATCCAGTGAGACTGAGGTGCTAGAAGCAGTGAGAGAGGAAGGTAGAAAAGTGACGAGGAAGAAGTTCATGTTTGCCTTGGGGGCAATGGATGAAATATTTTTTCTACCTAATAGAAATTTATTGGTCTGTTTTATTCAAGAGAGTAACAGATTCAGTTTATGCTTTTGGAAACTTATTCTGATGACTGAATAATGAGCATAGGAAGGCAGGGGTAGAAGCAAGACCAATTAAATGATTTTAATGATAATCCAGATAAGAAATGATTAAAATTTTGGACTGAAGCAATGAAGATGATGGCAAGTGTTCATATTTGAATCATACAGTGGAGGAGTAAGTATATCTGTTAATAAATTAGCATGAAGTTTATGTCTCTAAATTCATATCCAATTGATCTATGCTATATGGAATCTCCATTATTTTAAGGAATTAGAATGTAATCTATGATATTTTGAATAATGATGAACATAGTTAAATATTTAAAATACTAGAGGCCTGGTGCACAAAATTCATGCACAGGGTGGGGGTGTCCCTCAGTCCAGCCTGCACCCTTTCCAATCTGGGACCCATGAAGCCTGGTTGCCCCCAACTACCCTCCCCTGGTATGTTCACCCCTAACTGCCCTCCTTTGCCAGCCTGGTCCCCCCAACTGTCCTCCCCTTCTGGCCTGATCACCCACAACTGCCCTCCCCTGATGGCTGTCTTGTGTCAGCCATCTTGTGTCCACATGGGGCAGCCATCTTTGACCACATGGGGCAGCGATCTTTGACCATATGGGGGCAGCCATCTTGGAGTGATGATCAATTTGCATATTACTCTTTTATTAGATAGGATAGTTTGGTATGGAGAGATTCCAAGATGGTGTCTGGGAAGATGGCAGTGAGGGAGAGAGTGTGAGTGAGTGATGGAGCAAAAAGAAAGTGTGTGGATGTGTGGTGTGTGTGTGTGTGTGTGTGTGTCTGAGTGAGGGACAGCTAGATCTCGCAGGACTTTGGGGGCTGGCAGACCAAGCTTACTTAGACCTGTTAAGCTTCTGCTACTGCTGTAATTGCTCCTGGAGTACCTGCTCTGCTGCAGAGGCTACACCATCTTAAAGGGGAGAGCTTCTATGACTGGGAACCCAGCCTAACCACGGATCTCAAATATAAGCTGGGATCCTATAGCCACTCCATCCAAGGACCTGCTGCCTCAGCTGCTGACCCATGGACACTGGGACTCCAGCTTTCCCAGCTGAGGGTTCCTGTGAGTTCCAGAGGGTGATCCCCTCCCTCCAGCCAATTGTTTTAGCCCTGGATGTTGTGATCCCACATGCAAACAACCAAGCCTTAGGCAGCAATCCTGGGCTTTACGACCACATGTGTGAACAGTGGAGCCTTATGCAGCAGTCCCAAGCACTGCAACTGCTCTAACAGCCACATGAGCAGCCACCACCTCAATCACTGGAGGAGCAGCTACTGCCCATGATCACATGAGGAGGAGCCATCCCACAATCCCCCCAGCAGTAGCCACTGCCTGTGATCACACGAGGAGCAGCCACCCCATGAGCAACCAATACCTGTGACTGTGTGAGGAGCAGCTGCCCTGCAACAGTGTGAGGTGCAGCAGCCACCTGCAACCACCCAAAGAGCAGCTGTCCCACAACCAGCTGCTGCCTTGTGACTGCGAGAGGAGTGGCTACCTTGCAACCGCCTAAGGATTAGCCACCACCTGCAACCTCCCATGAAGCAGACACTGCCAGCAGCTGCCCATGACTGCACAACCCACCACAAAGCCAACAACTCCAGGCACAGATCCTGCCCAATTCGACACCTAGATTCTTTGGTAAGATCAAAAATGGGGAGACAGGAAAAAAACTCCCCAAAGGAAAAAAGAGAAATCACCAGAAAATAAACTAAATGAAATAGAGGCATGCAATATGTCAGAAAATTTTTTTTAGAATAATGGTCAAGCAGTTCATAAACCAGATGGATAAGAAAATCAACAACCTGTGTAAAAGTCAGGATGAAATAAAGAGTGATATAACTACAATGAAAAACAATATGGAATCTTTCATCAGTAGACTAGGGGAAGCAGAGGACCAAATTAGCAAATTAGAAAACAGGTAAGCAAAACACCCCTAATCTGAACTGCAATTGGATAAAAATATCAAAAGACAAGAGGAGAGCCTGAGGGAGCTTTGAAACAACATGAAATGAAGCAACATATGTACAATAGGGGTTACAGGATTACAATAAAAGAAGCAAGGGTTAGAAAACCTATTTGAAGAATTAATATCAGAAAACTTCCCTGACTTGGGGAAGAAAAAAGTCGCACAAGTACAGAGTCCCAAACAAGATGAATCAAAGACCCAAACCAAGACACACAATAATTATAATGGCAAATGTTAATAACAAAGAGAGAATATTAAAGGCTGTAAGAGAGAGACATAAAGTTACCCATAAGGGATCTCCCATTAGATTATCAAATGATTTCTCAACAGAAACATATCAGGCAAAAAGGAATGGAAGGAAGTATTTAAAGTGATGCAAATCAAGGGCCTGAATCCATGAATACTCTATCCATTCAAAATTGAAGGGGAAAACAGAAGCTTCACAGACAAAAAAAAACACAACAAAACAAAAACAAACAAACAAACAAACAAAAAACAACTAAGGGAGTTTAACACTACCAAGCCATTAATGCAAGAAATGCTAAAGGGACTGTTGTAAAAAGAAGAAGAAAAATGAGGAGAGGGGGAGAAGGAACACAGGCACAAAAAATATTTAGAAATAAGAACTTATCAGTAATGATTTTAAATGTACATGGATTAAATGCTCCAATCAAAAGACAATGAGTGGCTAAATGGATAAGAAAACATGACCCATATATATGCTGTCTACAAGTGACTCACCTCAGAACAAGAGACTCACAGAGACTGAAAGTGAGGGGATGGAAAAATATCTTTCAGGCAAATGGAAATGAAAAATAAAAAAAATCTGGTATAGCAACACTTCTATCTAACAAAATAGACCTCAGAGTGAAGATCACAAGGAAGGCCACTTTATAATATTAAAGGGACCAATACAACAAGAAGATATAATTATGTAAACATATATCCACCCCATTCAGGAGTACCCCAATACTTAAAACAACTTCTAGAAGATATCAAGGGGGAGAGATTGGCAATCATAATAAGGGACTTTAAAAGTCAAGACTTTGCTGACATTTTGTCGAGAGGATTTATCTAGTGATGTCAGGATTTATCTACTGACATCACTAGATAAATCCTCTCGACAAAACGTCAGCAAAGATACGAAACCGGTTTGGCTCAGTGGATAGAGCATCAGACTGTGGACTGAAAGGTCCCAGGTTCAATTCTGGTCAAGGGCATGTACCTTGGTTGTGGGGACATCCCCAGTAGGGGGTAAAATTCAAAGGAGAGTTTTACCAAACATTTAAAGGAGAAAATCCTATCTTTCTCAGACTATTGCAAAAAATTCAAGAGGAAGGCCCACTTCTAAGCTCTTTCTATGATGTCAGCATTACCCTAATCCTCAAACCAGATAAAGACACTATGAAGAAAGAGAATTACATGCCAATATCCCTGATGAACATAGATGCTAAATCCTCAACTAAATTCTAGCAAATCGAATCCAGCATTACATTAGAAAGATTATACATTATAACCAAGTGGGATTTATTCCAGCATGCAAGGCTGGTACAATATCTGCAAATTAATAAATGTGATACATCACATAAACAAATTGAGAGAGAGAAATCACACAATCATATCAATTGATGCAGAAAAGACATTTGACACAATCCAACACCCTTTCTTGATAAAAACTATCAGCAAAGTGGGAATCATATCTCAACATAATAAAATTCTTATATGACAAACATACAGCCAACATCATATTCAATTGGCAAAAACTAAAACCATTTTCCCTAAGAACAGGAACAAACAGAAATACCACTTTCACCACTTCTGTTCAACATAATACTGGAAGTGCTAGCTATAGGCATCAGACAAGGAGAAGAAATAAAAGGCATCCAAATTAGAAAAGAAGAAGTAACACTGTCATTATTCACAGATGACATGATATTATATATAGAAAACCCTAAATACTACATCACAAAACTAGAACTAATAAATGAATTTGGCAATGTAGTAGGATACAAAATCAACACTCAACACCCAGAAATCTATGGCTTTTTATACACCAATAATTAACTCGCATAAATAGCAACTAAATAAATAATCCTATTTACAACAAAAAAATTAAGATACCTATGAATAAGTTTAACCAAGAAGGTAAAGGACCTGTAATCAGAAAAAAAGATATAGAGGAAGATATAAATAAATGGAAGAATATACTGTATTCATGAATTGTTAGAATCAACATCATTAAAATGACTATACTACCCAAAGCAATCTATTGATTCAATGCAATCCCCATTGGAATACTTCAAAGACCTAGAACAAACTCTCCAAAAATTCATCTGGAATGAAAAAAAAAAAAAAAAAAAAGACCCAGATAGCTGCAGCAATCTTGAGAAAGAAGAACAAAGTTGGAAGAATCACAATACCAGATATCAAGCTATACTACAAAGCCACTGTTCTTAAAACTGCCTGGTACTGGCCTAAGAACAGACATATAGACCAGTGGAACACAACAGAGAACCCAGAGATTGACCCCAGCCATTATGCTCAATTAATATTTGACAACAGAGGCAAAAGCTTACAGTGTAATCAAGATTTTATAATGGTGCTGGGAAAATTGGTCAAATACATTAAAGAAAAAACAAACAAACACGGAATTAGATCACCAACTTACACCATACACAGAAATAAACTCAAAATGAATAAAGGACTTAAATGTATTATACTACAGAAAACCATAAAAATCCTATAAGAAGCCATAGGCTGCAAAGTAGCAGACATATGCTATAGCTGTATCTTTACCTACACAGCTCCTATGGCAATGGAAACTAAGGAAAAAATAAACAAATGGGACTACATCAAAATAAAAAGCTTCTGCATAGCTAAATAAGCCATCAACAAAAAAGCCCACTGTATGAAAGAACACATTTGCCAATGTTATCTCTGATAAGGGTATAATCTCCAAAATATATTGGGAACTCATACAACTTAAAAAAAGGTAGATAAACAATCTAATCAGAAATGGGCAAAGGACCTAAATAGACACTTTTGAAAGAAGACATACAAAAGGCCAAGAGACCTATGAGAACTGCTCAAAGTCACTAATCATCTGAGAGATGCAAATTAAAACAACAATGAGGTATCATCTCATGCCTATTAGAATGGTTATCATCAACAAATGACAAATGCTGGAGAGGATTCAGAGAAAAAGGGACCTTATTGCACTGTTGGTAGGAATGCAGACTGGTGTAGCCACTGTGCAAAACAGTATGACATTTCCTCAAAAAATTAAAAATGGAACTCCTACTTGACCCAGTAATCCCACTTCTAGGAATATATCCCAAGAAAACAGAAATACCAGTCAAAAAGAATATATGCACCCCTATGTTCGTAGAAGCACAATTTACAAAAGCTAAAATTTGAAAACAGCCTAAGTGTCTATCAACAGATGAGTGATTAAAAAAGTGTGGTACATCTACACAATGAAATACTATGCTGCTTGCCAGAAACCAATCATTGTCTCACTAATAGAAAGAGGCTGGTCAACCTTGAAGCTCTGAAAGGTCAGAGCCAACCACACCCTATCTATTGATAATTGAGACAATAGTAACTGAGGCAACTTCCCCATCTTGTAATCATGTAAATCCTTTCTGATATGATAATCCGATTATTACCTGGCTAAGGGCTATGGGTGTTTCCCAAAGCTGCTTAAGGGTAATGGGTGTATCCCATAGCAGCCTCAACAAAACCCACTAGAGGTTGACTCCCGCCTGGACCCCCATTTGTCCCAAATTGACTCTTTTCTAGTCTCTCTTCATTTTAGTGTGTGGCCTTCTCCAGAAACCGGACCCTGAGTGGGCCCTAATCATGCAAGTCATGTTAAGGGTTCCCACAGCTGCTGTTAAAAAAAAAAAGGGTGGGGTGGGGGAATTCTTAGCATTTGCAACAGCGTGGATGAAACTGGAGAGCATTATGCTAAGTGAAATAAGCCAGTCAGAGGAAGATAAATATTACATGATCTCACTCATTTGTGGACTATAATGAACAACATAAACTGATGAACAAAAATAGAACCAGATACATCAAAGCATGGAACAGACTATCCAACCTATGAGGTAAGGTAGGGGGTGAGGGGCTAATTGATCAACCAAAGAATGTGTATGCATGCATATGAGCATAACAATGGACACAGATCTGGGAGGGAGGAGGGCATGTGCTTGGGGGGTGAGGGTGGTTGGGGAGAGGTCAATGGGGGGAAAAGGAGACTTATGTAATATTTTAAACAATAAAGAATTTAAATTAAAAATTAAATATAGTTAAAAACTGGATTTTTCTCTACTCAAATACACGATGATTTTTAGTACCAAAATTTTCCTTAGACATTATTAACGAAGTCATTTTGCCCAGAGGAGAACATTGACAATATAACCCTTATACCAAGAGCAATTGCTCTTTTATGTGATTTATTCCTTATAATAATTAGTCACAGTTTTATGTCATATACCTACTTTTAAACTCACTGAATTGCTGTTACTTTAATAGAGGTTTTATTTAAGTAATGTATCATATATGTGAATTTCTACAAAATTAGGTCATTATAAACAGAAAAATGTTCATTTATTTCCCATGTATTTGAGACTTAAGTTATGGGTTTCTCTGTGCATGAGTAAAATATAACTGAGCCATGTGATGGTGAACATGGCTGAAGTTTTTAAATAAAAGCCTATTCTCAATCTAGAAAAATATCAATTTTGTTGGAATTATGTGAACAGTTTATATTTTCTCCTAAAGTATGTTCAAACTCCAGTAGTGCTAGTGTAATGAGATGGTCTACATTAAGCTCTAATAACGGTTTGCTGCGTGATCATCACAATGATAATGGGTGTAATTTATCACATCTGCCATTGAAGGAGCTCAAAGAATTTCACAAACAACCCCTCATTAATCTATTCACTTGGCTCCTTTCCTCTTGAAAGTTTCTAAAGCTATTTAAGAAATTATGCAGCAACTATGGGAAAGCGAAAGGTTTTGTAGCATTCAATTAAAAAGAAATAGAGTGATACACAGGGTCACAAAGACCATCCACTCCAAGTGAAACTGTCCGGAGAGCTATCACAATCACATATGTGATTGATTCCTGTTTTGTTAAAACCAGAAATACCCTAAATTATTTAGATCAACGTTAATATTGAACCTCCCTGTTTGGCTCTTACTCACCTGTTCTCCCTGGGGGTTTGAAGCATGCTATGAAAATCTACATGTCTGTCACTCTAAGACAAACCCCTGCTCCAGGGCTGCATAATTACATATTTAAAGACTGTTTCTCATGCAACTAAATTCTATGTTGTATTTAAGCCTAATACACCTGATAGTCTGAAACAATATTTATATCATTTAATAATTAAGCATAAAGTGTGTTCTGAGAATATTAGGTAAGGTATATATGTTCTTGCTTTTCATAAAATGTTCGGCTAGCTAGAATGTTAACAGACAACAAGAAATTGTTCTTTAATCTCATGACTCTTGATATAACTGATTTATATCATTAGGTGATTGATTTTAAATACTTATAGAACACTTTTTTTTTACAGATGTTATATAATTTTCCCAAAACTCTACATCCCAATAAAATATTTCTTCAAGGATAATAAATACACTGAAAAAAATATTTTCAGGATCGATAGATGGGGATTTGTAGAGCAGTGAAAATACTCTACATGGTACTATAATGATAAATATATGTCATTGGATGTGTCATTATATTTGTTAGAACTCACAGAATGTATGAGACCAAGAGTAAATCATGGTGTCAACTATAAACTTTGGGTGAATATGATGGGTCAATATAGGTTAATCAATAGAAACAAATGTGCCACTTTGGTGAAGGATTTTAATAATGGAGGAAATTATGCACGTAGGGGGCAGGAATAATATGGGAAATCTCTGTACCTTACTTACAATTTTGCTGCAAACTTTAAACTCCTCTAAAAAGTAAAGTCATACATGGCTGGGCCTCGGGCCTCATAGGTAGGCACCAGGGCTTCAACTCCAAGGCAGATCCTCAGTGTCATGGCTGGAAAAAGTCAAGCATTCAATGCTTAGACTTAGGCAGCCAAAGCAAAGCTGGAGGACACCTTTGTCTTTGCTGCTGGTTCTACACTGTCGACAAGGTTGGGGTGGATCCTCTGAGTTAGTGCTGGAGGACCAGTGTTTATAGTTGAGATCTGGCAATGCAGTAGAAGGCAACTGTGCTGATAACTACAACACAACTCCCATGGGGTTATGGAAGAGTATCTTGTGTCCTGCCTCCCCCAATATATCTTCACCAAAGCTGGATGAACAAAAACCCTCTCACAAGGCTGAGTAGCTGTTCTGAGAAGGAGTACCCTGTGAACATGTGGAGTGGTAATAATAGTATTTGTTTGTTATATTCCCACTTCCTTCAATCACTTGAAAAAAATTTGATGGCTAAAATACTTTTTAATAACTAACCCATCTGACAACAGAATTGGAAAAGATCTAGCCAAAACAAGGCAATGAATTCCTGATGCTAATACAAGTATAAGATATTGTCAGTTTCCAAGGAAATGGATGAAGTATTTTTTTACAGGCTATACAGTATTAAAGTTACCGTATTTTTCGAACCATAAGACTCACTTTTTTCCCCCCAGAAGTGGGGGGAAAAAGTCCCTGCGTCTTATGGTCCAAATATTGCCTACACATATACTTTTAAAAAAAAGTATTTTACTTTCCCGGCTCTGTGTGGTCTCTGTGTGCTTGCCCGGCTCTAAAATGGTTCTAAATGCTGCTGTTTACTTTACAGGGTTGATTACATGTGTTTATGACTGTGATGTTGGGTTTTAATGCACATAAAATATTTTAGGACACTATTTGTTTCAGAATCTTTTTTTCTTCATTTCCCTTCTCTAAAAACTTGTGCGTCTTATGGTCCGGAGCGTCTTATGGTCCGAAAAATACGGTATATTGCCTTTATCATCAAAAAATGCACTTAACTAAAAGTTTCTATTTATGTAGCTATTAGATATTATATCTGATCATTATGTGACAACCTGAGTATCCTTTTTAATTGCTATTCCTTTCACCTGAGTAGACACTTATCTTTACCCATCATACATGAATTTGTTCCTGGATACCCACTTTGTTCCAACGAGAGGGCTAACTTTCTGCTAAGACAACCTGAAGGGAACTTTGAACCTAGAATGATCTCCGATTCAAGTGATTATAAGCAAAAGGGATACTAGCCACACCCATAGTTTCTCTTTCTGGAAAAAGTATTATTTAAAAAGCCCTTAGGACAACTAACAACATTGCATTATATACTAAAAAGTTGACAAGAATGTAGATTTTATGTTACATGTTCTTATCACATATCTATCTATACTAATAAAAAGGTAATATGCTAATAAGACCAGACATCTTCCAGATGTCCTTCCAGACAAAGCCACGGTGGTAGGGGCTGAGGCAGAAGTGGTTAAGGGTGATCAGACCAGCAGAAGAGGGCAGTTAGGGGCATCAGGCCAGAAGACAGGGGTGATAAGGGGCAATCAGGCAGGCAGGCAGGCAAGCGGTTAGGAGCCAGTGGTCCTGGATTGCGAATGTGATGTCCAACTGCCAGTTTGGGCCTGAGGGAGCTCAGTTGGGATAGGGTATAGGCTGGGCTGAGGGACACCCCATCCCAGACACAAATTTCATGCACTGGGCCTCTAGTATAAATATAAAAGCCTAAGTGCCCATTACAATAGAATGACCAGAATGATTGGAACAACTGGTTGACCAGTTGCTATGATGCACTCTGACTACCAGGGAACAGATGCACTGCCCCCTGGTGGTAAGTGCGCTCCCACAGGGGGAGCACCACTCAGCCAGAAGCTGGGCTCAAGGCTGGTGAGCACAGCTGCAGTAGCAGGAGCCTTTCCTGACTCTGCAGCAGTACCACCAGGTGGCAGCAGCAGGTTCAGCGGCCGGGATGAGCATGAGCCGTGTGGTGTCCCGCCCTGGTTCTGGCTCCTCTGTGGCCACCTGCCATTGCTACATCCCTCTTACAATCCAGGACCCCTCAGGGGCCTAAACCAGCAGTCAGACATCCTCTGAGGGGACCTGGATTGCAAGTGACTATGTCATAGCGTATAAACTGCTACATCTCTCACACACAGTTAAACAAGGAAGGTAGCTCCTGCAGTATTTGAAAAAGAAATATGTGGCTGCTTAATCCTAATCCATCAGAAGAATCTCCAAACTGTCCACATCCTGTTTATTCTACATGGGGGTGAACATGCATTCCTATATATAATATTAGGAACAGTCTCTTAGATTTAAAAATTAAAACCTGGCAAGGCTACTCTAAAACTGAAAAGAAAAAAAAAATAAAATAAATAGGATGATGTAATGATGACATGCATGGACTATGGCTTGAACATCTGGTGATCAGTCCTGATTCTGACACTTATAACTGTGTGGCAAAGCCAATTACTTAACTTCTCCCTGCTTCAGTTTTTCCACCCATAGGATGCCTCAGAAGATCATGTTATGTACTACTTTTATAATCAGGGCAAAAAAATGTAGCTGCCCATACAACAGCAAGATGCTTTTCACCTGTATGAAAAGTATGGTCACTGCTGCATGCAGCATCTCTGATTGTGAGAGGGATGTCCCAGATTACAAGAGGACACAGGTCAGGCTGAGAGACATCTCTCCCTCCCCCACCAGAGCACAAATTTTGTGCACTGGGCCTCTAGTAAATAATAAAGAAGTAGGAAGGAAACTTGGGTAGGTATGACATGGTCACTGCCTTGATGATGGTAATGGTTCATGTGTGTCTACTAATCCCCAAACTCACTGAGTTGTATAGATTAAATAAGTACAACTTTTTCCATGTCAATCATACTTCAAGTAAGCGGTTTTAAAAATAGAGTCAATTAAAAAAAAATTTAAAAATGTAATTTGAGAATAAAAAAGTTAATAAAAAAGTCAATATAAAAAAGTTGCAAAATAGATATAATTATGTTTTATATTTACAAAGAATAATTGCCATAAAACAAATATATTTCACTTTATAAAAACATTTGATATATAATTTGAATAGACATCACTTTATATATCCCTGTTTAAACTGCATATTTTGTATTGAAATGTTATTCAAAACTCATATGGTGAGGAATAGTTTATAATGGGGAAATATTTAGAGTCTTCTTTGGATGTAATATGTTTAGATGGAGTTGAGAAGCTGCAAAGCTTTGTGAAGAAGCAGATGCAGCCAATTAATTATGTAAATATCAAATCAAGTATCCTTCTACGGGTGAAGTGGTTTAGGCAGAATAAATGTCCTCTTAATTAGAAAAGGACAGTCCCATTTGGAAGTGACACATATAGATACAGATATCTTACTGAATAAATGGATTCAGAGTACTAGTTGAATTTTTTAAAAATGTTGCTTAAACCTATCTCAGATTTAGGACAAATATTTGAAGTGGTTTTTTTTCCAATAGATATCACAATCATCTTTTATTTTAAAATCAAAGACCTTAGAAAACTTTATATGTTTATCTCTACCACCTTATATATTTTTGTTGTATTGTATCAATATCAGTTTGCTTGTATATTTCCAAAATTAATCTTCACACACACGCTCAGACACATATTTGTTTAGATTTATCTATATGTTTACCATTTCCTTTATAATTTCTATTGCTTTTCACTCTTTTCTCCTGAGATCAATTTCCTTATTTCCAAATAACTGACCTGACTTTTCCTTTTTTTCCTCAAGGATTAGCAGAGTGGGTTAAGATAGAGATGGTCACTTCTCTCTGACTCTAGGGCAGTGACTTTATCATTTGTCAAATACTTTTGCCTGTTTCTGAACATTCATCTATGTCACAGGTATCTTTTAATAATAGATGTTAATATTATGTATACACATAACAAATTGAAAAAAAATGCCAGATATTAGGAAAAAATACTGGTATCAGGAATTAAAAGAGAAAAAAAGAAACAGCAACAATGCAGAAGGAGAGATATTTCTGGTAGACTTTAAAAACAACTAAGATTTTCCATATAACTTTTAAAAAAATAAAATATAATAAAATATAAGTTTTCTGCTTAGTGAATATGAGGCTTCCTTTTGGAGTGATAAAAATGTTCTGGAACTATTTAAAGATAATTGTAGCACAACATTGTGAAGGTACTAAATGCCAAAGAATGTTTCACTTTAAAATAGTTAATTTTATGTTATATAAAATTTGGCTCAATAATAAAATTCAAAGATATTAAATGATGAAATTTGAACATATTTGCTAATTTGGTCCCTGAAACTACTATTTCCTTTAGTTAAATTCTACCATAGAAACAAAGAAAAACTGATTATGAATTCAAATATAGGATATGGTTATTTTAGCATATGAAATAGAAAATGAAAAATATGATTCTAATATTCTGAAAAGACCAAGGACAGGAAAAATTAGCATATAAGGCCTTTTGCCAGATGTGGGGCACACTAGAGTAGTATTGGATAAAATATTATGCACACTGGAGACAAACGTTTGTTTTCCGCTGAGACAAGGTTAGATGACTATTAAAGTGGCTTATTTAGTCTCTGGCATCTGCACATTCAAGATACAAAAGTTCCCATTTTCTCTTCTTTTACTTTCATCACTTTCCTTTTATCACCAATTTATCCTAATCCCTAAACCAAAATTAACTCCAGAGATAATCCCATTATCTAGAATCTCACTCTTCTAGCCCACTATCTGACACAGAAGTACATCAGATTAAATGGTTCAGAATGAGCTTTGAGGGTTAGACTGGAAGGCTCATAACACACTGGTTGGAGCTGGTACATGGTGCTTGAATCTGGTTTACCATCACAGTGGATGAGGAGCTGATGTGTATGCCCACATCAATTACATGACATTGGAGATCTGACTTAAATTCCATATACCTCAGTTGCCTTACAATAGTCTGTATAAGATTGACAAGAATGACAGCTCTAGCAATTACCTCCAATGTTATTGTGATATTGTAAAAAAAAAAAAAAAAGTTAATATAAAGCACTTGAACAGTTTTGTCACATGGTAAGACAAAGCAACTTTTACCTATTATTATGAACATCAGCATTAGTACAGACTCAATAAAATTCCTTGCCTATTAGGACACCGAATTCTGCTTGTATGAAATCCAATGCTTTTTGAATTATGAATTACTGCAGTGTCAAAGGAAGAAAGTATGCCACCAGGAAATACACACACACACACACACACACACACACATCAATCAATTATAAGTTTTGTGAGGCTGCTGTCTAGTATGGGAGCCTGAGGTGGGAAAGGGAAGTTACACCAGCAGGTGGGTGCAGAGGCACCATGCACTGTGGCAGCTCACTCACACTGCTGCTTGTAGCTGGCTAACTTTGTTAGTGTGAGACAATAGGTGAGCAACTTTTGCTGCAATTCCCACCAGAACCTCTTCAGTTCTCTGATTTTATCTCTCAGGTGCTGTCTACCAACAAAGGACTCCAGCATTTCCTGCAGGGCAAACACGTCATTCAAGTTGGAAGCTTGAAGGCAATGAGAGACCGAGATGGGGCTCAGCTCCATTGTGGGTCCAGTTGATGTTCGGGAGTTTATTCTCACTCTTACCAGTTTACATTCATCTTCCATTCCAATTGCCTGTTGATTGACAAAGCCTTCCAAATCTTATGCAAAATATGTTTTGTGGCCCAACTAACTGGGAACTCCTCAGAGAAGGGAATTCTTGAAAATATAGTCCCAGTTTAGCTAAATGTAAATAGTCAGCATCTATTTACACTTTTTTTTAGCCTACTGAAGCTAATTTCCAAATCAAGACAATTGCAAAACCATGCTTCCATTTAACATAATGCAACATTTCCTCACAAAACCAAAAACATGCTGACCTTCTCATCCAAAAAAGACTACACATTTCCTGAATCTATTTTGGGGTGATGCTTGTTCCTCTTCTAGCTGAGTCACTTTCCACCTTTAATATTCTGAAATGTAAATACTGAGATCTGAGATGTAGAATTCACTACTGTTAATATGTCTTATTGTAGATAGTATAAAAATGGAAGTGGTGAAGAGAAAAAATAGTTGATGTATACAGTATCTATTCATATCAAAATAAAGAAGAAATGTGTATATCTAATATAGTTCACATTTCTGCGACTGGTCATAGTCACACTGGTACTTTTTGCTACCTTCTTCTTTATTCCCAGCAAGGAATTTAGCTGGTCATTGTTACTTGCTGGGTAAGATGTTCCACACCTTCATTCTAAAAGGGTTTGGACCATTTACAGACCTATCTGTATCAAGCCATTAGCATTTAATCATAGCATATGCAAGAATGAAGAGGCATTTTAGGGCATCTCCCTGAATTATTACAAATATATTCATTCTTTTTCCCATTGTGTAATAGTAATATTTAAAGTTTTGTATTGAATATACTATATACACATCCATATACATTATATATGACATATGCTTTCACATATGCATATAATATGTATACAAAGAAAAGAAGGATTTAGCATAGGAATTTGCAGACACTGATTAACTAGTCAATGTAAGGCTATTTTATACAGAGCAGGCAGTATAAAGGAGAAGGTAGAATATGCATTGTTGAGACATGGACACATTGAAGTCTGCAAATACAAACTAGAACCCATGAGGATGAATGGAGATCCCATCCTCATTAGAAAGGCCCTTCTTTTTAATGAAGATATATCTGTTTATTTTGAGCTGTTAGTGCTTAAATTTTCAAATGAAGTGACCTGTCTAAATGTTGTAGTTAACAAATATAAATTACTTTTCTTTTACTTTTAGAAAAAACTACAGCATTAGTTAACACAGTAGAGAGTAGTGAAAACAGACTTACATTTTAAAACACAATGGAGAAAACATAGTTACTAAGCTATAAGTACAAGTAATTGTTGGTAACAAAAGTGAAAAAGAATTAAATACAGACATTTATATTTTCTTATGCTTGCATGCATTATAAAGATAACAAAAACAGTAAGCTTTAAACTTTTACTAGAGATGAAATAAACATATAAATAGGAAAAATTCTACCTGTTTTTGTGCCCTCTACCCACTCCCCCAATTTTTTTCTATATTCACCATCCTCAAGCCTACAGTTTTGGTGCTGCAGTATTCTGCAACATGTCCTGCCACCCTTCACCTGGAGCTAAATATGCACCTGGCCTAGAAGTTGAAGAAGCCAAAGAGTGATCCAGGTGAACTGCAGTGATTAGGAAATATGCATCGAAAGGAATTCTGGGAAACCTACTTTCAACTTCCTAAATTGGTGCAATACAAATCCACCATATATTCCAAGGCAAGCAAAATAATTTTTTTTTTTTTGCTCTGAATTAGAATATAAGAAGTTCCTAATCTAGAATTCATCTCCAGTGGCTTAATTCCCCTCAATTTAGAGGTGTAGTTCTTATTTTAACAATGAGTAACACTCAGAAGTCAAAGATCCACATTCCGACTTAGTTTTGCAGCTCAGTAAGTTCATGACATTTAGCAATTTACTGAACTCTAAGGCTCTGCTTCACCCATAATTGGGACGTGTAAATCCATCACTCCTTGTTCACTGACTTGTTGATATAAATTCATGAAATAATGGATGTTTCAGTATTCTCTAACTTATAAATACTAATGCATACACAAGGAATAGAAATATTAAACCTGTTTTTTGTTTTGTTTTGTTTTTTTGTGAACAAGGACAGATGATATCAGAACTACAGAGAATATATCTGCCATAAGGCCTCAGCCCCAGTCCTTGTGACATTTTCCCAACATTTCAGCAAACTTCCTACTGTACTTGTGAGTCATTTTCTTTCCATGTGGCCAGCAGCAGGAAATGAAATCCATTATAGCCCCATGTAGGTGGTTAATTTGTTTGAACTGTCATTCAGCTAGATTTTCAGGACCTTCCTAATGATCTCCCTGGTGCAATGCAGTGCAACTCTTGCATGTTTTCTGTCACTGAAACAGCTGTTTTAAAAGATGCTATTAGCTTTTATTTTAGGATTAGAGTTCTTCAGTGTAAACCACACAGTACAAGTAAAAATTCTGCATACAATGTAGGAGATAAGCTCCTTGACATTTGTCTTCCAAAGATTTTTTTTTTATTTGACATCAAAGCAAAGGCAACAAAAGCAATGATAAATAAGATTACCTCAAACAAAAAGCTTCTGCACAGCAAAGTAAATTCTTTTTTTTATGCAATGAAAAGGCAACCTACAGAATGGGAGAAATTATTTGCACATAATGTATCTGTTAAGGGGTTAATATCCAAAATGTATGAAAGCATAATAACTCAGTAGCAAATGGAAATCTATTTTTTAACAGAGGAACTGAATAGACAAGTTTCCAAAGCAGACATATAAATGTGCTATAGGTACCTGCAAATGTGTTCAATAACACTAATGATCACAAAAATGCAATGAGCCCAGCCAGTGTGGCTTAGTGGTTGAGTATTGACCTATGAGCCAGGGAGGTTATTGTTTGAATCCTGGTCAGGGCACATGCACAGATTGCTGGCTTTGAAACCTCCCCTCCCTCCCAAAAAATGGGGGGTATGCAGGAAGCAGCCAATTGAAGATTGTCTCTCATCATTGATGTTTCTACCTCTCTTTCCCTTTCCTTTCCTTTCTCTGAAATCAATAAAAACATATCTTTAAATTATAAAAAAAAAAAAGCCCAGCACAAAGAGATATTCCCTCATACCTGTTAGAAAGGATATCATCAAAAAGACAGAACAGATAAGTAAGTGTTGGTGAGAATGTGGAACAAAGGCAGCCACCATGCATTATTGGTGAGGATGTAATTGGTACAATCATTGTGGAAAACAGGATGGATGCTCATCAAAAAATTCAAAATAGAACTACCATATGACTCAGAAATTTCACTTTTTTGTATATATTCAAGGGAAATAAAAACAGAATGAAAACAAAATGAATATATATATATATATATATATATATATATATAATTTTGCTACTGTTATGAATTATACTGTAAATATCTGTGTTTTCTGATGGTCTTAGGTGACCCTGCTAGTGGTTCTCTACCTGTGGGTCAGACCCACAGGTAAAGAACCACTGCTGTAGAGCCTAAGACCATCGGAAAACATAGATATTTAAATACGATTCATTAACAGTAGCAAAATTACACTTATGAAGTAGCAATGAAAATAATTTTATGGTTGGGGGTCACCACAACATGAGGAACTATATTAAAGGGTTGTGGCATTAGAAAGGTTGAGAATACTGGGTTAGAGTGAAGCATCCATCTTGTATGAAAACTGTTTGAAATTTTTACCCTGCTATTTGGCTTTTGTAAATGTAACCTTCCCCAGACAAAGTTATCAATGCTGGCGCCAGCCAGGCCTCTGGTTGAGGTCTCAAGGCCCCAGTACATAAGGGCTCTTTAAGAACTTGCAAAAGGGGCCGGAAACACTCCATATTTGGGAGACAAAGAAGATAAAATCATATAAATAGAAAGAGTTCCTGCATGTTGGGGCCAAGAATTTGAGATACATTTTCCTCTGGACCCGCGCATAATAAATATAACTCCATCTCTCTAAATATTGCTTTGTTCTTCTTCGGTTTTCTCTAACAAGAGGGTGAAGGATAATAGAAAAAAGTTGATTAAATATTGAGCTACAAGAGGAATAAGGTTTGAGGACCTAATGTATAACATGATGACTATTAGTATAGTTGATAATACAGTGTCATATAATTGAAATTTGCTAAGAGAGTAGAACAGAAATGTTCTCACCAAAAAAGGAAAGATATATATGTGAGGTAATGAATGTGTTAATTAACTAGATGGCAGGAATCCTTTCACAATTTTTTGAAAACACACACACACACACACACACACCATATAGGGCACTAGGCCAAGAATTGTGAAATAAGTTGGGGGGTTGATGATTGTTGAACTTAACAGAACATATTTGATAAGAGAGAAATTGTAATTGGAGTCCAAAGAATGGGAGTTTCATTTAAGGGCAGTTAGGACAGATGACATCATAAAGAAAGATGCATTTGAACTACCCCAAGAATGTTCAGAATTTTAAGTAGAGGAGGTGTGTGTGTGTGTGTGTGTGTGTGTGTGTGTGTGTGTGTTGGGGATATGGCATAGGGCAAAAGGAAGAGAAAAGATTCTGTCTTGGAAATTGTCATGAGCATGTTTAGTATGGACTAGTATAATTTAAGAACATGGTTTGTGTATGTCAGATAATGGGAGACTTAGTGCCTACCTACTCAATTAGACTTATGCAATGAGAAAAAGTGAGTCCTGTGAACAGGACTAGTGATACAATCAGGATAGTGCTTAGAGGATTGGTCTATTAGACCCAAGTCTGGGAAAATGCTTGGCTTGGATTAATTCCTGTATAAGGGAAGGACCTACTGAGAGTGGAGAATGGTCCAAAAAGGGAATGAATGGGAGATGTAGGCAATAAGCAAAGAATAAAATTAAAGACATCTGAAGTGACATCTATTTCCTTGACAAAAAACAAAACAAAACATAAGGTGTCAGGATTATTCAGTGCAGCAGCATCTTTGAAATATCACTGCTAAAACAAATATAAAAGGCAACTATAAAAGAATCAGGATTCTGTGAATCCCCCAAAAGTCTTATCCCCATCATTTCATTTCTGAAGGGTTTGCATTTGAAAGGTTATTTCAAGATATAGAAACAAAAAATGAAGGTGGATCCATTCTGAGGATGGCTTCAGGCTATCCACAGGTGAGCAGAACCATCAGTTCACCTCTGTGGCCAATCATAAAAGCAATGGCATGTTTAAAAGTTAAATGATTCACATATTTTCCCCAAAACGTAACTGTCTTCACTGAGGTGCACCATGTCTTTTTGTTGGGCCCTAAATTAATGTAGCACAAAAAATTGGCCAGAGGCCCACTTCCTATCCTACTTCATCACTTGCATTTCCCATTTCATCTTTATACTTATGATTCCCTAACATTCCATGCTGTGTTAATTACTTATGCTTCCATAATTTTGCACATGACACATGCTTTACTCTTTGCCCAGAGTATTGTAACCACCAACTCAACTATCCAAATAATTATTATTCTCCATCAGAAACTCAGGATAAATACCATTTATTCTAGGACATCTAAATCTCAATCAATATTTCTTGAGAAATATTTAGAAATTTATTCACTCCCTTATATGTGAACTGAACTGAGTGAATACTTCATGTTACACCTAATCACACATTAATTTATAATTATCAAGTCATATATATAACTTAGCAAGTATATACTATTCCATAATCTGCATTTTATGCCATAACTTCTCTAGCAATATTTCATTGCTCTACCATTGTTTATTCCTCACCTTATCTTCCTTACCTGCCTCTAATTCATACTGTTTTAACAGTGTGTAACATTTTATAAAATACTTTAAATATTTTTGACAGCAAGATGAGGTATATATAAATTAATAAATGTGAATAAGTGTGAATAAACAAAGAAAAATATCTCCCATTGTTCTGTGCAATCCTTGAGGCAACCACTGTGTTTTGGTGACCTTTGTTGTCCCAGAAGGTAACAGGATAGATGGCATATGGCAAGTGCTCAATCAAGTTTGGTTCAAACATCAAACTGTAATTTTTCTTTCAGATCTACTTTTAAATAGTTTGAAACAAATAAATTGGCATTTTCATCTTAACTGATACGTTTGTTAAATGAAAATTCACATGCTTGTAAATGTGAATAAAGTGTTATTCTGGTTATGTAAATAAGCAAGAATATTTTCAAGTATTCTTCTCAGTGACATTAAATAGATCAACTTCAGTATATTGTTAAATCCTCATACTAGAGGAAAAGGATAAGTAACAAGGAGAGGCATTTTAGGCTAATGTAAACTGACAACCTCTTGACTTAAAATCACTTCCCTGAATACTTCTGATCTCATGACTTAATTTTTTTGAAACAAAAAAAAATTAAAATGTATTTAAAAGGTACACATCTTTAAAATAAATAAAACAGGGAGATCTGGGGGAGATAAGAGATCAACCGAAGGACTTATATACATGCATATAAGTACAACCAATGGACACAAAACTCTGGGGAGAGAGGGCATGTATGAGAGGGGGGACAATGGTATATGTACAAAGATAATAATTTAATAAAAATTTTTTAAAATAAATAAATAAATAAAATAAAACACTGAAATAGAAATAGGGTTTTGTTTTGTCTTGTGAACTGCTTGGCTTAACTAGGTTATATTGTTTGTTTTTTTTATAATTGGTTACTTTTGCTGATGGAAGAAAAAGTGTATACCTGCACAATTGTATATTGGAACTTTAAGAAAGGTGATAGATTGAATATTCATCATGATGTTATAGCAATGTCATGCATAGTTAAAAAATAATCTTTCTGAAGTACCCATATTATATTAATTAGTTAATGCAACAAATAATTATCAAGAACCTGTTTTGTGCCAGGCCCCTGTCTTAGGTTCCAAAGATAAAGCAGTGAACAAAAGAGGTGGAATCCCCTCTTCAGTTAACTAATATTCTAAGTTGATAATTAACAAATACATGTGCAATGCAAGTGTGGAGTAATAATAACATGAGAAAACCCAAATCAATATGAGGAAAGCAAGTGAACTGATCTGTTGCTTTAATTCAGTTGCCCAAAAACACCTGTCTGAACAAGAGCAGAGGAGCACCTTGGGAAAGAGCTTTCCTGGCAAAGGGGACAGCATGTGCAAAGGTTTGTATACTGTTTAACTAAATACTCCCTAAAAACTATCTCAGTTCACTTAAATGGTAAAAATTGTAGAAACAGTCCACACTGACAGCCTCCTCAAGTAATGATAATTTCATTGTTTTTATCAAGGAAGAAACTTCTGATTTTTACTAGCTTTTTGTTCGTTGCTTTTGTGTTGTTATTCTAAAGGTCTCCCAAGAGCCCAGTTGGCATGGTTCAGTGGTTGAGCATAGAGCTGTGAACTAGGAGGTCAAGGTTCAATTCCCTGTCCGGGCACATGCTCAAATTACAAGCTGGATTCCCCGTGAGGGATGTGCAGGAGGCAGCTGATTGGTGAGTCTATCTTATCATTGATGCTTCTATCTCTCTCTCCCTCACCCTTTCTCTCTGAAAGCAATAAAAACATTTTTTTAAAAATCTCCCAAGAGACATTTGTTAAAACCAATAATATTGTAGTGTTGATATGAATTTTGAAAAACATCTTTTCTCACTTTTGGCATCTTACTTATTGTTAGTCAGTATCATATTGAACAATATAAAAACCAAAAGTAAGTGTGTAGATAAAATGAAATAATAAAGTATAAAAGAATCAAATGTAATATAATGAGAGAGTTGGTGTTGGCCCAGGACACTGATTATGTGGAAGTCTTGAATGAGCAAGTATTTTCTTAAAGGAGAGGTGAAAAACAGTTAAAAGCTTATCAGAATCAAGCCCCCTACATGCCTCTATATGCCAGCAAGCCTCATCTGTAATTATTGGTTTTAAAGAAGTTAATGCTAGATTTTATTATTTATTGATAACGACAAAGTGAAAATAATAAAAATATTGCAAGTTGCTTCTTTGATGGATAAATATACAGAATTGAAACTGTAAAAAGCAATCACAGTATTAGAACACACTGAAAACAAAATTATTTTGGAGTCTGGTGACATGGCATTACAGGCTTGAAATATTGTCTTATGCCTTTATTTTTATATTTTTCTTTATTGATTAAGGCATTACATATGTGTCCTTATCCCCCCTTTGCCTCCCCACCCCCACTCATGCCCTCACCCCCCCACCCCTCAGTGTCTGTGTCCATTGATTAGGCTTATAATCATGTCCTATGCCTTTAAATTCACATTTTGACCAACCACTTAGGCTGGTGACTTATTAAAGTCTGTTAACTCAATGATTCTGTCCTCTAAGTAACTTTGGATACTGCAAGAACAAATTTAAAATTAAATGGATTTCTTTCTGCATTATAAGATATGCTATGTGACCTATTATGTTTTTAACAGAAATGCTTAGTTATTCTTAAAGTAGTTTGATATGCCATTATATTGGCTGTAAAATATTTCTTCCCGTAATGTCCCTTTTGTCCTTTCTTTCATCATTAGCATATACTGTATACTTTGAATCTAATGCCTGATATTATTTCCATGGGGAGACATTCCTAAGATAATTTGTGAAATTGAAATACTATTCCCAGGTCAAATTCATTGATAAGAAAAATATTTTAAAACTTGAGACATCTTTTTAATAATCTTCCCTAGGCTCAAGATGCCAGTAATAAGGGATATGCGGAGGAAAAGGCATTGGAGGCAGAGGGAAAACTTGTAGAAGACATATTGAATACAGAGGCTGTGGGAAGAGGCGCCTGGTGTGGCAGACACAGTTTGGCTATAGGAGAGGAAAGAGCCAGGGCCCAGAGTGGGCAGGGGTCAGCACAGGCCACAGTGCTTTTACATAGAGTGAAATTCTCTCTGTGTCACCAGCTTAATAATGGGGATAGCATCACATTCCTTTGAGAAATAATTTTAAATGCTCACTTTACAAGAAAGCGAGCAATCATCCCCTACCTTCACTGTAGTTACACTGTCAGCTACTTCTGGGAGCAGATCAGGCATGGATCATAAAGGCTAGCTGTCAAGTGCTAGGAGAGCAAGAAAATAAGTTTCCTAACTAGTCCAGGGAACAAATTCTGTAAGCCTGAATGAAGGCAAAGGGGAAGAAAAGGTATGACTGGGAAATCCAGGGTACCTACAGATAAAAAGCTTTAGAACAAGAATCAGAAACTCTAGGTTCTACTGGGAACAGTAAGGTCACATGTATCGTAAGATTGGCTGGGGGAGTGGAGGGCACACATATCATCAAAGCTTCAGGTGCTGGGTCAGTTCAGAGATAGGGCAGAAGAAGCCAGGAAACTAGATTCTGTGTAAATATTTCAAATTTATAATCAAACAAGCAATTAATTTTACATTTAACACAAGTATAATTTGTATTACTTTGGAATGCTTTTTACTGGTTTTCCGAGGGCATACTTAATATATAAAGAATTGTACTCTTTTTGTATATACATTTAGATTAATTTGGACATATATTATAAATATGGTGGCATCATCAGAGGAGGGTGGGGGAAATGGGGAAAGGAACTATTGTCAATAATATTGTGATTAGTTTACATGGTGACAGGTGATTACCAGAATTTGTGAGGTGCTCACATTGTAAAGTATAAAAATGTTGAATTACCATTTTGTATATCTGAAACAAGTATAATATAAGATTGTATACAACTATACTTATTGTTTTTTTTAAAAAAAGCACTTAGAAAACCTTTCCATATTTAGACTGACTGGCAGCTAAAATACATTCCAATTAACATAGGTGTACTTGATGAATTATTTTAAGAACATTTGTTTATATTAGTATATGTGAGCAGATTTTGCATATATAATTATACCATTATTTATTTATGAATATACCATTAATAATCCTATCTAATAAAGTGGGAATATGCTAATTAACTCTCCCACCCTCAAAGATGGCAGCACCCACAGCCAATAAGGAGGGAATATGCTAATTGACTGCTATGCCCTCAAAGATTGCTTCACCCAGAGCCACAAGATGGCAGTGCCCAGTCCCCTCAGCCCCACCAAAAAGGTATGACTGAGAGTTCCCCAGTCCCCTCAGCCCTCAGCCACCCAGGGCTGGCCTAAGGTACAGGCAAGCCTTGGATGGTAGCTGCCTAGCCACTCAGGGCTGGCCCAAGGTGCAGGCAAGCCTTGAATAGTGGCTTCCCAGCCACCCAGGGCCAGCCCAAGGCATAGGCAAGCCTCAGATGGCAGCTGCCCAGCCATACAGGGCTGCCTGAGGCTCAGGTATTCAGGGCTGGCTAAGGCTTGTGTTGCCAGCAGTGGCAGCAGCAGAGATGTGATGGGGCATCGCCTAATCACCGAGTCACCTTTCTCCCCTGAGGGCTCCCAGACTGTGAGGGGCAGGCCAAGTTGAGGGACTGAAAATTCATACACTGGGCCTCTAGTAATATAATAATTAATAATAATATATCATAATGGAACTAAATTGTGTGCATATATGCTTGTTTGTGTGTGTGTTAGAATCATTAGCATCCTGAGCTGGATTCAGAATGACATTCTTAACACTATGGAAGCTTAGGCAATTTACTTCACTTGTTTAATCCTCAATATACTCCTCAATGAACAGTATAATAATTCCTATCATTACCTAGCAGGATTACTATAATAAGGATTAAATTAAATACAGGCAAGAGTGTTCTGTCAAAATCCATAATGTTTTAAGTAAGCCTTAATATTTGGTAAATTCACTCTTGCATTTTTCAGACATTTTTTTCTTAAAACAAAGGAAAAAATATAAGACCTGTGATAGTTGACATAACTTAGGTACAAACCACAGCAAGCAGAACATTACAGTGTAACCAAACTTTTACCAACTTGTCAGTATGGAAGTTAGCTGGCTGTGTTTGCCAACAATAGCTCTCAGTACTATTTGCTGAATGAAATTAATAAACTAGCAGGAAAATTAAGAGGGGCTGAAAATACTTTTGTCTTTTGTAATTTAGAAAGAATATACTGCAAATCCACTATACTATACATGGGATTCTTTAACATAAAATACAGCCTATGAAACAATATTATACAATTATTCTAGTTGAGAAGGCTCTTTCCAAAATCATAATAAAGAGAAACTGAGCGTGAGTTTATATAACATTTATTATTCAATGGTGTCAGCATGATCAGCAGACTCCAAAATATAGTCATAGCAACAGAAAGAAAGCTCTGCTAGTCCTGGGCATCATGGAAATTTCTCCTCAACCCCTCATAGCTCACTGGGTGGGACATCATAATAATACTTGGAATTTTATCCAAGGCTGTGTAATTAATCCTTATTCATATAAAATCCCACCTCAATATGAATTAAGTCTGTATTTGCAAATTTTATCCCTTCACATTAGTAAGGGTTAAAATGAAATTATTAGTTGGAAAAAGATTTAAAAAAACCTTTATATTTAATCCCAGTAAGATTACTTTTAAACTATCCTGTAACCTCAGACAATTTAACTCCCATATCCTCATGTTGGTGTCCTAATCTATACAATTAGTGGGTTGGATTAAGTGACCTGACCTCTGAGGCTCCAAAGTTAGAATTTTCTATTGTATACAGGGGTTCACTAGACATTTCACTTTGGAGTTCATGAACAAAAGGTATGTACCAGAGCCAGGAACACAGTGAGCAATGAAAAAACATGTATTACTATTATGTCACTGTTATTCTAAAGAACTAAATGTTATTTTACTATCTTGTTCTACACCTTTCAAAAATTTTTTTTAAATCACTGTGAAAATGCTACTTACATGCATGGTTAAGATTGCTTAACAACCAGTTATTTATTTAGTACATATTATATTTTTAAATAGGCTGGTGGTGGAATGGGTGTGAAATATAAGACAAGTCCTGTCCCTGTCATGTGACTGGGAAGACAAAGTCGTGCATGTGGACATGCACATGCACACACACACACACACACACACACGTACACACCATTACATAACTAAACTGCATGAAACTAACAATCCATGAAGAGGTTAAAGCTCTGAAATATCAGTGAAAGATCGCTATTAAAAACTCTTTTGAAACAGGTGGGACTTGAAATAGAACAAAAAGGATGGCTAGAATTTGGATAGGTAGAAAAGAGAGTGGAAGGACATTCTCAGGGAACACAAAGAAAATATGCTCAGACCATTTGGAGTTCAGCCTGCAAAATTTGTTGAAAGAGAGGAACTGCCAAAAGAATTGTGTCTACCTTTGATCAGAGTGTCATAAATACATTGAACAATAAGAAGGTGTCAAAAGAACATTCGTACTAGGTAAAAATCTTCATCCAATAGATAACATAGAGTTAGGAGTATGGGAACAATCCAATATGTATAAAATGCAGCAATGCCATGAAGGACAGATTAACTGAAAAACAAGCAAGAGGCTTGAAGACCAGATAGGAGGTCCTTCTAAAAATTTCAGGACAAGTGAATATGGTCCATAATGAGCCCAGAAAAAAAAAATGGGCAAAACATGGCATTTTATGAAAAGCACCGCTGACATTTAAATACATAACTGCTTCAAATTGCAAAGTAGAAAGAACCTTGAGAGTCTGAAGGGAAAGCAGCAGTACAGAAAGAAATAAAGTCTTTAGGAAGAGAAGCCAATTTGGGGTAGATATTGGAACAGAAAAATCAGGAGTGTTGAGTTTGAATCATAATGTGACAAATACATAAATATAGGATGCAGAAGAGAATTTGAACATGATGAATGTATTTGAGAACTATCAACTCAAATCCATGAAAATAGTACTATATATAAAAATAAGTATGGTATGCTTTGAAATATTATTCAGGGTACAGAAATTTGGAGAATGTAATAAAAGTATAAATCTTTTTCCCAGGTAAAAGAAATACCCATACTAACTGAAACCGGTTTGGCTCAGTGGTAGAGCATCGGTCTGCAGACTGAAAGGTCCCGAGTTCGATTCCGGTCAGGGGCATGTACGTTGGTTGCAGGCACATCCCCGGTATGGGGTGTGTAAGGGGCAGCTGGTCGATGTTTCTCTCTCATCAACGTTTCTAGCTCTCTATCTCTCTCCCTTTCTCTCTGTAAAAAATCAATAAAATATATTATTTAAAAAAGAAGAAGAAGAAGAAAAAAGAAATACCCATACTAAAAAACAAAAGCACAAAATGTTTCATATAATTTCAAGAGGCTTGTAGACTCTATCAATCTTATCTAAATCTCAGGATAGAAAAGTTTGCTTTAGATAACCAATAACATGAGAAAATAACAGTTGAAAACAGATAATATCTACTATTTGTTTAGCATCTATTATGTGCCAAGTGTGTATATATATATCCAATGATTCTTATGGCGGAACACCTGGAATGGCCAGAACAACCAGTCGATCAGTTGCAGTGACCACCAGGGGCACACACTCAATGCTGGAGCTGCCCCCTGGTGGTCAGTGTGCTTCCACAGGGGGAGCACCACTCAGCTAGAAGCTGGGCTCATGGCTGGCAACCTGCGGCAGCACCACTAAGTGGCAGCAGCAGGTACAGCGACCAGGATGAGTGTAAGCCATGGGGTGCCCAGCCCGGTTCAGGTTCCTCCCTGGCCACCTGCCACTCTGTGCACTGCTACATCTCTCAGGGGGTGTCTGAATGCTGGTTTAGGCCTGTCTGGGGGGATTAGGCCTAAACCGGCAGTTGGACATCCCACAAAGGGTCCTAGATTTTTAGAGGGCACAGGCTGGGCTGATGCTCAAAGTAGGAGGAGGGGGAGGGGTGCATCAAGGCCTGGAGGCACACGCTATGGCCCAGGGATCCCAGGAACCACAAGTCTAGAGATTACTTTCCAATAAAAATCTTTTGAATTTTGCCAGACACTGCCGCCCTGGGAGGAGTAATTCCAGGAGGGAAAAGCCTCCCCAGGCCCAGCCAGGCCCAACTGGCATGCTATGGGGGACCATGCACCGACCATGGTGGTACCCCTACCCTGCTCCTCTTTGTCTCACAGCTCATAACAGCTCACTGGTGACAAGTAGGAAGTACAGCCTTTCAGACTTCAAAGCCGGTCGTGCCAACAGCTGCTCTCCATCCCACTCCATGGTGGACGCAGTGCTGTCAGGCTGTGCTGCCTCAGCTATGGCTTCCGGCTTCCTGCCCACCCATTCATATACTAAGTATGCTTGGGGGTGTGGCTTCAGTCTCCCCGCCAATAGCACTGCAGCACAGCCAGAGAGTGGCAGAATTGATTTCAGAAAGAAAGAGAGAGGGAGAAAGAGATAGAAACATCAATGATGATAGAGGATCATTGATTGGTTACATCTTTCATGTCCCCTACTGGGGATTGAGCCCACAACCCAGACATGTGCCCTTGGCTGGAATCGAACTTAGGATCCTTCAGTTTATAGGCTGATGTTATATCCACTGAGCCAAACCAGCCAGGGCAACACTGTTTACATTTGTAGGAAAGCAGAGCACCCTGCTCCTGCCACCTGGATCACCTTCTAGGCTAAGAAAGATGGGCTGATCTCCATGTGTCTCCACTCATCCGGAATCAAAACCTCTTGGAGATGAATGATCCCAGTGATGGCCCCAACACTCAGTATCACTGTCACAGACATTTCCAGTCATTACAGCCCATTCGTCAGCCTGCAGTGTCCTGCTCCACTCACTGCCACTTTTCACCTGTCACCCACTAAGGACCACCTTATGTTATCCTATTTGAAATGTGGGTAAGATCTCAAATGCCTCCTGTCCTTTTTTTTTCCAATAGCTGCCTTCCCTTACCTTTCTTCCTGTAAAAACCTTGCATTTTAAAAATATATATTTAATTGAGTTCAGAGAGGGAACTAGAGATAGAAACATCAATGATGATAGTGAATCATGGATCAGCTGCCTCCTGCACATTCCATACTGGGGATTGAAACCTCCTGTGACCCCTCCCCCAGCCAGCAGGCCCCAATTGGCAATGAGGGAAGGAAGGGAGGAAACAGGGAGGCAGGAAACCTGGTTGGCCCTGATTGCTAGCCTGGGGACCCTACCCATGCATGAATTTTATGCACCAGGCCTCTAGTCCTATATAATAAAAGCCTAATATGCTAAGTGTCTGGTTGTTCGGTTGTCTGGTTGGCCATTTAACCAATCAAAGTGTAATAAGCTAATGATATGCTAAGGCAATTCACTATTATGTGCACTGACCACCAGGGAGCAGACAGTAAACTGGTCGACCAGTCACTATGACTGTACTTTAAATTCCTCTTAAGATAAGTGGGAAATAATCATGCCTTCTTCAAGTGGTCATGTTTATAACACAAACCAATACCTGTGAAGGGTGAGAGCATTCCCTGGCCCATAATAAAAGCTCCCACAAATTGACAACATTATAGAGAAAGAATACCAAAATGGGTTCAATAGCAAGCATCAAGCACTATATTGGGCATTTTTACATAAATTATATCATATGATTCCAGCTATATTAAGGTTGGAGATAAGATGTCTAACATTCAAGTCTTTTATGTATCTTATATCTGAGAATCGCCCTCATACCTGTCATCTGAGTACCCCTGGAGCTGTACTGGGTGCCACTCCAATTCTGAGTATTTGAATCTTATAATTAGTAGTATGAGCTAAGTATTGGATTAAAAACAAAAAGAAATTATGAAGACTCTTTATAATGAATCTCCATAGATCTTTAATGTTTTGTTTTTCTGCAAATTCAGTAGAATGACTGACTGTCCTATATCTGACTAACATAGGTGAAATGACAAATTAGTATATGATTTCCCTTAGTAGCACTAAGAGTCTTAGAATGATATTGAAAGATAAATACTTATGTTTGCTAAATATGAGTCCAGATGGATTTCCTATTCAGTTTATGTCTAAGTTAATAAACAATTTCGGATTTATGTTTTTACCTATCAGTTAAACACAAATAACACACCCTTTTGTCTTGTTAACCCATGCCTGAATAATAATTTCAAATTTTTCAATATTAGTGATATGATGATATCCTATAACCCTAAAAATAACAGCATCATGACCACATAAAAATTAAAATAAGGTTGGATCAAGACAGAAATTTTGGTCAACTTTTTTCCCGTCTCTTATTTTCTCCCAAATGATCACTTCAACATTGAGAACTGTTTGCCAAAGCCTCAACAAACACCGAGAGTTTCAAATGCCTGCATGCTTGAGAGCAATGATGGCAGGGGGGGAATTTTTTTTTTTTTTTTTGACAAGAATATTATTTGTCATCACTCTTGGAGTTCTGGATATTATGTGCCTTTAATTATTGGCACTTGTATTGCACATTCCAGTTTACAGCAGAATATTGTGTCCTTATAAAAACCCTGTAAGTTGCTGTCAATTTTCTTCTAGTTTACAAACCATTAAACTGAGGTGCACATAAATGAGCCAGTAATAGAGGCAGAGCCAAATCCTCTGCATGCATTACTGTCCTTGTCCCTCTGCCTGGTCCTGCCCTGCAAACACCACTTTCTTTTCACAGTGCTAAGTGCAGAATCACATTCTACAATGATTTCATGTGTATTATCTGGGTTTCCAGTGAGACTATAGCAATGTGTTATCAATACTGACATGTACGAGATCACTAGGCTCACAAGCTCTCAAGAAAATAATGGTTCAACCTTCATTGATCGATTTATTCCTTAATACCTTTCATTTCAGAAAAAAAAAATCATTTTTGTTTCTTTACCCTCAAACCAAAACCCCTAGAAAATTGATCTTATTTACATTAATGAGCTACAAGCAGAATATTAATTTTTGGTAGGTTTGATAATGCAAGATCATGGGCACCTTGTTCTATAAACAGCTATAAAGAGATAGAAATGCCTAAGTCCTTCCAGGTCAGTGATTCTCAACTTTGTTGCACCTCAGAATCACCTAGGGAGCTTTTGAAAAATACCAATGCCCAGGTCCCACCCCCAGAGAGCCAGCTTTAATTGGTCTGGCATGCTGCCTGAGCACAAGGATTGTTTTTTAATTAATTGGGGTGACATTGATTCACAAAACCTTACACGTTTCAAGTGTACAGCTCAACAAACCATCATCTGTAGACTGCGTTGTGCTGGATATGAGAGTTTTTAAAACCTTCCTGAGTGATTTTTAATGTGCAACCATGGTTAAGAAAAACTAACATAAGAGATAACTTAGAGCAGTGCTCCTCATTATTGCCGTACATTAGAATTCCCTGAAGGGCTTCTTAAATACTGATACCAAGGCCCCATCCCAGACCCTATTAAATCAGAGGCTCCGTGAATAGGGTCCAGTCATTGGTAGTTTTTAAAGCTTCACAGATTATCTTTTCATATAATCAAGTTTGGGGATTTGCTGCTCTAACGTCCTTACAATTCAATAGGGGTTGATAGATTAGCAAAGACAAACAAATAAAATGATAACAAAAAACACAAACACACATACAGTAGCACCCAAAAGCTTGCTATAAATGAAGGGTTTTAGGCTCTAAAGACATAATAAATCAAAATCTGCCTCTGAAACTGCATCCCCAGGTAATTAGCATGCATATTAAAGTGTGAGAAGTTCTGCTCTGTATTGCTTTTCTAAAGACCCAAGGGCAAGGTTAGCTTTGTCCGGTCTTCCTATTTCTTCTCATTTAATATTATTCTTTCAAGTTCCATGTGAAAATGTACTATTGCTTCAGGTCACTGAGGTAAATTGCTTACCATGCCTAATTGCCACACAGTAAAAATATAGTTTCTTATACTTATCATTAAAAAGTTTTCCACTAAACTAACTCTGGAACCTGAAATGCAGAACCCCTTATAATAGAAACTGAATTAACCACTTTGTTTCCAACCTTTCACCATTTATCCCCATCCTGTACTCTGCCCAAATGTAGAATGCTGTCTTTTCCCAAGCATGATCTCAGCTTTTCTGTCTCCTACCTATGTATCCATCTCTACCTGACATGCTTCCCTTCCATGTTCAGGTACATGCTTTGTAGCTTAGTTAATGTTATTGCTCATGAAGTTTTTTATCTGATTCTACCCCATCCACAAATGGTAATAATCTCTTATAGCACTGAATATTCATAGCAACTAACCTGTAATTCTCCTGCATGTCGTTTTACATTCTTCATGTCAGTTTTCCATACTTGTTTTATATCCTCTACTAGGTGTTATGTTATGTTAGGAAAGGATCCAAGCATAATTCACTTCTAAAAAACTTATGCTACTATTCTCAGAACCATATGTATAGAATGTATTTTTTTTAATCTTATTTCTTACAAGTCTTTATTTTTAATCAGTTCAAGTCAGTCTTTTTAGTAGAGTGTCATGTTTTTCCCTTTAAACTTACAAAGTTTCCACTTTTCCCTGCTCTTCAACTCTGCCCTGAATAGAACTTTGCAATCTATGGTCTTTGCAGAATGTGAATATGTAACTAAGGAAGATAATTTATGAGACAGTTTGGAAACTTTATTCAACCAAACACTTTTTCTAAGCAACTTTTCATAAGCATTGCTTTCTTTTCATGATACCATCTGGGAAATCCTAATATATAAAGAGCCAGGGCCCATCACAACCTAAACATCACCAGGCTAGGGTCCTGGACAGTGTGGCAGAAGTTAGTCCTGGGTCCTGGCTGCAAGGCAGGAGTCAGTTCTGGGTCCCAGCTACCCACTGTGCAGTGGTGGGAGGGACCTCTAGGGCTCTGTCTGCCCGCAGCGCAGCAGCTGGAAGGAGCTGTGGGAATGAAGCCAAGCTGCCATCAGACTGGTCTCTGGATCCCTTTCCCTGCCTGCAGGCCCTGGGGAACCAGAGCCATGCTGTGATGGGATTGACCCTACCTGAGGAGCCTGGATTGTGAGAGCATGCAGGCTGAGCTGAGAGACAACCCCAGTGCACAAATTTTCATGCACTGTGCATCTAGTTTTTTAATAACAGTGAGTGATAAGTCATCCAAGATAAATTTAGAACTATGGAGGTTTCCAAGGCTTTCAATATCTTCAACATTTTTTCCTTCCCAAAAATAACATGGGAGTCCTGGTGAAAAGAGAATATCACAATAGTATATTCTCAGATTGAATGGTTAAAAATTTGGCATCAAACACCATCATAGGAAAAATACAAGTAAATAACAAAAAAATACTGTGTTGTTTTTCTAGGAAAACTCCTGAGTGAACTACCTAAGGACCTTAGCATACCACTGTTATGTCTGAGAAATAATGAAGTACTTATATAAATTCAAACTATCCAGGAAAAACTTGACCCAGTGATGGTCTTGGATTTAGTGCATTCTACTCTGCTTCCTTGAAAATAAATAAATAAAAGGGGAAAGGGATATTAGTAGAAAAATAATTTTATCATTTTCAAAAGTTTTAGAAGCTTCTTTGATTTTGAGAAACAAGAACAAAGAAAGCCACAGAACCAGATGACAGATGGTATTAATTAGTGCCATAGAATTCATTAAAAATCATGTCAAAGTTGACTGGGTATTTACAAAAATATTTCATAAACATGCTAGGGTATTCCACATTATTGTATAAATGTTTAAAAGTGCAAAAGGATAAGATAGGGATATAGACACTATTTTGTTATTATTTCCAAGTACCAACAATTTCTTGATTTTCAAATAATGGGATAAATAGAATGCAGGGGATAAGTAGCTTTCTTTCCATAAATAAAGGACTCGTAAAAGAGGCCATATCTATTTATCTTATGTCTTTTAGTATATATGATTATATCTCTTGACTCCATATTCCAGGCAATCCTGATCACTATATCCTTTTTGTCTGCTTCTGCCAAAAATAGTAAAGAGATATTTCTTAAGTTTTTAATTGATGATTACAGAAACACAAGGGCTAAAATAATGATTCTTTATATAGAAATGCTTCGTACTGATTTTATGTCTTTTCAAATTATTTTCAAATAAGGCCCCACTACCTCTGTATCATTGGTTACAATGACATTGAAAAATTTCATGTATCACACAACTTTCCCCAGCCATACGCTTTTGTTTTTTTATTTAATTACTCATAAATATCTCTGCTAATTGAATTGTCAGAGGATTTAACATTATTTTTGCTATCATTCAAACCAGTGGTTCCTAAACTTAAGTATACATTGAAATTACCTAGGTGCTTGTAAAAATACTCGAGGCCCAGTGCATGAAATTTGTATATAGGAAGGGAGGTCCCTCAGCCTGGCCTACGCTCTCTACCAATCCAGGACCCCTGCAGGATCAGGTCTAACCCAGCAGTCAGACATCCCTCTTACAATCAGGGACTGCTGACTCCTAATCACTCACCTGCCTGCCTGCCTGGTGCCCCTAACTGCTCACCTGTTTGCCTGATCACCCCTAACCACTCTGCCTCCCTGCCTCATCAACCCTAACCACCTCTGACTGCCTGCCTGATTGCCCCTAACCACACTGCCTACCTGTCTGATCACCCCTAACAACTCTGCCTACCTGCCTGATCACCCCTAACCACCTCTGCCTCAGCCCCTGCTGCCGGAAAGGATGTCCAAAAGGACATTTGAAAGGTCATTCAGCTGTTTGGTCTAATTAGCATATTATGCTTTTATTATTATAGATTGATGCCTATGTCACAACTTAAGAAATGCACATGTAAATAGTCTTCTATATGGCCTGGGACCAGTATTTTAAAAATATCCTTATGTTATTGTAAGATGCAGTCTAGGTTGAAACATAACAATTTAGGCCATGATTTCAATATCCATTTTAAACCTCTATGCATTAATGACATGAGTCCTAATCTCTACTTCATCATTTTATTTCAAATTTTTATTGGATACTCCCCAATTTTAGAAAATTTTTCTGAACACTAAACTCTAAATCTATACATAATTAATCTACTTAACAGGGCATTGATAAATAAATAGTAAATGGCATATGAAAGCCCTTTCTAGGAAGAGAAGAAAATATAAATATTTAGTTACCACTAACTACAGATGCTACCCTCATTAGCTCTTATACTCATGTGTACTGCTGGCCATTTGTTCCCAGCCACTGCGAATATACTCGTGATAGCCAAATTTTCTCTCCATCAATTTCAGACACTACTAGTTGTCTTCTAACATTTTAAGAATTATTTCCAGCCTAGCTCATGTGACTCAGTGGCTCAGCATTGAACTATGAACCAGGAGGTCACAGTTCAATTCTCCATATCAGGGCATGTGCCCAGGTTATGGGTTTGATCCCTAGTGTAGGGCATCCAGAAGGCAGCAGATCAATGATTCTCTCGGATCATTGATGTTTCTATTTCTCTCTTTCTCTTCCTTCCTTTCTGAAATCAATAAAAATATATTTTTAAAAAGAATGATTTCCATTTTCTTTTCTTTTTTTTTATTTTCATCCAAGTCACAATAATAAATGATTTAAAATAATAAAATGCTGATCAATACAGGTATGAACTTGTGAATCAAACTGTAAAACCTGTCCAGAAGTCTTATTAATAAAAATCAATATATAAAAATGTAAATCAATGCCAAAATTGATTAGCTCATTGTGACATTCATGAAGCTTTGTCTTCTGGGCACCATGTTCTCTCCAGTGAAGCACAGGCTGTATTATATGCCACATGGGCAATATCCAAGGCAAATGGCCTTGTAAGAAATAATTCTATCTTCTAGGAAATAATCGGCTTGTTGTAAAAACAGCCCAAAAAGTTAGGAAAATTGTTAATCCGGTATGGGTTCAATACCACAGTGGAACCATAATTATGAACTCCAGTCTTCACTGGTGCCTATATACAGTCTCTGCTCCCATGATTAGTTACCCCCACTTCAAACTGTAGGAGATGCTTTTTGTGAACTGCTCTTAGCCTATGTGCCATGCACAAGTCCAGAGTCCTTTGGAAGATAACTAGTTGCTGAAGAAGTTTGGTAAACTGTCCCCAACAACCTTGCTAAATTAAAAGAGAGAATGTCTTAGGGGGAAAAAAATTGCCTAAATAGAGACATTTATTAACTAAACACCTCTGATCAAGTTAGTGCAAGATAAATTATATGATCTGATAAATTATAAGAAAGCACAGCGTTATGATTATTTTAGGGATCAAAATACTAACTTGCAGGAAAAATTCAATGGAGATAGTCATATCAAGATTCCAGAGGCAGGATTTTGGTACCTTGTAGTTACTACAATTATACTTTTACCAGCAAGAGTTTACAGCTAGATGCTAGATGATTGGGAATTTTCTTGATGAAGGGTACAGGCCTTGCTAGATTCTTTGACACTGTTCACAAAAATGTGTGGAGTGTCTCTTACATATTTCTGATGATTCATCTTTTTTAGAAAGTTTTAATTTCACCAACAAAGAACCATTTCCAGTATTCATCCGCTTATTGTATTAACAAAATACAAGTTCACCCATGACTGGCATCATGTTGAAAATTAACCAAGTTTTTATTATAATTGTAGAAATACAGGCATCATAGCTTCCTCTGGGGTAGATGCTTACTAATATTCAAAATGTGTGGCCCTGAGTAGAATTCTTGATGCACCTGAGAATTACTTACACAACTAAAATTATATATATATATAACATATTTGTAGTATATGTGCACAATATTGTATATATAATACATTACCCTATATAGTAAAAGCCTAATATGCAAATTGACTGAATGGTAGAACAACCAATGGAATGACCAATTGCTATGATGTGCACTGACCACCAGGGGGGCAGACGCTCAATGCCGGAGCTGCCCCCAGCCCCCAGGCCCCACGTAGTCAAGGTGGATGCTAGCAGGAGCCCCCTGATTGCCCCACAGTTTGCCCCACAGATTGGCCCTGATCACCAGCCAGGCCTAAGGATGCTACCCATGAACAACTTTCACGCACCAGGCCTCCACTATATACATAATATAACTGGTGTTTACATATATAGTATTGTCTTCACAGAAGTATTTAACATATCTTAGTCATTATATCAATGCCATTACTGCTTCCATTCTGGATGTGGTTTCCTTCTTCTTTCATAATTATGTATTGCACATCTGCCCCTCTACTGAATTAAAAGCTCCTTGAAGACAGAAGTATACAATTCTATTTTTTCAACATTTAGCATGATACTTCACAAAAAATATGCTTAACATGTGTTTGGAATAATAAACTCTCTTCTAGAAGTTCTAATTCTCACTCTATGTTTAACATTTTAGCTTTCAACTTCTTTGAAATTCATCTTCTTTGACATTATGACTTAATATTTTTAGTTGAAGAATGAAGGGGAATCTGGGAAAAATTGGTCTTTAAGTGCTTATTGGCCATTAGACTTCAGAAATTAAATTATCACTCTTTGCCACTTAAAAAATTAAATAAAAATGACTGTAAATGGCCTTACATGACTCAGCAATCCAGGACAGAACAGCTTTTCCAAACTAAGACCCTACAGTTGTCATTACTAACAAACAGCCCCATAGTGATCGCAGATCCCAGGCACTTATTTTGTGAGGGAGAAGATAAATTGTAAAGATGTGATCATCATTACTCATCTACCTGGATGGGGTTTCCATTTCATTTGCTCCAGTCTCTTCCTCACAGTAATGTTGAAAGATAAATGTGAAATGGTTTGCCAGATTCATTTTGAGAAATCACTGATTGAGAGATTAAATCTATCATTTATTTTTGCTTCTAATAAAGGCTGAATCCTGAGATACCTAATCAGTAAAGTATGTTAAGATTGAATAACTCTTAAAAGCCCCTGTCAATTTGTGAAGCTAATTGTACATCCTACAGTGTTACCCATAATCTGAAAGGGGTAGATGTCTCTCTGAGCAGACACACTGTTCCTCAGAAACAATATAGAAAGAGAGAGCATGGGTCACTAAATTTATCTGCATGGTTATCAGAGTTCTCCGTGGGTTGAGGTTATTAGACAATGAATGAGGTCCTATTTTTCTGATGCTGCAGCTTCTGCAATCTCTGGTACACTCCATGTCAGAACAGTTTTTCAGAGTTGGATATTTCAAGTTAACTTCTCAGGGACTGTAGTGTTTAAGCTGAGAGGAATGCATAATAAACAGTAAGAGACATCATTATCTGGCTCATTTCCTGTATTGTTCCATGTGTCACCAACACTGTGAAATTGGGGTTACCTGATTTGTGCCTGAAAGAAGGATGAGCAACCCAAGGACTAGAGAAACTAACAAAATGATGAAAACTGTCCAATTTGTGACACTGATTTTTTCTGGAGCTTTGAATCATTTCTCTGCACTAAACAGAAAGACTTCAGCTTAGTTATACATTTGAAACAATGCATATGACTGGATGTGAGTGTCTGATGAATTATCTCAGTCTGATTTACCTTCTGGGACAATCTCCATTATATTGAATTTTCAATACTATATATTGCAAAGTATTGTGTGAGAGACTGAATGATACAAACTGATAAAATAAACAGATCATTCTGATAGAGAGAATAAACATAAAGGAAGTGGATTGATTTAAGCAATTGTAGATATTTGGAAAACACAAAAATTTGAAAAGTTTGGGATTCACCCAATTGAAACTATATAGGAAGCATCCTTAAATATAATTATAAAAATTTAAAAAGGAAATGCATACTATTAGAAAGTTCTAAAAGGATAATAAGAGAAGTGAAAACTGAAGATCTTCACTTGGGTCAAATAAAGTTGACCTCTGAAAAACAGAAGCCATTAAAGCTGCTTTTACCTCCCACATCATAGCACATGCTCCTGATTTTTGATAAGTGGTTTTTTATGATGTGTCTCTTTTTATAATAAATTGGAACAGACATAAAAGTTCCATAATTCTCTTCTTAACTTGTGGGAGACACTTACTTCCTGGAGTCACTCAGTCTTATCCAGCAAAGGAACCACAACAAAACACAGGAAGCAAACAAGCCAATGCACCCACAGAAAAGGCCCAGAACCCCTCTATGATCAATATGGACTGAGACAGAGAGATGAGATGTGGTAATCAGCACACACTGTAACCATGTGATACACATATTATATATGCATACAATTCAGAGATGCTCTCCTACAGAACCCATGCTAGTATTATATCTTTACTTTGCTGAATTTGTGGTACAGGAAAAGATTAGTCTTTGGGAGTTAACTCAAGAAGCTGATATTTAGGAAAAGAGTTGAGAAAAGTATTGGCTAGCTAAAGTTTATTGATCATTCACCCTTGTTCAGATCTGTGCCAAAAAAGTGTGCATATATTGTCTCATGTAATCCTCATTGAAACTTATGAGTCTGATATGATTATCTCTATTTTATTAATTAAAAAAATGTGGATTTGAGAATTTAAGGAAAGCTTACTTGATAAATACTTAATAGACAAACGGGGTTCAATAAAAAAGTCTATATCTACTATCAAAGACAGTGATGTGATGTTCTCCATAATGCCTTATACAATATAATCATAGTGGAAATTAGAATATGAAAAGTGCCACAAGAAGATGGTAAATTAAGAACTCTTGGACTGGGAGAGAAGAGACATCTCTCTGAGAAGGATTCATAGAAAAGTTTTTTAAAACACAGTAGTAAATAAAGATACAGACCAAACCAGCTAAAAGTCATCATAGAGTTCCTGTGTCTTAGGATCTTTTTGTTCAATCCCCTCTGCTTCCATCTCATGCCAGCCAAATTACCAGTTGTATTATGAGTGTGGCACTGCCTTTGGGACTTATACACATTTACTGAGAAGATAAGAGCCTAATGTGGGAACTGCCACCCTCTCATTTTCTGCAAGAACTGAAAAAGTCTGCAGTCTATCTGAACCTCAAGAAGTCATTTATAATGTGTTTTTTTCTTACTTTTGGGCTTGAAGGAAGGAACACTTTATTTGCATCATTGATTAAAATGTAATTTAAATTGCCTTTGTGTTTATGTAGCTTGTGAAGTGGGAATCATTTTTTAAAGACTGTCTGGAGAAAACAAAACTTCCAACTCTTATTACCATCCTCAAATAACAAAACAGATTATATGTTCTATGCCCATCTTCAGGCTACACTTGAGTTTCCTGTGGGTTGAAGGAATAGGGGCATGTTCTTCATCAAAGTAAGTCAGGGCAGCTTCAGACCCACAGGGTGAGTCCCAGAGCTTCTCCAAGTCTTGAGCAGTTCTAAAACTCTTGTGTTTTTAATAGCTTTCTTTTTCTATAGATTACCACTCATTTAGTGATCAGAGTAAAATCAAATCCTCTTTTCCTTGTAGTATCATTTGCCAAAAGGGCAAAGCTATTTTAAAGTTTATTTATTACATACATTAATAAAAATATATCATAATTTTATTTCCTCAGTTTCAAAATTCCTCTTTTTGCTTTTTCCTTGGTTTTGCATATCTTGCCTTAAGAAAGACTATTTTAATCTTGCCTTAAGAAAGACTATTAGAGTATATATACTCTAATATATACATGTTATTTTGTAACTTACTTTTGTTGATTATAGCAAAAGTATTTTTCCATTTTCTCCATACCTTTCATAATTAACATTGTAATAACTAAGATGTTACCATTTATTAATGATTATTTGTTATTACATGTGAAATTTCAAAGTAAAATATAATATTTGATTTTAAAGCCATCATATCACAGGTTTTTTAAATACTTATTATTTTGTTCTACTTCTCTGCATGGCTTCTAAAACCTCCATTGCTATTTATACCTGTTTCTTACTAATATATGTATTTGAATATTCTTAAATTATTCCTGAAAGTATAAGGGGATATATAAAACTAAATTAGATAAACAAGCAGGCAACATATTCTAAAGATCATATGCTTGACTTTTGTTCTAGAAGAGGAAAAAGAGCCGTGACAAGCAGAAATGAAGAGTAGGCTATTATTCTTTTCATTCTATAGCCTTGATCTCCTGGCTGGTGCTTCTCACTGCTGTCCCTTAGTCTCATCTGCTTATAGTGACATCGCAGCTTTTTAAACAGTTACTTTTCTATAATGAAATCTTCAGCAGTATTTTTCATAGGGAAACACTTATAAGAGGATTTTCTTTAACCACTGAAACTTGGCTAAAATTCTGTCCTCATTACTGTGGTGAATTTAGAAAGATTTTTGTAGTCATGAGGTCTCCTAGGCACTTCTCAAAACATAATTCTCAAGTCTACTCTTCTCTGTGTCCCACCATATGTTGGGTCTATCCCTACCACAAGATTAAGCACACATTCACTCATTTAGTTCTAGAATTTCCGCTGGCACTTTTTTATAGCTTCTATTTCTTCCCCTGAGACATTCTATCCCTTCATTTATTGTGTTTGTTTTCCTGTATCTCATTAAGCAGTTTATTAATCGACTTAAGTACTTATCTGCTTATTCTAACACTTGGGCCCTCTCAGGGTTGGATCCCATTGATTATAATTTCTCTTGAGAGAAAGGGTCACATTAATTCTTCCAAAGAGTGATGGTATTTTGTTTAGAAGGCAATTATCGTACTTGGTTGGGCATAAATTACAAATGTCCTAGGCAGCAGCTCAAATTTCAATCCAGCTTTTGCTTGTTTGTCTGGGTTTGTCCTTCCTCAGTGAGGTTGTTTAGAATATTTTCTTGTGTGTAGTTTAAGAGTCGGCTAGAGATTTGAGCAAAGTTTATACACAGATTCGGGATCCTCCTCTTTGGCACTTTCCTCTTTGAGATTCTACCCTTACCATTCAGCAACAGTACTTACCCTAAACTCTGTCTTCTGGTACTTCAGGTCAGAAAGTCTTTAAATTAGGAGTTTTATTCCTTATTCATATTACCTGCTTTCAGGCTAAAATAGCAGTAAATTACCTTGTGCATTCACTTCTTCCAAGTTTTTATTCTTCTCATGTTTACAGTTGCTTTAGGTAGCTACTGTTTTGTATTTCTTCCAGTGTTTATGGTTATTTCCATGGGGGAGTGGGTCTGTTATGGGCTCTTCTTGGCCATCACAAAAGCAAAACCTTGCCTGATAAACCAACAATAGGAGCAAAATAAAATGCCCAGGAAGTGTAGAAACTGAAGCAATCTCATGAATATCCCTGTATTTCTGCCCAACTTGAAGGAGGTTTATTATGAGCAAAGAACACATTTCCTGAGAGTAGCTTCAGGACCTTTTAGGAGTCAGCCACCCAGAGCTTGACCACAGCTTGATCTATTGTCTGATAGTGCCAATAGTTCTTCTAGAACAACTCTAATACAGATCTCATCCACAAACATCTAGACTTCTGCAATGGCTCTCTAAATAAGTTATCTTACAGCTTCTCTTTTCTTCCAATCTAGTCTGAATATTAGTTTTGAGTATCTCCCTGCTCAAAAATGTAATGGTCTATTTTTTAAAAATATATTTTATTGATTTTTTTTTTACAGGGAGGAAGGGAGAGGTATAGAGAGTTAGAAACATTGATGAGAGAGAAACATTGATCAGCTGCCTCCTGCACACTCCCTTCTGTGGATGTGCCCAAAACCAAGGTACATGCCCTTGACCAGAATCGAACTTGGGACCTTTCAGACCATAACCCAACGCTCTATCCACTGAGCCAAACAGGTTAGGGCGTAATGGTCTATTTTTAATTAATTCAAAACTTTTAAGCCTAACTTCCCCCCCCACACCAGACCCCCACTTTTCCCCTTATACATGGTAAGTAGAAAGTACTGATTGAGAAAATTAGTACTCTTAAACACATGTGAGCTGAGAGAAATAATTTATACACTGAAGTAATGGATCCATCCTACTTGGTTTAAATGCAAGCTTAATGCTTCATTATATAAGTTTGGACAAGTTTTTTTTTTACTTCTCTGCATCTAAGTTTCCTAGAAGTAAAATGGGGTTAGCAGAGTACTACATCATACCCTATGAGGGTTAGATGAAATGAGGGAATATTTGGAAGGTGTCTTAGAATGGTTCCTGGAAATGATGGCCAGTAGTGTTAGCCACTATTAACATTAACTGTGTTTTGGTTCCATTCTCTAGAAAATGAAGGACATAATTCCATTTGAAAAATTAATGGTTCACAGGCAACAAATATTTAAAAGACATGAATCTGCTCAAATATGAAGGCAAAAGAACATAGCTTCATCTAAATAAAACTACTTGCCATTTCTTGTTCTTAACATTATGCAATTTATACCTTCCCACATCAAGATGACTTTTATATGTGTGAAATGACCCTCTGTTCCATTTCTCTCTGTTGAAATTCTTTCCATCCTTTAAGGCTACACTAACAAAATACCAAACTATCCTAAAACCATGCCTCATCTCACCCAACTAATCATCTTTCTTTACAAAGAGGTACTTACTACATTTTTTATACCATATTCATCATAGATTGCATGCTGCCTGATAACAATAACTGCTACTTATCTATCTTTGCATCCTTAGTAGTTCTTTAAGAAGTACCTATCCATAGTCAATAAATATCTAATGAATCAAATTAAAAGCTAATGTTCAATAATTATATTATCAAATAAAAATAATTTTAAATGTCTGTATTTATACTCAGAAAATAACAATGTCATATCAGTTATCATATTTTTAAAGTGATAACCAAAATTGGTGATATCATCTTTAAAAAGAGAAAATTTTTTCTTTGGAGAAATTTTTGGACTTCTGTTAGCATGCATTTGAATTTCATGGTTATAAGTAATAATGTTATTTCACATTCCCACATCCAGCTATGTAGCCTCTTTGGCTCAACTCAATTCACAGCTCTCCAAAAACTGCTTGGTGGTGATTTTCACACCTGGTCTCCTGGGAGCAGATGGAGGAGCAGTGAATAGTATGAGAAAGATCATACAAATGCCTGAGAGCTCTCTGCACAGGGTGGTATAAATGACAAACCAAAGCATTTCATCTGCCTGCATCCCCCCCCCTTCCAAAGTGAACCTCCTACCTAGGGGACCAGGACATAAACAGAGGCAGCCTTTCCTTCTGCTGGGCTGGCAGAAGCTTGGCCTTCCCATATGATTAAATTCAAATGCAAAGTGTGCAGGCAAATAAAGCCTGTCCCATTATCAAGTGCTTGTTCCTATTGCAGCGTTGTGATTCTATAAGGCTGCCCTTTCAAGCTGTTTTTCGGAGATACATCTGGAATTGTTTACACAGTGCAAATCTTTGTTTTCTTCTAGACATTATTTCTTGTCCTCTACCTAGTCTAAATGCTGCTTTGTAGATCTAGGTAGTAAAAGGAGGGTTGGAGAAAAGTCAAATACAATTTATATTTTTTAAAACTCCTCAAATGTCAAACTAGATAACCTAGAGCCATGGGCGGCTCTTTGGCCCCTTGAGTGTGGCTCTTCCACAAAATACCACAGCCTGGGTGAATCTATTTTGAAGAAGTGGCGTTAGAAGAAGTTTAAGTTTTAAAAATGTGGCTCTCAAAAGAAATTTCAATCTTTGTACTGTTAACATTTGACTCTATTGACTAATGAGTTTGCCAACCACTGACCTAGAGTTGCTCTGAGAGTGTCTCTATCCTTTTGTTTTATAGTCTTGGAAGTAAGTTTCTATGCCTCAATAACGGCAAAAGTCCAACGCAATGTGGAATGCAGAACCTGGCTTACCCATTCACCAACTGGAGATCGGTGGCTTTCCATCTCCAGGTCCTGGCTTCATTGTCTATTAATAAGCAGATTGTTCTATGTTTCTGAAGACCCTTCTAGGTCTAACTCCCTAAATTGAATCATCTGTGATTGTTCCAAGATTATACAGGTTGGTGGTAGATTCATTTTTCTAGGGTTCTAGGGCTGAAGTTTCATTTTGCTGCTAGTTGGCTAGGGAGAGCTCACAGCTTCTAAAGGCTACCCCCTCTCTATTGGTAATTCATAATATGTGTGTCCAGGCCAGCCAGAGTGTCATCTCTTCTACCAGCTGGAGAAAACACTGTACTTTTATATGGATGATGTGATTGGTTTAGTCCCCCTGCCCTTGTAAAATCCTCTGTACATCTAGTCTAATCTAATTAGTGACTAAAATCCGAAATTTTCAGAGTCTGGAGCATGTACACTGTGATAGGAAAATATTGGGGGGCATCTTAGAATCTTGACTAATACAGCATTTCATTTTATTATAGCTATGGTAAATAGTTACTCTTCTATTAAATTTTCTAATTGGTGGTCGTTAATGGATAGGAATATTATTTTTAAACCACCAATTGAGAGTGGGAAAGATTATGTATGTAGTGATTCACTCCCATTATTAGGTTTTGTTATTTGCAAAGGTTAAGAAATCCTAGAGCTCTAAGGTTTCGAGTCAGTTGAATTTGAGTTAATCAGAAGGGAGATTATCTTGACTGGGCCCTTCCTGAAAAAAAGAGACTGGAAACAGGGAAGACTCTTATGCTGATATGGAAACCACAAGCTGTCATGTGGGAGAGAGAGAGGGCCATGTGGCAGGGTAAAGGATTGCCTCTAAGAGCCAAGAAGCACCATCAGCTAACAACCAACAAGAAAGCGGTATTCTCAGTGCTATAACCATGCAGAACCAAATTCTGCCAACAATTGCTGAGTTTAGAAAAGAACGCAGCCTCAGAATAAAATCTCAGCTCTGTCCAGCACCTTAATTTCAGTCTGGCCAGACCCTGTGAAAAACACCTAGTTTGTATTTTTCTATTTGTCTTGTTTGTATTTTTATTTATCTTACTTGATCATCATTGCATACTTGAAACTTCATAACTCATGTTTTTCTTCAATTCTAAGATATTTGCAGCCAATATCCCAGTATCTCTTCAAACGTGGCTTCAATAATTTTCTCTCTATTTTTTCTTTGGAAATCTTATTAGACATATATTGGATCTTTTCAAACTAGCATCCATCACTTTTTTTTAACTCTTTTTAAATCAGCTCCATTTTGAATAAATATATTAATACTATAACAACATTGAATTATTAGAACTAAATAATGTGCTTATTTAAAAGTCTGTCAAGCCGAGACTGGTTTGGCTCAATGGATAGAGCGTCGGCTTGGGGACTGAAGGGACCCGGGTTCGATTCCCGTCAAGGGCATGTACCTAGGTTGTGGGCATATCCCCAGTAGGGGGTGTGCAAGAGGCAGCTGATCGATGACTCTCTCATAGATGTTTCTAGCTTTCTATCTCTCTCCCTTCCTCTCTGTACAAAATCCATAAATATAAAAAAAATAAAAAATAAAATAAAAAATAAAAGTATGTCAAAATGTCCCATAAAATTAATTTTATGTAAATTAATAGTCAAATTGTTGATTTAATTGTTGTATATATTAGCATAAGTAACTTCATGCATTTGGAATTAAACTCCAGGTTCATTTAAAGGTTAACAGTTAATGTGTACTTGGTGGTGGTTTTTTGTTTTTGTTTTCCCAAACCATCTTATTTTTATATGATTTTTTCTATCCTTCTTTATTCACTTCTCACTTCCTAACAGTTTCTACTTATATTTTCCAGCACATCAATCAAGAACAACATGGATAACATTCCCCAGATACAACCCGGCAAGTATATAGGGATCCTACAGAGCATTTAGCTGCAAAGTGTTTTGATTTGGTTCTTATTCTCAAAGCTATATCTGTACCCCTCCTTTCAGCTCCCAAATTCAGGATTCCATATACGCTCTAGCCCTAGGCAGCCATGGGTAATTGTTATGTTCTGCCTTCTTAGATAAGGAAAGAATAACACACTCCATCTCTGTTTCCAAGTAGCAAGATTGGCTCCAATTTCCAATTTGTGTAGAACACTCCTATTCCTTTTTACCATTCAGGAGCCTAGCCTATTTGCTTTTAAATCAAGACCACAACATTCATTATAGTTTGTCTGTTTCTTACCAATTTGCCTCTCTCTGTCTCTCTAATCCACTGAGATGGATTAGCTGTTTTTATTACTCTGGTTATCTTTTGTGTATCTTACTTGCTATATTCTCTCTGTCTCCCTATTATTATCTTCTCTGTATCTATCTATCTATTTACCTATCATCTATCCATCTTTTTATTTTCTATCTACTATATACAATTTAATTGCTAAATATTTGGAGCCAAGGAGGTTTGAATTTTGAACATACTATAACATACCTTTTGACCTGAAAATACCATGATTTCTTAAAATCCACAAATTATTTAGAAGGGAATTTTATTATTTGTTGTTTAATTTCTGGTATCTTTGTTACCTATGACATTAATGAAAATTGTTTTTGTTTTACTTCAATTAGTTTTTATTTGGACAATTTATACAGGGTACCCCCCCCCCCCAATGTATATACACTTTAACAGCTGATAGCTCAATTTTGAAAATGATATGTACTTTCATAAAAACTGCCTTTATAATTATTCAAAGTGTATGTATACATTTGGGGGGAGTGGGCACCCTATATTATTCTTGCCTAGAATTTTTATTTGGTTCATTCACAAATTTATTTCTTAAGTTTAGTCTCTATTTGAAATCTTGTTTTTGATTCATGGATTTTCTTCTTTTTTATTTTTCAACATTTAAACATAACTAAAGTTCCTGTCAGTTCAATTCACATCTCTGGTCCTTTGGGCATCAGTTTACTTACATGTCACTAGAGGCCTAGTGCACAGATTTGTGTACTGGTGCTGTGCACTGGTGGGGTCCCTCTGCCAGGCCTGAGCCCTCTCATACTCCAGGACCCCTCAGGTCAGTGTGCATCATAGCAATTGGTCAAATGGTCGACCAGTCAAACTGTTGACTGGTCACTTAGAGTTTTATATATATACAGATATTCATCAAGTGCTTTACAAAACTGTATATTTCTCCCATGTGGTAAAATGTTCATCTACAATGCTATCTTTAGAGGTCTTTCTTTTCCATTATGAAATGTGGTTTTGCAATTATTTTTACATATCCTTACTGGGCTCACTGGTTTCATTACATTTTTTAAGTTTTCAATTTTTATTTTTCTGTATTGTTCTGCATCTTCATTTAGTACAAGTTTGAGCATCCAAATGTCCCTTAAATAATTATTATATCCAACTACAGAGATGGGTAAATATATCCTTAGTCTTTTTTGGCTGCATTTTTCTAGTACTGGTAAATAAACAACAGAGAAGCAAATATCATCTCTTGCAGATTTCTGTTTTATAAAAGGATCCTAATATGAAAGTTTCTAGTTGGCATGACCCTAGTCTCTGTGTGGACTTTAAAATTCTCATAGACACAATGGCTTTGATCTTGCATACTATGTGAAATAAGGCTAACACTCCCACTCACTTTAGAGCTATACACTCAATCTTCATCTTTGACATCTGAAATTTTCCCTTTCTTGCTTGGTTCACAGTATCATTTTGAACAGAAGCATAATATTTTATTTTTATTGCTTCTAAGTATCTGGAGGTGAGAAGTAGTTGAATAAGTGAAAGAGAACTTTATGCCATTTAAATCTGTCTAAGAGTGAACCTGTTCTACAAAACAGCAAGTTTCCCTTTGCTGTTTGTGATAAATCATAGGGTAGATGGTTATCTACCAAGGGTGCCTAAAGCAAATTCTTTTTGTACAAAGTTAGATGATGCTACTTAAATTCTAAAGTTAAATGATCTAAAGGTGTACATGTTCCATAAAGACATTTAGGAAGCTAAATAAGGTATCCTCAGAGGCTCAGATCTCTCACCTATAAGCTATATGACTTTGAGTAAGTCACTTTACTTCTAAGGGTCTTAGTTTCATCATGTAGAAATAGATAAAATATATCTAAGCTTTAAGATTCTTAGGATTCTATGACTACCACTTTTCTTCATATTGCTTTATTTAAAGAATATTTTTAACAGAAGTTTGACTCTTGAACTGCTGACTGAAATACTTTTATGACTCTTCAAGCCCATAAAGTGCATTAAACTGCTAGGAGAAATGGTTTTATCTGACCACAGGATTAAATGTTACACTCATTTAGTGCTAATATAAATTCAGAACTTTTATATAGCTCCTCAGTTAGAAAGTTTAGACTGCTGTTAAACGGTTGGCCAGAAAAGCAGATATTTTCATGATCCTAATAATCAGCTTGTGTTGGCAAAGATACATGAAGTTGTTGGCTAAAAGCAAGATGCTTGTTGTCAACAAACCACTTAAACACACTCTTTATCACATGAATTCTAATGATGTTTTCTTCTCTGGGCTTTCAACTACATTTCAAGATACTTGAGGACTATAGTTGTGATTTATGCACCAATATGTCCCTAGCAACTGATATAATAGACATACTAGCTTTGTGGCATCATGCTGATTTGCTCACATGAATAATCTTATTTAAGATAGCATCTTAAATATTATCAGGATTATCTGGCAACCACCTTTTATATTAACACTAAATGAGTGTACAAATGCTATTCCAGTGTTACAGATGAAAAATTAAGGAAATGAAAGACAACAATTTATTCAATCTATTTAAGTGGTAGAGATAAGATTCTTATTTTATGTTATCCAACTCCAAAAGCTGAGCTCTTTTTTTCTTTTCTTTTTTTTCTTTTTTTTTTTTTTGTATTTTAAGTAGCTCGTAAGACTTTATTTTACTTGAGTTCTTTTGGAAATATTATATCCTGTGGATTCTAGATTAAATGCAACTCTGCCACCATTGGTACAGAAATGAAGTTCTCCACTGCAGCAACTCTATAGCCACACCCAAATCCTGAGCTCCTAACAATCATACAGCACTGCACTGTCTTTAATCGTCAGTCCAATATGTTTACATATTCTTAACACAATAAATGAATTATCAATTAAGTTGAAAATTTGGAAAAATTCATTTAGAATGTCATTCAATTTAATAATAATTTTAAAAAATGTTAGAGCACCTTCTAGGAGCCAGATGCTCTGCTAGTCAATTGGAATGGGATAGAAAGAAATAGAAGACAGTTTCTGCATTAGAGTTCAGGGTCTAGAGGAGTAAATAAAGTTGAACATAAATTACTTTAATATAATTTAGAGATTAGAGATTGCATGAAAGGCATCAAGACCAAGTACTTTGGAGGCTGATATGAAAGGAGTTTGAATTCCAATCAGAATAGATTAAGAGGAGATGACATTTGAGAATGTACTAAATATACTTAAGAGTTTGATAAAAATAAATATTATGGGAATGAAGAAAGAAAATGGCATAAATCATAATCAAAAATAGTGTGTAAGTAATAGATTGGCTCGAACACAGGGTGACTACACAAAAGTAAGCGGATAGTCAGCCTTAAGAAAGATAGCTAAGGAATTCAAATATTGTTTTCCTCCTCTTCATCCAAATCAGAGCTTTATTGGTGCCCATTAGCGTTTGGGCAGGAGTATCAAACAATGTCAGCTAAAGTTCTGTTTTAGTTGTATCATCTTTAGAATTAAGATGTGGTCTTTGCGGTCCAAGAAAGTATTATATGTCATTAGCATTGACAAATAATGTTGTCCATAAACTATATTGTTTTCTGAAAGATTTCCTTTCCTGAAGATTTGGCAAGAAAAAAAATCTGCTTCTACCCACATCCTAGTATTCTATTAGCTCTCAAATTCACAAACTTATAGCAATGGAGGAGGCCTCAAGCAATCATAACCACTCAAGGTTGAAAGCTGCTTTGCATATCTTCTCACTAGTTCTATTTCCCCATCTTCTAGGGATTTTTAAGTGGCTAAGCTAAAAGGCTATACAGTCTCTTCTTCTAGCTTTCCAGAGGAAAAAAACTCTCTAAGGCATCTCTAGGTCACATGGTTCTTCTTCAAGTAATAAGAAATGGTCCTATTGCCCTGATTTAGAGTCATGCATTAATGCTTCCCTCTACCAGGAAGGGCCAAGTGACACCAAGTGTATCAAGAAGGATGGATTGCAACCTTGAGATTTGTGACAAATAGAGCATGCTATTTAGAATGGCAGAAGATGTAAAGGGCGAATGAGAACTTAAGGCCTAAATATCAAGAACTTTTCTTCTCTTCATTAATAATAGGGCCAAGTCTCTCAATTTGTTAGTGCCTGAATTTTTCCAGTCCCCAAAATATAAAGATTGGTTCTTTATCATAAAATTATTTGAAATCTTCCCATAAATTTGTCAATAATAAAAATGAAAATGAAGTAGCAATGAAATATAACTTATACATATATAATTCTACTATTTTATATGGATTACAGTTTCCAAAATTAGTCCTTATTCTTATTTTCTTACTTTTCATTACTCAATCCTATATAACAAAAGCCTAATATGCAGTTGCCCTCATGGCAGTTGTTTAGACTGGGAATTCCACCGCTCACTATGACATGAGCTGATCACCAGGGGGCAGTGCAAACATGTGGGTTTCAGCAACACTGCTGGCAACATGCAGCAGTGGAAGCACTGCAGGCCCTGATAGGCCCCAAAGAGAGCAGGACTGCAGCGGGATAGTGGAACAGGTGAGCAGGTGGCGCCATGCCAAGGCAGGTATGAGCAGGTCCGATCACCCCTCTAGTCACCCCACAGGAGGCTATAGTGGCAGTGGGAAGGGGTGGGGCCACTGCAATCAAGCACTGAGGGAGTTGGGTGGGGGCCCCAGCCCCAATCTATCAGCCAACAGGTGGGATGGTGGAGCAGGTGAGGGGGCAGCACCAGGCCAAGGCAGGATGCTAGATGAGGCTGGGGCACAAGCTGGGGCCCTATCACTACAGGCCACTCCGAAAGATCCCACCCATGTATGAATTTATGCACTGGGCCTCTATAAATTCCATGAGGGTGAATCCATACCTCTTGAAAGTCTGTTTCTTTCCAGCTTCCAGCACAAACTTTAGCCCACTCAAAATTCATTTTAATTAATGGAAGTTTTGCAATTTTTATCTTGCCAAAAATGCCATTTAGAATTATTTTATTAAATCTGCAGTTACTTTACTTGATTTTTCTTAATTTTTACTGTAATCACAATGATTACATCACTACTTGGCTATATAGATTATGATTTAATTGGAGAATAAATGTCCTACATTTTGTCTACTTGCAAATAACAACAACAAAAAATAAAATAAAAATAATTTTATTAGAACTCTACACACACACATATGAATATACACACAAACAATTTACACCTTAGAATGAAACAATATCTCCTTGAAAAAAAGGTTGTACAATAAACCAGTTAAAGGCAATATATGAATCAGAAATATCAAATTCAGTAAAGAAAACTGATTTGTTATATTTAGGCCAAATGCATTTCTAGGATGTCAAGTGATTTTGGCTTTTGAAAACAATACATCTCCCCTCTTTTTATATGCTTATGCAATTATGCATATTTGGATTGCTAGTATAATCATTATCTTCTAAGGCACAAAAACAAATATTAAAGAACATAATAAATTCTCATTTGTGTAGAATTCATCATGAATTCTATAGAACTTTATGATTATAAATATAATTCTGGGAGTGTCACCAACTCTGACATACCAACCCCCCCACCACAACCCCCGCTTGCATCCTAGGTAATGGTTGGAGGTAGGCCAGGTTCATAGGAAACTCCATCTGTTTAGAGGTGAGCACTCATTTAAAAAGAACCATTTTAATCCATATATTTTCAGCATGCCACAGAGGCCAGTGCATGTCCAGTGCTGGGCTAAGGTAATAGGAATTAAGCCGTCAAACAATAGCCCAAAGTATTCTGAGGCAACCCTACCCCTGGACATATTGAACATCCAATGGAACTTCAAGCATTACATTACATGGCTGCTGAAATGCATAACAGAATGTTTTTGTGTCATTTGATTTGCTATTGAACAACAATCAATATCCCTATTATTAATAGAGATTATCTCTGGGTGGTAAGATCTGAAATGAACTTTATGTTCTTTTGTGTGTGTGTGTGTGTGTATTTGTTTGTTTTTGTTTGTTTGTGGTTTTTGTGTGTGTGTGTGTTTGTTTTTGTGTGTGTGTGTTTGTTTTTGTTTGTTTGTTTTGTGTGTGTGTGTTTTTGTTTGTGTGTGTGTATTTGTTTGTTTTTGTTTGTGGGTTTTTTTTGTGTGTGTTTGTTTGTTTTTGTTTGTTTGTTTGTTTGTTTTGTGTGTGTGTGTTTTTGTTTGTGTGTGTGTGTGTGTGTGTGTGTGCGCGCTTTGAAGATGCTCCAGCAAAGAAAAAAGATGAAACAGCTTTTATTTTTTTTGAGAAACAGGAGGGCGTAGTGAGGAGGATCACAGACAGTGGAGCCAGACCTCATAGTTCAAATCCTAGTTTAAGCCCTTGCCAGCTGTGTGACCTTCAGCAAGTTACTGATTCTCTGTGGCAGGAGTTTCCTTACTTGCAAAGTATGAATAATGGTGATGGTAACTACCATAAATTGTTGTATGGGTTCAATAAGTTAAAACAGGTAAAGCAATTAAAATAATGCTGTCATAAAATAAGCACTTTGTAACAGATAATAATTACTTTTAAAGACACATCTTCAACACTGATTCTGCTCATACATAGCATAATATGGTATTGTCTTTCTTCTAGATAGCCTCTTTAGCTTCTGTATAAAAAAAAAAAAAACCTCTCCAATTTTGATAAGCGATTGAATCATCCTTTTAATTCTCAATATTGATCTATTTCTAAGAAAATGGCAATGTGAACACTAAATACAACACATGAAGTAGAGGCTTGAAAACTTCAGGGGAATAGTGTAATAGATCAAAGAACATTAACACTGGAATGAGGAAACCTTATTGTTAGTGTCAATTCCATTACTAACGTTGGGGACAACCTCAGGCAAGTTACTTCTTCCTCTGGGCCTTCTCAGTTTCTTTATGTGCCAGTGTTGTTGATTCTAGTAGTTCTCTCTTACTCATCACCTATATTCCTCTGTCCTTAATACAGAGAAAAAAATACTGACCTTCTGAGTAAACAGTAGCAATAAAATATGTAAAATAACAGTATTTTCATGCAAAATATTTTAGAGTCTTGCACTATATAAGCTGATCCTTACAATGTTTCTGTGATGAGAGTGATACCATTTCTCTACTTTAAAAGTTAAGTAAGCAACACATTGCCAGGTTAAATTTAGACACCAAGAAACTCTCATCAAAGTCAGAGGACAAAGGGGAGCAACTGAACATCTGCTAAATGGAAGTGGAATTGTGTTGTCTTCCCTGGAGAGAATTTAAATGATTTATCTTTGTCTTGTAGTCTCACACTATATAGCCCCACTCTTCATCACTCTTGCTTTTTATCTAGGTAAGGGGATTGTCTAATATGACAATAAGAAAAGATTCTTGCACCACGTTGGTTATCTTTAATGATTACAAAACAATACCAAAAGGGAAACACTCAGAGATGGTCCTGCCCTTGAGAAACTTGGCATCCTGGAAAACAGGTAGGTGGGCACATTAAATACCAAACTACAAAAGTCATGCATGGAAGGTGCCATATGACATTCCAGGCTCTGGAGAGCCTGAAAGACTATAATAAGAAATGACTGTACTTCAATTTATATGAACTCCAAATGACTTTGGTTCATTATTATTATCTTCTAGAATACTGCTTCTGAATAGATCTATAAAGAAGCCAAAAATTTTTAAAGTTTCTCATAATCAAAGATAGTTTTGTAAAATATAATACTAATTATTTTCTGTAAATGAAAGAAATCAAAGACATATAAAAATATTCATCATATGACTATCTGTGTTTCCAAACTGGGTGGATATCTATAGAATGCCAGGGATTCAAGGAATCTTGAAATATTCATTTCCAATTAAGCCATTGATACATATGGGCACCAAGAATTAGAGATGTAAAGGGAATTTACATAATCTAAATTGAACAGAATGGGTACCCAACTCTGATGTTTGCCATTCTATGTGAGGAATTTGGGAATCCCTATTATATTCCCTATGTGGCTGCTTTTGTCCTATATACTCTAATCTTCTCTTTGGAGAAATTGATGCTAATGGATGCTCTCTTCTAGCTCTAGCTGCTTTGGCTCAGTGGCTAGAGAGTTGGCCTGTGGAATGAAGGATCTCAGATTTGATACTGGTCAAGGGTACATGTCTGGTTGCAGCTCTGTCCCCAATAGGAGGCAGCTGATCAATGATTCTCTCTCATCACTAATGTTTCTCTCTTTCCCTTTCTCTCTGAAGTCAATAGAAATATATTAAAAGATGTTCTCGCCAAAACCAGTTTGGCTCAGTGGATAGAGTGTCGGCCTGTGGACTAAAAGGTCCCGGGTTTGATTCTGGTCAGGGGCATGTACCTTGGTTGCTGGCACATCCCCAGTAGGAGGTGTGCAAGAGGCAGCTAATAGATGTTTCTCTCTTATTGATGTTTATTAACCTAACAGTAGGTAATTTCATTGACTATTTCCTGAAGTTATTGTGGGATCTATTTGTAATCCCAGAGATTCTGTCAATTCTTAATGATTATAGCCAATTCATAACTGTGATACTTTTTAAATAAGGACCCGAAATGAAACTATAGGCCTTCAATATCAAAGTTAAGCTACTTCTTACCTGTTACATCAACACATGTTTCTAAGACCTTTTGAATAATGGGCTCAATATGGAAGGACAAAACTAAATATAATCCTTTGTATTCTTTAATTTAGATGAAGAATTCTCAGAATTTCTGAAGAAAATCATATTTCTATTTCTACCAGTTATGGGAATGTCTATGAGAAAAGCACAAACCATACACTGCTTTCAGTCTTGTCCACATTTCTCTGAGAATCTTGGAAAACCAGGAGGGAAGAAAGGAGAATCATAGTAGTGAAGACACAGGGTCTACTGGGTGACTGTTCAGAGCAAGCAATGGGGAACTTTCCATAACCTGTTTCTTTATTTAAAAAAAAAAGTCCTTATGTTTGTTAGAGAAGTCTACATCTGACTATTTAGAAAATAGAATAGACTCCACTACCACTACTACAAAATACAAAATTAGAACTCTACTCAGTTCCCAACAGACCACACTCCTTTAAGGTCACTAAATGCCAGCGCCAAGACAAAAGCTCTCAGCTAACTTTCAAGCTTTAGCAATAAATGAAATAAATGAGTTTATGGTCTTTCTCTTTTCTGAACATTAGCCATTATGTTTTTAGTTGCAGCGTGCTTTTTAGTTTCTCAAGTCTCTATATTGCATTTTCAATTTATTTCTATGTAACCTATATTAAAAATCTTTGAACTAACCAGGCAGAAATACACTAAACTATAGCCCCAGAAATAGGTGAAATGAAATCAATGTTACTAAATCTGCATGTAGTGATTATAGATGGAAAAATTTCATCGTTGCCATGACAATACCACATTTGCCTTAGACTTTTTAAACAGAACAAAATGCATTTAATAGTGATATGTAATTGTCTTTTACCCTGGTTTTTGCTCACCAACATAGCAACATTCTTCTTGCTAAACATCACAGTATTGAAGTTGCTCCTTTTCAGGCTGACATTAGTATATTTTGTATTCATGCTTTGTATAAATTCTGGAAAATGTGTTCAGTTTAGCTTCCCAATAATGCATTTAATTTACATTTAATGAGACAGAAGAATACTAAGCAAGTTGAATTAAGTGGCATAAAGTAGATATATTGTTGTTTATTAACCTAACAGTAGGGAATTTCATTGATTATCTTCTGAAGTTGTGAAACTATGATACCTAAACAATTTTCTACATGAGGTTCAAATGTAAATTTAAGCACAGACAGATTAAGATAACCCAGGGACTATCTTTGTCTTGCTATTAAAGTCTTGTGAATAGCTCACTTTTCTCAAGCAATTTATGAAAAGGTCGGTAGGAGTCTGTTTGTCCTTTTTCTACTAAAAATACAACTTTCTTTTACAGCCAAACCAGTAAATGGTTATGTTTAGCCACCTTGACAAAATGAGTCAATATTTCCTTAGACATTTCATTTCAAGTTTGGAAAGCTCTGATAGTTAGAAAAGTCTCCACTCAATAAAGCCATGATTTGTTAGATGCAAATCTTACTATTGGTCTTAAATTGTGACACTGACATAATAAAGCTTTATGTGTTTAACACACCTCTCGGGTCCCTTATAAAACTATTCTTCTTTTAAAAAATCAGACTGAGGTACGGATAACACTCATATGAACAAATACCTATTTAATCCTGCTCTCTCTGTACAACAGTTTCTTCCTTAAATTAAGAACCTAATGTCCATCTATGGAAGGATCAGCCATAATTCAGTAATATTTATGCACTACATTCCAGTCACTCCAACCCACATATTTCCCCAACTTCCAATAATAGAGGCTGAAATTAATGTTTTAAGTTTTTATCTGGTTTTCATTTTCATTAACTTAATTTTCTTTTAGGTACCTGGATTAGGCAATGGTTTCTGGCATGGCTGACATTTGGTGAAAGTACTTACCAGCAATCAGACTGTTCTAGGGAAGATACTTTTATGGCAATATCATATTGGCATTTTAAAAACATAACTCTTAAGATGAAATTCTGAAAAGTTAACACAGATGCAATAGAAGTCTGGCTGAAAAACAATATTCTATTGAGAGTCTGGGACTTCCAAATGAGGATTATAAATATATTATGAAATAAGTGGAGAAAGACATTATATGTAGTGAACTCCTTTTAAGAATTTTGGTTCATACGCTTATTTCTTTAATTTTCTCATAGTGGCACCATACCTAAATGGAAGATAATAGATTCACTCCCAGTTCATTACTTGAAAAGACTATGCACTTTTATTATGCCCTGTTTCATTAGGACTGAGACCTGCCTGAAGGGTAGAATAGACAATGAACTCCACTACCAAGAAATTTTCTACTATATTTACCACATGCACTACAGTAGGAACTAACCCAAGAACATGGGTACATATCATTAAAACATATCAATGTCTATTTTAAATTACTTACTCAGCAGAAGGGGTCTCAGGACAGGATAGCACACCAGCAAGTTACCAGAAGTCTTTGCTTTTTGTAGTCCTACCATTTTGCCTTCAAATTATTAGCACCTTCTTATGATTCCTCCATTTCTGTAGTGAATGTCACCATTTCTCTCCTCCCTAGCTAATTACCATAATTGAGCAACCTGATCCATTCACCTTTAGATTCCTAGCCTAACACCTTAGTATCACCCAAGTCAAACACTGCATGTGATTTCACTGTCCCTGTTCTGGCTGCTTCATTTCTAGAGTAGCCTGCAGAGTTTACTAAATTAATCTATTTAGAATTACCTCTGAACACATATGCTACCCACACAAAAACTTTTGGATTACCCATTATCTATGGGATAGTTATTTCCTTATCATTTAAAAAAATATCACAATATCTAATTTCTATCTTCTTTCTACTTTTATCTCATATAACCCTGAACTGATAACATACATGTAAGCCAAACTGCCCTATTTAATTTTCTGAACATGCACTAAATTCTCTAATCGTTAGGCCATTGCTTTAGGGCTAAAATAACTTTCCAAATCCAGGGTTATCTTATTTAACTTCAGTGAATCATTTAAGACCCACTTCAAATAGATCTACCCCCCTGAAGCTGATTCTTATAATATTTTGCAATCACCACCATATTGTGATCATATGAGATCTCCTTAAAATACTTCCTTAAAATTCCTCATAGGACATTACTTAAAATATTGTTCTCTCTCGCTTTCTCTCTCTCTCTGTCTCTCTCTCTCTCTCTCTCTCTCTCTCTCTCTTACACACACACACACACACACACACACACACACACACATAGCCCATCACTTTTAGATGCAATTATTCATCCCTACATCCCTCATAGCATAGGGTCTTTATAACAAGTGTTGCTTCAAAGAAATTAAAGTAACATAAAGCACCCTCTATAAAACATGGGAAGGATCTCCCAGTGTTTTCATATCAGTATGCTTAGGAGTAAACACCACAGAGCTTTTCTACAGTAATAAAACTGCCTGCCTTCATTAATGCAAGGTCAGAATATGGGCAGTTTGGTGAAGTAAGTACTTCCCTATCAACCTCACTCCCACCCATCATACACCTAGGGACAGTTGGGTTGTGTGTGTGTATGTGTATGTGTTCTTTTTTTCTTTTCTTTTTTCTTTTGTGTGTGTGTGTGTGTGTGTGTGTGTGTGTGTGTGTGTGTGTGATTTTTCTGAGCCACAGATGGCACAGGAGAGTAAATGGAAGAACAGCTGGTAGTCTCACAAAGGTACCTTGGGCTGTCACAGAAACTCAGTTCAAAATGTCCCCATAGCCTGAACAAAGCAGTGAAAGAAGCAAAATTGCCCTGCAATAAAGTGCTTTATTTCACTTAGATTGCTCGAATAATAGCCTCTACCTCTAGTTAGCTTTAACTTAGGTGACCTGGCAGGTACAATTGCAGTGTGGGCTCCTCAATTACAGCAACAAAGGCACAGTCCCTGAAAGCTGCCAGCAGTGTTAGCCTCTGGGTGTCACTGGCCAGTGGAGCACAGGCAGGGAGAAGAAAATACAAAGATGAAAGGAAGAAGGGGAGTCAGAGAGATAGGAGAGGGCAACCAGGGTAGAAGAGAGCATTACTTCCACTGGTCTGTAAAACAGTCTTATTTGTGACATCAGCAACAACTCCTTTAAGGATTTAGTATATGTCCTATTTGAACGGACTGTATAGTTTATATCTCAAGCAGAATAAAATAAAATAATGAGAAGACTAAGTGGAAAATGTATTTTCTATTTAAGTAGTATATTCATCAGGAAAAAAGGGATTTCTGTCCCAGAGCTGGGTGCTGGATGAATAATTCCCTAAGTACATATAATTCTAGATTCAATATATAAAATAAGGCTTTTTCTCTTTTTTGGAAGCCTCTTTGGCTGGAGCTTTGTTCTCAAAATGTCACCTCCTAATTGAAATTATCCCCCACCCTCTTGTGTAAAACATATATATTTATAAAGTAAACATAAATTGCTTACCATGAGCCAAGCAACACTTAAACACTGGGTATATAACTGTCAATACCAGTTGCATTGTTCTCAGATAGCATGGACTTTATAATTTAGTACAGGGAGCAGGGACCAGTGTGTATAGTGGGGAGGAGAGGGAACAAATGGATAAATATAAATTAACCAGATAATTTTAGAGAATGTTAAGTGTTCTAAACCAGACACAATAAAGATATGTGATAGTGCATGGTCAAATTTGGGGGATAATATTATTAAGGTAATAATGGAAGAGTTCTCTGGAAAAAGGAGATTTGAGTTTTGATCTAAATGTCAAAATTAAGCTGAAAGATAGCGATGATGATAGAGATAGAGATAGAAATTAAGAGAGAGAGAGAGAGAGAGAGAGAGAGAGAGAGAGAGAGAGAGAGAGACATGACCCCAGAGCATTCCAACCCAATGGTTCAGATGTTTCTGGCACAGAGGCCCTAAGAAGGAAATTAGAACAAAGAAAGCCAATACCTGTATGGCAATAGGACAGTAGCGGAGTGGAAAGTGTTCACCTGAAAGGCTGGAATAATAGGCAGAGGCCAAATATTGTAGGGAACTGTGGGCTCTGGCACAGGATTGAATATGATTCTAGGTTCACTCATGGGAAGCCTTTTGAGGATTTTAAATAGAGGACTGACATGATCTAATTCCCAGTTTTTGTGAGAATGACTGTGCAGAGCCAAGTAGCAAAGAAGGGAAAGGAAAGAGAAAGTGAGGATAGTAGTTCAGGGGAAAGCTGTTGGTGGCTGGAATCAGAACAACTAGGAGCAGTGCTGGCTTCACTGTGCTGCTGCAATACTCTGGATGAGCCAACCACAGACTCGTCACACTCTATATACCCTACTTTTATATGTCTGTTACCTACGCTAGACAATAAGCCATTTGAAAAATGAGACCATGTCTTATTCATCTTCCTCATCCCCACTATGCAATGCAAAGCTGACTCAGTAAATGTTATGGAATGAATTATAATGATTTCCTGTGATCCTGAGAGGCAGCATTGATGTAGCTGCCAAAAGCACAAGGATCCGACCTTGGCCCACTACTCACAGCTCCTCACCTTGAGGAGATTATTTGACCAAACATTCCTCAAGCCTTGGTTTTATCACCTGCCAAAGTGTATGCCATCATTTATGCTCGTAGTCTTACTAAAAGTAAAGTAGATCATGGACGAGGTAATAATGCCATATTATTTCTTATATAATATTAGAGGCCAGATGCACAAAGATTTGTGCAAGAATAGGCCTTCCTTCCCCTGGCTGCAGGCAACCAGCTTCCCTCAAGCACTTGGGACCCAGGCCTTCGCTCTGGCTGCTGCCTTCCACCTTCGCTCCAGCCCTGCCACCCTCCTGTAGCTTCCTCCCCTCTACCCCCTCATAGTAGGCATCCAGGCCTCCCCCTTCTCATAGCAGGCCTCCTGCCCTGCCCTGGCCTCTCTGCTGCCCAGAGGCCTGGAACTGCCATGGTGATGATGCAAGCATCCCAGCCCAGCCACAGCCGTCTTTGTCTTGTCAATTTGCGTATTCAGTCTTTATTAGATAGGATGGCATCGTTAGCCATTTTTTTCTCTTCTCCTTTTAAAACCATTCCTTTCTTATGAAAGAAAAAATTTCCCCCCAAATTAGAACTCACTAGAAGTCCCTTTGAAAATCTAGGAGATCTACAGATAATTTAGGAATTCAAAATAATCATCTGATTATCTCAAACTTCTGTTGTGGGTAGATGGTTAAAAAGTAAAGGTAAGTTCTATCCCTTTGTCAATTTCCCAAGCACCCTAACTCTTATTCCCTGCAGAAGACTGGCCTCTTACCAATGGACAAAAAACAGATACATAATGTGTCTTATAAAGGCAGGGAGGTATAGAGAAAAGATCACCACAGTTACAGTCAGAAGGCCTCGGTCACTTGCTGGTTTTGCTACCTTCCAGTGTAATTTGCTGCATACTTTTAGATAGATCATTTACCATATCTCAGTTTTAAACTTCTCATCAGTATTGAGAAGATTGGAAAAATAGGTTTTTGCTTTTCCAAGAACAAATAATTCTCCAACACCAACTGAATGCCCTACAATTCAACTCAGTTCTAATACTACCTGTTCAGAGTTAGTACAGGCTCCAAGATGAATGGCTCAGACCAACAAAACTGCCTTCAGTTCAGATGCTAGCCATGGAGGAGGTCTTCAATCTACTTGTACTTCAGCCAATTATAAATTCAGGGGAGTGGTGTTCACAATAATGTACCTCTCAGGTTAAAAAAAAAAAAATTAGGAGGCCTCATAAGTCTCAGGAAAGCATTATACTTACAATCACAGTTTTGTTATAAAGATTTTAAGGCATGCCCAGCCAAATGGCAGAGATGCTTAAGGCAGGTACTAGGGGAGTGGGAATGTGCAGAGTTTTCATGTCCTCTTTGGGCATTCCCTCCTCCAAGCACATCACTGTGTTCAGCAATCAGGGAGTTCCCCTGGCAAAGTTATTTCAGAGTTTTTATCTAAATGTATTCTATAGATAAGATTGATTAAATTATTGACACCAGTGATTAAACTCAATCTTCAGCCCCTCTTCTCTCCTAGGAGTTTGGGAATGGGGAGGTGGTGGTAAAATTTCTAATCTACTCATGTTTTTATTTTGGCAACCGGCATCTTTCTCCCCCTATTTATCCCTTCTTTCCCCGTTATCTTGTTAGCATAAACACAGCTATGGTCAAGAGAGGCTCCTTATGAGTGACAAGCACACGTATCACTCAGGAAATTCCAGTGGTTTTAAGGGCTCTGTATCAAGAATCAGGGACAAAGTCCAAATATATATTTTATTATATCATAACAGTCAATCAACTAGATTATTTCTAAGTCCCTATCCAATCCTAAACATTCTGCTACTGCTTACATTTTATTTAAACTCCAGTTACTAAAGTCAAGTTCTGTATTATTGAGTACAACACCACATAGGTATAGATGTATGGGACTATATAAATATTAACACAAAAATGGGATGAAAATGATTAGTTCTTCATTACCACCACCACAAAAAGAAAAGATTCATAACGCTAATGAACATTTCCAAGATTAAGATCAAAGAAAGTGAAATAGAAATAAAATAGCAATTTTGGTTGTGGAGGAACAAAACAAGTTAATGGAATAAATTTTATTAATTCTGACTCCTTTCTAGATTTTATTATATCTTAGGCTACAAATAATAGCAAATATTTTCCCACAGACAATTCAAATAAGTAGAATAAACATTTTCTAAGAGGACTAATTCAAATGTATTTAAGGTAATTACATTAAATAATCTGAATTATAAATATATATAAATGAACAAAACATATACTCATACACTAGTTATAAAAATTTAACTAGTCATTAAAACACAAATTCCCAAAGTACCACATTAATCTAGATTTTTAGAGATCCAATACTATTAGCCTTCAGTTCCTATAGATTTCAGCATTTCTTTTAAATTATAAAATTCCAAATAGGAAAAGAAAAAGAAGGAGCACAAAAAACTGCATTGGTTCTGATGAATCAAATACTGTGAGAATTTTCTGTTCTCATGGGTTTTAGCCACACAGTTGTATCTGTGGGGATTCTAGAGTGAGGATTTCACTCACTGCCTTGGGAGCAAAATAGATTTCATTTTCCCCCCAGATCATTTCCCTAAGCATTCTCCCATGATCAATAACAAGTGACCATAAAGTCACTAACACTTTATTGTTAACTGGCAAGTAACCATAAAATAGAGTGTTTAGCCACTAAACTTAAAATTATTCCAAAATGTACTGTACCAAAGGTATATTTTAGTCAGTAAAGGAAAGTTATATTTATAGCACCACCTAGTGAAACAATAAGGAACTGGCTTGCCTAAATAACAAAGAGTAAGCCTTTCTAAGCTCATTAAAGGAGATTGTTTTAAAAATTCACTTATTTTTAGCTGTCTATTTGTTCTATCACAGCACATATGTATGTTTATAGAAAATTCAATCTGGAAATTTTTCTGCTTATTTTCAATATATTCTCTAAATAAAATCATTTTGATATTAATCATTAGAGCCACCTGAAATAAAACTCTACATGTAATAAATATTTAAATATAAGTTAATATTCAGAAAAATAATTATCACCTTCTTTTTCTGTCTCTAAGTATTCTCCTTTTTAACTTATTTTCTTGTTGCTTTATAAATACAAAGACAATCAATTATTTAAAAAGAATGAACAAATTGAGGTCAGGGAGTTTATTTCTAATAGTGTTTCATAGCAGGGGATAAATCAGAGCAACATAAATTGTGTGTGTATTCCAATCAATACTTGCTCTTCAAATTAAAAGTAGAAAATTTATGGATGCTATGTTGCTCATTATGAAGTTAGATTTCTGGATTTCAGAAATAACTCACCAAAACTTTACTCATTAAATTCTGCAAAATGTCATTTCTCTTTCTAATTATGTGGAATGTGTACAATTACCTAGTCCAGTGGTTTTCATTCTTTAGTGTGCATAAGAAATATCTACAGTACTTGTTATTTGATACCAATAATACCTTATTCTTAGGGTCTGATTCCACAGAACTGAAGTTGAAACCCTATAACCTACATTCCAACCAAACCACAGTAATTCTAAAGCGGGTGAGCTCTCAGGAACACTGGCCTGATTTTACACCATCTCATTTTACTATTTGGATCTGTTGGGCTCTTGTAGGACCCTTAACTTATGCTTATTCCCCTCTCCTCATTCAATCAATTAACTCTCCTCTTTATCATATTTTCAATCCTGGACCAAGATTGAAAATATGATAGAAGAGGAGAGTTAATTGATTGAATATGCAAATTGACCATCACTGCAACACAAGATGGCTGCCCCCATGTGTTCAAAGATGACTGCCCCAATGTTGACACAAGATGGCCACCACAAGATGGCAAGCAGGGGAGGGCAGTCGGGAGGGACCAGGCCTGTAAGGGAGGGCTGTTGTAGGCAATCAGGCAAGCAAGGGAGGGAAGTAGGGAGGCACCATGCCTGCAAGAGAGGGCAGTTGAGAGGGACCAAGCCTGCAAGGAAGGGCAGTTGGGAGGAACCCAGGCCTGCAGGAGAGAGCATTTAGGGGTGAACAGGCCTGCAGGGGAGGGCAGTTAGGGCAAACAGGCTAACAGGGAAGCAGTCAGGCATTATTCAGGCTGGCAGGGGAGCAGTTAGCGGGTGATCAGGCTGGCAGGAAGAAGTGGTTAGGAGCAATCAGGAAGGCAGGCAGTTGGGAGCCAGCAGTCTTGGATTGGAAGAGGGATGTCTGACTGCCCATTTAGGCCTGATCCCAAGGAGAGAGCAGAAGGGAGGCTTGGGTTGCTGGGGTCTGATATCCCTCAAGGGGTCCCAAATTGGAGAGCATGTAGGCTGGGCTGAGGGACAACTCCCCACTTACCCCTTCCCACCCCCCGCACAAATTTTGTGCACCAGGACTCTAGTAAGTCAATAAATATTTGCTAAATAATGACTAAACATGCATTGGGGGAAAATTAGCTTGAAACAACAACAGAAATAGTTACATTGGCTCTTAAAATAATGAATGCCATCTTCCTCATTTTACAGACAGTTACACAGAGGCCCTCTTGAGGAACATGCTTTGTGCAAGCCAATTATATAAATAGAAGTCTTATGACTCCCAGTGAGATGCACACACACACCCCCTCCCCCAGTATAATAGCGGATTGCCCAGGTGTTTTCTCACTAAATAACACTATAGCAATTCAGTTGTTGTTTTTAACTAATGCTCAATTCTAATCAGACTGCTTTTTTCTAAAACACTTAGGATTTCTAAGGGCTAATATCTACCCGCTCCTGGTCTCTGACCTTTAACTTTCAAAACCTAATGATCTCTTACTTCAAAATCTGCTTGGGGTAAAATTCTGAACCTGAAAGACCAGGCACAACTGTACTCTGAGCACAGTTCTATCTACTTCCACTGTCTTACCTTCTCTAATTACAGTTCCAATAGTTGGGCATTGATAGAGTATGTTCAGTAGCTTTGTTTTCACCACATCAAGGTGGATCAGTAGTTTGTGGAATAAGTATATACATGTAAATATATGTATACATATGAATGTAAGAGGTATGTATATATTGCACAATGTGTAAGTATATGCAAATATATAATATACAGGCCTATAAATAATGAAAAGAAAACCACTTGGTATGGTTGAGAGAACACTACAAGTGGTTATTAGCAACATGAATCTACTCTTTGATTCTGCCATTAGCTTTTACAGTATTTCCTTCCTTCTCTGGGCTTAGTCCCCATGTTTCAAATCAGGGTTTGAATTTCATTGTATATGGAGGTCTAAGATTCCTTCTACTTATTTTAAGAATATTAAAGTCACAGAGTAGGCAAATTACTCACTTTAAATGATATAGTCAGCATAGTCGTACAGTCAGAAAGTGATCTGTACAGAAGGAGAGATTGGACCTTTATTCTACTGTCAGTTCATTTCTAGGCTTCACTGATAGGTCTCTCCTAGCAAAAGGATGTGGAACTAAGGCACTTGCTTCTGTCACTACTCACATGGGCTAAGTCCTCCCACACTCGTCATTCTTAGCCTGAGTTGTAGATCACTGAGGGTTATGTGTATATTTCCACTGATGAAGTTCACAACCATCCATGTCATGTCTTGGCTTCATGACAATCAGCATGCCCTAATAGAAAGATCCATTCTCTACCTTTAAGAACCCGGCTAGGAAGCCTTTTACAAAACCTTATTCTGAATCCTGGAACTGAACTTCCAAAGGTTCATGAGATGTTTAAAAAAAGCACAGCTAGATAAAGAATCCTATCTCTGCTAGTTAAAAATCTTTGAGACCTCTAATACACTCCTTAATTGTATTGAGCATCTTAAATGAAGATTTTTAACATCCACATCACAAAATTGGTATTGGTTATCAAAGATGATATTATGCAAGCAATCTATCACAGAGCCTGGCCTTTCACAGTGGCTAAAACTGTCAAAATGCCCAAGAGGCTCTTTCCATTTCTACATTTTAAAGAGGTATCTGAGAGATAAATCCCATTTTACATGATTTAAAGTCTACAAAAATATAATGTTATTGTCATCCTTTGAGAAACAAAAGTTCAGTGCCATGCAAAGAACACATAGAAAGCTGCCCACACACATCCTGTCACTGTCATTTAGGAAGCAGTTTTAATTCTACAAAATAATGCATAGAGATGAAGCTATGCAGCTGTACCTGATTTCTAGCTGATTTCTGACTTGATATGTGGGTAAATTGCTCGGCCTCTTGGGTTATCTGAGGACCCCATCTGTGCAGTGTGGATGGAGCTGGGCAACCTCTAATTGTCCTTCCTACACTGCAATTGCAGCAGAGCAGCCAGACAGCTGCTGGCTCGGTGCCTGGAGGACTCCCTCCTCCCTCGCCAGGGCTTCCCTCGCCTGCACTCAGGCAGGCGGGGCTCTCCCTAGCAGTTCCTGGGAGACAAGGCCAGAGCTGTCTTCAGACCATCCATAATGCAATCTTTTGTCAGCAATACATATCCTCCAAAATTAATGAAACAGCCCTTCTGAATTCTCATTTCACTGACTCATACAGCAGGAGCTGGGCTCGCTCAATAAATATAAAAGCCAAATAAATTGTCCAGAGATGATATCTAGGTTGCTGGGCCACAGTCTAATGTCCTCAATTGCCTAAGGAAACAAGAAGGATGGAAACCCAGAACCAATGTTTGGTCTCTACGGCAGAAGACATTCACTCTATCACCCATGCTGGAGTCCACACAGGAGGTAGGTTTTGCTGACATCCACCTCCTAGTTCGCTTTCACTTTACAGCAGTCTGCTGTGTGACCTAGAGGATAAGTGTAAGGAATATTAGAGCAGATGACAGGTTAAGAAGTCAGAGCCCAGAAGAAGAAACAAAAGCTCTCTCATGTCCTAGTATTCTAAATCAGTGCCTCTCGAATCTTAATGTGCATGTTTCAGTACATCTGGAGTTGAGAGAGTATTTCTAGAATCAATTGTCCAGAAGGCCATGAGATCCAAGACAGAGCTAGATTTATTTTTTTACAATGTTTCCAGTACCTAGCACATCGGGACAGCAGGTTTCTTAGAAAGGTTTATGGGATAGTTAATTAGTACATAAGAAAGGCAGTATTGCAGAGTGGTTAGAGATTTAGACTCTGGAGCTCTCCTAACTAGGCACACATCCTGGCAATGCCACCAACAAGCTGTATACCATGGACAAGTTACTTAACCTCTCTGTATTTCAGTTTTCTCAACTGTAATATTTCATTGCTAATAATATGTCTCATAAGGTTTTTGAGACAGAGAGAAATGAGCTAATAAAACAGTACGCAGAAAGTGGTTTTATTATGAAAGTGTGACTTGTTTAAGGTCACACAGCTGCTTGGGAGATCTGGGCCTCTGCTTATATATCTTGTCATTTTTCATTCAGCATCAGCATGCAATGCCTGGTAGAAAAACATTCTATTTATTTAGTTACAAATTATGACATTTCTACCCAACAAACCCTTCGAGTAAGGAAATGTAAATTTAAGTCCCACGAAAAGGTGTTCTCTGGTTGAAGGTAGCAAATAATTCAACATATACCTTCAAGCTAAGCAGCAACTAAAACACATATGACTTAGTACTGAGAAGGAGCCTAGGTCATCCATATCTAAAGAGTGGAAAGGTGAGCCACTTAGTCTTTTTGTGATAATTGGCATATGAATAAAATGGAAATATATTTTACCTAATTTAGAGGGTTAACATGCAGATTAAATGAAATAATGTGTGGAAGGCATATAATGCTGCTTTACAAAGCGCAAGAGCTTAAGAAAAAACAGCCTGTAATGGTGGTGGCAGTAAAGCCATGACACATTTATAAGAGGCATAGATTTAAAAAGCAATTGTTTTCCTGTGCTGCATCAGCACAGCCAAGGGTAAACCTGAGGAGGGGCAGTGAAGGGTTAAAGAAGACAGACAAAGAGAATACAACTGAGGCTTAAAGGATCTCCCATGCCTGGATGAGGACACAGAAAGATCCAGCCTGCAAGCTGATGCTTTATTTTACAGTCTCATTAAAACAAGGGTAGATTAACATATATACAAATGTTCTTGTTTTGGCAACACTTGCTGAACCTCCCACAACCCATTAGCTACTTAGGAAGGAATTAAAGAGGGATATAAAGTCAGGCTTAATTATAATAGGAGAGCTCTGCCCTCCAGGCTGGGACTTGCTTGTGGCCTTGCCACAGGTCAATCCACGGCTTAATCCTAGAGCTGCTCCCTACATTTTCCAAGTGCTGTCCTTACAGAAAGGGTTCCTGTAGTTTCCCAAAGGACAATGGGCTGGGAGATTGTTCAGGCTTTTTCCAGCTCCTCCTATACCATAATCTGATCCCCAAGTAATAGAAAGTTGTAATTTAGAGCCTGGATTAGAGGTTGTTTCAGGCCAGAATAAAGCCTGATAGAAATATGGTGAGGGACCAGAATAGAGACCTGGAAGGTCTGGGTGGAACCAAACACTAGAGCCAAGTGATATGCTGTCATATGATTTTGAGTCCAAATATGAGGATTTTGAATAATAGACTATTGCAACTCTCATTTTTAACTTGTGGAAACTGACATGTGAATGAATCAGTAACCTGATCCATTGGCATAATCTGAAGCCTATGCACACACCCAAATAGCAATTCCATGAGTCCATACTCAAAAGTTTAAAAAGTAACATAGAGAGAGAAATGCTGGGATCAGCTTTGGTATGTAAAGCTATTAGAAGTCATCAACAAGAAAAATCTGGACAAACTGAAAATCAATAACATGTCTCCAATTTATCAGATAATTGAGGTTGCAGGGAAAACTGCTACCTCTAAAATCTGGAGAGATAGGCAAATCCAGAGAGTTATAGCAACCAAGGTCTGCTTACTTGAATCCCAACCTATTGGAAACTTAAATGGGTAGGAGCACTTAAATGATCATTTTGATGATTTACTGGAGGCTGACTGAGGAAATCCTGGGGACTTCAGTCTCATGGCCGAAGGCTCCACATTTTCATGGATTCTCCCTTCAGAATCCCAGAAAGTTGTCACTGGAGAATCTCAGAAAAATCTCAGTATGGGCCCAGACAGCATGGCTCAGTGGTTGAGTGTTAACCTATGAACCAGGTCATAATTCGATTCAGGGCACATGCCTGGGATGTGGGCTTGGTCCTGATCACTGATTTTCTCTCATCATTGGTCCTTATCACTGATTTTCTCTCATCATTGATGTTTCTCTCTCTCTTCCTCTCCCTTCCTTTCCTCTCTTAAATCAATAAAAAATATATTAAAGAAAAATCTCATCATGGTTATACAGCAGGAAGGGAAGAGGAAATTTTGAATTACACCCTAGGTTTTCTCTATAATCTTTAGGAAAAATGATTTTGCCTGAGCACAGTTTTGATATCATACCCAAGATGGGGGGGGGGGGGGAAGGAGGGGGATCCCTCTCCATTTGAGACCCCCTCCAGAAATCCTGTCCCAATTAAGCGGCAGGGGCAGGGGAGCGGGGCAATCAGTCCACAAAGACATTTTTTTTTTTTTTTGAGAAAACAGATTGGAAACTCTGTTACCAGGAAAAGGGGTAGAAATCAGGAGAGGAAGAAGGTATATGGTTAAAAGATTATTTATAAAGTTCACAACTAGGTACAGAGGCCTATTCAAAATGTGAGTCTAAAGTTGTATTGTTATAGAACACTCCTCCAACCTCTACTTAACCTACACCAATAGGGCTCTAATATAGAAATAGCACTTTATGGCAAAAAGACCTGTGAAACACACACTTTCCCTGAGGATGAGTACACAGAAAAACCACAAAGTGAAAGGGTAAATTAATGCAAGGACACAAGAGGCATTTGAAGCCACTGGTACCTATCACAAAATCATTAACCACAGCTCAACTTCTAGCCAGTTTAAAATAAATCCTCCTACTATTCAGTGAGCAAATCCTTACAGATTCATTTAAGTCTTGTTTACCTCACTTTTTATTGCAAAATATAACATACTTGGCTTCTACCATAAACAGAAGACATACCAAAAGTAAAAAATAATATACCCAATTTGATCTGTATGCTTAATGCAACCACAATATAAATCCTTGTAAGTTGTTTTATAGATATCAACAAACTGATTCTAAAGTTTATATGGAGAGACAAAAGAACCAGAATAACATATAGATCAATGGAATCGAATCGAGAACCCAGATATCAACCCAAATCACTATGCTCAATTAATATTTGACAAAGGAGGCACGAATATAAAATGGAGTCAAGACAGTCTCTTCAATAAATGGTGTTGGGAAAATTGGACAGATACATGCAAAAGAATGAAACTAGATCACCAACTTACACCATACACAAAAATAAACTCAAAATGGATACAGGACTTAAACATCAGACGGGAAACCATAAAAATATTAGAAGCATCCACAGGCAACAAAATCTCAGACGTATGCCAAAAGAACTTCTTCACTGATACTGCCCCTAGGGCAATGGAAGCTAAAGAGAAAATAAATAAATGGGACTACATCAAAATAAAAAGCTTTTTTACAGCAAAAGAAACCATCAACAGAACAACAAGAAAGCCCACTGTGTGGGAGAACATATTTGCAAACGTTACCACTAATAAAGGTTTAATCTCCAACATCTACAAATAGCTTATACAACTAAATAAAGGGAAGATGAATGATCCAATTAAAAAATGGGCAATGGACCTAAATAGAATATTTTCAAAAGAAGACAGAAGGAAGGCCAAAAGGCACATGAAAACATGCTCAAAGTCACTAATTATCTGAGAGATGCAAATCAAAACAACAATGTGGTACTATCTCACACCTGTCAGACTGGCCAACATCAACAAATCAACAAACGACAAGTGTTGGCGAGGTTGCGGAGAAAAACGAACCCTCGTGCACTGCTGGTGGGAATGCAGACTGGTGCAACCACTGTGGAGAATAGTGTGGAGTTTCCTCAAAAAAACTGAAAATGGAACTCCCATTTGATCCAGTAATCCCACTCCTAGGAATATATCCCAAGAAACTAGAAACACCAATCAGAAAGGATATATGCACCCCTATGTTCATAGCAGCACAATCTACAATAGCTAGAATCTGGAAACAGCCTAGGTGCCCGTCAGCAGATGATTGGATCCAAAAACTATGGTACATCTACACAATGAAATACTATGCTGCCATAAAAAAGAAGGAATTCTCATCATTTGCAGCAACCTGGATAGAACTAGAAAACATCATGCTGAGTGAAATAAGCCAGTCAATGAAAGAGAAATACCACATGGCCTCACTCATTTATGGATATTAAAGAACATTATAAACTGACAAACCAAAAGTCAGATATAAAGACAGTAAAGCAATAACCAGACTGTAAAATTACAGCGGGGAGAGTAGGGAGATCTGGGGGAGATAAGAGATCAACCGAAGGACTTGTATACATGCATATAAGTACAACCAATGGACACAAAACTCTGGGGAGGGAGGGTATGTATGGGGGGGCAATGTTAAAATATGTACACAGATAATAATTTAATTAAAAAAATTGCAAAAAGAAAAATAAATAAATAAATAAATATTAATAAATAAGAACCAGAATAGCCAACACAATATTGAAGAACAAAGTTGAAGGACTGACACTACCTGATTTTAAGTTTAAGACTTTTTATAAAGCTAGAGTAATCAAAATAATGATGACAAAAGAACAGAGAAACAGATCAATGGAACAGAATAGAGAGTGCAGATATAGACCCCCATAGAGTCAACTGAACTTTGAGGAGGGAACAAAAGCAATTATAATGTAGAAAGATAGGGTCTTCAACAAATGGAGCTGGAACAAGTGGACATCCACATGCAAATAATAATAATAATAATAATAATAATAAATATATATATAGACTTTATACCCTTTATAAAAATCAAGTCTAAATGAATATTAGATTTATTGTAAAATGTAAAACTTTGGGAGGATAACATAGAACAATTAGATGACCTTGTTATGGAAATGACTTTTTAGATACAATACCAAAGGCGTAATTCATGAAAGAAAAGTTAACAAACTAGACTTCATTAAAATTAAAAATCCTGCTCTAAGAAAGGTAATGAAAAAACATTTCTCAAGGGAATAAGAAAACTTGCCAGAGACTGGGAAGAAATATTTGCAAAAAAACAAAAAACAAAACAAACAAAAACAACCCATTTGATAGAGAACTGTTATCCAAAATATACAAACAACTTTTAAAACTCAACAGTAAGGTAACCAACAAGTCAATTTAAAAAGTGGGTAAAAACATGTGTGATACTGTAATGGTGGTTACACAGTGTTATGCCTTTATAAACACCCAGAGGTGCACAGAATAAAACATGAATATTACTGTATGAAATTTAAGAAAAAACATTTATGAGTTTGGGAAATCCTGAGGACACAGTGCAGACTAAAATCTAATTGTACTATAAATTTATCAAATGACTTCATTGATGTGGTCTGGAGAAAAGCGCTGACTGAAACAACTTTGGAAATGAGTATAATCTGTAAGAATAAAGTCTAAAAGAACTGTATATAATAACTCTATTTCAAAAGTTATTTCCCATATGGATTGGACTAGCAGCTCTGAAATCACTGTGTATTATATTGCAATGGAACAATTAAATAAATGAATGACAGATGGTAAGAGCAAATGTCTCACTCTTAACAGATAACCAAGGCCAGAATAATCCATATGATATTGGATTAGTGTTGGGAGAAAAGGTACAAACATATTCATTTAATATAGCCACAGAGGGCTACAAATAGTAAAACTTTTAAATATGTATATATACACAGGTTAATATATCATAGTAGCAATGGTACAGACACTTTAAAATTCAGTTTAGGTATCTGGATAACTGACACCCAGGTCTTGGTTTAAAATACCAAGTTTTAAATGTTTAAATGATTTTAAGTATCATTTAAATGGCAAATTTTAATGGGTTTTAAATACCATTTTAAAACACACTTTCCTAACAAAGGACACCTTCAAGGGATGGTTGATTATGGGACCAGGGAAGGAAATACACAAATTAAAGTTGAATCATCTGGTATTGCCAGAAAATAAAGAAATGCTCAAAATACACAATGATTGGAGAATATTAAATGCACACGGGGGCCAACTGAAAGTACTCCCAACAGCCAATGCTGTAACAATATGAGGAGAAAAAAAATTGAATTTTACCCGAAGAACCCATGCTGCTATAAAAAAAAATTACTGAAAAAATAAATTGATGTGGGTGAATAAACAAATCAGCTATGCAAGGGTATTATGAATAACGTATCAAGAAGGTGAAAATTAACCCCCACTCTTTAAATGTGGGGTGCACATGCTGACTTCCTTCCAAAGAGTACTGCATGAAAACCTGACAAACTACTCCAGCTAAGTGATAAAGTTTAACACCAACAGTGATAAATCAGATTATCCTTGACATGATGTGATTATAATGGCACTATACCTTTCCAGTCTTCCTCCCCAAAATCCATAACTCCAGGATAATTGTGAGAAAAACATTATGACAAATACCAATTGAGTAACATTTAAAAAAATACCTGACCAGTTATCTTAAAATGGTAAGCCATTAAAAACAAAGTCTGAGAAATTCTCTTAGCCTGAAAGAACCTAAGAAGACATGATAAATACATGTAAGGAATTATCCTGGGAAGAATTTTGGAACAGAACAAGGAAATCAGGCAAAAATGAAGCAAATCTGAATAAAGCATAAGCATTAGTTAATAATAACATATCAATATTGATTCTATTCATTGTGATCAATATGTATATAAATATAATTATGTTAATAGGGGGTATAGATGTGGAGTATATGAAGTCTCTACTACCTTCATAATATTTCTGTAAATATAAAACTTTTCTAAAATAAAAGTTTATTAAGACAATAACTGAGGGTCTTCTGAGTATTTATGAAACTACAAATGCTTTATAGAAGGGATACTCCTTGTTACAAGTCAATTACACAGTAGTAAGCAGAGAAGAGTGTGAGCAAATACTGGCATGGACTTTGCAGAAAAGAAAAGAAAGACTACTGTGGCTCTTGAATGTAAATAGGTAAAAAGAGCTAATATGCATGGGGTATGCAAGGTGCATGAAAGTAATTTTCAAATTTATGTCCATGTCATAGAAAAGGCAGGTACCATGAGTTCCAGGATGTTTTGGGATAGAATAAATAGAGCAAATGACCTTTTCTATGTTATCTCAGTTGAGTGATTTCCTAATTTTGGATTGCAATGTTTCTATATACTTAATCACAAAATTGGATGAGAACAATTAAAGGGTCATCCAGATCTATCAATAGTCTTCTATGATACCATAGGTATGGTTCTATCATGGGTTAAATGACAAAGAAAATGAACATGAAGCAGAAAGTTTTAGTTAAATTAATTCAATTTAACTTTTGTGAGTGTCATATCCACATTCAAGGAAAATGACCTCTTGCATATTTTTATTTGACACATTATTACCTACTTTTAAAAAATGAGGCAATAAAAGGAATCTCAATGCTATATCATTCATCTTTTGGTAATGAAAAATTTACCTGTTAAGCGGGAAATCTGCATTTGATCAGAAAGGGAACACACAGTTGGCTTATTCCTTTGGCTTGGTTTATACTTCATAGAAACAGACTCATAGGGTACTATCTGCATGTCACAGATGCCAGAGAATTATTTATGGCATAAGAGAATAGAAGCATATGTCTATTTAGACAAAACAACATAAAAAATTACACTTTCCACTTTCTATACAGATTGCCATTTTATGAAATCTCTGAGATGTGACATCATCAAACCATGCTGCATTGCCAGAATTTCATAAAGAGATGACATTTTTTAAATGCACACTTTTAGAAACAGATTAATGATATAAAAGTTAATGGTACAAGCATGTCTCACTTAGTGGAGAAAGCATAATTAATGAAAGAATAAACAAACTGCCAAAAATGAAGAATTGTTTTAACCCAATTTATAGTTGTGTCAGAGAGCAGAATGCCTACTCAAAATTTAATCTATAATAAACAAAACCAATAGAAGAATAAAATGCATTTATAGCAATTTAATCTTAAATTTTTATCCTATTTTGCCGATAGTACTGATAACTCATGCTTGCACATTGAAAGTCATTGTGATTGATGATGGGAACACTTGGCACCTTTGACTGCTATAGCCAGAATAGATATTAGAGAACAATTCAACCACCATATTTTGCAACTGAGAAGACTGAAACTTGAGAGACATGAAATATCTAACCTAGAGTCCATGGTAAGTTTATGCTAGAACCAGAACAGAATCCCACATCATGAGATTCCCATTTTAGTGCTGCTTTACTCATAGAAAAAGACACAAAATTAGACAGTGATATGTTGGCACAGACTTGTACTAGCTCGTAAAAAGCCAACTGTTAAATATTCAGGAATTTTGTGAGTCAGATGTTAAGGCTTTGGCAACTTGAAATTTACTGTGACAGGGTATTTACACCATGGAAATGGGCAATGACTACAATTGTGACTTTTTAAAAGTGTCTTTCTTTCTTTACAGGTAGCTGGTTTACCAACACACCACTGGCCCCAGTCTTTAAGTTGCAATCATATACAGTAGTTAGTGGTTTCACAAAAATAAAACTGTTTAATAAAGACTAAGAACATTTATATCTTTAGGCCCATACTTAGCATCCCTAGATTATTGTGTACGCTACCAATATAAAATCTTAAAAACAGCATTCCATATTTTAATGATTTACACTTGAAAATATGTGAAATTTGTATAACCATATTTAATAGAGTATGTCAATCCACAGTAAAGGGGATTGAGGGTTTCAATTCTAGTTGTGCTTCATATATATATATTTTTTTTTTGTTTTTTTGTTTTTTACCAAATTAGAAATAGGCATAGTTACTTTACAAAGGCAGATTATTTGTTTATTTATTTATTTAATATTTTTATTGGTTTTTTAGAGAGAGAAGGAAATATCGATTTGAGAGGAAAACATTGATCTTATGCTTCCTGCACACCCCCTACAAAGGATCAAGCCACAACCGTGGCATGTGCCCTGACCAGGAATGAAATAGCAACCTTTCAGTGCAAAGGACAATGTTCAACCACTGAGCCATAATGGCCAGGGTAAGGGCAGGTTTATTTTTATGGTGATGTTATAAAGACATAGTGACTAGTTAATTTAGCCAAAAATGAAGTGGCCATAGCCTGCAGAAGAGCATGACTAGAATTGGAAGTGCTGAGGGGCCATAGAAAGAACAAAATAAAATAAATCAATTCCCAAACAAATATAAACCTGATACAGAAAACAAAAGTTCATGGGCCAGCTGCTTTAAGTTCTTGCTCCCCAATTTTTTATGGTGATTACATGAAGAAATGACTCAATTATTTCTTGTATACCCTAACTTCATTATAGAAACTATCATAGTTAATAAATACATATTATCAAGATTTAACAATACTGGACACTGTAAAAAATTCTTTTTTTTTAACTAAGTAGAATTTGAGGCATTTATGAGGTACTCAAATGAAGAGACCAATCAGCAGTTTCATATCTAGATCTGTTGCAGGATTTATCAATCTCAGCATTATTGACAAAATTCCATAGAAAATTTTGCACTAGATCACTCTTTGTTGGGAATAGTGGGGAAAGGGGGGAAGTATCCTGTGCTTTCGAGGATATTTATCAACATCCTTACTCTTAATTCTCTAGATGCCAATGGCATATCCCTCTCCTGCCCATCAAAAATGTCTTTAGACATTGCCAAATGTCCCCTGTGTTGGAGCAAAATGATCCTAGTTGAGAACCATAGGTCTATAGCATAGGAATAAAGTATGAACTCAAGAAATAGATTGGGAAATCACCTCTTAGGTATTTGTCAAATCCTATCAATAAATAGTGGTGGAAATCTCCCAGAAACATGTTTAAAATTAAAAATAAATAAATAATAAAGGAAGGAAGGAAGGAAGGAAGGAAGGAAGGAAGGAAGGAAGGAAGGAAGGAAGGAAGGAAGGAAGGAAGGGGAAAGGAAGGAAGGAGGGAAGGAAGGAGGGAAGGAAGGAGGGAAGGTGGGAGGGAAGAGAGGGAGGAGGGAAGGAAGGAAGGAAGGAAGACAAAAATAAGGATCCCAAGACAGTGGATAAATTAGAACTCTTCCTGTTAAACATGATGGTTACTAACTCAAAGTAAAGAAATTGGGAATTTATTGGATCTCTAGAAATGAGATCCTGTTAACAACAACATTTAAGGAACCAATGAATTATGTGTTCATCATGGAGAAGAAAGAACAGGAAATGATGTTAAAGACAATGGCCTAATAAAAGCCAAGAAATTATCTTCTCTACTCAACTCTTACTCTGAGCTCCCTATTCTTTAAGGCACAGTTCAACTCTCAGTTTTTCTTTGTAATAATTTTTAAATCTTAGTCATTATTGTCATTCCTGTTTCTGATTCCTTTTCTTAGCCACTATGCCAAATAAACGTAAAATTAAGTGGATTTTTTTTTCAGTAGCATTTGTTGCTGATTTATAAATTTTATTCTTTCCCCTTCAAGCTAAATTTTAATTTTCTGGAGAATGAGGACCCGTCATGCTCTAGTAATCTAATCCCTGAGAGCCTTTGGCTGGGTTCAGTGTAGTTATAAGTCAATGGCTATTTCAATATTAACTATTGAATGGTCCCTTCTAGTGTGTTAGAAGAGAATCATTTCAACTACACATTAGTGAGAATTCTCATGCAGTGTGCCTTGATTTAGGCACAATATAAAAAGTAAAGATACTGCATGTGGTCAGAGCAATAGCAGTCCAATAGCCCGCTCCAATAGTGCCCAGTTTCCATCATCTAATGACATGCTAATTACTACCCATCTAAAAGGGAGGTAAATCTGATGTGCTATTCTCCCAAAAATCATACCTAGTTTTTCATTTAAGCATTTTAAGAGATGCTTGTAATTACCATCCTTTAACTCAACCTGTGCTTTCAATAAGAAATAATAGAAATAGAAGTAAATAAGAAATAAGAAGATATTTCTATTCTTATATTACCACAAACTTTTACTATGAAATTTCATGAAAGTATTACTTTTTTCTGGCCTTCAGTTTTCCACTCTATAAAATGAGGTAGTTCAATAAATGTTTTCTAAGTCCTTTTAATTCTGACATAGAATTTAGTGATTTTGCCAAGTAAGTCTTTCTACTTAATGTTTGCAGTATCTGGGAAGTTAAATGCATTGCAGGTGATAGCAATCCATACATATATTTTGATGACTACAAAAAGTTAATTTAATAAAAGCACCAAGTGAGTATGCAGCTTTATAATAAGTCACCCCAATTGACAGCATTTCTTTTTGCAGCAAAGAAGTCTAGTTCATCTTGGCAATAAGGTAGAAGTGGCTAGACCTATGGATACTATTGCAACTAATTCTGCTTCCAGCTACCTTGAGAGAATGCTGAGGTTAGCAAGACAAGGAGGCGGGCAATAAATTGTTTTCCGGATAGATGGATGTATTTTACTCTCTATCATAAGACTACCTAAGAAGGGAGTCCCTGGAGCACAAGTTGGCTTCTACCAAATGTTATTTAATCTTTGCAATTCATCACTTTAATTTGAATAATATCCCATATTTCACTTCTTCTACAGATAGCCAAGCTTTGTCATCACAATACCCTGCTAAAAATTCTGCACTTCCTATAAAATGGGTATCTATTAGATGAGTCTTAGCTCTGGGTAGGGACACCTTGCTCATGTACTTGATGCCTCCCTTCAAATGCTAATAATGGGGAGAAAGGAAAAGAGAATTTGTGTCCATGTCTTTGTTTTTCAGGGTTCCTATAAATTAAATAGTGTATATAATGAGCACCAAACTTAATGTGCAAGTTATTTGTATTTTTAAACTACGTATATGCCCCTCAAACCCTCATATCTGCAAAATGTAACCATCCGCAAACCACTTTCATGCATTTCTAACTTCTGTACACATAATAATCAAGAAAGAAAAGAACTAGCAGGAATGCTCCCACCTAAAATTGCCTATTTATAAATGTTGTGGTTGGTATTTCCTTCCAGCCTTTTCTCATGTGCAAACATAATTTACAAAGCTGAAGTTACAGCTCAGATATAATTTTACATTTGGCTTTTTTACACTGCATAATAGGAAGCATTTCTCATTCTGCCTCATAGTCATTATAATGTAAAATGGCTGCTTAACATTCAATTGCTCATGCTCAAACTAAGCCAAATGGTATGTCTTTGCCATTTCTTATACCCAGGCCATGATTTTTGGCCTCAGAACCTTTTCATGTACTGTTCTTGTGGCTTAAAATGTAGGCCTATCTTGGCATGTTCAAATTCTACACATTCTTAAAGATTAAGTCCTAAAAGTAGGACTTCTAAAAATGAATGTGTTAGCTGTGCATAAGATGCATCTCTGCTGACTAACTACAAGATCCTTGGGGAGAAAACCCCTATCTGATTCTTTATTGTTTCTCTACAGCAATTGGTGCATTTTGGAAATAAATAAATGCTAATAGACTGAGTTATATGCATTCTGTATTCATTTTCTTTAGCTGCTTTATCAAATTACTGAAAAATTGGTCATGTGAAACAACTCAAATTTATGGTCATATAGATCAATAGGTTTCCCTGAGCTAAAGTCAAGCTGTCAGTAAGGTTATATTCTTTCCTGCAGGATTTTCTAGGTGAGGATCTGCTTCCTTGCCTGTGCCTTTCTTCTGTGATCACATCTTCTCACTCTGACTTAATGGGGAAAGGTGCTCTGATTTTAATGATTCTGGATTAAGTTGGGCCCTTCTGGATAATGCTGGATAATATCCCCAACCCAAAGTCTTTAGTCACATCTATAAAGTTACTTTTTCCATGTAAAGCACCTATGCACAGGTTCTGGGGATTAAGATATGGATATCTTGGGCACCATTACTTTGCTTACCACAGATGCTCACATTAGAGTTAAAATAGAATCGAACAGAGTGTATTCTAAAAATGACTAGGAATGTCCCTACTTATGCAGAGAAGGAAACTGATATCCAGAAAGGTCAAATAATATCTTGCCCCAAACTCTAAATATAATAAATGGAAAGTTTAGATCCTGACTCACTGTGCAGTCATCTTCCCATTTAATTACATCTGTTCCCCATAGCACAGCTCCTTATTAGAAACAGAAAATAATTTCTTTTATAAGATGTATAAAGCTCAGAGTGGCAAAGGTATTTGCTCAAAACTACCCAGTAAAAAGAGAAAAAAATAGGCTTAACTTCATCTTTATGAATTCTATTCTAGTTCTTTTCCTTCTATACCACTCTGGTAACCACCTCCACATAAGTCTAAAAAACACATATTTTTAAACAATTCAAATAATAATTTATAGTAACAGAAATTAATTTATTTTTTAAATTCTCAACAATAATAAAAGGTTTGTTAATAAATCAAAGTTGTCTAGGTTCACTTAGGGGTTGAAAGTAGGAGGTCTAAAATTATATCCATCTGCCCATGACAGTCTGGATAGTAAGGTAATATAGTCCTTTCTAAAGACCTTCAAGTATATCCTCTTTTTAAAAAAATATATTTTATTGATTTTTTTTTACAGAGAGGAAGGGAGAGTGATAGAAAGTTAGAAACATCGATGGGAGAAAAACATCGATCAGCTGCCTCCTGCACACCCACCACTGGCGATGTGCCCACAACCAAGGTACATGCCCTTGACCGGAATCGAACCTGGGACCCTTTAGTCCGCAGGCCAACATTCTATCCATTGAGCCAAACTGGTTTCGGCTATCCTCTTTTTTTAATTTAAAATTTTGTATTGTTTAAAGTATTACATATAATAGTACATATATCTCCTTTTTCCCCCCTATTGATCTTCCCCCAGCCTCCCCTACCCCCTGTCGCATGCCCTCATCCCACCCCTTCCCCCAGTGTCTTGTGTCCATTGGCTGTGCTTATATGCATGCATACAACTCCTTTGGTTGATTTCTTTCCTCCCCTCCCCAACGCTCTCCAGCCTTCCACTGTAATTTGACAGTCTGTTCGGTGCTTTACTGCCTCTGTGTCTATCTTTTGTCCATCAGGTTATAATCTTCTTTATTTTCCATAAATGAGTGATATCATTTAATTGCCTTGGAAAGAGTCAAACTACTGAAGAGACCGTTAGCCTCAGGGCTGGCCAAGCCAGCCAATTATGTTGTGAGGAGAACAAGGATTCTACTTATCTCACCACTTCACTAGCCAGGGATAAGAAGGCTTGTCTGAGACCCAGATGTTAAAGAATGTTTCAAAGAAAAGAATTTCTGAAATTACATTAGTCTATAGAATGAAAATGAACAGTTCTATAGCCCATTAGAGTTTATGTAAAACTCTCACAGTTCTCCACCTACTTTGTGAGAAGGGGACTTTTCTTATTCCCAATTATACATTGAAATATCAGGCTCTGATCACCTTAGAGGGACTTGTGTAAGACTTGTGTAAGGTCTTATGCACATAGTTCTTCTGAGCAAATTGTTCCCACGATGCCATATTGCTGTAGCAAAATTTCTTCATATAAATACAAGTTAAAATATTACCTTTATCAAGTGTCTATATAAAAGACAACAAATAAGTACAACTGATTTTTCCTCTTTTCTAATTATGTCTTCAGGGAGATCATATGAACAAGCTGGTCACCTTCCATATAAAATCCACCATTTTTGTTTTGTTTTGTTTTTGTTTTTTCTTCTAAACTGATGTTCCTTTTCTGTGACTACTGTATCTGGTACAAGCATTTCCCGTGAGGGTTGCCATTTCTTCCAGCATGAATTGTTTTCAGTAGGTGCTACAGCTCTTTCTGGCTCTAACACCTTTGCTGGATCCACATCTGGTTCTTGATGCCTACGTGTCCATTGCATAGATTCTGCTGTGATCCAGGTGCCTTTATATACTGTATGTCCACCCAACCCCACAACCTCCATTAGGCTCTATTGACAATATCATTAAGAATCATTAAGGTCCTGGGCATTTCACTTTGGGCAGAGTCTATAAATATTCCTCTAACTATTTTTATATTTTATTCCATTATCAGCATATCAAATTACCAAAGCAATGATTCCCTAAGTGCCCTTGATAATTTTTAATAAAAATAATTGTCTTTGATTTTACTAATGGGAGCCAGACACAGTCTAAGGGAGACCTCTTGGCTCTGACAGTTAAAGCCTTGTTCAAACAGTCCTGACCTGGTCTCTCTTCCCTTAGACATTCCCTCCAATGGCACTCTGGTCTCTGAGGCAGATTTCTAAAAGGCTCATTTCCACATGGTCCAGGCATGAATTGATCTATAATATGGCATGACTTTGAACAATTAATAGACTGTAAGAAATGAATTCATTTGACCTTGCCTTGCAGAAAATTCTCTTTAGAGTGACTCATTTATTAATGTTTGAAGAATACATTTTCTTTTCTCTCCTGATCCAATTACACAGCTTGTGTTCTGCAGTGAATTATATTTACATAATTCTAATAATGTAAACACTGTTTGAGTTTTATTTTTCACAATTTTGAAACATAGCATAGAATTCTTAAGTCTATAAAGCATGGACATGTTAAAATTGTAGGAAAATTCTTAGAAACTGGGAGATAAAAGAAAAGAAGAGACAGTGGTAGTTTATACATGAGCAAAGTACATCCTTTGTTTTTGCAATCAACTGCTACTGCTGAAAGTTGATGAATAAAGAAATACAGTTATTATGTTTATCTTTTTAAACATTTGATGAATAAAGAAATACAGTGGAGTGGGGAGTTAACAGGTATCCGCCAGCAAAATGTCAATCGAAGAGAGGTAAAAGTGATCATCTCATGCTGTGGACCTGCAGTGAGGAGGTGGGATGGAAGACTTTTAATTTTTATTTTATGGTCTACCACAGTAAAAGAATATTGTTGCGATCAAGCCTTTGTGCTTACTTGAATACATGTTTTTAATGTCCACATGGACTGCACCTACTCTAGCTAATATCTATGAAGTACAGGGGGAAGAAAACCAGCCTGTTCTAACAGAGTAGGGACTCCCAGAAGTTTCTCATTCCAGCTCTTTTCCAGGCAAGAAAGACCAGTCACTGGACATTGTGAGAAGTCCCAAAGATCAGGGAATCAAATCTTCACCTGACCCTCCCTTCTCATCACTACAGTTTTCCTTAAAGCACACTGTAGGACAGACACCCATGCTAGGCCCAATTAAAAAGGCCTTAGGACTTCTAAACACTAATGTTTCTCAATTATTTATAATTATGCTTTCACAATAAAGGCCAAATCCCATGCTTTCCGCATTAGTCTTATAATTCAGGTGATCAGAAAAAGAACACAAGCGTGATAAGGTAACATGGAAACACCACAAATAGAGAAAGGGTACTGTCATCAGCCAGTTTCCAGCGACTTGCTTTCAGTCCTGCTCGGCCTGATCCCTGCTGAATGAACAGCCTTGTCACTTAGAAGAATGAAGTACACCAGACCAGCCTTTTGCTTCCAAAAGTCATGTACATATAAATAAGAAGTATAAAAAAGAAAACTCACACTCTCTCAAAATCATTAGGCAAATGTTTGTTAACCAAATAGCAGCTATAAAATTTTTATATTATAACATGTAGGAGGCCCTAAAAAGCATTTGTTGAAAGCAAAAACTATAAATATTCCATAGAAATGATAATCTGTATCACCATAGAGATAACTATTTTTCCCCTAAGGTAATGAGAATGGAAAAAGAAGGTCCAGTTGCCCTTCGGACTTTTAACATCCTATTTGGAAGGTAGGAGTATAGAAAACATTTTTTTCTATATCCAAATTACAATCCATATGTACAATATAAGTTACAATACCTATTAAGAAATAGGATATTTTATATATTATAAATAACTGCTCATAAACCTTTCTTTAAGTCTGAAATTGAATGTTAGTTTTCCTCTTGGAAGAATTTTCAAAATAATCTGGACCATCTAAAGCTTATAAAACAGCAAACTGTTCTTTTCTATTATTTCTTTCATCCTGTGAAATAATTCTCTCAGCAGTTAGAAAGCATTTGGGTGCCTCACTGATTTGTAGCCTGCAATGATTTTTTAAAATATAACCATAAACACTAAACTTTGGATGGCCCATCTAGTGTGTGATACTGATTCTAAGATAGTAAGGGATTAAGTGAATTTCAAAACTGCAACTCACCAGAAGAGGTCCAGAGATTATATCGACCCATCTGTGCTTAAACCTCAGAATCATTCAAGAAAAAATTGCTACCATAGTGCCAAGCCTGGAAGTGATCCCTGATCATCTTTGACATTTTCAAAAGCAGAAAATTATTTGGATTTATTTTAAATGTCACTCCTCTGCAGGTGAAAAAGTTATTCATTTAGGAGAGTACAGGATGGAATAAACTGTGCTGATGCATACTGGCTACTGAACGTTTAATAGAATTGACTACGTTCTTGTGAAATAGAATCTGAGTATTTGCTGGATCATGTGGAGGCACTGCCCAAAAGACAAGCTTTTACTTAATTTCCAGAAGCAATAGTGTGTAGAGGGAAGACTCATGGTCTAACAGTCAGAATGAAGGATTTGAGCTCCACCTTCATATATTACTAGCTCTGAATCTTTGGGCTAGTCAAGCCACTTCCACAGGTCCCTGCTTCTGCATCTGTACAGTAAAGATGTACTAGCCCTTTGGTCTCTGGGTAGTTATGTAATACCTATTCTCAGTCTCCTCATCTGAAAAATAGAAATACATTTCTTAGCTCTGATAATAACAAAAGCTATGAGAATGCAATTAAGAATGTGGATGTGAATCCACTTTGAAAACCAAAAAGAAGCTATCAAAATATATGTTTTAGTAATTCATAGTTATAAAATAAAGACATATTGAATATAAACTATTGCCACTATTTGCTAAAAAACCTACTTATTTTTTTAAAATTCTAACCAAGTATAAAAATTAGGAGTGATGGCTATAACCTAGTTTGTTTGGATTGGTTGGCTATTTCTAATTTCTTTACTCATCTGGACATGTTATCTCTCAGGAACAGACATGGCATTTTCTTGCTGAACAAGAGCATGAATGGGTCAGCATTTGGACCCATCATCCTCTAAGTCTATATCATAAGCCTGTAGTTTGGGGCCATAGAAATAAAGAAAGGGTGGCAAGATGCAATTACAGTTGTCAGAGTCAGCACCTTTTCATTTTCCTTTGAAGCAGTGTCTACTCGTGTCATCTGAGGAAAGCAGTGATATTTCTTCTGCCGGGGAAAGAAAGCTCACAGCCTTCTAAGGCAGCTTTATGTTTTCTTATGTGGGCTCTTTACTAGTATTGTTCCGCCCATCTGACATTCTTTATGGTTATAAATTTGGCATCAATTGAAAGAACTCTTTGATGAATATGCTTTACAAAGACATCTGCTCTGACATTTCTTTAGCCATACAAAACTCTTCCCTTTGATCTGTACCACTAACACAAACAAACTAAATTTCTCACTATTTGCACCGTGACCTACTTCTGCTCCTGCTTGTCCCTTCACTTGGAGGTGCTTTCCATCCATGGGTGCACAGTGAAATCTTCCCCATTTTTCAAATCCATCTGAAATGCCAGCTAGTGGATAAAGATTTCTATGATGTCACTGAGTTCTTAAATATCTCCATCGTCTTGGATTCCATGGACTTTCATCCACATCTTAGAAGGTACTTATTATAGTCTTATTGTTGATCCACCTATGTTGTCTGTTCTTTTAGATCAAAATGACTTGAGAGCAAGATGTGATCATTAAAGTATTTTCCAAAGGGCCTGGCACATACTAGAGAATATATGTTAAATAAATGTGTATGGGTTATTAAATTTAAATGCTACCAATTGCCTTATTTTTCACCAAGCTACTAGAAAATCAATGTTTAATTGCATTAATAACTGAATCTTGTCAGTTCTGAGTCTCCAATATCTATGGGAAATTCTGTCCCCTGCAGAGAATCCTTTTCACCTTGAAATTTCTGAGTATCACCCAAGAAGTCTGCTCAGGTTTTGCTTAGAATTGTTTGTAATGTGCCATAACTCTTATCAGCTAATCTGTTACAATACCTTTAATGAAAGCACAATTAATACCATTAAAGGTAGCTGCTCCACTTCCTCCCTAGTAGTTTACCAGAATGTCACTATAACTGAACTCATACCTAAATATCGTATACCTGTATCGTTATGCACACTCTACTCTCTGCTGGTTGTCATGCCTGCATGTTGAAATCTTAGCTCTCCTTAAAAAATGTTCGATCAAGTGCCCCTATGGATGCTATTCCTAATCCCTTCACAGGATTTTATTCTACTTTTCTTTGAACTTTGATTAACAATTTATATTAACTTACTTCCCTCAGGAATAAAGTTAACCTCATCGCTATTACCACCAACAACTCTCTTTTCTAACCCTCTGCTACACCTCTAACTCCTTCAGCCCTCTATAGACACCATATTTAACCTCTCTGAGGACAAAATCCAAGTGTATTTCATCTTTATATCTCATAGTATCTGATATATTGCTTTGTTATATAGTTGTGGATCAGTAAACATTGACAAATCTAAAGTACATCAATGAATTTTGGCCTTTGTCTTACAATTACACTATCCTGATTGGGCAAACAGTCTGGTAACATTATGCAGAAGTACAGTACAAAAGCTAAGCACTCCAGAATTCTGGCCCAGGCTACTACTAGATGCGTGGCTATATCAAAGCACTGATATTTAAACTGCAAAATGTAAATAAGGGCTGACTACATAATCTAAATAGAAGGCTAGTAGAAAATGCAAATTCAGGGTTCCCAGGAGTGAGGGAGGGGCTGCTCAGTCCCCTCTTCTCCTGGGCTTTCCACCCAATCCATAATGAATAGGTGACACTCAGAGGAATAGAAACTTTTGCACTGAAATGTGTTTAACATCTGGATTATAGGTGGATGAGAGGCCCATGCCAAGTTGGTTGCCCAATAGTACATGCGCAGAGAACAACGGTGGCATTATCACCTCCCTCAGCAAAGGACTACAGTTTGTCTCAGGGCAGAAGGAAACAGCCAAGAACCCATCTTAGGTGAGAGGCAGGACAATGTATGTGCTTAGATGCCAATCCTGCTTCATATACTCCACTCTCCCTTCAGATTTAGCTTATAGCTTTCAAACCATTTAAATATTAAGTTATTAAGGATTTCAAAACAGAACATTAAATATTAGTAGAGGGCCCCTTGTGGATATAATACTTGCAGGCCCATCAAACCACCTAAAAATAATATAAAATAAAAATAAGGCTATATTTACATGTGCTGAATAGTTGAAAGGATATTTAAAACTTTAGGATTTAGTTTATTCTTTATACTGAATTACTGGACATCAAACTATAAATATGGACCTAGCTTGGATTGGAATATCCCTCCCTCCTCATCCCAAACTCTTTATCAAGAAAATGAGCCAGGCCAGCATGGACCAGGGTTTTGAGTGTCAAGGCACATGCCACAAGTTGTAGGCTCAATTCCCAGTGAGGGGCATGCTGGAGGCATCCCATCAATGATTTTCTCTCATTCTTGATGTTTCTGTCTCTTTCTCCCTCTCCCTTTCTCTCTAAAATCAATTAAAATATATTTTTTAAAGAAAATTATGGTAAGAAAGATAGAAAGGGAGGAAAGAAGAGAAGAAAAAAAAAATTCCATTTTTGCTTAACTAGGACACAGAAAAAATATCCAGATTCAAAAATATTGTCTAAAACAGCTAAACTGGCCTAGCTCCATGGGACACAATGGAATCAAAAGTAACGGTGCATCACATAGGAAGCATTTCCAGGGAGGCTAAAAATTGTAGAAAGATCCCTACCTCCAAAAAAAAAAAAAAAAAAAAAAAAAAAAAAAAACAAGCATAGGAAATCTGGATAGTAAGTGTTTTGAATAGGGATAAGTTGAAATAATTGAAATAGACTAAAATTATTCTGAACCTGCATTTGGGGTAAAATGTAGTGATAAAATGGGGGGGGGGGGGAAATGTCAAGGGGAGAGGGAATTCAGCCTTTATAAATTCAGAAAGATCCGTAAAAGCACAACTTCTGACATTAAGAGGATTGGCCATGTCCCTTAGACAAGAACTGTGTACCTTAGTTGCATTAACCAAAAAGTGGGCTTGAGAGCCCAGGACAGAAAGAAGCCCTCCACACCCCATTTGCTTGAGAGAAGTCCTCACAGAGGAGTCCATAGAGGGGCTCTGTTCGAAGAAAACATTTGGTGTCATTGGAGAGACAAATCCTGAAAGGCTACAGAAATCCTTGTTCTCTCTCCTCCCTTCACAAAACTTTGAAAAAAGCTATGTTAGGAAAATTCAGCTCATTCAATCAGAAATTATAAAGTAGAGAATCTGACACAGCCTTGATAAAAGATATTATTCAAAAGGTGAAAGAGAGACACAAAACTTACTGTCAGAAAAAAAAAAGCACACCCGAAAATACATTATAAAAATTATAACCAAAAATTCATCATTACATTTAAATTTTGATAAAGCAATCATGACTACAAAGGAAGATCACCTAATGGAAATACAGGAATTGAGGAAGGAGGCAAGATAACAGGAGAAGGAGAACTATAAGTTGCCAAATTGGAAGAAACACAAGAAACAATGGACATTGTGTAAAATGCAGTCAAATTGAGAACAAAACAAACAAATGAAATAAAGAAAGTTAATTAAAATACACAGTGAACCTCATTGTTGGTTTAATTCGCATTTCTCTGATGATTAGTGACTTTGAGCATTTTTCATATCTCTCTTGGCCTTCTGGATGTCCACTTTGGAGTAGTGTCAATTTAAATTCTTTGCCCATTTTTTAATTGGAATGTTTGTCTTCATTTTGTTAAATTGTATGAGTTGCTTGTACATTTTGGAAATTAGCCACTTTTCAGATGTATCATTGGCAAATATGTTCTCCCATGCAGTGGGCTCCTTTTCATCTTGCTGATGGCTTCTTTTGCTATGCAGAAGCTTTTTATTTTGATGTGGTCCCATTTATTTATTTTCCCCTTAGCTTTCCTTGCATTATTGGCAAACATTTTGCTACAAGAAATATCTGAGGTTTTGCTGCCTATGGTTTCTTCTGATATTTTTATAGTTTCACAAACTACATTAAGTTTTTTATCCATTTTGAGTTTATTCTTGTGTATGATGTAAGTTGGTGGTTTAGTTTTATTTTTATCACCTTATACCTGTCAGAATGGCTATCATCGACAAATCAAGAAATGACAAGTGCTGGCAAGGATTTGGAGAAATGGTAACCCTAGTACACTGCTAGGGAGAATGCAGATTGGTGCAGCCAGTATGGAAAACAGTATAGAGTTTCCTCAAAAAAATTAAAAATGGAACTATCAATAAACCCAGTGATTTCACTGCTAGGAATATATCCCAAGAAACTCAGAACATCAATAAGAAAGAATATATGCTCCCTATATTCATAGTAGTGTTATTTATAATAGCTAAGATCTGGAAACAGCCCAAGTGCCCATCAGTAGATGAGTGAATAAAAATGCTGTGGTACATTTACAGCATGGAACATTATTATTGGTAAAAAAGAAGGATCTCTTACTCTTTGAGATAGTATGGAGGGCCTGGAGAATATTAAGATAAGCAAAATAAGCCAGTCAGAGAAAGACAAATATCCACATGATCTCACTCATATGTGGAATCTAAAGAACAAAATAAACTGATGAACAAAATAGATCCAGAAAAAGAAAAGCAGGAACAGACTGACAAATCTCAGAGGGATGGCAGGGTGGGGGTTGTGGGGTTGTGGGGAGAAGAGATTAACCAGGGAACTTATATGCATTAATGCATAGCCCATGGACATAGACAATAGTGTGATGAAGGTCTGGGATGGATGGTTGTAGGGTCAAGGGGGTCAATGGGGGAAAAAATGGGACATCTGTAATACTTTCAACAATAAAGGTAAATTTTAAAAATAGTGAAAATTATGAAACATTATGAAAATAGAAATAAACATGATAAGAGTAAAAGTGAGAGATATATAAGACTGGCAAAGCAGATAAAATATAAACATAAGTTAGTCTCTGAAGAAAAAAGAACAGCCGAGACCGGTTTGGCTCAGTGGATAGAGCATCGGCTTGGGAACTGAAGGGTCCCGGGTTCGATTCCGGTCAAGGGCATGTACCTTGGTTGCTGGCATATCCCCAGTAGGGGGTGTGCAAGAGGCAGCTGATCGATGACTCTCTCTCATCGATGTTTCTAACTCTCTATCTCTCTCCCTTCCACTCTGTACAAAATCAATAAAATGTATTTAAAAAAAAAAAAGAAAAAAGAACAAATAATGAGACAAAAATCTTTTAAAATATAACTAATGGAAAGTTTTGTGACTTAAAGGCTTAAATTTACACTAGAGGCCCAGTGCACAAAATTCATTCATGGGCAGGGGTGTCCCCTCAGCCCAGCCTCCTGCACCCTCTCCAATCTGGGACCCTTTGAAGAATGTCTGCCCATTTAAGCCCAATCCCAATGGGTAGGACCTAAACGGGCAGTCAGACATCCTCTCACAATCCAGGACTGCTGGTTCCCAACCACTTGCCTGTCAGCCTGATCATCCTCTAACCACTTTCCTACCAGTCTGATCGATGCCTAACTGCCCTCCCCTGCTGACCCGATTGCTCCTAACTGCCCTCCCCTACTGACCTGGTCACACTTAACTTCCCTCCTCTGCAGGCCTGGTTGCCCCCAACTGCCCTACCCTGCTGGCCTGATTGCCCACAGCTGTCCTCCCCTACTAGCCATTTTGTGGTTGCCATCCTGTGTCCACATGGGGGCAGCCATCTTATGTGTTGGAGTAATGGTCAATTTGCATATTACATCTTTATTATATAGGATGTTAAAAGAGTAAATTATGCATCAGAGAAAAGTAACTCAGACCAGTCAATATTCGGTTGTTTTCTATTAAATCTAGTTACTTGACTTTGAACAAAGGATCATTTGGGAAGTCAGACAAAAAGTTCAAAATATGTTGTGAAAAAATTAAAATTCATGTTGGTCTCAGATCATTCCATTCCACAGCAATGTACAAAGGCTGAAGATGATGAAGTAACACATCTTGTTTAAAAAAATAAAATTCGATCCAACAAATTTCCATCAATTTTTAAGTATAAAGGAGACAAACCAACAGCTTTTCACAAGAGACTTTAGGGAGTGGGGGGGGGGGGGGGTGAAGAGAACAAAAGCAATTGGAGAACTTTAGTGAACCAAGAGATGATTCAAAAAATGTAAAATAATTGGCAGTAAAGATAGAAGATATTTGATTGTAAATCCAAGACTTAAAAAAAAAAAATTAGGACTGGGTGGCCAGGTAAAATATAATTATAAGAGCTGATGATGTCAAAAAATAAAATTAACATGAGAGGAAAAAAGTGGGAAAGAACAAAATTGAAGAAAGCTAGGAGATAGCTTCTCCAACAGTAACTATGACTCAAGGGATAACATTTACAGTGATTAAAAAAAAAAAAAAAGCAACCATCAACAAAACAACAAGAAAGCCCACTGCATGGGAGAACATATTTGCCATGTTCTCTGATAAGGGTTTAATCTCCAAAATTTATAGGGAACTCATACAGCTTAACAAAAGGAAGATAAACATTCCAATCAAAAAAATGGGCAAAGGACCTAAATAGACACTTTTCAAAAGAGGATATACAGAAGGCCAAGAGACATCTGAAAATATGCTCAAAGTCACTAATCATCTGAGAGATGCAAATCAAAACAACAATGAAGTACCATCTCATATCTATCAGAATTGCTAACATCAACAAATCAACAAATGACTAGTGCTGGCAAGGTTGTGGACACAAAGGAACCATCATGCACTGCTGGTGGGAATGCAGACTGGTGCATCCACTGTGGAAAACAGTATGGTATTTCCTCAAAAAAAAATAAAAATAAAAATAAAAATGGAACTTCCATTTAACTCAGTAATCCTACTGCTAGGAATATATCCCAAGAAAATCAGAAAGGATATATGCACCTCTATTTTCATAGCAGGACAATTTACAATAGCTAAGATTTGGAAACAACCTAAGTGCCCATCAACAGATGAGTGGATTAAAAAACAGTGGTACATCTACACAATGGAATACTATGCTGCTGTAAAAAAGGGGGGAAAAGAAAGAAAAAAAAGAAAGAAAAAAAAGAAGGAACTTTTACCATTTGCAAGAGCATGGATGTAACTGAGAGCATTATTCTAAGTGAAATAAGCCAGTCAGAGAAAGATAAATATCACATGATCTCACTCATATGTGAGATATAATGAACAACATAAACTGATGAACAAAAGAGATCCAGAGACAAAGAAACACTGAACAGACCATCCAACTTCAGAGGGAAGGCGGGGGGAGAAGGGGTAAGAGATCAACCAAAGGACTTGTATGCATGCATATTAGTATAACCAATGGACATGGACACGGGGACAGTGGGGGGCTTGTCCTGAGGGGTGGGAGTTTCTGGGGAGGGGTCAATTGGGGAAAAGGGAGACATATGTAATACATTAAACAGTAAAAAAAAGAAAAGCAACAGAAAAATAGTCATTTTATATAATACAAAGATAGATATCATGAAAGTTAATAGTATTGACTAAATTGGGTGAGAAGAGAAAGAGGATATAAACTATAATACAATAGATACTATGTAGAAGCTCATAGAACTAATATGTAAGATACAGTGGTATATTGTAAAGGCAATTATGAGAAAAACATAATAGCTATCTCAGGTATCAGAAGAATTACAAATAAATAAATATAGAAAGGAGTTTATAAAATTTAAAAATGTATAATGAAAAATTTAACATAAAATTATTGCAAAACTAAAACCAAATAAATATGTAACATCAATGAATGTAAAGCTTATTCACCATTTCAGCCCTAACCAGTGTGGCTCAGTTGGTTGAGCATTGCCCCATGCACTAAAGGTTGCCTGTATTTTAAAAAAGAAAAATATTTCACTTTGAAGTCCAAAGTAACATGTGAGCATACAAAGTCATTTAAAGTGATTCAGAAAAGTTTAAAATAAAGGATGGGCAACAGTATCTTATATAATAAAAGCCTAATATGCAAATTTTTTGACTGGGAGTTCAACCAGAAGTTCCACTACTTGCTATGACATGCCCTGACCACCAAGTGACAGCACGAACATGGCAGGTGTCAGCAATGCAGCACTGGCAGCAGGTAGCAGTGGAGGTGCTGGCAGCCCCGATGGGCCCTGATGAGAGCAGGACCATGGTGGGATGGTGGAGCAGGTGAGTGATAGGTGCCAGGCCAAGAGAGGTGTGAGTGGGGATCCATCCCATTGCCCTACCATTCGCCCTGCAGATGGTGACCAGGAGGGGGCGGGGCCCCTGCCCAGTTCATAGGTGCTGAGGGAGCTGGGCAGGGGGTCTAGCCCTGATTGACTATCCCACAGGCAGGTTGGTGGAGCAAGTAAGGGGGCAGTGCCAGGCCATGGCGGGGTGCCAGGTGGGGCTTCGGGGCTGCAAGTTTAAGAGGTGCCAGCTGGGGCTGCCAGCCTGGGGGCATGAGCTGGGGTCAGATCCCACAGACCACCCCAAGGGACCCCATCCATGCACAAATTTGTGCACTGGGTCTCTAGTATTAAATGCAGAGCAAAAAAGCATGGGTCTTTATATATCAGAAAAAGTCAAAGGCTAGGAAACTATTCACAAAGAACTGCTTACAATGCTAAAGAATGCAAATCACTATGAACAGTTATGAATATTCATAAACTAAATAAATTACTGTATCTTTCATAAAACAGACATTACAGAAGATACAGAGGAATTGTATCAAAACACATTAACAATGGGATACTTTACTTCCTCTAATCCAAGACATAACAATGTTTAAGAACTAAACAGTATAATAAAGAAGGTATGTGATTAATATATCTTAAATTCTGTGCCTAGATACTTGCAAAGAATATTATATTCCTTAAACTTTACCCTTAACTTCTCAGGAAACTAATAAAATATATAGAAAAATCTCAATAATTCCTCAAAGTAGAAATAATACAGAACAAATATTCTAATTTCAACACAATAATTCTAGATATTAGCAAAGAAAACAAATAAAATGCATTTTATAATTACCCATATATTAAAAACATAAAACATTGTTATCAAATAGGATTTATTCCAGAAATGTAAGGATTCTATAATACCATATTATGTTGATGGGTCTAAGGAGAAATATCACTTGAAGACATCCAGCTAAACATTTGAACTCTTCATAATTAACTAGTGGATACTAATATAATAAAAAAATAATTTAACATAATGTAAGATAGCCATATTTGTGAGTGACATATGTTTTAGCACAAAATCTAGCATCATGCTTAAATGTGACACAAAAAAGAAATTTGCCTTTAATTTAAGGTCAAACAAACATTTCTGGTAGACATATTTTCACTTACCACTATATTAACCAATTTAAAAAGAAAAAGAAATTATAAGTCTATAAATTAGAAATCAGCACATACATTGTTTCATAAACTGGCCCCATACAGGGAGGACAAGGAGAGACCAAGGAAAGAAGCAGATCACACTATAGGTGGTAGAAGAAAGTTATAATAAGTACGGGAACTTACATACAAGGCTGGGCTCAGGAGGTTACAAGATGCTTATATTTTTGCAGCCACCCACTAGAATCTTAAAGTTAATATAGCAGCCTTAACATATTCAATCTAGGGGATCTCAAAATGCCTATTCTCTAGAGTGTTTTCTCAAAACAGCTCCTACTATGGGAATGATGGGCAGTTACATACATTCCAAGAACAGGGAAGGGGGTAAGATGCCTTCAATTGCCCAGGTTAAACAGTGGTCACGTCTTCTTGACAACCTCGCAACAGCATAGATGTAAATGATATGATTACACTCCTTGACCCAAGTAACTAACTAAAAGCCTAATGCAATTAGAGAAGTGAGTAGAGTACCAAACAACAAATTATAAATCAAATAATTAAATATATATAGAAAATAAGCTAGAGGATGAAATGAAGGAAAAACACATTTATAACAGCAGGGAAAAAATAAACAAGATACCATTCTTGGAAAAAACTTAAGAAGTCTTCATGTTTTATATAAGAAAACTTTAGGGCACTACTAAAAGTCTCAAAAGAATGGAATTAAAAGTTAGACCTTCCTCTTAAGTAGGAAGAATCAAGATCAGAAGGATGTCAATGCCCCCTATATTTATTTAAAATGTAACATGCTGTTAAAAAATAACTATCAGCCTCTGTTGTTTTTATCTTGTGACTAGAGGCCTAATGCACGAAGATTCATGCAAGAATAGGCCTTCCTTCCCCTGGTTGCCAACACTGCCTTCGCTCTGGCTGGAGCCTCCTTTCCACCTGGAGTTGCCTCTGCTCCAGTCAGAGCCACCTTCCACCTTTCGCCTTATTGCATCAATTTACATATTCCCTATTTACTGGCTGTGGACGCTGCCATCTTTGTCACAGAGTTACAGCAATTTTATATTCTATCTATCAATATATCAGATAGGATAAGGGGATCTTAAGTTCGTGTGTTTTTTTTGTTTTGTTTTGTTTTGTTTTGTGAACTGGAATGAGAAAGCTGATTTTAAAGTTCATAAATAAAAAATAAACAATCAAGACTAACCAGAAAGGCACCTTTATTTTATTTTTTTTTTATATATTTTATTGATTTTGTACAGAGAGGAAGGGAGAGAGATAGTTAGAAACATTGATGAGAGAGAGTCAACGATCAGCTGCCTCTTGCACACCCCCTACTGGGGATATGCCCACAACCAAGGTACATGCCCTTGACCAGAATCGAACCCGGGACCTTTCAGTCCCCAAGCCGACGCTCTATCCATTGAGCCAAACCGGTTTCGGCCAGAAAGGCACCTTTAAATTAAAGTAAAAAGGATGTTTTTGCTGATAGATATCCTATATAATAAAAGGCTAATATGCATATTGTCCCCTTGGGAGTTTGACCAACTGAGAGTTCGACTACTTGCTATGATGTGCACTGACCATCAGGGGCGGGCACAGAACGAAGGAAGGTTCTGGCTGGCAGCCGGCAGCTGGGGAAGGGAGGCCCTGATTGGCCCCTATCACTGTCCAGGCTTAGCGGCCCTACCCATACATGAATTTTGTGCACCAGGCCTCTAGTTAAAATATATTTATATAGCTTGTAAATTTAAAATGCTATGATATTGGTGCATGAAGAGTTAGGCAGACTAATGGTGTAGGATAGAAAGTCAAGAAATAAAGCCAAGTATATTATTACCGTATTTTCCGGAGTATAAAACGACTTCTGACTCTGGCACAGATTGGCCAGAGTCAGAGAGGCGTCTATTAAAAAAAGAACTGGTGCTGCCTCGGAAGTGGGGGGGTAGTCTTACACAGCGAAAATAGGCCTAAACTTGTTTTAACTGTAAAATTAGGGGGGTATTATATGCCGGAAAATGCGGTAAGTTCATTATATAATGAAAATAACATTTCAGATCTGAGCTTTATAATGAAGAGTCTGCTACGATTGGCTAGTTGCCTAAAAAAAAAAAAAAAATATTGGATTCATACTTCAGACTTTTGGTAGGGAAAATATTAAACAAATTAAAGTTTTAAAGGCAAAATTTATAGCTTAACCATAAATTAATCATGAGTAAACAAAGGGGAATTATTTTATTGCCTTGGAGTGGGAAAGGATTTTCTATGACTCTAATCTAGAAGCCATAAAAGTAGCATTAGATTAGTACACCTACATAAAATTACAGGCTTTTGCCTATGGAGAAAAACATAAGCAAAGTTAAAAGGCATGACAGGAACAAAATTTGCAGCTCATATCCAGATAAGAATAACCTACCAAGTATAAAAGGATTAATCAGAAAAGGAAAAAATGTCATGGGTATGAATAAGTAGTTCAAATATAAATATTACTGCTACTCAAACATCTGAAAAGATGCTAACTAGTTATTGTTTTGCATTTTAACAGCTGTATTGAATATAATTCATAAGCCACATAATCCAGCCATTTAAAGCATACAGTTTGATCATTTTTAGCTTATTCACGGATATGTACAACCACCACCACAGTTGATTTTAGAATATTTTATTATCTCACAGAGAAACCATATGCTTTAGCTATCATCCCTATCTGCCAAACTCCTCCTTAATCCTGAACTACCACTAATCCACTTTCTGAATATACATTTAGTTATTCTGGGCTTTCATATAAATGGAGTATTATAAAATGTGATGTACTATACATATAATAAGTAGTCTCTCATGACCAGTTTTTTTTTTCCTTAGTATAATACTTTCAAGGTTCATCCATGATGTAGAACATATCAATACTATGTTCATTTTTATTGCCATATGATATTTCATTGTTTGGATATACCACTGTTTGTTTTTCCATTTGTTTATGGATGGACATTGAGTTGTTTTCATCTTTATTATAAATAACTGTGCTATGAACAGTTGCATTGTATGTTATTATTTCTCTTGGGCATATATTTAGAAGTAGAATAATGGGTCAGATGATAACACTATGTATAAATATTTGAAGAACTGTCAGTCTATTTTCCAAAATGTCTGTACCATGTCACATTTCCTCTACCAGCATGTGAGTGTTCTAATTTCTCCACAGCTTTGCCAACACTTGCTATTATATGACCTTTTTTTAACCTAGTTGTCTTAGAGGTGTGAAGCAGTATTTTATGGTGGCTTCAGTTAACATTTTCCTGGTTACTAACAATGTTGATCATCTTTTCATGTTCTGATAAGTATATATTTATTGTACATGTATTATTTAAAGAGCTGTCTCTTCAGAACACTTCCCCATTTTTAATTGGGTATCTTGCCTTTTTATTATTAAGTTGCAAGTATTCTTTATACACATATTCTAGATACAAGTATATATATATATATATATATGATTTGAAAATATATTCTCCCATTCTGTAGATTGTCTCTTCACTTTTTTGGTGGTGTCCTTTGAAGCAGTTTTAAAATAAAAGTAAATCCTTTTAACCTTTTAATTTTGATGAAATCCAATATATCTTTTTCCCCCCTCAATGCTTGTGCTTTCATTGTCATATCTAAAAACCCTTTGTCAAGGCAAAGGATGTGAAGATATTTCCCTATGCTTTCTTCTAAGAGTTTTATAATTATAGCTTTCATATTTACGTTTTAATATTTTAAAATATTTTAATATTTTAATATTTTAAGTTAGTTTTTATATGTTGTGTGAGGTAGATACACAACTTTTGCATGTGAAAATCTACTTGTTTTAGCTTCATTTGTTGAAAATTATTTTTACCCATTGCATTTTCCGGGCACCCTTTTTGAAGATCAGCTGACCATTGCTATATGAGTTTATTTCTTAATTTTCAATTCTATTCCATTATATGCCTATGGAATAGGCAAATTGACTGCCACACCATCACAAAGATAGCAGCGCCCGTAGCCACAAAATGATGGTGCCCAGTCCCCTCAGCCCTGCCAGAGTCCCCCAGTCCTTTCAGCCCTGCTGGTGGGAGTGCCCTCAGCCTCCCAGCTGCCCAGGGCAAGCCCAAGGTTCAGGTAGGGCTCGAATGGCAGCTTCCCAGCCAATGCCTGAGGCACAGGCAAGCCTCAGATGGTGGTTGCGCCGCCGCCTAGGGTCATCCAAGGCTCTGGTAACCAGGGCCAGCCAAGGCTTGTGCTGCTGGCAGTGGCAGCAGCAGATGATGGGGGCATTGCCTTCCCCTGATCACTGGGTCACCTCCTGTCCCTGAGGGCTCCCAGACTGTGAGAGGGGGCAGGCCGGGGAGTATGCCTAAGCAACTGTTACAACCAAACAACCAGTCAACCAGTGACTATGACTCACACTGACCACCAGGGGGAAGATGCTTAATGCAGGAGTTGCCCCCTAATGGTCAGTGCACTCCCACAGCCAACTTCCCATGGTACCTCCCCCAGGCTGGCCAACCTTCTATGGTCCTTCCTCCTCACCCAGCTGGCTGGCCCCGATCAGCCCCTCCCCTCCACTGGCCAACCTTCCATGGTCACTCCCCCTCTCCCCCAGCCAGCCCCAATCAGCCCAATAGAAACTGTGTGAGATGACCCCGATTGCCCCAATCACCACCTAGGCCAAGAGACCCCACTAGTGCACAAATTTGTGCACTGGGCCCCTAGTGTGTTGTGTGTGTATGTATAGCAACTGGCCAACCAAAGACTGGTTAACCAGCTGATCATTCGATAGCTATGACATGCACTGACCATCAGAAGGCAGAAGCTCAATGCAGGTGTGGAAATCACAGGCATGGAAACATGGAACATACTGATGAATCTCAGATCTCAGAGGGAAGGGGAGAGAAGAGGAGATGAAGAGATTAACCAAAGATCTTATATTAATACTGGAGGCCTGGTGCATAGATTCATGAACCAGTGGGGTCTCTTGGCCTGGCCTGCAGGAATCAGACTGAAACCAGCTCTCCAACATCCCCTGAGGAGTTCCAGATTGAGAGAAAGTATAGGCCAAGCCAAGGGACCCCACCAGGGCATGAATCCAATCCCCACAGGCCAGGCCAAGGGACCCCACTGGTACACAAATTTGTGCACTGGGACTCTAGTATTAAAATAACTATGTATGGTGCCGAAACCGGTTTGGCTCAGTGGTAGAGCGTCGGTCTGCGGACTGAAAGGTCCCAGGTTCGATTCCGGTCAAGGGCATGTACATTGGTTGCAGGCACATCCCCGGTAGGGGGTGTGCAAGAGGCAGCTGGTCGATGTTTCTCTCTCATCGACGTTTCTAGCTCTCTATCTCTCTCCCTTCCTCTCTGTAAAAATCAATAAAATATATTTTTAAAAAAATAACTATGTATGGTGTTACATGGTACTAGATTTATTGGAACAATCACTTTGTAAGTTATATAAATGTCCAATCACTGGGTTGTGGATCTGAAATTATCTGTATCTCTAATTAAAAAATATATATATATTTTATAATAAAAATATATATATATTTTAAAGAAAGTAAACTAATATTCTGTTAGTGGTTGTGTTGACCTATAGATAGATGTAGGTATTAGTACCACCTTAGCAATATTAAGCCTTCCAATTGATGAACATGGATTGTGTTTTTTCACTTATTTAAATTTTTAATATTTCTTAGCAATGTTCTGTAGTTTTCATAGTAAAACTTTTGTACTTCTTTTGTTATTCTTCAGTATTATATTCTTTTTGATACAATTGTGAATAGATTTTTTTTTTTTTGAACTAGAGGCCCAGAGCCTAAAATTGTACACTGGAGGGGAAGGGTCCCTCAGCCTGGCCTGCACCATCTCACAGTCTGGGAGCACTTGTGGGATGTCCAACTGACAGCATAGGCCTGGAAATCAAACATCCTTAGAGTTGCCTTGGAAGCTGTGTAGAGGCTCCTGCCATTGCCGCTTCAGGCTGAGTGGCACTGCCCCAGTGGGAGTGCACTGACCACCAGGGGGCAGCTTCTGCATTAAGCGTCTCCCCGCTGGTGGTCAGTGTGCATCATAGCAAGCGGTCGTTCTGCTGTTTGGTTGATTTGCACATTCGCCCTTTATTATATAGGATTGTTCATTTCAAGACAGAAATAAAACTGTTTTTTATGAATTGATTTTGTGTCCTGAAACTTTACTAAACTCAATTGTTACTTCTAATAGATTTTAGTGGTTAGGGTTTCCTATGTAGGAGATCATGTCATCTGCAAATAGACATAGTTTTACTTCTGTCATTCCAATCTGGATGCCATTTGTTTCTATTTCTTGATTCATTGCCCTGATTAGAACCTCCCATATAATGTTGTTAAATAGCGAGAGCAGACATCCTTACCATGATTCTGATCTTATGGGGAGAAGATCCAGTTTTTCTACATTAACTCTGAAGTTAGGTGTGGGGTTTTCACAGATGACCTTTACCAGGTGAGTAAGTTCCCTTCTATTCCTAGTTTGTTGGAAGTTTTTATTATGAAAGGGTATTAGATTTTGTCAAGTTATTTTTCTGTACTTATTGAGATATTCATGTCATTTTTAATTTTTAGTTACTGATATAATGAATTATATTGATTGATTTTTAGATGTTAAACCAACCATGCATTCCTGGGATAAATCCCACTTGATCATGTAAATTACTTTTTATATTACTTAATTCAGTTTGCTAGTACATTATGGAAAAATTTTTTGGCAATAGTAAAAAGAGATAGTGGTCTGTAGTTTTCTTGTGATGTCTTTGTTTGGTTTTGATATCAGGATAATATTGGCCTCATGAAAAAGACTAGGGAGTGTCTTTCTTCCTTCTATTTCTTTTTTTTTTGAAGAGTTTAAGAATAATTGCCATGAATTCTTCTTAAAATGCTTGGTGTAATTCAGTAACAAAGCCATCTGGGCTTGAGCTTTTCTTTGTGAGTAGTTTTAAATTACAAATTCAATTTCTTCACATTATGGATCTACACGAATTGACTATTCTTGAATCAGTTCCGATCATTTGTGTCATGTGAGGATCTTGTTTATTTTATGTAAGTTTATCTAAATTGGTGTCATAATTTTTCATACATGATTGCTTTATAATCATTTTACCTTTGAAAGGTGTATAGGCATATCCTCCCCCTCACTTTGATTTTAGTAATTTGAATCTTTTCTTCTTTTCCTTGGTCAAACTCGCTAAAGATGCATAAGTTAAATTGATCTTTTCAAAGAATCAGCTTTTGGTTTTATTGATTTTTTTTCTATTTTTCTATTTTATTAATATCCACCATAATATTCATTGTTCTCTTCTTTTTATCTGATTTCAGTTAAGCTTGCTCTTGTTTTTCCAGTGTCTTAAGATGGAAGATTACATTATTGATTTGAGATTTATTTTTAATGTTGGCATTTCAGCTACCAATTTTCCTTTCAGCAATGCTTTATCTGCATTCTCTAGTTTTATTATGTTGTATCTTCATTTTTATTCATTTCAAAGTATTTTCTTAAATCCTTTGAAAGAGAGAGAGGCAAAGAGACAGAGACAGAAAGACAGAAATTGAGATTTATTATAAGGAACTCGCTGATGTGATTATGGAGACTGAAACCCATAGGACAGGCCATCAGGACAGAAACCTAGGTAAGAGTTGATTTTGTTACATTGACCCTGAATTTTCTAAGGCAGCAATGGAAACTTACCTGTTTTATACACGTCACATAATTTTACTAGAAGATAATACAGCAACTCTGAGCACTGATTCCTCCTCTGTGGGACTTGACTAGTGACTGACTGGGTTACTTTGGTGAAGTCTATTTCTTGCCCTTCTCTCCATACTGGTTTAAGTCTCTAACGTTGTGCCATAGGGAGGCCCAACTTTGAGTATGCCCACAGTCACCCTGGAACACAGTGGTGTTTTTAAGACTCTTTTCCTCCATTTCTGACCATACCCGGCTATTAAATTCCATTAACTGCCCAGTAATTGCACTGTTGTTTTCAAGGGTGCATAAATTGTTCTATAAACTAATCCAATCAAATTGTTCTTTGGAGGGCTACTTGCTGAGACCAGTGCTTGATATTTGTTCTGACTCCAGGTCTCCTTCCAGGTGTCTTATTTCCTGGTTTCACTGCAAATGAGCTAACCTTCCATCTAGATTGATTCTTCATTAAATCTGCATATCTCCCAATTTCCTTTCACAACTCCACTGTTCTTGAGAGTGCCCTTAGGCTTGAACTTATTCAGTGCTCTATTGCAAATTAATTCAGCTCCTATGAAAATTTATTAGGAGCTATCTATTACATAATCTGCCTCTGTTCCTTGGCATAACCTCTGTGCTGGGGCTCTAGAGATGGAGGTAGGCACAATGGTAAAGTCTATCTATAGAGTAAAAATCCCACAGTAGGAACTGAGCTCCCTAGTGAATGAGTGAGGGAACAGCCATCCTCTGGGCTTGCCTCTTCTGGCATGTAACAGATGCCTCACAAGTCAGGGCAGGGACAATCAGGGCCCCAGTGTTCTCAACACATTGCATCCAAGACAGAACTTTTGTTTCACAAGTGGGACCTGAAAATGAGAACCCTCACCTCTCAAGCAGACTTGCCTAGGACTTAGCTTTAACAATAGGTATGGAGGCAGAATGAGAACTGCTGTCCTTCTAGGAATAAAGCCTTCTGATTGTGATCTGGGGGGAGAGAGAACCTGTGTTTTTGGCTGTAGTAGTCCGAAGTGAATTCTCCATCTCACTGACACGGAGGTCATTCACTGTAGAGAAGGAGTTCAAATACCACAGATTCTGGCCTTTCTTACTGAATGTTTGTAGATTTCTTTTTCATTTGATGATTGCCTTTAGGACCATTTCCAGAGTTTTTATATTTGCAGTTTTGCTGGGAAGCAAGTCAACAGAGATCATCGTGACATAACAGTAGTCAATCTATTAAACATTCATTCTTAACAAGAAATTGAAATGAAAAACTGTGCCAAAACAACATTTTAATCTTTCTGATTAGCAAAATCTAAGTGTGTTTTAAAACACTCTGTTAGTGAGACTGTGAAAAAAAAACAGGTCCTCCTACACTATTCAGGTTGAGTAGAAATCTGTATGATCCCTAGAGAAAGCCATCATGAAAAATATCACTTATAAAAGCATTTACCCTTTGGCCTGGCAGTTGCACTTCTCATATTTATGTTACAGATGCATAAATATGCATAACCTTATATGTAGGAGCAATATATTGCAAATAATGAAATACTAGTAGCCAAATAAAGAATCAAACAACAATTTATATAGTGATATGAAGAGTTCCATAATATATTCAGCAGGGCATATGCTAACTTCTGTGTGAGAAATTGAAAGGAAGATAAATACATACTATATTCACTTGAATTTTCATATAGCACTGGAACGATATAAAAGAAATCAATCAAACTTAAAACCAGTACAGAACATGTAGATGTGCAGTTGTATGGTGTTCCTTTGATATTATTTTGCATTTTGAACCATGCAAGGGTATTTCTTGTATTAAAAAGGTTAAATTTAACAAAGAATCAAACATAGAATTTCTAGTAGGATAAAGTAATTGGGCAGGAAGTGGCCTTTATCATCATTTTTAAATCTCTTACAGGTGAAAATGAAAGTCAAGTTAGGGAAAGGGATTTGCCTGGGACACATGGCAAAGTGTTTGACAGATTTGGGTATAGGACTCAAATGTTCTGATTCTAAATCAGGTCTGTGCCCACTTCTGCATATATGCTTTTAATATTATGGAATCCTGCATTTGACCTTTACTATACATTATGGGGAAGAAATAGAATGCTGAAAACTAATATACTCTGAGCCCTTCCTGACCTGTAGTGCCCTAGGGCCACCTACAATAGAATGTGTGACCTGCTTGGTATCATTCCCCACACCACTCCTAATGAAAGAATGACAACTCTATGTGCCAGGAGCCCTTATTAAAAAGTCACAAAAGCAGGCCCAAGATAGCCACCTTCTGCAGCATTTTCTTCTTACAATCACTTTACGGTTTTCCTCTTTTTGGCCATCTTGAGAATGCTCTCTATACAAAACAGTCACCAGGATGCAAAATACAGTATAGGAATATAGTCACAATATTACAGTAATGAGGTATAGTGCCAGATGGGTACTAGACTTATTGGGGGATTACACACACACAAAGAAATCCTCTCGATATATCTGTTCACCTTGATGATAGCATGAGCACTCTAATCTCATTCACATCCCTGGTAATGCTGCAAATGAGCCTGGTGTTAATAATAGGGATAGTGTCTAAGTTATTAATTACTAAATACAGATAAAAATCTATAGAGAACAATACTTCATTGAGCCAAGTTTAAGCACTTTCTATTGATATTTCTTAATACTACATTGTATCTAGCTACTTCTAAAATATTTCTCTGGAGATTCTCTCCTCATGAATCTCTCTTCCCACCCATTCTCAGTCCCTGATGTTCAAGGATTGCTGATCCAGATGTGCCAAACAGAATACTCCATTCCCCTTACTATAGTGGTTGGATCAGGGAAAGACATAATTCATCCTGGGCCAAAGAGAACACATGGAGTTTTTCTGGCATCATCAAGAAAAGCCTCATCCTTCTCTTAGGGCTGCTAAACTGAAAGAATGTAAGTCTAGAGATTCCAGTAGTCAATTTCATTCTCACACCAAAAGAGTTCAAATGCAAACAAGCATAAATAAATCAAACTCAGGGAAAGACTCCTAATGACGTGGTTAAGTACCTGAACCCAGATATGCATGCCTGAAAATTTGTCTCTGGAACTTGCCAGTTCTATGAAAAGGAAAAAATAAGATTTCTTTTTGGGTGGTAATTTAGGATTGACTTGAGTATCTTTCTCTTGCAGGTCAAAATCCAAACAGAGAAACTTTAGTATTTAATTATGAGATGTAGAAAAATTTTCTTAGTTTTAATGCTCTCCAAAGTATAGGGTATATTGTTTATTCTTTCCAAAATAATTTCTATGAAAATATTATAATGAAGGAAGCAAATATTCAATGTGCTAGGTTATCTACTTGAATTCCAAATTCTCTAGAGCACTTAGAAGTTTCTCAGTGTACTAGTAAGAACAATATTCAGAGGAAAAAAATTAACAATAGAAATTATAACTCTTTTTTAATTCTTTATTGTTTAAAGTATTACATGAGTCTTCTTTTCCCCCATTGACCTCTCCCCAGCCACCTCCTTCCCTAAGCACAAGCCCTCACCACCCTGCAACTATCTGTGTCCATTGGTTTTTAATTCTTATACTCTTTCTTACAAGTTATAAAGCACCATCAGAATACTAATCACTTCATCTTCTTTTCCCATAGCAAGCTTTTAAGGTAGATGGATTGTTACTAACCTCATTTTGAAAATGAGCAAAGTTCCAAAAGCCATAACTTATCCAAAATCACAAAGCTAGGAATGGATAAGGAATTGAACAAAAGTATACCAATTTACCCTTTGTGTATCCATTATACGCATTGACTTCGATGAGGACAAAAACAAAATCTGATTAAATTTGTAGAATTTTATCTAAATTGCAACTTTCATTTTCACTTGGGTTCATATAGATTTCCTCTTTTACATTTGCACAACAGTAAATCTTTCTATTCCATTTTTCCTCTACCAGCTCTTTTCAGAAAATCTATGTCTGTATTATATAGAGATATTGATTTTACTCACCAATTTAAAAGAAATAATATTTTTAAAGCATTATTTATGAAGAGCATAGGGGAAAACCTTTTTCATTTATAAAAGGAAAGTAAACAATTCTTATAGAGCTGCCTGAGGCTGTTTCAAGCTAATTTAATTTGACTCAAAACCCATTTACAGAGTTGCTGCACTTGTAAATGCTGTGAAAAGATGCTAGTTGTTATGCAGAATAAAGACAAAAATGAGCAGAGGAATAAGATACAGACAAGACACTGGGAGACCAAGGGTACTATAGAGCTGGTAGCACCCAAAAGTATCTTTTTCAAGATTTAGAATTACAAATCACAAAATTTCTTCCATTAAAAAAAAATCTGCTTCAAGCAGCCTGAGCCCATAGAACCTGGAGGTGTTTTCCAGGCTCTCAACAGACCATTATCTTTCCATGAATTCCTGCAAATGCAGAATTGATTAGGTTTGTGGAGCTTATTTTAGGGCCTCACACACTTGTGGCCTCTGAGATGGTAGAGTCTCGGGACTGTGAGCCGCTCTTGTAGCTCTTGGACTTGGGGATTTTAAGTCCAGAATCCTAAAGCCAGTACTAGCCCTACATGAAGTGGACCTTGCTTTTGGCAACCAGGGTAATGAGCAGGAGGTCCTACAGGGCATAGGTTCTAGAATGTGCCAAGTCTTGGAGTGAAGAGTTAGCTGATTCTGAACTCCACAGGTATTTAAATATATATATATTTAAGCCCTTTTGTAGCATATACTTATACATTTAATCTGCATTGTTTACATTCTCCATTACCCTTTTTTGAAGTTTAAGCATTGAATATTACATTAAGTGAAGTCTAGATTTATATTTGTTACTCTTCCTGGTGTAAATACTCTCATCATTGTCATTTGCAAACTACTAAAATTATGGCACTGAACATAAACATGTTAAGATATATCACTAGCAGATCATTATATTTTATTTAAATATGCTGATATAGTAGGTACAAATATGCTCAAGAACCCTCATAGTAAAATAAAATTATTGGGAACTGTTCATTTAAAAAAAAAAATCTGCTTCACACATTATGTTGGTCAAAATATAGCTGAGGCAGATAGAATCAGAGTTGGATGTGTGCAACCAAGAATGAAGTCCATATACTGTTTCTGCATAACCTACAGTTACTACCAATAGGGACCTGCATTAGAGCTCCCCTGAATACTAGATCCAGAACCTCGAATACTGCTGTCACCAAAGACCGGACACCTCTGCCACCAGGCTTGCTAGAAAATGGCTCCCATGGGGATGACTGCTTCCGCACATTGCTTTCTTGTGAGGATGTCCATATGGAGGGTCTGTCCTCCTGCTGCAAGGAAGGCTGGGAGGACAAACTTCTGGATTCTGAATTGATAATAGGGATACGCAATTAAATTGAGGAAAATTTTTCAAATATAGGAAGGATATTTAAAAGGCTGCTGACATTTTCTAGGCATGTCTACAAAATAGATTAGGGAAAATATAAGGTCAGTTTTTAGCATGAAATATTACACCTTGTTTTAACAGGAAAGATCCTTCTGATAGAAGAAGTGGGAGAGAGACGTGGAGGTAATGACTTTGAGAAAGATTGTATTTGAACCAGAGGTTTGGCAGCAAAGGTTCATCGCCCTGCTCCTTAATTATTCTGATCCCTTTACGAGGGCTCAGGAATCTCTTTGCTCTCCACTTCCTAGATATTGTAGATAATTATGTATGATCTATAAGCTTTCAAGATAGTTTTATAAAGACAACTAGATGTGCAGTGCATGAAAATTCATGTACTGGAAGGGGGTCTCTCACACAGTTCGGGAGCCCTCATGGGCGGGAGGTGACTCAGCAATCAGGAGAAGGTGACGCCCCTATCACACTTCTGTTTCTGCCACTGCCAGCAGCTCAAGCCTTGCCCAGCACTGATTACCTAAACCTTAGGCGGCCCTGGGTGGCTGGGCAGCCACCATCTAAGGCTTGCCTGGGCCTCAGGCCAGCTCTGGGTGGCTGTGGGGCTGAGGGCAGGTCTGGCCACACCGTATGCCTGCCCCTCTCCCCTGCTGGGCTAAAAGGACTGGGGAACTCCAGGTGACTGAGGGGACTGGGCTCCATCATCTTGTGGCTATGGGCACTGCCACCTTTATGATGGTGTGATGGTCAATTTGCATATTCCCTCTTTAGTATATAGGATAATATTAAAATGTAAGTTGTTCCCACCAAGGTCTCAAATCTCAAATTCATAGATTTGGGTTCTTAGCTGAATTCAAGTATACTGGAATAATTTGGCAAATATTTAAAACACAAACCCAAAAATGTAAAATTAATATCTAAAATTTAATGATGAGGCAAGCAAGCCAGTTCACATTCAACTTGTTGAAGGAATTTTTCACATGCTGAATTACAATAGCATTGAACTGGCAGAGACTGGTTCTGAGGAAATCTTTCATGTCTGCTCTCAATGTATAACAAGCAGAGCCATAGAGAAAAGGGCCAGCTTATACCAAAGGGGAGTAAGGTTTAATGATTGCAATATCCTCCAGGGAGATATAGGCACCAAATCACAGGACAAAACCCCTCCCTGTGTCTTCCCAAAGGAATGACTAACTTCCAGATGGACTATTTACCAGGCTGGCTCCTAATGCATTTAAACGTGTTTATATTTGGGTTTAAAAGAGATAAGAGAAAAACAGACCATCCTCTTGCTTCCCATATGTCATACATAGATCATTTACATAACTTTATTATTTTATGAAATTCATTCAGTTAAAAAAATAATATCAGGCATTTCTATTTAAAATTAAATACTACGTAATAATTATAATTATGTCCATGAAGAAGTTCAGAATACAAAATATATCAGTTATATTTTAGAATGCAAAGAAAAAATGTCTGTAAAAAAATGCCAAATTTTAACAATGATTATATTTATGTGTTTGGATTTTGTTTTTGTTCAGTTGATTTTTAGTCTCTATTTCTTTATGCCTTCTTAAATAATCTACAAAGCACATTTATTACACTCACCAGAAAAGCAATAGTGAAGGATTAGTTTAGGTATCAAAGTCACAGTCACTTGAGTACAGTGTGAAATACCTGATAATTTATTAATGTCTTAAATGTTATAGAATACCCGGAAACTTATTTTTTAAATGTTAATTTTTAAATCAATTATTTGGGAAGTTGAGCTTTCTAAATGGGACCACTTCTTTATGGATAAAGAAATATTAAGAATGAGAAGCAGTAGTTTTTGTTTTCTCGAGGCCTCAAATCAACATCATAGGCACTCACTCTTCTAACAGTGTTTATTGCAAAACAATGTGTCCAAACTGTGAACTGGCTTGCTTGCCTTATCATTACACTTTTAGATATTAATCTTATATTTTGGAGTTTTTACTTTAAATATTTGCCACATTTTTTCAGTATACTTGGATTCAGCTGAGAATTTACATCTTTGAGTTTGATGTTTGAGACCTCGGCGGAACAATTTACATATTATGTATGGGTCTGGTTTCTGTGAGGTTCTATAGCTGTGATCCTTGCTCCCTAATACAGCATTGCTGTCTTTGCCCTCACTCTCTATTCATCAGTGGAAGCATGAGTAGGAAGAACATGTATTTTGGCATCATGAAGCCTGAATTTAAATACAGATTTACTAGTGTTCATGATTTAACCTTTCAATAGATGAGAACCTCAGTTTCCTCATCTGTAAAGTGGGCATGGGTTAAATAATAGTACCTAATAAACCAGCAATTTTCAACTTTTTTCATCTTATGGTACACATAAACTAATTACTAAAATTTGGCAGCACACCACCTGATGATGTCTTGTAACTGCTGTCACCAGGTGGTTTTGGGGATGTGCTCATTGTCTGTCCAGGCAAAACCATCAAAAGCACCATCCTCAACCCTTACAAAATGGGGGTCTAGGGCTTAGAAGTAAATCCCAGGATAAAGCATGAAGAACACTGAAGCATTGCTATGGAATTAATTCTCCTAATGGTAGAGGAGATGATATTATGAGAAATGACATAGGTGTGGATGTCTGTGAGCCCAAATGCCATTCAGAAGAGTCAGACTCAATGTGGAAGAGCTTCAGAAAAATTAAACCAATTTTCATTTATGTTTTCATTTTTAGGTAGGTAGGTACAAAGAATTTGTAATTTTACAAACTGTCATAAATGCCTTAAAAAGCTCTATCAATAAATGTAAGATAAGTTGAAAAGTGGTATGAAAGCATCTATTGTATTTATTGATAGCATTTTTCTCTCTTGGTTATTAATAATGGTGCACCGTACCATCAATGCCATCTTGGATACAATAAAAAAAAAGAGTAAATGTTCAGTTATTCAGGTTTTTTATTCCCTTGTTAATCTAAATACTTCAACATGCTCTTTGAGGAATAAGGACACTCCTATAAAATTGTAATGTGATTATCACATCCCAGAAAATGAACAGTTCTTCCATAATAACATCTAAATTCCAATCCATATTCAAACTTCTCTAATTGTCAAAAAATGTCTCTTATACTTTGATTCAAATCAATATCCAATCAAGTTTCATGCATTTCATTTGACTAACATTGTTAGTAGTATCAGCACTATGTAACAACTACTCTCAATAGGGAAAAAATTATTTTGTGTCACCCTGTTTTTATCTTTATTTAGCATCATCTGTTTTAAGATAAAAATACTCAGCAGCCCCATAAAAAGATATGCCTCTCTGGAATCTATATTGTTGTTTCTTAATTTTTTAGAGGAAAAATAAATAGATATTCACTTCTGAACTTAACTTTTGAATTATAGTAGGACTAGGTTGCTGTTAATGAACTAACTAAATTATTCTCGGGAGTAATACATATATACACCAGAAGTCCCAGGTATCTGAGGAAGCATTGCCTCTTTTTTTTTTAATATATTTTATTGATTTTTTTACAGAGAGGAAGAGAAAGGGATAGAGACTTAGAAACATGGATGAGAGAGAATCATCGATCAGCTGCCTCTTGCACACCTCCCACTGGGGATGTGCCTGCAACCAAGGTACGTGCCCTTGACCACAATAGAACCTGGGACCTTTCGGTCCGCAGGCCAATGCTCTATCCACTGAGCCAAACCGGTTTCGGCAGCATTGCCTCTTAAAGGTTCATTGTAATGTTCCCTGAGTGTTTGGGGTTGACTAATTGTGAGTAACCTCTTCATTTTGCTGAAATATTCAAATCTTCCTATTGCCACATTGAAAATAGTTTTCTTTTTTTTCTTTTTTTAAAAATTAAATTATTATCTGTGTACATATTTTAACAATGCCCCCCCATACATACCCCCTCTCCCCAGAGAAAATAGTTTTCTTAATACTTCCTTTCAATGGGACTTAAGGCTTTGAACATGAGGTTCACACCTTGGAAAGATTAAAATCTCTTGATGAATGAAAATGTTATTTTTCAACAAAGAACTTTGTATTCCATTATTGTATAAAATGATTTAATGCTGGTGTAAAAAAAAATGTGTAGACTTTAGGAAGTTTATGGACAAAAGAGCAAAATTAAATGTTCAAAATAGTAAGAAATGAACACTGCATACTTCTTATTATGTTTCTCGTTTATGTTAAAGCAAAATAATGAGGCTTTGGGTGGGAGGAGAATGGACACTAAAAGCCATATATTTAATCTAATAGCCACTATAAGGTACAACGGAGATTATAAAATTTGACGTTACTTAATTTTGGTTGAATTGTTTTCTATCAAGTGTGTTAGAATAGGTAACAAATTATTTGGCAACTCTAGTAATTAAACTGGGTTATATATTCCTATTCAAATTGTTCAGGATGAATATTTTGTCTGCTTCTAGCTCTCAGTAGGGTTTTTCACCAGTAAGGTATTGAGACAGATTTCTGCATGAGTAGAGTTTTTCTGCTTATAAAAATTATTCCTTATTCAGTTGTTAGTGAACAATAAGCTAACCCAGAAATGTGCAATATATAGTGATGTCTAATCATTGATTTAGCATAATACCTCTAATTAGATTATTATATGAACTTTGTTAACTAGTTTCACAATGGATTAGTCTTAATTTCCACTCAACTGGTATATTATTAAATAAATGGACAAACTTTGTCAATAAATCTTATTTTCTTCAATTTTTACTATACTCCCATAATAGTAATTTTTTAAAAATCCAAATATATGATTCTCTAATAAAAGCCTCCTTAGTTATGCTTCTAAGAGCCATTATTATGGTCTAAGCATCAGAGCATCTCATTGGGCAAGTAAAGTCAAGGCCATTTATATTTTATGAGGTTCCCAGCTGCAGAATTTATAGATGCCAAAATATAGCTATAAAACTGATGTACAGAGGCCCTCCAATAACATCATTTTGTTCTACATCATATCACTATAACATTGATGAGATGCCATAGGAATTTAACTCTTGTTTATAACAATTATTCTATGATAAAATTGGTCCTGGTATATGTTGTTTCACTTAGAGTTGGATTAAACCCATAACCTGGGCATGTACCCTGACCAAGAATCAAACCAGTGACAATTCGATGCACAGATAACACTAAACCAAAAGAGCCACACTAGCCAGATCAACCCACACAACTTTTAATAGGATAAATCATTGTATATTTTTAGTATACTACTTAAATTTCATGGACACCATCAGAATGCATGTGAAAAATAAATGAATTTGAAAATCTACATAAATATTGACATTTCATCTTTTTTAAGAAATTCACAGAGATTTTTTTCTACTTTACAAGGTATAGGTCATCATTTAATTTCCTGCTTTATCCCACCCCTACCCATCTATAAATAGTTGTATCCCCATCTATAAATAGCTGTATTGCTCTTATTATCTCTCTCCAGCCTCACAAGCAAGTTTATCTTACATTAAATCTAAACATAATCCATCAAATTATGCCTGAAATTATATTTTCTTTCCTTAAAAATCTTAAAATACCTTTCTTTTCTCTATCACAACAGTCCTCTCTACTGCCCCTTTCTTTTCGTGCATAAATAAATATACATCCCTATTAAAAATTAATGTTCTTATTTTTTTAGGGTCTTCTAGCTATTATCTCATCTCCTTGATTTTCTCTGCAACCAAATTCTTTTAAAATATTTTTTCTACATTTTCTCCTTCCTATTCTGTCCTCACCTCACATGATTTATACTCCAATCACTCCAGGGAAATTTTTCTCACAAGAAAGATCAATTACCTCATTATTCCAAATACAAAACACATTTTTGCCTAATCTTACTTTATTTCTCTGAAATATGTAGAAGTCTGGACCAAATTTTTTATTGAAATGGCATCCTGGAAGGCTCCTAAGATACAATTCTTGTCTATTTCTCCATCTGCATCATTGGCCTCTGTCAGCCTCTGACATGGATTCCATTTCTTTCAGCTACCTCTTAAGTTATGGTATTTTTCACAGTTCACCTTTGGTCTTTTTTCTCATTGTATTTGATCTCCCTGGGTAGCATCATTCACCCTTTCCATATCCATGAACACTGTGTTGATAAAGCACAGCTCTATTCTTCCAACCTAGATGTCTTCCAAGGTACCTGACCCCACCAAATGCCCATGCACTTATCTGTCTACCTTTTCAAGGACCACCTTAGGCTCCATAGGATCACTCAATACTTACATTATCTTCCCAAACCTGCTCCTTGTGCAATCAATAGAAACATCACCTTGCCTAATTCAGAACACGAGAATTATGCTTGATACTTTCCTCTGCCTACACCTCACAAACAATTGGTAACCTAGTCCTGCTGAGTGGAACTGCAGGTCTCTGGGTTCTGTCAGATGCTATTCCCCTGCACAGCTCCTGATGCTTCAGACCCTTGCTTTTATTGTTATGTGCTTAGCTCTTCTCCCTGCCAGCCATTTATTCAACTTCAATATTTTCCCATGATACTACAGAATGATCTTTCTAAATGCAGAGCTGACCAAGCTATTTCTCATTGGATTCCTACAGCTGCCTAAATAAAATATCAACTCTTTAGCATGGCCCTCCACAGTCTGGCACTGACAATCTCTGTAGCCTTGCCTCTTACCACATTTGCCTTGCAGCCTACATTTTAGTCATTCTGAAGTGTATATACCAAATACTGACATTTCAGTCTTATTGAAAGCAATGCTCTGAATGAGTCCGTGAAAAGCATGCTCTTTCAAACATCCGTTCCTCTGTACATCCTCCTCTTTTGACTCAGTTTGAGCATCACCAAGGAAGCTGCATTTGTTCTCTCCTAAGACACCAGGGAAATTCTTCTGGTGCACATTCTCATAGCTTATTAACAAATCTTAGCTATAAGATTTGTCTTATTGATTCATGATATTTAATGTATTTACCTGTATAGTCTCTAGGTAGGTAAATTTAGTGTTAAGGGCATGGATCCAGCCTTCCTCTTCATATCCCCATTGTCTTTCTCAATAGTGGGCACATGTCATTTACTCCATCAATGTTGAGTGAATGAATGAATGCCAAGTACTACTTACTAATACTTATTTGTGGTTAGTCATCTGCTAAAAGCATAGGTTCTAATTTAAACTTAAAAATGAAAATGTTTACCTTTGTCTAAATGTATAAATAGATGAATAACCCCCAAATAAGGCAGGAATTAATTGATTGGTCTTTCATATTGTAGACATTACCATCTTTGCCATAATTACACATGCATTTACCCACATAAACCTATGTGCACAAAAGTTTCTCATTCTGTACTAATGGCTTGGTGAATGAAATTCGTGCATAGAGGAGGGTGTCCCTCAGCCCAGTCTGCACCCTCTCCAATCAGAGACCACTTGGGGGATGACCAATTTTCAACCAGACATCCCTCTCACAATCTGGGACCACTGACACCTAACCGCTCACCTGCCTGCCTGCCTGATCATTCCTAACTGTTTCTGCCAGCCTACCTGATTTCTCATAACCTCTCTACCTCCTGCCTGATCACACCTAACCTCTCTGCCTGCCTGCCTGATTGTCCCTAACTGCCCTCCCCTGCTGGCCTGATCTCGCTCCCAACTGCCTTCTCTGCCTCAGCCCCCACCACCATGGCTTTGTCCAGAAGGAAGTCAGATGTTTAGAAGATGGCTGGTCTACCCGGTCTAATTAGCACATTATCATTTTATTAGTATAGATAGATTATAGGATAGGATTGCTTAAATGGGGGAAAGCCTTTTTCAGCAAGAGGAGACGCTCTTGGAAGACAAAAATACATAATTCCTATATCGGGACTAATAGCCGGTCATATGCACTATGCTGCCAAACTGGTCATTAAAAAATTGAACTGCTTTCTTACAACTTATGCCAAACAGCTTGTTCTCTTAAAACCCCACTTCAGCCCCCACCTTAGGTTCTGCCTTTGCAATTCACCCAAATTATGTTCTGATTGGTCGGTTTCTATGCCAGTCAGTGTCAAAAGCTCTGCCTCCTCACACTTTACCCAGATTTGGTTCTGATTGGTTTGTTTCTCCGGGCTCATCTCTGAGCCTGATCAGAGTGATGGGGCTGATCAGCAGCCCCCACAAAGGGGGCTGTAGAAAAAGAGAGAGGCAAGAGCTGATCAACAGATGCCATGGAGTCTATGGATCAGACCTTGCTTCTCTGCCCAGGTCTCTCTCTGGGCCTGATCCACAGCCCCCCTGGCCACACCAACCCAACACTTACTGCAGGAATGACTTCTGGTTGGTTGAACCTTTGAATTTTCAGTCACTATGGACCCTAGATTTTTATATATTAAGGTAGGCAGAATAGCCAAGACCGGTTTGGCTCAGTGGATAGAGCATTGGCCTGAGGGCTGAGGGGTCCCAGGTTCGATTCCCATCAAGGGCATGTGCATTGGTTGCGGGCACATCCCCAGTGGGGGGCGTGCAGGAGGCAGCTGATGGATGATTCTCTCTTGTTGATGTTTCTAACTCTCTATCCCTCTCTCTCTTTCTCTCTGAAAAAAAAAAATCAATAAAATATATATTTTTTTTAAAAGATAGGCAGAAAAAATGGTGATGGAAAAAGACTTGCTGTGGTGAACACGTGATACAATGTACAGATAATATATTATAAATTGTATACCTAGAACATATATAATTTTATTAACCAATGTCACCCCAATAAATTCAATAAAAGGGTAAAAAGAAGTTTCTCATTCTGTAGAAATACAAAATATTTTAAGGAACATTGGCAAATAAAATTATTAAAAATCCTTCTATAAATGGGAAGGACTGTTATTGTAATGAGGTGCATGTAACTGGAACAGGCAGATGAAAAAGTCTTATGTAAATAAAAAACATTTTATTTACAATTTTTAGATTCTAATTCTATTTTAAAAAGTATTCTTTTAAAAAGAAATATTATATATGGGTCTCTTTAAGACATTATTTTAAAAATCAAATACATCTAGAAAGATGCAAAGAATATTAGAAATAATATTTAAATTCAATGAAACATACCTTGTAAAAAATCATACAGCCTATAAAAAAGAAAAGTTATAGGATGATGGGTTTTTATATAATTTTATAACTAATGTCACCCCAATAAATTCAATGACATTTTAAAAGAATTAAGTACAGCAGATCCTTGAATAATATATTTTCCTTCAATGTCATTTCATTATTACATTGATGAGATGCTATACTTCACTCTTGTTATATCAATTAGCTTAAGATACAATTTATTTTGTTATATGTCATTTTGCTTCAAATCACAGAACATTAAGTGAGAACTTACTGTATATATTTATTGGAAACTAAAATAGTGTAGCCTCTAGGGTTTTTTATGTAATTATAAAGCATTATTTAGACTCTTCAGAGAAAAATGAAAATAATAGTGATTCTATGTGGTTCCCATTGGAACGAGACTCTTTTCTATGAATGTAATTGGTACCAAAGGGTAGTTAACACTTTATCTGCTTCCAGGATTAAAGTCCTGTCAAGAAGAACCCTTGGGAATACAACTTATATGCCATTAAACCGTAAAGTTCCCTTAATAAAGTAGGAATCTATAGTTAGATAATGTCATCTACAGCTCAACAATTCTGATGAGACTAAGCCACAAGCAAAAGCACCCGGAAAATGAAAAGCTCCCCTTCACATCCAACCCACTACTATCAGGGCTCCTGACCCCCAGGATTTGGTGAGACTACATCAGACATACAGAGTAGGCAAAGCGATGGTAAGAAGATGACACAGATGTGTCTATATAATAAGACTATTGTCACTCGAACCACATTATGGTCCTTTAACTGGTATCAATTCAACACAAATTAAATTTTATCTCACTTGATTATTTTTTAAATGATAAAGTACACAATAAGCAATACATGAAGCATTCTAGATAAAGTTCCCTGGCTCAGGTCACTAAGAATTCTTTATTTCTCTGAAATGTTTTATATCCTAAGAGAAATGTGATGCTCATGTTTAAATATGATTACATATTCTAAGAATTCTTATTCATTCATAATAATAAAAGTGACTTCTGTAAGTTAACTAATGTAACATGCACTTCACAAAATGCCCCCATATATATTTCATTGATCTTCTCAGTCATAAACGTTTTATTTTACTGAGCTGTATTAGGCTAAAGGGTGTTACATTAATTTAGAGTTCAATTCATACTAGCTGGTAGATCTTAATATTGATCTCATGTCTTTGAACTCCAAGTCCAATGTTCTCTCCACTACTTAATTCTGTAGTGATGTTGAAGACATGATATTATAAAAAGAGATGAATTTTTTTTCTTCAACAAAATTATTCAAAGTAAGTAAATCAATTTCAGGTTTCAGTTGTATTTGCTTTATCAAGATATGCTTCCACAAGAAAATAATACCTAAACTTTTGATTTTCTAAATAAAAAGTAGAAACTACTATTAAAGGATAAAAAACTGAAATAATAGGAAGGAAAGAAGAAAGGAAGAAAGGAAGGGAGAGAGAGGGAGGGAAAAGGGAAAGCAAAAAGGAAGGAAAGGAAGCAAAATATAGGTATTTTATTTTCAAGAAAGTGTTAAATATCTAAAACACTTCACCTTTACACCTCTACAGCCCTTCTTAACAAATTATATGTAAAATTATTGTATGTAAATATGTGTTCTGGGGAAAAGAATTCAGGCTTCCCTCTACAGTCATCCTTTGCATTGTCACCAAATGAGCATATCACCTTCAGTAAGTACTATTTTTGTAGAGGGCAGAAAGTATCAAGCAAAGTGTTCTAGGAGTAAAAAAGAAGCAACTAAATAAAGCCAAAGGGAATCTTAGAGCTTATGAAACAGAGGGAATTTGAATTGGATCTTAAAAGCAGTTAAATTTCAACAGGAAGGGGGGAAAAAGAAGAAGGGGCAGGCATTTTCTGCCAAAAGAAAAGTAGGAACTAAGACACAGAAGAAAAGTGTATGGGAAAATACAGATGCTGCAACATAACTGGAACCTAGATTCTGTGTAAAGGTTTGGGGGAGGATGAAGGAACATTGATCAGAAGGCAAATAGGTTTGCTTGCTTGATAGCAGTTTCTGTAGCCCTTGGTGATAAGAACATCAACAGAGTCTCTGAGCTACAATAGATTGCTTTCTCTGCTTTATTTTACAGAGGAGAAATTTAAGCCCTTAGCCTGGTATCCAGTTCTGCACTTTCTCTAAGTTCTTATATATAAACTAAAGGCCCAGTGCATGAATTTATGCACAGGTGGGGTCCTTGGCCTGGCAGGTGATTTGGACCAATCAGGGCCTATCAGGGTTGTCTCAGTCAGTCCAGATCAGGGCTAATCGGGGCCGGCTGGCCAGGTGGGAGGGACCTTGGGAGGTTGGGTGTGGGAGTGCACTGACCACCAGGGGGAAGCTCCTGCATTGAGCATCTGCCCACTGATGGTCAGTGCACATCATAGCTACTAGTCAGTTGTCCAGTTGTCCAGTCACCTGGTTGTAAAGGTTACTTAGGCTTTTATATATATAGATGACAGGCCATAGTTATATTCCATCCCAGAAAGTTTCAAGAGCTCCTTGCAATGCTATGTATATTTCTTACTTCATTGTCTATACAATATGGTAATTTCTTCCACTGAAAAATTCAAACATTTTCCTCTAAGTACTATATAGATGGAACATACCTCAAAGCATATTTGCCTTTTGTAGAGTATGGATTTAATTGTAACTCTTTTGAACAAGCTGCATTAACATTCCAATCTAGTTCATTCTCATTCCCTTTGAGTGACTTTTACACTCCTTCACCCACCTGAAACATTTCCAATTCATATAGTTCAAGAAAACTGGGTTAAAAAGTCATGTGTGTCCAGAATAAATGTATTTGATCTTTTTCATTATTGTCTCAGTCCTGCACTTAAGTCTTAAAGGAAAGAATTGACCATCATGTGGAAATAACTTTAGAAAAGTAAGGTCCATTGATTAAATGAGCTGCAAAGTCCCTCTCTAAAAATTCAATTTTATGTTCTCAAATTCTTTTCTTTACAGGAAAATATTTTTTTAATATTTGCTTCTTTTCAATTTGCTTTATTGCGCTTGAAATTATAGCCTAGATTAGGGGTGTCAAACTCAATCAGAGAAGGGGCCAAAATCTAAAATCCAGCCTAAATCGCGGGCCGAATGGTTTACTGAACAGTCATAAACTGTCATTGTGATGGAAACTCAGCGGAGTGCAGTGATGACAGCGCAGTGCGGGCCACATTGCAAGGCCTGGCGGGACGGATTTGGCTCGCGGGCCTTGTGTTTGACACATGTGGCCTAGATTATCCAATTCTGTGCAGTTGCACCTAATATAGAAATTATGTTCTGAGATTAGCACAGGTGAAAATCCATCTTCCTAAACTGCCTCTATGTGTGTATATGTATGTATAAATATTCATATGTAAAATATACTAGTGCAATTTAAAATAGTGCCTACCAAAGTTACTAACAAACAGAAACTCATGAATCCTCATATATAAAATCCCAGATTCTATAACATCCAAAATGACCAAAGGCTCCACTGAACACCAGGTTAGGGAGCTGAGGAGGCGTGGCTAGCCTTCAAACAGCAGGAGGCACTAGCCCAAGCCAACCAGCACCCCAGAGGAAATCCTCACCATGATTGGGGAGCATAGCCAGCCCTTAGACCTGCTGGTGGCCCCTAGCCTAGGAGGCCTCCTCGCCGAGGATACCGGAGTCTGTTCTGGATCTAGGGTTGTGTTCTCCCCACCAGCGACTCAGAAACCACCAGTGTCTAACTGCCGTCCCCGGGAGGTTGGAGTGTGTCCACCATCCACCAAAAAGTAGGAACATCGAACCGTTCACAGTCTCAGTACAGGCATCAGTCAGTGGCTGACGGAGTAGAGGCCAGACCAAAACAAAACAGCAAAAACACCCTGCTCACCTCGGCAGGTGCAGCTGCAGTCCACACAGGCCTGGGCAGTGCAGAAAGTGCTACCTTTTCCCGGGCCCTGTGCTGGCACCACTGCCTCGCTCACCCCCAAGCCCCCCTGAGTCCTGACAGCGAAGTATGAAGGGCATCCTGCAGGAGTTGTGCTGTTCTGGGTGCTTTTGCCCAAAGACACCCTTAGGGATGAATTCAGGGCCACATCTCACTTCCCATGAGACCAGAAGAACCATGTATTGTAAAAGGAATTCAGCAAAAGCTTTCCACATCTCTGTTTATTCTTTTGAATCCATAAAACGACCTTAAAAAAAAAAAAAAGCATTCGGGCCATCTAAGAGAGAATGCACTTTCTGGCCAGAGCACGCAGGATTCTTTTGCCTAACAGGTAAAAAGAAGCATTGAGCTGGCACAGTGGAAATGACCCTGGTGCCCTATGACGAGACCATGGGAATGGGGTTGCAGAAATTCCACAACCCTCTTGCCACATTCTCCTTTGCAAACCACACCATCCAGATCCACCAGGACTGGAAGCAACTGGGAGTCGCAGCTGTGGTTTGGGATGTGGTAGGCAAATTCTGGGGGCCCCTGAAAACATCTGCAATTGATTATAAGACTAGTCTTTATTTAAAAAGAAATAAAAGAGCAGCTTTGTTGAAATATAATTTATATACTGTACATGTCACCTAAAGTGTACAATGATTTTTTTAAAGAAAATTCAGAGTGGTACAACCATCACCATGCTCAAATTTTAAATATTTTCACAACCCTATCTCCTAAAAAAAAAAATTCTACCTACTAGAATCACTTTCTTGATCATCTTCCCCCAAAAATATTGCATTTTAAGGGAGGGTAAAGGAAAGTTGAGGGAAGTTAAAATACTGCACAAAGGATATTGTAAAATGACAAAGCCCAAAGTGAAGACCATGTGTTTTATTTTTATTTATTTATTGATTGATTGATTGATTGATTGACTAATTTCAGAGAGAAAAAGTGAGGGAGAGAGAGAGAAACATTAATGATAAAAATCACTGCTCAGCTGCCTCCCACAGCCCCCTACTGGGCATTGAGCCTGCAATGTAGGGATCTGCCCCTGACCAGAATCAAACCTGGAACCTTTCAGTCCACAGGCTGATGTTCTCTCCATTATGCCAAAGTAGCAAAGGCCATGTCTTTTCTGTGTGGTTGTAATGGTCCCCAAATCTATACTAATAAAAAGGTTATATGCTAATTAGAGTAGATATCCAAAGACACACTTCCAGACAAAGCAGCCATGGCTGTTGAGGACTGAGGCTCAGGCTGGCAGTGGCAGCAGCAGTGGGGTAATGGGGGCAGTGCCTTCCCCTGACCCACCAGGTCACCTCCTTCAGCAAGAGGCCAGACTGGGGGCTGAGGCAGAGGTGGTCAGGGGTGACCAGGCCAGCAGGGGGGCAAGGTAGATGCGAAAAGACTGGCAGGCAGAGGGGTTAGGGGCACTCAGGCAGGCAGGCAGAGGGATTAGGAGTCAGTGGTCCTGGATTGCAATAGAGATGACCCAGATTGGAGATGGTGCAGGCCAGGCTGAGGAACAATTTTTATGCACCCGGCCTCTAGTTACAGAATAAAAAGTATATGGAGTTGAAAATTAGGAAATTATAATATAGTGCCATTGGATGAAGCTTCATTATATCTTTAATTACAGGCCCCTACAGTGATGGTGGTATAATAATAGGATAAAAAGCACATTGAGAAAATATTCTTTTTGTATTAAAAATTATTGTGATTATGCTGATTAGTTCTCCATTTGCTCATACCTCCAAATTCACTCTACACCCTATTGTGATATACAGGGTCTCAGAAATACATAGTCTCTCATGCCAGCTGGCTGACTGTGAAGTTCTGCCAAGAGGTAGCATCCTTACTGAAACAAGTTTGGCTCAGTGGATAGAGCATCGGCCTGCGGACTGAACACATCCCCAGTAGGAGGTGTGCAAGAGGCAACTGATCAATGTTTCTCTCTCATTGATGTTTCTAACTCTCTATCCCTCTCTCTTCCTCTCTGTAAAACTCAATAAAATATATATTAAAAAAAAAGGAAGAAAAGAAAGAAAAAGAGGCAGCATCCTTGCTGATACTGGGAGGTGGAAACCAGGAGAAGGAACTTCTTCCTGCCTCTCCTTCTATCCCCTTTACCTGCTGGGGTAGTGACATCTGGTCAAGCTTGGAGCTTCTTTGTTCATTCTCAAACCAGGCTCATTGTTTCCATTATCTTCACTGTTTCAGCTTCACCTCAGGCTCTTCCTGGAGCAATTATTCTAGGTTCCCTTTTTGCTCTTTAACAACTTCTCTGATTGAGTTCGACACCCCTTTATAGTATAAAGGATTGCCCATTGAGTGTCAGTCTATTTGTGCCTAACTATCTCCCAGATGACTGTGGAATGGGAATGATGAGATTTTTTTAAAAAAATTAAAAATCCAATTATGGCATTCTGCACTTTGGAACCAGAAAATAGTACAGACACAAATATGTGTTGAATCCAGTGAGCAAACGATGTAGTTTCTGAAGTTGCCCAAATGAAAGTAACATACCCTACCCTACACAGCAGTCACTCAGAAGAGATGATGTGAAAGGAGAGCAATTTTAAGACAGCTTTCTGCTAGAAAATAGGACAAAAAGGGTGGTGGTGGTAAGGAATAATTTTATATTCACTTTGAGAACATTAACATTATTTTATGCTTCAAAAATTGCCTCGTACATAAAAATTGAAGTAATTTAGGTATTTTCTGCACAAAGGTACAGAATGAGTTTCTTAGTCCAGGGGTTTTCTTTACTAGCAAATAATTTTTGGTTCATTTCAAAAGGCATGCTAGAAACTTTGGTCTCATTCAGCAATCATACCCTCATTTAGTGAAGAATTATAGAAAACAGAACAGCATCATTTTAATGTAACCTTGGGGATAAAAGCAATGCTATTTTCTTTTTATTTTTTATCATCTTATTCTGCTTTATTATCCAGACGACTGGCCTGAATTATTAAAAACAGAAAATAAAATTCTGGTCATGTTTCTTGTCATGGTATTGCTTGAAAACACTCTGATTCCACATTGCAATTCTGGTGTATTTAAATTCCTTAATAGATTACAAAACCCTATTCACCCTATTCACTTTTCATTTATTAAAATTCCTTACTATCACACTCCCATGTGTCAGTACCTGCCATTTTAAATGTTAAAAACGTTCATTCCAAAAAACAGCATAGCACTTATAGATCTTATAGAATAAAGAAAGTAAATAGCATTGATAGGCCATCCATAAGTCACACTTGAGATATAATTTTATAGCTACATTCAACTTAATCCTTTGATATGTGAATCACAAGAGAATTGTTCTGAGGATTACATTAAGCACAGTTATATTGAACCACTGTGCTGCCTGCAGAAATAATACACAGGGTGAGCAAAAGCTGACTTATAGTTGTGAGTACATGAAACACAGAGTTCATTCTTATATTAGTATTTATTAATTATTATATTACTAGTGGCCCAGTGCATGAAATGTGTGCATGGAGGGGGAGATTCCTTCAGCCCAGCCTACACTCTCTCCAGTTGGGAACTCCAATTGGGGATACCAGGGATCGGGCCTAAACCGGCAGTTGGACATCCCTCTCACAATCTGGGACCCCTGGCTCCTAACTGCTCATCTACCTGCCTGCCTGATCACCCCTAACCTCTCTGCCTGTCTGATCACCCCTAATTGCTCTCCTCTGATGTCCTGATCTCACCCCTAACTGCCTTTGCCTGCCTAATCACCCCTAACTGCCCTCCCCTGACAGCCTTATCTCACCCCCAACTTCCCTCCCCTGCTGGCCAATTTGGCTCCGCACAATTCACCCAGATTTCGTACTAATTGGTCAGTTTTTATTCCAGACAGCATGAAAAGCTCGGCCTTCTAGGCAGTCATTGGCTCCTAACAGTTCACCCAGATTTGGTTCTGATTGGTCAGTTTCTATGCCAGTCAGTGTCAAAAGATCCACCTCCTAGGCAGTCATTGGCTCTCACACGTCACCCAGACTTAGTTCTGATTGGTCAGTTTCTATGCCAGTCAGTGTCTCTGGGCTTATATCCAGGCCTGATCAGAGTGGCAGAGCTGATCAGCAGCCCGCTCCGAGGCCCGGAGAGAAATAGAGGCACAGCTGCTGGCAAAGTCTAGAGAGAGGCAATGGATGATCAATAGCTGCCACTGAAGCTGCAGATCATACCCTGCCTCTCTTTTCTGGTCTCTCCCTGGGCCTGATCCACAGCCCCCTTGGCAGTCATTGCTGAGTTGCTATGGCGACCCAGCACTGACTGCTGGACTAACTTCTGTTCCTTTGAGACTTTGGTTGTTTTGGATGTTATGGACCCTGGGTTTTTATATATTAGGATTTCCCATACAAACAGTTGTAAACTACTCCCCTACCCTGTATAATCAATTGAAAGTAACCAATAATCTTAAAGACCTCTGAAATAGGGAGACATGGGTAGCCCACAGGTGTTGTGAACAACTTGAGCTTTCCTACCCATCTATGAGTGTTGCAGCAGAACTATTACTTCATCATATCACTATTTCCAGAGGCACTATCTTAGCACAAGTGTTTTGCCCTTGCTCATCTTAGACTTCAAAACACAATGGTGACATTTCATATTTTTAGAAGAATGGTCAAATCCTTTTCACATCTCTTATCTAATATGATCCACACAGAAGCACAGCTGACTGGACAGATGAAAATTGTGAATGCTCAGGGAGGTGCTTTGGCCTCAGCACACAGCTATGAACAGAAAGCTGGTCCCATTGCTGGGACCGGTTTGGCTCAGTGGATAGAGCATTGGCCTGCGGACTGAAAGGTCCCGGGTTCGATTCTGGGCAAGGGCATGTACTGTGGTTGAGGGCACTTCCCCAGTAGGGGGTGTGCAAGAGGCAGCTGATTGATGATTCTCTCTTATCGATGTTTCTAATTCTCTATCCCTCTCTCTTTCTCTCTGTAAAAAAATCAATAAAAGTATATTTTAAAAAAAGAAGAAGAAAGAAAGCTGGGACCACACACTCAGAATCACCAGAAAGCTTGGCAGTGTGGTCTTCAATATTCCCAAACACAGAGGTATATTAGGATTTTTTAATTTTATTTTTTTCAAAAGAAAAAAAAAGTTTGATTTCAAACAAGTTTCAAAGATGTCAGAGTATTAGAGGCAGGAATAGAATATTGGGTACTAGTTAGTAATTATAAGAAAGAATCGTAAAAAAAAAATATTAATCATGCTCTGTTAACAGTGATTGTTTTGTTCTGATTTAAGAAAGCCATAGTCTGACCTGGCTGGGAGTTGTACGTGGGACCTGATAGTTCACCTGGAAATATTTCCCATTCTCCCCATCCAGGAGCTTCCTATCATCATGGAAAAATCTTGTTGAAGAAAACAATGGAGTCCTGGATGCTCCTTGCCCTTTGCAAACATCCAACCCACGCTGCCCCCATTGCCTGTAATCAGTAACCATAATACCCAATTCTTATTCCTTTTGCTCACTTCCCCATGTAACTTGTGTCCTTTTATCCCATATAAGCAGCTGACTTCTGGAAGGGGGGTGGGGGGAGCAGTGCAGAGTAGATTTTTGTGGATGACCTGCTGCTCTCCCATACTGCCGGCATTATTGGAAAAAACTCTCATATATGATTCAACCCTGTCTCTGCTGAATTGGCTCAAGTAGTGACAGACAGCCTGGACCCATTGCTGTCCAGTTTCAAAATGATAAATTATTTCATTCAGTCACAACAATATTTTTCCAATATTTATAGGGATATAAAAACAAATTATTGAATTTTGTACATTCCTTTGGAGGTAAAATATTTCTTTTGAAAGAAAATCCAAAGAATGAAAACTTCAGTCTAATGAGCTAGAACTATCTTTGGAATACTCACATGTGTATTAAGATTCAAAAGATGCTGATGGCTCTCTAAAGAGCAATATAAACTTCTAAAGCACAGCTATAGTAGATGTGAGTTTCCAAAATCTCAGCATAGTTTAGTCCAGTGGTCGGCAAACTCATTAGTTAACACAGTGGCAAACCACAGCTCATGAGCCACATGTGGCTCACGAGCCGCGTTTTGCAGACCAGTGGTCTAGACTGGTAATTCTCAAAATACAGTCCTTGGACCAGCAGCATTGATATCTTGTTAGAAAAGCCAATTCTTAGGCATCCCCAAATCATAAACTCTGGGGCTGGAGATGGCCTTCGTACAAATCTGCCTGTTACAAATGACTCCAGGTAATTCTGATGCATGCTAAAGTTTCAGAACCTCAGGGCTAATGAGAATTAAATCAAAGGTCAAATTTGAATTTGTATCAGAATCAACTGTCTGCTAGGTAATCTAGGGTAAGTGATTTAATTTGTCATAGCCTAAATTTCTTCTCCAGAGAAGTGAATGTAACAGCTCCTTGTCTATTTTTTTTCAGAATTTGAATTCATAGCAGTCAGTGCCCTCATGCTGAAAACTCAACCCAGACATATGCTAATAAGAGAAGAGAATCAAACAATTGTTGCTCTAGTAACTTAGTACTAAAATAAAATTCCAGGGACACCTGCACCACTTTGAGCAATCCTTGGGCCATAATAGTTTAAAAACCAGTTTGCCAAAAGACTCCACACAGCACACAGAGAACACCATTATATAAGAATACTGAGCATGGTTTATGCATTGGGGCAGAACTCAGGGATCATCCATATTGCATTACTCCTTTGAAGAGTAAAATGTACAAGATTTCAGGCAATAAATAATTTACCTAAATACCCATAGATCTTCTAAGTATTAAAGTGGTGCTTTTAAATAGGCCAAATCCTAGGAAAACTTGCCAAAAATAGGCAGTCATAATGAACAGCAAACACTGTTCATTAATGAGAGCCAGGGCCAGGAATGGAATGGGCTAATGTCATTGCTGGGCTAATGTCATCCTTGGAAACTGAGGACTTTTTTCACCATCTTTCTTCTTGAGTCTGAAGGGTCTCAGAAGTTCACCACAGGACTATCCAGTTACTTCCAGAATAAGTTTAGTCTAGCTAGAGTCCAGCTTCTGAAAGCTAACTATTCAGAATCTCACACAAAAATTGCAATTGATCTTTCTCATACTCCAGGATTGGGTTTAAGTGGGAGGTGCAAATATAGTTACTCTTCCTGGACTGGGAACCTCCATGTTGGCTTAATGGCTACCAGGAGGTCCAGTTGCTGGGAGATGGAGCCTCCTCCTCTTCTAAGAAAATCCCATTGGTTTCTCAATTGTAAACATTCTCCTTTATTTGGAGCCCCCAATCCATAAGACTATCCTTTCAGGCCATAAAAGGTCTTAAGGCTATAGAATCTAGTCATAGTGTTCCCTAGAATCTGGAAATTTGCTTAGAAGTCCCTCAAACTAGCTCAGAAAAGCTCCAAAAGTAATGAAATTCTAGATAATGTGTGAACCTGAAGGAACCCCAGAATTGTTTCTGTAGCTCACAGTAGGTGTGCAAACACTCAAGATTTATCCTAGACATTTCTGTGGAAGCCAAGTTGGCCAGGAACTTATGGATTCCCTCCCAAAACTCACAATGGTATATGTTCCCCTGGAAGCAGAATCTTAGCACCTGAATTTCCTCTAGGTCCAGTGAAGATGCTCAGGTTGCCCCTTGAGCTGACTGTGCCTTATAATCCCCAGGAATCTCTTTCCTGGACCTCTCATGAGGCAAACCCACAGGGAAAACATGGTCCTAGAAGCCACTGGGAGCATTGGAACCCATGATAAAGATCCCAAAGGCTCTCCTAGATCTTGTGTGGCAGGCAGAAGATGTTGTTTGGCCTCTCAGTTTAAAGTAGGGGTGTCGAACTCAATCAGAGAAGGGGCCAAAATCTAAAATCCAGCCTAAATTGCGGGCCGAATGGTTTACTGAACAGTCATAAACTGTCATTGTGATGGAAACGCAGCAGAGTGCAGTGATGACAGCGCGGTGCGAGCCACATTGCAAGGCCTGGTGGGACGGATTTGGCCCGCGGGCCTTGTGTTTGACACGTGTGGTTTAAAGCAAAAGCATCAGTCATTAGTCAATATTGTTGTCAAATGAAGCCTATTGAAATCCCCCAGAGCTGCCCATAAAGGTCACAAGGTAAACAGAAGGAGCCACAACGCTGGTGAGGATTATGCCATCAAGAACTGGAATTATACTGATGAAGAAAATAAGACATTTTTGGAGGGGAGACCAGCAGTCTGACTCTGTACCTAGTCAGTATTCCTAATGCACATTTCTTGTTAGCCTATAATCAAGTCACAGTCCCTTCCTTAATTATCTGGTCTTACAAGACCTATTTATCTAAATACATTTTACAGAGGCCATAAATCATGAACAATACACAGTTCTGGCACCAGGCCAGGCCTTTAGGTGTAGTCTCACTGCCCCTATCCAACACATGGGGATTTTTTGCAAAGCCGGTGAAAGGTCTGTGAGTCTGATCCATGTATGGGAGACAAAGAAACCATAGGATATAAAGAGAAAGCTTCCTCTATGTTGGCTTGCTCAGGATTTGAAAGCAGGCTCCCCTGATTCACGGTACTAGTACATCTAAAAATAAATGGGTTTTTCCTGTACCTTTGGGTATTCCTATGTATTTTTTGGTTGCCTAGTAAATTCTGTAATAATACCTATAATTACAGATCATGTTCTGGCCACATACAAAGGACCTCAATTCTGTGACCCCTGGACACTTATTCTAAGTGTGGACAGTTAATATTACTAGACCAGAGACGTCTTCTGGAGGAACTTAGCTAGATTGCTATCGACTTCACATGAAGAGACACACTATGACTGAATATCTCACTCAGCTTCTTGCTAGAGATTTTTGTTAGATATTTTTTTACTACAAAAAAATAGGCTAATCTGAGTATTTAGGGGCCCAGCTGCCAGGGAAATCTGACAGTTACTAGAAAATCTCATTCTCCCTGCAGTGCAGACATCATAGAAGAAATAACTCAGCATGGCACAGAAACTCCCTAATGGTACCTAAGGCCTTTGTTTAGTAAGACCCACTGTCCTCTGAGAAGCTGAGACTCTGCTGAGCCATCCTGCAGTTAGTTTTACAGGTCAGATTAAATATTTGCTGATGCTGTTATTTCCTTTACAAAAGTCCCTGAAACCAACATGTTTGTTTGTTTGTTTGTTTAAATAAAGCTCAAAATTAACACATTTGCTATAATAATTAAAATAAAAATAAAATTGTTTATAAAGTAAAATTAAATTTCTTTTTTCCAATTTCTCTGGAACAAACTGGCATATATTTATTTATACTCTTTCCATACACACACACACACACACACACACACACACACACACACACATATGTGCATATCTACATGTATTTGACTTCATTAAGTCCTTCTTATGAAACTAACAATCAGAATTGTACCTATCGCCGATCTAAGAAAATGATAAGTAGCTTGAAGGCTGTGTACTGAACCAACCACCTACACATTATCATTAAGATGATCTTTTAATTAATAATTAAATGATATTTGGTGAGATGCTGCCATTCCAAGACAATGGTACAATTAGCAAGATATCCAAAACTGTGGACTATCCAGGGCTGATGGCTTACGAAAGCCTAGCTTTGCACTTTGTCCCTGTGAACACATATGTCCTGAGTGTGCAGTAATGTGGGGATATTGCAACCTGTGCCTAATAGTCAAGAGACTCCATTCTCTTGGTATCATTAATGAATTGTTGTTGCCTTTCACTTATCCTATCTAATAAAGAGGGGATATGCTAATGGACTATTGTGCCCTCACAACAATGGTGGAATCCACAGCCAAAGGAAGAAATATGCTAATTGACTGTCATGCCCTCAAATGTGGTGGTGCCCACAGCCACAAGATGGCAATGCCCAGTCCCCCAGGACTGGCCCGAGGTGCAGGCAAGCTTCGGATGTCAGCTGCTCAGTCATTTAGGGCTGAACAAGCAGGCTGCATGGGACAACCAGGCCAACAGAGGTCCGTGAGGAGTGACCAGGCTGGCAGGGGGACAGTTGGGGGCGAATAGGCTGGTGGGGTGGGTCAGTTAGGGGTGACTAGGCTGGTGGGGTCAGGGCAGTTAAGAGCAACCAGGCCAGTAGGGAGGGGGCAGTTGGGGTGACCAGGCTGGCAGGCAGGTAAGCGATTAGGAGCCAGACATACATAGTAAGAGGTATGTCTGACTGCTGGTTTAGACCAGCAGTCGGACATCTCCTAAGGGATCCCAGATTGGAGAGGGTGCAGGCTGGGCTGAGGGGGACCCCCCCCCCCCCATTCACAAATTGTATGCACCTGGCCTCTAGTCCTTTCATAAAGTAAAATAAATTTGGTGCTAACCAAAGCCTATCTTTCATGAGTTTCAAACCAAAGATAAATGCCACCGATAAAGCAGAGTAGGAACTGCAATCCTGTCTACACTTAGGTTTCCCAATTGCATTTCTTCTCCAAAGCATCTCTTTATAGTTTTTAAACATTTTTATGGGTTGTTTGCATTTGTTGAGGGATTTTTTTTTAACCCTATATCAATAAAGTACAGCAACCCTCTATCAATAAGGGTTATACTTTTTTCTCATTGTTTCTTTTGTGATTTAGTTTTAAGTACCTTTGGCAGTGCAGTTTTTATTTGTATATGGTTAAATTAGTCCTCATGTTCTTAAGATTTACACACACAAAGTTTTTTATTTTCTTCTGACAGTTATTTTAACTTATCACTATAATATATTTGAATTATTTTGTTTAGACAACAATGTACCATTGTATATCATATGCCTATATTGGTTTCTTTCAAAGCAAAGTCAGTTGTCCCTTTACCATTTCTTTTTCTTCTTAAATGAAATGTAGACTCTCCAGATACTAGGAAAAGATATACTTACATTTATTTTTAATTCTATTTTTACTTATCTACTGAAATATTTTTATATTCCTATTTTTTTTTTAAATCATAGTAGCATTATAGGAAGTTTTACTCTCTAGTATGCAGGTCTTCATTATTATTTGTCAAAATCTTCTTAAGGTTCAATTGGATAATGATGAAAGTGTTTAAACTGGATTTACAAAAAATATAGGTCAGAGCAAGTCACTTTCCCTCTCTGGATTCATTTAGGAAATTAAATGAGTCTCACTGTATGCTATGGCAGTTCACATACCTACACTCTAGTTTCCAGTTCTTTCTTAGTGTTCCTAGAGATTTCCTACTTTCCTGCAAACCCTGTTGTGCCTCTAACAGGACATCCATTGCATTGCATCCAGTATTCCAGGTAGTTGTGTGTGTGTGCACGTGGGGTGGGTGTGGGAGTGGGTGTTGTAAGAGCAGGTTTCTGGTTGTATTGTGTGCCATACCGATAGCTATAATAGAAGTCCTCACATATTTAAGTTTCAAGTAATTTGTCTCTAAAATAAGGGATTTCAGCCAGATTGTGCCCCTCAAATGTTTCCCAGAGCCACAGCCTGGCATGCATCCCTTGGAAGAGTGTTAGAAATGCAGAACTTAGTGCCCTCCCCTAAGAACTTCATTTATCCAGGGCCTCGGGTGATTAATTTGCATATTGCAGTTTGAGAAGCACTGACCTGGGTGTCCTCTTATATCCCTGCAACTTGCGAGCATTACAGAAGTCAATGACTAAATGCTAATCTTGGATTTCCTAATTTTTCCTACATGTCAGACTGAATTAAATCTGAGAACATGCTCCAAGGTTTAAGACTTCTCTGAGTTAGTAAGATGGAGAGAGGAAAAAGTAGTATATAGGTTTTCTTCTAAACTTCCTGGTCCATGATAAATACAGGTGTCTCTCTTCACTTGGGTGATTAAATGTCTTCTATCAGATCTGCTTGCCTCCAGTCGTTTCTCCCTTCCGTCGTTTCTCCCTTCCATTCTGTCGGCAAAGGTCCACCCCCCTGCTAAAAAAGTGTTAGCTGGTACTTGTTCTACTGTCAAAGCCCTGTTTCTGCCTATACAGCTACCCATTTTACATTTAGAATTTCCTAAGACTTTGTTTGAAAATTGGTTTTAAAATTAGTTAAAAAAATTGTTTGAAAATTAATTAAATTATTTGAAAATTAGTTTAAAAAAATTAGTTAAATTGTTTGAAAATTAGTTTAAAAAAAAGAAATCAAGAACTCATTCATCTCTAGTATTCTTATTTTTTGGAATTAATTAGAAAATGAAATATCACCTCATACCTGTCAGAATGGCTATCATCAATAAATCAACAAACAGCAAGTGTTGGCCAGGATGTGGGGGAAAAAGGAAACCCTTGTGCACATGGGTGGGAATGCAGATTAGTAAAGCCAGTGTGGAAAATATTATGGAGGGTCCTCCAAAATTTAAAAATGCAACTGCCTTATACCTAGGGATTCCAATTCTGAAAGAATAGATGCACCTCTATGTTCACTGTAGCATTATTTATAATAGCCAAGATTTGGAAGCAGCCAAAGTGCCCATCAGTAGATGAGTGGATAAAAAGCTGTGGTATATTTATACCATGGAACTCTACTCAACTGTTGTATGTGTATAAAGAAGGACATCTTAATTTTTGTAACAGCATGAATGGACCTGGAGTATATTATGCTAAGTGAGATTTGTCCGAGAAAGACAAATCCCATATGATTTTTATATCTGGAGTCTAATGAACAAAATAAACTATAAAACAAAAGAGAAACAGATGCATGGATTCAGAGAACAGACTGACAGCTATCAGAGGGGAGGATTAAAAATAATATCCAGGATTACACAGAATAAATATAATTCTCAAAATGGTGTATAGAACATTGTCCCCAAATTGAAGGAAGAAACTTGCATCAAAATTATTTTTAAAATTCATAGTAAGCACATGTCCTGGAGTTTGTCCAAAAAAAAATATATGAGATACACAGAGATTAAGCTAAAGAGATAGTCCTCAAGTAGCATCTCAGTTAGGAGAGGGGGAAAAAAGACTTGAAATGACAAATAAATGTAGACTTGTTTCAATTGTTTATAGTAAAATCATAGTGGAATACTTACATGGAAAAATATTTACAATATATTAATTTAAATGAATTATTACTAAATAACATGATCTATTTGTGTAAAATAACTATGTGGTATGCATGTGAGAATAGCTTGAGAAGAGGTAAATGAGTGGTCATCTACGCTCTGACAATTTCCTTTTTTCTCTTTACTGTGTTTTCTAACTTATCTTTTATATTCATGGCTTCTAACCAAAAAATATACAAAAAAAGTATTGGTGACTTATAAAAAGTACAGAGTCTTTCTCTCCAGTCTGATGATAAAAGAAGAGAAAAGAGGGGAGTATTAAGGAAAAATTCACCTTGCCTGTTTTAATTCTCTAATTTTCATTGTTTTTAGATGAAAACTCCATATTAGAAAATTGTCTTTTCACTCACAATGATTATCCTAATGTAGCCAAACTAAAATTAAATTATTTGGGGATTGACTAGTCATTAAATAAATATGCAACTACTCTCTGGTCCTTAAAGAGAAATAGGAGATTTTGCCTAAACCGGTTTGGCTCAGTGGAAAGAGTGTCGGCCTGCAGACTGAAAGGTCCCGGGTTCGATACCGGTCAAGAGCATGTACCTTGGTTGTGGGCACATCCCCAGTAGGGGGTGTGCAAAAGGCAGCTGATCGATGATTCTCTCTCATCGATGTTTCTAACTCTATCCCTTTTCCTTCCTCTCTGTAAAAAAATCAATAAAATATATTAAAAAAAAAAAAAAAAGAGAGAGAGAGAGAGAAATACAATAGATTTTCTCTGTGACTGACCTTGGTTCTTTCTGGCACCGTTTAGCACCTTTGCCAATGATGCGTGCGCGCGCGCACACACACACACACACACACACACACACACACACACTTATCCAACCACTCAGTTTTTCAAATTTCATAAGCTACCATTAAAACTCAAGTACTTAAATTAGGTGAGGACTATTGATTAAAGTTTGAAAAAGAACAAGATTTTTTTTTTTCCATTTCAACCACTAATAAAACTCAAATACAAGGGAAACCACTAAACTGATTTCAGTGAGGGCAAAACAGGAACTTACATTTTGCAAAGTAAGAAGCAAAATAAATCTGTGACTTACCATGTTAATTTATAAACAAGAAGGAATAAAATCTAACTGAATTTCAAGCATAATAATTTTTTTATCATTTCTCATTTTAACAAATAATAGTCATTTAAGTAGATTAAGAAAAAATAGAGAAGCAAAAGAATGTATTAAAATTATCCATAATCCCTCTGCTAAGGACTGATTGTCATCACTGTATAAGACTCCATTTTACTCAAAAATAAGTTGTGAGACTACATAATGAATTACTATTTTATAACAAATGTCATGGCAACATAATGACAAGCTGACAAAAAATATTTTATTTTTTATTTTGAATTTTAGACTCATAAAATAAATATTGTCATAGCATAAAGAAATCCTGAAATCCTTTCACCCCAATTTCCTAAATGTTAAAGTTCTTCTGCATGTGTTTATGTGGGTGCCTCTCTCTCTCTCTCTCTCTCTCTCTCTCTCTCTCTCTCTCTCTCTCTCTCTCATATACTCTTTTCCTGAGCCATTTAAGGAAATGATGCCCCATCATCTCTAAACATTTGTGTTCAACTTTCTAAAATAAAGGATACTTTTTTTCCTGAATCCAATACCATTATTAAAATCAGAAAAGTAACATTGATGGTATATTTCTGATATATAAACTTTATTCATTTTTTTCAAATTGCCCCATTAATGTAATTTATAGAATAAGGATCATTTTTCTCTCATCCAAGACCCAATCAAGGATCACACATTGCATTAGTGAATTGGGTAAGAGTCAAATCACAGTGGACATTAAGCTGTAGGTCTATTAGAAACGTTTTACTTAATCTCATAAAAAGCATAGATATCACAGATTTAAGCAGGGGGTAAGATTCTCAGATTTGGTTTAGCTCTATTTTTTTTTAAAGGCATTTCTGTTGTCATTACAGAAAATAGTTTTGAAGAACAAGGTGCTTCCTGTAATAGTGAGAGGCCAGAGGACAAGGTATTCACTGTCTGGATAGTGAGGGAAAATAAAGGAAGAATCAAAATGCAGTGCACACAGGTAACCCCAGCTCATACAGGAATAAAACAGTTTAAGTTTGTGATGCCAGACCTTCTCTCATCATTAATATGAACATTTATATATAAAATTCTCTGGCCGGTGTTGTTCAGTGGTTGAAGTGTCTGCCAGCACACTGAAGAGTCAGCGGTTCAATTCCTGGTCAAGGGCATGAACCTAGGTTGCAGGTTCATCTCTGGCCCAGGCAAGGCACATGTGGGAGGCAACCAATTTATGTGTCTCTCTCACATGGATGTTTCTCTCCACCCCTTCCCCCTTATTTCACTCTCTCTAAAAATCAATGAGGAAAAATATCCTCGGGTGAGGATTATCAGGGAGAGAAGAAAGGAGGGAGGTAGGGAGGTAGGGAGATAAGAAATAGTTCCTGCTTTCAATTTACATTTGCAAAGGATACTTTAAGATTGAGTCTGCTAGGGATTGCTGTATCTCAGTGCAAGGGAATAGCCCAGTTTCATACCAAAAGTCCGTTTTCTGCTGCCAAGGGACCCTATCTTTAGACACCAAAGTAAGAGAGACAAAAGGGCTGAATTTAACCCCAAAAGTCTTCCCTTTATCCAATAATTAATTTAATGTTAGAGATCACTTCTAGCCTTGTATTTGATTGCAAATAGTCATCTCTTTAGTCATTGATACTAATAAACTTTTGTCTTGCAACAAGCTAAAGTAAAGAACAAGCAATAGCCTTACGGGTTAAAATGAAAACATATGCACAATACATTGTTTTACAATCCTTATAAAACCTAAAGAGCCACCAGATCAAAACACACCCATCAAAGAGAGTCAAAGTCTCCCAGAGAAGTTAATTCACTGCACCACTCCTTTCAATCAAATCAGCACAGGAGTCTCCTGGGAACCCAGTTAAAATGCAGATTCTGATCCTATTAGTTTAGGAGGGATCTAAGATTCTACATTTTAACATTCTTCCTGGAGTATACCAGATGAATAAGAAGAATGTACAAACCATGGATTGCTTGTCACCAGGTAACAGATTTTTACGTGAAAATGGAAGTGGGACTGTGGGTTGGAAAGAGCGCACGTGGGAATAGGGCACCAAGACCTGTGTGCCATCCACAGCTGGGTGACATGGGGCAGACCTCCTGATTGCTGGGGGCCTCCTTTCCACAATGTAGACACCAGCAAGAGAAGAGTGAAATGTTTTTCTAGGAGATATGGTATGTTCTTAATACAATTTTAAACAAACTCCAGACTTTCAGAATGAACAAGCTATAGTTGGTTTAACTGTGGTGAGCATACTTATTTTAAAATGGCAAATGTTTTCCTGCTGAGAGTGCAATTTCAAATAGTTACCATGTGATTATAAAGAAAATGAAAAACTGAATTCCCTCTGTGAGAAAGTGACCCTTTCTCTTTATGAAGTCACAGGCTGAATTGAACAGTCAAGAAGGAGCGTAGCCAAAGAACCATGATTGGGAGATTAAAATATTTCTTCCCATATAGAATCAGATTCACAACTTTCTGCCTCTGGGATGGCTTTTAGCAAAATATACATTTAGTTTTTGAATTTGTAATGGAGTTTTTTGTTTCATTTCTACAGCTAATTGAACGGAGGAGAGAAAAAGAAACCCCAAGTGTTTTCTCCTGTTTGAAGAAGAGTTCAGGTCAGTAGTGTCAGAATTCTCCAACTGATAATGAGGTCCAGTTGGAACACTACAACCCAAAATTATAGAGTGTATAGACTATTATTTCTTAATCATTTTCATATGGTAAACTGGAAAGAATTAGGAGTGAAAAAGAGAGGGAAATACACACACACACACACACAGAGAGAGAGAGAGAGAGAGAGAGAGGGGGGGGGGGAGATCACTTGACTTGGGAGAATCCTGTCATAAGCCCTCATTTACTTTCTCACAGTCTTTGGGATTAACTGTGTTTCTGAAGCTGCTCAGTAGCCGGAGGTCACCTTTTCCCAGCTGCCTGAGTCCTGTTGCTTTTGATCACTTTCCCTAACAGATGTGATGTGATTCTTTGTGCCAGCCGGCTCCTCTACATCTGTGAACTTGGAGCGCCTGGACCTTTTCTTTTCTCTCATCTCACTAGCAGGGCTGCTTCTAGGTGAAAGCACTTACTCCTGCCAAAGGCCACTCCCCTGTCATCTCCTGACATACCAGATGCTCATGGCAGACGCAGCTCTCCCTCTGGTCTTGGTGTCAGATTCAAAGTCATGAACCAACTTCCATGAGCAGAAGCTGCCTCTTAATTGCTATAGATCAAGAAGCGCTGAATATGTCAATGAAAATAGAGTGGGAGAGGGCAGAGCCAGAGAGCAAAGATCTGGCCTACCCCAAGGTAACCCATTTCATGCTGAACTGATTGATGTCTTTCTTCACATCTCATGGTCTTACCTGATGACTGGGCAGGTCACTTCCCCACTTCACCAGGAACACAACTGATTCTGATGTCTACTCTCCCTGACTTTTCTCTGTCCTGTGATTTGTTTTTTTCCTTAGCAAAAGGGTTTGTCCCTAAACTACCATGTATTTTTTAGAGGAAAAAAACTCCAAACTACACACACAAGTTCATTTCTTTTTATTCACCTACTGAGTCCTTGGTTCTTTATTACATTCTATAGACATGGCTAAAAACTTGGTTTTTGGAGCTGGTAGGGGGATTCATTAAATAGAGTCTAACAGATGAGTGAAATGAGTTCCAGGGAGCGAAACCAGCTTGTGCAGGGTGTCCCAGAAGCTCTATTTCCCACCTCACGCTCACATGAGCTGGTTAAAAGGCAAGCCTGTTGTGGCACACTGGCCCTGGGCTTTCTAGCTTCCTCGTCTGCAAAGTGGGAATTCACAGCTGTCCCTGCCACATGGAGTTCCTATGAGTGTTAAGACTGTTAGTATTAGTACAGCTCTCTTGTCTTATCACACAGCGAGTTCTAGTGTATAGACCATATCCTAAGTATAAATAGTATTCACAGGAAGTTCATGGATTCATGAACTTCCCTAAAGTATGGGGTGCCCTGGAATATTGACAACATACTTTGGGCTAGTGTTAAGACAGCAAGGTCATTGTGACCTCCCCTTCTTCACCCTTCTCTGAAACAGATCAAAAGTTCCCACGTGAAAGGTGCTCTTCTTGTTCCAGGAAGAAGGAAGACATTCTTATCACCAGAGATGAGAATTTGGGGCAAAGAAATCTATACAAACAAACCTGATTGAACAAACCCTTACCACTTTTTCACCATTTAGTACCCCTAGGCCAAATTCCTCTGTCTTGTTCATTTTTCCACAAATGTATAGTTCCTTTGTCTAAAATGCATACAAATGCTTCCTGCTTTGGTCATTTCTTCTGGTCTTTATTCTTCTATGAAGGCTCCCATGTACATATAAAAATGTAATAACATTTGCATGCCTTTTTTTCTCCTGTTAAATCTGTCTTTGTCACGTTAATGTTCAGACCCAACCAGGGACCGTAAGAGGATAGAGAAAAACGTGTTCCTTCCTTACAGAATGAAGCATGTATTGTTCACTCAAATTATTTACTGTATATAAATAAGTTAGAGGCTAATAGTCTCTAATTTGATATATCAGATTGAGAAATGTTACTTTTCCAAGTAAGCAAATTAAAAAATCCACTTACACATCTATCTTGTAAACTGGAAAACAAACAAAACACTTACATTCAAAGTGGTGGGAAGAGTATAATTTGGAAGGTGAAAATAGCTCTTCTAAAAAGGAATAATACTTATGGCTTCTGATGAGAAAAATGTTATCATGGGCCAAGGACAATACAGACTCTGGAGTATGGAAGCCCTTTGCCTCCAACTCCTCATCTCTAGGGAAAAGCTGGAGCCCGTATACAGCCCCCTCCCCACCCAGGAGAAGGCTCAGGGCCTTTGACTGGGAAGGATTTTTTTCTAGGGTTCTAAACGAAGCAGCTGCCAATCACCAAAGCCTTAGCCAGTGTTCTTCACATCTACACATAAATCCAATTTTTCAGAATTAGAATCCAGAAAAAAGGTCATGAAAAGTAGAATAGGCAAATCTATCAAATGAAGTGTAACCTAGAAAAAGAGCAAGTCCTGCCACCCCCCACCTTTTTTTTATTTTTTATGCAAAACACATCTGTACTTCTAGGGAAGTCCATGAGAGCAGTGCATGGAAAACAGATGGAAAGCCTAATGAAAGATCAATGTTGGCTTTAACTGCATGAAATGTCCCAAACATAGGGTTGGGAAAAGCCCTATTCAGTTTTGTGGAATTCAGGTCACGTCTGGAGGTGAGGAGCCAACAGGGACAGAGACAGACAAAAACAGGAAAAATGGCAATCTGAGTGCAAAGACCCTGGGCTGTGTCACTAAAGGACACTGACAACCCAGGGATGTCAATGCCAGAGAAGAGGATCGTCTGGGGAGACACAGTCACTGTCTTCAAATGTCTGAAGAGCTGTCAGTGGAAGAGAAAATAGGACTGCTGGAGGACACAAGAAGGTCAACTGATTGGAAAGCAAGGAAAAAAAGATTTATGCTGCATAAAGAAAAATACTCACAGCTGTCAAAAGACCAGAAAAGAATAAAAAGAAATTGAGCAGTTTTCATGAACAGTAGTGATTTTCCTGCCCTGGAAAATATTCAAAGAAAAGGTAAGTAAAGTTTCTTTAGTAAAGAATGTCCACACTAAGACAAGTTCAGTCACCTAGTCTAACAGAAAGCAAGAAAGCTGATACTCTAGATTCTGACAGGGAGTTAGGGATCTTGGTAATCCTGCCACAGATGATCCTGAACATCTCTTGGCTTCTTTCACTGTTTGCTTTGCTGACTATATGATGAACTTGGAGCATCCTTCCCATTGGAATATGTTCTGGTTTGACTGATTTCCTTAGATTCTGGCAAATATCACTTGTTGAATAATAAATATTGAAGAAGTTTCTGTAAGATTTTAAAGTAGATTATATTATTATCCCCATTTAATAGATGGGGAAACTAAGTTTCAGAGTTGATATGTAATTTGCCCAAACAACACAGCTAGCAAGAGTAAAAAATATATTTTAACCAAAATCTCTCTGATGCTCTTAAGTCCCATGGTGCATAGCCTAAAAGCAGTTCACATTTATTATCTTGAATGTATTCTCATTTTTCTCTCACATCCTTTGTTTCATTGCCAAGTCCTATGCCTAGAAATTGACACAATTTACTGGTTACCCAAGGATTACCTTGGAGATCAGCATCATGAAATTGCTGTTCTTCCCAGAACTGTTTTCTTGCTATTATAATATTAGTTAGCCTTTATGGCAATGCCTTCTTTTACATTCTGGGATTCAATGCCTATGCAAATGACAACTTAGACTAACTTGGGATCAATGTCCTTGACCACAAATTAAAGTCATCTCTCTTTACACTCCAATTTTTCATATGTTCTTTTCCATATATAAACTATCCTCTTTCTGATCAAAATGGTTCACTCTTCACCCTCATTCCCTCCTATCCTGCACCCTACACTCTGATCACTGTGATCTCTGTGAGAACTATTCCCTGTTCTCCTGGAAAGTCACTTTCCTGCCCTTCATCCTCATCCTAAGATTTTATGGTGCCCCACCTCAACCTCTGGCTTTTCGACCTTTGACTCTACAACCCGTGTCCATCTAAACCTCAACAATGGGTCCCTTACCATTTATATCTTCTGATTCCACATATGGATTGTGATGCAGCTGCCAAAACCCAAGCAACCATGAAGATTGATGCCGCCATAAATGTATAGAATCCAATCACAGCTGCTCTCTTGATCTACAGTGCTCAGCAGTTCCTCATTGTCCCCTCCATCATTTCCCCCAGGCATCAAACTGTCACCATTCTTCACAAGTTTCTAAATCTCACTTTTCTATTGTAAAATATGACTTTGCTTCTTATTTCACACTTCTCAAACTTCCAACTTTACCCTCTCATCCTCAACAAATAACCGCACTCCCAGACTTTGGGGAATTCCCTTCTACCACACATAATATAAAGAAAGGAAGATCAAAGAAAGAAACTCCATCCAGTTCCTACCACCAAATCTATGTCACCTGCACTCCTTTTACTCCTGCTGTCATATCATACATAATCTACAAGGTCAAACCCTTATATAGAGGTCTATATTATACATAGATACTGTGTATGACTAAATGTATTTGCTCCTCACTTTATCATGTTTTATTCTATCAGCAGTTCCATAGTTCCATTTCTCTCTCTAATAGCAGTGCAAGTTCTTCACTATAATTGATTATACCCATCAGCTTTTAAACATGCTCAAATATTCCCAAACTCTAACTCCCCTTAATATGACTATAATTACAAGGAATTAAATCCTATGCCCAGAAAAGAATCTGGTACTAAACTGTCTTTCAGTGGGTGTATTGGCAATACATTAGATTCTATTTATATTTTAACATTTTTATAATTAACATATAATACTTTCATAAAGTGTTATTTTGCATTGGTTTTTACACTCAGCCAATCCAGTTGAAAGGGTGCCAAGATGCTGAGAACTTCAAGGTTTATGCTGTTTTGCCAGCTTAGCGCTCCCTCTGCTGGCAAAATGTGGGTACAAGTAAAAAATATGGTTTGACAGTTTGGTGAAGGTTAAATCACACCATTGCATATTTATCAATCAACTTGCAGTTTATAAAATTTAAAAATACATTTAAAATAATAATTACTAATTATTACACTCATTACTTGTTAATCCTATTTTGGATTCGCTGGGTTAATAAAACATCTTATGAAAATTAATTTTACCTCATCACTTTTATAATATGGTTACTAAAATACTTAAAATTAATATCTGACTTGCATTGTATTTCCACTTTACAACATGCCATGGATGCTAAATTCTAAAGTTATCGAGTATTATGCATAAATGTCAAAGTAGATGCTAAAAATGGCTGGGTAACTCCTAAAATCCTCAAGTATGTTAAAGACATAAAAAAACTGGGAAAGTAAAGATGCATTTTTAAATTGCATTGAGACAGTTGTTGATGTGTTAAGTACCAAGAACAGCCCCCGCCCTCACTCAGCAAGGGAGAGGATAGGAAGTGCCCATGCCCCATTCCAGCCTATGAGGGGCCTTAGAGGTGCCCTGAGAGAGCTTGGCCAGAGGTGGCCGCCAGCCTGTGGGGGCAGAACGAAAGGGCTGTGATTAGGGAAATAACCGCACTCCCAGACTTTGGGTAAAGAATGCCTTTCCACATGTTTGACATGGACCAACCATGTAATAGTCACAGTGCCTTCCATTTTCATGAGCTCTCAGAGGTCCACCTAGTGGAGTTGAGAGGATGACAGCAGAGTGAAATCAGGAAGGCAGGCAGGTGAGCATTTGGGAGTCAGCAGTCCTGGATGGTGAGAGGGATCTCAGATTGGAGAGGGTGCAAGCTGGGCTGAGGGACACCCTCCCCCGGCCCTGTGCACTAATTTCATGCACCGGATCTCTAGTCTTACAAAGAAATGACTAGAAAGTCTTTGGGACTTTCTAGGCCCCAGGAGTGACTGAGGCTGTTCTCTTTCCAGAGCATCTAAAAAACCTAGCAGCCCTTGGGAGCAAGAATCCTAGAACAGTATGGCTCGTGAGCCACATGCGGTTCTTTGGCCCCTTGAGTGTGACTCTTCCACAAAATACCACGCATCCTAATTAGTAACAATGTACCTACCTATATAGTTTAAGTTTAAAAAATCTGGCTCTCAAAAGAAATTTCAATTGTTGTTCTGTTGATATTTGGCTCTGTTGACTAATGAGTTTGCCGACCACTGTCCTAGAACGTTAGAGCTGGAGTTAGGGACCACCAGCTCTCCCTGCAAGGATGTGTTCAAGTAAAAGAACCCAGGTTAGAGGCTAACTGGTGTCCCAAGGTCCTGAAGCAAGTTTATAGCAAAGCCCAGACATCCTCAATTCAAGCAAACTCCTATAGCACAGGAATGAGGTGGACTTTAGTTTATATCATAGAAATATTTAAAACAAGTGGTTTTTCTGCCCTTGGAATGGGGTGGAATTGTCTTCAAAACCCTATACTATGACTTGCAAGTGGTAGTCCAAAGTGTGCTTAAAGATTTCTCCAAATTTCCAAAGTGTAGCTCAGTGTCTAATGCTCTCCTGGCTGCCTTTTTTAAGGAGAGGCTTTATAGTGTGCTACCTTTCCACACTTACAATTCAGTGGTACTCAAAATATCCATCCAATCATATTAGGTACTTCCTCCCACAGATTCAAGGGAGCTACCTTAATTACATATTTAATTTTTAATTGGTTTCTAGATGTGTCAACTTTTATCATTGGTAACTTTCACCTAGTAATTCTTTAGAAACTAAAGGCTGACGTTAACACACAAACTTTTAACTACATAAAATAACCCTTGCACATCACGGTGTTTCTTGGGGCAGCTGGCCATGATGTATGGCATAGACATATCATAGAGATCAGTTACATTCCCTGTAACATTGGCCAAAGAAAAGAAGCCTGGAGGATTTGGAACTAATGAGTGACCGCTTTAAAAATCAGTTTAATGGTCACTGAAAATAGTATCTTATTTTTAAGTAACCTGCTAAATTTCTGTAGAATTAGCTTCCACGTCATGGTTATTGTCTCAAGCCATATAAACAAACAATCCTTATAAGGCAATATTAAATGGTAGTTGTTAATATCTATTTTTAAAATCCATGAATGTCATGTGTGGGGCAGAGTAAGGTGTTGCACCCATGGTGTCCTTGGTTGTTTGGATTATTGTATGAACATCCACATATTTGGTCCGCTCCCCTCTACTCCAAATAACATCAGCTAAGCCACTACCACACAAAACAAAGGCACTTTTCTAACCAATTTTAGCCTTGGGTGTATTTGCTAAGAATTACAATGTACTGTACATCGGTACTGTACATCTATAGGTGGTTATAGAAAGTGGGTGGCTCTGGAGTAAGTTAACCTTTTATCACAATTAAAGATATATTAGAAAGGAAAGAAATAATAATCACAAAACTTCCTAAGTCCTTGAAGGCAATAAAAACATGAGGCAGAGACTGTTGACTTAACAAATGGATGACTTTATTCAGAGAAAAGGACAATAATGGTATTTGCTTCAGACCATCCAGGAAAACAAGCACACAGACTTATACAATACTTTGGCTTAAAAATTATTCATAATATTGATGTTAATCCTGATGTTTAAAGAATCAGATGGGACACAGGTGTCAAAAACAAACCATAAAAAGTACAAGCTTGCATAGATGAGTTAATGTAGACATGTAAGTGGCATTTAAGGGAGGCTTGAGCACTGGAGAGTCCAAAATGACATTCCCACCTCAACCTCCCAAAACACATGGAAGTCACCAGCACCATGTTTCTCGTTTTCCTTGATGAGGTCATGAGCAGGAACGACTTGTGCTGTGTGAAGGTGAATTAAAATAGCATGTTTCCATCAGCCTAGTTCAGATGGGTAAACACATACCCACCAGTTCCCAACATCAGTCACCTTTAAGGCATTCACAGAAGAGTCCCTCACAGTTTTACTGAATCTCTAGATAGGCATGTGGTTTGAGGTGGCCTCAGGCAACTGTCTTTCCTCAAGGTTCCTTTCAGCTCCATGGAACAACAATTTTAAAGCTGACGTTCCCTCTGGGGCTTGGATACAAACTGACCAGCACTTGGGACAAAGTCACGAGTTTAAACATATTTACATTGCAAATGTCAAAAGGTTTCTTATCAATGAATATGAAGATGCCTTGGTACTGGGCAGGCTCTCTCTCAAAAGAGCATTCTTCCAAATCGTAAGACAAAGGACAGCACCACCTCACATTTCCTGAGCAACTTGATTTATATGAGCTCTCCTGTACTTTATAATTCAGCACCTTTCAAAATATAATATTGTGCTGGGATGGATTCTTCGTAAGGAAAACACCATTCCAGAGAATTCTCATTTTGGATCATCACTCTTATATGCTATCTTCCCACTATACCTCATCCTTATTCACAATACTTCATGAAATAAATATTGGGTCGCCCTGAAGAGCAGGTGAAAAATACAGCTATTTTTGAGGAAGGGCATTGGACTTTCGGTTTATAGCAAGAGTTGAGTTGAAGTTATAACCTGCAGGGACTTCAAAGACTAATCCAACCAAAAATTCTAAAAATATCTTGACATCAAAAACCCTTTCTAAATTTAACAGCTAGAAGCTATTTTAGCAATGAGGGTCTGAAATTCAGTACAACAAAAACATATCCCGAGCATATGATGAGTAACAGGATATTCTCAACTTCTTCGCTGTTCTTAATCCTTCCTCTTTTGTGAAGGAAATGTCACTCAAATTATCTTTCAATTCTTCTATTCTATTCTTCTATTCACATGAACATCAGCGATAAGTAATGGAGCACTGAGCTATACAATTAATTTTGTCCTTATTGAAAATGCTAAAACCAGCATAATGCTGGCTCCCTATGCAATGTGTTTCTAGGCAGTTTTCACAAATTTTTAAGGGAAAGAATGGTTTTTAGGACTAGGTATTTCCACAAACCAACATGACTTAGATGATTATGTGTGTTTGTGGTATCAGAAATAATCTTTAAAAAAACTCTGGTGTCTTCCCTATGATAGCAGAAGTCTTTCTGGTAAATTTTCTGCTAAAAGTAATAAACCAGAAGATTCTTCACACCAATAAATCTCCCTTTTCAAGTAAAGGTCTCTATTTTGTTCAGTTTTCTCTTTTTGTTATTAACAGGATGCATTTCAATACATAAAAGTGTTGATAAAATTCTTATAAAACAATGAGTTGATTTTAATGCATAATAGAACCTTTAGAAATATCTTCTACATAGTCATAATGAGAAAAGACATCAACTGCCAATTATTCAGGAAGTGATAACCTGAAAGATCTGGCCAGGAACTTTTCTCCTCCCTCTTCTGCTCATCCACAGACAGAGAGGCAACCTGAAATGAAATGATGTATCTACCTGTCAGTGTATAGGTTACCCATAGCTAAGTGGAAGGAGGTCCAAAGCTCCTGATGGCAAGGGTGTTTGGGGATCACCTGTGAATTTTATATCTCAATGGAGAATTGACAGTCATTTATATGCTAAGAAGTACAATACTCTGACCTCGATTAGAATCAAATTAATTTAAGGCAATACTGCTCCTCAGACATTGCTGACAAAAAGTGCAGGTCTTATCAGAAAAGTGACTGTAGAAGTGAGACTGTCCCAGTTTACCTCTTCCTTCTTGACCTCTCCACAATCACATTTCAACATTTCCAACAACAGTTAAATGGCAAGCGCAACAGCAGCCTTGACCCTTCCCCGTAATGAGCGGGGAGCAAAGGTTCTTCCACCAGGAATCTGGATGACTCTGTGCCCCATGCAGCTTTTTCGGGACAGTCTCCAGTTGGCTTCTCCCTGTCCATATTACCTATTATGGGCTAAGGGGAAAACAGGATTCTATCAATAGGAAGATAAGCAGTTATGGCTTTAAGACTTACAGGCACCACCAGATGTGAGGAGAAAATGGGACCATTTATCTAGTCACTTCTCTAACTAAGAGCAGTAAGTAATGAACAAAGTATTTTAAAAATCTGTTTTTTTCCTTTTTGCTAAAAGAACAGGTTTTTATTTTTTTATGACTGTTTCTAAAAAGCCAATGCTATCAGAATATTGCACATTATATACAGGGGAGTCTACCTGGTCAGTGTTTGCCTCCCACATGACTATTCCCCACACAACTGCTATTTTCCCAAAAGAGAAAGAAGCCCTTGAATGCAAGTTCTATTCTGTTCTCAGTCCCTCCAAAAGCTGATTACTCAGGGTTCCTTTATTTGGCTGAAGATCTTATAGCCAATCACCACAGTTACCTTTTAAGGACATTTCCACTGAATAAATAAATAATCTTGATATTCCCCAAAGTAATTTTTATACAAAGGCAACACTCGTTAAAAATCAAGGCTCTAAAATGTTAACCACTTACGTGTAAACTGAATGCACCATATTATAACAGGTGTTCCCAAAGAACCAGTTGGCACAAGACAAATTTAAAGAATATTTGACAGTATTAAAGAAAAATAATTATCAGTTAAAAGTTAATTATTTTTACACCAGAAAGTCCTGATACTGAGGGAAAAATATTATCAAAGTCAGCAATGCATATTCATCATCCAAGTTCGGCTTCAGGCCACAGTAGAGAAGAAAAGGGAAAATGGGTCCAGTTCATAATTTCCTTTGTAAGTTCTATTGAACACAAGGCCAAATATCACCCTTTCTGGAATATGTTGATCTAGATCCAAGTGACCACTGCCATTCTGAGAAGGTTTTCCTCCTGAGAGCAACTATCCATTATCTTTCTCTTCTAATTCCCGTGTTTCTATGATCAAAAGCCATACAGTCTTTCTTGCCATTCATTACACTGTTCATTGCTGGTTATTGTAAAGACATTTGAGAAACAGTAACTCAGTGGTATGCAAAGTGCCTTTCTAAAAATTTCAGTGTTCTCTTAAAGTGAGTGTAGTTCTGTCTTGTCTCCTAATAAATAATATGGCTGACGATGGTTTGACACTAGAATCAAAATTTTTTTTTCAACTCAGACCATTTAAGCTGACCGTATCTCACTTTGCTATTAGGCAATGACTTACAACAAGTTAGGTTGGGGGAAAGGGCTGTTATCTGTCCAGAATAAGGCTCCTTAACACGTTGTGCTCAGTCAGCAATACTGGTGCTAATAGAGCCTGGCCTCCAGAGAACAGAGGTATAGAAACAGAAAGGTTTCCCAAGGCCAGAATCATTTGTTTACATCACAACATTAAAGCATAATACATTGTGGGCCTAAAAATTAAAACTGTGTGTGTTCCAGCAGTAGGGACAGGAAAAAATAAATGCTTCCACATTTATATAGAAATGACAAAGTGAAAAGCAGAGAACACAGTGAAGAACGTTTGGCAGTTCATTAAAAATATCATTGTTAGTTGCTTTTATAGTTTCAAAGCTAATTACATTATTTGAATGAGAATAAGAGGATTTAGCTGGTTGAGTTTGATTTCTGTCTCCTTATTCACAGGGGAAGAATTACTCTGATATGCTTTAAAGAGTATGTGCTTTACAATAAAAATTAAGTTAAATTAAAATGTTCTAAAAATACTAATCATTTAAAAACCTTAAAAAAAAATCAAATTTTCAATACAATGTTGAATTGGGTGTCACAAAGGAAATACCACCTTTGGTCACTCACTAAGACAGTTGAAATACTAACATTCTGGTAAAGTGTTAAGTGAAGTGACCTGACAGTTTTGAAGGAAATATAGCCAGTTAGCATTTCATAATAATAAATAAAATTGAATAAAGTACATAAGAAGCAAGAGGAATGCAAAATTTAAAAAAGTAAAAATGATCATTGCATGAGTATAAAAATAAACATTTATAAAATAAAAATATGTCAAATTATATTGTTCATTTGCTTAATTATCAAATAAGAAAACACTGTTGCTTTTTTTCTTTAAAGCTACCATAAAAATTTTTAAAAACATGAAGCAAAATCACAGGGCAGACAAAAAAACATGTAAGTCAACAAGGCCTAAGCTTTGGATATTGAAACCACCCTCTCTGCAACTGGACTTAAGGCCAGGACCCCATTTTGTTTGCCATTGGCTAAATGAAGGCTTTTTATTCATGCCTTTCATCAAGGCCATTCAAAGTCCTGTTATTTTGCCTTTCCCAGTTTCTCTGAAGTAACTACCTCCCTTACGGTTTTGTTTCTTTATCATGCTCCTCAAAGTTAACTCTTAGATATCTTTTGCCCAAATTCCTACAATCCAAACACTTTCTGAAACTAAAGACCCTTCTCAAAATGAAACACCCACATCACTCTCAAAACTACTCTTAATAGCTTCCTGAATATTGCCTGACTTTAAAGTCTATTGGGAAAGATAAGGCAAACTGAAGGCATTTCCCAATGGGAAAAGAATGGATTATGAACTTTTTTCAAGTCACCTATACATTTCTTTCCTAAACGAAAACTGTACTAGAATGTCAAAAAAGTCAGATTCATACAGTGAAAACTTAAAAGGCAGTCAAGTTGAAGGGATGATGTGTGATTGACATTTGTGTTAACTAACTAGTATAGGAAAACAAGCATTTCCATAAGGTTTGCAGTTAAACAAAGACTATTTCTTAAAGAGGAGTTTAAAGGTTTTGTATAAAGGTTCAAATGACCATATATCACTAATGATGTGTAGAACTAAATACATGCATAAAGAAGTACTTTATTAATTTCGACTTGATGGTGAATTATCTATTTATTGAGAAATACATAAAATATTTTTGAGGTTGTCAACAAATATTGCTATGTGTTTTAAGCAAGAGGAAAACTTGGATATATGGCCAGAGAGAATAATGAAATCATCGTTTATAAACACCTCTTCCCAATTCTACTTGCCTTGGCTATATAAAAGAATGTAAAAAAAAGGGATAGAAAGTTTTCATTTTTAGTGGACTTTACACAGGCCTGAGTTAGGATATTATAGAATTATTTTTTTTCAATTAATACTAATCAATGGGCAATGCCCATAGGCTTCAGAAGTCTTGACCTATTGATGAAGCAATAGCAAGAAAGTGTTAGAGGAGAACATCTAAGCCAATTTTCCCTGGAGAGTATGTATAAGAATCTGCAAAACCTCCATAGTCCTGATAGTCAGAGTAACACATTTCAATTGTTCCAAGTATGATCTTTTAAAAATACTTTATGGTTGTGATTTTTTTTTTCTTTTCCTAAAGAGTACAAAAAGCAAAAGGCTCTTTCAATATATCATATATTAATGAATCCCAAAACAACTGTTTTTACACTCTTCTGATCTGCATTTCATCCAAACATTATTTTATTTACCTTGATCATTATCTTCACTAAATTCTAATTCCTAAATAAAGTGTAGTCCCTAGATACCAATATTTCATACCTAAGAAAAAATGGCACTTTATAGATCTCTTAGATACTATATCCATGGAAGTATATGCAGTGTAAAGGTGGTCAATATTCAGAAGCTAAAGTTTCTTGTACTGCCCAAGTGATCAGAAATAACCAAAATATTTTAAATGCATTAAAATTATTTATGGTCAGAAAAACATTGAGGATAAATCCCAGGAGTACAAACAGAGGAGGAAAAATAAATGTGGAGTGCATTCTGCATCATCCAGTAATATTTGCTACAGTGAGTCCATTTTCAAGGCAGATTCCTAGGTTTTTACTGCTTATAATGGAAACCTGGGGAAGAGAGGAAAAAAAGAAGAAACAACATTAAGAAAAAAAAAAACTTTCAAAATAAAATAAGGGGATGGGGGCAGGTGGGGAGAGGTCAAGGGGGGGGAATGTGCATATATTTGATCTGTAACAATATCTTATGAAAAACCACAGTAGCTTAAATAAGTAGTGTTTACAGTTAACTTAATGTTATAATGTAATTCTTAGTATTTTATTCATTGCTAAGTGATTTACCATTGTGCAATCAATAAACATAGCTTTGTGGGGGAAAAAATAAAATAAGCAATTTACAGATTCAATGCAATGACTATCAAAATAACAATGGCATTTTTCAGAGAACTAGATCAAAGAATCCTAAAATTTATAACGAACCACAAAATATCCCAAATAGGTGCAGTAAACCCTTATTAGAGAAAAAGAACAAAGTTAGAGGTAGCATACTACCAGATATCAAACATATTGCAGGGCTATAATAATCAAAACATTATGGCACTGCATAAAAACAGACATATGGATCAATGTAACAGAATAGAGATCCCAGAAATAAATCCGTGGCTATATGGTCAATTCCTCTATAACAATAGAGGCAAGAATATATATTGGGGTAAAGACAATCTTTTTAATAAATGGTGTTGGGAGAATTGGACAGATAAATGAAAAAGAATGAAACAACATCACTTTCTTATATCACATACAAAAGTAACTTCGAAATGGACTAAAGACTTAAATATAAGACTGGAGACCATAAAACTCCTAAAAGAAAACACAGGCAGTAAACTCTTTGATGCCATTCTTAGCAATATTTCTTTTGGATATGTGTCCTTAAGCAAAGGAAACAAAAGAAAAAAAATAAACAACTGGGACTACATCAAAGTAAAAAGGTTTTGCACAATGAAGGTAACCATCAACAAAAAGAAAAAGACAACCTACTGAATGAAGAGAAGATCTTTGCCAATAATACATTTCATAAGGGGTTAACATCCAAAATATATAACATAAAAGACAAACAACTTAACACCATGAAAATAAATAATCAATTTAAAAATTGGCAGAGGACCTGAGCAAACACTTCTCCAAAGAGGTCATACAAATGGCAAATAGATATCTAAAAAGATGTTCAACATCACTAATCATAAGAGAATGCAATTTAAAACCACAATGAGATACCACCTCGTACACCTGTTAGAATGACTATCATCAATAAATTATCAAACCAGTGTTGGCGAAGAGGGGAAGAAAAGAGAACCCTCATGCACTGTTGGTAGGAATGCAGATTGGTGCAGCCACTATGGAAAATGATATGGAGGTTCCTTTAAAAGTTAACTACCACAGATTGAGCAATTCCATTTTGAAGTATTTATCCAAAGAAACCAAATCACCAATTAAAAAAGATATACATAACCCTATATTAACTACAGCATTATTTACAATATGAAATGATATGAAATCAAGATATGAAAAGATATGAAATCAACCGAAGTGTACATCTATAGACAAGTAGATTGAAAAGTTGTAGTACATACATACAATTCAATAAGAAATCTCACCATTTGGGACAGCAGGAGTGGACCTAGAGGGTATTATGCTAAGTGAAACAAACCTGAGAAAAACAAACATATGATTTCACTTATATGTGGAATCTAAAAAACAAAGTAAAGTAGAAACAAACTCAGAGAGCCAGAGAACAAATTGATGACTGCAAGATGGGAGGTGGGTTGGAAGATTAGGTGAAAAAGGTAAGAGGATTAAGATATACAGATTGGCAGTTACAAAAAATAGCCACAGGGATTAAAGTACAGTATAGGAGATATAGTCAATAATATTTGAATAATTCTTCAAAGTGTCATATGGGAACTATACTTATTGAGGTGATCACTTAGTAAGTTAAATAAATGTCTAATCACTGTGTAGTACAGCTCATACTAATATAGCATTATTTGTCAACTATAATTAAAATACTTTAAGAAGTAAAAAATTATAAATCTTGAAACTTAGTTTTTCTCCCTGCTTGGGCAAAATTATTTATCTTTATTATTTTTTTTAATGTTATTTATCTATACATTTCAAGTGAGTCATATTTTCTTTGCTCTTAATTACAAAATATTTACATAAGGAATCAATGTGGTAGCCCTGCCCGTGTGGCTCAGTGGTTGACAGTTAATCTATGAACCCGGAGGTCACAGTTCTATGATATTTATGGTCAAGTTGCAGTCTTGATCCCCAGTGTGGGGCAAATGCAGGAGGCAGCCGATCAATGTTTTTCTCTCATCAGTGATTTATCTGTCTCTCTCTCCTTCTCCCTTTCTCTTTGAAATCAATAAAAATATTATTTTTAAAGAAAGAATCAATGTATTGTTTTAACATTATGTACTAAGTATATGTCAAGAACAGAAAGACACCCCTTAAAAAGTAATGCAGGTTTATAGTTTAAGAAAAAAAGAAATCATGAGCTACTTCCCATTAAACCAAGGATAGTAAAAAGGCCACCAAAGAATGAGATTGTAATTTATATGTTGTTTTGATAAAGTCCAACTAATCCTCTCTTTTAAATAATGTCTTATTTTCAACATTAGATGATTATCAGAATGGAGGGGTTGGGGCAAAAGAGCTTTAAAAAATATCAATGACTAGCAACCTCCCTCCCCTTGAAATTCTGATGTAATTAGTTTGGAGTGGCATCTCTATATTGGTATTTTGTAATGACTACAAAATAAAAAAAAAAGTTAAAGATGTTTGGGAATATTAGATTTGGAAAAGGATAATAAAAACATTACCTAATAAATCTTTGAAGAAACCATAAGAAATAATAAATATCAATATCTAGCAAGCCAACTGCAATCTGCTTTCAGATATTTTACTTATATGACTCTGACAACACAGATACTATTAAAATTTTATCTCCATTTTTAGATGAGAAAATTAATGTAAGAAAGTACTTCGTCATCTCATTTTATAACTATCTTAAAAATACACTTTAGTGAATGCATATGCTTTAAAGAACTATATTCAACACTTTCAATCATTAGTTTCATTCTAAAGATATGGTCCAACCTAAATCTCATATTCTTTCCTCATTTTCTTTGTCCCATTTTTCTTTTGCATAAGTGTTTTATGTTCTATGTATACACATGTATGTACTTTTAACTCCAATAACTAAAGTTTTGGGCAGATGGGAATAAAAGCTAAAACAGACAAATCCCAGGAAATCTAAATGGTGGCCACAGTTATCCTTTAAGAATCTGATGAAAGCAATGAAATCTCTCTGCAGAAGAATGAAAATAGATAAGAAAATCTTGATTCAATTTAAGGTGTTTTGTTTCTCTATTTTTAAAAATTATTTTTAATAAATGAAGAATATTATAATGCTCTGTGGAGAGGAAGGATAACTAATTTTTCCACTCCAGTGATCTATAACCCAGCATTTGATTTTTCCTCCATACCATAAGGATTACTTAAAATAAGATCCCACACTTGACCATATATATTTTTCTTACCTTTATGAGAAGACTCTGATTTTGAGAAATGGCGTGTGGAATAAGTGTAATCCAAATCCTCAGCATCTGTCATGGTAGGTGGTGGTGGCCTGGAGGAAGGTCTGTATTTAGAGATATTCTAAGCACTGGTGACTACAATTCTACTGCTCACTGGGTCACATGGTAAAAACATTTTTGGTACAAATGCCAAGTCAGAATTTTGAGAATTCTCAGTTTAGTTCCTGGCCAGTTGCATGACCTTGGATAAATTATTTTATCTTATTGTTCCTTTGTTTGTATGCACATAGTTCAATAAAAATGTATATTTTTTGAATACCCAGTATGTGTGAGGCATTGTGCTAAGGACTAGAGGAACAAAAATTAATGTGATGTGACCACTGTCCCTAATGAAAAATTTACTTAGTTTTGGTAGGTTTTACAAAGAAAAAGAGGAAGACAGAAAAGAATAGAAACGAAGAAAGTAATAAAGAAAGATAAGGAACCAGGGAGAGGGGAAGAGAGGGAACATTGTTTAACACACAAAATTTACTGCAAAATTCTTTAATCCACTAGGTGGCAAAGTAGAGCTTAGAAAAGGAAAAGGCAGTCATGAATTGGCAACTTTTCAAGTAAAAAGAAAACATTGGAAAAAACATTGGAAAATTTATACTGCTCTAAACTTTTTATTATTTTAATCATGTAACAGATTTTTGCAAACATTTGGCTTTAATGAAGATTAAGAATAGAATATCTTATTTTCCGTTGTTTCCCAAAGGTATACTCAAACGTTGCATTACAGCATGGAACTACATAAGGTTAAGATTTGTCAACATATAACCATATTGTAGGATATTTTGTGAACTAAATATATAATCTGGAAGGCATAAGTAGTCTGAAGTTTGGAAAGTTAGTTATATAGGTACAATAGGTTCTGTTGTATAAAAATAAAATCAAGTATTTTCAAATTTCTCACCCTATCCGCAAATGGTAGGCCTCACCTGTATATTCAGTATCTACAAGAAGTCAGCATGGGATGTAAACTTAAATATACAGTAAGGACTCTACTATGAATTTTATATGAATACATCTCAATTAACTTTTAAGCTAAGCTTGCACAGTAGCTATCATACACATATTTTTGAGTTAGATAAGATGTGGTAAGTGATCTGTTCAAGTTCACACAACTGTGAAGTGGCAGAGACAGGGCTCAAACTCACATGGACTTCAAAATCAGTTCTCTTAACCACCCTACTATGCTCTGCCACAGTGGTGTACATTATCAGTGGCTGTGTCTTCATTCAAAACTACAGAGAAAAATAAAATACCAAGTAGTATTTCCACTATAAAATCCTATAGTTAAAAGAATTTGGAACTTGGGTTGAAACATTTTCCGATTACAAAGTGGTATAATTCATTTAGATTGCCACTGGTTCCCTAGTTCTTTAGAAAGAGAAGAACATCTTATAACAGACAAAGAAATTGACTTTTGACCAAAAATGCTGCGAGCTCTGAGTCTCTGCATCCCCTCTGTTGCTATCATTGCTGCACTGAAGTAAGCATCTTGACCCAGGCAGATTCACATTTTTCAATCCTTGAAACCATTTCTTTCTATACAAATGGCTGAACTTTTCTACTATGACTAATTTTTTTTTTTAAACCCACTCTGAGGACATATTTTTTATTAATTTTAGAGAGAGAGGAAGGGAAAGACAGGGAGAGAGGAAGGGAAAGAGAAAGGGTGGGAGGAAGGGAGAGAGGGAGGGGAAGAGAGAGGAAGGGAAGGAGGGAGGAAGCAGGGAGACCAGTGTGAAAGAGAAACATCGATTGGCTGCCTGTATGCTCTTCAACTGGGCATCAAACCTGAAACCTTCTAGTGTACAGGATAACACTTGAACCAACTGAGCGACCCAGCCAGGAATACCATAATTAATTTCAAAAGAGAAATACAAAGATTCTAACCAGAAAGCATGCACTCTGATATTATTATAGTTGCACAGATAGTGCTAAGATAATAAGCTGTAATTTTTAACTGGGAACATACAGGTTACATACAATTCTTCATATTTGTTTTGACACACACACACACACACACACACACACACACACACACACACAATCTTTGTGTAAATGATATTTAAAGATAAATGTTCCTCTCAGGTGAAATAAGATTTCAGTTTGAATAGTCTTACGTAACTTTTCACTTATTTATAAGAGCCATTTTTAATACATGTTCATTTATTTATTCTTACAATATGCCAAATATTTTTAAGAGTGTCTACTACAGTCCCAAAACATGTTTTCAACTTTAATAAACCTTCTTAATGGCCATTCCTGAGTGTTCTACATTATCTGCTATAAAGTTATTACTGTTCTAAAGAGCCCCTGGACTTTCAAGATGGCAAATTAACCTTAAAGATTTTAACGCACTTGACTAAAAAAGTATAAGAAACTACATCTAAGGACCTAGTGAGAATAGATTAGTTAGCTGTTACTTTACTTGGATATTTTAGGGATGTAAATAAAACTAAACCATGTAGTACTAAAATCTGCTTAAAAATTGTTTCGCATCTGCTTAGCTAAAAGGTACAAGAATAACTTAGTTTTCGTGATTAAACTACACTACTGTTGCACTAAGAGCTTTACAAACCTGATACAAATTTCTAAAGGGTATTTATCTTCGGAAAACCTTGAGTTTAAAAATAGAGGGTGGTTTTTAAAGGTCACTAAATACATTCACTTTAAGGAAATTAGCCGAGCAGTTTGTGGGCAATAAAGGGCAATAACAGTGTATATTTTCAGTGTTATTAAAAATCAGGACCAAAATTCAAGGTCCCAATAATTAAAAGTTCTCAAAATGTCACATTTAGTGTTGCCATTTTATATTTCATGTTCTTTACTCCTATTCCTATCATATTTTCGTTTTAAAAGCAACAGAAAGCAATGAAGAAAAAAAGAAAAGGTTGCTTCCCCAGAGACCTAGAGGCTGACAACTTGAGGTGGAAAGACAGCAGCTGGTCCATTATTCTGGCCTAAGACTGCTTGAGAGAAGTCAGAAAGTACATATCCCACAGCCACAGTCATTTGGCCTGGTGGGATTTAGAACGGTCTGCAATGACTCAAGGAGTATTTGCCTAGGAAGCTGAGACTCACACAAAAATGAATTTAAGCATGTGTAAATGTCAGGATCCCACCAATGTGATCATGAACCTCAGAACAGTGTTAATCTGGTCTCTTCTAAGCTGAGGGCATCAGTTCAGTGAAGACATAGGCAAGAACCGGTCCTAACAAAAAGCATGTCCTTCCTTTCTATGCTCCAGCTTTGCAGAAATTCCCTGTCTTTCTGATTTGATTTGTTCAAACTCAATTTAAAAGACTGGAAACAAAAGTCTTAGAATACCCCACAACTTGGTATCACCTCAGATCCTGGATCTCCTCCCCAAAGAACAAACACACCCCTCAGGCAACATCTCCTCACTCATGGAAAAGTCAGGTCCTCAATCCCCCGCAGGATATCAACTTACCGTGCAGGCCTGTCATTCTTAGAGCGGTGAGGTTCATCACTGTCTTTTGTCTTTGAGTGTGCTGATTTAGCTGTTTTGGGCTATAAAAAAGAAAAAAGAAAAAGAAAAAGAAAAAAGAAAAAAGAAAAAAGAAAAAAAAAAGAACACATCCAGTAAACAAAGAAAGAAAACGATTAGGCATAGATAATATCTAAATTATATCACACTACTCTCCTTTAATGATTTCAGATTAGTACTTACATTCAATAGAAGAACATAAACTATTTTAAATACAATCACTTAGAGATTAAAAAAAAGTTATAGTCACAAAGGTACATTGGAAGCTATCAATGTAGTCAGATGAGTGGGTTAACTAACTTCAGGTGAATATGCTGTGGCTGGTCACCCGTTATTAACAGTACAGCTACACAGCAGCTAACAAGAACTGGCGGGCTCCCAATCTATGAAAACTTAGGTTTGTGCTCTTCCCCTTATTTCTGAACACCTGATTTCCAAGCCAGAAAACAAAGGCCCATTTCATAGCATTTTTCTCAGAAAGAGAACTGCACCAGCGTCAGTTAAAAAAGCTAGACAGCACAGAAGTTCTGATACTTGATAGAAATGTGGCCTCTTACTTTTCTGATTTTTTAATCCTTAAAAATACCTAGTCCTTCACAGTCAGGTTAACAAAGAAATGGAATAACTCCTGGACAACTATTTGTAGCTTAATTAATGGACAAGCATGTGAGAAGCTTTCTACTAAAAATGAAATAGCTTAGGAAAAATCTTGAATTATAAAGAGGGTAAAAGAGGGAGATAAATATAAATAATTAACATGGAAATAATCCTGTCACTTGCTTTTAGTATGACAACTGGGTAAATGAGCAATAGGAAATAAAGCAATATTATTATCATGTTTTCTATATCTTCTTTCCTCAAGGTCAAAAATCAGACAGGACCAGAGACCCAGAGGAGGAATTTGAGAGAGAGAACAGGTGGATACAGACCCTCACTTCATCCTCCTGTCTAGTATAAACTCCCTTCCTAGAAAGACTTTACCAAATGAACTCTCCCCCTCCTCCTTTGTTCTTCCATTATGCTTTCATAAGCCAGCATGATCTTGTATTTGTTAGCAGTCTACAGTCTGTCTCCCTGTCCACATTCTACATTATTGTGAGAAAATATATGACTGTCTTTCTCTCTAAGTTCAAAGGGATACTTTGCACACAGTAACAAATCTGTTAAGTCCATTAAATTGAATTTCAGCCACCATATACAACAATTAGATTACTTTATAATAGAATGAACTGAGAGCAGTTAGGGGTTGATCAGGCTGGCAGGGGAGCAGTTAGGGGGCATCAAGCAGGCAGGCAGAGGCAGTTAGAAGCAAACAGGCAGATAGGCAGGCAAGGAGTTAGGAGCCAGCAGTCCTGGATTGCGAGAGGGATGTCAGACTTCAAGATTAGGCCTAAATATCCCCCAAGGGGTCCCAGATTGGAGAGGGTGCAGACCCTCCCCCCATGCACGAATTCCATGCACCGGGCCTCTAGTAGGTACATAACCAGAGATGAAGCACAATATTAGTACACTAGAGGCCTGGTGCATGGATTCATGTAACAGTGGGGTTCCTCTAGCAATCTGAGACTCCTCAGGAGATGTCGGACTGCTGGTTTCAGCCTGATCCCTGCAGGCCTGACTGGCAGTCCAACATCCCCCAAGGGATGTAGCAGTGGATGAAGCAAGAGGTGGCCAGGGAGGAGCCCAAGCCAGGACCGCTGTGCCACTCCTGTTCATCCAGGCCCCATTGCGCCTGCCATCACCTCTCAGTAGTGCTGCTACAGAGACGGGAGACTCCCACTGCTGCCGCTGCACTTGCCAGCCATGAGCCCAACTTCTGGCTAAGCAGCACTCCTGCTGTGGAAGCACAATGACCACCAGAGGGTAGCTCCTGCATTGATCATCTGCCCCCTAATAGTCAGTGCGCATCATAGCGACTGGTCGTAATGGTCACTTAGTCTTTTATATACGGTATATAGATAAGGAAAGAACAGAGAGGAAGAAAAGGCCATCTGAAAGCACATGAAAACACTATGCTCTCCTGTAAAGTAAGTATAGTAAAACTAAAATTGCTCATGACCCGAGGGCACTCGCACTTCAGTTGATCTTAAAATGAATTAAATGAATTTTTCAATCTTAGCAGTAGCTTTTTAAGTAGTTACGTTCAAGAATTTAGTATATTTTATAGTAAAATAACTTTCACAAGTCAGATGCACATGTGCTATAGATAATCTGTTTACCTAAATATATTTGCAGAACTTACCCTAAAAGCAGAGTCCCCTTCACAGTTCTAATTTAACTTCTCATTTAAAAAGCAGACAAAGAGACAAAAAACAGACCCTACCTTACAATCGGGATCATGTTTTCGTTTGTCCAATGACGATTTCTCCTTGGCTTTCTTGTAAGCTTTCTTTTCTTCAGCCATTAAAAGTCTAGCAATTTCCTAAACAAATCAAATCCATACTGTCATTGATTACGGAGTTGCAGGTAGAAAATTACTTTCCAAAGAATATTGGCTAGACAAAGTCATTAACTACCATGAACTCACCTCGTCCTGGGCCACTTGAGCTGCTCTCAGATCCACCTGGGTAGCCTATAGTATTGAAAATACAAACAAAAAATTTAATTGGATTCTATGCTGTCCTTTTTTTAGAATCCTACATAAAAATAAACAGGTATTTAAAACTAGTTGCGATTAACATCTTTCAAGTTGGTAAAGGTTGGTATACATTTGACAGCTAGTTGCGATTAACATCTTTCAAGTTGGTTAAGGTTGGTATACATTTGATTCCAGTCAAGGGCACATGTCTGGGTTGTGGGCTGGATCCCCAGGGTCTATTTTTAACCAAATTCTGCAGCAGATTCTTAGAGAATTATCAGAACTCAATAATGGAGAGATATGGGTATGAAATTCAATTGCTAACACTTGCTCAGTAAATAAAACTATATACTCTAATCCTGTTGTTTTGATTCTTTCCACTGATAATAAAAAAAAAAGTATAAGCTTCTCAACTGATAAAGGATTATAATGCCTATTAGATAATCTCAAGAATGACTCAATTCACAAAAAAACCTTATATACCTGAACTTCTGCATTAAAATTTACTCACCAAAATTTCTTCTTCTTGCAGTTTTCTGGCAATTTCAGCATCATACCATTCCTGATTTCTGGGGGTAACTCGCGATGGAGTAGAGACTGATTCTTTCACGCCCCTCGGCTTCATTCCTAGAAAAACTCAATACAGTAAGGCAACCACGTTTGTTTTCTAAAAATTTGCAAAATTTAGGATAAAAACAACAAACAAACAAAAATATAACCTTTACCTTAAAGTTTACCCTTTCTTTGCTATCTAACACTGACAATACTGCTGCCACTCCAAATTTCAGTGCAGGGTGCACTGGAAATAATTTTTCCCTTAAAACATGGAAGTGGTGATGCAGATAATCCACACAAAGTTACCCACCCAACACTGCCTGGTAAAACCTCCCCCCTCACATAGTTTCTTCAAGAATAGGAAATCAGGCAAGAAACTGTGAGGCTTTTGCAAAACAAAAAGTTAAAAAAAAAAAAAAGGCCCTAGCCCAGTTTGGCTCAGTAGATAGAGCATGGACTATGGACTTGCAGTGTTTCCCAAACTTTTGACATATGTGTACATCTTCTATAATTTTCGTAACGCTGAGTACCCATCGTACTCATGAGAAAGTAGAATTAGGCGCAGCTAAGCACGGTGCAGTGCATATCCCCACCAAACTCCGGTGCAACGCATTCCCCCACCAAACTCTTCCCGTATCCCCGGGGGTATGTGTACCACACTTTGGGGAAACACTGGACTAAAAGGTCCCAGGTTTGATTCCAGTCAAGGGCACATGTCTGGGCTGGATCCCCAGTGAGGGTGAGGAGTGTGCAGGAGGCAGCCGATCCAGAATTCTCATTCATATTCTCTCTCTCTCTCTCTCTCTCTCTCTCTCTCTCTCTCTCTCTCTCTCTCTCTCTCTCTCTTCCTCTCTAGAATCAATAGAATGCATTAAAAAAAACCAAAAAAAAAAACCAACCTCTTAAATTAAAAAAAAAAAAATTTAAGTCAATGAAATAAATAGAATTTAGAGAAAAGTACAGAGCTGAGGTTTTAATGAAGCGAAACTGTCAAGACTGAAGGAAATGAGAGGCTTCCCTCTATGTGCCTCAGCTTATCACACCTTCCCTCCAAGAGAACAGAACAGCATTCCAGGGGAGTCATGTGACCAAGAACCTGTTAGCACCCAGTGGTCCTGCTGTGGCTTCTGTTCTGATGGCCAATAAGCCCACTTGCTTTTCTTATCTCCCCTATAGCTCTGATCAGTGTACTGCTGTGAAATTTTATGGAGGGTATAACATAAAGAAAACAGATCACAATGTCTGTTCTACTCCTCTGAGAAAGGAATAGGCAGGACAAGGGGGGATTTGGGCTTTTCATTTTGAAATTTTAAATGCCTCCTATATTCCTTTTGTAACTTTTAATGGATTGGTAAATGCTGATGGTCATTTCAAAATTGTGGATATTTCCCTCTTCTGTGCCCTTTCTAAATTACAACTATTCAACAATGTGAATATATTATAGTCAGAAATAATTAAAAATGTTGAATGCAGTAAATGAGATTAACTATCTGAAATAGTGACTTCAGTAAAAGGACTGCTGACAGTAGAAAGAAAATACACTGCTGACAGCCTATTTCTTTATATCTGTTTCTCAACCATGGCTGTGTACTAGAATCACTTGTGGTGCTTTAAAGAAACATAAAAACTTGACCCAAATCCCAGGGATTCCAATTTAAGTAGCCTGGAGAGATCTTGCCTTTAGTATTTTGTTTTTTAAAAATCTTTAACAATTGATTCTTATTCACAATTAGCATTAGAACTATCAGTTTAGTGTATTATATCCATCAAATAACTACACATTAAAATGGTTTTTAGCAAAATGTCTCACCACACTTGATTTGCTTGCTTTAAACGAAAAAAGAAAAAAGGAAAGACAAGAAACTACAATAAATTCTGGGCAGATGAAGAGAGTTTAAGTTTTCTGGTGAAGCCTTTCTTAGTAGAGCTTTGAACCTAGCTTTGCGGTAAATCTAAAGCCACACACTCATCTGCCCTTCCCACACAAAATAAGACTATTAAACATGGTTTTCTTAGCTGCAGGCCAATTAGTACATGATTGCCCAGAAGAGAATCCACTTCAACTTCCCATCGTTTCTAGAGCTACTGACTCTTATGCTGGCGGACCTGGTTTTAATCCAGATTTCTGAGTGGTTTGGGACAATCACAAAACAGTAGCACACTCCCAAGAGTGGACCATATTTAAGTGGAATATAAACCTCCCTGAGTTATGATTAGTGTGGTCATAGCTAGAAAGGAATATTTTAGACAAAATAAATAAAATTATATAAGGAAGTTCATATTGGGCAGTCAGATCGGGCAGTCAAAAGATTGCTATATCATATTCCTATCTATAGAAAAATGACACATTGAGCAGCCCAAGGCCTAGGAAAGACTACCCTTATGCCTTGCCCCTTCAATTTTGCCATCCATAGTGAAAGAAACAATATAGTGGGATGTATTCATCTTTGTCCACAATTATGCCTCCGACTCTACATCACAGAATTAACTGAGAAAATGTTTTCATATCTATCAAAGACCTTGGAAGGTATTCAAATGCAATAGTCTTAATTGGCTTGACTTTGAGAAGACTGTAACCTCTTGGCAGCTAAAGAGAGAATGATGGAACAGAATAAAAAGCCCAGAAAAAAAAAGGGGGGGAAAAAAACACCTTTAACGTCTGATCATTTACAACAAATGAACCAAAAATATATAAGAGGGGAAGAACAGTCTCTTCAATAAATGGTGTTGAGAAAAACTAGACAGCCACATGCAAAAGAATTAAACTGGACCACTATCTTCCACCATATGCAAATATTAGCTCAAAATGAATTAAATAATTAAGCATAAGACCCAAAACCATAAAACTCCTAGGCAAAACAAAGCCAGTCAGACCCTTATCATTGGTCTTGGAGATGATTTTTTTTGGTTTTGACACCAAAAGCAGATGCAACAAAATAAAAAATACCAAATGGGGCCAATCACTCTAAAAAGCTTCCACAAAGCAAAAGAAACCATTAACAGAACCAATGGCAACCTACTACTGTAAATAGAAGAAAGTATTTGCAAATCACAGAACTAATAAGGGGTATTTTCTAAAATATATAAAGAACTCATACAATACAATCTAGCTATATAATAGAGAAATATACAAATTAGGCCAGACACTGTAACATGACGACTGAACAGCAGGGACCTGAGGCTGCATGGCGCCTGGCCGGGGTGAGGGATCTCAGGCCTTGCCCCCTGCCGCTGGGGTTTGATAGAGGCCCTCAGGCCGCGCCGCCCACCCAAAGGGGCTTGAAAGGACCTCGGGCCATGACCTCCTTCCCTGTGCCAGATCGGGGACCTTAGGCCGTACCCCCTCCCTGGATGGGCTTGACGGGGTGGGGGTGGGGCTGGCCAGGTCTGGGTCTCCTGCGTTTTCGAAGCATGTGCGGGTAGTGGGCAGGGACTTGACTCTAGATCCTGTGGCACGCCCCAAAACTCTGACAGAAGGGAGATTTTCATGTACATTTTATTAATTCTCTTTCATCTCTGACACTTCTATTATGGAGAAAGGGCAAATAGCAATATTAAAATATTTCCTCTAATTAATTCCCTTTTAAAACAAATTTCATGCACCGGGCTACTAGTAGTTATATATGATTAAAAATGGACAGAGGATCTGAATAGACATTTTTTTCAAAGGAGACATACAGATGGTCAATAGGTACATGAAAAAATGCTCAAAATCACTAATTAACAGGAAAATGCAAATAAAAAAAAAACTTGCTAGAATGGCTACTATAAACAAAAAATAAGTGTTAGTGAGAAAATGGAGAAGAGGTAACCACTATGAACAGTTGGTTAAATTGAATTAGTGCAACCATTATCAAAACCAGTTTGGATGTTACTTGAAAAATTAAAAATAGAACTACTATATTACTCCTCAATTCCCATTCTGGATATTTATCTGAAGGAATGAAAACACTAACTGGAAAAGGTATATACACCCATGTTAACTGAAGCATTGTTTACAACAGCTAAGACATGGAAATAACCTAAGAGCCTACTGATGGATAAATTATTAAAGGAGCTGAGGATTACAGCTATGTGCTGCTTAACAAGGAGGATAGTTCTGAGAAATTCATTGGATGGCAGCTTTATCGTTGTGGGAACATCACAGAGTACACTTACACAAACCTAGATGATACAACCTGCACACCGGGCTACACTGCGCAGCCTGTCCCTCCTAGGCTGCATGCCTGCATAGCATGTTACTGTACAAAGCAACATGAGAGCAAATCTTAGAGAAAATGATGCAATCAAAACATAGAGTAAACATGAGGTGTAGAAAGCTGTTGCTGGCATAATGAGATACACTGTTTTACAGCAAAGTCTTTTTTTTAATAGGTAAAGAGAGAAACTGGGCTCATGGCTGGCAAGCTCAGCAGCAGTGGCAGGAGCCTTTCCTGCCTCCACGCCAGTGGTAAGGATGTCTGACTGAAGGCTTAGACCCACTCACCATCTGCTGGACATCCCAAGAGCTCCCCGGATCCCAAACAAGTGCATGTCATGCACCAGGCTTTTAGTACTTTTGTAAGATTGGCAGTTCAGGTTTGTTTACACCAGCATCACCACAAAAAGCTGCCTTGTGGCTCTGACACTGAGATGGCTATGATGTTACTATCCAATAGAGAATTTTCAGCTCCATTGTATTCCACTAGGACCATCATCATATATATTCAGCCTGTGACTAAAATGTCATTTTTGGCTCATAACTATCCTATAAAATAAAGAAGTAATATGCAAATCGACCATCTCTCTAACACACAAGATGGCCATGTGGTCAAAGATGGCAGCCACAAGATGGCCAGCAGGGGAGGGCAGTTGTGGGTGCTAAAGCCAGCAGGGGAGTGTAGTTGAGGGGAAACTAGGCCTGTAGGGGAGGGCAGTTGAGGGTGACCTGCCCTGCAGAGGTGGGCAGTTGGGGGGGAACCAGACCTGCAAGGGAGGGAAGTTAGGGGTGACCAGGCTGGCAGTAGAGGACAGTTAGGGGCAATCGGGTCATCAAGGGAACAGTTAGGCATCGATCAGACTGGCAGGGGAGTGGTTAGAGGGTGATCAGGCTGGCAGGCAGAAGTGGTTAGGGGCAATCAGGCAGGCAGACGAGCAGTTTGGAGCCAGCAGTCCTGGATTATGAGAGGGATGTCTGACTGCCCATTTAGGGAATCGGGCCTAAATGGGCTGTTGGACATCTCTTGAGGTGTCCCAAATTGGAGAAGGTGCAGGCTGGGTTGAGGGATACACACTCACCCCACCCCCATGCATGAATTTCATGCACCGGGCCTCTAGTGTGTGATAGAATATTACTTAGCCATAAAAAATGAAATCTTATAATCTGTAACAACACAGATAGGCTTTGAGGGCATCATGCTAACTGAAACAAGTCAGACAGAGAGAGACAAACACCATATGATTTCATTTATATGTAAAACCTAAGGAAAAAAAATGCTCATAGATACAAAATACGTAATGATGGTTGCCAGAGGTGGGGATGGGGTCAGTGGCAAAACAGGCAATCTCACTAAGGGGGTCAAAAGGTATAAGCTTCCAGTTATAAAACAAAACAAAACACTAAGTCATGGAAATTTAATATACAGCATGTTGACTACAGTTAATAATACTATCCTATATAATAAAAGGCTAATATGCAAACAGACTGAATAGCGGAACAACTGAACAACCGGTCACAGGGGGTGCACATGGAACATGGAGGGCGTCAGCCGCAGGTAGCACAGCATGGAATATGGCAGGCAGGATGGTGAAGCAGGTGAGTAGGGATGCCAGACCAAGGCAGGATGCTGGTCACTGTCATCGGGGCGAGCCTCTGGTGGTTACTGAAAATTCTTTTATCCTGCATACCAAGGTCCTGCCCAGTGCATGCACCTGCTGCCAGGGCTGGCCCTGCTTGCACCTGCTGCTGGTGCCAGCCCCAATTGCTCTGTGCCATCAGTGGGTGCAAGTGGGACCAGAGCTGTCAGTGCATGGGAGTAGTGGTGGTGGGAGTGGGGCTGCCAGCAGACAAGGGACCAGGGACAAGGTGGGAGGGGCCACGCAGGGCACAGAGGATGGGCGGAGACCCACTCCATGCCCACTGCAGTCTGGAGACCCACAGTTCCTTTCAAGGTGCACGAATCCCTGCACTGGTCCCCTAGTATTGCATACTAGAAAGTTGCTAAGTGGACAGATCTTAATAGTTCTTATCACACAAAAAATTGTACCTGTATATGTTGATAGATGTTAACTAGACTTGCTGTGGTAACCATTTCAGAATATATACAAATATCAAATCATTATGTTGTACACCTGAAACTAGTATAAAGTTATATGTCAACTATACCTCAATAAAAAGTTAGAATTTGAGGTGATATCTAAGTTCCAAATATATAGTGGGAAAACAGTTTATTTGATCTCTTGCTATACACTGGAACTTGCATGTCTCATTAGTAGAAAATTTCCATAGCCCAGAATAATTTCTGGAACTTCAGCCAGTGCACTCTAAGGCTGTCATTTCAGAAAACATGAATGCTTTAAAAAGTTTAAAGCACAGTTAATTGAAAAAAATTAAGAGAAAGTCTGTCCTCATTTTAGTAGGTTAAATGTATTTTGAAAACTCACTTTCAACAGATCCACATTCATTTTTTAATCTAATTTTGCTTGTTTTTTTGTTGTTGTTGTTTTTTTCTGTTTATCATTCTCCAGTATAAAGACATAAGACCCTTTCTCAGTAAACAAAAATAAAACTTACCTTTAAATAAATTCTGCTAGGAACAAGGTAAACCGATGACAGATTCTTTAATATAATGCAATAATATTTTGTAATAAGCCAGTCTGACACTTGGGAAATGTCATAGCAGAAAGATGCAGCATTTTATAACCCTAAGAGGTTGAAGGTTAACCTGCAGAAAATTAACAGGCTGACATGATTTTAACAGCTAAATAGAAAAGTTACCCTCCTAGCCTTGAGAAGGTTAACCGATTTTATATTTAATTTAGCAATTTTATTTTGCATTCCCTTTTCAACATACTCTGCAAATGCTTACTTAGAACAAGCTATTTGTCCTCATGCTAGTTTCCTCATTATTATGAGAAAAGTTATTAATGCTAGTAACTAAGAATAGACACCTTTGCCTAGTAATTTTAATGTAACCCTCTGACCTTTTCCAGAGGATTTGGAAAAACTAGCCTAGAGGTTTAAAATCTGTAAAGTAAGTTGAATACAAAATGACAGACACAGCACCTATGTTAGTAGCCATGTTAGTACCTGCCCAGCCACATTGTTTTTTAAACCTCTGTGCTGGCAAAATAAAAAAAGTAAATAAAAATAAACATTTACCTATAATTCCAATAGTCGGGTCTGTAATTCAGTATTTAGCTTTATATCAGTTTCACCTTTCCTAAGCCTGTTTAACATAACCTCAAGTATAAACTAAAAGCCATAAGGTTAACAAGCCCTTGGAACACACTTATAAGGTCAGATTCACAGAATCAAAAATATAGGGTTGGTATAATCACCGCTCCTCTCCAAAACCTTTACGACTCCGATATGTCTTTCTAAATCTTCACTCATAAAGGCTATTCCAGATAGAATATATCACTTCCTCCACTATGCTTCCCATACCTCACTGTTCAAAGTATATCTAATTTGTAATTGCTGTTTACACAGCCATAGCTTTGCCTTCATTATTAACCCTCCAAGGCTCAGATGTAAGCATACGTCCCCAAACACAAAGCATGAGAATATCCGTGACAAGTATCAGTATGGCTTGCTGGACTGAATTTTCATTTTCTTTTTGACCAAGTCCTTTAACAACTTAAAGGATTAACCTGATAGAAAGCAGCAACTAAATCAACCTGAATCTGCAATATCAAAACCAGTTTCCAGATCAGAAGTAGAGGCTGGCTGGGCAAACACTAAAGAAGAAAAACAAGAACAGATGCCTCCTTGGTACTCCTTTCCCAATAACCCTTGCATTTCTAAAAAACTTCAGTTAAGAGTAAAATAGATCCAGGGAGGTAAGTATGTTTTACTACCAGATAGAGCAGTGCTATGACTTAAGTGTTATAACAAGGTTTCCAGACAAAATTAAAGAGAACCTTCACTGTATCAATGATGGACTTAAGAGTTAAATCTCAGAGATGCCAGAAATGGAAAGCTTAAATCTAACGTTCTCTTCATTCCTATAAAAGTGCATGTGTGCCTTGGAGATATTGCAGATTTGGTTCTGGACCACCACGATAGAGCGAGTGTAGCAACAGAGTGAGTCATAACCTTTTTGCTGGAAGAGGGTCTTGCCTTCAATTTGTAAAAAAGGCAACTTCTGTGAAGTGCAATAAAGTGAAGCGCCTGCACCAGGAGCTTACCTGATATTGGCACCTCCGAACAACTATTGAGTTAGGGTTGAGGAACATTAGGAACCTAAGGCAAGGGTTTTCAAACTTTAAGTACACAATTGTCTCCAGGTCTAAAGCAAGCCCAAATTGCCAGGCCACACTCCAGAGACGATAATGTGTAGGAGACCCAGAATATGCATTTTTAGGAAAGAGCTCAGGTGCTTCTGATGAAAACTGACTGAGGCTCCCAACACAAAAAACAGTGTCCTGAGAGACTGCCTATCCAATCTCTCACTTTGCAGATGGGAAAGATAAAGAGCAAGAAATTCTAGAACCTCCAGCCCCACTGGTCTTATATAGTTAGGCAAATGCTACGAAGGCAGTGTCACCAGATCCTCTGGTTTCACTGAAGCAAAACCAGAAATTTGGGAGCTTTGCTTTGGTATCTGAGTCTTGGAGGTAGGATCTTGTCAAGGGAGGAACTGTATCTGGCTGGGATGGGCACCTCCGCTGCAGTCTCAGACTAGAAGGACCGGATAACTCTCTCAGAAGCCAGAAAAGGAAAGTCACCATTACTTTTCTTCTTCCTGAATACTTGAGGTTAAGGAAATATCTTATAAAATAAACGTGGAGCCAAATTTTACATAGGAATAGGTTGATTGATATGCTTATAAAATACATCAGCTTATACATATACACAATACCAGGTCTTACAACAAGTCCTTTATTACCTGTGTCATGGAGGTGGAGGTGCTCCTCACTCTCTGAGAAGGGAGGAGTCCTGGGCCTGTGCTTCCGCTCTCTGCGCTCCCCATGCCCACGCTCCCTCCCATAAGCAGCCTCCTTGCAGTGAATCCCGGCTTTTGGAGAGGACTTTGGTGAAAGCCTGTCTTTGTGTCTGGAATGTTTGTCCCAATTGCTAGTCCGATGGCGACTGCTAGCCTCCTGGTCATCAGCTTCCGTGCTCAGAAACACTTCTCCGCTGATCTTGGGAAGAGGAGGCCTCCGGGGCCTCTCATGGCCAGACCACTTCCTGTCACACAGCTCAGTGACAATTTGGGGATCATCCCTCACTTTGCATGAGCTAGAAGACAGAGACTTCTCAGATAAATGATGCTCTTCCAGGTCTTCCCAGTTCTCCGGTGGATGTCTGGGTTTCTCCCTTCTCTGCTTCACAGTCTTTTCATCACTTTGGTGTTTATAGGACCTTGAGAATCCAGAACCCAATTCCCTTGCCCTCCTTGACCGTGGCTGGTCTGAGTGGAGGCAGAGGAATGTGGAAACAGAAATGCAGGTTAACTTAATCAGATTATGAACTCACTGTACAGGTGAGACAGGATCCAAACCTAACCTGTTTTAAAATGGAGAGGACCACTTTTTCAATTTAACAAACTGAAAGTAGGGGATGGGCATCTACTGGAAGGATTCTGGGTATATAGCCAAAGAGGTAAAATAAATAAAGTAATTAATTAATTAAATCAAGTGGAATAAATCTGAAAGATCTTGATCATGATTAGGAAGAGTTAACAAAGTACTTTAATATTTGCCAAAAACTGAAATTATAGCCATTAAATGTTAAATTATACTTATAAAACTAATTTGGAACTGTATATGGAGGGAATGGGGGTTGAGGAAATCTCATAAAACAGAAAAAAGTAAGCTGCATGATTCCAGTCAGAGGCTTTCAAATATTCTTCTTGGAAATAACAATAAATCAAGATTAGAATGTTGATAGTTTCCATGTAGTTCAGAGAAATGATCCATGGACTTTAGTATTCCTCTATCCTTTCCCCTTAGGTGGCCAAAGCAAACATTTCCCAGACATACTGAGTTCAATGTGAAAGAGCATGAAGTAGAGGAGAATTTTAAGTGATTCAATGACCCTGTTATCTTTGGATAATTCTACTCCCAATCTTTCTTAAATCACGGCAGAGAAAAATATTAAAAAGAGATGCCATCATGGAATACACAAAAAATAATCATTTCCTAAATTCATTTTTAAAACTTAATGATTCTAATATCATTCATATAAAAATACAGTATGTGCTAAACATGCAAGTCCGTAAGTTTAACACCATGTTTAAAAGCAGCAAATAGATAGGTGCTTTTGTTGGATCTCATGTAGGCACAAGAATAGTATAGAAACAAAGTAAGTACATTAATAGGCACTTTGCAAGAGTGTATTTATTTTAACATTTTTCAAAGTAATGATCCTAGTTCTATGGAAAATTGCAGAGAGCTGTAATTAGCCATTTGCTGAATTGCATTTGAAACAGCTACCCGAAGTTGACAGGATATAAAGGAAATAAAGAACTATACATTTTTTAGTTTCTAGGTTTTATTGTGTGTGTTTTTTGTTTGTTTTTATTTTTTGTGGGTTTTTTTTTTTTTTTTTTTTTTTGTTTTTTTGTTTTTTAAGTTTGTTATTGTCAATTTAATAAAGGAATAGGGGAAGGAAAGATATATGGTAAATTCATCATTGATGCCATAAGCTTTTCAAACATTTCAAACTACTTCTTGAACTTAAGAAGAAAATTTGTTTCAAAGATAACATCTAAATTAAGATGTCTTATGAAGTCAGTAAAAGTACTTACTTCAGAATTTATAGTTAAATTTATTTTTTACATAATAGCAAAAGTGAAACAGAACAATTGGTCTGTAATTAAAAAAAAAAAAAAATAGTGCCTCCTCTTTTAACCAAACACTTATTTTAAGTGTATCTTGACAACTGAGAAAGAACCAATTGACTATTGCTGTGAATTAATATACTACAGCTATTTGAATGACGACCACATCAGGAAACAATGATTGCAGTGTTAATACCAGTGTTTCCAAAGACAGCTGCATGAGTGAAGTCTGCCTTTAAGGCCAAAAGAAACAAGAAGGGTTTTGTTTTCAACATGGATTTTTGAGGCTATGATTATTTTGTTGGTGGTGTTTTTAAGTTCTTTCTCAAACGTTAAATGATATTAGTAGTTTTACTAATTAGTAGGGAGATGTATTACAAGAAGGAAAGCAAAAACAGTTACTACATTTTCAAAGTTGATGGGATAAAAATATTTATTGCTTAATTTGTTGTGACATCTTTAAATATGGGAAAGAAAGAAAAGAAAAAAGACAGGGGTTGAATAATTTGGAACCTTTTAAAAACCCATCCAATAAAGGACTAATATTTGTACATTTCTTAAGACTAAGTTATTTGGCAAATATAATTAACTTCCTTATATCTAATATATACATATACATGCATATGTACATATATATATGTGTGTGTGTGTGTATATATATACCTATTTTTTTGGTGCCTCCATGTTTGTCTTTCAAAATAAGATGATGTTTATTTAGCTATAGAAATACTTTGTTATATATACTTAACAATACATATAAACAATAGTACTTGAGAAGAATATATTATAATCCCCATTTTACAAATTATAAAAAGGCTTAGAGATTATAATAGATAAATTCCTTAGATTGTATAACTCCAAAGACCAAAAACTTAAAAAATATCACTGAAATACTTGCAATGCCACTAAGTAAATTGCTTTGAAAGAAAAACATGGATTCACAATAAGACATACCATTTCAGTTGATATAAATCTGACAGATATTGGTATAATTATAAATTTGCATAAAATTTATAAATGATCATTTAAAAAGATTAATTTATTAAATTTTAAGTAAAAAAAGCTGAAAGCTTCTGTAATAATATACTGTGATTACATAAGTAAAGCAAAAATCATATTACGCAAAGACAGAGAAGTTCAATGAAAGAATTATCTCGTATGTGTTGGGAAAGGACCACTGCAAAGAATATAAGGACCACTTTGTAAATACAAACTGAATTGTAATGTGATTTTTCTCATTTCAACTTGGGTCTAACTCAGAGGCATATAAATAAGGATCACATGCTCAGCAACACATAATCTCTTAACAACAACACAACTGAAAACGAATTCCAACATTTACAAGCATATGCTAAGGAGGTCACTACTTCACATTCCCAATCCCCCCAAATGACATATATGGCACTCTCTACAAGTTTACAAAAGCACTTAAGATACATATCAGATAGTGGTTTTTGTGGGGTTTTTTTGTTTGTTTGTTTTTTTAACTTTTAGATATCCCTGAAAATCCACTGAATTCTTAACATCTGTTATGAATCAGGATGAGGACACTGTGATCAAAACAACCAGGTTTGAGTTCCAATTCAAGTTAGTATAAGGTTTTAAAAGAGACTAAAATTAATATTTTAGTATACTCATTGCCATCCTAATTATTTTTCTAGACTTAAAAGTTTAAAGTAGTTATTTTTATTTGCAGTGCACATGCCTCCAGAGTAGAATTAAAAGTAAAAACAAAATAAAAACACATTCCTAAGATTTTAATTAAGTCTAAAGAGTAACTCTTTACCTTCTGGTCTCTAGTATAGCACAACATGGGCCATAATGTTTCTTTTTAAATGATGTACTACATGTCTGCATTAGAAAAATCAGTGTAAAAAAAAAATAGGTATCCTAAAAGAGCTGGGCACTTTACATATGGAAGAAGAATACAGCAAGCAATAAATGGAGAATCAACCTGCTTACTAATTACTCCATAGGGCTGGGCTCTACTGATTATGATCACTCTGGAGGAGCAATGTGACTGAGCAAGATGCACCTAACCTGTGATAATTCCATCATCTGCATATACATTCCTTTCATCCTACTCATCAAAAACAAACACCCACTTACCTTTCTTAATGAAATTATAGAGAAGCAACTGATAGTTTGCAAGGGGATTTAAAACCATCAAACTTAAATCTTTACTCCTAGAAGCAGCCTTTAGATTTTATTATTTGTTATCCCAAGTATGGCCTCTAAGCTGAACTACAATAAACACTCATACTAGAAGCTATAGGAAATAACTTTCCTTTGACAAATCTTTAAAAAGGACTGAGCAATAACCTGCAAATACTCATTTCCCAACACACTGAAGGTGAAGAGCCACCACCACCGAAATTGCCCACCACCATACTGCAAACACAGGCACTAGAAAGAGAAACTTAGAAGGGACTTCCTTCCTCCAGAAAGTTTTCTATGTGATAATCAAATAGCAAAGAAAGCATCAAAAGCAAAAGAATGCACAGAGAATCATAAATTTTAATTTGTCACCATTGGCTTATCTTTAAAAGACAAGAGAAATGGGGGAAAAGCTTTAAATCTAAGGATAGAGTAGGTCATGATTGTAGGCAATGTTACCTCCATCTTCATAATAGTAACTTTCTCCATAAGCATTCCCTCCAGAGGATTCTGGGAAGTGTTTCTTTCGCTTTTTCTCTTCCTGTAATTCCTTTTCTTGCAGAAGGCGAGCTATGTCCTGCAAATACAGAGAACGAAAATAAGTATTACTAAAGCATGAACGAACTCCATACAATGACTCCACAGGTCAATGATTCCACACTCCCTGCTAAGCTTTTGTAGGTGGGCTCAGTCTATGGCTCTGCAGACTTTCTGGTGTTAAACTCAAGCGATTTAAATAGCGCAGATGAATGCTCAATAGCAGAGACACAAGATCCAGATAACAGAGAAAGGTATTTTTTTTAAATTAAAATTTAAACTTAATCTGAGAGTATTCGAAACTAGTATACAAAAGTTGGCTATACAATAAAAATTCATATTTGAGAGCCCTTTTTCCAAGACAATGATTCAGCAAGTCTGGGTGGGGAAGGATGTAGTAATCTATAAAACTTTATCTATAAAAATTGTATTTATAATTTAATGTTAAGAGTTTTTGGCTGATCCCGATTGAGCTCTGTATCAGAGTACCGCTGCCTAACTGAAGAAGAGAAACAGTCTTCCTCCTGCCTCCCCTCACTTCATCTCCAGGCAAGACTTAAGCAATTACTGGATGATGAACAACATTCCAACCCTGTCCCCAAAACATTACCATCTCCCTAAAAAAGGGAACGTGTATACAAATAACTACAAAACAAGTCAATTATAAAACCTCAAAAGAAGAATAAAAATGTCTACTGGACTATAAAAAAGGGAATATTAGTTCTCCTTAAAGCAGTGATTCTTCTCAACCTTTCTAATACCACGACCCTTTAATACAGTTCCTCACGTTGTGGTGACCCCCAACCATAAAATTATTTTTGTTGCTATTTAATAACTGCAATTTTGCTACTGTTAATGAATCATAATGCAAATATCTGTTTTCTGATAGTCTTGGGCTCTACAGCAGCGGTTCTCAACCTGTGGGTCGCTAGCAGGGTCGCCTAAGACCATCAGAAAACACATATATTTACATTATGACTCATAACAGTAGAAAATTACAGTTATGAAGTAGCAATGAAAATAATTTTATGGTTGGGGGTCACCACAATATGAGGAACTGTATAAAGGGTCGAGGCCTTAAAAAGGTTGAGAACCACTGCCTTAAAGGAATTATGCAAGTCTTTGCATCTGTGTTTTGTTTTGAACAAAGATTTGGATTCCAATAGGCAAAGTAAAAAGAGAAAGCATTATCAGAAAAATTATAAATGTCTTAATGGATATTATTCTACAGAATGATCAATAGTCCAATTAGAATGTGAAGTGTTGCAGAGAAAGGTAAGGCTAGAAAAAAAAAGTCTGAGGCTGAATCACAGGTATTCCTTGCAGATAATCTTAAGAAATCTGAAGTAGATAGCATAATAAATGAAGGGTTACTAAATGTTTTGAGCTGAAAAGTGACAGTGTTTTGAATCTGAAGACTATTTCTATGAAAGCCCTATAAAATAACCCATAAAATTTGTTTGTGAACACTTTTTTGAAGAAAAAGTCCATAGCTGTCACCAGACTCTTAAAGGCTCATACAAATAGTAATAATAATGGTAGTTTGAGGTGTTTATTTCTTTGTATTTATAAGAAGAAATACAGAAGTGCCTAAACTTTAGTGTAAATTTTGAAGAATCAATTACTATTCTTCCTTTTGCAATTTTCTGAGAATGTCAAAATGAAGAATATGGAAAAACTGGAAGACCTAAAAACATTCCATCTAAATAATTTATTTCACACATCAGTGTAGAAGTAAGTTGGATGCTGAGGCTAGATAAATTAGCAATGATTATCCGATACTCAATATTTTACGTTCACCAAAATAGGCTTACAAATCTGAATTTATATTAAATAATGCCTAAATTCAAAGTTATAAATACACTGTTAACATATTGCCTTTGAGTGCTACATACACTGGAAGATTCTTATAAATCTATATATAAGTCCATGTTACAATGTAAGACACTTGAGTGTGTACTCACAAAATGTTGCTACTCAGAATGAGGTAAAAACACAATCCTACTTACACATAACTTTCATGCAAAGATATCTGTATTTCTAACACTTTGATGGAAAATGCTCCCTAAGTCTCAAAGTTAAGATGATTTCCCTTTTCCTTCCAGTTCAAGCCAGAAATGTTCCAGAGACACTATGAAAGAAATACTCACTACTAATAAGGGTTTCTTTGGGCTTCAAGTCTTTATCTATATAATGAAGAGTTTGAACTATTCAATCTTAAAGTCAAATATCTTGACTCCTTTAGGTATCATTTTAATAATTCTCTGAGTATTACCAGGTACCAGTTGCCGTGCCAGGTTTATTACATTTGATGCCTTACAAAGCAGTATGTCAATCAGGACTATAGAATGGTGGGACAAACAAAATTAATATCTGTTATAGAATTTCCAAAATTACTATACTTTTTGCTTCAGAAGTAGAGAAAAATGCTAGCAATTTCCTAAGTCGTCATGTTTATTAAGCACCCAATACTACATTTTCCTAAGTGGTTTACTTTACAGAAAACAAAAAATTTCCCTTGCTATAAATGAGTAAAAAATATAAATAATTATCAGCTCCAAATAATTATTAAACTACACTCAACAGACACCTTATAATTGCTTTCCTACTACAGAACTTAGTCCTAATAAATATAGAGCAATAAGCTGCTTTCTCAGTGTGAAAACCCAGGAGAGAAACAAGGATGATGCCCCTTTATTAGCTAGGCTAAAGAAGTGATGTTAATCAAATAGAAAATAGTAATCATAATGTGTCATGCACCTTAGCACCCACACCTTTTCCTTTTTGAAGCTCTCAGCTCTCTGAGTAAGATTCTATCTGGTAAGAACAAATATTACTTAATTTGAGGAGTGAAAGAATAAAAGTCAATGGAAAATAACTGCTTTAATATAACGGTGGTTTAGCTTAAGTCAATTCTCCCCGCTGCTTTCCAACATCATTACTGTGCAATGAGTTCAACTGGGTGATTTCAAAAAAAAAAAAAATTTCCCCTGAAGCAGCTTACAATGGCAACTATTAGTCACAATGCTTGGATGCAGCTTAGTCACCCTGGACATTAATAATCTCCTTGGTCTTCAGCTTCTTCCTGTTAAAGGTTAATCTAGAACAGGATTTCCCAAGCTCTGTTCCAAAAAACAGAGGACTCAAAAGGTTCTCCTAAAAAAACTCAAAGCATTCCATGGAAAGCAAGTATTATAGCTAACTCTTTAAAATGAGCATTAGGCCCTAACCGGTTTGGCTCAGTAGATAGTGTCAGCCTGAGGACTGAAGGGTCCCAGGTTCGGTTCCAATCAAGGGCATTTACCTTGATTGAGGGCACATCCCCAGTGGGCACATAATGTAGGAGGCAGCTGATCAATGTTTCTTTCTCTCTCATCGATGTTTCTAACTCTCTATCCCTCTCCTTTCCTCTCTGTAAAAAAATCAATGAAATATATTTTTTTAAAAGAAACATGTTTAAAAAAAAAAAACAACACACAAAACATTAGGATATTTTAAAACTTTGATGAAAGACACGTGTTATCTTCCTATAATTCATGAATTTCTAAATTTACTTGGGGAAGAAACCTTTTTTTTTTTTTTTACATAAAAATATAAACCTTATAGAATTAGTGTTCCATAAAACATAACTTGGGGGGGGGGAAAAAAAGCTAAAATAACTCATAAGCCCTTCTGAAGTAATTTTCCATGATTTTTTAAAATTATCTTTTTTGCCCCCTCTTTTTCCCCCACTGATCCCCTCCAACCCACACACACTCTTCCCTAGGCCTTCCATATCAACCCCTGTTCCCCCTGACACCTTCCCTCTGAGATTCAACAGTTTGCTCCATGCTTCTATGTCTCTGGGTCTATTTTATTCATCAGTTTATTTTTTAATTAATCATATTCATCAGCAGGTAGATTTATTTTGGACTAACACATACAGAATAACTGTGATATATAAGTCTTTCTGGCCAAGCTATTTATTGGAATGACAATTTACTATTATAGCTCATCTCTCCCCTTTTTATTATCCAAGTCACCCAACTGGAAAATCTGAAGCTATGAGCATAAGAAAGGGCACAGTAAAAAATCTCTAGAATGTTAAGGAAAGTCATTTTAATGAAAACAAAGATTTGCTGAACACCTTCACTGGGCCAAACATGGTTGAAGCCTGAGAAACAAGACATGGTCACTATCCTGAAAGTCCTTATCTATCAAAGATTAGAAGCAAATCCTATTTAATAAAAGAGTAATATGCAGATTGACCATTACTCCAACACATAAGATCAAGATAGCTGCCCCCATGTGGTCAAAGATCCTGCTTCCATGTGGACACAAAATGGCCACCACAAGATGGCCAACAGGAGAGGGTAGTTGGGAGGGACCAGGCCTGCAAGGGAGGGCAGTTGGGGGCAATCAAGCCTGCAGGGGAGGGCAGTTAGGTAGGGGTAACCAAGCAAGTAGAAGAGGGAAGTTGGGGGCAAACAGGCTGGCAGGGGAGCAGTTAGACATCAATCGGGCTAGCATGGGAGTGGGGAGGGGTGATCAGGCAGGTAGGCAGAAGTGGCTAGGGGCAATCAGGAAAGCAGGCAGGTGAGCAGTTGGGAGCCAGCAGTCCTGGATTGTGAGAGGGATGTCCCTTGAAGGGTCTCAGATTGGAGAGGGTACAGGCTGGGCTGAGGGAACACCCCCCACTCCCGGTGCAAAAACTTCATGCACCAGGCCTCTAGTAATTACATAATGTAAGATGTACAAAGATCGGTGCCCCAAGAGAGCCATTAATTCAAGCAAGATGTATTGGAGCCCACAGGAGCCTGGCACATTTTTCTCAAGCAGTTGACAAATTACTGAACCACGGTGTTGGATTCCTTAAGTATTTTTATGGCTTATGTGATTTCATATCAGGGTTATTTTTCCCTGGGAAATCTTGGGTATAACAACAACCTAAAGGGATCTAAAGTAGTAACAATCAAATGACTGGCAGAAAGAAGAAAGAAAAAAAAGAAAGCCATTCCATTAGATTGCTAAATTTTTTACCAACTAGCAATAACTTTATAGGGACCTCATAGTAGGTATAATCCCAAAAGAATTACTGAACAGTACTAGGAAAAAAAGATCATTCCAATTCTATGGGTGCAAAAATATCAGTATAAATAGGATAAACACAGAGAAGACTTTTTCTTAGCTAGAGTTTCCCATTCACTATCCCTTTCTTGCCATATATATTTTAACTTATTTTTAGTACCAAAACATAGGAAACAATTTTAGTAACTAAAATGTATTATTATTTGAGCTATTCTGTAAATATCACCAACTTATATAAAAATTCTTCTAGAACATGGAATTCTAATCAGTTAAAAAAATGTTATGAAAACAGTAGCATGGTTCACAATTTTTAATGTAAATTGGTTACTTAGTTTATTCCTGAGCAGTCAATATTATAAGTGATTTTAAATTGCTGGACTAGTGGCAGACATTTCATAACATGGTGGCTATGTTGTTTACTTAAGAAAAAAAGAGAAGTTTTTCTCTAATAGCCACATATATTTGGAATTGTTGGTTGTGAGAATGGCAACAGGTGTTAGACTGGTTGGGTAAGACCAGACCTGGGTTCAGCATCTGTGGTATTTGAGCTCTGGCTAGGAAAGAATTCAGAGCCAAGACTCAATAGGAGAAAGTTTATCTGGAAAGTCACAGAGGTAGAAGTGAGTGGTACAAGCAATGGTCTCTTAGGAAACCAGTTACAGAGGCAAAAGAATGGCACTTAGGATTTAGGAATGAGAAGGACAAAGGTAACACGCCTGGGGTAAGAGAAAGAGGTAAAGGGAGGAGAAAGACTAGGGTATGCTCCTGGTGGGGGATAGTGATCTGGGTGCTCTGTCCTAAGAGCCTTTTAAGGGCAGAGTTTTTTTGAGAGGCCTCAGGGGAGAATCCCAACAGAATATTCATCAGCTTTCTAGGTGTGTCCTTTCAGGGTCATGGTCTCCACTCATTGGTTGGCACCAAGACAGGGTATTGTTATCCAACGCAGCTGGTCCTGAGGTCAGCCTGTAGGGTCGCTTTCTGGTTTTACTGCTTTTCTTGGACTCGATCTGATACACAACTGAGGTCTACATGTACTTGATGTGGATCAGAACCTCACGGTCTTGGGAGCTTAATGATTAAAGGCTATTTTCCCACCCTCTTATTTCTCCTCTGAGGGGTCTAACTCTCATAACTAGTAACATGCCAGGGAAGGAAAGGTCAGGGGGTTCCAGACTGAATAACCAGCAATATGAAAGATCAGTGGGTCTAAACCAGATGACCAGCGATATACTAGGGGAGGAAAGGTTACCCTGCCTAAGGGGTGAGGTCTTTGTTTTCCCAGTTTGGCTCATTGCTAGGCACCAGGGGCTTTCCATCCTGGTGACCGTCTATACCTGGCCCATCATCCTTGTTCTGCTCATGTCTGTCTAACTACAAACCTAAGTTCAAAGACACACATATGTATTTCTATAGATAGTCTCTCTCTCTCTCTCTCTCTCTCTCTCTCTTCTCTCTCTATTTTTCTCTCACCCTCTTTCTCATCTCACACATACACACACAGATAGATACACACATACTTTCTTTCTTAGAGTTTTACTTAAGAATAACTAAGTTAAATGAACTAAATACACATTCCTTAGTTTTATTAAAGGTCACTGACAAATGCTTATATTGTGATCAAGAGAGGGATCCCAGTGAAATTAGTCCACTTGTACTAATCACAAACTCATACAGTATGGTATTCCCAAAGGCTAGAAGCTCTTTCAACACGGCACCTAGAAACACATGATGATACTAGAGTTAAGATACTGTTAACAGTTTTTAAGAAAGGAAGAAAGAATGAAAGTAGGGAGAGAGGGAGGAGTAAAGAGAAAAGAGGGGAAAGGGAGAGGGAAGGAAAGAGAGGAGAGGCCACAATGCTGATAAAAATATAAAAGATCTTTTTCCTTCCCTTTTATTTTTTTTAAACTTTTCAACAGCTGTCTCTCTGAAAGGAAATGCTACTTCCCTTCATCTGTGCTCTGTTAAAATCATAATAAAATTATACTGGAACAAAGCTAGACATGCTGATTCACCCACAAAGTTGTATAACTCTTAATTCTCCTACACAATGTTGTTCAGGGGAGGGGAAATCTGTATCAAGAGAAAAGGGACTTTGAATTCCACATCTGGTTGTTTTAGAGGATTATAAAGTACCCAAGAAAGTTGACCCCAAAAACTTCTAAAAGAGATTTGGGTGAAAATCCAGAGAGGAATTTTCCACATCCCTGCTGTTGAATAAAAACTCATTAGCTAAGCAGACTCTACATGGAAGTAAAGAAAGTCGGGGGGAGACAGAGAGAGAGAGACGAATTAAGACAGTTCATGACTAACAGGCAAGGCTTTTGGAATATTTGGCAGGAAAATGAGCGCTATTGTCTCAGTCTGCTGTGTGAGCCAGCTTGGATGAAAATAAATGAATTAGCGTTATCATACATCTTTCAAGACAAACTTTACTAATGCAAATTTTGTTCATTTAATATTAACAACATATCTGTAAGCTGAGAGTCATATTTTTATTTTTTATAATAATTTTACTGATTTTTTACAGAGAGAAAGGAAGAGGAATAGAGAGCTAGAAACATCAATGAGAGAGAAATATCAATTAGCTGCCTCCTGCACACCCCCTATTGGGGATGTGCCCATAACCAAGGTATACATGTCCTTGATCGGAATTGAACCTGGAACCTTTCAGTCCACAGGCTTATGCTCTATCCACTGAGCCAAACCGGTTTCAGCGAGAGTCATAATTTTCTACCATAAAAGAATATCTTTGCACAGTAACGCCCTTCTAATCTAAGGCACCAGTTGAAAACTCAAAAAGTCTGAATGGGGTTTTTAAAGGCTAGCCTCGCTAAGTCTCCACAACTGGGTTTCTCATTTAACCTCTTCACTGTCCAGGGGCAGGAGACACACTTCAGTAGGTCAAATAGTGGGGAAGGCAAAGTAGTGACAGGCCTAAGGTAAAGTGACCAAACATCCCTAACGGGACTTTTTTAAAACGCCAAGGGACAGGGGAAAAATTGTTAAAAGCGGGACGTCTGGTCACTTTTCCTTAGGCCTCTCATTACTTTGCCTTACTTTAGGGGCAACAAAACTCCTGAAGATCCCTCAAACCTCAGCATTTTGGAATACACTAAACTTATATATGTGTACCACTCTCCCACTTATCACATACCTCCACTGATTTATCACATATCCCTACAAGAGAAATCTGAGTTGTTACAAAGAGTAGGATGGTGAGAAAAACACCTTACAAGAAAGCAAAAAGAGCAATTACTAAGTTAGTATGTATCTTTTGTACACGATTTCATTTAAACCTCATAACAGCTCTTTAAATTATGCATAACTATCATGACTTCTCCAATATAGAACCTGAGTTTCTACATGTTTAAGAAAGATATTTAAATGCAAGACTAAAAGTTAAACAGCTAAGATTCAAACCCAGAGCAGTTAACTTCAAAATCTACATGATTTATGTTATGTCACAAAATAGCTAAATCAGAAGCTGTCAGTCAAATCTGTATTGTATGTACAACCATTTCCCTGGCACCTTATTATAGCATGGGGCCAGTCACTTTCTTCTTCAACTTCTATATGTGAAAAATGGACTTTGTCACTACACTGCTTACTTTATATAGTATTATCATGGGGTTATTTATTGAGATTGCTACGTAGATTCTACATGCCTAAAAGAAAGTGTTTTGGTTTCTCCTTATAATCATTTGTCCCTGAATGAGGCAGGGGTGAGGAGAAAAATCACAGGACACCAGTAGCATTTATCAGAAGCCAACCATTACTCTGTTATTTTTAAAAAGAAGCTTCCCTGTCTACAAAATATAATCACTTCTTTCAGTTCCCAGTTTCATTCCCAAAGCAAAGTCTTGACTATAGAGAAGCAACACACTTTGCTGGAAGAAAGAGCTCTTGTGCTGATAACAGGAAGGACAGGAGGCAATGCCTAATTCCTACTTCCAGTTCAGATAACCACAGAAATGTGGTTTATTTCTTAAAGACACAGCTAAATACACTCATACAGTGAATGTCTCATACTCGTTTGTCAATGAACAAACAGTTCTGTGGGAACCAGGATGGCTCAGTGAGAGTAGCAGTGTGTACAGACCAGTATACTGGTGACCCTGTCCATATCTATTTAATAGGACAATCATATGTTCCAGTTAGCTAAGGACAATCCCAGTTTATGTAAATTATTAATAGTGCCCCCTTTTAAGCCTACAAAGTATTTATAATTATATAATAAATCATATGACCATTATATTATTCAAAATTATAAATCATTTTCTTCCTTACTATGAATCAAGATAGTGGATGAGAATAGCAGAATAGGTATGAAAGAAGGAAGACAATCAATTCAAAGTGAAAAGAAACTAATACAGAAAACATAACACAAATGCAGGTAATAGTTGCATATTCAAATCTTAAAAACAAATACTATTGCTAATTTTAGTCATTTTTTACTTTAAAAACAATACAATTTAAAAATATATACAGAATCAAGCAGATCAGTGCTTTGAGACAGCAAATCATAGGCAAGTGAAACAATTAACAAAAAATAGAGAACAATGACTGCTCCTGACCCCTGCTCAGGCCATACTTAAGTTCTGCTCACATTAAAGTTGGGGGAATACTCTATAGACAGACATCCTGTATTGGGTTTGAATCGAGTCCCCTAAAAGTTCATTTCCAACAAGGACCTCATAATATGACCTTATTTACAAATAAGGTCTTTCCAGGTATAATTAGTTATGAGGAGTCACATTAGATTGGGGTAGGTCCTCAATCTAAAGACGATGTCCTTATAAGAAAACAGGAGGACACAAAAATACAGGGAAGAAAGCCACACGACAATGGAGGGAGAGACTGAAGTGATGCAGCGACAAGCCAAGGAATGGCAAAGACTGTCAGGAGCCACAGAAGCTAGAATATGCCAAAGAAAGATTTTTCCCAACAGCCAGCATAGCCCTGCCAACACCCTAATTTCAACTTCTAGCCTCCAAAACTGCGAGAGAATAAATTTCTCTTGTTTTAAGTCACCAAGTCTGTGGTAATTTATTATATAGCAACCCTAGGATACTAATTTATCATGTTTTCAGATTTCACCACATGCAACTGATTGGTGGGCAATAAATAATGGTCTATGGAGGGCAATGCTTGGACTATGCACTCAAAAGAGGAGAGTTCTGTTGCCCATGCAGCAGCCATACACTTAGCCAAGAAACACAGAAAGGAACTGGTCCAGAGCTGAGCAGTCCTTCCTCCACCGGGTGTAGGGGCATTAACCAACCTCATCCTTCTTCTCCTGAATGCGCCGTCTCTCTGCCTCAATAGCCAGCTTTTCCTGGATTTCCTGAGCAATTTCACAGTCCTGTTGTTCACTACAAAACAAAAGACAAAACAACATGAGTAAAGGAAAGAGGAAACAATGTACTGACTACTCACTATGAGCCAGTGCACATTTTAATCTCAATCCTCACAACAGTGTGGCAGAGCTTGCTGTTGTCACCACTCACAGATGAAGAGCTTGAGGCCAGAGTAATGAAATTACCTCCCTAAGGGCACAGAGAAACTAAGTGAAAATTTGATGCTGACACTACAATGGAAAGTCCCATGCTTTTTCTATACGACCATATCATCTCACTCCACTGGGACCACCTACAGGGAGACAGGCATGTTTTCTGCAAAGGAGATGTACACTGTAAGATTAATCTCCACGAATACATAGAGTACACAGAAAAACACGGGGAGTGAGATCACTCGATGTCAACAATACTGTGATCACCTAGAGGAGTTAGTATGACTTTGGTGTTTATAAATTTTTTATTATATATATATATTTTTTCAGTTTTGATAATGTTTTTAAAAAAGGAAAACATGTATATTCCTCAGCTACAGTTCCCAGTAGAAACCTCTCTGGCTGACTCTAGCTTATTTAATACTGACCACTGAGAAAACTGCTGTTACCATAGTTTTGTTTGTTTTGGCATGTGGGCATTTAATAAATATTTAAATATACCATCTTCTATATGCAGATTCTATGCTCAACACAGGATACAAAAATGAGTAAGTCTTGCTCCTGTGCTCAGAAGCTGCCTAATAAATTTCTCAATCTATTCTCTCTTCATAAACATGAAGTTGACTATTCAATTATATGTGCTTCATGCATGTACCTGTACATATAGTGTTCATAATGTGTTCCTAAGGCCATTAAAGGCAGTGATTATGTTTCTTCACATCTGTGGTGTCCAGTGCCTTTCATGGTGTCAGGGATAGCAAGAGTCAGTAAGAATGTTTATTTACAAAAGATGGAAGCTGAACAAAAAATGATGAATGAAGTCCTCTCCACCAATAATAAAATAAAAAGACAAACCCTTCCTCAAAGGCAGCAAAAATAATAGGCTCTCTTGTTTATATGCACATGACAACTAAAAAAACCTGAGAGGTACCTTTGATTGTCCCTTTACCCCTTCTTCCTCAAAACAATAGCTAATGTTAAATCCACCCTTAGAGAATTAGATATAAGGAGCTACTATCAAAGAAGAAATGTACCCTGGGAGTTTTAGGGCATTGAAAATGAAAAGTAATTGTTCCATAAGAAAACTTAAATATGATCTTTTCATATCTAACTGTAAAAGAGGAGATTGAAAAAAGAATGTTTGTCAGACACGGAAGCTATGGAAAGAACTGAGTGTGCAATTCAGGGCTTTCCAGAAGATTCTGCCAGTATCTGAGAAGTAAGAGGTTTGAGGAAAAGAAGAGCAGCAAACCCTGATAGGACACAGTAAAGGAACCCAAAACAAGTCATGAAGTTCTATCATGTACAATGTTTCAATGGATTCCCCAGACAACTAAACTATGAGGCAGAGATCATCTTTTTCCTTCTTGTACGGAAGGAAAATAGATGGACCACACTTCTCAAAGTCATACAAGTTAAAATGCTAAGAGTTCACACCAGAATGCACACATCCCAACACCAAATTTTCAAATCAAAGAAACAGAAAGAGATAGACACACACACACACACACACACACACACACACCATTTTTTTAATCTAACAATGTCAGGAATGAGAAGAACAGAAGGAGAGTCTCCACCTCCCCTGTCCTGGTTGCTGGCTCCACAGAAGAAACCAGTAAACCAGTCCTGGCGTGATTCCCTCCACTCCCCAGAATCCTCACAGGTCTTTGTAGCGCTTCTGAAGCTGAGCCTGAGCTTTCAGATCCTCCTCTTGCAGTTTCTTAGCCACCCGGAGATCATGCTGGACCAAACGGTTTCGCTGAATGTTTGATGCCAAATGATGCTCAACTGGACAGAAAGATGGAGGAGAGGAATTACAATGCTTTGGCTTGTTAATAATAAACTTCTTAATAAACTTAAAAAAGCTTTTCCATTAAAGAGTTTCATACCCGTCATTTTATTGTATGCTCTCAATAACGCCGGTTAATAGGCAGCACAGAAATTATTAGCCCCATCTTTCCATTAAGTATAAAGAGGGTCAGAAAGGTTAAGTCACTTCCCTTTGGTCACATGGCAAAACAGTGGCAGTGCCAGGATTTCTACACAAATATTCGAAAGCCAGGGCCAGTGCCCCCTCTGCTCCACAAGCTATCACTCTAGTTATAAACTACATTTTTCAATACTTACTTTTCTATTGCTTCACCAATTAATGATTCACAAATTACATATTCATAAATATGTACTTTTGTACAACACATACAGCTTCAATTTATTTTTCATAATTATATACTTAAATATTCAGAAAAATCCACAGTCTAGATACCTTCATTGCTTGAAAAAAGACCTTTGCCCCTATTCTTAGGGTAAGAAATAGCTCCCTATACCAGATATCTACACACCCCAAATACAGTGCGGACAAAAAAGGGGCCACACACTACACCTGACAAGTTCAGGGAGGGCCTGCATGACGGAAGTAACCACAAAGGATGGGCTGCAACTGAATTCAAGTGAGTCATCACTGATAGTCATGTCTTAGAGCAGTACCTTCCTTGACAAAGATCAGTCTTTACCTTAACTAAGCCTGTCTACGGACTTTTTGCATCTAAGATAACATACCTTTGAAATGTCAGAGTAATCCCCCTTTACCAGTCAAGGAGACCACAAAAACCCCTTTGTTATCTTGTTCCCCTGCATACCATCTCTATGTGCTGCAAAGTTAATTAATAACTATCTTGTACCCAGCAATATAAAAGAAGTCTGTGTGTCTCCATTTTACTCTTTATCTAATCTCAGAGATTTCCTTGATTTGATTTCTACTGCCTCCCTAAACTATCATCAATGGATTTCATGTAACCCTCCCTATGTTTCCTCCTTTGACTATAATGTATAAAATAAACTGCAAAACTGCCATTCTGTGGAGTATTTTTTTTTTCCAGTCTGTTGAGATTTTGCTTCTGGGCAATTGTCCTCAGTTTGGCTCACATAAACTCATAAAACTTCTCTACAGGTCTGGACGTTTCTCACGTTGACACATATACAACCAGTCTCCCTCCTACAACACACTAAGGTTTCGAGCTCCTCTTTTCCTCCAATGTACCCACAGTCATCTAACACCTGGAAGCTGTCATACTTCAAAACACCCAGAATGTCATGCGTCACCCGGGTGTCCTGGGCCCAGACAAATTGCTCGGAGGGATGGATGGTACAGTCTGGTGACGGTGTTCTCTCCCTGACTCACTCAAAGACACCTGCCTCAAGCTACCACTACACAAAAGAAAACTGAAGGAGCAGGGTTGAGGGCTATTACTCACTCTCCTGTTCCTGCAGACTGTGGGCCAGGGTGTGGTCCTCCAGGACAGCGAAATCTCGACACACTGCAGAGGATGAGAGAGAAAAGCAGATAGGAAGGCTCATTAGTAGTACTAAAAAGAAAAGCATTTTCTTTACTTCAAAAGTCAATTCTCTTAAGATGATCAACTTTATAACTTGCACTGCACAAAATAGTGAGTAGATAGCATAGTCTTCTTTCACACACAAAAAAACACACATAAGTACCTGCTCAGTGACAAGCATAGGATATCACAAAATAATGGTTATCTGTGGTCCCTGGCCTAAAGATATTAACCATAGAGTCAGAACCCCGATGTCAGGAAATTCCAATAGATAAGAATGTTTTGCATATTGCAGCTGACAGAAAACTAGTTGTCAAGTGGTCAGAGGAGTTAAATAAACCTGGCCAATGCTTCAGCCACCTGGGGTCCACAGGATCCTCTCCCATAGACTTATATCTATCCTGGTGTCATTTAGGAAAAACCTGTCTTCATCAGTCACTCTAGTAGGAGCAGATCTCTACTTTAAGGATAATCACATTCTTTAATAGTCCACACCCTTAGACACTGGTTAGAACTTGTCTAGATCTCTCTAAAGGTAGTTGTCTAAAAAGAATCTGCAAACCAAAAGAAAATGGAAACCTCAGAGTATACCAGAATCCTGCCCCTAACTTTGCCTCCACCTGGAGATCCAGGCAAACCATTTGCTGACCTATTTTCTTAGAAGCAAATGAGAAGGAATAGTCTCCAAGGTCCCCCCAAATTACAATTTGGACTCCTGCTTCTTAAAGCAAACATACAGGCAGGACTCATGAAAGTAATGTTCTGTTTTTGTGTTTTTTATTTTAGGATGTGTAGTTTAGGTGATATGTCCTTACTCTATTCCAATGTATAACTGACATTAAAAAAGAAAATTGCTCAAAGCCTCAGACCACTGTAATGTGTAGGACTTACAGAAATGTCCCCTAGGGCTTACCAGAGGTTATAGATGTCTTTCTACAACTTTGGATTTGCCTATAAGTACATTTAACTGAAATGAAGAAACATTCCTTTGTCATGCTTAACACTATATATGTGTACATTCACAGAGCCCTGGCCCTTATTGTAAGAAAAAAGTAGACAGAGCTTAGAGACGTCAAGGTTAGTCTGAAATGGTTTTATGATGGAGGAATCATTTTTGCTCCAAAACCATATTAAATTAATAGTACCTTAGCTTATCCCTTGCTCAAATGCAACTGCAAAACCAGTAATTCCAATAGGAAGTCTTGATTATATATTTTCTCAGCAAATTCCAACCTGAGGCCCAGATGTGTTATCCGATACTTCATAGGATGAAAGTGCTTACAAGATAAGCTGGTTAACCCTCCCATTTAGTAGGTGAGAAAGATGAGGGCTAGAAAGAAGAAAGAGCTTATTAATGCTATAAAGTGTGTTAGTAATAGGACTGGGAGTCCTTTTCTGAGCCAACCAGCATTCTTTCCTTCCTTGACACATGACACCCTCCTGGACTCCAGGGAAACCATGGTGGGAGTAGACTGAAAGAAGTTATTTTACACTGACCAACATGAATTCTCTAAAACATTTAGCTAATTAATACTCATTAGTTAAATGGCTAGAATATGTATGGGTTTGATTCATAGAAAACAAATATTCAGAATGAATTAGCTAAAGTTACATCTTGTGCAAAAGAATCATATTTTAATATATGGCCTTACTATTTGAAACACTTTTATTACACAACAAAGGTTTATGTTTGTATACTATACTCAATATTAATTTCAGATTAACTAAGATTATATTAACTTTAGAATAACCTTATTATTTTTCATATAGGACAGAAACTTATTATTAGGTCAGAAAATCAGTTTACTAAGTCTGGGACAAGCATTTAGAAATCAATAGGCTGGAAAATAGAGGATATCACACATCGACAGGAAACTACGGTTTGAAGAAACATTTTTAGTTGCATACACACATTTATATGAAATGTATTATGCCACAATGTAAAATATACATCACTGATGATTACACTCAAATAGTTTAAAAGTCGCTTCAATTTATTTTTAGTGTAGAAAGTTGCATCAGAAAAAAATGTCTTTTATATGTTTTTAATGTGTTGACTAAAATTAAAATTATAAAATTTCTGCAGTTTCCATGGAATAACCATGTGAAGAACTACAATAACTTATATTTATTTTAGTCAGCACAACATTAAAAACAATGTTGTGCAGTAGGCTTGTGGGGAGGGGAAGGAGACAGGCAGGAGGGGGTCCAAGGAAGAAGAAAAGGGGGATATATGTAATACTTTGAATAAAAATAAATTTTAAAAAATGATAATGTCATAAAAATATTATTTATGGATACACACACCTGAAGTAAAAATACAAATTTTTAAATATATGGCACTGACATAAACTGAATTTAGAATAGTGGTTACCTCTAGAGAAAAGCAAAGGGATAGGGGTGCCTTAGCTAGATATAGTATTCTACTGCTTTATAAATGAGGAGAGAAGGTTGAAGCAAATAAGTTAAAATAGTAACATCTATTAAATTTAGGCAATAGGTTCCTGGGTTTCTACATTTACTATGCTTTTTGTAATGTTTTATATTTATACTAGAGGCCCGGTGCACAAAATTTGTGCATGGGGGAAGGTGTCCTTCAGCCTGGCCTGTGCCTTCTTGCAATCCGGGACCTCTCAGGTAGAGTCCTTAGGCCTGGCTGGTCATCAGGGCCTATTGGAGCTTTCCTTCCCTTGCTGCCAGCAGTTGGCCCCGTCCCCGCTACTGCCACTGCTTGCAATTGTGTGGTGCTGTCTCCCCTCCTCAGCCACCAGTTGCCTCTTTCTGCAGGCAACAGTCATGGGTGTGATTGCTTGGCTGGCCTGGGTCTCCCTCTGCGGGGGATCGCTGGTCGGCTCCACACACTTACCACAGAGTCCCTTGCTGGAGATCTGGGCTTTCCTCTGTGGGGCAATTCATTGCAGGGCCCCCAGATCGATTGCCCTGCAGATGGAGGCCCCACCCACCCACCATAGTACTGCCAGGTGGGTGGCTTGGACCTCCCTCTTTGGGGCAATAGCAGAGCCCCCCACCCCCATCAATTGCCCCACCAGCCAATCAATGGTCTGGGCCTCCTTCTTTGGGGCAATAGTGGGGCAATGATGAGGCCCTCTGACCAATCATATCACACCTGCCTTGGCTGGTCTGGCGCCATGTGTGTCATAACATGGTCATCCAAAAAGTTGTCTGGATGGTTGGTCTGCTATTCAGTTGTTTGGTTGATTTGCATATTATCTTTTCATTATTATAGCTACATCACATTTTAAATTATATAATTAAATATTTTTAAAATCCACATATTTTATTTCATCATCATCATATATTTAAGATGCTTGAAAAATCATCAACAGGTTTAAGGAATTTATATATTACAAATTAACTGTAACAATAAATCTCCTTAATTTCCTAACATTTAAATATCAAGATTAAAGTACATTCAATTATTGTGATTTGACCCTGAATACAGCAGTAGTAGAATTGGTACCCACAAAATATGGGTAAACCTGGGCTAGAAAGCAAGGTAGAAAATATTCAAGAGTAAATAAGAACTTCCAAATATATAATCTCATTTATACTGACATTTTATTTGTTCAGTCTACAATTTCTGCTGCATGACTAGTTTTTTTCCAGATATACCTCTGTATTCTCTGCATCACTACTCTAACGTGAGCTGGAAAATAGTCACACATCCACCTACCTCTGTAAAACAGTAACCAGACTGGTAGTTCTGAACACATTTCACAGCCAGGCCAAGTTCAGACCCTGATATTTGCTTCTTTTCTAATCTACTCTCCTTTGAAGTAAACAGTATAAACAGCACTGAGGATAAATAGCATAAACTCTTCTCGCAACATTGGATAAACCACTGGGCCCTGGACTTTCAATCTCCAGCTTCCCAAGCTTTCCCTCCTGTGTGCAATTCCACTTACTCCAATCTCAGGCTGATCTTGCCATTAAGGGAACCACATCCAGTTCTCAATGGTCCTGTAGCCTCTTCCTTCCTACCCAAACATTTTCTCCAAAGTTAGGGCATGGTGGGGCTAAGTCTATTTTGAACTATTAAAACCATGTAACTCTGCCTCCTTGCTTAGAAAATCATCAACAGAAAGATGCACTTTATCATTCAACTCAGCACACAGCTGCCTCTCATCCAGCTGCAAACTCTTCAGGGCAGAGCCCTGAGGGCCTAATTTCTGTACCTTCCACCCAATTAGCACTGGATAGAGGATACAGACACACTTTCAGAGATGCACATTGATTGGGGGGAGGGGGAGAAAAAGAAAAACTGGTGATTAAGATCAAAGAACAGTTCGAGTCCCACAGACTAAAGAAAAAAAAAACAAAACAAAACAATATTATGAACAGAATTAAGTTCTGCCCTTGCAATGGCATCACAGAGATGAGCAAAAGTTTTCAAACATCATTTAAATAAAAATTAGAAACCTCCTTTATTCCTATTAAAAGACATACAGCTTTAGTGGATTTTTTAAAATCCAAATATGTACATATAAATAATAATGTAGTTTACATTAAGCCAAGCAAGTTTCAGGAATGAAAATTGAGATTTTATACGTAGATAGGTATAGATATATTATCTTTCTACACACACACAAACACACACACACACACACACACACACACACACACACACACCAGCCGTTTTCCTTGAAGAAAAAGATGATTTTCATTCTCTATGGATCCCCTAAATTAGGGGTGTCGAACTCAATCAGAGAAGGGGCCAAAATCTAAAATCCAGCCTAAATCGCGGGCCGAATGGTTTACTGAACAGTCATAAACTGTCATTGTGATGGAAACGCAGCGGAGTGCAGTGATGACAGCGCGGTGCGGGCCCCATTGCAAGGCCTGGTGGGACGGATTTGGCCCGCGGGCCTTGTGTTTGACACATGTGCCCTAAATACAATAAATGGCATTGTGTGCACCTACTAAGCACATTTATTCAATAAGCATTTTCAAAACACTATTTTAGGATGAAAAAGTCACTTCCAAGACAGTAAGGAAATGGAGATGACAAAAAGGCAAATTAAGATTATAATTTAATAAATGTGATAAATACCTATAGAAAAATCTTGAAGGTAAAACAGTGGGGCAGCTATGCTTTTATGACTTGGAGGTAGGTTAAGGAGTGGAGGTGACTTGGGCAGAGCTTATTAGGACACCTTAAAGAGTTACTATGTGAAATGAATCACAAAGGAAGTTTACTATTCCTCTGGGCAAAGCGCCCAGGCAACTCCATACAAGCTAGAAGAGGAGTGAAGAAGTCATTGGCCTTCTGTCACTCTTTTACCGGCATCCCAAAACTTTCTGAAGATACAATCCTGACTCAATCCTTACAAGCTTCCACCCACATAAAACATGTCTTACTGATAAATTCACTAGGAATTATTTCTTTCAACTGTGTCTGTAGTGCATTTTATGTTCTGGTATAATTTTGTGAATTGTTCTGTTTTTGTGTAAGTGCTATTAGCAGACCGAATACATACACAGTGTTTTGAAAGCAGGTATGATGCTTGCTTTTCTTTGTTCTGTACACATAAAAACACTCTCTATGAATGAGAAACATGTTCCAGACTCATTTTTTGTCTTAAAAAGTTTGGTAATAGCTGGCAGCCACAACTGATATAGACACTGCACTCTGTAGATTACAATGCACTGTTACATTTTTTTCCTCCTGACCACCTGACCACCTGAAGATAAAATGTCTTATCAATATCTCATTTTATTTATGAGGAAACTAAGGCTCAGCAAAATAAAGTAGCTTCACCAACATAACCAACAAGTAAAAATTGAATTGGAAACCAAACTGAGCTCTTCTGACCCCAAATATTTCTGTTCAAAGATTTCCTAGAAAAAAAGTAGTCTACGTTTCAATATGTCAGCAAAGGGTGATATTAAATACTAATTAAAATAAGACAAATATATGTTAGGTTCTTGGAAATTGAGGATGAAATGAAATTTAGGTAAGGGTGGTACATGTGTTCAGAAGGTGGTTTCTAGGTCCCAAAATAAAGCGATAAAAATGGGACACAGTTGACTTTGTCTCTCTACCTCCTAAGAATAGGCCTCTAGAAATCACAGCTGGCTTGTCTCCACTTCTGAAAACAACAGCAATAAAAAGTTCCTTTTATTTGCAGTGTTTCATAGGTGACCTACAAGAAAAACCCTAGCTAGTGACTAACCCCCGCCATTGACTCTCCAAAATTCATTACTGCTCTCTTTGCAAAGGGAGGAAAACTCATTGATGACCAATATCAATCAGTTTCCCTCCCTTTGAAAAGACAACAGTAATAAATTTTGGGTGAAGTTATCTAAGAGATGTTAAGTCAATCTGAACTAGGAAATAACATGTAAACCCCATGGCTTTGTGTGCTGCCCTACAAAAGAAATACCTCCCTAATTTATTAAAGAAGAGTTTCTTCTCTTTATCTAAAGCTCTAATAAAAATTGGCTCCATAGAAGAGAAAAAAGGAGATGCAGGCAAAGTGTGAATAGACTTCATCCCAATGTCTAATCTACCACCTTCTCAGCCTCATGGCTAATACCAACCCCACTCCCATCACCACCACCATCAATGGCAAGAGCAATAGGTAGGGACTGCAGACACTCAACTATTTGCCCCAATTATAAGCCCCCAAATAGCAAACATACCCGGTCCTTCTAACAACTGAAATTTCGCTTTCAGACAGAATGTTGAAAACAATGAAAATGATATGTAAGTAATGTTTGAGCAATTAATTTATGTGCCACATAAACACGTTTTGGGTTTTTATTAGAAAACTAGAGACCCGATGCACAAATTTGTGCACAATGAAAGGAAATTAATTAGAAGAAATATTTTAATATCGCTATTTGCCCTTCATAATAGAATAAGGTGACCAGACGTCCCGCTTTTGGCGGGACAGTCCTGATTTTTTAACAATTTATCCTGTGTCCCGCGGCGTTTAAAAAAAGTGCCAAATCTTTCCAAAAATCGGGATTTTAAAAACGTCACGGGACATGGGACAAATTGTTAAAAATTGGGACTGTCCTGCCAAAAGCAGGACGTCTGGTCACCTTCAATAGAAGTGTCAACCAAATTCATGATCAACAATGAAAGACGGAAACACACAAATGCAATTGGCGCCAACGGGAGCTTTATATATTTATATAGACTAGAGGCCTGGTGCATGAAATTCATGCACTGGGGTTTAGGAGGTGTCCCTCAGCCCATCCTGCAACCTCTCCTATTTAGGACCTCTTGGGCCTAAACCGTCAGTTAGACATCCCTCTCACAATCTGGTACTGCTGACTCCTAACTGCTCACCTGCCTGCCTGCCTGATTGTCCCTAACCGCTCCCCTGCTGGCCTGATTAACACCTAACTGCTCCCCTGCCAGCTCGATCTTCCCAGCTGTCCTGCCCTGCCAGCCTGATCTTGCCCCCAACTACCCTCCCCTGCCAGCCTAATCTTACCCAAAATTGCCCTCCCCTGCCAGCCATTGCCCCCTGTATGTGCTCTGAGGACCTGGAATCAATCCAGTGACCTCCTGGTGCTTGGGCTGAAGCTGAATCAACTAAGCCACACAAGCCAGGCTGTTTTGCTTTTTAAATGAAAAAAGTATGCTAACAAAAACAAAGTCTACATAAAGCTCCAAATTTGGCCGGGACCGGTTTGGCTCAGTGGATAGAGCGTCGGCCTGCGGACTGAAGGGTCCCAGGTTCGATTCCGGGCAAGGGCATATACCTTGGTTGAGGGCACATCCCCAGTAGGGGGTGTGCAAGAGGCAGCTGATCGATGGTTCTCTCTCATCGATGTTTCTAACACTCTATCCCTCTCTCTTCCTCTCTGTGAAAAACCAATAAAAAAATATATTAAAAAAAAAAAAGCTCCAAATTTATATCAGATCTTCCTGAGAAAGCAATCAGGGAAATATGAAAAGTTGCTCACTATCATAAAAAAGAAATAACACTAGTTCTTCACTGGAGAGAAGTGTTTTACTGGTAACAAACATGAAAGTAAACTCGGTTATCATGTGGGAATTTGAAGAGAAATAAATTATATAAAGGTCATCATCAATAGTTCAAGCATTAGTTTTAAATGTGTGCCTATACACACACACACACACACACACACACACACCTTCAACCAAAGCACAGAACTGAGCACAGCAAAGAGACATTTTCGAAAACAAAACAACTAATTTAATCCCAACATTTCAATCTGATGCAATTTATCAAAATAGCCTCCTGAGTGTGTTTTTTCTAATCCCCGAAATTCAAAGTTAAATGAAAATCTCAGCAACCCAAACCACTTGTTTGGCAAGTAGTTATATTATAGCTAACCACAGACACATTAGGTTTGTAGGCAAGTGGGTTTTGAAAATGCTGAGATAATATAAGTCTTCAAATCAGAAGTAGTACTTTAATATCACAGACCATCTACATCATTATCAGAGACCACAGAGTAACTGGGCAACTTATTGGAAAAGTGAAAATGGCTGAGTCAGAAATTTCCATCTGACAGGGTAAAAGACTGGGAGTGAGCGGAACAGTGAAAAGGGGGGTGAGGGAAGGTACCAGGGTGGAAAAAGCAATTTTTCTCATGCTGGTAGAACTGTTGGATAGAGATTAGACTTCCCATAAGAAATATCTGACTCAAGTTATCATAAATGATAATATATATATCCAAAAACACAATCAACCTCACAAGGTTCCTGTGTTGCAAGCATAAACTGTATGAAGTGCTGCTTTTGAAGCCAAACATTTCTGTACTGGCATTAACAAAACAAAAAAGCTACCCAGGAAAAGTAACAACTCAGATCTTGTCTATTCTTAGAAAATGCAAACGCAGATATTAACACAAATCACTCAAACCAAGCTTCATTTCTTCTCAAGAAATATCTCTTAATCTCCAGGTCATTAAGTCTAAGTTCCCAGCAAATTGATGGTTGGGTTCTGCATTTACATTTTCACCAAACAGTCACTAGGTTTTCCTCAAAACACCAAGTGACCTTGCCTCCACAGAAAGATCAAGAGTTATTCTGCATTTCGGATAAAGCCAAAGTTAGAAAAGATTTCCTTAAACTGGACCAATCTGTATGTTCTATCAGCCCATCACTATTCCACCTACCTAATCACCTACAAAAAATTGACACTGATATGGTAGCCAGTAGTCACATGTAACTATTTCTTTAAATTAATTAAAATTAATTTTTTTAAAAATCAGATCCTTAGTCTCACAGCCACATTTCTAGTACTAAAAAGTCCTATGGGACTGGTGCCTATCATTTTAGACAGTGTGGAATAGAGAACACTCAGTAACATTTTAAACCATCTTAACCGTGCATGCGTGCGTAGGTGGGTGCGTGCGTGTATTTGTGATGCATATGTATGCTTATGTTTAACCAACACATATAACTCACTTTGCCAGTATGGACAACCAAAGGTCTTGGATATATATAGGAAACCCCTAAAACAGGCGTCTTCAAACTACGGCCCGCGGGCCACATGCGGCCCGCAGAGCAGTCTGATCCGGCCCGCCAGGTTTTTTGGGCAGTGAGCGCAGCCGAGGTGTTACAGTAGGAATTAGTAGTTCATACAGTCCGGCCCTCCAGTTCTCTGAGGGACCGTGATCTGGCCCCCACTTTAAAAAGTTTGAGGACCCCTGCAGTAAAATATGTACATACACTTTGAATGATGATAAAGTCAGTGTTTATTAATATACAGTTCATTTTCAAAATTTAAAAGAATTTATAGAAATTATTATTATTATTTTTTTTGTCAATGCCTGTTTTCAAACTGATAGCTTTTGGTCCAGGAATTGCTGTTAATGCAAAGCAATGGAATCACAAACATCTCGAACCATTTTGTTCAGTATTTGTGAGCCCTCAGTTTGTCAACTGTTGCCAGTTTTGTACCTTATGCTTTATCTTTTACATATCCCCATAAAAAAGTTTAGTTCCTATTTTTGTTGTTGTGGTTCAAAGCTTAGTCTGGCTTAACCCACTATTTCAAACTAATTAAACCTGAAAAAGAGTGAAAATTAAGTGAGTTATCATCTGTTAAAAGTGTGTATACATTTTAGGGGGAGGGCACACTGTGTCCCTAAAAAATATGTGCACACGTTGAGTAATTATAAAGGCAGTGTTTATACTTCAACTGCATTTTCAAACTTCCATGGCATTTTCAGATCAATTTCCTTTGTTCAAAGCTTAGTCTTGCTGAAAAGAAACATCAATTGCACTATCAGCTGTTAAAGTGTGCATATATGTTTTTGGGACACCCTGTAGTATTGGCCTTGTGTTAGCCACTGATTTATCTTCAAAGTGTGCTTATATATTCTTCTCCTATGCTCTTCTCCTTCATCAGCCCTAGAAGGATGGTAGTTCAGCTAACCACAACAGAGTAGAAAGATCAAGAGTTATTCTGCATTTCCCAAGCAAGCACTGTGTATTCACCCAGCAATCAAACCTGCACCTGGAAAGGAAAGTGAACTGGTATTCAATAAAGCTAAAGAAATTCAATTCTGGGAAATATAAACAGCTACTGAATAACCCAACAGATATCTAATAATTTAAACCAAGCCTTAAAGAACTGGACCCTGAATAGCAAATGTGTGCATTTGTGAATTTCAACTGGCCTTGAAAATTAAACTGATCACAGACAGAAAAGCATTCTCTGAAATTTGCTGCCTATGGTGCCTTCTTTAAAGAACAACTATATTTTACATGGATGCTCCACTTCAGAACAATTTAGGGATATATAAATTTACACAGAAGCTAAATATGTAATTACTCTTAATGCCACAAAAATGATTAAAGGAAGCAAGTGTGCTTTAGAATAATTCAGCTTATTTTAATGAATTTGTAAATTTTCATAATTAAACATAAAAAATGGTTACCAGAATTATACTTAGAAAAGATGAAACCCATACAGTTTTTTTCTGTAGCGCATTGTACAGAGCTCTGGTAATATAAGATATTCAGTTACTACTTACTGCACAAGGATGCAATATAGTGTAACCAAGAGTACTCTTACTTTGAGTTTAATCCTGTCACTAACACTCATTAGGATGAATAATTCTCAACAAATTAATATCACTTATTTTTAGTCACCTATAATAGCCATTGTAAGTACTTGTGCACTGAAGAAAAACTGTACATAATTTTTAAAAGTACTCACAAATTAGCCTGGCAGGCGTGGCCCAGTAGTTGAGCATCAACCTATGAGCCAGGAGGTCATAGTTCAATTCCCAGTAAAGGGATATGCACAAGGTAGCCAATAAATGATTCTATTTCTCATTGTTTATGTTTCTATCTCTCTATACTTCTCCCTTACTCTCTGAAATAAAATGTATATATTTTTAAGTAAAAGTACTCACAAATTATTCTGATAGAGGCAGACATTCTATGTTAAAAAACAATAGATCACTGACAACCACATGGGTCCTCAAAAGGGTAAATACCATTAAATAAGCAATAGTGGACATAATTTTTTTTCAAAGCAATTTTCCACTAAGAAAATCCAGATAGTAAGAATTTATGTCTTTTATTTTGATTCCATGTAACCCTAAAGAAACTCCAACCTTCTGTTGTTCCACTATTTGAATGGCACTTTTCCTGGCACTTAAACAAGCCCTCAAATGATTTGGCAGTCCTCAAATGGTTTGGTTTCTGTTTGCCTTAACCTAGAAAGAAAAGCCACCCATCTCTTTAAACCTCTGCAGGATAAACCCAGTCATGCCCATTAAAACCCAAAAGATCACATCCAACCCAACTTAAGTACAAGTTTACACCAAGGAAAGAAAAACCGTTTTGGTTTATTGACTTCATACTACCAGAGTTTCCTTAAGTACTAGCTACTGCAAATTCTATTTATCCTTGAGTCAGATATTTCCACTTTCAACTCATCTTCCTTAAGGGGATACTTTAGCTAGCACTTCCTTTCCTATTAGGATTAGTAAATTAATTACAATATCAAAAATAATTGAGATAATACTCAAAATCTCCCCCATCCCCCCAAAAAAACATACACAAAACTTTATTATAAAAAGTGGTCATGGATAAGTGTGGTAAAATATTCTCTAAAGATCTTGCTCCCATCAAGCAAATTGCAACACTCACATTCCCACTCTGGCAACCATTTGTCAGCCCTCTACACACATTTCCAGTAATCTTGGGTCATGTAAATCTAAAGAATGAACAGAAAACAAATGGGTAAATATTGAGATTTCTGGAATTCTACTCCAATATACTCAATAAGTGGTAATGTTCAGTGACTAGAAATATATTTTTTCTAAAATGTATCTTGAGACCATAGGCACACTCCCTAGAACTCAGTTTACAGTAATCTAAGGGAATGCCTCCCAGAAGATCAGGAGACTTATCTTCCTAACTAGAGGCCCAATGCACAAAATTCGTGCATGTGTGGGGTGCCTAGGCCTGGCAGGTGATCAGGGATGATCAGCAGGGTGACCAGTGGGGCAACTGCAGGGGAGGTAGGGGGCCTGCTGGCACACCTACCCTGGCTGGCCTGGGGCCTGCAGGCTGAGGGCAGCTCCTTCTTTGAGCGTCTGCTCCCTAGTAGTCAGTGTGCATCACCTGGTTGTTCCACCAATCATTCTGCGGTTCAGTCGATTTGCATATTAGGCTTTTATTACTTAGAGTTATAATGCAAGTAGACTTACATTAAAATAAGACTCCCTAGCAGAAGAAGGAAACAACCCAACAATAAATTGGAAGATGTCTCAAAGTACATCCAGAAAAACTCCTCTGCAAACAACATGGAGTTGGGCATTGATCTTAAGAACCAATCCTGTCAATAACCACTGTGGCTCTCTATGTAGTTCATCAAATGGGGATATTTTTATTTTTTTATAAAGATACCTGTACTCATTTTAGTGGTATTTAAGTCAAATATGAACTTTGGATGGTTCTCTATTCCCTAAAAAAGCTGGAAACTCAGCTGGTGCTATGGGAAAAGAAAAGCAAAAACTGAAGCTTAGTGGTAAACTCCATAAGGGGAAAACAGAGATGTCTTCAATACTACAAAATTTAACAGAATGTATAAAGCAGCATCTTGATTGTTTTGTATTTTGCCTGGTGCTTAAAGAGTGTTTTGGAGAAGAAAAACAACTTTACAGATCAAGATTCAAATTTTGCTTACTTATAGGCTAAAAACCTTGAGCTAGTTGTGTAATGTCTTTGAGCTTCCGGTTCCTCATCTATAAAATGAGATAAATATTGTGAGGATTAAAATAGGTAAGTGAAGGGCCAAAGAAAACATCTGTCATTCAATAAGAGGAAGTTCAATAAATGGAGCATATCATATCGGCATTATCAGAGATAATGAATTCCTACAATTAGTTATTTTATATTAAGTGTTTCTACTAGTCAGGTCCCACTAAGTCACGGATTATCAAGTTCCAGTCACTTTTGTAGCATAAAATCTACACTGGAATATGCAATCACTACTTCCTCTTATGAATGCCTGGAAATGTTTCCTGGGAAGGAATTGCAACATAATCAACAGACGACTACATTTCTATAAATCTTCTAACCTCTTATGTCCAACTGAGGGTGAACAAGCTTCATATAGACATGGGCCTGAATGAAAGGGAAATACGTTTGTCTAAACTGTTTAATAAGCTCCACCACTCTGAACTTCTTTCGGTTGAATGTCCAGGATTAGAAAGCAAATTACAATTTTATATATAAGTCATATGACTATAGTTTATGAAGATAGAAGAAACACCAAAGTGTCACCATTAAGAAAGACTGGAGGGTAGACTATTGAGTCCAAGTATAGTCAATCAAAATCTAAACAGCACAGTAATATGAAGATTTAAAAGATTGCATGCCTAAAACTAAACAATTTTCCTATTCTTTAAGTCACTAGTAAAAGCTTTCCGTCAAATCCACCTGTAAGAAAGGTGGGTATTTCTTATCTAAATTATAGAAATGTTATAGCTTTAATGTTACATGTGAGGAACAAACAAATTGAGGTACAAAGAACCCTATTTTAATCCTAGATACTTGTCAGAATTTTAGTTCTGGCTGTCATCAGCATTTATCAAGTGACCTTTAATAAGTCACTTTCCAAATCAGAAGCTCAGTGCCTTGACCTGTAAAGAAATAGTCCAAATTTTCTTTAAGAATACAGCCAATTCAAATATAATTTGTATGAAATATAGCTGAGTATAAGTGACATACATTCCTCTTTTTGATAGAAACATGTCATCTAAAATGTGATAGTCACAGCCTATATAAAAAACTATCCATATAGGATGACTGTTGTGTTAACTTTCTCCGGCACCAAATATTGCTTTCTTCATTGTTGCTATTGATTTTTACTATTTCTAACACACACAAAAATGGTTAACATCTGCTTTTATCCATCTGTCAGTAGCTTTAGCCATCATAAATCTTAAAATAATTTTTCATTTAACCTGATGTTTTATAAAAAGGTAGACATTTCCTGTTTTCAATTAGCAGTTGTCACAGAGCCTTCTGTATCAGAGTAAAAGGAGACCATGTTATCAGTCACTTACTGTCTAATGAATATGAATGCAGCCTGTGCCATTTACTAAAAGGTTTACCTCGGGTCAGATGATAAGTGTACAACCAGGGAAGATAAACAACTATATTCAAAAAGTTTCCTGAAGATTGCCAAATTATTTATATTTAACTGGAATATGTTCTAAATGCCTCAGATGTATGTACTGCTACTGACTGGCTTCAGTACATCCTACGGCATACTTGATTTTCATGTGAGCGCCCTGCAGAGGAAGTGAAAGAAAATCAGGAGCAGCCTGCATCTAAACAGGAAGACAAGCTGACCAAATACCTTTTTGCTCTCTAGAGTAGGGGTGTCGAACTCAATCAGAGAAGGGGCCAAAATCTAAAATCCAGCCTAAATCGTGGGCCGAATGGTTTACTGAACAGTCATAAACTGTCATTGTGATGGAAACGCAGCGGAGTGCAGTGATGACAGCGCGGTGCGGGCCACATTGAAAGGCCTGGCGGGACGGATTTGGCCCGCGGGCCTTGTGTTTGACACATGTGCTCTAGAGGATTCACTTGCCTCACTTTTTTTTTTTAAAGAGTCAAAATTATTTTGGTAATTTTTAAAAACTGATATATCTACCAGGATGTATATATTTTTCATAGTGCTGCATGTTTTTAAAGCAGTGTTAACTTCTAATGCACTATGTGAAGCTAGCAGTGAAAGAGGCTAGTTTGTCCTAATTTAGGAAGCTATTCTAAAATAAGTACAAATTAAATATATCCTTCCATAAAGCAAAAACCTTTGAGCTCATGCTTTCCGATCCTCTTTTGATCATAAGCCATTCTAAGTTTGCAATCTGTCTATTCATCATTTTAGTTTTCAACTCAAAACTTCTGATTCTTCACAATTAGCACCCCTCATAATCAAGAACTTAAAAAATACATGTTATATTTGATCTGTTTAGTTAAAACTTTGTAAAAACCTTGCCCCTTAATCCAAAATACATTAACAAGCAAACAAACCTAAAGGAGAAAAATAGGAAACATAAAAAATCTGAATGGATCCCAACACCATCAGAGAAAATAACCACATCCTCCAGGAACAGTGATGAAATGACACCATATCACTTTCTTTGGAAATATAAACACATTAATAGGGTTTTACATAAATAAACAGGTAAGATCATTGTCTCCAAAGGAGACTACTCTACATTTAAGTCCTGAGTCAAGCGTGCCAATAAACCTCTTATAGGAACTGGAGAAATAGGAAAAACTCATAAGAGAAAACATGACTTGCTAGTTTCTCTGTTCCTATCCTAGTGAATTTATGCAAATGATCATAGCTCTTATTCTGGTATCCCATGTTCAGTTAGCTCAGGTCCGTTGGCCTACTGAGCACAAGCTGTCAAATAGTCTGACAAGTTTTCTGGAGTACCTGCTATGTGTAAGGATCCCCAAGAAATACTGAGATCAGTCCGCTAACAGTCTCTTGAGAGGGAGAGATAGTAGACCAATACAGAGACTAACATGTTACTTAATGAAGTACTTAAAGTGGATTGAAGACACACATAGGAAAGAAGCAGAGTAGACTTAACAGAATCAGCCTTTGAACTAGAAGAGGGAAGGGTGGCATGGGCACAGATAAGCTAGCGTAGACACAAATTCCAGGCAGAGGATGAGGGGTCACAGGAACAATGGTCTGGAAGAAGGAAAAGTAGGAATATTGCAGGGCAACTTGAACAGTGATAACAAAAGAGATGAATGAATAGCACAGTATTTTACAAAATGTTTTGATATCCATTTCTTGAGTTCACTCTCATCAGAAGCTCTTGCATTAGGTATAATAAATATTATACTCAATAAACAGATGAAGAAACTGAAGCTCAGAAATATTTAGTTTTCTCTAACTCCTTAAACCTAGTAAGTGGTAAAAAGGAGATGTGTAAAACCAGGTTTCACAAGTCTAGGTTCAAGTTTTTCCCCTGCTGAAGTTCAATTTTATACTCCAATCATGGTTTCAACTTAAATATACTCTTTAATTGTATCAGTAAACTAGAGCAAATATTTTAAAATTCTAGAAGGAACTCAATTACTGAAACGATGCATAGCAGACCAAAAAAGAGATGCACAGCAGAATACACAGGAAAAAAGGTAGCCTCTTTCTCTATTTAAAATAACAAAGAAAATGACAGTTATATTCCACACTGCCAAGTAAGGAGGGAACAGAAGTACATGAATTTTTTACCTCCTTTCAATTGCACAAATCCTTTCAACATCTGCTCCCCACGTTTGGGAGACTATATGAGGAGAAACCATAAATAGGGATCAAAAAGAAAACAGAATAAAAATAGAATTCTGATACCCAGACACAAATAGCTAATTAAAACCCTAGTGTCTGTTACACAATCTGCAGGACAGATATTATGTTTCATTTAGTTATCAATTATTAAATAGAAAATAAATTAAGAACCTCAAGACATCTGTGGGAGACAGGTGTCCTTTCGGTTCTAAGTGCCAACAAAAATTTTACATTACATATCCAGAAAGGTTTTATAACAAGGACCCCACTCAGTCATCATATCCAACTGCCCACAGTATTTCAGCAATATCTCCTTCAGCTGTATGGTCACCAGTACACACTATTCTGATGAAATTATTAGAATCACACCCTTTTCACTCACACAATGTTCGAGTTTGACCTACAAATTATTTAATAAATCTGCCACTAAGCCTCAGGAGTTAGCCTAGTTTAGGAGCTTGAGAGACAGTGAAACTAAGTTCCTGGAATTCAGGGATGTTAAAAGCATGATAAATGGATTCTATCAATAGCTCCCTAACCCTCTTCTTAAACCCCCAGTCAGTATCCTCCAACATACACAGGGCCAAAATTATCTCTCAGAGATAACTTTGTGGAGCTTTAATGGGGTAACCATACAAAGAAAAGACAAGAAATGCTTTGTGGCTACACTAAAGCCTAATCGGAAATAACGAGCTCTGACCATGGAAACCTGGGAAAACAATAGAAGCAGACATGTCAAGTTAGACGCCAGCAATCTCTGACAGGATAAGAAACGGTTTGTAGACAAAGCCAGAAAGTGATTTGTAATTGCAGACACTGAGCGTGAAGGGTCCTTTCCAAAATAGCTGTTGGCCCACATGTTCGGCCAAACTCAAGATGCACAGATGGGAGGATGGGGATATTAATCAAGTTCCTTCTTTCTCTTTCTCTACTGCAGGTTTCACATCTAGACAATGATTTTCTGACAGTATTTGCCAACCCTAACAGTCTATATTTTACACAACCTCATAATATGAAAAAGCTAGTATATGAAAATATTTGGTGAGAAGGTGCTACTCAAAAGTTAATGAATGCCTAAAAATCATGGACTCCTCTATAGAGTCAATAAAGAAAACAAATTTTGTTGATGATGAGGGAGTGAAGAGGAAAACATCTCCTTACAAGACATTCACAGTTTTTACCACATGCAGTTAAAAGTCCTAGAGTCAAATTAATGGAAAGTGACTCAGCCTTTATGACTCATTAGAAAAATAAAAACCAAAAATGTCCAGTGGAGACTCCCCTGGTATTTGGTCACTGAGGAAGTGTGTCAGGACTGAACTGAGCATTACACTCAATCCTCCAAAGTTTGATGGTAAATACGCCTCATTCCTTCTGATACAAGTTTCCAAAAAGATGAAGTGACACCTTATCCATGCAAATGTCAACAACATGTTCTGAGAGACCTGGTAATAACTAACTAATAATAACAACTAAAAATCATAAGCAAACTTTTTTACAAAACAATCTGTTTACTCGTGCACATCACTCATGAAACTCCACAGTGTGGCACACTTTTATTTTACTAAGATTTCTACTCAGTTAAATCAATTTTGAAGGCTCTAGGAGTTCATATATAATATAAATTTTTTCTTCTTAAATAAATGTCTATTCTTATATAGTCACTACAAAAATAAAATATACTATCATAGAAGTCCTATCAACAGTAGTCCCCACCAGCACCACTATATTAAATAAAACATATAACTGATGCTCACACAGTGATAACTGAAATATAAAAAAAGATTAAATAAGGAAGTTTTTTTTTTTTCCACTGAAAATGGTTTAAAAGAAAACATATTTTGCCCAAACAGTGTGGCTCAATGGTTACGTGTCAACTTATGAACCAGGAGGACAAGGTTCAATTCCTGATCAGGGCACATGCCCTGCTTGTGGGCTCCAACCCTAGTGGGGGGCATGCCAGAAGCAGCCAATTGATGTTTCTATCTTTCTTCCTCTCCCCTCCTCCTTCTGAAATCAATAAAAACATATTTTAAAAAGAAAGAAACCGTATTTTTCTATAAAGCAGCAGACAGTAAAAATTTAATCTTTGCTAGTCACAGGGTTTCTGCCACAATTACTCATCTAGTCTTTGTAGTATGAAAACAGCCATAAGCAATATATAAACAGATAAACAAGGACATATTCCAATAAAACTTTACTTATAGGCACTGAAATTTCATATTATTTTCACATGTCACAAAACATTATTCTTTCTCTTTTCAACCATTAAAAAAAGTAAAGACTTTTCTTAGCTCACCTACCTACTTTACAAAAACAAGCAGTGGGTGAGCTTAATTTTACCAAGGGCCATAATTTACAGATTTCTGTTTTAGAGGAACAGTTTTCAATTACTAGAGGGGGGAAATGCACCCCCCCCTTTTTTTTTAAACATTGCCACTGTAAAATGTTAAAGAAAAAGACCCCAACAATACAAAGTGTGGATAAGGATGCAGAGCAGCTGAGCTCACATACATTGCTGGTGAGAATGCAAAACATTACAGACACTTTGAAAAACAGTCTGGCAGATTCTTTTTTTTTAATTTATCTTTATTGTTGAAAGTATTACAGATGTCCCATTTGTTGTCTTCCCCATTGACTCCCTCGTCCTTGCTTCTTCTCAACCCCCTGCTTCCTCCCCCCTCTCCCAGGCCTTCACCACACTATTGTCTATGTTCATAAATTACCAGGTTAATCTCCCTTCCAACCCGCTACCTTCCATGCCCCCAGGTCCCATCCCAGCCTTCCCTCTGAAATTTGAGCTAAATATACACTCATCCCTATATCCATGAATCCCACCCTAGGTGCTTACCCAAGAAAAATGAAAATTATGTTCACAAAACTGTATGCAAATGTTTACATCAACTTTATAACCACCAAAATGTGCAAACAAACACTGAATGGATAAGCAAATTGGCAAACTGTGGTGCAGTCATACATCCAGCAATAAAAAGAAACAAAATTACTAATACAACATAGTATCAGATATATCACACTAAGTGAAAGGAGCCAAACTCAAAAAGCTACTTTTGTATGATACCATTTGTATGATATTTTTGCACAGCCAAAACTATAGAGCAGAAAACAAATTAGTGGCTGGCGGAGGTGGGGGAAAAAAAGTTTTGGGGTTATGAAACTGTTCTATATATTGATTGTTGTGGTGGTTACAAGACTATTCATGTGTCAACTCCCAAAACTATCTACTAAGAAGGATGAATTTTTATTGTATGCAAATTATATCTCAATGAATTTGATTAAAAAAAAAGTACTGATTTATAAATAATACTGGTTATGCAGTGGTTCTAGTTTATAAAAAGTTTTCACTGTTTTTATGATTATACAGTTACCAACTAACTGTAACATGAAGACCTACATACCATAATGTGTGTATATGTGTGTTTTTTAATGGAAACTAGCATTTACTTAGTACCTACAATGTGCCAGACACTGGAATACTTATCAATCTCCCAATTTCCACTTAATATAGAAAATTAAGGTTCACAGTAGTTAATAACTTGCCTAAAGTCACATAGCTAATAAGTGTGACTGAGCAGTAATGTCCATCAAGTTCTCTTGCCTTAAAATGCTCCCTTAAAATGAGTTTACTTTGAAATTAGCCCAAATCCTTGCCAGTTATCTATTGCTACATAACAACACCCCCCCCCAAAAAAAAAAAAAAAATTAAAACCTTAATAGTTTAAAATAGTTTAGGATAAACCCTCATGGTTCTGTGGATCAATAGGCTTAGCTGGGGGCCCTCACACGGGGTCTCACATGTGGACACTGGAACATGGCAGCTGAGGCCGCAGTCACCTAGAGGCTCACATGACACATACTGCTGGCAGGTGGCACTGGCCGTAGGCAAAGAGCTCAGCGGGGCTGTCACCACAGCACGTTCATGCAGGCTCTCCTCGGGCATCTGGCTTCCCCTCGCGTGGCAGCTGGATTCCAAGGGGGCACGAGCCAAGAACAAGCGTTCTGGAGACCCAGGCTGAAACCACAGGCCCCTGGTGACTGAGCCTCGGAAGTCATGCTGCTTCACTTCCACTTCGTCCTACTGGTCAAAACAAGTCTCAAGGAGGGGGGCTACACAAAGGTGTGCACCCTGGGACGCGTGGCTCATTCAGATGTCACCTCTGACCACCAGCTACACCCCGTAGTGCATCAGGCATTATTTTAAAGTTCTTCCTTGTACTACTCTAAATTTTCTATAACATATGTATTATTTTGTAGTCACAGAAATAAATTCTTTAAACTTAAGTTTGTGGATTTTTCCAATTTACTTAAACATAAAAAATAAACAGTTCACCCATTTTTCATATCTCTGGCAAAAACCAATCTGTTCTCTGTATGGTTATTTATATAGGTATATATGTATGTGTGTATATATATATTAGATCCAAAGTATAATAAAGATCACACTTTGTCCTTCTCTGTCTGACTTAGTTCACTTACCATAATGCCCTTGACGTCTGTCCATATTATTGCAAATTTTAATGTGTTTTTTAAATAAAATTAAGGCAATAATAGTTCCTGTGTGTGTGTGTGTGTGTGTGTGTGTGTGTGTGATGTCCTTTTAAAAGTAATATCAAGAAACCTCTTTAGAATGGTTTCTAAATTCAAACACCTGGGAATAAACGGTCTAAACAATCCCTAAGGTCCTTCTGAATATAAAAACCAATTATCCTTTATAGGTCTTACCCAAGATCTAGGATATCCTGATTTTACAGTTTGAAGCATGGGGCATCTCTAAATGGGTTATCAGTTAAAAGCCTTAGTCCCAAAGCCCTTTCATTGGCTACTTCTGAATTTGCAAATCTGTGTGTTATAAGGTTTGCTTACCCTGTATAGGGCAGGGTAGTTCATTTTAAAATACGCTCCCGTACTTAAGAGAAGTAGAATATCAGGCAGAGTTTACTTAAGTTTTGTGATATCTCTGTTTTCTTCATGAACAATAGAGTATCACACCACTTCATGAACAATAGAGTATCAACTCTTATGATTTTACTGAGGTAAGAACTGAGAAAAAACTACAGCCTATGACTCTTGACTTGACTCCCCTAATATATTTCATCTTAAAGTGTCATTACCCTTAAACACTAGTTCCTTTAAGCTGAGTATGCCAGAGAAGAAATGCATTTTGTAGAAAAAAACAATGAGGCTGAAGTGTAAACCCTTATAGTCGCCCCTCTCCACCCCAGTAATTTATTTGCTGAATCAAAATAAAACAATGTTTTTAATTAAAAACATAAGACCTATCTTAACTCATTAACCTTCATATCAAACATTATGCCTAAAATAATTTCAGAAATTCATTATTTTCATTCTGCTGTTTTAAACATAAGAAACACGACTGGAATGGTTCATCTGTATCTACAGACCAATTTAAAAGAAAGAGAAGAAGCTGGTGGATAGGGAGAGAGAGGGAGAAGGTAAGAAAGGAGGGTGAAAGTGAGGAAGGACAGAGAAGGTGGAAAAGGAAAGAGGTGGAAAGAATGAACTATTGTTGTGAATATTCAGTTTTAACCTATTCTAAGTCTAGGCCCTAGTGTCCCAATTCCTAGCTCATTATTACAGTTTGAAGCATGGGGCATCTCTAAATGGGTTATCAGTTAAAAGCATTAATCCCAAAGCCCTTTCACTGGCTACTTCTGAATTTGCAAATCTGTGTGTTGTAAGGTTTGCTTAACCTGTATAGGGCAGGGTAGTTCATTTTAAAATACGCTCCCGTACTTAAAAGAAGTAGAATATCAGTGGTTTGGTACAACTTACTTCTCCAAACTGGCCTCAGATTTTCATCTGGAAAATAAGGAGGTTGGCCTAGATCAGTGGATTTTAATGCTTTCTACGTTGAGATCCTTTCTAACAGTATCAATTAACTTTACAGTTTCCCACAACTGAGAAAATGTCCTTTAAATACCTGTTAAACAAATAAACAGCCTGGCCAGTGTTGCCCAGTGGTTGAGCATGCACCTATGCACCTATGAACCAGGAGGGCACAGTTCGATTCCCAGTCAGGGCACATGCCCAGGTTGCAGGCTCGATTCCCAGTGTGGGGCATGGAGAAGGCAGCCAATCAATGATTCTCATCACTGATGTTCTAATCTCTCTCTCCCTCTCCCTTCCTCTCTGAAATCAAGATATATATATTTAAAAGCAAACAAAAATGGTTAAAGGTTTCAGAAATGCTTATTTAAAAAAAATTATTTTGCAAATAACAGCTATATCCATTTTTTAAAAAATCACTGATTCAGCCCTAGCCGCTTTGGCTCAGTGGATAGCCTGCACACCAAAGGGTCTAGGGTTCAATTCCGGTCAAGGGCATGTATTATACCTCAGTTGCAGGCTCCTCCCTAGCCTGGGCCATGGTCAGGGCTCATCTAGGAGACAACCAATCTTTGTGGTTCTCTCACATTAGATATTTCTCTCAGTCTTTCCCTCTCCCACTCTTTCTAAAAAACCAATGGGAAAATATCCTCGAGTGAGGATAAAAAAAATTCTTTTTAAATCACTGATTCATGTAATAAAATAATGCATACCTACATATAGCAATAAGATGAACAATTTTTTCCCCTTATTGTGAGAGGCATTTTGGATCCACTGGGTTCTTTATATCTTCTTGAAGTCTATATGACTGCCTCTCCACCACAGTGAAGACCATGTCCATGCACCACGGGCACTTTTTTACTGTGAAAATACCTTCTCTCAATGGATGCCATACACCACATAAACTGTTTTTCTTAAATATATAACTAAGATTCTTTCTAGTTGCCAAATTGTGTAATGTTACTTTGCCATTAAAGAAATAAAGTAAACCTAAAACTCAAATAAAAATCAAAACCACAAACAGCATTTTAAAAATGTTTTCACTAAAATTTTATCCTCAATAATGATTATGTCCAAGGCCAGAAGGAAGAGAATGGAATTGCTTTTTTTTCTTTTTTCTTTTTTTTACTTTCTGTTATAGATATTATACCTATCTATAATATATTGGATGAATTCTATTTATAATATGTACCTATGAGAAAATAAACATTATTTTAAAAAATAAACATAATTAAAAAATTAATAATAAACATTATTAAACATTATTTAAAAATATGCAATAACCATGATTTAAAGACATTATCTCTGCCCTTCAGAGCTTATACTCTGAGTAGGAATAGGAAATAATTCTGCCAAAAATAAAATTCCTGGACTAACAGAGAGCATCTATTAATGTATTCATTCACTCATACATTCAAATATTTGATGAATATTTGCTAGCTGAAAAGATACATAGAGCCAGATGGTAATTAAAAGCTAAGACATAAACTTCCAACTCAAGGAGATCCAGCCATATTCTTATTAAAAAAACAACCACCAGCCCTAACATCGGCCTGACCAATGAAGAGTCCTGGGTTCGATTCTAAGTCAAAGGCCCACACCTGAGTTTCAGGTTCCCTCCGGGCCCCAATCAGGCAGGCACTTGCAAGGGGCAACCAACTGATGTGTCTCCCTCAACATAGATGTTTTTGCCCTCTCTATTCTGAACTCCCTCCCTGCTACCCTCTCTAAAAATCAAATGCAGAAGGGAGGGAATAAAATCTGCTATAGAATTCTTAAGAGAAAGGGATTTTGCCCTGAAGCCAGATAATGTACATCTCACAGCCTACCATCACATTCGATGCCTACTGTGCATGTGATAAGCTTTAGATCCTCTGGGACTACTTGGTTAACTTTTTTGCACCAGATAATGATTTTGTAACTGTCCCCTTAAAGTTCTAGATTTATGCTGTTAATTCAATTTGCCCCATTATGCAACTGGGGTGTCCTGGACCTAAAATGAATCAGTGCTTCCTAGGTGTATTTCTGTAAAGACATTAACCTTTCACTAAAGAAAAAAGGATTTGCTCTCAGAATAGCTGGCTACCTATACTTCAAGAAATAAGTCAGTGCGAGGTGCATGAATTTCAAACTCTATGTGATTATGTACACATACACAGTTAACTTAGGAGATGGTGAAATCTTCCATCTGAAGAACAGTAAGAGTACTAAATCCTATCTAATAAAAGAATATGCAAATTAGCCATCACTCTGCCACACTCACAAGTCACACCCACCAGCCAATCAGGAGCAAGTATACAAATTAACCCAACCAAGATGGCTGCGGCCACAGAGTGAGCCAGAGGCTTGGGTTTCCCCAGCAATGGAGGAAGCCAAGCTTTCCACACACCCTGGGCAGCAAAGGCCTCCACTCAAGGCTACAAAGATTCAATTATAGGAGATAAATAAATCCCAACAAAAATGGCTGCAGCCATGGGGCAAGCAGGAGGCTTGGCTCTGCTCAAGGCTACAAAGTTTCAATAATAGAAAATAAATAAATCCCAGATAGCAGGGTCTCCACTTGGGTCTCTGGGGGTCGTGGCCAGCCTGCAAACCACCACAGGTCCCTAGCCCAGGCCACCCTATGCCCCAAGGGAACCCCCACCCTGATCCAGGACATCCTTCAGGGCAAACCAGCTGGCCCCAACCCGAGCACCAGGCCTCTATCCTATCTATTGTAATAAAAGAGTAATATACAAATTGACCATCACTCCACACACAAGATGGCTGCCCCATGTGGCCGAAGATGGGCACCACAAGATAGCCAGCAGGGAAGGGCAGTTAAGAGGGATCAGGCCTGCAGGGGAGGGCAGTTAGGGGTGAAAGGCCTGCAGTTGAGGGCAGTTAGGGGCAACCAGGCTGGCAGGGGAGCAGTTAGGCATCAGGCTGGCAGGGGAGTGTTTAGGGGGTGATCAGGCTGGCAGGCAGAAGCAGTTAGGGGCAATCAGGAAGGCAGGCAGGCAAGCAGTTGGAAGCCAGCAGTCCTGGATTGTGAGAGGGATGTCCGACTGCCCGTTTAGCCCTGATCCTACCAGGATCAGGCCTAAACGGGCAGTCGGACATCCATCGAGGGGCCCCAGATTGGAGAGGGTACTGGCTGGGCTGAGGGACACCTCCTTCCCCTGTGCACGTAGTTCGTGCACCGGGCCTCTAGTACATAATAAAATTCCTACTGCTAGAAGGAAAGAAAAATGAAGACTGGCACTGGGAGAGGATGAGAGGGTTAGAATTATAAGTGCTACATGGCTACAGTGGGGAAAAAAAGCAAAGGAGTTAATAGTTTAAAGGGGTCTAGAAATGGCTTTGATGAACATGCAAATGCTCTTAAACCAAAAGATGGGGGAAAGACAAGATTACAAAAGTAAACAATTCAAATTATGTGGAGAGAGCAAAAAAGGAAAGTGGGGTTTCTAGATTATTGCTTCAGAAAAACAATTCAGCAAGGAAGCTAAAATTGACCACAAATCTAAGTTTGTTAACTTATGAAAAGTGCTCATTTTTAGAAAAAAAATGTTCTCAGCTCTGATCTAAACTAAGAAACTTTCATATTATTGTTGGAAACAGACCATACATTTGTCTAACATTCACACATTGCATGATGCATTTGAGTTAATATATCTACTGATAAGATAATAGCTAGATTTCAAATCTTGTGGCATAGAACCTCAAATATTTCAGAAGAAATAAAGCATTATTCCTAAACACTGGCAACAGTATTTCTACAATAGAAAGTATGCAGATGTTCCAAAATGCTTTCAAACCGGGAATAATTATGTGTGCTGACACTTATACTAAATTCTTTTCATTTGCATATGAACTCAACTGTGTCCCTTTGTCTCCTATTTTAAGAGACTTCCCAAGATAAAAACATTGCCCTAATTTTTTTTTAAAGGACTGTCCAAATGATGAATATCTTTGATTGCCTTAAAACCAAGTAAACAAGCTCTGGACTTGAACCTAGAAAAGAAAATTTTCAAATATTCCCTTCCCTTCATGTCAGTTGCTACCCATGACCTCTGTTGAGATGTTCACAACAAAGGTCACAGGGCTTCCCTCCCCCTCCCAAAGAATTAATGCAGTGGGGAAAGGACTGACACCCACTGCGTTATTATTCTCAATCTCTATTGTAAGCAACCCCATGATCCCAAATTGTACTTGTACATAAACCTACTAAAAGTTTAGATTGGAATAAGAAAAGTGGAGGAGATAGGTTTTTTTTTTAATGGGGTTTAAAAATCTGTGCCAGCAAACTAAGCTTCCTTTTCAAACTAACTTGGAGTTTTAAATATTAAGAACAGTCTCAATGTTTGTGTATGTTTTACCCAATCATAAAGCACATCTTTATTCTCTCTAATTAGGGTTCAAATATATTGTTAGGGAGTACCTGGGCCATAATTAAGAGTTATATTAGAGAAAGATACATTTTATTAGGCTTGAATGCTTTCTGGATCAAAAACTACATCACCATTAGGGCATTGCTAGTATATAATACATAATTTCCTTTGATGATCTTTGAACCAGAAAAGTCAGATGCTTACAAAGACAGTGATCTTCTCAACAATTTTTGACCACCTTCAAAATCAACCAATATTTAATTTTAGCTTAATAAAAAGCCACACTAAATTTCCTAACCACTTTACCATGTTACGCAAACTGGGTTGACAAACACCGTATTATGTGTCTCGCAAGTCAATTCACATGTGTTAAATTCCAGGGTTTAGCAATAGAAAAACCTTGCAATTTTAGATGGAAGTATTTGTTGAACCCCTTGAGAATGAATATAGTAGAATACATAATTCATGTCTTGGTTAGAAATCAGAAGACCTAAGAATAATATAAATGCATACTTATAAAGAAAGTTTCAAGTTCCTTCCAGGTCAGTGATCCGTAATGTGTGGCACTATATAATACTTCACATGTTAAGGTTTTGTTGGAACTCCGATTGTCATTCTACTCATCACCCACCCTCCTCAAGGAAGCACTGCACAATAAACAAGGGTCATTTTCCTTACAGCACTGACATAGGACACATACACACACACACACACACACACACACACACACACATATAACTCAGACCCAAAAGGCTAAAGACAACAGAAAAGCTCAAAGACTTCCAAAGTGTAGATTTCCCTTTCCTAATCACTCAGGCTTGTCAATGCAGTGAATGATTTACATGTGAATGCCATCATCTTCACCTAAGCCGGCCTGGGAACTGAAGGTTGAAAAATACTGCTGTTAAGATTTCAGGCCTAAGCTCCACTATCCTTCAGGAGAAAGAAGACAGGCCCAGGCCCAGCCCCATTAAAAAGTCCACATAAAACCAGCCACTCGGTCTCCTCGGGTTTGGATCTCTGGGAAACAAAACAGTCAAGCTTTCTTGGGATTTGGGAGTCTGACCTGAGCACCCACAAGACCATGGGAGTCAAGTCAAGTTGGCAAAGAGGCACACAGTTTCAAGAAAGCAAAGGTTCTTCTTTTCAATTCCAAGTCCCCAAGACACTTCAGGCCACAATGCTCCCTTGAAATAAATGACAGCCACAACAAAGGCGACCTTTGCAAGCCCAGATAGCACTCTGGAACTTCTATGCTTCCTAGGGCCAAAGAACAGCCAAAACCCACGAAAGGTTAAGGCGACCCAGCACCCATGATCTCAATTAAAAAAAAAAAAAAAAAAAGGTAGGTGTTTGGGACAGGGGATAAAAACAAGGAAAGTTCTAAGGGTTATTTTGCTGGTAGCCAGGCCAGATCAGTTCTAACCAAAGCACATCAGTCTAGTGAAGCCATTAAAAAAAAAAAAGAAGAAGAAAAGAAAATCAAGGTCACCAGTAGATCCCCCGTTTCCCCTCGCTCAGTGCTTTTTTTTGCAAGAAATGCTTATAGCAGCTTCCCATATGCCATGCCAGGACGGGCAGTGCCAAGCCTCCACTTTTTAAACCTTTAGGGAAGGTGGGAAAGTCAAGCCAGACTGCTGGGCTAGGAAAGTCAAGAGAAGGAGGGAAAAAGATCAAGTTTCAAAACAAAAGGCTCCACTGAGAACTGAATGTCAACCCTTTCCCAAGTCCTAGCCTCCCAGCCCACTAGGCTGGGCCTTGGATTTAAAAAAAAAAAAAAAAGGAACTCAAGGAAAGTCGGATAAGAAGACCCAGCTCCTGGTGATCCCCAAGAAGAATATTTTGCACAACCACTTGATGCGGGTGGAGCTATCCACCCCGCCACCCCCACCCTCTCACCCAGGAACACAGGGAGGCTTAGAACCGCAGTCATCTATCTGCCCCAGGTCCCCGGGCAGAGCCTAAACTCCCTTTCCCCTCCGGGGCAGGGCGGGCCTGGCACCAGGTGGGCGCCGGGCGAGGCGAGGGCCGCGGGGCCCGCAGGACGCCGCCCCTGCCCGCGGGGGACCCGGGATTGCGGCTGGAAAGAGAGGGGGGCCCCCCCAGCGCTCGCTCCACGCCCCGGGCCCTACCTTCCTTGACGCCCGGCAGCTTGGACTGGTCGATGCTGACTTCAGCCATGTCGGCCCGGGGTCTGGGCGGCCCCAGGCCACCGGCTTCCCCGCCGCCGCCGCCCCGAGCGCGGCCCCGCGCGCACCCGCAGCGCCCGACGCGGCGCAAAGTCCGGCGGCAGCGCGCGGCCCGCGGGAGGGAGGGCGAGGCCGGGCGGGTGCGGGCGACAAAGGCGGAGAGAGACGGGGTCCCCCCCCCTAAACGTCCCCGGCAGGCGGCCCAGCTGCCCCGCCGCAACCACCTGCTCCCACGCCCCCGGCCCGGGCTGGTCCTAAATCCCCGGCTCCCGGAAATGGGCTCGCGCCGGCCAGTACGGCGGGGGAGAGGAGACAGAAAGGCGGGCGGGCGGGGAGGCGAGGGGAGGGGAGTTTGCAGGTCTGAAACCGCAATTGCAAGTGGCTGGCGAGCGGCGATGGGCTCCCGCGGCCGCCTCCCCGCCGCCGTCTCCTTTGTGCGGGGTGACGCGCCTGAGGCCGGGAGTGGGGGGCCCCCTGCGCCCCCGGACCCGCCTGGCTCCCACCCGAGGGTCGCGCGTCTTTGGGGCGGGGGGGGGGGGGTCTGTGTCTGGAGGGCCTCAGCGGAGGGCCGCATGGGTCATCAGAATAGAATCGTCACTGTCAGCATTCTGGGGCTGAGATTTCCGCAGATGCTTCCTGTGTGCTTTTCTCTCTCTCTCTCTGCACTCTTTGCCTCCTGGGATTAGAGGAAAGAGGATGCATGTGCATTTAAAATAAAAATAAATCTCTAATACAACTAGAGAGCAGCTGATGGAAATCTGGGCCAATGCACACCAGCTGGGGGGACTGAGTCATTCATTCATTCAAAACGCTGGAATGTCTATCAAAGGCGAAGGGAGGCACCGCGAGGCTGATAACACCGCGTGTCAGAAATCTCTCTCTCCCCCGTGGCACGTCACACATTGGACTAGACTGCCATTGTGACTTTTGTCTCCCGGAAATAGGCAACATCTTCTGTGCGCCGTCTCCTGGCAACGGAATGCGCTCTCTCCATAGGAAACTGCCTCAGGAGTGGCTCCTCTCCCAAGCTGGGGTAATCATAGAATCTCTGGCCTCTGCCACTTTTCCTTCCTCTCCCACCCACACACTGTCAACTAAGGTTGGGTGTGGGTGACCCAAGACAGGTCAAGCAGAATGCCTGCCTAGGGTTGTTACATGAACTGGGACAGATAAACATCTGTGGGGAAGGTGTGTCCTCACTAATAGAAAGTGAAGCTACAATGAAGACAGTAAGGAAGATAAGAGAGATGAAGAGGACATATTCCGAGGATACCACAGTAGCAAGCCAGAAGGTCCCTGGAGCAGCTGGGGTTCCTGCAGGTCCTGGACTCTGGAATCTACCATTTAAACTAATAATTTTACTATCTTTAACAGGGTAAAAGATGGTTTTTCTGCCACTCAGCTCAGAGTCCCAATATGAGAGGCCACATGGAAGAGATTGTGTTTGGACCTGACATTGAAAAAATAAGCAGACCTTAAACGAGCAAACATTTAGGAGAAGACTTGCTGAGCCGGGGGGTAGCAAACTATGGCCCACAGGTGAAATCCACCCCATTGGGTTTGAATGGCTGCTTTTTATGTGTTTAACTGGTCACGTTTTAAGTGATCATATAGATAAAGCATAATATTTTCAATGTTGCCACTTAGGTCTCAAAGTCTACAGTATGTATTATTGGACCCTTTTCAGAAAAAAAGCTTAACAATCCCTGCGCTAGACAGAACACCCAGTAACATGTGTTACTAGGAAAGAGGTAACATTTTTAAAAGGTACTTTTGTGGGGATATTTAAGTCCCCTGCTTTCTAGTGACTGTTTTGTTTTTTTTTTAACTTCTTGTGGTCATAGAGTGTATTGTATTTTCTGTTTCCCTTCTCAAATCCATTGTCCACTTCTCTGTCATGCTTGGCCATGGGAGGCTCACATTTATGAAAACATGACCAGGGCCTCCTTGCCTTGTGGCTTCCTGTTGAGTTCCACCAAGGCAAAGCACTGGCAGGAGATCAAAACAAGAGAGGAGAGAGATGTCAACTACATACTCCATTCCCCTCCCCCGATGCTAGGCTAAAAATTTGGCCATACAGTGTTTTGGGGTATTTGTTTATTTGTTTGTCTTTTAATACAATACCTGTCTAGAGGTCTCTTTTCCATGGTTCCAACTCTCATGGGTCTCTAATATCATTTCCTTCCAGTGCCCTTTCAGGCCTAAAATGGTAATGGCTTTTTACTCACCCAGCTTCCCTTAATGGTACCCACACCCCTCTAAATAGTCCCTTCATTGTGTTCTTTTCAGTTAAGTCATATTGAGTGTGGTTTTTATTTCCTGTCAAGACGTAGACTGATATCATAAGAAATGTCAAAGAGTTGTTGCTTTGTTTTCCTAAAAATTGGCTCTCATTTCTTATGCTCTCTGTAAGGTCATAAGACATATTCACCTACTCATATGATATCTACTTCCCACTTCCCTAAACCCATTCCAATCATACATTTTGTCCTCATCCATCCAAAGAGGTTGTTTTTATTGGCATTAACAATGACCTCCGCGTTGCCAAATTGAGAGGTCAATTCTCAGCCCTTCTCTTACTGGCTAATTATTACCATGTAATAGCTATGATCCTACAGGCCTTTTTGAAATGTTTCTTTCTTTCTTTTTTTTTTTTTCTTTTTTTTGTATTATTGTTTATCTCATTTATCCCCCAAGATTATTCTATACCATTGCTACATTGTTAAAAAGTACCTAAGCCAATGGAAGTTCGATTTGGGGATTTTTTGAACAGTGGTATCTGCCAATTTTTGGACATATTTATAGACCAGAAATTCCACCCAAAATCTCCCTATTGGTTTATAAAGAAAGTAATCCTGAAACCAAATTCATATATATATATATATGTGTGTGTGTGTGTGTGTGTGTGTGTGTGTGTATACATATATATATATATATATATATATATATATATACTTATATATATATATATATATATACATTTGTCAAAAAGTAAGTATAAAAAATGTTATGAAACCTGCTCTGAAAACTTAATGAAGTCTCAGTAGCTTATATTTTTATGGGCTCTGACTGTATGGTTCATAAGAGAATCATGCAAACACAGACATTATTTTGGAATCATGCTTTGGGCACCATTACAAAAAATAACATATGACTGACATCTAATCAAAACACAAATCAGAAAATAATAAAATTACAAGTTTAAAGTAATAACAGTTTCATGGACACTGGCAGAAAACAACATTTCTGAGTTAAAGACTAAAGTCCTTTATTACTCACAAAAACAGCAGTGGATAGAGCATCAACATTTTTGCCAGTTCCCCAAGTCCCAAATCACACAGGATAATGCATACAGGGCCCGGCGACTCTTTCATACTTAATGAAGTGTGTTATAGGAGAAGAACCTGGTGCTTAGGGATCCATCCTCTTGACCTTTGCCTGGATGGGAGATGTTATCTTAAACTGTACTGTAAACAAATCTACCATTTGCTCTTAAGGGACACGTCTTAATCTTTCAAAGTTGTTTTCTAAATAAACATCCTTTGAAAGATAATCAGTCTAGAACAAAAGAAGTCAGTGCTCCTACTCACAAGATATGCTGAAATGTGAGATACCCATTGAGAATTGACTCCCAATACTGAATTGGACAATAAGTAGAGAATTCAGAAAATATGACAAGGCAGAGGGGTTTTTGGATCAGGTAGTTAATTGGATAAAGAAGTGGCTAGAAAGATACAAGTTAGTTTAACAAGGTCTATTTTTATTTATTCCTCTCAGTGATAAGAATGTTATTTTTTTCTCCTGGTATAGGGAGGACATGTTTCATTTGGGAGTTCAATCTCCTGCTTTCAGGGGGAAAAGGGGAGGTCAGAGAGTCATTATTGCACCTGCTGTTTTTCAAGTATCTTTAGCTCAAAAATCCTTACCGTATTTTCCGGGGTATAAGATGACCCCCTAAGCTTACAGTTAAAACATAGGTTTAGGCCTATATTCGCTGTATAAGACTACCCCCCACTTCCGAGCCAACACCAGTTCTTTTTTTAATAGACCGCCTCTCTGACTCTGGCCAATCTGAGCAGGCTTTTTACTAGAACACAGTGTAGCTTCGAGTACAGAACATGTATAATTTGCATGCATAAAAAACCTGCTTGGATTGGCTGAGTTAGAGAGGCGGTCCGAGCAGCCTTGCAGTGATTGGTGCGGGATCGAGTTGGAAAATTCATTTAGCGGCATATTGAGATGTTTTTCGGGATATACTAAGCATATAAGAAGATCCCCGATTTCGGTTGACCTTTTTCGTTTCAAAGTCGTCTTATACGCCGGAAAATACAGTATGTCAAAGTAGCATATTTTGAGGTGGCATCTTCTGCCATGCTTCAGTCCCCTTCAATAAAGCATTGGCATGTAATTTTGCCTCTGGTTTCTTTCTTTCTTTCTTTCTTTTTTTTTTTTTTTTTTTTTTTTTTTTGCTAAAGGATACAGTGTACTAGATAGGACATGGAATGTATGTGGAACATGGTCAGCAAGAAGACTGTAGAGATAGACTGAACAAATTTCCATGTCAAGCTAAGGATTCAGTGTAAGCTTAGGTTCCAAGAATCAATGTTTCTGTATTCACATAGTGTGGTAGGAACAGAAGTCTGCATCGATAATGTGACTCAGTTCCTGTCCAGGCATTCATTAACTAATTAACCCTGGGAGCCAAGGAGTCTGATTCTCTCTTGTCACATAGTTTCTATGAATCTCTTTCATTTAATTAGGTGGGTTGCACTCTCGTTCCTGTCAGGCCCATCTTTCATGCGCTAGGGAAGAAAGGTCTGCCAGAGGTGAACCAAAGTGTTTTCGGGGAATTGATTAATGAGAAATCCACAGCAAATTCAAGCATGCAAATTTCCCCTTCTTAGCAGAGGTGACTAGTTAGTGCCCAAGCAACTTAAGAATCCCCAAACAGGTCATCTGTACTTTTATCAGTATCACTATGATGCTTTAGGCAAGTTATGAAACTAACATGGAATCTGGTTTCTATAATATGTTTCTGACAAATTTTGGGGGAGGAGGGGTGGAGTTTAAAACAAGAATAGATATCAACTAATAAAATACATGGCAAATAGATTATTTGCAAATTTTAAAATGTTCTATGTTTAATCATCATTATCCTCAATTTATAGATGAAATCAGTGAGCAAACTCAATATATCACTGAACTTAACTTGTGCTTTGTAGCTTTTAAAGCAATGCAGTCTTTCTTTATCTTATAGGGAAACTGAGGAAAAGTATAAGGGACATAAACATACCTAAGTTTGGAGAATTTCTTATGTACAATGGAGCTTTGAGATTATAAACAAGATGTGAGAATTATATTCACATGGTATTAGAGATGTCTTAATTTGCTTTCTGCAGAGGCACACCTTAAGACAAGGATTCAAGTACAAGTAGTTTATTTGGGAGGAAATACCAGGAGACATTGATTGGGAGAATACAAGTAAGCCTGGGAAAGAAAACTAGCCAATAGAGTCTATTATGTGGGAAATTGGAGCATAAACTAAACTACTGGGGAACTTGGAGTGACAATGAAGAACACAATTCAGAGTTGTCCCAATCAAGATCAAGGAATTCAGCACAGTTTTCAAATTCCTGTCTTTCATTGCATTATGGATGTTTTAGGGACTTCTACTAGATTTCCTTTTAAATTCATGATTCAAGTTTCACTTCTACAATACATTCTTCCCCAGTAAAGGATCTGCTGCTGAGTTGGATCCAAATGAGTGTGCCCCATTCAACTCTATGTCTGGCTACTTAGAAAACTATAACCCTAAATGACTTGGGTGTAGGTCAAAATCATGTATGTAATATTCCATAGGCAACTGCTTATTGTGCCATTAGTCTGAAATACCATGAAGAACACTGACTGAGGAGGCAGTAAAGAACTCAGGACTCACCAATCATCACAACATTCATGAGCAGAGCATCGCAGATTGAATTTAGTCATTATAAATCCTACTAATGGGCTCTTTTCATAATGGAACCCAGCTTCTTGAATGTTATCCCTTATATCACTTAGCTCACTGATAGTCACAGGTTTGGGGATAAATAGGTACTTGTGAATTAATTGTGAGATTTTTAAAAAGGAAATGGAAATGTGTTTCCAGATATAACTCTACAAATCCTTGTCTCAAATTTTTCCTTCCCAGAGGAATCATTTATTTAAGGGACATAAGGGGTGCCTGATGGAGATGTCTCACACCAAAGTTATGTATGGAGTTGAATGAATCCCAGCAGTCAACAAAATAAATTATTCCTATACCTGTTAACAAAGCTCCCAGTGGTGCTAAAAAAAAAAACAACTGAGTTCATTCTGTTGTAATAGTTAAATGGACTCATAAAGAGCTGAGCTAAAAATTCATACCCAGGCAGGAGTTATACATTACACATGTCAGGTTAAAAGCTTCATAAATATTGACTCTGCCTAATGGCTTCTGTCAATGGGGGGGGGGGGGGGGATGATCTCATTAAGGTAATGGTATCTCTCTAAAGCACAGCTCATTGAAGGTTTCTTACAGTGAAATCTTGAAAAATATTATGGAGATGAATGAAGAAAAATCTGTGGAAGGCACAATAGCATTGTGAATCAACTAGAACTAAGCAAAAAGAATTGCATGAAGCAAAGAATGATTGAGCAACTTTATTGTTTTCCTCTAAATATTTAGGCCATCATATAGAATGAAATGAATTTTCCTATTTGTTTGACTAAGGCTTATGTAGATTCTTAAGTATGTTTGGCCATGCAAAAAGACTTGCTGAAATCCATGTAGAGAAGAGAAAACAAACAAACAAAACAGAAAAAAAAAAAGGAAATACTTTAATCAAAGAGAAGAAGGTAACATGTTGTGGGTATGCAACAAGTCAATCCTATAAATGAAAGAAAAGGAAATAAAAAACTAGAGCGCATTAAAAAAAGTTTTCAAAGGTAAAAAAGGATAATAATTTCAAGTTAAAAAAAGGAGTGACTTTTTCAAAATTCAAATAAATTATTTTTCCTGAGGCTACTGTGAATCTGTTGTTGTACTAGATACTACATTGGGTGTGAAAATGTATGACAAGAATTTTTAATTATCTTTTTTTTTAATGATTATGCATACTACAATGAGAGAACAGTGAGTTTTAAGAAAGTGTTCAACAGAATATTGCCACGGACTGTTCAAGGGAAAAGGATATCAGATATAATTAACCTCAACATCTTACACATTAGAGACAAAAATCCAAAGATTGGCAGTCTGTTACATGGAAGAGACAGAAGGTGTTATTTTTTTTTTTCTAAAGTAGGTGACCAAAGAACATTTAACTTGGCTGAATAACAATGTAAACATTTCTTTAAGTGCATTATTATGATGAATAATGTTTTTGAAATTAATTGTTGTATCAATAAAAAGTGTTTAAATTAGGATAATCAATGGTGGAATAATTATTCACTTTAATGACACACAACTATGTGGCAGATGCTAAGCTAAATTTTTACATCTATTTTCTCATTATTTCTCACCACAGACTGGAAAGTATATATTCCAATGAAAAATAAGAAGTTACTATCCTTGCTGAAACAGGTTTGTCTCAGTGGATAGTGTGTCAGCCTTCAGACTGAAGGGTCCCGGGCTTGATTCCGGTCAAGGGCATGTACCTTGGTTGCGGGCACATCCCCAGAAGGGGGTATGCAGGAAGCAACTGATCCATGTTTCTCTCTCATCGATGTTTCTAACTCTCTATCCTTCTCTCTTTCTCTCTGTAAAAAATTAATAAAATATATTTCTTTAAAAAGAAATTACTATTCTTGTCCTCAAGAACTCAAATTTAGTCGAAACCGGTTTGGCTCAGTGGATAGAGCGTCAGCCTGCGGACTGAAAGGTCACAGGTTTGATTCCGGTCAAGGGCATGTACCTTGGTTGCGGGCACATCCCCAGTAGGGGGTGTGCAAGAGGCAGCTGATCGATGATTCTCTCTCATCCATGTTTCTAACTCTCTACCCTTCTCTCTTTCTCTCTGTAAAAAATATATAAAATATTTTATATATATATAAAATATATTAAAAATATATTAAAATATATTAAAAAATATATTTTTAAAAAAAGAACTCAAATTTAGTGGGGAGACCCATACACTGACTTAATTAGTAACAAATGTAATCCAACAAATGAAATAATACAAGTTATATTATGCTATAAATATATGGAAGAAGAAGCATCTAATTCTGCACTTAGGAGAAAATAAAGATTCTTATTTGAAGATATAATCTTGGACTTCTGACTTTTTTAATGAGGTTTCTAGGCAGACTAATTGAAGGATAGGAATCTTCTAGATGAGAGGAACTGTGTGAACAAAGACAAAGAAATAGTCTCTTGAAAGTATTCTCCTATCTTCACTGCATAAGAGAGGTAAGGTCTAACCCAGCTGCCAGGATAAGAGAAAGGGAAAAACTGAACCTAGGGTCAGAGAAGAACAAAAGGACTCTAGAGATTAGTTCCTAACAAGAGTAAAGTCGGAAAGATGCCCACACCTAGATGTAGTCTATTGGCTAGATACTCCCAGGAGAGAAATTTTAGATTAGTTTGGAGTCCAAATCCAAAAGGCGCACACAAGAAGAAAAGGCACAGAAGTTATAGGGATTACCACAGAAAAATGCTTTTGGCTCTTGAGTTCCTCTGGAAGGAGCCTACGTGAATCCGCAGGATAATTGCCAGTTTCCTTTCCTGACATCCCCTGGCTTCAGTACTGTTCTTCCTCACAGATACTGACATTCTTTCTCAAGCACAATAGCATCATTACAGATTGTTGCCTGATCTATGCACACATTAAGGTGTTCACAAGAAAGATAGAAGTGAAAAGATTTGAAAAATATTTGAGGATAATTGGAATGTGTTTGCCATTGTTTGGAAACAATGTGAAGTGAGGGAGAAAAAGAGGTTTCTTGAATGAATAACTGGGTCAAAAGTGGAGGAAATTATAATATAAACTAAAAAGAAAAAGACTAGCAAAATTGGAGGAAACCGGGGAGTTTCACATATTAGTAATTTGCTTATTAAATCCAAGTCATATTTGGTTTCCTCTTCACCTCACTTACTCAATGCCAGTAAATTCCTCCACTTAGGAAGAAAACAATATTCCAACTTTTGTTTTGTTTGTCCTTTTTACTCTGGGCACCAAGACTCTGAATTAGAAATCTCAGTCCTGCCTGTTTTAGAGATAGTTGTCCTTTCACTTTTCTTCAGCATCTAGAATAGTCAGGAACCTTCTTCCCCTTAAGGGGTAGAATTTGAATAGAATTTGAATTGGTCACAATAATGGGAGGAACCCAAGCACAACCAGAAAAACAACTCTATCCTACTTCTTTTTTTTTCATTTGTTTAATCATTAGATCTTTTGCAAGGGGCTGTTATGTTCTAAGGCCTCTTTTGGTTGGTAGGGACATAGTTATGAACAAAGCAACCATAAACCATTGCATATTGAATCTAATAGTGTGAAGCAAACAAACAATGCATACATAAAAGTACACATAAGCAATTGACTTGAGATTTAGGACATGAGTTCTTCAGGAAATGTACAGGACAGTGATAGACAGACTCCACCCAGTGAGAAAAAAATCAGAAGAGATTTTGCTGAAGAAGTGACAATTTTAAGTGAGGCTTAAGATGACTTGTGTGTGTGTGTGTGTGTGTGTGTGTGTGTGTGTGTGTGTAGAGTGGAGTGTGCCTCCCTACAGGTGAAAATTCCTTGGTGTAGAAAGTAGCTTGACATTTTTAAAGAACTGAAAGAAGACAGTGTGGCTAAACTGTGGTCAGGGAAAGATGGGCCTGGACAAAATTGAAGATGTAGCTATGGGCAGATGCAGGACCTTATAAAACATTGTATGACTTTCCTAGAACAGATTGGACATGATATGAAAAGAGAAACTAGAGTCAAACCCTAAGAAAGTTAATCTTTTAAAGGTCAGAAGAGGAGGAAATTATTTTTTAAAAATGACTAACAAAATTGGAGGAAACCAGGGAGTTTTTCAATGAGAAGAGCATGGTCAACCAAAGTGATTCTGCAAAGATATACACAAAAATGAGGACTGAAAACTACAGAACAATATCCCATATACATTTAGATGCAAAATTCCTCAACAAAATACTAGAAAAAATGAATTTAATAGCTTATACACCATGACCAAATGAAATTTATCCCAGAAATACAAAGTTTGTTTAACATATAAAAATCAATGTAGTACATCCTATTAACAGAATAAAATACAAAATAGTATTATCTCAATAGATGAGGAAAAGCATTTTATAAAATTTGACACTTTTATAATAAAAACACTCAACAAAGTAGGAATTGAAGGGGATTTTCTAAACTTGGTAAAGGGCATTTACAAAAAAAAAAAAATCCAGAACTAGTATCACACCAAAAGATGAAAGGATGAAAGTTTTTTTTCTTAAGATCAGGAACAAGACAAGTAAATTTGGCCCCACCATTTCTAGTCAACATTGTACTGGAGGTTATGGATAGAGCAATTAGGCTGAAAAGGCACCTACAATAGAATAGAAAGGAAAGAGTAACATTATAGATGATATGATCTTCCATATAGAAAATCCTAAAGAATCTGAATACAAAAAAAAAAAAAAAAAACCTTGTTGGAGTTAATAAATGAATTTAGTGATGTTGCAAGATATAAGATCAATATAAAAATTGTTTTTCATATCCTATTAATGGATGCAAAATAAATTAAGAAAGCAATTCCATTTATTATAGCATAAAATGTAAAAATGTTTAGGAGTAAACTGAACAAAATTAGAGTAATGCTTATTCACCAGAAGCTAAAAAAGATTTGTGAAACAAATTAAATACTTAGGAAGACATCCTTTGCTCATGAATAGGAAGAGTTAATATTTTGAATATGGTAGTATTTCCTAAACCCAGCTACAAAGTGAAAGCAATTCCCATGAAAATCCCAGCTGCCCCTTTTAACAGAAATCAGCAAGTTGATTCTTTATATATGGAAATGCAACAGACCTGAAAAAGCCAAAGCAACACTGAAAAAGTAAGACAAAGTTACAAGTCTCATACTTCCCAATTCCAAATCTTACTAAAAAATTACATTAATCTCGAGTGTGGTACAGTCAGAAAGATAGACAAACTGATCAATACAATAGAATTGAGAATCCAGTAATAAAACCATATCAATTGAGTCATACAAATAAGTGGTGCTGGGACACTAACTATCCCCATGTGAAGAATAAATCTGGACAACCACCTCATACCACATATAAAACTTCATGCAAAATGGATCAAACATCTACATTTTAGAGCTAAAACAATAAAAATCTAAAAGAAAACAGGCATAAATCTTCATGATTTTGGATTAGAAAATGGTTTCTTAGATATGGAAATAAAAATACATAAAACAAAAGACAAAATAGAAAAATTGGACATGATCCAAATAAAAAACTTTCAGTGCTTTAAGAAAGTGCAAATACAATCCAGTGCAAATATAATTCAAAGGTATGTATGAAAATTATATATCTGATAAGGAACTAGTATTCAGAATATAAAGAACTCTGACAACAATTAAAAAATAAGTACCCTATTTATTAAAAATGTCAAGATCTTATATAATAAAAGCCTAATATACAAATTGTCCCTTCAACCTGGAGTTCTACCAGGAGTTCAAACAGGAGTTCCACCAGGGGATGGGGCCGGCTGGTCCCACCTTGGCTGATGGTGGCAGAGAGAGGCTCTGGTGGGCAGCCAGCAGCCACCAGGGACCCTACCCATGAATGAATTTCATGCACTGGGCCTCTAGTATTTACATAAACATTTCTACTTTATTTTGACAAATAAAGATAATTCAGAATTCTTTTAAATGGGGGGAAAAAAATCTTGTTCTTGTTCTGGCTTGTCAGAATGCCAGAGCCTCTGCTTTTGGCTTCTTCCTTCTGCCTGCTACTTTCATACACTCCTTTAACTATGTGTTAGGAATTCTACTGAGAATTAACAGGGTCAGAGAGAGGTCAAACACAATTTCTCATTTTAAAATTTTACTTCTTTACTAGAAATATCCCAGCAATAGCACATGGTGAGCCTTTGCTGAAGGCATATGTTTTTACTGGAGAAAAGATGTGAGCAGGACATGAGGAAAATTCCCCCATTCCAGGAGGATGAGATCAGTCCTGGCTGACCCAGTAGTGGGGCTGTTTGTGTGTGTGTGTGTGTTGGGGTGGGGGGGGGTGGGGGGGTTTGAGGGTGTGTCTGGCCAGGGCACAGTCCAAATGGGAAGACACCAGCCAATCACAGAGTCACAAGAGTGCCCCGCAAGCCTGAATGTTGGCCCAGGAATCACATAGAAACCTGGGGCAGGTCCCTTGCACATTTATCATTAAATTATTCAGGATGAGGCTGTTTATGGATTAATTACAAAGGAGTTATATTTACAAAAATCTGTACACACCTTTGAAAAACTCACAAAATTGTCATCTATGTATCACAAGTTGCTAGACCAAAATATTAAAATGGGACAAAATTACACATTTCACTTCTCAATTCTTTTCAAAAACTTAATATTTTTAAAGCACATACCCTACTTTCCTTAGCATGACCCATGAAGAAACTGAGCAACCCAGCTTTTCTTGAGTCCCCACAGGCCTTGAGCCATGAATAGGCCCAGGCAGAGGACATGCTACTTAGGCCACAGTGCAAAACAGAATGCTGAAAAACAACAAAAGAGGAAGATGTCTTTGGCTAAAACCTTGGCATTAAATAAAAGAGGCAAATAGGATGGAAACATGCAACCCTGCCAGCCAGATTGGGACATTGCAAGGCAGAGGCAATGTTGAAGGCTAGCTCTAAGAAGGGTGGGAACCAGGCCTGGGCACGTACCTGGATGGAAGCAAGCTGTGTTTCAACCAGTTGGGTGTGCCTACTGGGCCTGGCAGAGATCACGAGCAAAAAAAGAACAGGAAGGGCAGTTGAGCCACCTTGGCAACAGCCAGCTCAAGTAACTAAAATGGATGTAATGCAAAAGTTGCGACCAAGTACTCTAGACATGCTACCTGCTTGCCTTAAAGGTCATGTGGCAATATTGGGCCAAAGGCAGGACCATGTCTTTGTCCTGGGTGCCTGTATTCTAAGCCAAGTTTTCCAATGTGTGTGCCATAGGAGAGACAGAACCCTGACTCCTTAAATGTTGGTTGAAAGCTCCTGGGTCCAGATATCAAAGCTCAGAGTTTGTGCTTCTTTGTATAGTTTGTGTTCCTTGTTGGCACTGCCAGGCTAAAGACACACAGAAGAATAGCTGGGTCTCTCACTCCATGGCAGAGCACCCAGCCTGAGCTCCATCTCAGAACATCACAATAGCCCTTCAACACTGGCAAGGTGTCCAAGAAAACCCAGAGGTATCACATGAAGACCCCCTGAGCACAAGGGGATGTGATGCACTGTTCCACATGAGAAATGGGTGATGATTTCCCTAGGGGAGCTCTGCTGTTTTCAGATGGGCACCAGGCCTTGAGGGGCCATACAGGGTCACGGAGGCAATGTGATTATTCTGTATAACCTCAAAAACCATCAGCTGAAGACAAAATCAGAATGTGGAGCCAAATGGGTTGGTATTGTCTTGGGTGGAAGACCTGAGAAGGACAACAGGCTTCTCCACAGAATGACCCAGGAACTCCTGGATGTTGTCCCACTTGCTACAGGTTGTGCATGTTTCTGTCTGACCATCTGCATTTTCTTTCTTTTTATGGCTGTTGGGATCTTGACCTCACAACAGTTATAAATGTTAAAATTATAATGCCCAGGGTACTTGGTGTGAAGGACAAACTTCTTTTTGAGTCAAAGAGGATGTCCACTCTGAGAGTGAAGTCATTTAAAATGTAGTCATTTGCACTTGGATGGAACTTATTTAAGAGGGGAAGGAGAATGAATGCGCATCTTGTCTTTTGACTTATACAAGACCTTGGGTGGAGAACCAAGCATGCTAAGAACATCTTGTCAGAAATCACCAAGATACACTGAATGTTCAAATACCCACATCTTGGCATATGCTGACAGGCCAGGTCCACAACCTGCAAAAAGTAGGCGAAGTCATAAACCTGAGGGTCCAGTTCCATCTCAAAGAACATCTACTCTCTCAGCATACACAATGTCCAGGAAACAGCTCAGGGTCATCACGGAAGCCTTGGTATCCTGTAGGCTGTTTCCACTGTAGATGTTCATTCATTTCACAGTTGCTCTGAAGGGTATCTGGAGAGAAGCCAGACCATGGGCCAAATTGGGCTCATACTTGGGTGCCTCCATCTGTGAGTCTAACTGAAAAGAGAAAGACAGTCCTCTGAAGCTGAAGTGGAAGAGTTCCTCAGTGGAGTTTTACACTCCAGGATGGGTTGTACCGAAAGACTGGTCAATCTGCTCCATGCTGGGAGCTATGACCTGAGAGTTAAAATGTATTTCACAAGATTATTTCAACTTTACTTTAGTCAAATAATATACTTCAATCACCTTAAGTCTCTGATTGGAAGCATCAAACAGTAGTTTGATCCCAACCTGTGTCAGGTTAAGAATGAGGTCATGGCTTAGAGGAGACTGTTCACTGTAGAGAACCTGGACATTTTTGATGATGGGACAGTGCTTCTGAAGAATGGCCACTGCCTGAGTCAGAGAAATTCTCAGCATGAATTTTCATTGCTCGTTCCCCAGAGAGCCCTGGGGCACCACCTCCAGATCCAGCATTGGTTCGGCTTTTGGGCTGGGGCAGAGAGACCAGAGCTTACCTCACCAGCAGCCTCCTCAGTAGGGGCAGTGGCAGCAGTGGTAGCATCTCTCTCAATTTTTCTACTTACTAGAAGAAAACAGCCTAAGTGCTTAATAGATCCAGGTAGTAATTATTTAAATGTATTTGAGTCAGCATGGATTCACTGTCCTAGTATATGGACCCTGGTTATCTGTGCTTTTCTTGTCACTCATTATGAGAGTCAAGATATAACTGAATCTTAGTGCTATTTGCAAATCTATAATAATAAAAGCATAATATGCAAATCAACCAAACGACTGAGTGGCAGATCAACTATCCAGACAACCTTCCAGATGACCATGCTATGACACACACTGGCACCAGACCAGCCAAGGTGGGTGTGATGTGATTGGTCAGGGGGCTTTGCCATTACCCCAGGATTGCTCCACAGAGGGAGGCCCAGACCACCAACCAGGGACGCTGTGATGAGTGTGTGGAGTCAGCCAGCGATCGCCCCACAGAGGGAGACCCAGGCCAGCCAAGCAATCACACCCCATGCCTGTCACTGAAGAAAGAGGCGACCATTGGCAGGTTAGGAGGCACAGCACCACACAGATGGCAAGCAGTGGCGGGGGGTGGGGTGGGGGAAAAGGAGAGCCAGCTGCTGTCAGCTGGGGAAGGAAAGCTCCAGCCAGGCCTAGGGTCTCTACCCGAGGAGTCCTAGATTGCGAGAGGACACCCCCAACCCCCATGCATGGATTTCATGCTCTGGGCCTCTAGTTGTACTATAACTTAATATTGTCTTCATTTACAAAATTAAAATTTTTATATGCTATAATTGAAATACTGATTGAGTGATCAAAAAGGATTGCTTTTTAATATGTGGTTAAAATATGTGTTGTAAATTTTCTTTAAAATTGGGGCTCTGTTATTAAGTCAATAATTTCCAACTCTGCTTTTCCCCAATTATGAGCAAAGATAACTAGGGTTAAAAGTGTGGCTCTTCAATTGATTAGATCTAGGTTTCACTTTTGGCTCCACCAATTGCTTTTTTTTTTGTGGTAAAAGGTAAAACACACACACACACACACACACACACACACACACACCCCAATTATAATTGTGAGGGACTATTGTTAGAATTAAATAAAATACTATATATAGAACAAGGCCTGGCATGGGATAACTGTGCAATAAAAGGTAATAATAACCTTGCTATATAATATTACCATGTATATACTAAGGACTCTAAAAACAAATAATCTAATTATTATCTGTCTAATATAATTAATGGTGAAAATTTGTTTTTAGATGAACAGTTTATTTGGTTATACACTCATGAGAAAAATTTGGTAAAACATTGTGATCATTAAGAAGAGACAGGTAAAAGATTTCATAAAAGGTCTTTGCAGGCTTTTTCCAGAATGGAAATGGTCATGGATAAGGAATTTATTTTTTTCAACATTTTCCAACATCAACTAAAACATAACAGAAAAATAATTCAAGACATTGCGTCAGATTTCCTGAAATAAAAGTTTGTGGAACAAAAATCTTACATGTTATTTTGTTTGGAAATGAGTCATCAGTACCCAGTCTTATCAGATAAGGCATCTGGATTATTTTTCCTCTTTTAAAATGCCAAATCTCATGAAAATTAGGGTTCCATGTTCTGTTTAATATAAAAATGAAAAATTGAACAATCATATTTGTATTTAAAACATTTATTTAAACTAAGGAACTAGGAGCTTAAATGTCTTAACCATTGACTTATATTTAACATTACCATGTCATTGGGTAATATATTCTCAGTTCTTTGTTTTGGATTATTAGATTTATTATCAATATATTTTATATCTTTAATTTTACATTTTCTTTAAAAAATATCATTTACCATCACACCAACAAAATTAAGATACCTAGGAATAAATTTAACTAAGGAGGTAAAAGACATGTACCCAGAAAACTATAGGACACTGAAAAAAAGATGGAGAGGAAAACATAAACAGATGGAAGAACATACCGTGTTCATGGATTGGTAGAATCAACATAATTAAAATGTCCATAATACCCAAAGCAATCTATAGGTTCAATGCACTCCCCATTAAAATACCAACAGCATTATTTCACAGACCTAGAACGAACTGTCCAAAAACTCATCTGGAATAAAAAAAAAAGACCCCAAATAGCTGCATTAATCCTGAGAAAGAAGAATAAAGTTGGAGGGGTCACAATACCAGATATCAAGCTATATTACAAAGCCACTGTTCTCAAAACTGCCTGGTACTGGTACAAGAACAGACATATAGATCAGTGGAATAGAATAGAGAACCCAGAAATCAACCCAAACCACTATGCTCAATTAATATTTGACAAAGAAGGCAAGAATATACAATGGAGTCAAGATAGTCTCTTCAATAAATGGTATTGGGAAAATTGTACAGATACATGCAAAAAAAGAAAGAAAGGAGACTACCAACTTACACCATACACAGAAATTAACTCAAAATGTGATAAAGGACTAAACATAAGACAGAAAACCATAAAAATACTAGAGGAATCCACAGGCAGCAAAATCTCAGACATATGCTGAAGCAATTCTTCACTGATACAGCTCCTAGGGCAATGGAAGCTAAAAAGAAAATAAACAAATGGGAGTACATAAAAATAAAAAGCTTTTGCACAGCAAAACGAACCATCAACAAAGTAATAAGAAAGCCCACTGCAAGGGAGAACATATTTGCCAATGTTATAACCAAAAAGGGTTTAATCTCCAACATTTCAGGGAATTCATACAACCTAACAAAAGAAAGATAAACAACCCAATAAAAAAAAAATGGGCAACAGACCTAAATAGGTACTTTTGGAAGGCCAACAGACATATGAAAACATGCTCAAAGTCACTAATCATCTGAGAGATGCAAATAAAAATGACCATGGGGTACCATCTCACACTTGTCAGAATGGCTATCATCAACAAATCAACAAATGACAAGTGCTGGTGAAGATGTGGAGAAAAGGAAGCCTTGTGCACTGCTAGTGGGAATGTAGACTGGTGCAGCCACTGTGGAGAACAGTATGATGTTTCCTCAAAAAACTGAAAATGGAACTCCTATTTGACCCAGTGAGCCCACTTCTAGGAATAAATCTCAAGAAACTAGAAACCCCAAACAGAAAAGACATATGCACTTCCATGTTCATAGCAGCACACTTTACCATAGCTAAGATTTGGAAACAATCTAAGTGCCCATCAGCAGATGAGTGAATTAAAATACTGTGGTACATCTACACAATGGAATACTAGGCTGAGGTAAAAAAGTAAGAATTCTTACCATCTACAACAGCATGGATGGAACTGGAGAGCATTATGCTAAGCGAAATAAGCCAGGCAGAGAAAGGTAAATATCACATGAACTCACATTTATGAAATATAATGATTAACACATACTGATGAACAAAACAGATCCAGAGACAGAGAAGCATTGATCAGACTGTCAAACTCCAGAGGAAAGGTAGGGGAGGGAAGGGTTAGGGGAACAGATCAACCAAAAAACTTGTATGCATGCATATAAGCCTAACCAATGGACACAGATAACAGGGGGGTGAGGGCATGAGTGGAGGGGTGGAGGTGGGGGGCCGCAATGGGGCGATAAGAACATATATGTAATACGTTAATCAATAAAGAAAGAAGTGAAAAAAATACATTTTCTTTAATATTTAACTTGTAATCATACTATTTTTCATAATATATATTCTTTGCCCATCAAATGATACTGACTTGTCATTTTTCATACTAATGGAATTTTTATTTTTTATTTTTTAAAATATTTCATTGATTTTTTACAGAGAGGAAAAGAGAGGGATAGAGAGAATCAATGAGAGAGAATCATAGATCAGCTGCCTCTTGCACGCCCCCTACTGGAGATGTGCTTGCAACCAAGGTACATGCCCTTGACCAGAATTGAACCTGGAACCTTCAGTCCGCAGGCTGATGCTCTATCCACTGAGCCAAACCGGTTTCGGCCTAATAGAATTTTTAAAATAGATTTGAAAAAGCTAATCTAGCTTAGCCGGCATGGCTCAGTGGTTGAGCCATAGACCTGTGAACCAGTCAATTCCTAGTCATGGCACATGCCCTGGTTTCAGGCTTGATCCCCAGCAGGGGGCACATAGGAGGCAACCGATGGATGATTTTCATCACTAATGTTTTTATTTCTCTCTCCCCCTCTCCCTTCCTCTCTGAAATCAATTTTAAAATATTTTTAAAAAATCTAATCTAAACAACTTAGCAAATAAATAATAAGAGAGCATCAAGGTATATTTAAATGACAGACGTTTTGAAACACTGAAGTATGATAAACTTTGAAGATTAAGTTTCAATGACATCGTTTATTATTGATTTTTTAGAGTCAATAAAAAAATAGGAACTTGAAAAATTGCAATTATTTTTTCCACTCATGAAGCTCTAAAACCAGATAACAAATTTAAGAACATTATCTCATTTTTGCCTTTAAATTACAAGAAATTTTAGTTACTATTTATTAAAAAATCAAATATTTTCATTTATTTTTATTTCAAATCACTCTGATACTTTCCAATAAGGACAGAAGTGACTATGACAATAATTACTCTCAAAGTATTTGAAATTTAATAGTGGAGGTAGAAGTATAAACACATACTATAATGAAAGAAAGAGAGGAGAGAGAGAAAAAAAAATCTAGATGACTAAAAGGAGCTGGTAGCATTTGATTAGAGGCTTGAGGGTGAGAAGGTAAAATGCTGGTGTAATAAAGAAGTCTGAGTGTAAGAGATATATCACCAAAGTTCTGCTAGTGAAGAAAGTGAAGGATATATTTAGGAATTAACGCAAAAAAAAAAAAAAAAATCCAGTTTAAAAAAAATGGACAGAAGACTGAAATAGATATTCTTCCAAAGCAGATAAAGAGATGGCCAATCTACTTAATAAAAGAGTAACATGCTAATTGACTGTATCTTTGCAATGCTCACAGCCAATCAGGAATGAGTATGAAAATTAATCCAACAAAGATGGAAGGTTAATTTGCATATGCAGGTGCCGAGCAACTGGGGCAGGGTGGGACACAGGCATTCCACACCACCCCAGATGCTCCAGAAAACTGGACAGTATGGGAAGGTGGAAAGGCAACTCCCAGCCAGAACAGAAAGGCTTTCTGGCCAGAGCAAATGCGGTGCCAGCAGCCAGGGAAAGGAAGGCCCATTCTTTCATGAATCTTCATGCTTTGGGCTTCTAGTCTATATATATAAAAGCCAAGCGTCCAGAATGACCAGATAGACAGGTCACTATGACACACACTGCAGTGGCCAACTGCCTGATCAGAACCCCGATTATCTCCCCCCCCCCCCCGATCTCCCACAGCCTTTCCCCCTGCCATCCAAGCCCCTAAACGGCCCCCCCCCCCCAACTCTGGCCAGGGTTGGAGCTGGCCAGCCCACGGCCTGCAACTCCTCCCCCCAGCCAGCCCAACCTGATTGGCCCCCATTGGGGCGGACCAGCCGGAACCCACCTGTGCACAAATTTGTGCACCAGGCCTCTAGTAGACATATAAAAAGGTGCTCAATGACACTAATCATAAGAGAAATGCAAATTAAAATTACCTCACACCTGTCAGAATCGTCATCATCAATAAATCAACAAACATATATTGATGAGAATGTGGAGTAAAGGGAATCCATGTGTACTGTTAGTGGGATTGTAAATTGGTGTAGCCATAGTGGAAAACAACATGGAGTTTCCTAAAAAAACTTACAAATAAATCTGCCATATGACCCAGCAATTCCAATCCTGGTTATTTATCCGATGAAACCCAAAATACCAACTCAAAAAGATATATGTACTCTATGTTCATTGCAGCATTATTTACAATAGAAAATTTTTGGAAGCAATATATGTGTCCATCTATAGATAAATGGATTAAGATGAGGTAGTGCATATTTGCAATGGACTATTATTTAGCCATAAAAAGAATGAAATCTTGTCATTTTCTACAACATGGGTGGACTAGAGGGTATTATGGCCAGTGAAATAAATCAGAGAGAAGCAAATACCATAAGATTTCACTTACATGTAGAATAGAAAAACAAACAAAAAAACACCGTATAAATAGAAAGCAAAATGGAAACAAACTCACAGATAACAGAGAACAAATTGATGGTTGGCAGATGGAAGGGTGGTTGGGGGGAATGGGTGAAAATGGTCAAGGGGCCAACAAGTACAAACTGGTAGTTATAAGGATGTAACATACAACATAAGGAATGTTGTCAGTAATATTGTAATACCTATAAATGGCTCCAGATGGATTTATGGGGGGTGATCACTTCATAAGTTACATACATGTCTAATCACTGTGTTGTACACATGATCCTATATAATAATGGAAGAATATGCAAAGTATCCTGGACGCCCTCACGGGGTAACATCTGGGGACTGCGGGCTGGGGACATGAGGCTGCCTCAAATAAAATACATTCATATCCCCTAAAGCACAAACATCCCAGCAGATAATGCAAATTACTGTGTCTTCACAGTGATTACACAATGAATCACAATTATTACACAATATTGATTACACAATAAACTTATTTCCACCAAAACAATAACATCTTCATTTAAAGATATCCCAGTAAGGGTGCTGCGGCTTTCATCTGTTCCGTTCTACACTGAAACAGGGTTCAAGGAGGAAGGGCTCCAGTTTCGTTTTCTCAACACCCAGCTAGGAGGCCTCCCTGGGGTGGCTCTCCCATCTGAGCCCTGCATAGGACTGGAGCTCCAGCCCAGGAGCCCCGAGAGGAAGCGGAGGGAAGTGCTTTCCCTCCAAGACCCTGCTCTCCCTGGGAGTCCAGCATGGAGGACTCTTTCCCTGGGAACCCAGAAATCTGCCTTCCAGGCGACTGGCAGTCTCGGAGAGGGCGACCTTCCTATTATGCGGATGTGTATGCCGGCAGAGTCCACACAGCTGCCATAGTTGAAGTTGTCCTCATGGAGGAGCGTCGGGTAGGGGGGATCAGAGTCGACCATGTGGACAAGGGAACCCCAGCTCTCCACCAAATGACTAGAGCACACAGACCCCAATGGTCCCTGGTCACTTTCTGAGCATCAGTCAGCCCCCACTGGGGATCTAACCTGGAACCTAAGTAGGTGCCCTGACAGAATGGAACCAAACCTTTGCAGTGGCAGAGGAGCTCTGACCCACAGCAGGGGCCAGGGCACACCAGAAGGGCTTTGTTGAGGGGCCCTGACAGACAGGGCCTTTGTTCAGGGTTAGAACCTTCTCCTAATACAGCAAATTTATGGTTTGGATCCCTTGTCAGGGCACAAACAAGAAGCAACCAAAGAGAACATAAGTGGAACAACACACTGGTGTTTCTCTCGCTCCTTTCCTCTCTCTAAAATAATCAATCAATAAAAATTAAAATAAAAAAATAAACCTTCTGGCTTGCAGAGTTGCTAAAACAGAAAGTTAAAAAGCTAAGTCCCATCTCTTCCCGTTCTTTCAACAAATACTTCATATGCTCCTTCAATAATCACACTGGGGATGGGTGTTTGTTTGTATTTGTTAATACTCTCCTAAGGGTATTTTTATATTGATTTTTTTTTTTAACAGAGTGGAAGGGAGGGAGAAAGACAGAAACTAATGTGAGAGACATCAATTGGTTGCCTCTTACTGAGTCCCCAACCAGAGCCCCGATTGAGCCTGCAACCCAGATACTTATCCTTGATCAGAATCCAACCTGGTACCCTTCAGTACGCCTGTAGAAGCACTATCCACTGAACCAAACCAGTATTTTTTTTCTTTTTAAGTCTTCCTCTAAGGTTATGTTTTTTGTTTTTTGTTTTTTTCATTGATTCTAGAGAGAGAAAGGAGAGGGAAAGAGAAACCTAGATCAGTTGCCCAAGCAATCCAACAGAGATGGAACCCACAAGCTGTGTATGTGCCCTCACCTGGAATCGATCCCATGACCCTTTGGTGTGTGAGAGGATACTCTAACTACTGATCCACACCTTCCAGAGCCTGGAGGTACATTTAAATTTTTTTTTTTCAGATCCGCCCTGGCCAGGTGGCTCAATTGGTTGGAATCTCAACCTGTATAACAAAGGATTTCCTGTTGGATTCTAGGTTAGGGCACATACTTAGTAAACCTAAGTTTGATCCTAGTGGGTCAGCAAGTGCAGAGGCAGCCTATTGGTATTTCTCTGTCACATGTATATTTCTCTCTCTAAAAATCAATTTTAAAAACATTCTCAGGTGAGAATTAAAATATATATATATATTAAAAATTTTTCAGATCTAAAATTTTATTTGGTTCTTTTTTTAATTTTATTTTTCATTTACAGTTCACATTCAATATCATATCCTATATAATAAATCAACTGAACGGTGGAATGACTGGTTGCTATGAACTGACGACCAGGTGCAGAAGCTCAATGCAGGAGCTTCCCCCTGGTGGTCAGTGCACTCCCACAGGGGGAGCACTGCTCAGCCAGAAGTCCGGCTCATGGTTGGCGAGCGCAGTGGCAGTGGCATGGAGGGAACTTCCAAGGCATCACTAAGGAGCTGAGCAGTAGGGAGCAGTAAGCTGGCCGGCAGTAAGGAGTGAGGGATCTGGGACTGCCAGATGGCACAGGTGGGCTGAGGGACCCCCTCCCCCTCAGTGCATGAATTCCATGTACCAGGCCTCTGGCACTAATATAATATTGCTTGTCAACCTCTAATTGGAAAATAAATTAATTTAAAAAGGAAGTTTAATGTGACTGGCCCACAAAGACAGGGAGTGAAAAATTGGCCTGTGAAGGAAAAACAATCTTGAATAGCATCCTACGTAGTTTAGGTTTTATCTGGGGAATTTGTTAAAGCAATGAGTTGGTGAAAAGTTTAGTCACTGCACCCTTTACCATCATCATGTGCTGCATTTGGAACCAACACAGTGTTAGAACTAATGCATCTACAATCTCTTGGGAGAAGAAGTAAATGCCAAGGCCAGAGGTCATTATCACATCTTCAGAGCCATGAAATTGGAATTGGAGACATACTGAAAGACTTTGACTTAAAAAGAAAACCATCATAATTAAAGTAAGTGTTAAAGAGAATAATTGACTAGACATTTGCCAACTTTGAATTAGTTAGATTTAGCCTTATTGACTAGACATTTGCCAACTTTGAATTAGTTAGATTTAGCTTAGAGCACTAGTTAAGCATACAATTTTATCTATATGTTCCCAAAAATTCTAGTTTAGCACTTCTTTTTCTTTTTTTCTTTTTTTAATATATTTTATTGATTTTTTACAGAGAGGAAGGGAGAGAGATAGAGAGCTAGAAACGTTGATGAGAGACACTCTACCGCTGAGCCAAACCGGTTTCGGCAAGTTTAGCACTTCTTAGTTGGGATTCAGGAATCTGTATTTTAACAACTCCACCAGGTGATTCTCATCATGAGAGAAGTTTGGGAAACACTGCTTTAGACTAGTAATGAAACTAGACACAACAGGTCCATTAATGCCTGTTGCCACTAAGCCAATAAGCAGAGACAAGGTTGAATCTTTTTAAAGCACTTATTTTAAAGCACTTATTTGAATTGCCAGCAATAGGAGAGAGCATTGGGTATGGCACCTTAAAAAATTGTTGCAACATTTCCCACCAGTTGGCTTATTATTTATGAACTAGGGGCCCAGTGCATGAATTTGTGCACCTTAAAAGGAACTGTGGGCCATGAGGCTGTGGTAGACACAGGGGAGGGTCTCTGCCCATCCTCTGTTAGCCCATTCAGCCCCCTCCCACTGCTCCCACACACTGACAGCACCAGTGCCACTTGCACCTGCTGATGGCATGGAGCAGGCCAGCACCAGCTGTGGGTGTGAGCAGGGCCAGCACCATCACTGGGTTTGAGTGAGAAGTGACAGCTTCTGGCCCGATTTCCCCTCAGGAGCTGGGGAAGGTGGGGAAGCCCTTAAAGGTAATTGGGGCCTGCAGCCACTGCTCACACCTACTAATGGTGCACAGTGATCGGGACCAGCGTGGGGCACAGGTAGCAGGTGTGAGCAGCAGCTCTGGCGCTTGGCTGCAGGTGTGAGTGGGGCTGGGGTTGGCAGTGGGTACAATGACCAGGTGGGACTGTGAAGTGCAGGAGCAAAGAATTTTCAGTAACCACTAGAGACTCGCCCTCATGACAACAACCAGCACCCTGAGTTGCTCTGACGCCCTCGCTCACCTGCTCCAACATTCCGCTATGGCCAATGCCCGTCATGTTCCACACATGTCCCCTGGTGTTCAGCACACATCATAGCGACCAGTTGTTTAGTTGTTCAGTTGTTTGGTCTATTTGCATATTAGCCTTTTATTATATAGGATAGGGGGAAAAAGCTATGCATAGGGGAAGGGTATAGCAGTATGAGGGCTGCAGGTTATGTGGTCAGTGTGTCTGTTCACAGAATCTTGAAATCCAATGACAAGGTAGTTAATCTTTTTTGATGATGGCAAACAGCTTCTCCCACTCCCGAAATCAGAGAATGGACTGCATTCCTGGGGCAAACTCCCAGAGAATTCTGCAAAATTGAGATATTGATTAATGGTAACATTAAATTCTGATTTTATGTGTATGGGAAATACAGAAAAATCCAACTCTAAAGCATATTGGTAGATTACAATTAGATTACACCTCTGACCGACCACATTGAGATGCATACGTCACTAGCAACATTCTAGAAAGGTTTCTTTCTGTCACCCCCTTGATTTCCGTTTCATTATATGTATATAGAGAAGATTGAGTTATTAATTAGGTTATTTTCTGACCTAAATTTGTCAAGCCTAGGGTGAATCTCTCTCCAGGTACACTCATTTCAAAGCAACCAAATATTTGACTGATTCCAATCATTTAACACATTTTAAAAATACTAATTTATCTATTGACAGACTACAAAGTTGAGGTCATTGTTCTCTATGTTAGACAATATGCAAGACAAATGTACAGTCTGCCAACTTTTATTAGTCCAGACTATAGAAGTACATGCCTCAGTGAATAACCTTGAAAATGAGCAATCGCCTACCATAAAATGTGAAAGAGCATATACCTTGACCAAGACAACTGTGGGACTTTTATTTTGTGGTATATTATTGTTTGAGGGCTTTCTGGGTTTCTTTCTAGCAAAATTTATTGTCTATATCCAGTGAAATGCTTCATATTAGAATGACAGGCAAGGAGACAGCTACATCTCAAGTAGTAATGAATCAATTTTTTTTTTTCTGTGTGTATTTGCAAAAGCAATCAGGCTTTGCATCACTTGTTCTAAAGGTGCATCTAACTCAGGTATTGTTTTTTATTCAAATACTAGTGACCCAGTGTATGAAACCACATGAGACCCAGACCCACGGGAAATTGCATGACACCCGAGACCTCAGACCTTGCTGAGCAGCAAGACCCAGAGTCAAGACCCCATCCACCAGCGCACACCTCGCCACACAAGCAGCCTCCTCGTGACTGGTTTTTGGTCATTACAGTGTTAGTGTCACTGGGGTTTTATAATATAGACTAGAGGCCCAGTGCCTGAAATTTGTGCACTGGCGGGGGGTGGGGGGAAGGGTGTTCCTAAGGCCAGCTTGCACCCTCTCCAATTTGGGACCCCTCAGGGGATGTCTAATTGCTAGATGTCCCATAAGGATTGGGCTTAAACCAGCAGTCGGACATTCCTCTCACAATCTGGGACTCCTGGCTCCCAACCAAATGCTTGCCTGATTGCCACTAACTGCTTCTGCTTGCCAACCTGATCAGCCTCTAACCATGCCCCTGCCAGCCTGATCAACGCCTAACTGCTTTTCTGCCAGACCCTATATCCCCGAACTGCCCTCCTCTGCCAGCCTAATCACCCCCAATTGCCCTCCCATGCAGGCCCAGTTGCCCCCAATGGCCCTCCCATGCTGGCCAGGTTGCCCCAGCTGCCCTCCCTTGTTGGCCTGGTAGTCACCCTCAACTACTCTTTCCCGCAGGTCTGGTCCCTCTCAACTTCCCTCCCCTGCCAGCCTGGTCACCCCCAACTGCCCTTTCCTGCCAGCCTTATTATCCCTCACTGTCCTTCCCTAATTATCCTTTCCCTAGAATTATAAATTAAATTCAGGGCAATATATGTTTCTTTTATAGAAATTCTTTTTCTAAAACAAATACCCATTAAAATCTGGCTATAAAATGTACCTTATCTTTTCAATGAAAATATTTTATATTATTATTTAACATTTTAACATACAACTGTAATAAAATTACATTATTGCATAGTCATGTCTTTCTCTTAAAATAAACTGAAAATCTTTGTATAATTGATTTTAAGCAAAAGTTCTACTGATATTCTATTAACATTATAATTGCACAACAGAAAAAAAACAAATCCCAGAATTTCATAGATAATTTCTATTTCTATTAAGAACAGGAAATTGAAGAACTGAGCAATAATTATGTTTGGTAAATGTTTAAAAACATCTCCTTCCCCAAGTCATATATTTTCTTCTTTAACATTTTTATTACTTTATTAGCCACTTAAGTTCATTAACTGACATTTTGTAGAAAAAAAAAATGATTTAAAGGAAGAATCTAGTAAAGTTATGAGCTATTTCTCTATAAACCACAATATTCTCATTCCCAAACATCAATCTTGCTCAGATATAGTCTGTTCACACTCTAACAGTTGGTATAAGGCAGTGTTTTTCAACCTTTTTTGGGCAAAGGCACACTTGTTTCATGAAAAAAATCACGAGGCACACCACCATTAGAAAATGTTAAAAAATTTAACTCTGTGCCTATATTGACTATATATAAAGTAATTCTCTTGAATAGGAATCAAATAAACACAAAGAAAGTATTTTATAATTACTTTATTATGAAATATTAAGTAAACAAAATAGTGAAAAATTATAAAATTCTTGTCTTGTCTGCACCTACGGCACACCAGGCAACATCAGTGTGCCGCAGAACAGCGGTTGAAAAACGCTGGTATAAGGAAGGAGAAAAGGAGAGGGAAGAACAATTATATAAAATCCTAATAAAAGAGTAATACGCAAATTGACCATCACTCTAACCCACAAAGGTGGCTGCCCCCATGTGGTCAAAGATGGCTGCCCCCATTTGGACACAAGATGGCCACCACAAGATGGCCAGCAGGGGAGGGCATTTGGGAGGTACCAGGCCAGCAAGGGAGACCAGTTTGTGGCGATCAAGCCTGCAGGGGAAGGTAGTTAGGGGTGACCAGGCCGGCAGGGGATGGCAGTTAGGGGCAATTAGGCTGGCAGGGGAGCAGTTAGGTATCAATCAGGCTGCCAGGGGAGTGGTTAGGGGTGATCAGGCTGGCAAGCAGAACTGGTTGGGAGCAATCAGCTAGGCAGGCAGGCAAGCAGTTGGGAGCCAGATATCCTGGATTGTGAGAGGGATCCAAGATTGGAGCGGGTGCAGGCTGGGCTGAGAGACACAAGCCTCTGTGCATGAATTTTGTGCTCAGGGCCTGTAGTTATGTAATAAAAAATTTTGGTTCTTTTCAGGCCACCTCACAAAAGTTCATTTTGTTTGTAATAAACTATTATTTCAATGGAATTATTTGTTAACTAGAGGCCCAGTGCACAAAATTCATGCACTCAGGGGGTTCCCTCAGCCTAGCCTGTGCCCTCTTGCAGTCTAGGAGCCCTTGGGGGATGTCCAACTGTCAGCTTAGGTCCACTCCCCATGGGCCTAAGCCAACAGATGTCTAACTTAGAGCTGTCATGGAGGCAGGAGAGGCTCCCTCCACTGCAGCTGCACTTGCCAGCCATGAGCCTAGATCAGGGCTTCTGCCTAAGTGGGAGCATACTGGCCACCAGAAGGCAGCTCCTGCATACATCAACTGCCCCCTGATGGTCATTGCTTGTCATAGTGACCAGTCATTCTGCCGAACAGTCAGTTTGCATATCAACCTTTTATTATATAGCAGTGTTTCACCTGGTGATTCTCATCATGAGAGAAGTTTGAGAAACACTGTTATATAGGATAGATACCTTATTGAACATTCATGTTTTATAGCTTGAATAAAGTCTATTGCTCTGATCTCTACTCCAGAATAAAAATGGTTAGGAAAATTTGAGTGATATTTCTGTTTTTAGAGTGCTGAGTTTGGTATCTGATCAATTAATGGGTTGCGAGGTATATAGATGAAGATGGAAAAATCTCAATTTTACAAAAGCACATATCCCATCTCTTTCACAAAGTTTCTTTGCATGGTTTAAGAGCCATCCCTAGAACACAAAAGGTCTCACTTAGGTATATCAAGTAAAATCTCAAAGTCTTAAGTTATTTATTTTTTTCTTTTAAAAATAATTTTTAATTTATATATTTTTTATGTTAAATACAATAGTAGAGAATTTCAAAAACTGATGAAAAAGGAACAAAGTAAAATTTTCCTGCAATTTTACTATCACAGCTAAACTTGAAGATGCAACTTCAGGCTTTCCTCTCCCCCCGCCCCCCCCTCTCTCTCTTTCTCTCTCTCAGCTAAATCAGCTCTTTTTTTTTCTTCTTTTTTTTTCCCCAATTTTGTAAATTCTTGGATTAGAACCTATTTAAAAACGAGGGCTACATCAATTGAGATTTTTTTCTTTGGGGAAGAGGAGAATCCTATGTATAATTATTCATCAGACTGCTCTTCAAGAAATGATATTGTTGCTTATGACAATATATCACCTTTTCAGGAAATACCTGAATTATTTTTTTAAATGTCTATTCATGGGATAATGTACTGGAAAATAATACCTAAATAAATATTTTTATAATACAAGGTTTTAAAACTTAAAAAATATGCCCATTGAAGGAAATTAATGAAATTCTGAAAAAGAAAATTCACACTCAAATTGTACAATGCAAAGAGAGTTCCTATTGATATTTCAGGGCATTTCCTTCTTGATTAAATTATATCAATAAGCTTTGTGGCCTGCTTTTTCTATCTTTAATTTAATTTATTGGGGTGACATCCTATCTAATAAAGGGTAATATGCAAATTAATCATCACTCTGTCACAAAGATGGCGGCACCCATAGCCACAAGATGGAGGTGCCAAGTCCTCTCAACCCCACCAGAATTCCCAGTCCCAGGGGGCGGTTGCTAAGAGTGGGCAGAGTGGAAAGCTTGCTTCATTGTGGAAAGCTTGCTTCATTGCCATGGCAATGAGGCAAGCATTCCATGACCAGCTACGAATGGGCCTCTGGCTAGGCAAGGGCATGGATCCCTGGCGATAAGGCAAATGTTCCATGCCCAGCTGCCGATGGGCCTCTGGGCAGTGGGCATGAAGTAGCCAGGCCTCACAGAGAACTATTGGAACATGGATTCATATGCAGGGCTACTAGTTGGTTAATAAAATCACATAGGTTTCAGGGGTACTGTTCTGTAATACATCATTAGTATATTGCATTGTCTCCTTACATTACCATTTATCCCCTTTTCCCTCTGGTAGTCACTATACTGTTATCTATGAGGGTGTTTTTTTCTTTTGTTTGTTTGTTTTGTTTTGCTTAATCCCTTCACAAGAATTTCCCTGTTGTTTATTTTAGAAAAAATTATGTTTAGCGTTGAAAATTAGATATTTTCTTCGAAACCGGTTTGGCTCAGTGGATAGAATGTCAGCCTGTGGACTGAAGGGTCCCTGGTTAGATTCCGGTCAAGGGCATGTACCTTGGATACGGGCACATCCCCAGTGGGGAGTGTGCAGGAGGGGGCTGATAGATGATTCTCTTTCATCGATGTTTCTGACTCTCTATCACTCTCTCTTCCTCTCTGTAAAAAATCAATAAAATATATTTTATAAAAAAGAAAATTAGATATTTCCTTATAACCTAAGTGATTACATTTCAATATTATAAACTTAGAAAAATTATTCGGGCCTTTATATTATGGATCATATGAAAATGAACTTTTCCTTTCACATAAAATCCTGACTATGTGTTCTGTAGTGAATTAAATATTACTTGAAATTTACATTTTCACATGACAAATGTATCTTGCAGATATAGAATTGGCTAACAAATTGAAAGAATTTGACCAGGTTAGAATGTGAAATACTTATGTATTCAGTTTTAATAATAACTATAAGGCAATTTCTTTTTAACAGTTTTTAAAATTACCAATACTATAATATAAAACTTGTAGTTGAAGTCATCATGGGATAAAATGTCTAGAAATCTGGATTCTATTTCTACCTCTCCAATTACCTAACTATGAGACTGTAGCCAAATTATAATTCTCTAGACCTAAGTACTATCCTCATTTGTAAAATAGGAGGTTAAAATTAGATTGGTAGTTTTCAAAAGTTATTATTTTAAAAATTGAAAATACATTTTCCAAAACAAAATTTTATATGGTCCCAGAAAATGAAGCATATAAAGGGAAGCTATTTTGCTTGTAGCAGCTGGTTCAGGAACCTGAATTTTTGCCTTCTTGATATGCATTTGGCCTACTGACAGGGATCCCTTTAGCAACTCTATTCACCCACTTCTTAATAATGCTAAGAAGAAAATTTGAAAATCATTGGATTAGATTAGTTCCAAACTCTTTCAAATACAACTGCATGCAAATCTATTAATCTATAAACCGTGTGGAAGTTTTGGAGAAAGATATATGGCCCTCAGCAAGGACATAGTAAACCAGGCTGAATTCTCCTTTGTAGTTCAGTCATCAGACCTTAGATAATCAGAGAGTTTACAAAAAATTCACATGAATTGCATTATGGGTAGAAACTCAAAGACCTGAAAATATTTTTCTCTTCATATTAGAGAGGATAAATATTTGAGAAAATCAAAGTATTGGCATAACTCTTTGGAGCTTTTTGGATAAGAACTGCTCATTATAAGTGACATAAAATCAAGTCCAGCTACACAAGCTGTGTTAACAGGCTCCCCGTTAATTAAACTATTGATAGAGTGGACTTCTTTCACCCTCACCCTGTTGAGTCATATACCTTTATCAGACAGTCTCAATACAAGTTTCCTCTTCTATTTAATTCTTGTTTTTATTTTCTTTTATTATTTTTCTTTTCTTTTCAGTTTACTTTTATTCTCCTGCCTTTCTTTCATATTTTCTTCTCTTTTTCCTGTCTTGCTATTTCCCTCCTCTCCTTCAATAGAAACAGCATGGTTTCTATTAAAGACTAAAAGTGATAACATTTGATTTTTAACATCTGGAAAAGCTAAAGGAACAACTCATGGAGGCAAAGGTTGTTGAGTTGTCCTACACTAAATCTGGTCTACCTTCTTCCCATCCTAATAAACAAGGTGAGTCTTCATTTTAAAGTTTAAAACTGACTTCTAAAAGATTACTTTTGCAATTATTTCTAAAAGATAAGAAATTAAGCTGACATTTTAAAATCCTAATCAAGATCAAGACTCATATTTAAAAAAAAAAAAAAAGATTCCAATGAAGTGTTCCCCTATGAATGTACCTGAGCTTTGTCATGGCAATAGCAGTGGGTGGCAAGGTCACACATTCCAGGTTAAAGCGGAAATAGACCCTTATTATTTAAAAGTGTGGCCCACTCTTGCTATTTTGGCTTAACACTGAAACTGGAAAGATTATAAATAGAAATTATACAGTTTTAAGTCAATTTGGAATTTTAGAGTGTTTTATATAAATAAGGACAAACCTCATTGCTTAATGCTTAGACCAAGGTTTGATTCATAACATTTAATTTTAGAAAGTCTCATCTATTGAATGCCTGTAACTTTTCATAACATTTCCTAGGAAATTATTGTATCTTGCTGAATTAGTTCTTATGTTTGAAAAAGTGTATGTATGTTTCCTCTTTTCATGTGATGAAATGAGATTCCCTAAGGCACATTTTAGTTTTACTTGTTTTTCTCTTCCCAGATTTCACTTCTGTAAAAACTTAGATTTACAGGGAAAGAGAATGAACTAATATTATTTAAACACTTAGCACATACCAGACATTTTCTATTTTAATATTTTATTTATTTATTTACACACACACACACACACACACACACACTCATTAATTTCTTGCAATTCTTTGCTACATGTACCCAACATCAACCTAAAAATACTGCCAATATTTTATTATCCAACCTTTTCTTCCATGTGTTTTAAGAGAAGCACAATCTGTATCTGAACTATGACAGATGTCAGTTGTACCACATATTTTGCTACTTTGTAAAATGTCTTCATTTTTCCAGCCAATTATATCCGTTTCTTTGTCTGCCATTAACCAATTGTTGAGACTATGCCACAATTTAGGTTCTTCTTAGAGCAGCTCCTTACTTCAGGTTATCAAATTGTATTTTGCCATCAATGAGGTAAAGTACATTAATAAAATAACTTTAAAATCGTAGTAATGTTCTTTGCTTTAAGATTTATTTTGTGTTTACATGAAGCCTTATTTATGTTAGCAATTTTCCTTTCTTTGTGCCTACACCATGTGTCCCTGGGACAGAATAAGAGAGATGGAGACAAGCTCACTTTTAAATGCCAGCATGAGGCACATGATCTCAAACTAACTTAATGGGGTTGGGAAATACCTGGAGCATGTAGAGAAGCACAAGGATTAGTTGGAGCATCTTATCCCTACAACAAACATTTTGGGCTTATTTTGCCATCTATACATATAAAACCCTAATATGCAAATAGACCAGATTGCCGAACAACTGAACAACTGGTCACTATGACTTGTGCTGACCAGCAGGGGGCACTCGGGGAACATGGCAGGTGTTGGCAGCAGACAGCAGAGTGTGGAACATGGCAGGCATCAGCCATGGTGGGATGGTGGAGCAGGTGAGTGGGGGCACCAGACCAAGGTGGGGCACTGGTCCCTGTCTTTGGGGTGAGCCTCTGGTGGTTACTGAAAATTCCTGGCTCCCACCCAGCACTTGCACCCACTACCGGTGCCTGAACTGAAAATCACTTGGTGCCACAGTGGTGGGAGTGGTGGCTGCCTGCCCTGATCACCCCTCAGGGCTACTCCATCTGCCCCTGTCCCTGAGGGGTGATCAGGGCCAGCAGCTGCTTCTTGCATCTGCTGCTGATGCCAGCCCCACTCGCACCCATAGCTGGCACCAGAGCCACCACTTGCACCTGCTGCTAGCATCCAGTGCTGGTCCTGATTGCTTGGTGCTGTCAGCAGCTGCTGGCCCCTATTGCCCCTGAGGGCTTCTCTATCCCCCCTGCTCCTAAGGGGTGATTGGGGCAGCAGCTGCTGCTGCACTCACTGATGGCGCTGGCCCTGATCACACCCACTGCTGCTGGCACTGGTCTCAATTTTCAATCGCTTTGTGCCTTCAGCAGATGCGAGTGGCGCTGGCATTGTCAGCACATGGGAGTGGCAAAGGTGGGAGCGAGGCTGCCTGCAGACAAGGGACTGGGGGCCCTGAAGGGAGGAGTTGGGCGGGGGAGTGGAGGATGGACCTAGACCAGCCCCTATTGTGTAATAAAATCTTTCCAATAGTGAATTGACTTGACCTTTAAATACATAAGTTTGGAGTTTAGGGAAGCAGCCAAGATTGGAAATATAAATTTGACAGTTTCAGCATATCAATATGATGAGACCACTTAGGGACTGACTCGAGGTTAAAAAAAAAAGAAGACATCGAAAGGTGAGTCTCAGTTCACTCCACATTGAAAGACTGGGAAGATAAGAATCAGTAAAGAAGACTGAGTAGAAACAGTTACGAAGAAAGCAGGTGACAAAGAAAGAGATGCCACAGCAGTCAAATTAACCCCCCCCCCCCACCTGTTTCTAGGAATAAATAGTTCAACTATATATGAAGCTATGATAGATCCAGTGAGAGGAGATCTGAGACTTTCCATCTAAACATCAATGAAAAGGTTATTAGTGGCTTTGAAAAGAATTGTTTGATGAACTTTTAGTTAAAAACATGGTAAAACAACAGGAATTACTGACAATAGACAGCTATTTTGAGATATTTTGTTCTAAAGGTTAAAAAAAAAGGATATTAACTAGAGGTGTTTGTGGGGAAAAGGAAGCATTTTGTTTGTTTTTAAGCAAGGAGATATTAAAGCATATATGTATGTAGTAGAAACAAAATAAATATTTATGGTGATAAACATGAGCTAGATGCCCAAATTAGGTCACTAAAACAGTCCACATCATATCTGAAGTGTGGTTCTATTGGCACAACTGGAAACTACCATAAATAACAATGTATGAGGATTAAATGGACCCAGAAATCAAACTTAAGGCAATAGTAACTTATACTTACTGTGAGATATTGTAATTTGCTTTCATTATTTAACACTAGTATATAGTTGATAAACACTTGTTGAATTCTTCCATTCATTAAAAATATACCTAACACCTAGTATTATGCTAAAAATATTGCAATAGTATGATGAATGACCAGACAGACATGATATGACACTGGAATGCTGGCTAGGCTTTTCTTCACATAAATGTAAATGATAGATAAGCATCAAGGATCTGGCTCTAATGGTGATACCATTCAGGACAGCTCCCTTCAACCAGGTTTGAAAATTTTCCCAAAGTACATTCCATTGCATACTTAATCGAAATGCTCATGTCACTTAAGTCTTGGCTATGATGATCAGATCTACATTTTTCTGCCAGACTAAAATATTCAAAGATATCCAAAGGGATGGAAAGCACACTATAAAAAGAAGATTGTATGAAAGAGGCCAAGCTCTTCAGTTTAATGTTTAAAAATAAACTTCTCCTTTCATAGAATTCCAACATGGTTTTGTTTAAAGAAATAAAATGGGTTGAGTGTCTCTTATTGAAATGAAAATAGACTCTGAGTGCTGCCATAACACTGTATGTATAATGGTTATAAACATAAAGGTGACAGTCCACAGAGGGAGTTTGGGAGGAAACTCTGAAAAGGTAGATATTTATCATTTATTTCAGTGTATTAACTCTACTATGAGTTGTGCTTTTTTATTTTTATTATTCTTTCATTGTGCATCTTATTAATTAATAGTGAATCAAAGACCCAACTCTCTGAGGTCTTAACTTCAAAAACCATATAAATTGAAGCTACTGTATGTCAGGCAATTTATTGTAATTAACCCAGAGATTTCATGTCACTTATTAATACACTAGAGGCCCTGTGCACAAAATTCATTCATGGGGATGTGTGTCCCTCAGCCCAGCCTGCACTCTCTCCAATATGGGACCCCTTAAGAGATGTCTGACTGCCTGTTTAGGCCCCATTGTACCAGGACTAATGGCTCCCAACTGCTCACCTGCCTGCCTGATTGCTCCTAACCGCTTCTATCTGCCACCTGATCACCCCTAACCACTACCCTGCCAGCCTGATGGATGTCTAACTGCTCCTCTGCTGGCCCAATTGCCCCTAACTTCCCTCCTCTGCCATCTTGGTCACCCCTAATTGCCTTCCCCTGCCAGCCTGGTCTCTCCTAACTGTTCTCCAATGCAGGCCTGGTTGCCTCCAGTTGCCTTTCCCTGCTGGCCCCATAACTCCTAACTGTTCTCCCCTGCTGGCCTGGTTCACCCAAACTGCCCTTCTTTGCTGGCCTAGTTCCTGCCCAACTTCCCTCCCCCTGTAGGCTTGGTCCCCCCAACTTCCTTCCCCTTCAGGCCTGCCCCCCACCCAACTGCCTTCTCCTGCAGGTCTGGTCCCCCCTCAACTGTCCTCCCCTTCAGGCCTGGACTTAAAAGGCTAATATGCAAATAGACCGAATAGCAGAACAACGGGAAAAACCAAACAATTGAACAACTGATTGCTACGATGTGCTCTGACCACCAGGGGCACGGGTGGAATATGGCAGGCATTGGCTGCAGCAGGATGTTGAAGCAGGTTAGCCGGGGTGCCAGACCAAGGCAGGGTGAGCCTCTGGTGGTTACTGAAAATTCTTTGCTCCCGCACACCTCAGTCCTGCCTGGTGCTCGCACCCACTGCCAGCACCAGCCCCACTTGCACCCACAGCTGGTGCCTGGCACTGGTCCCAATCACTCAGTACCATCAGTGGGTGCAAGCAGTGGCTGCTGGTCCTGATTGCCCCTGAGGGCTTCTCCATCTCCTCCTGCTCCTGAAGGTGATTGGGGCAGCAGCTGCTGGCACTGGCCCCAATCACTCTGTGCTGTCAGCAGGTGTAAGTGGGAGTGGCAGTGGAGAGACTGAGGCTGCCAGCAGACAGTGATAGGGGCCATGTGGGGGCACAGAGGATGGGCTAAGACCTGCCCTGTGCCCACTGCAGCCTCATGGCCCTCAGCTCCTTTCAAGATGCACAAATTCATGCACTGGGCCTCTAGTTTTAATATAATAGTGCTGTCCAATAGAACTGTATGTGATGAGACTTTTCTCTAATTTGCACTGCCCATTCTGTCAGTCATTAGTTATAAATCACTATTGAGCTCTTGAAATGAGGCAGGTATGACGGAGAAGTTGAATTTCCAAATTGTATTTAATTCTAATTAGTTGAAAAATCCACAATCTGATCCACAAGTATCAGATTGAATATCCTGAATATAATACTTTCTCATACTCAAACTACATAAAATTATTTTATTAAAATCTAATGTTTTACCAAATATCCTTCTAGTAAGTAATTAGTTGTTTTATTTTTTAACTAGCTTTTGGAAATACTGTCTCTAAAGTTTTTTCTCTGGATGCAAGAACATAGGACACTAGAACAAAACATATCTCCTTACTCTATAGCTTAAAGACTATAGTTATATCAAACCTAAAGAACTGTGGCATTTATTTTGTGTACTATATCCTTAATATTTATGTTGTGAACAATGATAAATCAATTGCACTTTTAATGGCATAGGATTATCAAAATGGCTTCATAGGGCTAAAATTGAGAGCACTGTATCTATTGTATGCTTTCCATAAATTCATTGTCCACATATAATTTTTCATGTCCAGTGATGACTATACTATTAAACTATTAATTAAAATATTTTAAAAAACATCTTGGGAAATGAAAATAAATTATATTGTCTCAATTTATGTGAAAAATATGCATTAGTGTCCTTTCTCTTTTTCATGATTGTGCTATTATCTCTTTCCTGTGAATTGGGGCAGTTATTGATATCACTACAACTAAATGAATACATTACAAAGGAGCAGACTTGTATTGTTTATTGGACTCTGAAGAAAGTAGTATTAGATTATCTTAGAGATAGATATGAAGAAAACTTTCTTACAGAACAATGTACTTTTTGGTTTCTTAATTTTCATCTTTGCCTCCTTCACATCATCAGAAACTACTAGAGACTCTCAGCATGTCTGTAAGAGACTGACTCAGTGTGCTAAGAAACAGCAAACAACAAAAACTCATTGGCTTTTCTTTGATTTTCCCTCACCCCACATTTATACATTAAACTGCTCTTGCTTATTTCATCAATGCAAGACTGCAAATTCATCTTTAATTTCGTCTGCCACTAATGCTGGCACAGAAATTTTATAATTAAAGTAACTTTATAATTAAAGAATATTAATGACTAGAATAGCTGGCCAGATAAGCCTATGACATATTCCTTACTTCATAATATGGAGGACATGCAGTTTATCTATATAGCATTAATTATTTGGTACTTAAAGATAAAACTATCCTATAAGACAAAATAAACAAGTTGCTTAAAGTGAAAAAAATACATAAAACAGACCAAGTTGAGTAATATGCTTGCAGCACTATGTATATACGTGTTAGGAGCGACTCTAATGTACAAAAGGATTACTTGCTCAATAATGCCTGAAATGTTCCCATTTATTTACAGCAGCTGTGAACACAAATATATGGTTATAAAGAAAGACAAGATATATTTCATCATCTCATGTTTATTTACTTTGGAGCAGTTGAACAATATTCAAGCATTTTGAACCTTTTGGGGTAAAGTCATTCAAAAAGCATTTGATACACCTTCCTTTCAGAAGCTTACATTAGGTTATCTTTTAGTAATTGGTTTTGAGAACTTTAATTCCTTAAGGCTATCTGGAGATTAAAGGTCGAATTTGCTAAACTTTTGTAGTGTCAGTAAATTTTAAGACAATATAGCCAGGAATCAATATCCTGTCATTAAAAAATTGATCATGTAATTGATGCCAGAACTCAGAAATCTATATTCACAACTTGCTTTATGAAGCTTCACACAGAACAAAGAGAATAAAAATGTAATGTACTTTTTTGAAACTAAATGAAACGTCTTTTCTAGTGACTTTTCCATGAAATAAACTGGATTTAATAATATACAATACATTGGACAAATAAATGAGATGACTCGTCATATTCTTAACAGAAATTTTGTCTTAATTTTATGCCATGTTAAAAGAATGTCCTATTTCAAACTAGTATGCTGCTGATTTATTTTCTAGTCTGTATAAAGTAGTGGTAAAAATTAAAATTTGAAATGATAAAGTTACAAGTGTAGAAAACATTTTTTTCTTTATGGGAGTCTTGTGCATATATTATATTATGAGACAAGTGCATTACATATTAGAATAGAATAGAAATCAATATATTGTGACCTCTTACTTTAATTAAATTGAATGCCATAGGCATGATTTTGAATTTTAAAAAAATGAAAAAAGATAGAAAATCAATGTATTTAATTCAAATTAAATCATCACCATGAAAAATGTTTAGGTTAAAATAGGTTTGAATACCTTTTGTCAAAGCATGAAGCAATAGCACCCAGGTGGATTACAAGTTTACAAATACACAAATGGAAGAAAAAGGAAAGAAAGCGCTTCCAAAGAACAGAAAACATTTATATTTCATCAGAGGATTAGGGAAAGGTGGGAAAGAGAAATTATAACTTCTTAAATACTCCTTTCAAACAGCAATTCCTGCAGAATATCTGCCCATGTAGCACTGCTAACTCTCTCATGCAATTTTATGAGAAACAGAATTGGCAAGCTTTCTCAAAATGTGTCTTTCTTTGCTACAGCCCTTCTAGCACAATTAAAATAATAATTTATTCAGTGTGTTTCTTAAACTTTAAATTTGACTTTTAGCAGTGGAAAATTTTCTTTAAATCTAAGACGTTATATTATATACAAAATCATTCCATATTCTAAGTACACATGTTCATTTCTATGTTTCTCTGAGCTTATTTATAATCTTCAGATTATACATTTATTCTTTTTAGTTAAGGAATTAACAACTACCCATTTCTCTCTTCTTTTTACAATATAAATATATATATTTTCATAGCATTCTTCTTGTATGCTAAAGCAAAATTTGGCTTTTCTGGTCATTTTTTAAAAAAAATAAGGTCTGTGTGGCACTGATTACTAGGGTTTTAAGAAGTGTTTTCCAGAGAATTTATAAATTTCTCCTAATATGCTAAATTTCTGGTCCATAAATAAGTTATATTTGGGTTTGTTTTATTGTTAAATATATTTTTATTGATTTTTTTTACAGAGAGGAAAGGAAAGGTATAGAGAGTTAGAAACATCCATGAGAGAGAAACATCAATCAGCTGTCTCCTGAACACCCTCTACTGGGGATGTGCCCACACCCAGGTACATGCCCTTGACTGGAATTGAACCTGGGACCCTTCAGTCCGAAGGCCAATGCTCTAGCCACTGAGCTAAACCAGTTAGGGCTATATTTGTGTGTTTTGAAAGCATATCCAATGCAAAAGCTTAAATTACAGAAACATCACAGATATTGCTGAGAATCAAACTTTCTAGACTATCAAACTTTTTGCTTTGATAGGTCAATTAAAAATAATTTGGATCATTTTAAAGAAATCACTTTCCAATACTTATACTCTTTAATGCCTTATTAAACACAGTATATAAAACAGATTAGGTGAGTCAGTAACATCAAAAAGATTGAATATTGTACTATTGTTAAAATTTACTGTGCTAAAATTATGTGTACTTACACGGTCTCAAACTATACTGGTGATCTACTACTTGATATTCTTTGACTTTCCCACCCTTTCATTTGTTACTTCTGTGAGTAGTTCTCATAATCAGCCACTGTTCTCTTAATTATCAGTTGAAATTGAGAGAAATGGAAAGTTATTAGGGGACACAGGATGTCCAAGCTTAACAGATGAATAATATCCTTCACTTCCTAACTACAAGTCAATATGCTCTGACCTGCAGATATTTTCTCAGTTCTCTGGAAGACTAAAATTTATGGGTTTAATTATTGTTGTTTTTTATTTGCTCAGAATTTCTTTTGCTTATTTCTATAACTAAGACTGAGTTTTATTTGATTGAAAATGACTGAAATTTGAATAAAATATGAGAAGTCTAATTTTGTAATTATTACCCAAGAAGTCCATAGATAAAGGATAAGAAAAAGTAAAAGCATTAAAGAGAAAACACACAGCATTGTCTTTGTTTTTGTTCCCTAATATTGACAGATTGCACCTAAATGTTACAGAAACAAATTAGTCTTCGGTTATTCTTCAACTGCATAAATGTAAAAGGTAAATGCATATAGAAAGCATTTCACTACGTCATGCTGTTTCTTAGAAAAATAAAGTTTGGGGCCAAGCAATCATTCCTGAACAACTAAAATGTAAATTTAAAAATATCCATGCATTGAAATGATCTGCATAATTTACTTGAAGCTATAACAACACTGGGATGTGATGGACCTAAGTTCAAGCTTTGGAAAGCATTTGCAGAAGGTCAGTTCCTTCAAAGTTTACTGATTAAGGAGTGTGAAGAACATCTGAAGCATCTTCCATGTTTCTGTGACATTTCACCCAAGGAAGTCACATCTGCAAAAATGAAAGTTGAAATGGTTAAAGCTATAAAGAACTCTGAAGATAAGGGGAAATCCACCAACTGCAGCTGAGAAGAGCCAAAACTCTAATTACTTGGTGTTTCATTATGGCTTTTATTTATGCGGCATATTTTTATTACAAAAACAACATGCAAAATGTTAAATTCTGATTAAATATGTTACAAAGAGCATTTTTTATGTATAAATGAGATACTTGTGCTCAAGCCATACTTCCTTTGTTTGGGTACCTGCTATAATCTATTTCTTTTGAGATTTCAATCTTGGTTCAAAGGATGTTGCTGTGGTAAACAGAAGAAAGATAAGAAAGGCTGCCTACTATCTTCTGTTTATTTTTATGATAACACATTGATATTTGTTGTACATTCTGCTCTATTTAAAGGAAACAACCACATAATGGCATTTAAACATGATATTTCTGTTATTTGAGTTATGTTAATTTGAATCATGGCCTGTTATTAGGTCTAGTAATAATTAATGTCGTTTTCTAATACTTTTTTAAATCAAATTTATTTAAACAATACAACAAAATTTAATCAACAATATAGTTGCCGTTGTTTTCTACTACTTGTGCCCAATGCTCAGAAAGCATTTTAATCCCTCTGTTGTAAAATTCTTGTGATTTTGATGCAAAAAATTCGGTCAATGCATTTTTGAGGCATTCTTCATTATTAAATTTTTTTCCAAGAAGAAAGTTTTGCAAAGAACAAAACAAATGGTAATCGGAAGGGGAAATATCAGGAGAATATGCAGGTTGAGGGAGAACTTCCTGTTCCAACTGGCGCAGTTTTTCAGCAGTGATTCTTGCAGTATGCGGTCGAGCGTTACCGTGGTGAAGAATTACGCCCTTCCGATTAATCAGCGTGGGTTCTTTTTCTCTTTAAACTTGGGCTAACCTTTCCAATTGGGCACTATACACTGCACTTGTAATGGTTTGGTTAGATGATAAAAGTTCATAATGAAGAATTCCTTTAAAATTCCACCAAACACACAACATCACTTTTTTCGCATGCAAGTCAGGTTTTGGCGTGGGCTGCGGGGCCTCATTTTTGTCCAACCATTGAGGCCGCCTTTTCAAATTAACATACAGCACCCATTCTTCATCTCTGGTAACAATTTGCTCTAAAAATGGCAAACGGTTTTGACAAGAGAGGAGCGAACTGCAAATTGTGACTCTTTGATTACGGTTGTGGTCGGTCAACTCATGAGGAACCCATTTTCCAAACTTTTGGACTTTGCCAAGTGCACGCAATTGATTGGAAATTGTTTTTGTGAACAATTTAAAGTTGTCGCAAGCTCTTGTTGGGTAATTTGAGGATTTTGCACCAAAAGAGCTTGAAGAACTTCTTGATCAAAATTGGACACACGGCCTCGACCACTCTTGTCATCTAACGAAAAATTTCCCTCGCGAAATTTCTCAAACCAACACTGGCATTTTCTGGCGCTAACTGCATCTTGACCAAGAGCACTACAGATGTTTTTTGCAGCCTCACTTGCTTTTCTTCATAATTGGAACTCGTAAAGCATGCAGTGCCGAATATGCTCTTCATCCGCCATCTTCTTAGCCCTAGTTTTGCAACAAAAACCAAACCAAACACAAACTTTTTCAAGCAAAACTTGTTAATTGCACTTCACACATTCTGTAGATACCACGTGTTTGAAGGTTATGTCAATACAAATCAACGCCAAGCAAGATTTTAAACGAATGTTTAAAAACGACATTAATTATTACTAGACCCGATAATATTGTTCTAAAATAAAAATTTCCAGTATAATACAGCACATTTGCCTCACATTATTTAAAGTCTTAAAGCATGTGACGGCACAGGGGAGCACAACTAATAGTCATATTTCATCAAGTAGGAGTCCTGATTTCAGTGACAGAGGCTCAGAACTTGCTACTTGCATCTACAGAATTTATGAAACCTAGACAAAATACCTCTCTGAATTTGAGTTGCTTAGTGCTGGGGTTTATTAAAATTTCAAACCTTTGGGCCAATGCATTAGTGATTTGAGGAGAATATTGAGTAAATATCAGGTTATTTTCTTTTTCAAACACATATCAGGGAAGAGGTTAGCCATTTTTTCCTGAAAACTAGATAACAAGCATGAGATGTTTCTAGACTTAACCTGAAACGAAGCAAAACTTTCATGATTAGCACTAGTTTCACTTTTAGTGTGAAGACTTATAGTGAAACACAGAAGGTAAAAACCCACAAATAAACCTGCTCTAAAAGGGTATACATTTCCTCCCACAAAAGTGAAGCCAAGATTTTTACAAAGTGTGAGATACTGTGTTTGTTTTAGAATTGTATAATCAGTAATGTTAACATATCAATGATAATTTAGCATCCACAAGACCATATAGATCATAAAGAGAATATTGGCCTCGAAGGCCAGTGACCTAGTTCTGGATCTTGCTCTATCTGAGGGTCGGTCTGTAAAATTTGGGGCAAATCAATTTCCTCTCATAGTGTCTGTGTTCTTGCTAAAAAAAAAAAAAAAAAAAAAAAAAAGGTTAAACCAGACTTTATGTTCTTGAATTTCTATCAACTTAAATTCATAACTAAGTCATTACAGATTATTGTGATGACTCAAATTATCTATTAAAAGATACATGCATTACATTTTCTATATAATCCAAAAGAACACTGTGACAAAAGAAAAATATTGTAAGTTGAATGGAAATTAAAAATATATATTTTATGTCTTTCATTTTCATGCACTATAAAAGATGAAACTTCATATGAGGAAGTCACAATATATCTGAGAAATCTTGGTGATAATGGCATAAAATAAAGACTCTCTCTCTATATAAAAGCCTAAGCAACCATTAAGACTGGACAACTGGCCAATTGGGTGACTGGTCGGTTGCACTGACCACCAGGGGGAAGATATTCAATGCGGAGCTTCTTCCTAGTAGTCAGTATGATCCCACAGCCAACCTCGTCTGGTTCCTCTCCTCCTTCCCTCCCCTGCCAACCAGGCCAAGAGACTCCATCTGTGCACAAATTCATGCACCAGGCCTCTAGTAGAAACATAATTGTTGAGTAGGTGAACTCAACAATGGTTGATAAAAGGGAAAGATAGAATGTATGATGTTCAATTCTTTCCTAAACTTAATTTTTATGATATAACCATCTCAATTTTTTAATAATAATGTGGTTGTCATAACATTCAACAAAGTCTGTTAATTCCCACAACAATTCTGTAAAAAACATATTAATTCAAGTCCCTTTTAGTAATTTAGTATCTGAAGTTCTTATTGTCTAAAACTTTATATGAAAATTTATATTAAAAATTAGAGTCTTATAATTAAAAATATATATATTTTATTGATTTTTTATAGAGAGAAAGGGGAAGAGATAGAAAGCTAGAAACATTGATGAGAGAGAAACATCGACCAGCTGCCTCTTGCACACCCCCTACCGGGGATGTGCCTGCAACCAAGGTACATGCCCTTGACTGGAATTGAACCCGGGACCTTTCAGTCCACAGACCGACGCTCTATACCACTGAGCCAAACCGGTTTCGGCGAGTCTTATAATTTTTGATTATCATAACCTGTTTTGGTCGAATTCAGAAACACTAAAATAGATAATAATCAAAGTTGGCCAAGGTAATAGAGTACATATCTAAACTAATCAAATATAATTATTTTAATCACAGTGTAATAACATTCCCAGTACATGAAAAAACTGGAGGATTGTGACTCTGATTTCAAGGAGTTACTTGATATTTAATAGCAATTAGCTCCTACTCAAATGTAATGTGGTGATATTCAACAACCCTGAAGAATGACCATACTTGGTATATTACTATTAATATATACAAAGTTCAATGTGAGATGTAATGATGGTGCTTTCCAAAAGCAGTGTTCTTGGCAGCATTCAGTAAGTCCTCCTGTATTTATAAATAGTGGAAGTAGTAATAGTACCTACTTTATGAAACAGAATGACTAAATGAAGCAATGCATATTTTACACTAAGTATAGGGCCCAGCACAGAGTAATGTTCAGAACTATATTAAAAGGTATTATCATATACATGTATTGTTGATCCAATACCTTCTAGCATCTAATTTAATCTTCATAATATCACAGTGTTATTATCTAAATTAGGGGTGTCGAACTCAATCAGAGAAGGGGCCAAAATCTAAAATCCAGCCTAAATCGCTGGCCGAATGGTTTACTGAACAGTCATAAACTGTCATTGTGATGGAAACGCAGCGGAGTGCAGTGATGACAGTGTGGTGCGGGCCACATTGCAAGGCCTGGCGGGATGGATTTGGCCCGCGGGCCTTGTGTTTGACACATGTGATCTAAATATATAAACTATCTCTTTCCATATAAAAGCCTAATATTCAAATTGTCCCTGCAGGAGTTCAAGCGGGGGAACCACTCATTCACTACGACAGACATGCGCTGACCACCAAGGGGCAGTTTGGAATGAAGGAAGGCCCTGGCCAGTGTCCTGAAGGCCCTGATCCCTGATCAGTCCTAATGCCGGCCAGGCCTAGGGACCCTACCAGTGCATAATTTTCATGCACCAGGCCTCTAGTAGAGAAACAAAGTATCTTGATGGAAACAAGATAATGAGTGATAGAAGCAAAATTTGGATTATATGTTCTGATTCTATGGCTAATACTCTTTCTGCTATACCATTCTCTCTACTGTGTTCCATGTGATCATACTTCTGGTATTGTTATTTGCAATAAAATAGTGTATGTCACTGGAAAGTATCTTTTTCATAATAGAGGAACTACTATATTTTGTCTATTTTTAATATAATTTATTATTTTAATTAGAATTTAACCTTTGCTTATATATTAATATTCAATTAGTATATAGGAGTCTGTGATAATATCTAAATCATTTTTTAAAATATATATTTTATTGATTTTTCACAGAGAGAAAGAGAAAGGAACAGAGAGTTAGAAACATCAATGAGAGAGGATCATCGATCAGCTGCCTCTTACACACCCCCTACTGGGGATGTGCCTGCAACCCAGGTCCATGCCCTTGACCAGAATTGAACCTAGGACCCTTCAGTCCGCAGGCCGACTCTCTATCTATTGAGCCAAACCGGTTTCGGCTATCTAAATCATTTTTAAGGTGAAGTAAGATATTCTTTGGATTCTTTAATGCCACTTAAAAATATTTAGCATCAATATATTGATTGAGTACAGAAATGTTTGAAAATGAATTTGCAAACTAGGAAATCGAAAGAGGAATTTATAAACTAGATAGATCAATTAGCCCATTGTGAAATATAAATAAAAACTTTGCATGTATTCTTACACATTTAAATTGTACTCACAATTGGAATCAGTTAGCCTCTGGAATTTGAAAGCCGATTTCCACCAATCCGATCCATGGGGATGCCGAATCGCCTTTTTGGATGATCTACTACTTTCCTGAAACCAACCAAAGAGAACATTTTTAAGCTAAAGTCCAAGTGGTCAATTGTTACTTTTGTTCTTTTAGTTCCTGCAGATCCTGGGGCTTTCTTTGAGAGTTGAAATAACTATGATAGTTATCAATCATCAGCACTCATTCTGTGCTAGACAACATCTCTTATCCTTTTGACATCTGTGGAAGTAGGTGTTATTACCTCCTTTTTACATCTGAAGAAACTGAGGCATGGTGAAACTATTAATAAGTAAGTGACCCAAAGGCAAAAAGCAGATGTAAAGCTAGGTCAGGTGTCGGCAACCTACGGCTCCAGAGCCGCATGCGGCTCTCTTGAAGCTTTACCGCGGCTCCGACAACTTGCAAGCCTGTGTGAAAATGAAGGTAACGTCTTACAGCCCTGATGTGCTGACACTGTGCACTGAGGGTCAGGAGCAAAAATCCCATTAACCAGGTAAATTAAATATTTTAATTAGCTATTAATTTGCAAAAATATATTTTACATTGTTAAGTGAAAAAGTCCTTTTTTTCTTCACATTGACAGCTAACTGCACGATCCGGTATATAGCATTAAGGTAAGAAACAATATATGCAATGTTATATTTGTTTTAAAATCGCAATGGTTTTGAGGCTCCCAGGTTTTTTTTTCCTTCGGAAACGGGTCCAAGTAGCTCTTTATGTCTTAAAGGTTGCAGACCCCTGAGCTAGGTCCTATCAGCAAACCAATTTGCTTGTTATTCATTCATTTATTATTATTATTATTTTACTTAATTCAGCCTTTTCTGCTGATTCACACTCATCTTCCTTTTTAGGTTGGCCTTTAGTTTTGCTAGTTAATGCAGATAACATTGTAAGTATGAACTGGTCTTTTGGAGACTAGTTTGATCAGTGGACCATAAATACAGGTTGGCAGGGGTGAGGGGGGTAGGGGTGGGGGGGGTGGAGGGGTGGGGAACAGTGCTTATACTCAACCTATCCATACCTCTGCCTCCATTCTTCAGAGTTCCAAAAGACACACCCTCTTAAGTGGTGCCTATTTATTGTACTTCTTGATTTCTTGACATTAAATTAACTATGTATTTTTCAACTTGATAATTTAATGGAAAACATGATCTGTAACTTAGCATAAAATTAATGGTCAAGAATTATTAAGAAGCTGTGCATACCAGTCAGTGTGCTTTAGGTCTTCTGATGTCATTATAAATAATGACTTGAAACAGAGTTTATTCTTGTACTATTTATTTTTATTGGATTACTTTTCATATAAACAACTGTAAACCTACTTTTGCCCTACCCTGACTTTTTCCTTATTTTTATTCACATAAGTAAATTTACAGACTCTTAATCATTTCCTTGTGGTAATCAGAATAATGCCCTCCCCCAAGGGATGTCCATGTTATAATCTACAGAATCTTTAAATATCTTTTTATATAGCTAAAGGGACATTGCAGATAGAATTAATAAAGATCTTGAGATAAAAAGATTATCCTGGATGATTTAGGTGGGCTCAATCTAATCACAGGAGTCCTTAGAAGTGGAAAATGACTGAAGTGGGTGGATCAGAGAGTGCAATCTGAGGACTTAACTCACCTTTGCTGCCCTGGAAGAAGGAGGAAAGAATCAGGAATCAAGGATGACTGCACTGTGGCCTCTAAAAGTTCTTAAAAGAAAATAGGACCTCAGTCCTATAACCAAAGAACTTGAATTCTGCCAATGACTGAGTGAGCAGGGAATTAAGCCCCTCCTGGGCCTCCAAGAAGGAGCACAGGACCTCCGGACTTCTTCTGTACCCCGCTGGCAGACCAGGCAAAAGAGTGAGCACAGAACTGCATGAAGGAGGAATTTTAGGGGCCACCCATTGGCAGGCAATCAATCGTGTGGCTGCACCTAATTGAAAAGAAGACTGAAAAAAAGGTTTTTAGACTCATACATAGTGACTGGTGAGGATATACTGCACTTCTGACCTACACATTTGTGAGATAATAAATTTCTGCTGTTTTAAATCCAGAGTTTTGTGGTAATTTATTGCCATAGCAATAAAAAAATGAATACGTATGTCTGTATGATTTAGGGTTGATGGCTAAGTGCGATGTGGTTAATATGTAAAAAAATAAAAATAAACTGATGTGATTTGATTCTTTTAATCCTTAAATTTCTGTATTAATTACCACCATTATAACTTCTGGAGAGGGTAAGATGGAAGCCATCCCAGGTTGGAGGAGAGTGCTCAGGGGAAGTCCCAGACAAGCAGAAAGAGGAAGTGGGAAACCAACCCCTTCCAGATGGTTAAGGGATGGGCAAGAGAGGAAGGCATTGACACCTGGAAAAAAGGGTAGTGCTTCACTCTTGTTACAGGAACCTTGGGAAGTGGGTTCCTGTAACATGAGTGGTGCCATGAAAAACAATCTTTTTACTTTAAGAGAAATGCCATGGTCTTATGCACCATTGTAAATTCAAACAACATGTATTCATCCATACTACCAGTGTGTTGTTGTTGTTGTTTTCAAACATGAAGGTATAATAAATGAAAATAGCATTTTTCTTTCTTTACTACAGTTGATCTTTTCCTGCTCAAGTATAATATAATAAATGAGAAGCAGTTGTGGTATGGTGGAAAGCAAAATAAACTCTCTTTTCTCTTCTTTCTGTCTTTGTTCTATTCTTCCCTTTCCATCTTTTCCCATATTTGGTCCAAAAAGTATTAGGAGACAGAAGATGGTAGATGTGGATTCTATATGATTCTTCTACTTACTGACAGAGTACATGTTTATAAGTCTTTTATCATTCTGAGCTTCTCTTTTCTTCTTGTTAAATTCAGATAATACTTGCTCTACCTGTTTATTCACTTAGCACCCTTGTTTATTTTAATTGGTTTTGCATAACCACATGTAACTTATCCTCTGCACTGCAGATACTGAGGTGAAGAAGACATATATTAGCTATGAGAGCTCACATTGTACTTGAGAGAAGCTAAAGAAGTAACACATCTGAAAACATTTTAACTGATTTTACTATTCTTTCCTGTCAATCCAGTCTAGTGGTTTTCGAACTATTGGTAGCGTACTATTTCTATAAATAATAGCTTTATAAAAAAAAAAAGAAATATCTAAAAATTTAAGTGAAGAATTGTCTCAGTGAAGTTGTACCCACATTCCCCAAATACGTGGCCCCTGAAAAAACTTCCAGGCACATGGAAGGATCCTGAGGGCAGAGTTTGAAAACCACTGGTCAAGTGGACAGAGACCCAGGTCATGAATGCTTTTGTTTTAGCAATAGATCTATAATTACTTTGATTCATTTTATCAAATTTGGATTGGTTGCAAATATCCACAGTTTATCTTCAATTCAAATAAGAAAGACAAATAAAACAGATATGAAAAATCCATTCAGTATTTAAAATTTTTAGCACTAATAGAAAAAGGAAAGCAATTATTGTCATAAAGCAAATACACAAAAAATAAAATGATCATAGTTCAGTAAGTTAAATAATTTATCTGCAGTCTCCTATTCATTCAGAATTGAAATGGTAAGCTAGTATTTTATTTTAAAAATTTTGCTGATGTGAAACATATATAGCATATATAGCATTACTAGTCTATAGATATACACTGACAAGAATACACAGTGTTTAGAACATAAACATTAGGACAGAAATATTCTGAAGACCAAATGAGGAAACTGTACTTTCTGATTATGTAGTCCCTCTTGTGACAAAATAATGGTATGACACGGCATATATCTACACATATACACATTTAACCCAATCCACCCTTTACATTCTAAGCTATTCTGAAAGTAGTTTAAGGATAAATAACATCAAACTGTGTTTATTTTAAATATAACTATAAACTTCACACTAAAATATAGACTTTCTATTCCTAATAGGATTCTCTTAACATTTATATATTTTTAAATTCAATTTCTAAAAATGTTTTACATCCTAAAGCAAGTTACAAAAATTGTACTTAAACCTTTTGTTGAGAATCACTTCATGCATAAAAAAGAGTTTATAAATGTATCAATATTCAGTTTAAAGAAAAATAAAATGAACATCCCTATTGGTAGTACCAAATTAAGGAGCAAGAATGCGACCAGTACTTTAGAAGTCTCCAATGCTCTTTTCCTCTCATGGCTCACTCCCAGAGGTAACCTGTAGACTGAATTTTGGTCTAATAATTCCCTTGATTTTCCTTATAATCCATACATATTCTTCAAAACTCTCTAGCTGAAATGGTTCTAGAATTTTTTTGAAAAGTTATGTATTTAGCCCTGCCAGCATTGCTCAGTGGTTGAGCATTGACCAGGAGGTCATGGTTCAATTTCTGGTCAGGGCACATGCCAGGGGATCCCCTGTAAGGGGTAGACAGGAGGCAGCTACTCAATGATTCTCTCTTATCATTGATGTTTCTATCTCTCTCTCTTCTCTCTCTGAAGTCAATAAAAATATATTAAAAAAAATAAAAGGTATGTATTTAGAAGTCTACTTTTTTTTTTTTTAGCAAATAATGTAGGTTTTGAGATTTGCCTATGTTAACATGCATAGTTGCTGTTGCTTTATTTTAATTGTATAATATTTTATTGTATGAATATATAACAGCTTATTTATACATTCTACAGTGGATGAAATTTTGAAGTTTTTTTGTTTTGTTTTGTTTTTACTGTTATGTACTGTTCACCTGAAAATGTTGCTATACAAACCTGTAGTGCACACTTAAGGATTTCTTTATAGTATAATTTTTTAGTAGAATTGTTAGCTATGTCTATATGTAATTTTATTTTATTTATTTATTTATTTATAAAATATATTTTATTGATTTTTTACAGAGAGGAAGTGAGAGAGATAGAGAGCTAGAAACGTCAATGAGAGAGAAACATCGACCAGCTGCCTCCGGCACATCCCGTATCGGTGATATGCCCGCAACCAATGTACATGCCCTCGACCAGAATTGAACCTGGGACCATTCAGTCCGCAGACCAACGTTCTACCATTGAGCCAAACCAGTTTCGGCTGTAATTTTATTATATAGTGCCAGAACTTTTTTTTCCAAAGTTGTGCCAACTTACATGTCCAAGAGTAGTACACAAACATTCCTATTATTTCAAATTTATGCCAATTCTTTTTAATTTTGTCAGTTTCATGCTTTTTTAAGTGTACTTCCTTGTGGTTTTAGTTTGCCTTCCCTGAATACTAATGAAGTTGCTCACCTCTTCATATGTGTATCCCCCATTTGAATTTCCTCTTTTCGAAGGGCCTGTTTGTCTGTTGCCTGTTTCTCTATTGGTTTTTCTTTTAAATATTGATTTGTAGGAGGGTTTCATATACTGTGCAAATATCATTTCCCATTTGTGGTTAGTCTTAATTGTATCTTTTATGAAATTATTTTATTGTTGTTATTTTATTTTATATTTTTTAAAATTGTATTGAATTTATTGGATTGACATTTGTTAATAAAATTATATATTTCAGCTGTACAATTCTTTAATACAGCATCTAGATATTGTATTGTGTGTTCACAACCCCAAGTCAAGTCTCCTTCCATCACTCGTAAATCCCCCATACCCAATCCTCCCCCCATTCCCCTTTCCCTCTGGTAATCACCATACTTTTGTGACTATGAGACACTTTTTGTTTGTTTGTTTTGTTTAATCCCTTTACTTCCCCCCTCCCAGCTTCCCAACTCTATCAATATTTTTACATTTTGTTTATTAAATCATCTCTACTTCACTGTTGTGAAAATGTTTTTCTATGTTATTCTAAAATCTTTTTTTAGGTTTGTCTTTCACATTTGTCTTCTTAATCCTTTGGATATTATATTTTATTAATAGGATAAAATAGGGGTCATGTTCCTTTTTTTCTATATTTATACCTAATTATTTATAAATTTTACGTTTAATTTGTCAAATTTTATTGGAAATCCTTTTTGCAGTTTTACTACCTGCACTTGTATTGAATCTAAGATATAAGTCAATTTGAAGAGAACTGAAACCTTTATGATATTAAACTTTACTATCCAAGATCATTTTCTTAGGTTACATTTGTCTTCTTATTTATTTTTATAATTTTGTCTATTAAGACCTTCCATAATTTTTGGATTTGTTGTTGTGATATCATTTAATAATATATTTTAAGTTTTTTAAATAAAATCCCTTACTAGGTTAAAAAGAGTTCCCTTCTAGTATTAGTTTATTGGTGATTTCTTATTAAACATAGTAAGATGTTTAATCTCACTGACTGTTTTTTCTTGCATTTATTCAGATGATATGGCTCTATTTCTTTAATTTGTTACCTCTATTAATTTGCTTTCTAAAGCAAGTCCCTTTTACACTACATTTTTGTATTAAACCCAACATGATAATAGTGTGTCATCTTTTTGATACATTACTGATTTGTTGTCCAGATAATGCTATCCTCAAAAAATTAGTTGAGATTGTACCTTCTTTTTTGATAATCCTTTTAATTATTTAAGTACATCATAGTCTAAGAACATGTTCTATATGATAGCCAAGCCTTTAAATATGTTAAGGCTTATTTATGGTTAGGCGTTTTATTAATTTTAATAGGTGTTTCATTTGAATTTAAGTACTTTTCCTCCCCTATTCATGGAAACATCACAACTTTTATTCATCTTTCTTTTGAGTTTCAAGAAAGAAAGGTAGAAATTAGGGTGGGAAGAAAATTACCTTAAAAAAAAAATCTGTTTTGTTGCTGCATCTTCAAGGGGCAATGAAATGCTTAGCTCCTTTCAAGAAAGCCATGCAGCTTCACTAAAAAGGGGAGGATATGGTAAAAATAATGAAAGATGTTCTTTAAAATAGTTTAGTGATTTAGATTAGTAAAACATGAAATTAAATTATTATTCTATAAAGCTTAGATGAATATAATGGTCAAGCTCGACGAATTCTACCATAATGCAGTCTCCTTTCACATTAACAAGGCTGATCTCTGTAATCAACAGTAAATTGTGGAAATGACTATGTGTGACTTCCCAGCCTAAGCAATAAAAAACACTACAGCTTCTTATTCTACCTTGCTTTGTGGGATCACTCACTCAAGGGGAAATCAGCTGCCATTTCCTAAAAACACTTTCACAGTCCTACAGAGCAGTTTATGGGGCAATGAAGGAAGGCCTCCTGCCAACAGCGAGTGAGGAACTGAGACTTCCTGCTGTCAGCCTTGCAAGTGAGCCATTTTTCAAATGGATGTCCTCAGCCCAGGACAGCCTGCAGATGACTGCAGCCTTGGCTAACTTTCTTACTGCAGCCTTGGGGGAGACCCTGAGTGAGAAGCACCCAGCAAGGTTTTTTATGGATTCCTCATGCACATAAACTGTGTAAGGACATAAATGCTTATCATTGTCTTACCCTGCTAAGTTCTGGGAAACTTGTTTGTATAGCAAAAGATATTGAATACAGTGAGATTTAAAATGCTCTGGGATTTCACAGAAGAGATTGCACTCAATTTGGGGGTTCCAGGCAAGTCTTACAGAGCATGTGGAAACAATGAAACAAATAGTGACCCCTGAATCCTGCAACCTTGATTATCATAATTTAAAAATTATATTACGGAATTAAGAAATGACTATAGGCCCTAGCCAGTTTGGTTCAGTTGATAGAGCGTCAGCTTGTGGATTGAAGAGTCCCTGGTTCGATTCCAGTCAAGGGCACATGTCCAGGTTTCTGGCTCCATCTCCAATAGAGGGCATGCAGGAGGTAGCTAATCAGTGATTCTCTTTCATCATTGATGTTTCTATATCTCTCTCCCTCTCCCTTCCTCTCTGTAATCAATAAAAATTAGTAAAATAAAAAAAAAATGACTATACAAAGACAGAATATATGAGCTTGGAAGGACTGATGGATGAGGACGGACTGAAAAGAAAGACTCAGCAAGACCCTGGAAAGAATGACAAACTCCACAGGGTCATGCTTAAATTCTATTCCAGAATGCTGGACTAAGGGATCACATTACATCTGAGTGATTTTTTTTTTTTTTTTAGGGGCCAATATATATTGTCTTTTGACCCCAAGTCCACATTGAGAAACAACAGAGAAATAAGATATGAATGATCAATGCATAGAAATCAGAGTGTCATTTTGGTTAAGCTGAATGTAGACTGTGGCTTTCATCTGCATTTACAAGGACTTCCTTACATTTCTTCCCCAGATTAGAAAGATTTACACAAGTATTCATAGTTATCCAATAAAAACAGGAAGAAAGGGGATGAGCTGGACATGCTCAACTCCTCCTTCTACACTGACCTATCATATAAAGGAGTAATTCTCCTCTGGGAAAGGGCAAAAAGAGGAACTTCAGTCTTTCCCTACCTGGAGTTTCTCTACATGGAAAATATGAGGCTGGGAAATACAAGATTTAATAAGTGGGATACAACCGTGTTTCCCCGATAATAAGACATCCTCCGAAAATAAGATCTATTTACAGGTTTCCTTCTGAGTGGAATATAAAGCATCCTCCAAAAATAAGCCCCTCCACCCCAGGCTAAACATGAGAGATTTGGTCCACTGATTCTGAAAGAAATGGAGTCACAAGAAATTCACCAGGAAATTCAGGAATTGGATTGTTATGATGATTTTCCAGAAGATGATGATATGATTGTCATTGAATAAATGAGTAAATTCTTGATACTGTAGGATTCAATTTGTCTGGTTTGTGTTGACAACTACCGTACTACCGTAGTAATAAATTTCCTTTATTTTCATTTAACAATAAATGTGTACCGTATTCTTCTTCATGGAAAAATAAGACATCCCCTGAAAATAAGACCTAGCTCATCTTTGGGAGCAAAAATTAATATAAGACACTGTCTTATTTTCGGGGAAACAGGGAATTAGGATGATGAAAGAAGGTGCTACTTCATAAGGAGAAAGTTGACTTATGACTTTGGGAATTCTATCTCAAAAGTGGTAATTCGATTTTTAAAAGATTCTATTAAATGTGTGATGATAGTGAAAATTAGACATGACATCAGCTTCTAAAGTATTATTCCAAGGAGTGGGCCATATGAACAGGCATTCAGGAACAAATCATGAGCAATGGAATCAAATAATGAGACTTAAATGGTTTCGTGTAAAATAACACAGACATGGTCAATTTGAAAATTGCGGTAGGGCTGTAATAGAGGGGAGAGGACATCTTCATTTTCTTGTCTCATAAATGTCTGAGGACCTAATGAAACTTCTATCTAACAAATGGATTTACACAAAAATGCCTTCTAGATTTTTTTTTTTTTTTTTGAGAAAGAAAGTGGGTAATGCACATTTCAATAGTCTATATGTGGAAACAATGATTATCCTTTTGGGGGAAAGTTTTAACCTTTATATATGAGTCAGGGTAGGGAGAAAAGAAAACGGGACTTTCTCATTCTGATGTACTGAGATACAGAGAGGTAAGCAAGAGCTGCTATTGTGAAAAAATGGCCTAAGCTCATTTTCCCCAAGTTCATTTCCTGTGGTACTGCCAGGCTTTTCAGCTAGGAGACAGGAAGCACGGAAATAGGGCACCATACTCTACATTCTTTTACTGTGTTCAGCACTCTGAAATAGGGCCCATTTTGAACTAATCTCTTTGGGGATTATCAAATAAGACTTGGGAAGAAATATAAAAAATGATGGGATACCTATGCTGGCCTTGGCCTGCAGCATTGCTTTACAATGAGTCAGAAAGAAAAATGATATGTTAGGACTTTTAACTTTAATCTTTGGGGCTGTCATCAAGGAAGGCAATCATAAATTGACAAAGTGGAGTAAAAACTGCTATTCTTAACTTTAGTCTGAACTTCATGTCTGGCTTAGAATTGAAACACATATATTTTCCCAAAACTTTTTATTCAACGCATACATTGCAATGAACCTCACTGTTCCTGGATTTGGACAAGGGTCTTCTTCACCTAGAACTTTACTTTCTTTATCAGAGCAGCTTATTCAAGTGTAAGTCATTGGACTTAAGAGTTAAGCAGCCTGATATTCTAGGGAGGAAAATAATATTATCTCCCTGAAAATATGCCAATAAAATGATATAAGATCTTCTTGAATGAATTAAGTACAAACTGCACCAGAATGTTAATGTCAGATTCTTTCTACCTCACTTTTGGTAACTCAGTTTTAGGTGTAACCCAAAAAAGCTGAGGAGAAAAAGAAAAAAAAGAAAAAAGAAAAAAAAAAGAGTGGTATTGACATTGCCTCTTGCATTCCAAAGTAAAGTTCTAGACTAATGCAATATTTGAACAGGAGGTTGCTACAAACTGGGTTTTTCAACTTTAACCCAATAAAAGAATTGATGTTAAATAGGTGAAGAAAGAAAATTTCTCTGGACCAAGTTATTGGAGAACAGCAGCATTTTCCCTCCTCTTTCATATAGAGGAATGGTTTCCTGGAAACCATTCAGCGAGCTTGATATATACCTGATGAAGCAATGTAGACCCAATAGAACAGAGTCTACGAAATGGGAAAGATAAGAAGCTGTGAGAGTTTGCTGTCTGCCAGAGGGAAGAGATGGTTACATCAAAAAACAGCTTCACTTTCAGTGACCAGAATCAAGAATGTGGGTTTTCTGTGAAACAGATGCAAGGCGAGCATGTGGGTAGAGTGGTTTAGGTTAATTATAAAATGAACCTTGTCCAAAGGGCTTTCTGCCAGGGGTTATGTGAAGCAACCTCAGCAGGATGCTGGTGGTGGTGACAAATGAAGAAGTTAGATGTAGGATGAGGGTGAGAAGCAAAACTGACCAGCTAAAAGAGAAACATGGCCGGAAGCAAGTATATTTCATTTATATCAGTGTTTCCAATAAAGTTATGCAATGGTCCTACAAAAACATCCCTTGATAAGGAGTCAACATTGAGCATTTACTGAAGCCAGAGAGCACTAAAGCCAGGTCATGGTAGTGTCAGTCAACTAAGACTTTTCTTTACCTCTGCTGCTGATCCCCAACATTGGAGGGGAGAGAAGTAGCTAGCTCACTGTGCTAGGGGAAGAGATGAGGGTAAACTGACTACAATCTCTTTCCACTGCAGCTCTCTAGCTTGAAAAGAAGAAACTTTCATATTGTGGTTTGGGCTAAGCCATAAGAATAATTATTTTAATTAAATATGATTGCTTTTCTAATAAAAACCACCAAAGGGTTATTTATTATTTCAGGGCGAGTAGTAGAGCTATATAGTACCCACCTTTGTTTGGATTCAATAAATAGAAAACAACAACTATTGAAAGGGGTTGAATTCATGTGGTTGGGGATAAAATTATTTTCTGATTATATCCTATGGAGTCCTCCTTCTCTCTCAAAGTGGAGGTTATTAATAACTATGGATCAAAGTGTTTATTGACCTGAATCTATAGAATGTGTCTATTTGTGCTGGGTATCTTCTATCACTCTTAGCATTTTCTCAGCCTATTTTCCATCTGAAAACTAACCTCTGTGGGTCACAGAAAAGATCCTGTGCTTTCTGACTTGGTTTGGGGCAGGCAAATGATGACCTTGGCAGGAAAGACTAAAAGGAGAGAGGAAATGAGGTCAAAATCAATTTCACCTGGTTCCCTCTTTACAAGATTACTTCCCTCTGACTAAGGGTAGCACTCTGCTCACAGCATCTGACTCTTCAGACCAGCGCCATTCATATGATCATTATGATTTGCCTAGACCAATTTTTTTTTTTTTTTACAAATAGTCTTGCTGTGAATAAACCCTTCTCAAATGTCTCTATTTCAAACACACTGCCTGTTTCCTGCAGGAACCCTGACTGACACAGTGACATTACCTGCTTTGCTGATCTCAAAATACTAATGAGAGAATTAAAGTAATAACAGTTGTGAAATGTTTATAGTGATTAAATTCAAGCTTGGCCAGTGTAGCTCAGTGGTTGAGTATAAACCCATGAGCCAAGAGGTACCTGTTTTGATTTCTGATTCTTGACAGGGCACATGCTCAGGTTGCAGGCTCTCTCCCCAGTAGCAGGCATGAAGGAGGCATCTAAACATCTCTCTCATGGATGTTTCTATCTCCCTCTTCCTCTCTCAATAAAATAAATAAAAACATATAAAATATTTAAAATTCAGAGATTTAAACAGATTTGATAATTATTGTGAATGTGTTTATTGCCGCTCAGATTTTTTTAATTTAGTCATTGGGGACCTCTTCTAATTTTTTTTAAAATCCTTTTGACCCATTCTTAATTATAGCAAGCATAGGTATGAAAATATATTCAAGTCAATTTGTATATTTTCTGTCCCAAATATTTCTTGGAGGAGTAAGTGAGAGATGATACTGAGAAATGACAATCTGGACATTAAGTTTGCTCATTGCCCCTGAACTGGTGCTTGTTTAGCAGAAGTTTCGATGTATACAGACTGAAAATTATGAACTCATGGTAATAGAATTACAGAAACATGGATTTATATTAATATGAATGTTTTATGGACAATTTGAAAAATGGGACATTTAAGTACCAAGAGTATTTTTATTTTAACATGTCCAATTTACAACCTTATCTCATTTTTATTCCTATATTTATATAAAACTATATAAATCCTAGTTTTCATTAGTTCTAGGAATGACAAAATTGGAACATCACATAGATACTTATTTGCTTTCCTCACAAAACACAATAAAAAATCAGAATAGCAAGACCCACAGTACCACTAGCAATATAATTTCTCAAAAATAATTTTAAGATTTGTTTCTTTCAATCCTTTTTTTCTCTCATATATTTCACTAGGGATATACAGTGAAATTATTTTATTTCATCACTTGCTATAAATCTTCATTTTGAAGTGATATTGTTAACTGAAAAATATATTAAGATACTTTATTTCCATTATTTTTAAAATCTTTATTGTTAAAAGTATTACATATTTCCTCCTCTCCCCCACTGACCTTTCCCAGCCCACTCCTGCACCCCATCTCAGGCCTTCACCACCCTATTGTCTGTGTCCATGGGTTATGCATATTTGCACACAAGTTCATTGGTTGATCTCTTTCCACTTACCCACCTTCCCCTGCCTCCCATCTAGGATTTGACAGTCTATTTGATGTTTTTTTCCCCTCTGTATCTATTTTTGTTTATCAGTTTAGGTGTTCATTAGATTCCACATATGAATGAAATCATGTGCTATTTATCTTTCTCCAACTGGCTTATTTTGCTTAGCATAATGCTCTCTAAATCTATTCATGCTGTTGCAAATGGTAAGAGTTCTTTCTTTTATGCAGCAGCATAATATTCCATTGTGTAGATGTACCACTGTTTTTTTAATCCACTCATCTGCTTAGTGGAATCCACTGATTCCACTTAGACTCTTTCCAAATCTTAGCTATTGTAAATTGTGCTGCTATGAACATAGGGGTGCATATGGTACATCCTTTCTGATTAGTGTTTCTGATTTCTTAGTATATATTCCTAGAAGTGGGGTCATTGGGTCAAATGGCAGTTCCTTTTTTAATTTTTTGAGGAAATTCCATACTATTTTCCATGGAAGCCTCTGTTTAGTTATTTTTTTTTAATACTTAGGTATAACATTAATATTTGTTGTAATATCATAGGTAAAATATTTAAATGGTTCCAAAGACAATATAAGGTATAGTCAAATAAGTCTAACTTTAACTTTTGGTCCCTTTACTCTTGTTTTCTCATTATAAAGAACCATTTAAAATATTTTGTATTTATCCTTTTATTTTTATTGTACTTGTATTGCCATTTTTAAATAGTGGTGTACTAAACTGACATTTATACATTTTGCTGTTATTAACAATGTCATAAATCTCACTTTATAATAGTTTATAGAGATAGTCTTCGTTTTTAATAACTGATAGTAATAGTCCATTGTATGTCATAGTTTATTCAACCAATCTTGTTTTGATGTATTTTGTTGTTACAAATAGTTCCAAAATGAATAGCCTTATATATATATATATACTTTTTTACACACATATTTGATAGTGATACTTTTAGAAGCAGGAATGCTGGGCTAAAAGATATGTGCATATGTAATATTGCTGAATATTGCCATATTCGCCTCCATGTTGGTTCCATTTTGCATTCTAATCAGCAACAGATGGAAGTGCCTTTTCTTCACTATTTTTTATGGAGTTTTGCCATTTTAACACATAAAAATCAGCATATCACTATATTTTAATGTTTTTTTTTCTCATTATGAGAATGGTTGGCATCTTTTCATATGGTTGAGTCATTTGTATTTCTTTTTTTCCACGAACTATTTTTTACTTCATTTTTAATAGCTTTGTACTTTTTCTCCTCTATTTTTAAAAGTTCTTTGTATATTCAAGATATCAACAATCTGTCTTTTATATGAGTTACAAATATTTTCCCAATTTATTCTTTTTGAAAAAAATTCTTTTATGGTATCATTTGCCATGGAAACTTCTTAAAATTTGTAGTTAAATTTATTTTTTCCTTTTTTTTCTGAATTATTCTGAAGTTTGCACCAGAATTTGGAAGACTTTATCTATCCTCTCTATATACAGAATTTCACCAATGTTTTCTTATAGTAACTATAAGGGTTCATCTTTTTTTCCTTTCATTTGAGTTTCTGAACTATTTTTGAGACTTGATCATTTTTATCCTTTTTTCCATATCTTCAAATTGCTTATTCAAAATATATCATTTTACTCACTAATATGATATGCTCCCTTTAAAATATCTTACAGTTAGATATATAATTGAGTTTATTTATTGAATTTCTCTTCTGTTTTGCTTTTGTTTACACATGAGCTGGTAATATGCGATTGTAAAGAAAAGAAAAGAATTTATTTTAAAGTGTTTGATAGAGCTCTTCTTTCTTCTTTTTAAGGGTTTTCCTAAGTATGCTATTTTTCAATTCTTCCAGACGATTTTTTATGATAACTTCTTAAATAAGGGTATGTTTATTGGAATCATGTTGTTTTTAATTTAACTTAGTAAGAGATTGAGTCTGAACAAAGATGTGTTTTCATTTGTTCAAGTCTATTTTTTTAATTTTATAATTATTTTGATAGTTTTTTACATGTTCATTGGACATTCTTTGTTATTACTTGTATGTAGGTATTTTCCTATCTTTATGCTATTGTAAATGAGGTATTCTATCTTCTGATTTCTTTAAAAAATTTTTTTTATTAATTTCTGAGAGAGAAAGGGAGAGGGAGAGATAGAAGCATCAATGATGAGAATCATGGATCAACTGCTTCCTGCACACCCCTTACTGGGGAAAAAGCCCACAACTCAGGCATTTATCCTGACGAGAAATCAAACTTGACCTCTTGGTCCATGGGTCAATGCTCAACCACTGAACCATACAGGCAAAGCTGATTTCTTTTTGTATATAGAAGGGCTATTAGCTTTATATGTTTATGCATTTCTTTGTATCTGTATCCAAAGAGTTAGTCCTTATAATTTCCATTGATTATCATGGTTTTCCAACTTTTTATTTGTAAATAAACATAGTTTTAATTTTTACTTTTATTATTATGTGTTTTTTGTTGTTGCTATCTAAATGCATTTCTAAATTATAGTGTATGTAATGGGCATTTCTTTTTGCTTCTTATTTAGTAAAGCTTCCAGTATAATTCACCATTGAGTAAAATGCTAACTTTTAAGCTGAGGCACACACAGACCACACACAAAACACACACACATCATGTCAAGAAAGTATCTGTCATTTCTTATTTTGTTCACTTTTAAAAAATATCAAAAACTTTTTCTAACTCTATGGATATAATTACTCCCTTCCACCCCCCATTGCTCTATTAATATGATGGATTACATGAAATAAATTCCTAATATGAAATCATGCAACTTTTCTGGTAGAAAACCCATTGGTTAAGACATATTATATCTTTAAAGTGTTATAGTATTCTGTTCGTTAACATTTTATCTATGATTTTGTGCATTGATATTAATATATGTATATCTAAAGTTTCCTTTTATAAATACAATAGTTTTGATTTGAAGGTCAATATATTTCTTTAAAAAATAAACTTGGAAAGTTTACTTTTTATCATGGGCTAAAATTTAAAATAATATTGATATTACCTGATGATTTAAGAGTTAGTAAAGTTCTCCTGTGAATTTATCCATTATGTTCTAGGTCTTCAGTTGAGCAAAGTAGTTTCCTATTCTTTTTTTAAGTTTTTCTGTTTTGGTGGTTTATTATGGTTACTTCCAACTTGTCATTTCTAATTTTGTGAATTTGCATTTTAAATTTTCTTAATTTATTTAGGTAATATCTTGTCCTTTGGTTACTTTCAGAAAAATAGCTTTATTATATTCTGCAATTTGCTTTATATATGTACTAGAGGCCCTTTGCAGGAAGATTCCTGCAATAGGGCTTCCTGCTGCAGTCCCTGCCCAGCCTACCTCCCTCCCTTCTCCCCCAGCCTGTCTGCTTTCCTCCTTTCTCCCTGCACTATCTGCTTTCCTTCTGTCTCCACTGCCCTGCTTGCTTGTTTCACCACAGCTTCGCTCCCTTCTACAGCATTTGGTTCTTTCTATGCTGTCTTCAATGTTTGCTCTGGTCTGGATATGCAGATTAACTGCCATTTTGGTTGGGTTAATTTGCATACTCACCCTGATTGGCTGGTGGGCATGGCTTGTGGGCATAGCTAAGGTGTGGTCAATTTGCATGTTTCTCTTTTATTAGGTAGTTTTGATTTCAGCTTTTATCATTGTTCATCCCTACCTCCTGCTTTTTCTTTTTTTTTTTTTTTAACCTGCTTTTCCTGTTCTTTGCTGTTTTTTGTAGATTTTTGCTGTGTAGTGTTACCTTTATTTTTATTACTATATTGGTGATTTGTATTTGATATTTGTTTTATCTGCCCATAATATTACACTACCATTATTATTATTTTCAATAATAGATGTAAATTTTGTATTCCTCTTTGACCCAATGGCTTATTTAATGACATGGTTTAAATGTCATTCTAGGTAAAAGTGCCCTCTTGTTTTATTATTAAGTTCTTCTTTCGTTGCATTTCAGTTAGTGAATGCCTTTGTGATATATTTGCTCTTTAGAATTTCTTCAGGGTGTTTATCACATCAGATGTGATATATTTTGTGAAGATCCCATATGCCCTTAAGAAAAAAATATTTTCTGTTATTGAATTTCAGAGTTCCAGACAGATTTATAAGCTCTGTTTTATGAATTATACTCTGTATATCTTTTGTAAATTTTCAATAGGTAATTTGTCTTGATTTTTTAAAAAATAAACCAAAGAAACCTATTATTAATATGTTTCTTTCAATTTCCTAGCATTCTCTTTGAAATATATTTTACACACTTTTTATTTTTAATTTTTTTTGTATAATTTGTCCACTCTTTTATTGTCAACCTTTCTAAATCTCTTTATTTTTAATTGTCTTTTATATACAAAAAAGTGTTAATTTTCTTTTGTCAGCCAATTTGAAAATACCTGTATTTTAACAGTATGTTACATCCATTTACATTTATTGATATGATCAATATTTTTGGACTTATATTTGAAAAGTAATATTTATATAGGTGAATATTTTGTATAAAGTTTTTCACTGTGTCCTATTTTATTGTGCTCTCATTCTTATAGAGGAGTTTTAACTTTCATTCTTACAGTTATTTTTATAGTAATGTCTATAGTAATAATAGAGGAATGTGCAAATTATCTGGGACACTCACATCATCACCGTTCAGCAGGGTGGCGGGGCTGTGGGGCCGTCGGGTGGGACTCTGGTCTGGTGCGATTTTGTCCTGCCCAGGCAGACTCCCCTGTGGCCCCACAGCCAAATCCCCAAGGGGACCTGGGGTTTACTAAACTTTACTGGAGCTGCTCCCCACACCCCCACTCCCTGCCCCAGGACTGCTCTGTCCAAAGCAGGGCGCCTGGGCAGCCTCCTGACAGGCAGGCGGCCTGGGAGAGCTGAGTGGGGCTGGCGTGCCCAGGAGCCACAGAGGGGCGGGGAGGCTGGAGCCAAGTTCCCAGGGGTCTGAGGAGAGCACCTGACAGGAGCCCAGACTGCAAAGAAGGAAGGGGAAGCAGCCACAGGGAGCTCTTCCAATCCCCCTGCACAGATACCTTACTCCAGCCCCCACACCCCCGGGGAGACCGAAGAAGACCCAGCCTTGGGGATAGCTGCAAACCACACCTCTGACTCCCGATCTCTTCCCCAGGGGCACCCACATCAATAGCACACTGGCGATGACCGGTTAGTGCCCCCGAGGCACCCAGGGCCCATAGCCCGCTGTAGCCGCGCCCCCTCCACGGAGGCCAGGCATGCCTCTCCTCCCTACAACTCTCCGGAGGATCAGACCCATCCCCACCTCCCCTACAGCAGTGGCACCATCTCTGCAGTGGAAGTGCACTGAACCTCGCCCGAGACTGTGGCTAACCCTGAACTCCTAGCCCGCCTGGCCCTGCCCTGGTCTGGCCCCTGCCCCACTCCAGAATATTGGAACCCCGCTCTGAGCACATACAGCTTTGAAATGACGCCAAGCAGGGAGGTTTGACAGTTACTTCCTCTTTGGCCTCTCCGCCTCCCTAGCATCCCCTTAGTACCCCCCCCCCCCCTCCCTTGGCCAGTGCCTCCAGGGACAACCATTGCTACAGGGCTGCTGGACAGAGCCTGCCCCACCAAGGCCTGCAGAACCCTCTGTAAAGCTTCCATAGGTACAGTCCCAGAAAACAATCATGGCCTCCTCCCCTAATTAGCACCTGCTACCTGCAAGGGTACATGTGGGCTTAAAAATAACAGTCCCTTCTCATTTAGACATCACTTACTTTATGAAACATTTTTAGGTTTATTAGCTCAGAACCTCCTCATGACTACTCAGTGAGGTAGGCAGGGAAGAGATCACAATTCCCATGGTATATGTGTATGTATTCAGAAATGAAGCTGAGAGAAAAAGCGTCAAGCCCAGTGGTTCCCAAGGTTCAGCACATGCCCCAAAGTGGGGGTGGGGGGGCAATTTGATTTTAAGTGGGGGAAATTTGAGAATGAGTTAACAGTAAATTTTTTTAAAATTTTTTTTTTTTTTTTTTTTTTTTTTTGCATTTCTTATGGTTCTAGAGGGCCTCATCTATAGCATAGCCTATATAATGAAAGGCTAATAGGCAAATGACTGAATGGTGGAATGACCCGGCACTATGATGTGCACTGACCACCAGGGGGCAGACACTCAACAAAGGAGCTGCCTCATGGTGGTCAGTGTGATCCCACAGGGGGAGCACAGCAGCAGTGGTGGGAGCCTCTCCCGCGTCTGTGGCAATGCTAAGGATGTCCGACTGATGGCTTAGTGGGTCTAAGCTGTCCGTTGGTTATCCACCCAGGGCTCCGGGACTGTGAGAGGGGGAAGGCCAGTCTGAGGGACCCTCCCACCCCAAGTGCATGGATTTCGTGCACTAGGTCTCTAGTCCTATATAATAATTCAGTATAATGAAGAGGTAACTTGCAAATTGACCATCACTCCAACATACAAGATGGCTTCCCCCATGTGGTCAAAGATGGCCCCCCCCCATGTGACACAAGATAGCCACCACAAGATGGCCAGCAGGAGAGGGCAGTTTTGGGCGATCAGGCCTGCAGGGGAGGGCAGTTAGGAGCGACCAAGGCTGTAGGGAAGGGAAGTTAGGGGTGATCAGGCTGGCAGAGGAGGACAGTTAGGGGCAATTGGACTGGCAGGGAAGCAGGTAGGCATCAATCAGGCTGGCAGGCAGAAGTGGTTAGGGGCAATTAGGCAAGCAGGCAGGTGAGTGGTTGCAAGTCAATAGTCCTGGATTGTGAGAGGCAGTCAGAGATCCCTCAAAGGGGTCCCAGATTAAAGAAGGTTGTAGTCTGGGCTGAGGGGCATATCCACTCCCTGCATGAATTTTGTACACCAGGCCTCTAGTATTTATATAAAAACCTTGGTTGTCTCTTTTTTCAATTTTTGTCTTTTATTCTTTAGTAAAAGATCCATTAAATTTAATGGCTTATCTTTCTTTTGCTTCTTCTCCATGTCCCTAAGCAAATATTTGTTGTAATATCCTTTTATTTCCAGTTAATAGCCATGAAGCAATCACAAACTCATTTTAAATGTTATATGCTCTCACTATTGTCCCTGAATTATTTGATACTTTTTTGTATCTATGTTGTCAAATTGCACATAACACATGACACTCTTTTTCTTGCAATCAATATTTTGTTTTAATTCTAAAGTTATGCTTGCACCAATTATTATAATAACACTTCTCCATCTATTTTGGTTGCCAGGAGAAACTCATCTAGTAGTTTCCACAGGACATGAGAAAAATATTCCCTAATTTTTATAATAGTTTATTTTTTAGTCTTTATATGTAAAAATTTGTTCAAATGGATATTAAATTCTAGCTAATTTTCCTTTATATCTTCCATCCTGAGCTATATTAAGTAGATAGAGAATATCTCTAATATAGTCTCTGTATACAACACTTCTTAAATAAAATATTATGTTGAAACTTCAATGTATATTATCTATATATATATTAAAGCCTAAGCGACTGGACAACTGAACAACCAAATGACAGGTCAACTGGCTGGTAGCTATGATGCACTGCCCAACAGAAAGCAGACACTCAGTGCAGGAGCTGCTCCCTGGTGGTCAGTGCACTCCCAAGGTGGGAGCGCCACTCAACTGACCAATAGGTGCCAGACACAGGGCTCATGCTGGCTGCCACAACCTGGAGACCACGGCAGAGCAGCAGTGAGCCTATTGAGCAGTGGAGGCTGCAGGTGCAGCAGGGCCAGGATAAGCAGAAATGGCAGGCAAGAGTGGCTGGTGATATTGGACTGTCGGTTTCAGCCTGATCCTCACAGGCTACGCTGAGGTACCCCAAGGTGCATATAATCTTTATGCAATACATATTTTATATATATGCATGTATGCTATTATAAATTCATATGTACTTATTTACATATAACATTTATGTATTGACTTTCAAAATATTTAGTAAGCAAGTGCTTACTTACTTACCTTTGTTTGCCTTTGTGATCCACAGAGCCAGCTGAGAGTCTGTCCAGGGGAGACCCAAAACCAGAGAAGCTCCTTTTCTTCTTTGTTTCGATCACATCATTCTCCAGAGACACAAGTTCATCAAGAAGCATGAGTTTTGCTGCCAGATCAGCTGCTGATTTCTCTTCCCTGGCTATGGCTGGTGACTGCGCATCTCTGATTCCAACATCAAAAGTCTATCGAGCAAGAAAGGTGATTCTATTCACCTCAAATATCTGTAATCATATGCATTTGACTTTTGCTACATTTACCTGATATACCTGTCATAAAACTTGATTTCTACGGATTTATGATTCAGAGAGACTTTTGAGGGCAAACACGTATAGAGGTGAGGTATACCCAACAGAAATTAAAGAAAAACAACACACACACACACACACACACACACTCTTAATCAAAGTTCCATGCTCACATCTCAAATTTAGTATATTAGCAGATAATTCTTTTGGATTCTTTCCCTGTAACAACTCTATCCTTTATTATCATTCCCACAGCATTGTAGCTATACTTTGATTCTTACAGTAGTTACATTTTCCTTTGTATTAGATTTATTATATTTGTAATGTATATTAGATTTTGAGTAATTTGAGGGTAATGACTATGTCTAATTAGTCTTTTATTGACTCTCTTCAATGCCTACCCCACTATTTTGCTCATAGTTAGTACTTAATAAATTTTACTTATAGTTAGTACTGATAAATTTTTATGGACTTAATTCCATAAACACTAAACTTCATGGGTTTTTTACCCCCCACCACTCAGTCACCTCTTATTAATTCAAGCCCTAAGCATTCACTATGTACTGCATTAAAAAATCTAGTAGTCTCTGCCTTCAGGGGATCTACACTTCCATCCGTGTGCTTTATTAACAAATATTAATAAGTATTTACAATGACTCAAAGAGCTTTCTCAATGACTTTGTTGCCCCATGTAAAATTTCCTGTTTTTTTTTATTTGTCTATTGCATATAGTGCCCTTTTGTAGTTCATCCAAGTCATAAAAGTATGTTATTAATAGAAAAGGCTTATCTTAATAGAAAATATATTTGGTCCCTTAAGCTAGTTCCCATTACCTCAGTAACTGCATCCACTGAGAGTACTTTTCCTGAACTCCACAGGATAAGTGTCACAGCCAGGACAAAATGTGCACTTGCCAACCTCCAGTCCAGCATCTAAAGGTCACACACAACAGGGTTAACATTACTCGTTTGGCATGTAATGATAGGAAAACAAAACTCCTATAAAGCATATTACATAGAGGTGATAAATTAAATTATTCAGCTTCTACTAGGCAAAACTTAAATAACAGTTTATAGAAGCTGTCAATCTCTCAGAATGAATTCTATCATGGCTTCATTTCCATGGAAACATAGATTGGAGTTGTATAGCTATAATACTAATTTAATTCAAAGTAACCCCAGTCTGAGAAATCTAACTTGTATAATTTTATTTTTAACTATCTAATCCTGGGATTACAGTCTCATGTACCTAAGGGGAAATGTGTAAAATTGGTCAGGTAGGAAAGGATGATCTGGTGAGGTTTGTGGTGAACCAAGGAGGATATGCTTTGAGTAAAATCATTTAAATTAAAAATGTCACAGACCCAATATGGAAATATCTTTATGTCCTTGATATATATAAGGATTTCTTAAGCAACATTTATAACAAACTTAAAAAATTCTGTACAAGATACAATAAACAAAATAAAAACAAATTAAAAGTGGAATATATTTTCAAGGCACATAAAAATCAGTTCTTGGAAAATTTAAATAAGTCTGACTAATAAAATTCTACAACTAGACACAAAATTAAGTAACAATGGGCCCAAGTTTATACAGAGACATGTATCTGAAAGGTCATAGCCTCGTTGTTTAGAATAGTAATAAATTAGAATCAAACTAGCAAGGCCTATGTGGCTTAGTGGTTGAGTGTTGACCTATGAACCAGAAGGTCAGGATTCTATTCCTACTCAGGGCACATGCCCAGGTTGCAGGCTTGATCCCCAGTAGGGGGCATACAGAAGACAGCCAAATGGTATTGATGTTTCTCTCTCATAGATGTTTCTATCTTCCCTCTCTCTCTAAAAATCAATAAAACATATATTTAAAAAAAATTAGAATTAACCACACTAACTTACTGAAGAGGAAATGGATTCATCAATTGAGGTATATTCCTAGCATGGACTTAAAGCAAATTAGTTAAACATGCATCTATCTGCTGTTAAATAACCTAAATATTGTATGGATTTCAAAAATACAGTTTTGGGGGAAATTAGATTTTATAGAACATTACATATAGCATACTACCATTTGCCTAAACGGGATGTACAAAAAATAATTCCACATGTTTAGAGATCTATATATATATAATTAAAGTGTAAACCAATGGAATTTGATTCATGACTATGATTGCCTCTGGGGAGAGTGAGGAGCAAATAAGCTTATGAAGGAAACATAAGGCACTTATCATAAATATGTGTGTATGTGTGAAAATATTACATTTGTTAATTCTGTGTGGTAAGCACAAAGATGTGTCATTTATACATTTATGACTTTTTCACATTAAAAACTATTATAACATCCATTTAAAGTGTGTGTCTATGGTCTATCTCAGACCCATTGGCTGTCAGTTTGGCCAGTGGCAATGGGGGAGGGAAGATCACCACGGGCTGCGAGTTACTACAGAATAGGTTTGCCTTGCCACCTCTTATGGCACTGCGAAGTCTCCCAGTCCACCTTTATGAATGGATCTCAGTAAACTCCTATTTCCTTTAAAAAATAATTTAGAGAAAAAAATGTGTTCTAGGATGGATCTGAACAACCGTGTCTCATTTTTGCTTCAGTGTTAGTGTGGCCTTGAGAGTGTACTATTTAACCTACGTGAGCTTTATTTTCCATTTTTGTGAAGTGAGGAGTCATTATCACTTCAAAAGAGCTTTGAGAGAGTTGTATTCATTCATGTATAACCTCTTTATTTCATATAGTATTTATAGTTTGTAAGTGAAAGAACATATATGAGATATTAATAAATATGTCGCTAGTAAACTACATTCTGTTTGGTATGACCCAAGATTTTCTTTATGACTCTTCCTTAAAATATTGTTACTATCTACTAAATATTGTAGATTTTTAGTAATAAATGTATGTTGGAGAAAATAGGCAAGTAAGTGTTTTATATAGACACTTCGCTTTAAGTATATACTTAAAGCTAAGATAAAATACTTTAGCTTTGTTCTTAATACTTATTTGTCAAACATAATCTTAATTTTCATGTAATGTAGTCTAAACTAGTTCTTCATTATATCTCCAATTGATCTACTTTGAAATCTTGTCACACAATGTTAGTCACAACTGCTTCTCTGTATTCTGCCCATTCTCTGTAAATTCTGTGTTCTCTTCCTAAAAAGCTAATATTTGAACTGAGTTTTATGGTAAGTATAAAAACAATAAATCATGATTATATCCCTATATTGAGACACTAGAAAAATAACAAGAAAGAACTCAACAGATCTGGTAAAAATATCAACCCAAAACTGCATTATCTATTCCTTAAAAAAAAAAAAAAAATCAAGCACTAAATAACATTTCCTGCCCTCTGATTTTGTTATCTCTTTGATTTTTCTGAAAAAAAGGAAGATATATTAAAAACATGACTATTTTAAAAATTAGTTCATATTTCTGGCATCTCTCTCTCTCTTTAAAATAGTTCTCTCATTCAATCAAAGATAAACCACAATTGTGATGTTTTCCTTCCTCATTTTTTTTATCATGTTAAAAACAGGTTACAAAGTATAAAATTGCCCAATTTTATAAGCCTTTCCATGTGGATTTCCTTTAACTATTTTTATGCACATTTTCCTAACCTGGTTTCTCCATTTCTGCGATCTTATAAATGGCACAGGATGACTGGTGTTTACCATATTGATGATTATGTCTGAGGCATATATTTTTGTGCTTGGGTATATATAGGAAAAAAGTCCTAATGTATCATCTTACAGATAACCACATCCTGATTATTTGGATAGGGAGATGTAAAAATAAATGCAGAGTTTAAATACACACATTTAATGGTTTAAAGCCATGCTTGTAGCCAGTTACCCGAAAGGCCAAGTTCCTAAATATGGCATTTGGTACACTAATGAAAACAAACACCCTGGCACCTGCCACACAAAAGACATTTGATTAACTAGTTGAAACTTGATTGCTACAAAATTAGAAACAGAGGAAATTATAGGGAGGGAAGGAAAAGACTAGGTTCAGCTCCATTTCCCTATTTTGTTGATAGTGGATAAATATAGCCCATGATTTAAAAATGTGCTCTGTCCCATGTATACTCCAGATCACAGAAAAAAACACTCATAGGATGTTCATTGTGTGACAGCGAAGTGGAAGTGTTTGCAATTTTTTTCAGTACACCAATAATTTTTGAGTAATATTCAAATATTTCTTTGGATATGAGAAGCTGTAAGAGACAATGGACATGAGATCTGCCTTAAGATTTGGTGTGTACTTCATTCATTTTTAGCTTATTAGTCTCTAATGTACATTTTCACTTTTTAGATAATACCGCTGAATAAACAAACATATCACACTGTGGAACAACTTAACCTTTGTGTCAAAGACACTGCACATTTAAGAATTTATATTCTGAAGGGATCACCTGATATGTAACTGGAGTGGTACTGGAGGGAGCAAGTGGGGGGAGGTATAAAATTTGATCATTTAAGTTTGGGAAATAGCATATACTGAATATTCCTTTAGAACATTGATAGTGCAGGGACATATAATATCTTTGAAAGTTTAGTAGCAAAGGAGTTGACTTCATTGTATTTAAAACAGCATTACATGAGAATTCTGTTAAAATGAAGGAAGATTTTTTATTATTGAGAATCAGTTCTGGAGTTTTACAATTTTTTTATTGTAAAAAAAATTATCTATTCAGTGAGTTGCAGTAGCTAAAGATTGCGAATCACTGACCTAAAAACCAAAGAACTGGGATGAAGGATTAAGCTAATAAAGAGAAGCAACATTAGCCAGATCTGATCTAATGAACTTTTTAACTAAAAACTTCACCTGAGGACATGCTTTTTATTGATTTTAGAGAGGAAGAGAGAGAGAGAAAGAGAGAGAGAGAGAGAGAGAGAGAGAGAGAGAGAGAGAGAGAGAGAGAGAGAAACAAACATCAATGTCAGAGTGAAACATCAATAAGCTGCCTCCTATGCCCTTAACCTGGTTATGTGTTCTAACTGGGAATCGAACCAGCAAACTTTCAGTGTACTGGACGGTACTTCAACCAACTGAGCCACACTGGCCAGGGCTTAACTAAAACCTTTTAAACTATCTATCTTTGAAGGCTAGAGTTGAAGAAAACAAAATTACTCAGGTGATTAAGGAAATTTATCTTCAATAGTATCTAACTTATAGATAGCAGATTTAACCCAGACACTCATAAGAAGACTAAGTTTTGGAGTGAATCTTTTTTTTTAATTGATTTTACACAGAGAGGAATTGAGAGGGACAGAGAGTTAGAAACGTCGATGAGAGAGAAACATCGACCAGCTGCCTCTTGCACACCTCCCACTGGGGATGTGCCCGCAACCAAGGTACATGTCCTTGACCGGAATCGAACCTGGGACCTGTTAGTCCGCAGGCCGGCGCTCTATCCACTGAGCCAAACCAGTCCTGGCTTGGAGTGAATCTTGATAACTTTTGAAATTATTTTCCCTATATATTTATTAGAAATATTCAAAATATACTCTATTTGTCCCTATTTTCAACAAACCTAAAAATAAAGGGCTCAATGATAAAGTACTTAATGGTAATTTAAATTACTTCTCTTCCCACTTTGACAGAGCATAGGAGTTTAAGTGAGATATAACAGGACATATTATAACTGATCCCAAGTTCAGACACTAGGCAATGACCATTTAGGCCTGTCCACGGCACTGCCCACAATCTTCTTACTCTGAAAATGATGATGGTCTTGCCCAGCTGGTGTGGCTAAGTGGTTGAGCATTGACCTATACACCAAGAGGTCACTGGTTTGATTCCAGGTCAGGGCACATGCCTCAGTTTTGGGCTCAATCCCCCTTTTAAATACTTCAAAAATGAAGGCTTTCAGCCAATGAATTCAATGTAAGAAAATTATGTCAGTAGAGTGCATGCAGGAGGCAACCAAACAATGATTTTCATCATTGATGTTTTGATCTCTCCTTCTCCCTCTCTCTTTCCCTCTTCTTCCTCTCTGAAATCAATAAAAACATTTAAAAAATGATCTAGATAAGGGGCAAATCAGCTTGGACTCTAAGTAAATCTGTAAAACAGAGTATGCTCTTCAGTACATCCTTTACCCTGTTACCCAGGCCTTTTTTATATAGAGAAAAGCAGTAGGGATAGTAGATAACAGAGTCTATTTTTTTTTAATTTTATTTAAAAAGAGGGCTTAAAAGGGTCTATGCTTAACACAAAGTCTGTATGGCTTGTGGTAATAGAAAGAGACCTGACTTAAGATTTCTGAGAGTCAGGGACTGCCTTGGCTTGGGGGCTATATCACTGTATGACTTTAAGTTTAAATTTCTTCCATAGACTGAGTAAAATAACTGACCTACAAAGTTGCTTTTTAGTCTGTTGGTAAATCTGGCTCCTTTCTGTTCTAAGTGCAGACACTGTAAGTAATGATAAGTGGAGGTGAATGTTTAGCTAGAAAAACCTTTGTATTGTTCCTCAAGTCAGCCATGTCTGTGTATACTATTGCAAGTAGGTCTTGACATAAATATGTTTCTCTTGAATATCTACCCAACAAGAGGACCTCCAAATCATTCATTGTAAGATATCATTTATGGTAAGCGATCCCATTTTATAAATGTATTTTAAGAAAGAAGAAATTCTACCAATTAAATTATAACATACTACCAAGTATAAGGCATCCTAATTTCAGAAATGTTAAACCTACATCAGAATGAATGAAATAGTATATATCTATTTTTTTTCCAATGTTTGTTTTTCCACATTTTTTGTCATCATGCTTAAGTCAATTCCTCCACATTTTTAAAACAAAATTTGTTAGAGCTGAGGTGCCAGACTTCATAGTGTGCTGTTATATTCCTCAGAGAAAGAAAAGATAGTATAACATTTAATGTATTATCAGGTAAAATTTTAAAAATCACATAATTGATATTAAAATTTTTAAATATTTTATTGAATTCTTATTCTACTGCATTTAGAGTTAACAGTCTATTAAGGTAAAAGATCATTTAAATTTTTTCATAGTAATCAAAAATAATAGTATTAATGGATATAAAAATTAGTTGATACAAAATAGGAGTGTTTGATAAAAGGAATTTTCAGCTATCTAAAACCACCAACAAACTTCTATATACACCCATATTTTATACAATGTTACTCCAAAATTCTTCTTTAGATGTACTAATAAGTACTTACAAATGAAAGTCAGTCAATGCCTAGGTATTCAACATAAGAAAATTACTTCTGTGATGGTTAGGAAAAAAACCTCAGAATTGAATTGAAGAATAAGGATGTGTCCTTGTGTTATTTATGGGCCTGGTAATGTTGAACAAGATGCATAAACTGTCATCTATTTAATAAAACTCACTTTATGAATTCCCAAAATTTAAATTAATTATAGTTCATTTAAAAATTACATAATTAATTTACAAAGAGCATAAATTATGGTTTAGGTTTTGCTTTAGGTTTTTCAAATAAGAGCAATACAAATACTTAATTTATATTTAATATATTCACTGAAATATATAAAGATATACATCATCTGTATAAAAGCACCTCATAATTTTTCTTCGTATTTTATCAGAGGTAAAAACTTTTCAGTGGGAACTCTGAATTGTGCAAGAAAACATTGTGTAAACTTTAAGGTAATGGGGAAAGATTAATGATATGGTATATAAAAGTCATTATTACTGAGCTGAAGGCAGGTCTTTGAAGCCAACTCCTTCCAGGGAACATAAAATGTATACTCAACAACCATCCAGGGAATTCGGGGCCGCTTACTGAGACAATTGGCAAAATGTATGTTAAACAACCAAGAGGATGCGGTGCAATTTGACATTATCCAGACTATCTTGGTATTTCAATGAATGATGTGAAAGAGAGTTGTTGCTAGTTTCCTTTGATGAGGAAGCAACCAGGTGCTTGAGACAGTAGCTGGAAAGCAGAGGGGAGGATTTTGCGGGCTCTTCTTTATTGGCGCTGCTATTCCACAGCTTTAGTGAAACCGGCTCTACCAACAAGCGAACTGAGTGTGAGTGTGGCACTTAGGACTTTAGAAGCAGGGGCATGAGTTTTAGATCCTTATAAACTCAAATAAGAAGTTCAAAATCACTGAGGATTCCATTTAAGAGCAACTGAATTACAACTTGTAGCCTCCAACAAGGCCATACACATCACCTATATCAGCCTCACAAAAATACATCTGAGAAATACTCATGGGCTGATCCCTTTATTTAAAAGTCTCTTTGTGAAATGTGTTATTTTCTGTACGTTGTTTGATGGTCATCTTGCTTTATGTGATGAGGATGATCCTGAAAGGAAGGTGACACTGACAAGTTTAACATTTCCAGTTTTTATTTTTTTAAATTAAAATGTCAGGAATGAGTCCTCTCCCATTTCTCATTGCTCTTCAATTGTCAGTAGGAAATTTTCCAAAGCCACAAAGTCATTTAGGAGAAGAGCCAGAACAACAATTTACGTTTTCAAACACCGAAGTATAAAGCATTTTTCCATCCCCAAAACAAGTTGCTTATAGAGTAAAATGTCTAAGGAGGAAATGTTCCTAATGTGGAAGACACCTGTGTTTTAAAACGACTTTCCCTGAATGATACAAAGCAGGAAAATGATAATTTATTATGATACATGTGTTAACTACTTTCATTCTCTTTGGCACCATTTTCATTCTTTTATAGACACTATTGCCTTCCAAAATTGTAAAGTTTTGAGGTTTTTCTCCATTTGGAATTTTCAATAATTTAAGAAGGCAGAAACCTACAATGACACTTTAAAAGAAGATCTCATTATTTAAAAGCCTGGGTATGCATGTTTAGCAAAGTGTTTAGTTGTCAATGTCAACTCTTTCAGGGTAAGAATGATGTCATGCTCACCAGTGTGTTTTAGCAATTAATACCATGTCTGCTATAGAGTCAACCTTATTTTGAATAAATGCATAGAGCAGCCGTATATGGTGGTAAACAGGAATGCAGGGCAGATATTAACATTACTGTTTTATTGATATGGAAACTAAAGCTTAGAGGAGATTTGCCCAAGTTTTTTTTTTTACCTACAGCAAAATCCCAGTATGTCAATTAATGTTTCACATGGCAGATTCTCATTCTAATGAAAGGCACTTGCATCAATATTCCCTGGTAATTATCCCAGTATAGTTTATGATTTCTCCTTATCAAACATCCATTTATGTTGAGATCCCTGAATTATTATTGTCACCTAGAAATAGAAAATAATCTGTATGATTGTATACAGCCCTGGTAAGGGCATTTGTTGTTTAACTCTAATTTTAAATAAAAGGAAAAAAAAACACATAATCTTTTAAACTGTGGAAAGAAAAAGCTGGTAGAGCTGCACATGACATGCTGCTTGGCCATTTGATGTGCAGGCAATTTTTCTGTGGTAGCAAAAGGCTTTCAAAGGGATAAGTTAGATGAATGCAGATAAATAAGGCATAGTAAGCCTCAGGATGATGTGGAATGTCACTACCTCCTTCACCCTTCTGCCCACTTTGTACTTAGATATAATATTTAATTAAATACTGGTGAATATTTTAATTATACTAAACTAACCAATATAATCCATGAAAAATACTCTTTAAAATGTAAATGAAGGGATAAAACTATAAATTTTATAATAACAGGCTGCATTTATTATATCAGTATGCACTGTATAGCAGATGTCAGGGGCGTAAAAGTGAGTAAGACACTCTCCCTGTTGCTCACAGCCTGGTAGAAGCCCCTATTATTTCCCTGCCAGGGATTTCTCCCTCCAAATATTCCTGGAATGTTTCATTTCCTTCACGCACAATTTTTGTATGTAACTTTAAAAAAAAGTATTTGCAAGTATTCATCTATCTCCTTTTGTCCTCATAACAGTCATGTTTGACCTGTAAGGAAAATATTCTAATTACATTGTTTTAATAAACGAACTGACACAATTTGGGTTGCTTTAAAACTCTAGCTTCCTAACTTTTGGTAATACCGTATGTGGGTACTTTCCAGCACAATACAATGAATAGGCAGAAAAACACTGATTGGCTCTGAAGGTACAGAGACCTGGGTCTGATTCCTGACTTGGTTTCTTTGCTTCTCTGGTTTAATATCTTTATTGGGAAAATGGGGTAAAGACTTACTCTGTAGGTTTATTATAAGGATTAGAAATAATATAGGCAAAGTGATGGGCACAAAGTAATTTTTCAATAAATAATAGCTGCCATCTTGGTACTGCTTTGTGAGTATAACAACTTTTCAACTTTTTTACATATTTTTATGGGAAAAAAGAGAAAATCTTTGTTATCCATGTTCATTTTAAGGAACAAAGTTAGTCTTTGGAATCTAGAATTATGGTAAAGTGATAGAAAATTAGATTTAATATAGAAAATAATATTGAGTAGGGAAAGGAAATTTCACTAAAGAGACTTATAAGTGGCAACTACTCTATTTCACATTGCAGTATATTACACATTGTCATTAACTGCAGCCATAATTGTTCTATTAAAACATTCGCATACAACTATAGAGAATATCATGATGGGAAGTAAACAAAGGGAAGAAATCTCAGTTACACCCAAAACATAATTATGTTTCAAGATCTAATTAATGAAAGTGAATATTTAGTTGAATTTTTTTTAATTTTAACATAATTTATATGAATTTTTTTTATTTAATAATGCACAATATGTCTTTATCGATCTCACTTTTAAAAAGTCACTCATTATGTTGTGAGATTCATGATTTTTACAGTTTCTGTAATCCTGAGTGTATAGCATGGTCAGGATTACGTCAGGAAAGCAGAGCCGCCATGAGCCTTATGGGAAATAAGGACCTTGCAACAGAGACTACACTTTACAAAGAAAGGGAACAGCTAGGAGGGGATGGGCTATGAAGGAAGCCAAGGCAGAGAGCACATTACTTTCCAGTCTTCTTTAAGACCTGGTGTAGAGGGAAGGTCAGAGCTCGCAGGGAAATGTGATCACCAACACATCGCCCCAAGAAGCCACAGCTATGACTCGTGGGACAGCAGTCAGGGTGCCGTGGTGGGCTGGGTGATATTTTAAAGGTGCGTTTCCTCCTTACCCCCCATAAGTTGAAACTTACATGTCATAAAAATACAGAGTTTTAGGAAGGACGAGGTTCTCATTAGAAATTGTCAAGTTTTGTTTTTTTAATACATACATTTTACAGAGAGAAAGGGAGAGGGATAGAGAGCTAGAAACATCTATCAGAGAGAAACTTCGATCATCTGCCTCCTGCACACCCCCTATTGGGGATGTGCCCACAACCAAGGTACATGCTCTTGACCGGAATCGAACCCTTCAGTTCGCAGGCTGACACTCTATCCACTGAGCCAAACCAGTTTCGGCAGAAATTGTCAAGTTTAAACCTTCAATAGATGAAAAGAGTGAGATTCAAAGACAATGAACTTGCCCAAGGGAGAGGATATGGGGAGAGATATAAAAGAGATATGAGGATGAAGAAGAGGAGGGAGCAGGTTCTTGGTGCTGAGGACAGAGCTGATGGGACATCCACAGGAAGAAAGTGTAAGGCTGGGCAACAGCTAGTTCAAGCCAACCAAGAAACTGGCAATTAATGGCAGTTGATGCTAACCACTGCTGCAGAGGTACCCTGGGAATTATTTGGAGAAAAGAGAGAAGGGCTCAGCTAAAAAATAAAATGCCTTTATTCAGAGAGATCTTCAAGCACCTGGGAGCTGGCCTGGGTGGAGGTGTGTCCAGGGCTAGGAGATTACTTTTACTGAGGGAAAAGGGATCCCTAGGAGGTTAGGTGAAGGCTGGTGAAGTCAGAACTGAGATTAGAAGTAGTGCTTCCTAACCAAAGCTTGTGCTCCTCCCATGGCACCATTGAATCTAAACAATAGTTGTCCGGTGAGTAGGGATCAAAGAAGATGAACTGTTGACAAGGAGGTTAAATTAGATGATGTCTAAAGATTAGCCCCAAGATCCTGCTATCTGGGTGCTTATTCTCTAACATAGGGAAAATTGCTGATACGGGAGCTTCCCCAGAACATTATTCAGCCTCACTCCATGCTTAAGGCTTGCCTGAAGTTGCAAAACTGCATAGTGACAGTGCTGGGCTAATATTGTATTTTGGAACTGCTTACTTCGAGTTCTACTCCTTTAAGACAAGCTCAATTAATCTAACTTTATTATACAACTGTTAAAATTATGGAAAGAATTTGAACAAGAAGTTGAAATTATAGCCCCTGATGTCCCAAACAAACTCTACTAAACATATATACTTCTCTTTATTTCTGTGATTTATTACAGAAGAATCAGTTCAAAACCCTGAAAAATGAGGAAGAGAACACAAATATCAACCTTAAATACCTTAAATAATTTACTTAATGAAACCATGGTGCAATTAACTTATAAAAAGGAGACTTGAATTCATAACTACTGGAATCTCACCTTAACAAAAATTCTATGATTGCTGCAGGGTAAGTGCCAAAGTTAAGAGGAGACACAAAAAATGCCTGATATTTTTGGGAAGACAATTAAGTACAATCCTATCAAATCTACAGCCTATAGGGACATTAAAATCATCATAAATCATTGTAGAAATTTCTAGAAAAATAACTCAGAAACAAATAATCACATTTATGAATCTATAGAATCTATTAATGTAATTTGAGTGGACAGTAGTTTGCATTGCTAAACTGCATTTATGGAATGTACAATGTTTCCACAGAACAAACCTTGAAGCAAAATCTTAACTTTGTTCTTAAACAGAACTCAAATATATGTTTCAGATTAACTTTCAATTCAATCATTTAATAGCCAAAGCACTTCAGCAAATACTGAAGAATAGAAGAAAATCATAGGATAATTTAGGTTTAAATAATGTAGAACTTAATTTAGAGATGTTTCATTGACTCCAATTTTGATAGAAATAAATATAAGAACAGTTCTCTTTTATACATTAAAACATTTTCTAACACTGGACATATTTTATGGTAGTAAACTAATACTATTAACATACATATAGAAACAACATTTTGAGTTTCCTTTCTCTTTGTCTTGAAATGGAATATAAATGCCAAAAAATCATGTAATAAATGTGAAATGTCTGAGCAAACAATTAACTCCACCTAAGGTTTGCATTACAAAATTATCTTAGATTTTCTACTCATTTTAGAGATGAAAATATTACCCCCAAAATATTTCTAATTTTAACAAAATCAAAATATAACCAAAATATTTAAGAGGATATAAGATCTTAAAGTAGCTAAAAGAAGAAAAATCCTTAAAGAAAGTTTTATCAGTTTTTATGTCAAACTTACCTTGTGAAAAGTCAGGAGATTCTAACTTTAGAGTCCTGCCTGTGCAGTTTCTCCCAAACTCAGCCCTGATGGTGAGTTTTCTCTCTGAGTTTTTATAGTCTCAGTTATACACCCCTTACTCCAATCCCTGCCTTTGCTTTCTCTTACATCATTTCTACAGATTTTCCACTGAATATTTTCCCAAGCCTCTTTTCAATCTCTCTTTCTTTCCTCCTCCTATTCTCTCTCTTCATATTTATTATATCTATTGCTTTGATCATGGCATTTTAATAAAAAAAAAGGAATTTGGGGCTCTGGAAAATTTAAGTATACATTTAGTATTGTGTATTCAGCCTCAGACACATCACCTCTTCCTGAAGTTTTCATCCAGCTCAGATAATTACAAATCATATTTTGGAAATACATTGCACTAAGATTTTTTTTTTTTTTAAATCGCTAGGGCATTTCAAACTAAGATTTTGGGAGATTACCATCGGAAACCCAAACTGATTTATTGTTGTATGTTTTGGACCCTTAAATTAAAGGCTGATCTATGGAAATGGTGAGCAGTTTCAGCTCTGTCAGGTGAACAGCGCTGTGTCCGTGGAGCTGACAGCTACTTCGTAATTAACATTGCTATCCTGGGACGCTGTCACTAACAAACCTAAAAATACTGAACTGCGACATGTGGGCTATAAATGCAGACGCTGTGATCATTCTTATCTTGCTCTTGTTGTCTAGTATTTTAATTTCCTTTTAATCAAAACATCCCCTGCCTCTTTCTGAAACTTTTCTTCATTCCGGTTCCCTACTAACCCTTTATGCAACTTCACATACACAAATTGCAGAACAGTGCTGCTAAGTCCTAAAGGTAGTATGCTAATGTATGAGATCATCATTAGTTCATTTGTCTCACCAGCAGCTCCCCATTTGACAGATAAAGAAACTGAGGCTCGATAAACTAAATGACTTTATGAGATCACACAGCTAGAAGCTGTAGTAGAGCCAGATTTCAAATACAGATCTTAATTCTGTATCCAGTTCTTTTCCCACAACTTAATCCTGTCTCACTATTTAAAAAGCTAGAAGAGAGAATCCAAACCATATTATGTTTTTGCACAAATAGAAATAAATTTGTTCTTTTTGGTTTTGCTTAAAAAGCCATTTCAAATTCTACTCACCAGTGTAGGAACTATTACATGGTTAATTTGGATCTCGATGGGGAACTGACCGGAACACACTTGAATTGGTGGGGACAGTAAAATGCTTCATTTTTATGAAGGGTTTCCAGGGATAACATATGTCTCAACAAGCTTGAAATCTGAGTAGTTGGCAGCAATAGTTCACAAGTCAAGATAAAAATATAGCTTAATTGTGGACTCTTGTTTAGACATTACTGCCATAAAATGATTATGTTAGTTTGAATCCACATGATGGAAAACTCTCAATATAGATTTAACGGATACATCATAATGCTACCAGAAGCCAATATTCTTGACGTACCTTCCACCCTTATTTGAAACGCCTCCCTCAGCATGCTGACAAGTGATATCTGTGGCTGATTTATTCCAGAGCTGTCCCTGCTTAGACAGTCCAAAGATTCCACCCTATTTGTGGATTTTGTTGACCTAATTCAAAAATTTGACTTAACTGTTCTGCAGCGGCAGAAATAGTAACAGTTTATTTCAGGAACAAAATCATGGTATATTTAAGCCATTCATAAAGAGTTCTGCACATTATACACCCCTATGTAAATTACTTATGCATTTGTACATAATAGAAAAAATCTGTTTTCTTAAAAAAAAGAGGGTAGGAATGGAACCATGTGAAAAAAATTGAGACGACAGTAATGGATGGGAGAGACTGAAATGAGAAAGGGAAAAAATATTAATGAAAAGTTTTTCAGTTATTGTAGCATCATTTCACTCTCCTAACAGCCTTGCCAAGAAAGTATCATCATTCATATGCAATAGATGAAAAAATGAAAGCTCAAATATGTGTAAAACGACTCGCCTAAGTGCTCACAGCTTTAAAACGACAGGACCAGGAGTTGTTGCTCTTTCTATCAGTCAGGATTCTGGTTGGAAAGGAATGGTGCGTTCAAATTCAGCAATTCAGGGAGAATTTAATGTGGACAGCACGTAGGGGAACCAGAAAGGGTTAAAGGTGATTACAGGGACCCAGAGACAGAAGAGTCTGTATAGAAAAAGTTGGCTGGCAGAAGCCTGACCTTTCATCAAGAGCCACCTATAGGGGAAGGAACCTTAGAAGTAAACAACCGAGATTTCACTCTGCTTCCTGGAAGCAATCTCCCGTGGAGTTACCTTTGGTGAAGCCCAACCAACAAAGGGATTGAGAGAGGGAGATAAAAGACCCAGCACATTGTTTAACCCCAAAACTGTGCTAACATCAACACCAAACCAGGATTACATGAAATGTTGAAGGGTATTCTTTAAGAAGAGGAAGAAGAAGAAAAAAGTAAAGGTAAAAAATTACGAACAACAAATACATACCTACCAACAAGTGAATCTAAAAATCAAGTGAATAAAAAATCTGAAGAACAACATGGACTGGTGAATATAATAGAATCAGTGACCTAGAAAGGGACTGGACTAACAATTCTCAGGGGGAAGGGGTTCTGAGGGGTATGGGAAGAGATTGGACAAAAATCTTACACCTATGGATGAAGACAGTGGTGGGAGTAAGGGCATGGGGTGGGGTTGGGAATCAAGTGGAGGGGAGCTATGGGGGGGGGGGGAGAGGGAGAGGAGGGAAGAGGAACACCTGTAATAATCTGAACAATAAAGACTTATTTAAAAAATAAAAAAACTGTGCTAAGACCAACATGACTGTAAGTGCCATTACCTGCTTTATTCTCTCATACTTCCTACCATTTTTTTTTTTTCAAGTTGGGTTTGTTGGAATATAATTTGTCTACAAAATTTACCCTCTTAAGGTGTACAGTTTGGTAAGTTTTGACAAATGTAGAAAATATGTAGCCTCCACTACAATCAAGAAATAGAACATGTCTATCATAACCTTCTCCACCCAAATTTCCTTCATGCCCCTTTACAATCAAACCCCTACCTTATTTTCAGGTCCTGGTAACCACTGATCTGATTTCTGTCCCTATAATTTTGCCTTTTTTAGAAGGCTGTAGGAAATTATATGGTATGCAGTCTTTAGTATCTGGATTCTTTTACTTAGAATAATGTATCTGAGGTCAATGCATGTGGATAACTATATCAACACTTTGTTTCTTTTTAATGAGAGTGTTCTATTGGTGGATGTGCAACAACTTGCTTACTCATTCACCAGTTGGTGAACACCCCCCCCCCCAGCGTTTTAATCGTTTTAATCATTACAATTAAAGCTGCCATAAACAACAATGTAGAGGTCTTTGAGTTGATATATGTTTTCATTCCATCTGGGAAAAATACATAGATTTAGGATCTCTTAATAATGTGGTAAGCTTGGGTTGACTTAATAGGAAATAGAAAAAAAAAAAGATTTCTAAAATCACTTTCCCATTTTGCATTCCCACCTAAAATGTGTGGGAGTTCAACATACTTGCTAGCATTTTCAAAAATTCAGCCATACTAATAAATGCATTTTACTTTTTTTGTAATTTATATTTTCTTAATGATTAATAATGTTGAAAAACTTTTTGTGTACTTATTTCCCATTTCCTATATCTTTTGAAGTGTTTGTTTAGATCTTTTGCTAATATTCAGTTCTGAGAGTTCTTTATATAGTCTAGATAGAAGATTTTCATGACTTGTGTTGTACAAATTTTTCCCACTCTGTCGTGTCTTTTCATTCTCATAATAGTTTATTTCACAGAATAAGCATTTTTAATTTTGATGAAGTACAATTAGCCATTTAATAAAAAAAATCATATTTTTTTGTGTCATAAGTAAAAAGTAAAAAATAGTTCCCTTACAAAGTTTGCAAAATGTTCCCCTATGTTTTCTTTCTAGAAGTTTTTCAAAATTCTTTGGGCTATTTTAGGTCCTTTACATTTCCATATATATTTTAGGGTCATCTCTTACACAAAAGAGCTTGCTGAAATTTTATTGAAATTTCTATAGACCAAGTCAGGGAACACTGACATCTTGACAGTACTGAGTCTTTTGATCTGAGAATATAAAATATTATTTCTCCTATTTACTTGTAGATCTTTAATTTCGCAAGAGCATACAAATCTTGCACATATTTTGTTAAAATTATTTTAAATTATTTTTATACTGTTATAGATGGTTGTTTTAAAATTTAAATTTCTGAACAAACATTCTGAGTTTGTAAAAATAAATTTATCATTGTATATTGATCTCATATTCTGTAACCTTGGTAAACTCATTCATTACTTCTAGTCAGTTTTTGTAGATTACACAGTATTTTCTACATATATAAAATCCTCTTATTTGGAATCAAAACTGTTTTGTATATTTTGTTTCAATTTGCATAGCTCTTATTTGTTTGTAATTGCCTAGTTCCATCAACAAGTTCTCCAGTACAACACTGAATACTAGTGGAAAGTGAATATCCTTGCCTTGCTCTTGATTGTGGTGTATGGAGGGCATTCATTTTATCACCATTAAATACAATAATGTAGTTTTTGTTTTGCATTTATTTTGTTTTTTTATATATATATTTTTATCGATTTTAGAGAGACAGTATAAGAGAGAGATAGAGAGATAGAAACATCGATGAGAGAGCAACATGAACGGGCTGCCCACTGCATGGCCCCTGCCTGGGAATCAAACCTGTGATCTCCTGGTTCATGGGTTGACACTCAACCACTGAGCAACATTGGCACAACAATGTAGGTTTTTATAGATATCTTTTATCAGGTAGAGGAAGTTCCTTCTTGTTAGGTTCATCAACATTTTTAAAATCATAAACATTAAATTTATAAATTTAAAAAATATTTTTTTCTGCATTTAGTGAGATGATTTTATTTTAGTCTATTGACATGGTAAATTATAATCTTCCCTTCTAAGACAAAATCTACTTGATCATGACATATTTCCTTTATATATTGTTATGAAGAATTAATACTTTCAAGGATCTTTATTTAAGTGGAATATAGGCCTTTTTCCTTGTTTAAGATATATTTTTCATATTTTAGTATCAGGGTTATTCTAGTCTCATATAGAGACCTGGTGCATGAATTTATGCATGGGTGGGGTCCGGCCAGCCTGGCCAGGGGAAGGGGACATGGGTGATTGGCTGGCCTGCTTTCTGGTCTAACTCCTGGTTGAGGGGCCAATTTGCATATTAGTCTTTTATGATATAGGATATACACTGAGTGGCCAGATTATTATGTGTTCAGAGATCAAAATAATCTGGACACTCAATGTATATTCCTTAGAATATTTTATAAATTTCTTAAAAACTTTTGACTAAAGATCTGGAAATATCATTTAATTTTCAAATTTTGGGTAATTTTCTATGTATTTTGATTTTATTGATTTCTAATTTAATTGCTTTATAGTTAGGAAACATTTTGTATTTTTTCAGTTATTTTAAATCTGTCAAGATTTATTTTATAATCAAAATAGTTGCATACTTTGTTTATTTGAACTTTAAAAATAATGTCCCTTCTATTTTAAAAAAAATATATTTTATTGATTTTTTTACAAAAAGGAAGGGAGAGGGAGAGGGAGTTAGAAACATCAATGAGAGAGAAACATCGATCAGTGATCAGCTGCCTCCTGCACACCATCTACTGGGGATATGCCTGCAACCAAAGTACATGCCCTTGTCCAGAATCAAACCGAGGACTCTTCAGTCTGCAAGCTGATGCTCTATCCACTGAACCAGACTGGTTAGGGCTGCATTCTATTTTTCATTAAGTAGAGTATTCTATGCATCTTAATGAAGTTAAATTGGCTGATAATGTTCAAATCTATATCTTAATGGTTTTTGTCTACTTGTTCTCCTAATTACTGAGGGATAACTGCATATGTCTTTAAGAACAACTATTAATTACTTTATTTCTGCTTTCAATTCTATTAGCATTTGCTTCATTAATGTTTATGCAATTGTTATGCAATTTATCTTTTTATCACTAATACAATTCCTTGTTTTGAAGTTTACCGTTTCTGATATTATTATGTTTATTATAGCTTTCTTTTGATTATTGTTATTGGCATGGTATATATCCCCCCCCCCCACACACACATTGTTTTAGTTATAATTAATATATGCATTATAGTTAAAACTAGAGGGCCCAGTGCATGACATTTTTGCACTTTGGGAAGGGGTCCCTTAATCTGTCCTGCACCCTCTGGCAGTCTGGGACCCCTTGGGGGATGTCCACCTGCTGGCGTAGGCCCATGGGAGGGGGCCTAAGCCAGCAGGTAGACCTCACTCAAGAGGTCCTTAGCTCTGCCACAGAGGTGAGATAGGCTCCTGCCACTGCTAATGCGCTGGCCAGCCTTGAGCCTGGCGAATGTGGAGTGGTCAGGCCCCACAGAGAGCTGCTGGCGCATGGATTCGTGCATAGGGCTACTAGTAAATAATAATCCAAACTAAGGCAAAATGAGAGGAAATAGAACAGAGAACATATGGAACAAAAAGAAACTTTGGAAGAGGGTAGTTTTAAATATATCAATAATTCCATGAAATACAAATGGTCAAAATACACCAATTTAAATTTAAGGTTAACAGATTAAGGAGAAGAAGCAAAAACCATACTATGCTCTCTATAGGAGCCCATCCTATATAATAAAAGGCAAGTATGCAAATCAACTGAATGGCAGAATGACTAGTCGCTATAACACACACTGACCACCAGGGGGGCAGATGCTCAATGCAAGAGCTGCCTCACAGGGGGAGAACCACTTGTATTCCATCCCTCCTCTAAGATAAGCTGTAAACATTTGGAAATTACTATCAATGATTGTCTACTGAACTCAACTCCCCAATAGGCTTAAAAAATTTATAGTTTTGCATGCCTTGTGAAAGTGGCATTGTCTTGTAACTTATATACTAGGTGGTAACACAAATCTCCTTATATTTTTAAGCTTGTTTTATATTATAAAAACATTTCAATAATCACTTTCCATTTATGTTTTCTGAAAATATTGTTTTTATTATATTTGAGAATATGTTTTTATTTATTTTAGGGAGAGAGAGAGAAACATTGATGTGAAAGAGAAACATTAATTGGTTGCCTATGATACGGCCTTGATCAGGGATTGAACCTGAAGCCTAGTGGTGTACAGGACAATGCTCCAACCAACTGAACCACACTGGCTGGAGCAAAGCTTTTATCATCTCTCTATCTAGCCCTAGAAACATCTTATAAGGTAGCTCTTATCCAAAATTAAATCATGGGGAAACTAGTCTTGGAATATGTTCAAAGTCATGCAGATATAAATATGAGTTGGGGGTTTTGTATATGAATTTCTTGCCAAAATCTTTTTTATAAAAACCCCCCTCATCATTGTTTCCCACTGTTCTACACCAGTGACACAGAGAAGTCACCCTGATAGCTCTGGGTATCCTTGACATTCCTGGTGTGCATCCATATACCATCAATTTCCATCATGGAGGAGAATTAGTGTCTATGAATTATGTATCCTTTAAATTCATCTCTATGGATTTACACTAGGAAGAATCTCCAGACTTAACAAAATGAATAAAAGCAAGTAAACATGCCACTGTAACTAGGGTAAGTAAAACTAGAACCGCTCAAGAAAGTAGGAATGGCACTAACAAGATTATTAAATACTTTAGGTATCTAGTGAAATAAAGCTTTACCTTAAGTAAACCTGTTGCAAATCAACTATGACATGGATGCCTAAAATTATTAACAGAATTAGTAAGGGTAATGTTTTCCTTTTTTATTTTTTAAAGTCAATATTTATGTATAAATGTTTTATTAATTTTTTATATAATTAATGTAGCTTCTTTGGGAATATTTTCTTGTTCAAACTTTTTTTCTCTCTCTCACTCTCTCTCTCCCACCCCTTCTCCCTCCTCTCTCACATGAGCACCCCAATACATACACATAAGCACCACAACACACACTAGCATTTTAAATAGTTTTATGACTTAGTGCATGTCAGGTGAATAGATAGTTAGTTGAAGTGAATAGATGTAAATTTGCCTTCATGAAGAATCATCCTATCCCATAGCCTTCTACAAAACTGGAATTTTGGCTTCCAGCCATGATTTAATCTAGAAATATTACATAGTTTTTCCCTTTACATATTAGAATTAAGGTATTCATCAGAACAATGACTCTCAGGTATTTTGATCTTCTATGAACTGGTGTGCTTGGGATCCAGAAGAGAGACAGGATCTCCCCTGATCTGTGCTCATCCTGAACAAGTCTTATATTTTCTAGGCTTCCTGTTCCTCATCTGTGACATAAGGAGCTTTCTCAAAGATCCCTAAAGACGTTTCCAGTTTTTAAGTGTCTTTAACTGTTTAATTTGTATAGCTGCTTATTTGAGAATGTGCTACTCCATCCACAGCACTGACGTGTGTCTCATTTCCCTGGATTTTTTATTTATTTATTTTTTTAAATTAAATACCTGGTCCTGAGAAAGTTAAGGTAGAGAATAAAGAGTTTGCAAGGGTTAGCTGCCAGTATCATCAAGTAACTTAAGATCTTACAGAGGAGTAGGTTAATTTAAAACACAATGACAATTCAATATGATTAGTGCTGTACAAGTGGCATGGAAAACAAAGTTTTATGGAAGCATATTTTATTTTATTTTATTTTTTTAATATATTTTATTGATTTTATACAGAGAGGAAGGGAGAGAGATAGAGAGTTAGAAACATCGATGAGAGAGAGTCATCGATCAGCTGCCTCTTGCACACCCCCTACTGGGGATATGCCTGCAACCAAGGTACATGCCCTTAACTGGAATCGAACCTGGGACCCTTCAGTCCCCAAGCCAACGCTCTATCCATTGAGCCAAACCGGTCTAGGCTGGAAGCATATTTTAAACATGCTTTGAGAGATTTGCCTTATGTTGTAGTATTTTATTTGTCCAGGTGCCTGAAGGGTTGCTGACAGATCTCACCCTCACAGTAAGTATGTGCACACATGTTTTTTGAATAAGGATGTAGCTTACCATACAAAGGCCAAGTCTAGAAGAGTCCTCTAAGGTCCACACTATTAAAATCATAACTGAACAAAAGTAATAATTTTTTGCTCATCTAAGATTCACATCCTCTTTTAGCTTTCACAAATGTAAAAAGCAAAGAAATATAAATCAAAGTCCAATCTTAAAATGATCTTACCTATAATTATTACCATGACTTATTTCTTTGAGTAGAAATCATACAGGCTTAGCCTTGTTCCCCTACATTTCCCAGAATATAAAAATATGATTCTTACTCTTCTCATTGTGCCCTTGCTTCAGGGTTTGTACTCATCTGCTCATTACCAAAAAATAAACTCCCACTCATTTGTCTGCCATATTTCTAGAATTCACTGCCTGCTAAAGTGTTGCAAACCTATATAACTCTCATTAACATGTATACATTAGTTTTAGATCTAATATAATTGTGGACAGCGGAGCTTGAAGATGGCGACCGAACAGATGGACTTGTTCTGACTCCGTTCCCAAAACAGATAAAGGCAGAGTCTGAGTAGCTCAGGGAATGTTGATTAGCAGCTAAAGGGCAGCGGATATCTCTAGGAAAGTAAGGAAGGGTCCGCTGGACAGGATTTCCTGACCAAGCGGCCAGCACTGCCGACTTTTCCCGGAGCGGCCTCGGCACGAAGGCTGCACCACCCTACCAGGAAAGGAGGAGCATCTCTGAGGCCTGGAAAACCCACAGGGGAGGAGTCCATCGAGCACCTGTGACGCCCCAATCGGTGCAAACGCGTGGATTCAATGGAGTTCATCGGCTACCCACGGAAAGGTCAGACTTTGTGGGGATAGCCTGAGGGTTCTGGCGGCGCAGGCAGCGGTAGCCCCGGAGCTCCCGCGAGGCCCCACCCCCAGAGCGGCCCAGAGCACCGCAGCAGCTGCGCCAGAGCTGTGCCCAAAGAAGGCCACAGCGAGAAACCTGTCTGGCAATACTCAGTCCGGGGTTTGGCGTAATCATGCCCAGAAGCGGGACTTTTTCTAAAACACCAGGGGAACACGGGACAGATTATTAAGAATCGCGGCTGTCCCGCTAAGGGCGGAACACCTGGACACCTCGGCGCCTGATCCCCTTCACCCCCTTGCGTCTGTATACTAGGGAAGGACTGCACAGTTTGGCATATCCGGGAAATCGCAGGGGGAAATTGCCTTCCTGGAAACAAGGGATAGGAGCCAGAGGAGATAGTCTGGGAGCCAGCTGGCACTCTGCCAGCTAGAGCCATAGAGAAAGAAGGCCAGAGCAACCAAAAGACTTGGAGGTCAAACCGGTAACACTGACACCTAAGGGCTGAATTACAAACTGCCTTTTTTTTCTTTCTTTCTTTCTTTCTTTTTCTTTTTCTTTTAATTAATCAAAAATAAATGGACACAAATAACTAAGATATAGCCTACCTAAAATTAAGGACTACCTTACAAAACTGAGGTGCAGTGGAATGCTGGGAACTACAAGATTCTCTGGTCTGAGAATCAGGTGTGCCAAATACAACAACAGAGGAAGTGAATGACCACTACTGGACATTTTTATGCTAATTTTACTATTATTTATTTTACTTTCATTTTTTACATCTTTTATTTAATTTTCATTTTTTATATCATTTACTTAAGAAACAAATTTTTTTCTTTTTTCCTTACTTGATTTTACCTTTCCAATTATTACATTTTTCAATCTCTATCATCACTATTACTACTGCTATTTTGCAGGTTTTTTTTCTTTTCCTCTCCAGTACCATTTTATTTCTTCTTTATTTTACATTGGGAGTAACCTTCATTCTATTTTAATCTCTACTATAGCATCATTCAACCGTATCTCAACTCAACCTTTACACCATCACTCTCTTACTAAACTTAAACCTTTTAGTCTCCAGTTTATCCTATCCCTTTCCGGCCTTAGTTTTTCCTCTATTCTTTCTGTGTACCCCCTGCTAAAGCTCTCACTATAATTATAGACCTAAATTCCAACCCCTGATCCAAGTGTATAAATACCAATCTCTGCAATATATTAACTAGTTTTAAAACAAACAAACAAAAAAAAACCTGTTCTACTTTCTATCCTTTTCTCATGTTTTGTGTAAAGGTTGATTATTGTGAATTTTTATGCTTTTTAGTGAAATTGTTATGCTTATTCCTGTATTGTTATTGTTGCTTTGTATTTTTTAAACAAAAAAAAAATCCTCTGTTTTTGTTTGTTTCTTTTACTTCTGTATATCATAGCCTTACTTAATAATAGAGGCTATTGTAGATTGTATTAATCTCCAAGTATTGTTACTGGCATTGGCTGGGTTCAGTGGTTGTTCTATGGCAATTTTCTCCACATATATATAGTTTGTTTCCCATTTCTCTTTTAGTTTGCTTCTTCTCTCTCTCTCTCTCTCTCTCTCTCTCTCTCTTCTTTATTTTTTCCCTGTTTTCCAACTTCATTTTGTCATTCCTTTTTTCCCTCTTTTTCTATCTCTTTATCCCTCTTTTTTTATTTTATTTACTTAATTTTTTTTCTTTTTTTAATTTTAATTTTAATTTTTTTAATTTTTCTTTATTTTATTTTTACCTTTTTTCCTTCTCTCCTTATCCCCTAAGTTGCCTTTCTCTAGTGTTCATCTTTATTAGAGGTTATTAATATTGTAAATACATTCCTGTTAAGTGCCTCTTGTGATGTACCTAGTAGTGTTGTATTGTGTACCTTTAAATCAACACAGGAGAAGGAACACCACATAACCAGACACCCTGAGAAAAGAGAGGCCATGGGGAGAAAAAAACATAGTCCGCACATGAAAGAAAAGCAGGCATCACCAGAAAAGGAAGTAAACGAGTCAGAGGCAAGCATCCTACCAGAGCAAGAGTTCAGAATAATGATCATAGGTTGGCTAAAAAGAATGGAAGAGAAATTTGACAATAACCAAGAAGAAATGAGGAAGAACCATGAGGAAGTGAAGAAGAGCCATGAGGAATTGAAGAAGAACCAAGAGGAATTGAAGAAGAACCAAGAGGAACTGAAGAAGAACCAAGAGGAACTGAAGAAGAACCAAGAAGAAATGAAAAATGACATCACTATCATGAAGAACTCAATAGAATGCATAAAGAGTAGACTAGATGAAGCAGAGGACCGCATCAGTGAGCTAGAAGACAAGATGGAAAAAAAATACCCAATTAGAGCAGCTTCTAGAAAAAAAGATTAAAAGCAGGAGGAGAGCCTACGGGAGCTTTGGGACAATACAAAACAAAATAATATTCGAATAATAGGGGTCCCAGAAGGAAAGGAAACTGAGGTAGACATGGAAAAAGTATTTCAAGAAATAATGACAGAAAACTTTCCTGAGATAGAGAAGAAAAAACCCACACAAATCCAAGATGCTCGCAGAGTCCCAAGCAAAATGAATCCTAGAAGACAGACGCCAAGGCACATTATAATTAAAGTGGCAAACAACAACGACAAAGTAAGAATCTTAAAAGCAGCCAGAGAGAGACAGAAAGTTACATACACAGGAACCCCCATCAGACTAGCAACTGATTTCTCAACAGAAACATGTCAAGCCAGAAGGGAATAGGATGAAATATACAAAGTCATGCAAAGGAAGGGTCTGAATCCAAGAATACTGTACCCAGCAAGGCTATCAATCAAAATTGAAGGGGAAAACAGACAAAAAAAGACTGAAGGAATTTATCTCCACCAAACCAGCAATGCAAGAAATGCTAAAGGGTCTACTGTAAAAATAAAGAAATAGGAAGTGAAGAAGGAACACCGGTATAGAACAAAAATGGCATCAAATGAGTACCTATTAATAATAACCTTAAATGTAAATGGATTAAATGCTCCAATCAAAAGACATAGGGTGTCAGACTGGATAAGAAAACAAGACCCATACATCTGTTGTCTACAAGAAACCCACCTCAGAAAAAAAGATGCACACAGACTGAGGGTGAAGGGATGGAAAAAAGTTTTCCAGGAAAATGGAAATGAAAAAAAAGCTGGAGTAGCAATACTTATATCTGACAAATTAGATCTCAGAGTGAAGGACATAACAAGAGATAATGAAGGCCACTTCATAATACTAAAGGGAACAATCCAACAAGAAGAAATAACCCTGGTAAATATATATGCACCCAATACAGGAGCACCCAAATACATAAAAAAAACTGCTGGAGGACATTAAGGGAGAGATTAATAGCAATACAATCATAGTAGGAGATTTTAATACCCCACTGTCACCCTTCGACAAATCATCTAAACAAAAAATCAGCAAAGAAATATCAATCCTAAATGACTCACTAGACCAGATGGAATTAATTGACATCTTCAGAACATTCTACCCCAAAGCCACAGAATATACATTCTTCTCAAGTGCACATGGGACATTCTCAAAGATAGACCACATTTTGGGACATAGGCAAAGTCTTTTCAAATTCAAGAAAATAGAAATCATATCAAGCATCTTCTCAGATCATAATGGCATAAAACTGGAAATTAACCACAATAAAAATAATCCAAAGAAATCAAACACATGGAGACTAAACAACATGCTATTAAACAAGGACTGGGTTACCAGAGAAATCAAGGAAGAAATTAAAAACATCCTGGAAACAAATGACAATGAAAACACAACAATCCAAAATCTATGGGACACAGCAAAAGCAGTTTTGAGAGGGAAGTTCATATCCTTACAAGCCTATTGCAAAAAACTAGAAAAAATGGTAACAGATGATCTAACTCTACAACTCAAAGAGTTAGAAAAAGAGCAACAAAAAAAGCCCAGTGTAAGCAAAAGGAAGGAAATAACAAAAATCAGAGCACAGATAAACGACATAGAGACCAAAGAAACAATACATAAGATCAACAAAACCAAGAGCTGGTTCTTTGAAAGGATAAACAAGATAGATGGACCTCTAGCCAGGCTAACCAAGAAACAAAGAGAGAGGACCCAAATAAACAAAATCAGAAATGAAAGAGGTGAAATAACAACAGACCCCACCGAAATACAAGGATTGTTACAAAATACTACGAACAACTCTATTCCAACAAACTGAACAACCTGGAGGAAATGGACATATTCCTAGAAAAATACAAACTGCCAAAACTCAATCAGGAAGAATCTAAAAATCTCAATAGACCAGTGATGTGGGAAGAAATTGAAACAGTCATCCAAAAGCTTCCAGCAAACAAAAGCCCAGGGCCAGATGGCTTCACAGGAGAGTTTTACCAAACATTCAAGGAAGAACTAAAACCTATCCTCCTCAGACTATTCCAAAAAATCCAAGAAGAAGGAACACTTCCAAACTCCTTCTATGAAGCCAGCATCACCCTAATACCAAAACCAGATAAAGACAACTCAATGAAAGAGAATTACAGGCCAATATCCCTTATGAACATAGATGCCAAAATCCTCAACAAAATTCTAGCAAATCGACTCCAGAAGAACATCACAAAGATCATACACCATGACCAAGTAGGATTTATTCCAGGAATGCAAGGATGGTACAATATCCACAAATCAATAAACGTGATACATCACATAAACAAATTGAAAGACAAAAATCATATAGTCATATCAATTGATGCAGAAAAAGCATTTGATAAAATCCAACACCCTTTTCTGATAAAAACTCTTACCAAGGTGAGAGTACAAGGATCATACCTCAACATAATAAAAGCTATATATGATAAACCCACAGCCAACATTATACTCAATGGGCAAAAACTAAAACCATTCCCTCTAAGAACAGGAACAAGACAGGGATGCCCACTCTTGCCACTCCTGTTTGACGTAGTACTGGAAGTACTAGCCATTGCAATTAGACAAGAAGAGGAAATAAAAGGCATCCAAATTGGAAAAGAAGAAGTAAAGTTATCATTATTTGCAGATGACATGATATTGTACATAAAAAACCCAAAAGACTCCATTAAAAAACTAATTTTCTTAATAAATGAATTTGGCAATGCAGCAGGATACAAAATTAATGCCAAGAAATCCATGGCATTTCTATACACCAACAGTGAAACTACAGAAACAGAGACTAAAAAAGCAATTCCATTTACCATCACACCAAAAAAATTAAGATACCTAGGAATAAATTTAACTAAGGAAGTAAAGGACCTATTTGCGGAAAACTACACGACACTGAAAAAAGAGATAGAGGAAGATGTAAGGAGATGGAAGAACATACCATGTTCATGGATTGGTAGAATCAACATCATCAAAATGTCCATACTTCCTAAAGCAATCTATAGGTTCAATGGACTCCCCGTTAAAATAACCAGGGCATATTTCACTGACCTAGAAAGAACTCTCCAAAAGTTCATTTGGAACAATAAAAGACCCCGAATAGCCACAGCAATCCTGAGAAAGAAGAGTTAGGTAGGAGGGATCTCAATACCAGACTTCAAACTATATTCCAAAGCCACTGTTCTCAAAACAGCCTGGTACTGGCACAAGAACAGACATATAGATCAATGGAATAGAATTGAGAACCCAGATATCAACCCAAATCACTATGCTCAATTAATATTTGACAAAGGAGGCACGAATATACAATGGAGTCAAGACAGTCTCTTCAATAAATGGTGTTGGGAAAATTGGACAGACACTTGCAAAAGAATGAAACTAGATCACCAACTTACACCATTCACAAAAATAAACTCAAAATGGATACAGGACTTAAACATCAGATGGGAAACCATAAAAATACTAGAAGCATCCACAGGCAGCAAAATCTCAGACGTATGGTATGCCAAAAGAACTTCTTCACTGATACTACCCCTAGGGCAATGGAAGCTAAAGAGAAAATAAACAAATGGGACTACATCAAAATAAAAAGCTTTTTTACAGCAAAAGAAACCATCAACATAACAACAAGAAAGCCCACTGTGTGGGAGAACATATTTGCAAATGATACCACTGATAAAGGTTTAATCTCCAACATCTACAAACAGCTTATACAACTAAATAAAAGGAAGATGAATAATCCAATTAAAAAATGGCCAATGGACCTAAATAGAACATTTTCAAAAGAAGACAGAAGGAAGGCCAAAAAGCACATGAAAACATGCTCAAAGTCACTAATTGTCCGAGAGATGCAAATCAAAACAACAATGCGGTACCATCTCACACCTGTCAGAATGGCCAACATCAACAAGTCAACAAAGGACAAGTGTTGGCGAGGTTGCGAAGAAAAAGGAACCCTCGTGCATTGCTGGTGGGAATGCAGACTGGTGCAACCACTGTGGAGAACAGTGTGGAGTTTCCTCAAAAAACTGTAAATGGAACTCCCATTTGACCCACTAATCCCACTTCTAGGAATATATCCCAAGAAACTAGAAATACCAATCAGAAAGGATATATGCACCCCTATGTTCATAGCAGCACAATCTACAATAGCCAGAATTTGGAAACAGCCTAGGTGCCCGTCAGCAGATGATTGGATCCAAAAACCATGGTACATCTACACAATGGAATACTATGCTGCCATAAAAAAGAAGGAATTCTCATCATTTGCAGCAACCTGGATGGAATTGTAGAACATCATGCTGAGTGAAATAAGCCAATCAATGAAAGACAAACACCACATGACCTCACTCATTTATGGATGATAAAGAACATTATAAACTGATGAACCAAAAGATAGATATAGAGACAGTATATCAACAAGTAGACTGTCAAATTACAGCGGGGAGGGGAGGAAGATCTGGGAGAGATAATAGATCAACCGAAGGACTTTTATACATGCATATAAGTACAACCAATGGACACAAAACTCTGGGGAGGGATGGGATGTGTGGGAGGGAAGGAGGGGGGCAAAAAAAATCAATAAAATATATTAAAAAATATATAATTGTGGACAAAGTAATATGAAGTTGAATATAAAGTTGGAGTTTAACTTTGTTCAGAATTGACAAATGAAAGTATGTGGGTGTGTAAGAATAGCCATCCCCTTCTCAATCTCTCCGACTACAATTTCCAATTTTACCCTGTACAACTGTGGACATAGCTCAGTGGTTGAATATTGATCTATGAACCAGAAAGTCATGGTTCTATTTCTGGTCAGGGCACATGCCTAGGCTGCATGCTCTATCCCCAGAAGTGAAAATGTAGGAAGAGACAGCCAATCAATATTTATCTCTCATCATTGATGTCTCTCTCTCTCTCCCTTTCCCTTCCACTCTGAAATCAATAAAAATATATTTTTAAAAATTCACCAAGTCCAGTCTGAGCAGCACTGGAACACTATTCATCTTGTTCTTATTTTTTATTCATGCTTAAAGTCTATCACAAAATAACAACAAAAATAGTTTAAAGTATTATAAGAAAAAATTAATTGTATTATTTGACATAAAACAGAATGATGTATAAATCACTGGTAAATATTGAAGTTTATGGTTAAATTGAAAAACCAGTTTTTTATTATCACCCTGATTTAGTTCATCTTAAAAATTAGCTTTTACTTTCTCAAAAGCCTTGTTTTCACTTCTGTATCAACACATCTTTATTGGGTCACAAAGAAAATTTAGATTCTCCAAATGTCTGCATCTCCTTTGAGAAGAGATTTCCTATTGGGAACCCAGAAGATGGACCATGTGGATTTAGCTAACACAAGGAGACAGAAATAAAAAGGTGGCTGTTTTTTGGCACACACTGTTCATAGCTGCTGAAATAAAGGAATGAGTACTCTTTCTGCTTTTCTCAGACTCCAGATACTCCTGACTCACAAAACTCTTACCTGGAGTGGGGTTGGCTACTAGGGCTATTCCTACTCCATTTCGTGAACATTTCTAGTTCACTTTCCTGTTGTTTATTCCCCAACTTTCTTTTAAAAAATATATTTTATTAATTTTTTACAGAGAGGAAGGGAGAGGGATAGAAAGTAAGAAACATTGATGAGAGAGAAACAGATCAGCTGCCTCCTGCACAACCCCTACTGGGGATGTGCCCACCACCAAGGTATATGCCCTTGACTGGAATCAAACCTGGGACCTTTCAGTCCTCAGGCCCGACGCTCCATCCACTGAGCCAAACTGGTTTCAGCATATTCCCCAACTTTCCATACTTGAGTTATTCTCGTTTCTCAAATCACTGGTTGGGTCATCTCACTATTTGGTTTGACTCTTTGACTTTTTAATCGCCATTGGATTTTAATCTTTGGTGTGTAGTTTCTGGCATCTGCTATCAATGTGAAAGGCCTTCACTTCTGTGCTCTATTTCAATTCTATGGAACAAGTGCTAACCAGAATTGTTTTTCACTCATAGTACTCCATCAGCAAGTGCACAAAAATTATTATTCCCCTTTACCAAGATGAGTGAGATATATGGAGAAAGTAGAGGGAGGTGGTTGGAAAGAGAAGTATCCATAGATTTGGTGTCAGAAACCTAATTTATTCAGTAAATATTAAAGTAGAATTATGAATTTAGTAATTAAAAATGTGGAATGTAATTATATTATTAATTTATACACAAAGACACAATTCTTATTTCCTAACGCCTAGATTCTATTGAGGGAGAAACTATGTATGGTTATTTTCCATTTCAGGCTTGGTTGCATTTCAGGAACAAATTAAAAAATTTAGCTAAATTTATATCTTTACCAATTTTACTGCTATTCAGGGATATGCTTTTTTGATAAATTATGAAACAGTATTTTATACTATTATTTAAATTCATATCCTTAATGTGTTTTGATCACCTGCTAACAATAACTTAAGTTTGCCTAGAATTAGGTTATAATTTAGGGACATGCCTTTTTTATACACATTAACTATTGTAGTATCTCAATATTTTCCAAATAGAATAGATCCGTAAGGTGATATTTCTAAATAATAAGTGATAACATTATGTTTAACATCCCTTATTCACCAACAATCAACTATTACTCAGAATTTATTTATATGGTCTATTCCCAAACTCCACATAAATATTATTTCTTCTGAAATAATGTTCTTTCCAGTTAAATTTGTTCTTTTTTCCCTCTAGAATTTCATAACATAAGCATTTTATTTCTTGTCACTATTAGGTTAAAACTTCTAGTACATCTCTGATTCTTCCATTAGATTATAATATCTTTCACAATAACAACAGCAACTAACCATCTTTGTTTCCATCACCACAGTCTATCTTTATACCTGACTTGGTTAGGGAATGGTAATTTCTCCCTTAATTAAGCTGATAATCCATTTTAGCTTTGCCAAGATTACAAAGCTAATGAGTTCTTCTTGATTATCTGATAAAATATTATTAGATTTTAAAAATTACTTTGTTAAAAATATCAGCACTTATTTGAAAGCTGATTGCTGGTGTATTATCTCAACTTTATTATCACACTTGATAAAAATCCATATTAACTGGATTATCTTATTGCCCCTATTCTAGCTGTTCCCTTATTAAACAATGAACTCTGACCAGATTACAATAATAGATACTGTATATTCTCCTTAACACACCTCCCTCCACATACACACACTCACTCACACACCCACACATGTCTGTGGGCAAATTTTCTGTAGAACATGGATATCAATACTTATTCTGTAGTGCTATATGGATTATTGCATTTAATAGTGTATGTAAATGGAAATGTTTACTATGTATCCATACTATCATCACGTGTTTACAACATTCAATGGAATTTTATAAAATAGAAAGCAACATTTTGAGGTAGTTGCAGTCATTATCATAATTTTTAGATTAAGGTTGTAAGACAAAGTGAAGTTATGTGCCTGGCTCCAAATCACACATCTGATACAATTCAGAGATTCTGTTGCACCTTGTGCAAATTCTTCTCCCAGACTCAGATAATTTGCACATTGAAAAGTACAGATAATTAATTAATAATTGATCTTCCTCAGAAGTATTTGAAAGTTATAATAGGATTGGTTTGTGATGTTTCTGAAGACATTTTGATGGTAAAGTTCTGGCAGACAAGGCAGTTCTCAGGAGTCCTTTTAATTACAAAAGAGAACAGTTCTACTCTATTGTATGTCTATAAACATCTCCTGTCTCAACCAAAAAATGGGCCATACACACTGATACAATTCTTTGAAAAAACCATTATAATAAAAATGTAAAAGATTTAGTGTGGTAAATATTTCTCTGTGTCTGAAGCATAATAAAGTGCATATATGTATGGTACTGGGGTGAAGTATTTTAGATTATAATATCCAGAGGCCAAATGGCTTATTTAAATGAGTAATTTTCTCACTTATGAAAAATAATTGTTCAGAACTAGGCTGAACAATAAAGGCATAAAGGGGCAAGTCATGCTGTTTCTGTGATTGAGAAACTTGTTTTGGGAAGAGGGAGAGAAACTGTGTGTTATTATAACAAGTGCAATGGCCACAGTAAGTTCAGTGAGAGCATGAAGCACGTTGCCTAACTGCCTCTGCCTTGGGGAGTGCAAGAAGGTTTCATAAGTAGAGATGTTTGAGTTAAGACTTGAAAAGTGTGTAAAAGTACTAAGTGATGAGAAAAAGCAATGTGCAAAAGCATTTATGGATTAAAGTACATGGTCTAGAAGTATTATATTTGCCCCAAAATATACAATAATTGGAAACATAGCCTCTTAATCTTGGAAATGGAAAATTTAAAAAAAATTAATAAATAACAAGATGACTGCCTATGTGTAAGATAAATTTAACATAGTTTTTCTACCAAGTTCTGATTTAACTCGCCTCATGCCTATTATTAGAGCATTTTATCTTAGACCTGAGTTTTTAAACCAACAGATGAACTAGTTCATAATCACAACTTGCTTATTTTCATTGAGCTATTAAATGCACTCCACTCTGAAGTGAGGAGATTAGAGAAGTATAAGCTATATATAGTCAGAAAGACTAAAAACCTCAGTAACGAGACCAGACATTTGCTTATTGGCATAGGTACACTGAAGGATGTCCTCTCCTCACATTGCCAACATGTCAGTATTTTTAACAGATGTTATTAAGACACCACAGTAATGCAGAGATGCATGTAAGCTGAGAGCATAATCACCATGAGAATTGAAGGCTGATGATTTGACTGTGTTGAAATTACTCTGGTGTCCCTCTAATTTGTCACATGACTTAATGTTTAACTCTGTTATATGGTTTTAAAATCTGGGTTCTTGACGATTTCCTTTTCTTTTTCTTTTCATGAAGTGGATGATGATTTGTAACTGACTCTTCATGTTCCTAAACCACTGAACATTTTAAAAATTAGTTTCCATGAAATAGACGTGGTTTCAAAGGAAGTCTGGCTCAAATAGCTTCTGTTTGGGGACTTTGACTGCCAGGATATCCATTCAAAGAAAGATGGTGATTTCTAAATTATTCTATTTTTACTTTGATATACTCCCTATAACTCTACAGTTTTCTCCATGCTGCTCCCCAGGATCTCCCTCCTGTTTGTCTTCAAAATATGTTACCATTAGCAACAGCTATAATTGGCCCTCCTTGTTCCATCAACTACCAAATCTTAGTGTATAAGTGGAAAAACCTTGCAAATATAACTATCTAAGGAAATATTTTCTGAACTATTTAATTTTGAGACATGAAAAGCAGATAAGATTTTTACAAATGATCTTGATTACTTAGTGTAAACTAAGTCAAAATGATTGACTTTAATAATATGGATGAAACATTGGCTTTTCATGTTGTTCTTTTCACTTGTTAATTCATGCAAACTTGAACAACAAATGAATGCTGGGCACTATGTGCTTAGGAAATGAGCAGAAAAATCAGAACCAAAGTCCTGCTCTTGCAAAATTCATCAACTAGATAGAGAGTTAGGTACATAAAAAATATGGCTTTTTACAAGGCTACTAGAAGAATTCACATGATGCAGTGTGAAATCCCATTTTTGGGGGTGGAAACACCAACTTCATTTTTATGTATTAGAGATTCACAGATTTCACCAGAAATGATCACTAGTGGGTTTAGATATATTTGGTTTAACAGTAGAGACTCATCTGGAATTTCTTTGCTTAAGAAACCAGATTTTCATAAGAAAGAACTCTGAGTAGCAGAGCAGGTTGAGATGTATTAAAAATTGGTTTATATCTTATTGGAAGAGAATTTTGTTTTTCTCCATCCCTTCTCTTGTCACCTAATCAGAGGGGGAAAGAAAGAAGAAAGACCCGAGTCCCTGACTTTCTGTTAAAGATATACATGGTGTACAGCCTCTGTGTAAGCCATGGTGGTGGTAATCACAGTAGTCCTAGTGGGTAACACTCTCCAGCAACTGGGCCAGAATAAATGGAGGGGGATATGTCATGCTTTGGCATGTGTTGGCAACAGGATAGACATCATGTCATCTCCTGCACTGGCAATTTTGTTCTTGGCACTGAATGTGCTGGCTGCTTTGGTAATGCCTTTGTGGCTTATGATGATTTTAGTGTCTCAGCAGCTATCTTCTTCCCATTTATCTAGAGCAGAGGACAAGAAAAATGGCAGACAACACGTGATCACTGAGATGAATTATTTGTGAACAAATATATATCTTTTGGGAATACAACTAGGTAGATAGGGTTTGAAGGGATCTAGAAGTACTTACAAACACGGAGTAAAAGCAGAACAGAGGTCTCTATTTGGTATTGTTATTTTAACACCTAGACCCCATTTTTAATATCTCCTTTTAGGTTTGATTTTTCTCTAGAGAAAAATTAATTATAACTAACATGCTTCCAGCTTATTCTTCTATATTTTCTAACACTACTGTAGTATCCACTTAGATTAGTAAGAAGCAGCTAGATGATACCCCCAAAATTTAGCCCTTTGCCAGAAAAATGCCTTCACTTAATCTAATCTAATGACTTAATTGAGTCCATTTTTCCCCCCCATACTAGACAGAGAGGAAGGGAGAGAGATAGAGAGCTAGAAACGTCGATGAGAGAGAAATATCGACCAGCTGTCTCTTGCACACAGCCTTCTGGGGATGTGCCCGCAACCAAGGTACATGCCCTTGACCGGAATCGAACCCGGGACCCTTCAGTCCGCAGACCGACGCTCCACCACTGAGCCAAACCGGTTTCGGCTTGAGTCCATTTTTTTTTTTTGAGTCCATTTTTAAAGATCCATATGAGACACTGATGTATGTTCTGCAAACTTGCTCTTCCACATGAGTACCTGTTACCATCTTCCTGTTTCTCAGCTCCACATCCATCCTTCTCTATGATACTGGGGCCGAATCTTGTGGATCTTGCCAAGTGGTAGAATGTAAGCCTTCATCAAAAAGGGTATAGGAGTGAAACTATAAGGCAATGGAGGTAAGAAAACTTTCCTACTGAATCCTAACAGGTCCTCTATTTTATTCAGCAAAGGAAGTAACTTCAGTTATAGCCTTGGACTATAATTCCAGAGAATAAAGCACTTGCAAGTAGTTCAATGTTAAATAGGCCACTTCAAAACCTTTGCAATATCTGGCCTCTTCAAAACCTTTGCAATGTCAGGCCTCTTCCGCAGACCAGCTGTAAGCTGAACACTGTCAAGTTCCTTGGCCATACTCAGGCTTATGTGTTTCTGTGGTTGCCAAACTTACTCCAACAAGGGCTAAATTTCAGTCTTAGGGGCAAGGTCTTTCTCCTAATTCTTAGTTCCTTCATTGTGTGCTCTTTTTCAGGCTGGATGTGGCAGCTTCTATTTTGGTACCTGTCACTACTGGATCTCAGTAGTTCTCTTTTATTTCTTTTAGTAATTAATGATTTTCTGATATTAAAAATTCTTTATATTCATTTTTTACCTGCTCAAATGACTGATGAAGTTTTATATATCTTGATTAGGTCCTGATTGATATATCCTATTTTCTATTATGCTATTAAAAACATATAAATATCCAAAAGACTAAGTTAGCACTAATTCTAAATAAACAAATAAATAGATAAATAGATAAATAAATAAATAAATGTTACTCTTTTACTTTTTTTGTGGTATATTATTCTTGTTTCAAAGCCATAGAGTTATAGAAAAAAATGTATAGAGTTGAATGGAATTTCAAGTTAATCTAAAAAGATATTTTAATCTGAGGATTTTGGTAGGCATAGCCTTAGCTATGGAATCAGACTTTGATTATGAACTCTGCCCTTTCCATGTACCCATGGGAAAGTCCAGTTTCTCCATCTAAACTTTATTATCTTATTGTTCAACATACAGATATTAAGACTTTACCTTAAAAGTATGTCACGGTGACTAGTATTCACAAATTTTTAAAAAAATATATTATATTGAATTTTTACAGAGAGGAAGGGAGAGGGAGAGAGTCAGAAGCATGGATGAGAGAGAAACATCAATCAGCTGCCTCCTGCACACCTCCCACTGGGGATGTGCCCACAACCAAGGTACATGCCCTTGACTGGAATCAAACCTGGGACCCTTCAGCCCACAGGTTCTATCCTCTATCCACTGAGCCAAACCGGTTAGGGTGAGTATTCACAAAATTTAAGAATTCCTAGGTTGTGGAGTATATTATTTTAGGCAGAGGAAACAAAAAAAGGAGAGTTAGGTATAATGTTTTCTCTGAAGGAAAATAATATTGATTTGGGAATAGAATAGATACATATGTACAGTTTATATCTGGGCCTGAGTCACATGGGTGTAATATGTTAGCGCTGATTAAATATTTGCTCAATATTAATTTATAGCAATGCCGACCACTGTGCCAGGGGAGGAATCTAGGCCAAGAAGAGAAGACAGTTGGTGCTATATCCAGTCTACCCAATGTAGACAATTAACAACAACAAAAAAGACTGAGATACTTAATATGTCAAGGTCAAGAACCACCTATTATCAGTTGTCATAAAGGTTTGATTTCAATTAGAAAAAGTTATTCTTTCTAATATTTTAATTTCTGAATATCCTATATAAAAGGCTAATATGCAAATAGACCGAACAGCAAAACAATTGAACAACCAAATGATCGCTATGACCTGCACTGACCCCCAGGGGGCATGCACGGAACATGGTGCACATTGGCAGCAGGCGGCAAAGCTCAGGACATGGTGGGCATTGGGATGGTGTAGCAGGTGGAGCAGGGGCATTAGACCAAGGCAAGGTGTCAGTCGCTGTCATAGGGGCGAGCCTCTGGTGATTACTGAAATTCTTTCCTTCTGCATGCTGCCATCCTGCCCGGCGCCAGACCCAATTGCTTGGCACTGTCAGCTGGTGTGAGTGGGGACTGTCAGCCCCAATCACCCCTCAGGGCTTCTCTACCTTCCCCTGCTCCCGAGGAGCCATCGAGGCTCACAGCTACCACTTGCATCTGCTACTGGCGAGGGCCCCACTCCAATCCACTGCTGGCACTAGAGCCGCTGCTTACACCCACTGCTGGTGCTTGGTGCTGATCCTGATTGTTCGATGACATCAGTGGGTGTGAGCGGCAGCTGCCTGCCCCAGCATCCCTTCTCCACCACCCCCTCCTCCTGAGGGGAGATTAGGGCAGCAGCTGCCACTCACACATGCTGCTGGCACTGGCCCCAATCACTCTGTACCTTCAGCAGGTATGAGCAGGGCCAACACTATCAGTGTGTGGTGATGGTGGGAGCAGAAGCTGCCAGCAGACAGGGGACTGGGGGCCACGGTGGGAGGTACCAAGGAGAGGGTTCAGAGAATGGGCAAGACCTGTCCCTATGCCCACTGCAGCCTCACAGCCCATAGTTCCTTTCAAGGAGCACAAATTTATGCACTGGGCCCTTAGTGTGTGTATGTGTGTGTGTGTATGTGTGTGTGTGTATGTGTGTGTGTGTGTGTTTGTGTACTTAATATGTATATAAGTGGCCAGATTATTATTATTATCTCTGAATGCATAATAATATGGCCACACGGTGTGTGTGTGTGTGTGTGTGTGTGTGTGTGTGTGTCTGTGTGTGTGTGTGTGTGTGTCTGTGTGTGTGTGAATTAGAGGGCCCATGCATGAATTCATGCATGGGTGGTCTGGCCAGCCTGGCCATGGGGAGGAAACATGAGCGGTTGGCCGGCCTGCCTGCTGGTCGAACTCCTAGTTGAGGGGACAATTTTCATATTTGCCTTTTATTATATAGGTTATACACTAAATGGCCAGATTTATTATGCATTCAGAGATCATAATAATCTGGCCACTCAGTGTATATATGCACACACATATATTTGTGTGCACAAGTATATTTATATATAAAAAAGCCTAAGTGACTGGTATGACCAGAATAACTGGTCATTATGATGTGCACTGGCCACCAGGGTGCAGACACTCAATGCAGGAGCTGCCCCTGGTGGTCAGTGTGCTCCCACAACCAACCTACGCTGGCCGGCCAACCTCCTGTGGGCCCTCACCCTGTCTGACAATTCCCGATTGCCTGATCAAGGCTGACCACTGGGTAGGACAGAAAATCAGGGGTGGGTGGTGGCAGACAGGGTCCCTTTCCCTAGGGGGCTGAGGGCTGGATCCTTCCTCAGGTCTAGCTGCCATCCTCCTGTGCCCTGTTGCTCCCCCTGGCTGACAGGCCCTGATTGGCCTGTTGCCCGCCTGCCGTGGTAGTGGTGCAGTAGCAAGGGAAAGAGGAGGAGGAGAGGCTGGGAGCTACATGGTGGTGGGGCACCAAGAATGGCAATGTTTGGCATCTGGGATCCATTCCTTCCATGCCCAGCCTAGCGACCATCACCTCCTCTCTGGCCCAGATCGGCCCTGATAGCAGGGCAGGCCTAGGAACCCCACCCATGCATGAATTTCATGCACTGGGCCTCTAGTACATATATAATTATACATTCTCATATAATTATATTGTTTAATACATACATGAAAAACAACATAAAGAAACATATTTGCAAAGGATATACACTGAGTGGCCAGATTATTATACTTAATCATCACCCAGTTCAAGAAAGGGAATATTGCCAGCAGCAACTCCCCTTCCTACTCACCATTTCTGCCCTCTGAATAAATGTAACTATAGTACCAAATTCAAGTATGACTTTTTTGCTTTGCCTTTATTAGCCTTTAGTTTTTGAATGTCATTCAAATGGAAACATATAGTATATATTTTCCTTGACTTAGTTGTTTGTTCGATATTAGATTAGCAATATTCATATATGTTGTTTCCTTTGGCTATAGTTTATTCTCATTATCATATAATGTTCTAGTATATAAATATGTTGTCAGTTAAATATTCATTTTTCTGTTATTAGACCATAATAAATACTGCTGCTATGAACAATTTTTATATGTCTTTTGGTACATATATGTATGATATTTTTATATTTATAATGCTGAGAAAATTTTCTGTCATGCTAATGTATGCTTCTTCAACTTTAGTATATCAAAATAATTTAGCACATATTCTAAATTATTTTGTTTAGCCATTTTCTATAGATAATCCATGGGTTCTTGAAATAATGTATATTCTGCAGATGTCAAGGGCAATGCTTTATATATTTCATTGGGTGAAGGTTGCTAATCATATTGCCCATATTTTATTTATACTTACTGAATTTCTTTTCTCTGCTTGTTCTATGAGCTAGTGAACAACTAGCTACCTATGATGTATCTGTCTATTTGTCTAAGCAATTTGTCATCTTTTACTTCATATTTTGAAACAATTACATTTAGTGTATACAAATGTCTTTATTCTATACTAGTAGCCTGATACACAAAATTTGTGCATGGGGGGTCCCTTACCCCAGCCTGCACCCTCTATAATCGGGGACCCCTTGGGGAATGTTCAACTGACTGTGTAGGCCCAACACCACAGGGATCAGGCTTAAACTGGTAATGCGACATTCCTCTCACAATCTGGGACTGCTGGCTCCTAACTGCTCACCTGCCTGCCTGCCTGATTGCCCTTACCTGTCTGCCTGATTGCCCCTAACTGCCCTCCTCTGCCATGATTATCCCTAATTGGCTCTGTCTTGGCCCCCACCACCACGGCTTTGTCCAGAAGGAAGTCAGATATCTGGAAGATGGTCAGTCGACCCAGTCTAATTAGCATATTACCCTTTTATTAGTATAGATTATATAGGATAGAATTGCTTACATGGGGGAAGGGGGAAAGGAAGCCTTTTTCAGCAGGAGGAGATGCTCTTGGCAGACAAAAATACATAATCCCTATATCTGGACTATCGATAATAGCCAGTCATATGCACTACACTGAAAAACTGGTCATTAAAAAATTGAACTGCTTCCTTAGACCTTACACCAAACAGCTGTTGCCCTTAAAACCCCTCCTTAGCCCCACCTTAGGTTCTGCCTTCACAGTTAACACAGATTAGGTTCTGATTGGTCAGTTTCTATGCCAGTCAGCATCAAAAGCTCCACCTCCTAGGCAGCCATTGGCTCCTCGCAGTTCACCCAGATTTGGTTCTGATTGATTTGTTTCTATGCCAGTCAGCATCTCCGTGCCTATCTCTGGGCCTGATCAGAGAGGTGGGGCTGACTAGCTGCTGTCCCAGGCTACTGGTGAGTGGGCTAAACTGCTGGCCTCTCAGGGAGAGAGAGAGGCATGGCTGGCTACTGGTGAGGTCTGGAGAGAGAGAGAGAGAGGCAAGGGCTGATCCACAGCTGCCACAGAGGCTGTGGATCAGGTGTTCCTTCTTTCTTTGGGCCTCGCCAGCAGCCTCACCTCTCTTTCTCTTTGAGAGGGCAGCAGTTCAGCACACTTGCCAATCCCTGCCCACCCCAGCCTGCTGCACATGCAGCCTGGCATTCTGTTGTCCCTTTGGTTGTTTTGGACATTACAGACCCTGGCTCTTTATATAGATAGATACTTCTGATGGATACCTTTTATCCTTTAATGTCTTTATTTCTAATAATGATTTTTTTGTACTAAAGTTTACTTTGATACTGATGAACCTTAAAAGTTTTCTTTTGGGTAGTATTTGTATTGTATATCTTTTCAACGTTTTTAACCTTAATTTTGTAATACTCTTACATTTTATAAATATTGTTGACATATTATTTTTTGAGTTGTTTTATTTCCCCTTTAATTAGACCACTTAGTTCAGTGTAAATTGTAACGATTGATATATTTGTATGAAAATCTATCATCTTTCTATTTGCTTTTTATTTTCCTTTACTTGAAAAAATACTCAATGTAATTTATTTTATCTATTGGGAAATTTTAATTTTTATTTACATAGAGCTACCATTATTTTTATTAATTATTGAATATGTTTATTTTAACATTTTATATTTATGGGTATAGCATTCTAAATTTACATTATTTTATTTTAACACTATAAAGAAAGATTTCACCATTTACCTTAATACTTCTTTAGAGGATTTTTGCCCCATTAAAATATATTTTGTCTATTTTTAGCTTCTTTTACATACTATGATTATCTCAAGTTTTCCATAATATCAGTAAAATATACTTAGGTAAGAATTTGCTTATATCTCCTATACCTTCTTAAATTTTATGTCTTTTACCAATGTATAATTTTCATGTATTATCTTTTCATGTATTTCTACTTTTTTTCTTCTGAAACTCCAATTATACATATATTTGACTGTTTCATCATTTATTTTATATTTATTATCAAACTGTTTTGCTTTTTTTCATTTATTTTTCTCCATGATTATTTAGTATGTATTCTTCTGATGAATTTTAAATGTTACTGATTCTTTCATTTTCTCTTTAATTATGTCTAAAATATTAAATATTATCAGTACATTTTTAATTTCAGTTTTTAAATATTTTATTTGCAGAATTTGTACTATATAACTTTTAATTTTATATTTTATTTATTTGAATATATTAAACATAATTTAAAGTTTGGTTTGGCAACTCCAATATCATTTAATATTTTCTATTATGTTTTGTTTCTGATTAATTTACTTCATGTAATCTTGTTGCTATGTATTCCTAATTATTTGTTATTATGTGAATTTAAAAAAATTTGAGGTTATTTTAAGTTGGACTATAGTCCTTGAATGTGTCAGTCTATAGTTATTGCAGTTTCTCTTAGGATATATCTCTCAAATTTCAACAAAAATTAAGCAGAAGTTTATCAGAGACCTGATATATTAGCAGGTCCTAAACTCTAACTTATATCTACTTGCCCTGTAAGATTGTCAAAAAGGTGACTCAGATTGTCTTTCTCTTGGTAGCCTTTGATGAAGTAAATAGATACCTTTAGAGGTAAAATGTTTAAAATACTAGGCTTACCTTCTAGATTCTCATGTCCTTCCTGATTACATGGTCACATTGAATAAGCAATTCTTTACTGCCTTAGAAGCTCTTCAAGGACTCTCCAAAAGATGATTCACCTAGCTATTTGTCTGTCTATCTATATTGATTATCTATTTTTTATCTATCTATCTATCTATCTATCTATCTATGCATTGATTTACTAAAATTTCCCTAGTTATCTTTAGTAAAGGGTTAGTCTAAATTATCTAACTTTCCTTAATTAGAAATTGGCTTTTGATTTCTAAAATGTCTTTATTATTTTGCTTTGAAAGGTCAATGTAAAGAATGTGCTATCATGCTACCATACAAATTTTCTAAAAAATTACTTTAAAAATGACTCTTGCTTCATTTTTTTATTCTAAAAATTACTGTGAAATTGTATTACACCTTGAACTGTCACATTTGAAATAAAATAAGCTGAATTTTATTCAACTCTAGTTAAGCTTGATTTTATTATTTACTAGGATATATTATCTCTCCTTTCATAAACATTTATTTTAGCTATCTTTGAATAATAAGAACCTTCTCTAGTTTGAAGCAAAGAGTATATTTTCAGACATAAAATTCATAAAGGACTTGTTTAAATATTACTTTAATATTTATGGAAATATCACTAAATTAAAAATTACTAAATATTTCTAACTTAAGTATTACTAAGATGTCATCCTGATAACAATCAGTGTTAGGCAGTGTCAGGCAGCATAATAATCACTCAAAGATGCCCATAATCCTCTGAAACTTAAAAGAATGTTGCCCTACTCGTACATGGCAAAAGAGACCTGCAAATGTGTTTAAGGGTACAGACCTTGAGAAGAGATTAGTCTGAATTATTAGAGAGAGTCCAAATTAATTACACAAGTCCTTAAAAGTAGATAATCTTTCCCAGCTGTAGGTAGTCAGGAGGTGCAATATGAGAACAGAACAACTTGATTTTGCTGCCTTTGAAGATAGAAGAAGAGGGCCATGAGCTAAGGAAGGCAGATGGCCTCTAGGAATTAGAAAAGCAAGGAAACGGATGTTTTCCTAAAGCCTCTAGAAAGGTGCACAGCCCGCCAAACACGTTGATTTTAGCCCCATGTGACCTGTGTCTGACTTCTGACCTACAGAACTAAAAGATGATAAATTTGTGTAGCTTTAAGCCATGAAGTTTGTGGTAATTGGTTATGCCAGCAATGGAAACTAATACAGCCTCCAAATTAGTTCACCATTTCTACTTTCCTTCATGCAATTATTTCTTCATACAATGTGACATTGGAAAACAAATCAGCTACTAATTAATACTCTCCAATTATAAAAATGTATAATGGATTTTTAAATATTTATCTATTTTAGGGGAAGCTGAGTACAGAAAAATTAAGTGAATTGTCTATAATAATACAGTTAGCATTTTTTCCAACTGGGATTCAAAAGTCATGCAGTCAGGTTTAAAAAAGCCATTCTCTTAATAACTAATCCATACTGTCTTTCTTCCATTTGATTCTATGATAAAAAGTCTTTTAGTGACTTTATACCTCATGTTGAGTTGAATTTGAACTCCCGACCATGAGTTATCTGATGTCTGTCTATCTTATATGTTTAAAAACTACTTTCCCATTGATGCCTCTGTTTCGATCAAACGACCTCTCTATATTCCATGTTAGGGCTTTTGCATTTGCTACTTCTGATATCTGTAATGTTTGTGTGTGTTTTTTAGATTTGTGGAACCAAATCTATCTTATCCTTTAACTTTCTGGTTCAAATGGGCCAGCCTCAAGGACATTTCCCATGGCCACAATCTAATAGTCACTTGGCCATATTTATTATACAGTTTTATTTTCTTCTTGGAATTTTTTTACATTAACATTGCCTTTTAATTTTTTTTTTCAGTTTATGTATTTATTCTCTCTTTACTAGAAAGAAATCTCCATAAAACCTGAGCTCACATATCAGCTGCTTGCTTCTGCATTCTCCCAAACTAGAGGAGAACCTGGTACAGAAGAGCACTTAAATATTTTTCTAATGAATGAATGAATGAATGAATGAGCTCATCCACACTCCTACACGTTTCAATATACTTTCTACAATAGTTGAAAAAGAGGTGATACTCTGGGAATTATATAAATTCATAGACCTTTCCATCTGCACTAATGTCAAATAATAGTTCTGAAAATTTTATGTTATCATAAAGCTTTTCAAATATATATACAGTTTTGAGAATGTCTACTGTCCCTGTTTAAGGTGGGTGAAAATATATCAGCTGTATTTTGTTGCTTAAAGAAGGTGATGAATAGAACTAAATTATCTTTAATTGAGAAAGGAATAAAACTAGTAGTAAGAAGAGGAAGAGGAGAAGGAGGCATAGAGATAATTAAAGGGGGAGAATAAAATATGAGAGGGTGAGGTGTTTGATTTAGTAGCAGCTGCCATGCCACAAGGAGAAAAATCTCTTTAAAAAGTTTTGTTGCATTATAATGCAATTTCATTTTTTCTCTCTTCCTCCAAAAATCTATTCTAATTAAAGGGTAATATGCTAATTAGACCAAGTCAAGCAGACATCTTCCAGTAGTCTGACTTCCTTTCAGACAAAGCCATGGTGGCTGGGGCCAAGGCAGAAGCAGCTAGGGCAATGAAGTGGGCAGGGGAGCAAGCAGTTAGGGGCAATCAGGCGAGCAGGGGAGAGCAGTTGGGGGCAGTTAAGGGGTGATCAGGCAGGCATGCAGGCAGGTAAGCAGTTAGGAGCCAGTGGTCCCAGATTGTGAGAGGAATTCCAGATTGGAGAGGTTGCAGGCCAGGCTGAAGGACATGCCCACCTCCCCTACTCCCCACACCCTGTGCACAAATTCTGTGCACCGGGCTTCCAGTATCCAATAAGAACTTACTTATTTCAAAATATTTTAAGTATTATGCTTTGTTTTGGTGTGCCTGGTGTTTTATTTATTTATTTTTTCTTTTAACCTATTTGTTGTCATTATTACCCATTTTAGACTGGACTTATATGGGTAAAGCTGTCCATAAGACTTCATTAAACTTGTGTTTATTTTTGAACAATTTATCTGTATGTTATTAAAAAGCAAATCTAGAACTTTTTGTTTATTGGGATATATTTCTCCTTTCCTAAACATTTATTTTAAGTGCCTTTAAACAATGAGATTCTTATCTAGTTTGAAGCCACAAGTATATTTTTAGACATAAAATTCACAAAGGACTGGTTTGTTTAAATATTACTTTAATATTTGTGGAAATATCACTAATTAAAAGTAACTAAAATGCCAAATATTACCAACTTAAATATTACAAAATTAAAGATGCTAAGGAAGAGAAGGAGAGGATTGAACATATAATATTCTAAGGATTCAAGAAATACCTCTCTAAGGAAAAGAGTAAACTAATGAGCTATAATAGTTGAGGTGGAAGGAAAAGCAGTGTATGAACAATCTGAGAGGTTAATATGGTGTCCTTGAGAATCTTTGTTTAGTCAGACAATGTCAGAAGATTGTATGAGGAGGCATTAGTGGCTCCAGGACGTTAAAGAAGATATATGCAGAGCAATGATCAGTAGAGCCTTTTTAATAACTGACGTTTTATCATAAAGGCAATAAGAGTCTATTGAAAATTTTTCACCAGAGAAGAGAGGTGGTTCAATAATTAATTTATAAAGATTACATAGCTTGGTGAAAAATAAATTAGAAGAGAGATATACTGGATATAATAATAAGGTCTGTAGAGGGAATGTTAGTGATGGATTATGGTGGAAGTCAAGACACAAAGAAGTGGATTTACTTGAGAGTTATTTAAGAAATTAAATGGTAAGGTGAGGTGACATTGGTACAATAAATATTACGTTACCCATACCTACTTTTTAGAGAGTGATGCTACTAAAAAGCGTTAGTTTTATTTGGGAAGAGCTCTCTTGTCCAAGGTTGCACCCTTTCCTGGGGTGGCCCACATCCAATGACTATCCAGTGTGGGGATATAAATGTATCTTCAGGAAGTGGAACATTCAAGCAACTCTTTATTCTTCAGATTTGCATCCCAGGAAATAAGCCATAGTGGCTGAGAGTAAAGAAGGTAGATAATGAATAGAAGATTTGAAATTGTGAGAGGGTAGATAGGAATCTTGCCTAGAATATGAAAACACATTATGATCTCTGAACTCTACTGAAAGAAACCATAATTTGACACAGTTTTATGTGAATTATTGTAAAAATGAGTACTTAAAGGCAGATATCATGGCATGCTTCCTTATTTTAATATGAGACCTAAAAATCAGTTTTTTGTTAAAAATATCTTCCACCCTACCCCCTTAGCCTTTTTGAGACCAGTTGAAAATGTTTCTTCTCAGAATTAACTAGTTAAGTGTGATCAGGATATCATTTGATTTGTTTGACAGAAATCTAACAAGAAGAATGCATTCCAAAATAAATGTCTCAGGATGAAAAAAAAATCACAGTATAGTGGAAGTTTCAGCTTGTCTTTTAAGGTCAGAGACTATTTTGGCTGCAAAATACATGATCTTAAAATTTAAAACATCTTTTCTTACTAATGATGTGATAAAAAGGGCAATTCGAGATTTGGCACCAAAGTATTGGCTACCCTAAAAGCTGACAGAGAAGACATTCTTTGGGTGCTTCTTTGGATCTACTTTGCAGAGAAATAAACCCATCTTTGCTGCAATATGATAATTGCCCAGTTAGAAAGTTATTGCTCAATAGAAACCTATCTCAGTCACTCAGGACTTCATTTTTATTGACTAGAAACTAATCATAGACCCAATTTTTTAACTGAGTAGAACGAAATAAGACCTGTGACTGAGAACACTTTATCTGATTGCATAGATTAGTTTCTATTTTATTTGAAAAGATATTAGATGCACGAAAGTTAGTGATTGTAATTATAAGTCAAATAATTTGCTATCTCATAAACATCTTTATACTCTAAAATTGTATTTAATATGACTTAAAGGAAACAAGTGTGCCTTCCTAGGCCTGGAGATAAAATTTTTAGAATAAGTTAGGATTGTAAAATTTATTTTCAAATGCATAGCTAATGAATGCTTAGTAAGTGCCAGGCATTGTCAGAGCCCTGGACACACAGCAGTGACTAGTGCTGCTCTTTTTTTTTTTTTTTTTTTTTTTTAATATATATTTTATTGATTTTGTACAGAGAGGAAGGAAGAGGGATAGAGAGAAACATCAATGAGAGAGAGTCATCGATCAGCTGCCTCTTGCACACCCCCTGCTGGGGATATGCCCACAACCAAGGTACATGCCCTTGACTGGAACTGAACCCCGGACCCTTCAGTCCCCAAGCCGACGCTCTATTCATTGAGCCAAACCGGTCTCGGCAAGTGCTGCTCTTAAGTCCCTACTTGCATAGACTTTACAAATAAAAGAACAAGTAAATTATGATTTAACATAAACAACCAAGAAAAGAATAAATCAGGAGAAGAGGACTGAGTGATGAGGCTGGATGAATTTTATATAAGTTAGTGAGAGAACACCTCTTTAAGGAGATATCATCTGTGGAGACCTGAATGAAATGATGAATTGAACCATTTAATTGCCTGTGGGAAGGACTTTTCATGGAGCACTTGATTTGGGCATATTTGAGGAAAAGCGATGATTCTAATGGGTGAATGATAAAAACACTAAGGAGAGAAAGGGAAGGCGATGATGTCATATGGGAAGCCAAGAGCTAGCTCATGTAGGGCCTTGCCGAACCTAGTAAAGAGTAGAATTTATTCTAAATGTGACTAAAGCCAACAGAGAATTTTAAGCTTGGAAAGGGCATGGTTTGGTTAATGTCCTAAAAAATCATCCTGTTATTGTTTAGAGAGGAGACTGAGAGCAAGAAAGGAAGATAAAATGTCAGACAGAAACTGTAAACTGATAATTAAGTTAAGTAGAATAAAATAACTATTTTATCTAGACAATGCATATTGCTATCTAATTCTCTTTTAATAATCATTGGAATACTTTTACTTCTATGTAAGAGGAAAAAATCCTCAAAATTCTTTGCAAAAACATTTACCTAGATTTGCCATGTCTTTCTTCACCACTCCTAATTATATCATCTGACCTAAAAACAAGTATGATATAGTGGTCTAGGCTAGGGTGCTGGAATCATACTATTTTAGTTATATCCCAGATTTTCTACTTACCACTTATACCCCTTGCCAACTCTGTAACATGTGTCACGTTTCTTAAGCTTTCTCAATTTCCTAATAACTATATTTGAAAGTACCCACCTACTAAGATCATTTTAACATTAAATTAAAAAATTATGGAAGGATTTTAACAAATAATATGATACAGAATATATATGCAATAAACACTGGTTGTGTTCTTATCAACTTTGACCCTGGTAAAGATTTTGTAAGTACATATTTTCTTAGCTCTACCTGTTTTCATGGCTTAAATTTGTTTTTAGATCTCTGCGTCAAGAAGAATGAAATATTGAATTAAAAGAATAACTTAGAAGAGAATAATAAAAAAATAGATGGTAATTTAAATAAAGATTTTCTCTAAGATTAAATTTGAGCATAAGTGAGTTCATTCATTCATTCATTCATTCTTTCTTTCGAAAAGCACAATATTGTATACCTGAAACTAATTTAATATTGTATGCCAACTATATTAGGCACATACTTATTTTAAAAGCCCATTTATTTCATCAATAATGTTTCAGATTCTACATGAGTTTCATGGGCTGGGAGAAAGGGTCAGAAAGTAAAGAATAAGAAGAATATTTTTACATATTGTTTTCTGATTTCTATGAATTAATACACTAATCATAGGCTAACATCATTACATTTAGGTATATTTCTTTCTATAAAAGAGATAATTTGTTTGTCAAATGAAGCTATATAATTCTGAATATGAATGGCCTTCAATTAGTAGAAATATTCAAAATGTATAAAATTAGAGGGATTTAAAAAACTCAGATATATTTCCTTTGTTTTGCTCTTTATTATCATATTTTGGAAAATAGAGCTATAGAACTTACATCTTAATCTAATTCTGCACAGCCGTGGGTCATAAACCTGAATATTTTAAGAGATTACTTTAAAAAGGCCCTTTCTTGTGGTGTTACTACTGTTAACCAACACTTTCTTACACAGTCACAACTTTCTCTGAAAATTTCCATGGAATCTTGTGTTTCAGGTTAAAATAAAACTTTTTTTCAGGCTCCCTTGTCTTTAAAAACATAAGAATACAGATAGTCTAAACGTAAGTACAAAGAAAGAAAAAGGGGTGTTATAGAATTAAATGTGTTATAAGTATTTGCCATTTCAAATTGGTAATTTTCATTTAAATGAATCACAAAAGAAAAAAAAATTTAGGTTTATAAGTAACCCAAAATAGTATCATCTGTGGTATTTGTTGCTGTGGCTTCCCCTCCACCCCCAAACTCTTGCTAAAGAAGAAACTGGTTTGACTTTGAGTATGTTTGAATTCAAATCAAGCTAGATTATTTGTAGGTTTAATAACTGAATGAACCTAAAATTTAATTTATTTAACTATAACATGTCAAAAAAATTATCTGCCTGCCTTATACATTGCTCAGCATGGCATTTTAAACTATAATGTTTGACAGCATAACCCAATAAACTGGAAGATTCAATGAAGAAGCTATTTTCTTCTGAGTGTTTTCCCCCTGTCGTTTCCAGTTTCCTATCATGCTAAAAGGATGCCTGTTGCCCAGCCAGGGTTGCCCAGTGGTTGAACATCAATCTTTGAACCAGGAGGTCATGGAGGTTGATTTCCAATCAGGGCACATACTCCCGGTTGTGGGCTTGATCCCCCATAGGGGATGTGTAGGAGGCAGCTGGTCAATAATTCTCTCTCATTATCGATGTTTCTATCTCTATCTCCCTCTCCTTCCCTCTCTGAAATCAATAAAATAAAATTTTAAAATAAAAAAGTAAAAGTATTCCTGTTTACATTTGAATAAGTATACCTTAGAAGGCTACCTGATCCCTCTCTTTTCATGTTTTCTTTTTCCCCTTTCATACTTAAAATGTATTATTTTAAAGCTCTGATTTTATCAGAGTTCAATGATAAATTGGTTGTTGCTAAATTGTTTTTTTGTTAACCAGTGAAGTTATTACTGATTAAGTATATGTTGAAAATGGTTAATAGTTTTCTTTCAAAACTTTTATTTGTTTTACCTTCTTTAAAGTGAAAAGAAACACAATTTATCTAATTTTTATAAATGATATGCCAGAACTAGAGGTTTTATAATCTATGAATGAAATTTATATTTTAGACAAAAACACATTTTGTACACTGAGACTTAGTATGAACTAGGGTGCAGTTGAAATAACTCTGAATATGGGAAAGTTGTGTTCTATTCTTAGCTCTGCAGTAAATGTCTGTGTATTATCCCCTCTCCCACTCTAGGTCTCAGTTTTCTCAAGTGAAAATAGAGAATGGGTCAGATGGTATTTGAATCTATTCTTGCTCTTAATTCGTTGGGTCTGTAAGTTTAGTGTAAATACCCTGTAGAATAAAATAAGAAAAATTAAAAAAAGATGTTATTGTGTGTATATGATTTCAAGGTAGGAGGCAATTGCCTGGAACATTTAACACACTGTTTTAGCTATCAAACTAACATGATGAGATTTTCCTGGAATAAAGTCTACCTAAATAAATTTCCAAAGCACATGATGAGATTCTAATCTAATGTCTATAAATTATTATACAGACCTAAGTGTTTAAAAGTTCAAGTTATTTTTACAAGTTGAGTTGACATTCAAAAGCATGCCATGCTTGCAAGCCAGTCAGCTCAATGGACATCGCTATTAACCCCTTTTATAATATTCACTGTTCAGATCACCAAACACTTGTACCCTGAATACGATGCTTGACATTGTAAACCAATTTAGAAACCTTTTACCAGAAGTAATGACGATCCTAGGGAAGACATAAACATCACATGGGCTTTCTCATAAAATCACATTCTGGGGTTGACATGTTCTTCTGGCACCCAGAGGCCGCTCATATAAACTGACAAAGCAAGACTAACTAGGCGAGAGTGATTGTTCCAAAAAGATTTCCAGCCCTAAACATTCTAGCTAATTGAAGAACAAGAACAGGGTAACATTTCTGCTGTTTCTAAAATTATAGCTTTATTGTTTGAAAGCTTATGCAGGATCTGTAATATGTGTCTGGTACAGTCATTTGAAAGTCACCTGAGGGGACAGGAAATAATGAGTACAATACCAGGTACATTTCTGGCTTCTCAAATACAGGATAAAAGATAATAAGGTGAAACAACTTAGAATAGTCTAATGACTGGCCTCTTTTCCAAGGAAATTTCCATTTCATGTCACCCTAAGTGATAAACAAAAGCAGCATAACTGAATTAAAAAAAGTATTACTGCCCTGGATCTGCATAGACTTAGGCAACTGAATGCTGTCCTTTCATTCCTTCCGGGCCATTGTCCTGATGTTTTCAGATAATCAGCTGATATCTGCATTGCTTATTGGATGGGATTCAAATACTCAAATTTGAGATTCAGTTCTATTTATTCATGTCTTTCCCTAAATCTCCTCCAGGATGACTCTTCCCATGTAGGTCCTTACAGAGAAATGAAAAATTTCAACTTATTTTCTGCCTTTAGGAAGAGACTCAGCTCATTCATTACCTTACAAAAATTATTTGCCTTCATCCTAAAGCCAGGAAGCCATAGTCCTTAGAAACACAACAGTGTCTTTTCTCTCTGGAGAAAAAGGAACATAATTTTTTTCTTAAGCTCCTCCCCTGCAGATATAAAATTGGGCTGGGATATAATGGTGAGAAGAAATTAGAGAAAGATAGAGAAGACTTTTGCAAGCATTGGTCATGATAAATGTAAAGACTATAAGACAAGAGGTCAGAGAAACAAAATAAATCAACAGTGCTGGAACAAGGTAAATGAGGAGAAAGTTGGAGGGAAATAAGATTGGAAGAGCAGTATACAGGATCATTTGTGGCCATTTAGGGGAGGGTAAAGATTCACATTTTAGCCTAATTGAAATGAAAAAATATTAAGAATACAGAGCAGTGATATAACATTACATAATTTTTTAAAATAACTTTAATGCATTGGGAAATTAATAAGGATAAAACAGTAAAAAAACTTTAAGTGGTTATCATGCAAGTACTAAAGAAAGGGATTGTATGTTCAGAAGACAGAAATGAGGGGGCTGAAAAAAATTATAAGCAAAAAACACATATATATGTTTCTATATATAAAATCATTCTATTGCAACAATGGAAAATAGGAAACATATACTTAAAGAAAAACAATACTTTATGATTCATTGAAAGAGAAAACAGATATAATCAGAATGAGACTGGAGAAAACAATAACCCAAGCAGACAAAGGAGAATTTTTTTATATATATATTTCTTTTTTATTGATTTCTAGAGAGGAAGAGAGAGGGACAGAGAGATAGAAACATCGATGATGAGAGAGAAGCATTGATTGGCTGCCTCCTGCATGCCCCCACTGGGGGTTGAGCCCATAACCCAGGCATGTGCCCTTGGCTAGAATCAAACCCAGGACCCTTAGTCCACAGGCCGATGCTCTATCCACTGAGCCAAACCATCTAGGGGAAAAGATAATACTTTTGAGGAGATAGTTGGTAGGGTGTACTCAGGTGAATAAGACATTCAATAATTTTGTAAAACGCTCACTTTAATATTCATTTAGTAAAACTGTAGCAATACAAAACATTGTCCATACTCTGTGCAAGTATAATTTGTTTATTTTGTATAGTAGCAAAATCTGCTGCCTATTAATAAAAAAATCTGTTTATAAAATAATGTATAGCTATATGATAGAATAACATAGTAATTTAAACAACTGAACCACATACAATAGCTAAATATTGCAATGCAATATTGAGTTAAAAAACAAGATGCAAGATAATATATAGTAAAATGAGTTATGTATATTTAAAATACAAACTATATATTTTTTATGGATATATACCTAGATAAAATTGATAAAGTGGCTTGAGGTGATATGCACCTCTCATAATAATGGTAACCTCAGCAAGTCAGGAAAGGACAGACTAAGAATGTGGTAATTAGAAAAGATTCCAAGTCTATCCATAAAATATGACTACAAGAAAATATGACAAAATATTTAATGTTTGGTGGGAATATTAATGTTAGTTATACTTTTCTTTGAACTTTTATACATGCATATTTTTTACCTGATAAAATAGGTGATTTTGAGAATGGTCACAGATTATTGTCCTCAAAGATACAGAAAGCCAAAGATACAGAAAGCATTAGAGAAAAATTAGAAAAATATATCATAGATCCTGATATTCTAACATTATTCAATGGAATTTTAAAAGGAAATAATGGGGAGAGGAACTCATTAATAGTGAGAAAGAGAAAATAAAACAGCAGATGATGAAAAATGTCAAGTGCCAAGGACAATAAATGGATTAAGAATGAGAATGGTGAAATGCCACAAAAGTTCATGGAGTTAAAATTAAAATACAGTAAGAGTAAATGGTGACAATAACAATAGGTTACTACCTATAAGAAAAGCAGAATAGCAGTAATAATCATTGCTAAGAGAACACAGAATATTATCTTCAACATTATGAGAGGAATTATTTTGAAATTAGAACCATTCAGTCAAACTAACATCCCAGAGGAAAAGTAAAAAACATTTTCAGAAAACGAAGGGTTGAGAATATTTTAAAAACATGATTTAAATTATCCTATATAATAAAAGCATAGTATGCAAATTGTCTCCTTGACCAGGAGTTTGTCTGGGAGTTTGACCAGGGGGTGGGGCTGGATGGGGGAAGGGAGGAAGGTTCTGGCTGGCAGTGGCAGCAGCAATGGCAGGCAGCTTGGGGAAGGGAGGGAGTATCTGGAGGGCAGTCAGCAGCTGCTAGGGATTCTACCAGTGAGTGAATTTTGTGCACTGGGACTCTAGTCTATATATCTATACTGAACAACTGAACAACTGGAATGACCAGAACAACTGGTTGCTATGATGCGCAATGACCACCAGGGAGCAGATGCCTAACACAGGAGCTTCTCCCTGGTGGTCAGTGCGCTCCCACAGCAGGAGCACCGCTCTGCTGATCAACCAGTCCCAGTGGCCCACCAGCCAGGTGGTAGCCACTCACTCCCTCAGTAGTTCTGCAGGTCCAATCTCTAGAGAACAGGCTAAACACTGACTGACCAGTGCCACTGGCACAATCCTGACAGAGCCTCTAGCCTCCTGGAAATTGGCCTTAGGCGCCCTGGCTACTCTCCCTCCCTAGATGCTCTGCAAGGAAGAAAGGGTATAAAAGCGGCTGCCAGGTGGCTCCCAACCACCAGTGTGTACATCAATGGGACAGATCTGGATCCCAGGCCAGCAAGGGTGTCCCACCGCTAGTCCAGAGGGCCAATTGCATCCCGGTCCTCCCCCACCTCGGGACCTAACCTGTGCATGAATTCGTGCACCAGGCCTCTAGTATTTAAATATTATGACTGAAAAATGAAAACAGAATATATTTCAAATCATCAGGTGTACAAATGTTGAAAAGAAAATTCTATAAATGTTATCAACATTTTTGAAATAAAATAAAACAACAAAAAATCACACTCTCCTCCCATAAAAATGTAGCATATAATTAGGGAAAAGATGACAGAAATGGGATCAGTAGATAAAGATCACAATAAATATAAAAGGGTTTTTCTCTGTTTTCAAAGATAGATACTTTCAAATTGGCTAAAATTAAACTAAGAAATTAATAAGCATAAACATTGTTTTCAAGAGACACTGAAAACAAATCTTTTAAAAAGTTGAAATAAAGTAAAAATATAATATTATATATACCAGGTAAATTCTAATATATTTTTCAAAAATTCTAATAAAATATAGAAACATCAAATGATGCAAAGAAGATATTCTTACCACATTGTGTAAAATTATATATTTTTTCTGAGTATATGTCTCTTTTAGTTCATTGCTTATCAGATTTGAAAGTATACTGTTTAGCAGATTTTTAATATAAATACATAAAGGGTACTTTGTTTAGAGTTTGTGTGTGTGCATGTACATGGTTTTAGTGTCTAGATTCTTATAATGACTTGAGGAGTTTTTGTCTACATTTTATGCTTTAGGAAAGTTTATATAACATAGGCAATATTTGTTTCTCTGGGTCAGAATACGATGTAGCATATGTTTGAATATATTATCCTGTTTATTCTATTTTCAGTTATATAGCCTTTTCTTATATAAAAATTAGGCATTTACATATAGATATATGTATATGCACATATATAAAAGGGAATAATGTTAATTTTTTTCTTAAGCATATGTTTTTCTAGATTTTAAATATTCTAGAATAAAGTTTAAGAACAAGTTTCTTATTTGAAATGTCTATAGAATCACTATTTTAAAGACCCAATTGTGACAATTTTTTTCTTTAGAAATATGAAAATAGGATAATTTACAAATTTTATTTTATTTTTTCTTTAGTGATTAAGATATTATATATGTGTCCTTATTCCCCCTCCCCCAATATTTTAACTCATATATTTGTATTTCATTTGTATTTTTATAGCTTTGGGATTTGGAATTCTATATAAACTGATTTATGAAGTCTTTATTCGGGAGGATTTTGATCTCTGCAACTAAATTTTTGTCTTATGAAAGTAAAATGTTACCTCTTTTGTTACATGTCTTATTTAGACAATAAATGTAAGTTCTAAGTCTATGCTTGTCTTCTAAGTATTCTGGAATTGTTATGTAAAATCCTCAAATACATATATATATATATTTTTATAATCTCAGATTATACCATGATACCTGGCACTTATTGAAGAACAGTGAATATTAGTGATGATAATGATATTAAAATTATAAATCTAGAGAAAGGAAAGATCACTGTAGAAGCAATGAGAGTCCAATTTACTAAAATACTAATCATTGTTCCTGAAGACCTCATATGTGGCCTCTCCTAATGCTATTACCTTAAATACTGATATTCATGAGTACTATCAAATTTGGTGTTTACTTAAAATCTGCTAATTTATTTTAAAATTATGTATCAGAGCCAATAGCCCTTGGGGGAAGTCAGGAAATCCAACACTTGCGAGTTTTTTATGAGTTTGGGTTAGAGAGTATTTGAAAAGACAACAACATCCTGAATACTTCACAACATGGCTTCCAGGATGTGAGCAAGAAGGTTTGACTCATCCAGAGACATTTGGCTGCTACTTAGATGTCCTAATTCCATGCCATGTCTTATAAAGCTTTTAAAATTTTCATGAGAGGAAACAATTATTTTGTTCTTTTTTTTCAGAACCTTTACAAATTGGAACTGTAAAAAGTATTTATCACCACTGTAGAGAGGATATTGATGAAATGGTAGCACAACCTTGGCCTGGGAAACTGAATCTACTGGCACTGCTACCAACACTTGTAAGTGGAAAGGGAACAACATTGGCCTTAGAATTGGAACACATTTGTTCCTGAATTTATCTATATCCTGGGTGATCTTGTGCAAATAGTTTACTGTTCTTAGTTTATTTTGTTGTTATTTGTTTATATGATACATGAATACATATATATAAAAAGTCAGGGGCCTTCACAACCTAAATGACTAGATGAATGACCAAACAGCAGGCATGTGGGGCAACCAGGCAGCATGGGGGTTAGTGAGGGATGACCAAATGACTGAACAGCAGGCTGTGTGGGGCGATCAGGCCGGTGGGGGCAGGGGGTTTAGTTGGGAGTGACCAGGCTGGGGGGGCAGTTAGGGATTATCAGGCCAGTGGGAGGACAGTTAGGGGTGACCAGGCCAGCAGGGCGGGCAGTTGGGGGCGACCAGGCTTGCAGGGGGTGCAGTTAGGGGTGATCAGCCTGGCAGGCAGAGGTGGTTAGGGGTGATCAGGCTGGCAGAAGGGACAGTTAGGGGTGATCAGGCAGGCAGACAAGTGAGCAGTTAGGAGCCAGAGGTCCCGGATTTTGAGAGGGATGTCCAGCTGCTGGTTTAGGCTCAATCCCCAGGACATACTCCAAGGGGTCCCAGATTGGAGAGGGAAACCTCATCTCCATGCATGAATTTCATGCTTTGGGCCTCTAGTATATTATTATTATTATTATTATTATTATTATTATTATTATTGGTTACTAGTTTATTTTCTCTCCTAGATAACTATTGAATTCCAAGTAACTTGACATTACCTATTTTTAAATCTTCATTTATGTACAGGGAACAGTAAAACTTGTCCTGCTATTCTTTTTTTTTAAATATATTTTTATTGGTTTTACACAGAGAGGAATTGAGAGGGATAGAGAGTTAGAAACGTCGATGAGAGAGATACATCAACCAGCTGCCTCCTGCACACCCCCCATTGGGGATGTGCCCGCAATCAAGGTACATGCCCTTGACCAGAATCGAACCCGGAACCTTTCAGTTCGCAGGCCGACGCTCTATCCACTGAGCCAAACTGGTTTCAGCTGTCCTGCTATTCTTTGATTGATTAATTGACAAGAAAAAAAATAGATCACTTCTTATCCTCTTGGCTAAGATCAGATGTAGGAGTTAGAAAACTTAGGGTGTTTGAATATTATAAGAAAAATAACATACGTGCATTGGAAAAAAACAAAACAAAGCAGAAAACACCTATCAAACTAAATGCTAGTTCAGATGTTGGAACAATTTAAAGATATTAAAAAATAGTGCTGTTCCTTCCCCTATTTCTGGATCTATGAAGATGATACCAATGAAGAAAACAGACTGTGCAATTGATAGAATGTTTCTTATTTCCTAAGATTATAAACTGGTAGATCCCCAATGTTCAACATAGGATTATATTATTCACAATTAGATATTCACAAAGTGGGAGATGTCCTTCTCCAGTTATGATAAATTACAATTGTGTCATAAATAATTCAAACTGTAGAGATCTAGAGAAATTATAAATCTCCATTAAACAGTATAACTTTAACAAATCTTTTAATCTCTGAGATATATTTTCCCCATTTATAAAATAAGCAGATTAAATAATCATTAGATGATCTTTAAAGAAAGGGTGTAGTATTCATATAAAGTATTATTTGTGAATAAATTTGAGCTGGACCGTTTGTGATAAGTCATAATGAGACTGATAAGGGGAAAAGAAGCAGTTTTTATAAAAAAATATTAAAGTGGATATGAGTATGTTGTTTGTAGAACAGTGAAAATATCTCAACATGATGAATCATCAAGCTCTGTGACTTTGGTCAACAGTTAAGAGTTTCCTCTGAAATCTACCATACAAATATTTCATTCAAATCCCTTGATGATTTAATTCTCTGCTGGTCTTGGATTAAATCCTAATTCCCAATGAAGACAAGTTTCATTCAGACCTTTGCTGATCCTCGAAACACATCATTTTGGTGCTTTGCAGAGACAAAGATACTGAGCAGTGGTTTTGCTTTGGTTTTGTAATATGACATTTGGTCACTTCACCAGCTTTCACATCTGCTTCCAGTTTGGGATGAAACCACTTAAACCTCATGCACCCACTGAAAGCTGTGGTTTTGTCACACACATTCTGTCACAAATATTACATAGGCATATACACAGAGGAAAAATTTGCTGCCTTTGTTTTAAAGTTTTAGTTTATTCTTCTAAGTGCAAATGAAATCAATTCTGAACTGAACAATAACAAAATTAAATCTGAATAAAATAGAAAGCAATGTTCCATGCTACTCTTGAAAATCAGCATAGATGTGCTAGCATTCACCATACAGTAGATCCTCGGATTTATGTCGGTGATCAGTTCCTATGGCGCGATGTAACTCGATATTTGCTATAAGTCGGAACCCACCTACAAAAGCACCTACGTCACTCACATGGAGCACATACACAGCAGTAATGAAGTGAAACAGTAAAAAATAAATAAAAATAAATTAATTAATTAAAAGAAAAATAACAATTCCTGACCTTTACTTGTGGTAAATAAATCATAAAAAACAAAAAGCACCTATGTACATACATTGAAATGATGGAACTTTTTAAAAAAAATAAATAAATGGGAGATGGCGGCGTAACCAGGAAACAACACATGTTGAATCCTACATAACCTGAGGACTGCCTGTAGTTACCTTCTACATGTTGACTAACATTTTGACTAGCTTATGTTTTGGGCAACTAGATATTACATTTTATTCCACAGTTGGAACAATAATATAGCCACTTTTATTTTTTGATATGTGGATATTCATAGTAACATTTTAGTACTAGTTTGATTTTTTTTCTTCTTAACATAGTGTTATCACATTTTCAGACATGAAACATACTTAAGAGTTATCAAATATGTCCACCCACTACCCCTGCCATTATCCAATGGGTAACTGGATTTAAAGAGAATCTAAACCCCTGATGAAATTGGCCAGGCTTTGGTTTTGCTTCTATCCCATAACTGTAAATCACATTTGGTTGGTAAAGTGCAATAGTGATGCCGTCAATGTTTTCCAATTGGATTGTTAGGTGGGAAGGCTAGTTCTTTTCTATTTAGTGGGCAAATATTGTAACTTCAATCCAGCTTTATGCTGTCACTCATCTCATGGAGAATTAAAATGTGATCAAATCAGCTCAGGCTCATTCATGAAAAACCAAACCAAACCATCACACACTGTTTTAAATGAACACATGTGCACATGCTCATTGCACATAAACACACACACACTCACAGATGAAACCTCTCAAAGTACACACTTAAACCTTTAAGGGAATCCTTGTTTTCAGGAAAAAGTCCACATCCCTTAGGTTGACATTTAAAGTTTTTCATAATTGGCTTCAACTTGTAAGTCAATCCTTACTTCCTGCTCTATCCCCTCTAGCATCCATGCTCAAGTTAATCCAAAACAGCACTACGTACTCAAAATGTCATGAGATTTATACTCCTTAAACTTTAATCTACTATTCTCTTTACTTAACATACCAGTTTCACCTACTTACTGAGAAAATTACCACTAATTTTTCAGCTAACAATTTATGGCTTCATTTTTTTTAATCCCTAGTGTTTGCTTGTTGCAAAATCATAAGAGTTAGTGAACCCACTCTGTCTTCGTAACACCTTGTTCATACGTGTGAAATAGCACTAAATCGGATCAAAATTGTTTATGTATACACCTATCTACCTGGTTTGAATAGCAAATTCTTGAAATGGTACATGAAGTTCATATGTCTGTTTATACTGAAAACAGAATACAACCTAGTCTTTCCTGTTTTGGTCTCTATCTTTTTGCTCTGGATTAGGCCAGCAGACTAATTTTTCTCCTGCCTTCAATGTCGACCTATTTTTAGTTACCTTCCATGCTCCTTTCTGATTACTTGTTTCAAAGTATATACCCTTTATTTAATGACTAGAGGTGCAGTGCACAACATTTGTGCACTACAGGGAGGTGTGGGGGGAGAGTCCCTCAGCCTGGTAGAATCCTTTCATAGTCTGGGAGTCCTTAGGGGACAGGATGTCCAACTGACAGCTTAGAGCAGTGTTTTTCAACCTTTTTTGGGCAAAGGCACACTTGTTTCATGAAAAAAATCACAAGGCACACCACCATTAGAAAATGTTAAAAAACTTAACTCTGTGCCTATATTGACTATATATAAAGTAATTCTCTTGAATAGGAATCAAATAAACACAAAGAAAGTATTTTATAATTACTTTATTATGAAATATTAAGTAAACAAAATAGTGAAAAATTATAAAATTCTTGTCTTGTCTGCACCTACGGCACACCAGGCAACCATGTGCCGCGGAACAGCGGTTGAAAAACGCTGGCTTAGAGAGTGGGCCTAAATTGCAGTTGGACATCCTTAGCGCTGCTGCAGAGATGGGAGAGGCTCTTGCCACTGCTGATCCCACCTCCTCTGTGCTCTCCAGCCATCAGGTGGCTTCTGGCTGAGTGGCATTCAGCCTGTAGGAGTGCACTGACCACCAGGAGGCAGCTCCTGCATTGAATGCCTGGCTTTTGGTGGTCAGTGAGCGTCATAGGGACTGGTAGTTCTGCTGTTTGGTTGATTTGCATATTAGTCTTTTATTATATAGGATATCACTTTTAAATGCTTGCTTGCTAAGTTCAAACAGACTTTTGTCCTGATCTATAATCCATTTAGGGAAATCAACTCTTGTTTTAATCCTATTCCTTTAGAGAACTCTTAAATCTCCTCTCCCCTTTAATCACTATAGCCACCTCCTTCTTAGCCTCATACTCAGCTGATGCAATTACTTTCCATTTCAGTAAGAAGAAAAGAGCTATAAAAGAATTTCTATAAGCTTTTACTACCACATTTGTCCACCTGCACATATTAATATCCATACTGTCTGCTTTCCCTATCTACCCAATGGTGCATTGAATACCAACCCTCGTGACCCATCAGATACATCACTTCAACAGTTCTCCTTCCCTTTCCTATCTCATTAATTTCACTTTTTCATTTCAATCCTGTCACCAGCATACAACGGACTAACCTATCTCCCATTTTTCAGCAAACCTTTGGTTGATTGCTTCTCTTCCAGGTACTATCTTTTTTTTTCTTTTCTTTCTTTCTTTCTTTTTTTTTTCCACCTTTGACAACACAGTTTTTCAGTGGAGTTAACTTTTACTAGTCAATTTCCATATTTTCTCTCTATGTCCTATTTGGTGAGGTTTTATTTATTACCAGTCTACCGTACTCTAACTGATTTTGTCAGTTACTAATTACTTCCCAATGCCAAGTCCAATGACCACTTTTTAGTTCTCTACTTACTTAAATGTATTTTTCACAATTGATTACACTTTCTTTGCTTCATTTAGTTATTGGGACACTAATTCCTTTGGCTCTCCTTTTACTTATCCACTAGCAGGCCTCTTCTTTGCTAGTTCTTTCTCTTCTCCCTGGCCTCTAAATTTTATAGGACCGCAGGGCTCAATTCTAGATCCCCCCCCCTTTTTATTTCTCTCTATAGAGTTATCTAGTTACAAGGCATTAAATATTATGTGTCTCCTTATGACTCCCAAGAAATGAAGGGAGAAGCAACAAAGAAACCTTGCTCAATTAATAAACTCTTGAATGCTGCTATTAATGAAGGATAAATAAACTAACAGTAGTTATTTGAAAAGTCGAGTAAAAAAATAGATTTAAAAAATAACACATTTATTTATTTCTTATGGTATATATATATAAGGCACGATGAACTCGGTAGTGAAAAAGGCAAACCAAGTTCATGCTCTTCAAACATCTCATATTCCAGATATACATGAACTATGGATTATGGGGCTAGGAGGATAAGCGAGGGAGAAAAGGCTTTCTTCCTTTTTTTCTAGCCTAGACATTTTCCTTGAATTCTTATCTATAGCCATCCATTTAGCTGCTTAGTTACAAATCTCAAACTTATTATGTCTACAAATTACATCTAGGATGTCTAACAAATACTTTTTTTTTTTTTTTTTCTGGAGCCTTCCTCATCTGAGTGGCTTGAGGGAAAAAACAAAACAAAACAAAACAAAACAAAATAAAACAAAACATGGTGTCATTTTGACTTTTCTCTTCTCCAATATTTGATCAACTACAAAATCCTATCAGTTCAAAGTATTTCCACGATTTGACCAGTCCCATCACTTCATCTATAACCATCCAACTTCAGGCCACCATCACCTCTTACCTGGATAGCTTCAATAGCCTACTTGGTATGTCTGCTTCTGTCCCGTCCTTTTTGGCTTTTCTCAACGTAGTATTCATAGTGTCCCATTGACAATGAAAATCAAAATTTTCTACTATTTTGTTCATTGCCCTCCACTGGCTTCCCAACTTTCCAAAAAGGTGCAACATGTCTATATCCCTTCACTCCCTGACCTCATCTCCTGTTGCTTTCCAGTTCACCCCAATATTTCACTTATATCTTTCTCTATACTTTTTCTCGAACATTCCAAGCATGTTACCACTTCAGGACATTTCCACTACTATTTTATCTGTTTTAATGACCCTTCCCTGGACCTTCCCTTGATCGCTCGCTCATGTCTTTCAGATCTCTGCTGTAATGTCAACCCATTAGAGAAGCCTTCCCTCGTCACTCTTTATTAAAGTTTACAACTTCAAACTGCCTTCCCTTCTTCTGTGTTATTTTCCTTCAAAGCACTTACCACCACCTTGTTGTTTGTATTTACTTATTTGTGCATTGTCTGTCTCCCCCTACTGGACTGCTACATAATAAGAACAAGGGTTTTGTAGTTTATTCACCATTTTTCACTACATAGGCTGTTACTACATAGTACTTGCTCAATAAATATTCACTGAATAAATGAATTAATTAACTTCCCTCACTGTCTCACATATATGGACAGTATCAGTAACACTTGGCGAACTGTTGTTTCCTGATTTTATAAAAGGCCCTGTATTTCATTTCCTGTCTTAATTCATTTTTCAGCACTCCTCATTTCCCATTTTCACACACTCAACTCATACCTATATTTCAGAGCTCAATTTACACATTGTATTATATGCAAAAATCTTATCAACTGGAAGTTATATTAGTTCTTAGAATATCCAAAAATACTTTACAAATGTAATTACTTGTGGCTTTTAGTACTTTCTCTCCTATCATTCTATAAAGTTTTAGAGAGTAAGTACCAAGTATCTCCTCCTGTCTCTACCTTTTACCCAAATCCAGACTGTAGCATATAGGAGTTCCTCAATAACTGCTTTTTAAATAAATATGAAAATGAAAGTTTCATTTTTACTAATGTATAAAGAGTATTCAGAAGTCCTTACAATAGCCTTAAATCAAGATTTTAATAAGTAAAATGCAAACCCCTTATATACATTACACAATCTTAAAAGATCTTCCTTGAAAGGTCTTTTATGAGTTACCAAACTCTACAATTTCACTTTGTGGCATCCCCTACCTCAGTCATTTGTTTTACTAGCCTTGATTGTTCTAGAATTTTTGAAACTGTTTTCAATCCTAGGCCTTAGCTTTTACTGCTTTCCTGCTTGCATTTTTACATGGTTTATTGTTTTGTAAATGGTTAACTTAGGTATCAGTTCATTTATCAATGTTTTGTATATGGCTCCCTTCCTTGCCCACTTAAATTAAGGTCCATGTCTTAATTCCCTCTTTATCAGATCACCCTACCTTTTATCATCATAGTACTTAGCACTATTTAAAATCATGTTTTGAATATTGTTTTTGTTAATCACATGTATTTTATCTCCTCTCTTCTCCTACACATTGCCTTCCCTAGCCCCATTACCCATAATTTATATATCTGGAATGTGAGATGTGTGAAGAGCATGAACTTTGTTTGTTTTTTCACTGTTGTATTCATCATGCCTAAAATTGTGCAGAATATAAGAAATAAACATTTGTTGCCAAAACCGGTTTGGCTCAGTGGATAGAGCATCGGTCTGCAGACTGAAAGGTCCCAGATTCAATTCCCGTCAAGGGCTTGTACATTGGTTGCGGGCATATCCCCGGTAGGGGGTGTGCAGGAGGCAGCTAATTGATGTTTCTCTCTCATAGATGTTTCTAGCTATCTATCCCTCTCCCTTCCTCTCTGTGAAAAAATCAATAAAAATATTTTAAAATTTTCTTATTTTTAAAAAATCCATTGCTTTAATTGACTTTTCAAATAATCACTTTTTTTGGTTTGTTTATCCTTTGTTAATAGCAGCATCCTAGAATTTATTAATTGAGCAGGGCTTCTTTGTTATGTTTCTCTTCATCTCAGGAATCCATATCTATACTGATAAAAGGATAATATGCTAATTAGACCAGGTCAACCAGACATCTTCCAGATGTTCCACTTCCTTCTTTCTGGACAAAACCATGGTGGCGGGGGCCAAGGCAGAGGCAGTTAGGGGCCATCAGGCTGGCAACGGGGAGCAAGCAGTTAGAAGTGAGATCAGGCTGGCAGTGAAGGGCAATTGGGGGCGATCAGACTGTTAGGGGAGTGGTTAGGGGGCAATCAGGCTGGAAGGCAGAAGTGGTTAGGGGTGACTAGACAGGCAGGCAAAGGCAGTTAGGTGTGATCAGGCAGGCAGGCAGGCAGGCAGGCAAGCATTTAGGAGCCTGTGGTCCCAGATTGTGAGAGGATGTCCAACTGCTGGAGATCCCCTGAGGGGTCTCAGATTGGAGAGGGTACAGGCCAGGCTGAGAGAAACCCCCTCTCATGCACAAATTTCATGCACTGGGCCTTTAGTAATCACATAAAGAAGGAAAGTACACCTTTTAGAGAATGTCTTTTCAGAGGAACACTAACCACAAGAAAAGTCCTGAAATAATTGTAATTGATTCATAAAGTTACCTCTTCACATTTTTGAAAGAAAACACTTAGCTCCTGAAATAAGCATTTTCCTTCTTACTCATGAAACTATTTTATGCTGATGAAGCTATATAGCATTGGTAGTTTCTAAGGAGGAATAGTCTAAAAATAATTCCTCAAATCTCCAAATCAGAGCTAGTCCAGAGTGGGAATGTACACAGTAATATTCCAATTTACTAATGTTTAAGAACTTTGGTATTTTGTGGCAAATGTGGCTTTCAATATTTTTGTGTGCAAAGATTTATTAAACTCCTTTTTCATGATACCAAGAAAAAAATCAATATAAACATATAGAATTGACACCATGGAAACAAATTCATGCTGAAGGGTTTTATACTTAGCTGTCTTAATGTTTTTCCATTGTGGTTGACATTTGCTGAAGACAAATGGAAACATCTTATTTTAACATGAAACTTTCTGGGATCCTCCCAACCAGGCCCAAGGCACAATCTCTCTTCTTCCTTTTAATTCCAAAGCCATGTCTCTTTGTCTCTCTGTTTATTTTACAGTGTGTCACTTTTTACCTTTTATTATATTTATGCCTTATTTCTCCTAAATAATTAAATTATCACTAACTATCCATTTTTTAATCACTTACCATTGCCTTCTATAATTTCAAATGCATACAAAGTGTTCAATAAATGTTTGTGGAATATATAAATATGATAATTTGTTTATATAATTTGCTTTTAGTTTTTGAGGTTCAAAAATGTTTTAAATTTATCTTTATTGTTGAAAGTATTATAGATTTCCCCTCCCTCCCCTATTGACCCTTTCCATTTCCCCATCACATCCTCCATCCCCAAGCCTTCACTGCACTATTGTCTGAGTCCATGGAGGGTCAAAATTTTTAAAGGAACAAACTGACAATGATTATTATTTTTTAATGGAACTTCTGACTTCCAGAGAGACAAACTTACATAGAATCATGTAAAACAGTTTTTTCAGTTTCCCCTAAGAAGTTGAAATGACTGTCTGGCTCTTTATTTGTAAGCTTTTAATAAATACTATGGAATATTTAGTATCAATTTCAAACAAACTAGAGGCCTGGTGCATGAAATTCATGCACTGGTAGGGGGGTTTCCCTCAGCCCAGCCTGCACCCTCTCCAATCTGGGACCCCTCAGGGGATGTCCAACTGCTGGTTTAGGCCTGATCCCACAGGGATCCCACAGGGATTGGGCCTAAACAGGCAGTCGGATATCCCTCTCACTATCTGAGACTGCTGCCTCCTAATTGCTCACCTGCTTGCCTGCCTCATTGCCCCTAACTGCTTCTGCCTACCAGCCTGATCACCCCCTAACCACTACCCTGCCAGCTTGATCAATGCCTAACTGCTCTCCTGCTGGATCTATTGCCCCCAACTGCCTTTCCCTGCAGGCCCGATTGCCCTCAACTGCCCTCCCCTGCTGGCCATCTTGTGACAGCCATCTTGTGACCATATGGGGGTGGCCATTTTGTGCGAAGTCAATTTGCATATTACCTCTTTATTATACAGCTGAATATATAGATCTCCTTCCTATAATCTACTACAATGCTAGGCAAGATGATGATATTGCATTTAGATGTAGAAAAATAAAGTTTAACTACATATAGTTGCCTTACAGACAAGCAGAACACATAGGTCTAGGAATTGAACATTTTAGAGTTTGCCCAATAATCGAAGATTGCTTATTATGTTTACAGAGGGGGATGAATAAAGAAAAATAGTACATTGCAGTTTGAGAAGGAAGTTGTAGACTGATTGATTGATTAAGGTTTTGGGATTAATTTGGTAGACAATGGGGAGCTCTTAAAGATTTCAGTTCAGGTTAGTGACATGATAAAAGCTGTGCTTTAGAGAGAATAACCAGGGAAATTATGATTGATAAGTTGGCTAGAGACAGCTAAGGAAGAGAAATGTTTTCAAAAGCTTTTAGTGATATTCTAGGTAATTCTTTTTCCTGTGGGAAAATCATGAAAAATGTAAACAAAAGTTTTATTGCTTTTTGACACCTAAAAGGAAAAAAAAAAAAAGACCAGATAATGAATGGATTATATATGTATAATTTTTCTCTGTCTATGTATTAATATTCATGCATACCCATTTTTCTTTGTCAGAAATATTGCTGACTATTTAGGTTTATAGACTAAAGCAATTGACAGTATGTCTGCTTAGATTTCAGGTACAAGTATTGGCAGGTTTTGTATTATTAGATTGTATGACTCAGAGCCCTGGTTATAAAATCAATTTTAAATTTATCTAATTTTATAAGAAACTTCCATTATAAAGGTACTACTGGCAATTGATCTAGAGAAAATTTTAAGTTAGCATTTTGTTATTATGTCAAATGTGATGTTCATCCTCAGAATAAAAGATTTTTATATATTCTTTAGAGAATCTACTATAAAAAAATAGGCTTTAGGCAAGAAGATATAGTTCACAATTCAAGTTAACTCTACCATATAAATGGCAGTAATATTTAAATACCCACTAGAATGATTAATATATTATAGACAGTTGATTATAGTTATTTTTACACACACACACACACACACACACACACAACAAATATGGGTACAGAAAAAAGATTTTCTTATTAAACTGTTATTGAATCACTACTACATTCTGATTCCTTAGTAAACATAAAGTGTAATTGAAATCAATAGAAATCTTACTCATTAGATTTTTTTCCCTTCCTGAAAAATAATTTCTCTGATGTTTTTCCAGCAATGCTGAATTGTTCAAACTTCTTAGGTTCAAATCTCAACTACTTTCTGACTCTTGAGTTTAGGCAAATTATTAAATCTCTTCGTGTATTTGCAGATAATTGATTAAGTTTTCTCAACTATAAAATAGGGTGGGTGAATAGATCTTACTCAGGGAGTTGTTATGTAAAGGTTAAATTTTTAATACATTAAAAATGCTATAAGTAGTGCATGCATATATTAGGCAGTCAGAAAATATTAGTGATTATTACTATTCAAAGAACTTTATAATTAGAATCCCTCTCCCCAAAGTTCCCTTTGCATATTAGGCAAACCACTGTTAATTAGGCACATTGGAAGCAGAGGAAGAAGGAAGGAAGGAAAGAAGGAAGGAAGAAAGGAAAGAAAGAAGGAAGGAAGGAAGGGAGGATGGGAGTGAGGGAGGGAAGGAAGGAAGGAAGGAAGGAAGGAAGGAAGGAAGGAAGGAAGGAAGGAAGGAAGGAAGGAAGGAAAGAAGGAAGGAAGGAATGGAATAAGGAAGGAAGGGAGAGAGGCAGGGAGGATGGGAGTGAGGGAGGGAAGGAAGGAGGAAGGAAGGATTAAACATTAGTTAGCCATGGTTTTGTGTCAGTTCACTAGTGCTGCATGACCACATACCCAAGGACTTAAGTGCTTGAATAAAAAACATTCATTTTACAGAATAACATTTACAAGATGGGGAGACATTTTGGGGATAGCTTGTCTCTTCAGCTAGCTGGGTTCACTACTTTTAAGATGGCTCACTCATATGTCTAGTAATACGGTATTGACTGTCAGCTGGGAGCTCATCCAGGACTAGACAGGAGCTCCTTTACATTCCATGAGGATCTTACTGGGTCTGAGTGGACTGCTTTGAATGTGATGTCCCAAGAGAACCTGGTAGAAACTGCATTAACTCTCATGACCTTGCCTTGGAAGTCAGATAGCCTTACTTCTGCCATAGTTACAGACTCCCATATTCACAGTAATAAGTGCATGTGGACTGAGAGAGCTCACTGAAATCATTTTTGAAAATTGCAATCTGCCATGCGTGTGATGATGATGATGATGGTAGTTTCTTGAGGTTTGTAAAATGATAATGTCAATAATGACAACACAAGACAATTGAGCATCATTGCAAGGAAGTAACAAAGAGATAAAATAATTAAAATGAATAAAACTCAATATAGTAAGAAACCTAAGTATAAAATCCCTGGGGATGGTGATAAGATAAGAATAATCTCTTCCTCTCCTTTAACCACATGAATTCTACCTTACAGCCATGAACAATGTCCATATTAGGTGTCTATAGAGTTTTGTTGTATGACAGCAAATAAAAATGAACAGCATCAAGGGATTATGACACTACTGATAATAACCACATTACTTTGCAGATTGCTATGTTCATTCTTTTTTTTTTTTAAATATATTTTATTGATTTTGAACAGAGAGGAAGGGAGAGGGATAGAGAGGTAGAAACATCAATGAGAGAGAGTCATCGATCAGCTGCCTCTTGCTGACCCCCTACTGAGGATATGCCCACAATGAAGGTACATGCCCTTGACCGGAATTGAACCCGGGACCCTTCAGTCCCCAAGCTGATGCTCTATCCATTGAGCCAAACCGGTTTCGGCGCTATGTTCATTCTTATATATTTGTTTTACCTTAATCTCACCTAAGATAGGTAATAAACCAAAGAAACCAACCAAAAAAGTAAATAAATGTGAAGAAGGACCTTCATTCATTTATATAACAGGCAAAGCAATTAAAATTCCAATTGCTAGTTAGTTAAAAAAAAAAACTAGTCCTATATAATAAATAGGTAATATGCTCACTCCAAAACACAAGATGGCTGTCCCCATGTGGACACAAGATAGCCACCACAAGATGGCCAGCAGGAGAGGGCAGTTGGGAGGGACCAGGCTGGCAGAGAAGGGCAGCTGGGGAGGCTCAGGCCTGTAGGGGAGGGCAGTTAGGGGTGACCAGGCCTGCCAGGGAGGGCAGCTTGGGGGAACCAGGCCAGCAGGGGAGGGCAGTTAGAGGCAATTATACCAGCAGGGGAGCAGTTAAGGGTTGATCAGGCTGGCAGAGGAGTGGTTAGGGGATGATCAGACTGGCAGGCAAGTGAGCAGTTGGGAGTCAGCAGTCCTGGATTGTGAGAGGGATGTCCCTCAAAGGGTCCCAGATTGGAGAGGGTGCAGGCTAGGCTTAGGGACTAGCACCGGGGCCTCTAATCTTAGATAAATATCTTTCCACTACACCACTCAAATGTCGTGATCCTCTGTTTATGATTTTAAGATCCCAAATTCTGCACTCTTAATTTAAACAAGTATCTAGATAAATCAAATGACTCTGATCCTATTGACATTTTTTTTTTTTTTTTCTAACACTGACCTCTGTCCAGCATCAGAGCAGCTTTCTTCTATAATGGCATTTGTTTCATCCCATTATCATTGGCTGTGGTGATTGATTGCACTTTTTTTGACATGGAGATTTCCTTATCCTTCACTACGAGATTCTCACAGTACTAAGCATGGTGATTGGCACATACATTTAGTGAATTGATTTGCTGGAGCTCAAGTTAAAGAGATATTGCTAATTTAGTTCAGAAATTCCAGAGATATAATCTGTTTTCTAAAACATAAATATCCATCACATTTATTTCCTCTATAGTAGGGGTGTCGAACTCAATCAGAGAAGGGGCCAAAATCTAAAATCCAGCCTAAATCGCGGGCCGAATGGTTTACTGAACAGTCATAAACTGTCATTGTGATGGAAACGCAGCGGAGTGCAGTGATGACAGCGCAGTGCGGGCCACATTGCAAGGCCTGGCGGGACGGATTTGGCCCGCGGGCCTTGTGTTTGACACATGTGCTCTATAGCATGGTAGTTAAGAGCACAGGCATAGGTTTGTATCCAGACACTGCTGTCTACTAGCTATCAGGCCGTTGGACTGTAAAATGGGGTGGTAAGCATAACACTTCCTCATATGCTGTGAAGAGTAAAAATGTAATATTTCTAAAGGTATAGTTAAGCACTATATATCACTGCCATACTATTGTTTTCTTTTGGCTTCTTTAAAAATGTCACAATGTCTCCTATGCAGATTTTACTGATACTTTCCCATGCCAAGAATGCTTTTTAAAAATAAGCCTAACTCTTGAACCTCCTTTTTAAAATTAATATCCACAGTTACTGTTTCTTGTTGTGAGGGTTCACAAAGGCAGCATATCTCAACAAAACACTTCTAATTAATGGGAAAATATTTGCATGAGATGTTGGTTTTAAACTACCTTGTCCTTAGAGGACATTCTGCTCTCTCCAAAGGGAAGAATAATAAACGACATGGGACAAATAATTATCTACAGTTTCCACCATTTGCTGCTTTGATGGATTTCCCTTTTACTTTTTTTTTTAAAGGAAGAATAAGTTTGCAAACTACTCTGGCAATGGCAAAGGTTTCTTTCCCTTGTTTAATGGAGTGTTAAACGCAGTCTGAGCTGGAGGCTTTGGAAAAAAGATAAATTTTCCATATAAACTAAAAAGGAGAGGCTGGTTCACATTTTAGTGAGGGAAATTATTAGTTCATTCATTCAATCAGTCTTTTAACAAGCATGTTTTGAACCTCTCCTGGGTAAAAGGTTGAGATGATGAATAATAATTGTAAAGGCTTTCCTCCTGAATATTTTGTTTTGGTGTAGGAGTTATTTTTTGTTTTGTTTGTTTGTTTCTTTAATTCTCTCATTTTCCTTACTTGCATACAAATGTATAACTCAGGGTCAGAATAAAATGCTTGAGGATATCAATATGGTGCAAAAACAGAATAGGGAGTTGTGATAGAGCTATAATGTACTCAATGGTCAATTACTTTACATTATGTAGGGCTAACCACTTGTGACCAATTAGTAATTTATCAGAGTGTTCAGAACTAAAAGAAAACCTAAAGAAATTACTGAGTTCAGCCTAAAGTACTTTACTTTAAAAAAATCAGTCTCTATCCTTGGAATGCCCCTTCATTCAACTACCTCCCTCCTTGCCTTCCTTTCCCAGCCTTCTCGCTTCCCTCACTTAGAGCCATATCAGATGGGATTTGCCTAACTCTTAATAAGCAGGCATGTCAGCTGTTATCAGGGTTTCTATCTTTAAAGAACTAACCATCATTACTTAAACTGTAACATGTCCGAAAAAATTTGATTTACTAGCCGAAGCCAGTTTGGCTCAGTGGTAGGGCATCGGTCTGTGGACTGAAAGGTCCCAGGTTCAATTCTGGTCAAGGGCATGTACATTGGTTGTGGGCACATCCCCGGTGGGGGGTGTGCAGGAGGCAGATGGTTGATGTTTCTATCTCATCGACATTTCTGGCTCTCTATCTCTCTCCCTTCCTCTCTGTAAAAAATCAATAAAATATATTTAAAAAATTGTTATACTAGATAATGTTTATTGTCTGAGGGAACACTGAACGTGGGAGGAAAGGGGTTCCCAAGGGACAAAGCCCAAAGCAATAGAGTTCTTCATTACCTTCTAAGGACAGTACAAATGGAACAAATATAATTTTGTGGAATATAAAAATGTGGGGACAGAGCTAGGTTGTTCAGGACAAGAGAAGTGCTCTGAGCATTCCACAGAGAGCATCCAGGCAGCTTCTGAAATGAATGGTAATAACCATCTTTGATAAGCATTTAGTATGTAGCAGGAACTGTCCTAAATTTTCAATTGTATTAACTTTCATGTTCCTTCCAAAAAATATCTATGAGGCAGGGCTAGTATTAAAATTCTCCATTTTACAGAGGAGGAAACTGAATTGAATAGAATTAAGTAACTTATCCAAATTTACACCCGGAGGCAGAAAAGCATCACTCAGACTGTCAAACCTCAGAGGTAAGGTTGGGGAGGGTGGGGGAGAGGGAGAGAGATCAACCAAAAGACTTGTATGCACACATATAAGCCTAACCAGTGGTCACGGACAACAGGGGGTTAGGGGCATGCATGGGGAGGGGCTTGGGATGAGAATGGGGGATGAGAATAAATATGTGATACCTTAATCAATAAAGAAATTAAAAAAAATCACACAGGAAGTAACAGCAGACTCAGAATTTGAACTTGGGCAATCTGAGTCTAGAGTCTGTGCTCTTAGACATTCAGCAATTAAACTGTCAAATATTTAAAGACTATTAGTTTAAAGATGGCATCCAACTTATTAGCTTATTCTGAATACCAACTTCTATTTTTGCTTTAAGTATAAGCTGAGACTCTCTTTATTTTTTTATTTTACTGTTTTAATATCTTTTATTGATTGTACACAGAGAGGAATTGAGAGGGACAGAGAGTTAGAAACACCGATGAGAGAGAATCATCGATCAGCTGCCTCTTGCACACCCCCCACTGGGGATGTGCCCGCAACCAAGGTACATGCCTTTGACCGGAATCGAACCCGGGACCTTTCAGTCCACAGGCCGACGCTCTATTCACTGAGCCAAACCGGTCCCGGCTGACTCTCCTTCTTTAACAGGTCCTTCCAGAATCCTTTCAGGCTATGTTGGATGCCCCTTCATCCTGGTCACAACATTTAGAACTCAATGATGTCAGGACTGTGACTTACTTCTTAAATCCCCAATGCTTGACATAGTTTGGGGAATGAAAGTGGATATTAAAATGGCATATTGCAGTATGCAGGATATTTAAACCTAAGAAGTAGAGATCCAAAGAAAACAAAGTGCAATCTTTTTCTTTTATAGTGTTTAAAGGTTTACATATGTCTCCTTTTTCCCCCGATTGACTGCCCCATCATTCCCACCCTGGGCAAGTCCCCACAGCCCCAGTGTCTATGACCATTGGTTATGCTAATATGCATGCATACAAGTCCTTTGGTTGCTCTCTAACCGCACCCCCCCACATAGACTTCCCCTGCCATTTGCCTATGGATCTATTTTTATTCATCAGTTTATATTGATCATTATATCCCACATATGAGATCATGTAATATTTATCTTTCTCCGACTGGCGTATTTCACTTAACATAATGTTCTCCAGTTCCATCCATGCTGTTGCAAATGGTGAAAGTTCCTTCTTTTTTTATAGCAGCTTAGTATTCCATTGTGTAGATACACCATGGTTTTTTAACCTACTCCTCTACTGATGGGCACTTAGGTTGTTTCCAAATCTTAGCTATTGTAACTTGCTGCTATGAACATAGGGGTGCATATATGCATTCTGATTGGTGTTTCAAGGACAAAAAAAACAATCCTTTCTGATTGGTGTTTCTGGTTTCTTGAAATATAGTCCTAGAAGTGGGATGACTGGGTCAAATGGGAGTTCCATTTTTACTTTTTGAGGAAACTCCATACTATTTTCCACAGTGGCTGCACCAGTCTGCATTCCCACCAGCAATACAAGAGGGTTCCTTTTTCTCCACATTCTTACCAGCACTTGGCTTGTTGATTTATTGATAGCCATTCTGACAGATGTGAGATGGTACTTCATTGTTTTGATTTGCATCTCTCAGATGATTAGTGACTTTGAGCATGTTTTCATAAGTCTCTCAGCCTTCTGTATGTCCTCTTTCAAAAAGTGTCTAAGTCCTTTGCCCATTTATTGATTGGATTATTTATCTTTCTTTTGTTAAGTTATATAAATTTCCTATAGATTTTGGAGATTAAACCCTTATCTGAAATAGCATTGGCAAATATGTTCTCCCATGCAGTGGGATATGTTTTTTGTTGGTTTCTTTTGCTGTGCAGAAGCATTTTATTTTGATGTTGTCCCATTTGTTTATTTTCTCCTTAGTCTCCATTGTCCTAGGATCTGTGTCTGTAAAGATGTTGCTATGACATATGTCTTCTATTTTACTGCCTATGTAGTCTTGTAGGATTTTTATGGTTTCCTGTCTTACATTTAAGTCCTTTATCAATATTGAGTTTGTTTTTGTGTATTGTGTTAAGTTGGCAGTCTAGTTTCATTTCTTTGCATATATCTGACCAAATTTCCCATTTATTGAAGAGACTGTCTTGACTCTATTGTATACTCTTACATCCTTTGTCAACTATTAATTGAGCATAATGGTTTGAGTCAATTTCTGGGTTCTCTGCTCTGTCCATTAGTCTATATGTCTGTTCTTGTGCCAGTACCAGGTAGTTTTGAGAACCATGCAATCTTAATAATTTACACTTTATGATCTTTCTGAAAAGCAGTTGTGTATGTACAAAATTTACATTCAACTTTATGATCAATTATTTTACTCTGCAAAGTCTTATAAATTTATTAAAACTACAAATAATAACTTATTTATTGCTAATTCTGTTAACATTTCATAGGTAGATAATAAAACCACAAAAATGTTGTTGCCATATAATAGAATCTGCTTTATTAGTCACATAAATCTCTTCTGCTTTCCTTTTGTAAAAAAGGAAATCTATCTATCCATTTATCTACATATCGTTTGGCTATTCTCTGTAACCAATGATGTAGATTTAAACATGTCTTTTCTTCTCATTAAACTTAATTTTGAGTCCTCTTTTCTCAGTTACATGTCACCTTGAGAAATAATATTATGAGCAATAGAATGATCATCATTAATAATGGCTCATTGCATTTCAACACTGGGATCTCATGAATTTTATTATTTTTAACTGAATTTATTGGGTTTATAGTTGTTTATTAAATTATATAAGTTTAAGGTATATAATTCTATAACACATCATCTATACATTATATTGTGTGTTCACCACCCCAAGAAACATTTCCTTCCATTATCATTTACAATATTCCCCTTTTATCCTCTCTTGCTTCCCCAACCCCAGTTCCCTCTGGTAATGACCATACTATTTTATATCTATGAAAGTGGTTTTACTTATTATAATCTCTTCACCTTTTTCTCCCAGAACCTCCCTCTCCCCTCTGACATCTGTGAGTTCATTTCTATTTTGTTTGTTAATTTTGTTCATTAGGTTCCACATATAAGTAAACTCATATGGTATTTGTCTTCCTCTGAATGGCTTATTTTACTCAGCATAATACTCTCTAGGTCTATCATTAGAGGGAAGGCACATGGGCATTCTTTAAATTATTGTCAGCTGAATTCAAGATGACAGGCAGAGCCCAGTCTTAGATACACATTTACCAAAAAGGCGGATGTGTTATCAGCACTGATTCTTACTTTTGCCCAGGTGTCCAGTAGTGGAACTTAGATATGTAAATCCAGTCAAGCACCAGGAATGCTCAGGCCTACTCAAGATAATGATCTCCTTTAATCCTAACTTTTGGTGAAACTTTCTGGTATTTGGGGGTATGAAATAAACTTGCTGTATTGGCTCTGGGTCCCTGTCCCTCCATCAGAGAGGACAGTGGTCCCACACTGCTCCCAGCTTTTCCCTTCTACCTTCCTGTCTTGTTTCTTTCTTTCTTTTATTTCTCAACCCCCAGCTCTTCTACTCAGGAACCTGGACCCACTCTTTTTCCTTGTTGGCTGCAGACAGAGAGAAACACCTACATCAATCCATTCTGCTGCAAAAGGGACATGTCCTTTTCTTTTTATAGTTAAGTAGAATTGTCTAAATGTACCATAACTTTTGTATCCACACCTCTACTGATGGACATTTGAGTGACTTCCAAATTTTTGCTCTTGTAAATAACGCTGCACTCATTGAACATAGGGATTAAAAATGGGCAAAGGATCTGAATATACACTTCTCTAAAAAGGACATACAGAAGGCATATGAAAGAAATGCTCAATTTTACCACTAATTATCAGAGAAATGCAAATTAAAACCACAATGCGATATCCCTCATACCTGTCAGAATGGCCAATCAATAAATCAACACCAACCAACCAAGTGTTAGTGAGAATGTGGAGAAAAGAGAACCCTTGTGCACTGTTGGTGGGAATGAGGATTGGAGGAAAGTAGTATGGATTGCCTTGAAAAATTACATTTTAGAACAAATACAAAGTTCTCTTGGTCCTGGATTAAGCATCTTAAATGGAAAACTTTAGAGTGGTTGTTAATCTATTTGGTAGAGTAAAAAGTTTCAGGCTTGTGGGGGAAAAGACCCTGCACATATCTAAAACATAGAAATTAATGCTAAAAAACCACTTAGCTCTAGTTCTTCTTATTGCCAAGTCAAAGAGTCAGCTTTCCAGAGAGATAGTTTGAAATTTAATGTATCTGGATCTATCGTGAATAATAATAAAAATGATGTTCTACCAGTGGTCGGCAAACTCATTAGTCAACAGAGCCAAAATGTCAACAGTATAATGATTGAAATTTCTTTTGAGAGCCAAATTTTTTAAACTTAAACTTCTAACACTACTTCTTCAAAATAGACTCCCCAGGCCATGGAATTTTGTGGAAGAGCCACACTCAAGGCGTTAAAGAGCCACGTGTGACTCGCAAGCTGCAGTTTGCTGACCACAGTTCTATTCTATAAGTCAGTTCTGCAATGCCAAGAACCAATTCCAGCATGTAATCATTACAAGAGTTCCATCAAAACGTTGGTGGGACTTGGTGGGCTTAACAATGGCTGAGGCACACATATGTAGTTTACCCGTTGGAAATGCCTAAAAGGCACTTCCCCAAACCTAAATAGGATTGTTAACTGCCAGACAGCTCAGGGCATTTTATTGCCTCCTATTGGCCAAACACCTGAACATCTGTAGGCTATTCCCCAAACTGATAATTCTTCTGTATTCTAACCTTTGATACCTTACTCTTTGAAGTGTATATTTCCATCTTGCCTTGAATAAAATCTTGTTGAATAAAAGTGCAACCCTTGGTCAAGGTCAGAATCTTCAGCTCCCTATAGCTGAAGCTCCTCTGACCTCCAATGCCTTTCAAAAATATCTTTCAACCTTGGACTTCTTAATCATCTATGCACAGGTCCTTTCTCCAGAATGCTGAACCCTTTGTAAGGCTGGGGAAAGAACCCCAGCATTGCAGGATGCATTTAAAAGAAAGTTTATTTTATACTTTGCTGCCTCAAGCAAAGCCAGTGGTTCAATGGGACCTTTCATTCACAGAGATCTCCTAAATGCCTGATCCTTATTCAGTGATGGTTGAGCCAACCTGATATTTAACAGTGTGTTCTGGGCAGCTGAAACTGGGCAGCCTTAGTACTACTGTAGTAACGGGGAACCAAAATTAGATGTATTTGCTTTTCTGTGTATGCAAAATCCAAGCTCTCCTGGTAGCAATGGCCATAATTCCCTGAAGGAACCTTGTTATATTTAGTCATGTTACCTATGATCTAGCTGTTTGGTCACTTGGAAAACTATAGATTAGCAAATTTTAGATATACTTATTTAGGGCCATGAATGGCAGGAAAAAAAAATTGCAGCTGCTGACTGAACTGTCTGGGTCACTCATATAGATGCCCAAGATAAGGGCCAGTTTTAGAACTGACCAGTTCAATCTTTCCCCGCTCAGATTGCTGATTGGATCCATCATTATATTGGACATGGAAATTCATCCTAGACAGAGCACACGTTACAGGACTCAATGCTTTTAATGCAGGGCCACTGCATGTCTAATGGATTAGTTTGGGTGAAAATTGATTATTTTTAACCTATGGTAAGAGAGACCACATTACCTAAGAAGTACTCTTGGCTGCTACTTGAAGGTTAGCTACATTAGAGTGTGGCTGCTCCAATTTTACCATTTGATTTTAGCCATACCATTATGACTTGAAACTATTCATTGTCATATTTTTAGATTTCTGGTTCTTTTGAAAGTCTGACTATGTGTGCCTTTTATTGAAAAAAGCCACAAAAATGGGCCAGTACTCAAATGAATTGATATATCTTTCGTTTGAGTACTGGCCCATTCATGCACATCTGGTATTATTGAATATTGGAATAACCTCTTCAAATATAGACGTAAAAATTTCCGGAATTCCTCATGAATTGTTCACTTTAAGTAAGATACTTCAATCATTAAACATGGTTGTTTCCCAGAAAGAAATAATCTCTTAGTCACTTCCTATTTTAAAAGTTCTGGATTATACCCTCTCTCTTCTGGGTATGATGCCTGTGTCATTTACAGAAACTGAGGCTGGATCATTTGGTACACATTACAAGTGAGTCTCAGGGTTCAAACTTAACTGTGGCTCAGCTATCTATATTCTTTTGTTGTTGGTTTGACTTAAATCTAAATCATAAAGATAATTACATTGGTGCATATGCTGCTCATGGAATACCCTTAAGTAGATAGAAGAGCCAAAGTGGGCAACATAACGGATTTCTGTAAATTTCTTGAAAATGCTTTTGTACCTTTTAAATGTGAATTTTCTAGACAACAGGTCTGGCATGTTGAAACAATTGTTGTTATACATACAGCAATGGGAAACACAAATTCTGTGGCAATGGAGGTAAATTAATAACCCAGGCACCTGTGGAAGGAACGATGTAAACCTCCAGAAGTAGGGCAGAAAGAGATTTATTAATAAACTTTTTTAAAGATTCACAATTGGAATCTTCCTCATGAAAGAAAATGCCCTGATGTGGATCTTTCTAATCGTGGCAAGCACCTTAAATTCAATTGAAAAAGGTGGTAAGAAATTTGTACTTGATCTTAGCTGAAGTGATTGATGATACCTTTGGAGGTCCATTATTCTGCCTATCACAGGGAGTGAAGAAAGTCAGACACACATAGAACATGCTGTGTGATTTCATTTACATTAGGTTCAAGGAAGACTAAAACAAACCTATCAATACTATTAAAAGCATAATATACTAATTAGACCAGACAGCCAAACGACCTTCCGGACATCAATCCAGATGTCCTTCTGGACAAAGCTGCAGTGGCATAGACTGAGGCAGAGGCAGTTGGGGGGGGAAGGGGTCAGGCTGGCAGGGGAGCAGTTAGGAGGCAATCAGGCCAGCAGGGGAGCAGTTATAGGGGCAAGCAGGCTGGCAGAGGAGCAGTTAGGGGTGATCAGGCAGGTAGGCAGAGGGGTTAGGAGCGATCAGGCAGTCAGGCAGGTGAGCGGTTAGGAGCCAGTGGTCCCAGATTGCGAGAGGGATGTCCAACTGTCAGTTTAGGCCTGATCATGCAGGGGCTCTAGATTGGAGAGAGTGCAGGCCATGCTGAAGAACCCTTTCCTCCCTCCTTCCCATGCACGAATTTCATGCATCAGGCCTCTAGTAATGCTATAAGCCAGAATAATACTTTCCCCAGGGATAGGGGTTGCATTTATTGGGCAGGGGAATGAGGTTATTTCTGGGGTGATGAAAATGTTCTGTATTCTCATCTCTGTTGTTAAATGAAAATTCAAATACCTTTATACTTTAGATTTGTAAGTTTTAATATATCAAGTTGTCTTCAATTAAATATATATACTTAAATAATATTTCTAGCCAAAATCATTTTGGCTCAGTGGATAGAGTGTCGGCCTGCATGACTGAAGGATCCCAGGTTCGATTCTGGTCAAGGGCATGTACCTTGGTTGTGGGTACATCCCCGGTAGGGGGCGTGCAGAAGGCAGCTGGTCAATGTTTCTATCTCATCAATGTTTCTAGCTCTCTGTCCCTTTCCCTTCCTCTCTGTAAAAAAAAAAAAAAAAAAAAAAAAAAAAAAAAAAAAAAAAAAAAAAAAAAAAAAAAAAAAATCAATAAAATATATATTTAAAAAAAATAAAAAATTAAAAAATATATTTCTAGGGGAGACTACTTTTTTCCTACTCCTTTACCTGGTGCCAGGGATAAGAATGTCCAGTTCTTATTCTTGCCTGTCATGCATTTATTTTTTTATTCACCTTTACTCTCTATAGAGACCTTTTGGGTCCCAGCTTTACCAACTTGAGAGTTACCTGAACTTCACCTTCTGTCCTCACATCAGGTACAGTCATCAAGTGCTTTCTTTCAGCAAGATTTGGCAGACACCCAAAAAGTAAAAACTGGCTCTGTTATCCTACATTTCCCAGGATTCCTGTTTTATTTGTCTGTTTATTCTACACATCACATCCCTATTTTCCATGTCACTTTAAAATGAGTTTTTTAAGCCTGGCCAGAGTGGCTCAGTGGTTGAGCAATGACCTATGAACCAGGAGGTCAGAGTTGGATTCCCTATCAGGGCACATGTCCAGATTGTGGGCTAGATCCTCAGTAGGGGATATATAGGAGGCTAATCAATGATTCTCTTTCATTGTTGATGTTTCCATCTCTCTGTCTCTCTCCCTCCCACTCTAAAATAAATAAAAATGTATATTATAAAATAAAATTAGTTTTAAAAGAGCATGTGTATGCAGGGCTTATATGTCTCAGTGGTTGAAGGTTGGCCCATGAACCAGGAGGTCAAGGTTAGATTCCTGGTTAGGGCACATGTCTGGTTGCAGGCTCCATCCCCAGTAGGGGGCACTCAGGAGGCAGTTGATCAATGTTTCTCATTGACATTTCTTTTCTTTTCTTTTTTTTTTTTTTTTTAAAAACTTGCATAATTTATTAGATAATCAAAATAAAATCTTACAAGTGTCTATGAAGGCAAATCGCTTACATGACTGTTAAAATTGAGAAGTGTTATTATAAGAACAATCATTCAATAAAGGGTCTTAGTGGAGGCAGCCGTGGTCTTCCTGGCCATCGTGCCTCAGATCTGTTGCCCTAGCCTCCGGGTGAAAGTGGTCCCCTAGGAGAGAGATTCTGGAAGGGTCCGGGTGAAAGTGGTCCGCTAGGAGAGAGAGGCTGGAAGGGTCCGGGTGAAAGTGGTCCCCTAGGAGACAGATGCTGGAAGGGTCCGGGTGAAAGTGGTCCGCTAGGAGAAAGATGCTGGAAGGGTCCGGGTGAAAGTGGTCCGCTAGGAGAGAGATGCTGGAAGGGTCTATCAGTAGTCTCGGTTTCAGGTGTCCTTCCTGCTGCGAGGAGAAAGGCATAGAAAGGCTGCAGGCCGAACATCATCTGGGCTTCTGGGTGACAGGCTCCACTCCTGGAGGCATCTCTGACTCCTAGGTCTTGGGTGATGGGTATTGGGTAGATAACGGGCAGCTGTATGCCAGGATTGAATGGGTGCCATACTCTGGGCCTGTGTAGCCAGTAGTCCTGGTGCAGAAACCCCCAAGGACCAGAATGTGGTTCCTGGTCAACATCCTGGTTGTCCCAAAAGAGGTGGACCAGCATATCATGAGGGAGTGTCCAGCGCTCGGGGTCCTCAAAGATCCAGAGTGACACCGGCTTCTCTGACTCCTGGGTTTGGGGCCTCGGGTCAGGGATGGGCAGCGTTGCACCTCGACTGGATGTGCTCTGTGCTCTGGGCCTGTGCACCGGGCAGAACTGTTTCAGAAACCCACAGGGAGCAGAATATTGTTCTAGGTTGTCTTGGTCATCCCAAGCGAGGTAGCCCAGCGCAGGATAGAGAGAGAGTGACCAGGGCCCGGGGTTCTTGAAGATCGGGGATGGCTCCTGCGATATCTTTACGGAATCCCAGGCCTCACGCACACAGCGGGGAAAGTTCTGCTCCATGGATTCAGCCTTGGAGAGGAATCATCGAAGTTTCTGTCTCTCTATTCCTTTCCCTTCCTCTATCTAAAAATAAATAAAAATATAATTTAGAAAGAGCATGTGTAGCCCTGATGGGTATGACTCAGTTGGTTGAAGTGGTCTCCTTCTGCACCAAAAGTGTTGGGGTCAGTTCCTGGTCAGGGCACACACCCAGGCTGATGAGGGTACATCTTGGCCAGGGCATGTGCAACGGATCGATGTTTCTCATATTGATGTCTCTCTCTCTCTCTCTAAAAATCATATAAATTCATTTAACTATTAAAATAAAAGTGTGTGCCCAAATGGGTTTGGCTCAGTGGATAGAGCATTGGCCTGTGGACTGAAGGGTCCCGGGTTCAATTCTGATCAAGGGCATGTACCTTGGTTGCAGGCACATCCCCAGTGGGGGGTGTGCTGGAGACAGCTGATCAATGTTTCTCTCTCATCAATGTTTCTAACTCTCTATCCCTCTCCCTTCCTTTCTGTAAAAAGAAAAAAAAATCAATAAAATATATTTTAAAAAATTAAAAAAAAGTGTGTGTGTGTGTGTGTGTGTGTGTGTGTGTGTGTGTATGTATGTGAGTACATATGCATTTTTAAACACCTTTTATCCAGGGTTGTGATTGTTTCAGTCAGGAAGGTCACTGTCCCTGTGTATCTACTCTACTGTAGGGAAGAAATAACTACTAGTTTTAATTTTCCTTCTATGCTTTAGACTATTTTTATTTTATTTTTGAAGGCTCACTTTTATTGTTATTTTTCTCTTGATCTCTATACACCTCGGTTCTAGAAAAGCTGTTTTGCAAATATACTCCTGTTCCGTATTCTCATCCTCCCATCCAAATCAGAGCTAATATTTACAATTGGATGCTACTATCCTGTGACAAAACTATGCAGAGACTTACTCATTGGAACTCTGTGAATAAAACTTTGTATTCTTTCTCTCACAACCTCAGATATATAAATCTACATAAGAAGTCATCACAAGTAATCCCAGCCTTTTAGACCTCTTTTACATGGTAGAGCATCCCATCCTTGCTTTTGATGTAATATAATAAGCATGTTGTGTGTCATCTGACATATGTACATATCCTGCAATAGATACAATAGATTGTACCAGCAGAGCCTAGAAGACATTGGCTGAAGTCCACAGTTGCCCCTGACAATTTTTTTTCTGGTCAAACACAAACTTGTTTCTCTCTTAAAGTTCATTTTAAAATATTTTATATGCCATTTTCATGTTTAGAGAGAAGGGAGCAATAAAAAGCATTATCTGACAGCAATGTGTAAACTAATTTCATCTGATTTAAAATGTCTGCCTCTGGATTTTATAAATGTTGACCCATCCAAAAGCAATGCCCGATAAAACATTACTTAGTCTTCAACACTTAGACTAATTGATATGGTTTGTCAAGTCACTCTCCTGTCCTTTTCTCAGGAAAATTGAATAAACCTTTCCCTTAGATCCTCATTGAATTTAAACATGTCTCCTTTATAGCTCTCATCATACTATGTTACACTGTTTTTAGGCATTATTTCTCTAAAATCAAAGCTTCTTGAGAGTATGTATCATATCTTGTTCAAATGTGATTCATAGCAATGTACCTGAGGTACTCAATGCATTACTACAATTAATTAACTAATTAAACACCTCAATTTAATTTTTAGGGCTTTATAATCTGATCCCACACAAGTTCTACTTTTCCCCCTCCTAATTTACCCCTTTTTAACAACTATCCATCGCACCAGCTAAGCTTATTGTCTCTTGTTTCCCAAATGTGCTGTGACACGCTCATTCTTATCTTTGAGCTTTTCTCTGACTTGGAAAGTTGTCTTCCTGCTTTGAAAGTTGGTGGTGTATGTATGGTACATTTCACAAGTCTCTATTTACAATAGTATTTTTAAGTCAGGACATACAAGGACCAATATATATATATTTATAAAAGACATACAAATGAAAGCCTCGGAGAAATTGTAGGGGAATCTAGGGGAAGTGATTAAAACGTAGATGACATTAAACACAAGTTCAAATTTCATTCTGATTGCATTGGTCTGAATTTCACTGAACTTCTGATATATGCCAGTGTTTTAATGGGCAACAGAGAAGTCTAATGCCTGATGTACATTATGTTGTAGTTTGCTTTCCAGAGGTTAGAGGGCTAAGGAGCTTATTTGGACTTACTGCTGCAAAACCACACAAATATTATGCTGACATGAGGGCGGGACTACAATTTGACTAGAATGGTTATTTAAAAAACCATGTATATGTTCTATCCAAACATTATATGAGGTCAAACAAGTAGCACCAAAGCAGCTTTGCATGTGTTTGAAGAGGAAACCATTGCAGTGCTTGGATTAACCCCATGGTTTTCAATTCACATTTTAAGAGCTTAGTAGTACTCACCCAAAAGTGGAATATTAAAAGCTGAATCTGTTATTAGCATGTTTTTCTGTGAGTGACTGGCTTCAGATAAAAGAGGAGTGTTCTCTTTTCTCTTTAAACACATTAAAAGTGGTTGATAAAATTTATCTACCTTACTAATTTTAGCTAAATTTATGAATTGCCAATATAAGAAATTAGGTAATTTCTTTTAATTTAAGCTTGGTTAGTAAGATATGCCTCAAAACATGGAAAATACAGAAATTAGATGTTTGTTTAAGTACCCATTATTAAGTGCTTAATACACATTTTAAAATTCATTAGTAACTAATCTGACTATAAAAGCAGTGATGAGTACAGCATAATAGTTTAAGTTTACAGATTTTGGATATGTCTGAATGGATTTAAGGCCCAGCTTCACTACTTTTGGCCAAGTTACTTAAGTGCTCTCTGTTTCTGCCACTTCTTGTATCAAATCAATATCTATAATGTTTTTAAGCAAATTTAGTATAGAATATGTAAACTAATTTCACTTTCATAGATATGTTTTCTAACACTACTGTATATGTACATTAAAATATATATGTATTTCACTAGAAAATAAAATTCATTGTTTTATATTAATACTAGTGGCCCAGTGCATGAATTAGTTCACATTGAAAGGAAATTAATTAGAAGGGGGCCAGTTGGGTGGGACTGGGTGAGACCGGCCTGACACGCCTGGAACCAACCTCCCCTAGTCCCTCCCCTGCTGACCATACCTAGGGTAGTGCCACAGGCCAAAGGGAGTCTGCAGAGTGAGTGGAGTCCTGTCTGCAGGTGGGCTCCCTCAGCCTGGCCTGATGGGATTGGGCTGAAACCAGTTTTTCAACATTTCTCAAGGGGTCTCAGAGTGTGAGAGGGCACTTTGCAAAGTTATTGTCACCCAGCATCTCCTGCATTGAGCTTCTGTCCCCTGGTGGTCAGTGCACGTCATACCTAGCAGCCAGTCAGACATCAGCCAGTTTCTAAGCCTTTTTTTAATATATATGCTAGAAGCCTGGTGCATGAAAATTCCTACACTGGAGGGGGGGGTCCCTCAGCCCGGCCTGCTCCTCTCACAGTCTGTGAGCCCTCAGGGGTTGTCCTACTGATGGCTTAGGCCCACTCCCCATGGCCTCCCTCTGTTTGAGGCGACCAGATTGATCAGGGGAAGGCGCCAGCCACATCACCCGACTGCTGCAGCCACTGCCAGCCACCACAGCCACTGAGGTGTTTTCATCAATAGGGACTCCAGTCCCTTCACCATGAAAAAATGACAACATTCTTTAGGCATTTTCAAGATGTCTCTTTCATAGAATATGACATTTCTTTCTTCTTATTTATTTTTAATCCTCACCTGAAGATATTTTTCCATTGATTTTTAGACAGCATGGAAGAGAGAGGGAAAGACAGAAAGAAACATCAATGTGGGAAGAACACTTCAATTGGTTGCCTCCTGCATGAGCCCTGACCTGGGCTTCAGCCAGGGAGGAACCTGCAACCTAGGTACATGCCCTTGATCAGACTCAAACCCAGACCCTGTGGTCGGTAGGCCGAGGCTCTATCCACTGAGCCAAACTGGCCAGGGCAGGATATTTCATTTCTTAGCCCCTTCAGCAGCGGACCTTTGTTTTTTCCTCCAGGAGTGTGGTGGAAAAACCCTAGATCACCTTCTTGGATTCTTATTACCCAAGTTACCAAGAACAGCATGTGGCATACAGGGAGCTTAGCCAATGAGCTGTAAGAAAAGGTGTTTCCTCTGAAGCACATGCACAGAGGCTCCCATATGTCCACTGGGGTCTGCTCCCTGAGCTGCACGTGCCTCAGCTGCTGGGAAAAGACCCCCACCCCATGTGTGTCCCTTGGGGTGGGGGCGTGCTTCAAGCTGTGCTGGTCATGACTGTTAAGGCTTAGAGCCTGTCATGATTGTTAAGGCGTCTTGGACAAATTGGCACATTACTGCTATATATATATATATATATATATATATATATATATATATATATGCATATATATATGTAGATAGATATATAGATATAGATATAGATATAGATATATAGATATATTGTAGATATAGATATAAATATGTTTTTGTGTGTTTGTATGTGTGTTTTAAATAGTAAGTACCTGGTTCATAGTAAATAACATGTGTAACCAATGATTATCACTAATATTGCTATGATTAATGACTGTCTGTGGTTCTAGCTAAAGTCACATGTCTATTTGAACTTCAGTTCACATCTATGGTAGCCTATTCTAGAACATTCTATCTTCTCTTTCCAACATCATCAGTTTTCCCATCTCCACTGGATTTTCCTATCAACCTTGCTGAAAGTTTTTCCTTCTTAAATCCTTTTTGTATAAACTCATGGAAATGGGGGACAGGTGGCCTCCTCCCCAATAAGTGAAGCTGGGCCAGTTGGATATCTATCTAGAAGTAATTTTGACCTCTACCTTATACTTCCTGATTGTAGATGGATTGTAGATATACATGTGAAGGATAAAACAATACATATTAAAGAGGAAAACAGGAATATCTTATTACTCTGCAATAAGTAAAGATTAATTAAGTAGGACACATTAAGGCTCTCACCATAAAATGAAAAATTGGACTTTACAAAAATGTAGGATTTCTCTTTATGAAAATACATTAATAGCATGAAAAGGAAAGCCACAGAGTTGGATATTTGCAACTTGTATGACAAAATATCTAATCAGAATATATGATAAAATTTTACAAGTCAGTAAAAAGCAAAATAAAAAAAAACCCCAACACAATCTGGTAAAAATATTGAATATTCACTGTTCAGCAGAAAATCAAATAGCCAATGTATTCAAATAGTAGTCAGGTTAATGAAAATTAAAATCAGAATAAAATATTACTCCACACTGATCAAAATGGCTTAAAAACAGATAGACAATATTAACTGTTGACAAGAATATGGAGCAAATGGAATTCTAATACACTACTGATAGGGATATAACTAATCTAAAACTCATTGGCAGAATTGACTAAAGCTGAACTTGTATATACCCTATATCCAGTGATTCTAAATACAATCACACTTACACATTTACTCTGTAAATGTCTATTTCCTCCAACAAAACCATGAAGCAAGGGAATCTTATCTGTTATGCTTGCTACTGAAATCTAAGTGCATAGAACACAGCCTGACTTATCATAAATGCTTAATAAATGACTTTCAATTCTTTTATTAATAATCATGTAGGGAGGTTTTTGAATGGGAAACTTTTCAATTACTTTGCATTGCTTTTAACTCTTATGATTTTTCTTTTTTTGACTCATCAGAACAAAGAAGTTAGTTTTATCTAAAATTTTTCTAAATGTATAACAATATAAAATGAATTATTGCTATAATCTATTATAATTTTAATTTAAACAATATCTTAATCTATCAAAATAAAAATGGTTAAGAAATAGCATTTTAAAACTCTCAACTACTTTAAAGTAACTCTGGGTTATCATCTTATTTTATACCACCTCAGTGATGTAAAGTAGACAGTAATATTTGTTTATTATCATTTAATCCAGATGTGAGTTAGGTAATTGATTCTGGAGAAATTTAAAACTAAGTTAAAATTATTATAAAAATGGTCTTGAGAAGATTGATTGATTCAATTTTGCAACAGAGAAGAGATGCTAAAACTGAAGAGTGATTTATATTGGAAATTAGAAAGCTCCAAAGAAATTAAGTCCTCAGGTAGACTTTTTGTTATGGGTATAAAAATTTCCTGAGAGTTTTTAAGAAAATAGCACAAAACAATTATTTGTAGACTAGCTGCAATGTAAATGGCTTTCAATTTAACCTACCCACCCCCCTAGTTTGGAATTAAAAAATGATTTTTTTTTTATTTTTAGTTTCTTTGGTTTAGAATTCTATTATTCTTTTTTTCCCCATTTTTTTTATTGATTAAGGTATTACATGTGTCCATATTCTTTATCTGTCATTGCAAACAGTCCTTTGTATAAGTTAAATGAGAAATTTATCCAAAAGTTTTTCATGAACTAACACAAATAATAAATACTTTTTGAATGTGTAGAAATTCCGCAAGGCAAATGTCTGTAGTATTAGCTTATTAATTTAATTTTGACATACAGTTGAATATATTTTAAGATGCAATTACACAATAATTTCTAGTCCCCATTTTAGTAACATGTTTACCAGCCTTGTGAGATTATAATCAGTAGACATATATACTTATTATTAAGTAATATAATGAAGTTATTTATAGCTCTCTAAGCCTTAATTTGTGGATTTAGAAACTATGGAAATGGCAATGACTATATTGTAGGTAATTATATAAGATCATATTGATACAGCATTTAGTACTACAACTGGTTCATGGTAGCATACAATAAATGTTATTGTTGAAAATATGTATAGTCATTATTTAAAAAACTTATCTTAATGACCACTTCAAACCTTATTGTACATATTATGTTTGGCAAAAAAATTTATAAAATTGTTAAAATAATAATGAAAATGTTATTTCAATACATTTTTACTGATTGCCATAAGCATATCAGAAGAGAGATAAAAAGAAAGAGAAAGAGAGAGAGAGTGTGTAATGTATTTCTCTCTCCCTCAGGGAAATTTTTTTTGTTGTTCTGATACATGATTTAAAGCATTTGCTTAAAAATTGACTTAAATGATTAGAAATTAAACTGAGTCCACACAAGAGAAAAATACGTAAAATATTTTAAGGCTGAATTTTGAAAACAATAACAATTTCAGGGACAATATAGATATAGCATAAAATTAAAAACCAATTTATACCTATACTTATGGCAAAAATTGACTATATAATATTTAATAAACAAAACCATCCAAATAATTAATATATTATTGATTTAATTTGCTCATGAAATGCTTTCACATTAGCTACAGGATATTTAACTACTTGGTATTAAAAACAAGAAAGTATAATAGAGTTACTTAAAAATCACATTTTTAAAAAATTTGGAAGTAGTTTCCTTCACTCTTATTCTCACTAATCCACTTTAGTTTAACTTGAAGAGAAGCTAGTTATAATGTATCAATATCATCTGAGTTATAGTAGACTTGTATTTTCTAGGGAATAAGATTTAAGCCTATCATAAATAATATTGATGGACATAATTGCAGTTCCTTACCAATTAGTGGGGATGGGCACAGGGAGGGGAATTATTTATACAGAAGTCAAATTTAGTTTTCAAACCTGTATTTATGATTTTGAAAAGAGCCAAGAACAGAAAAGAATTTAAATAGTTATTAGGGGTTTCATGGAAACTGAATAATTGAATGGTTTAAATGGGAAGCTAAATGTAAGTATAAAAAAAGATAACACTGCAAGAAACCATCAGATGTTGAAATAATATATTTTAAAATGAAGACACCTTTTCTTAAAAAAATACAAAAAAAAATGACAAAGCCAATCAAAAATTATTTTCCCATTCTAAGGCCTATCAAGAGTTTTAATATATTGATTCTCTATTAGCTTTATTTTTAAAATCTTTATTTTGACATTCACCTTTATAGAAGGTATAGAAGAAATGCTGTTACTTCTTATAGACATTTCTATGTCCTTTTATATTATTAAAATGTGCTTTAATGCCAAAACCAGTTTGGCTCAATGGATAGAGAGTTGGCCTGCGGACTGAAAGGTCCCAGGTTCGATTCTGGTTAAGGACATGTACCCTGGTTGCAGACACATTCCCAGTAGGGGGTGTGCAAGAGGCAGGTGGTCCATGATTCTCTCTCATTGATGTTTCTAACTCTATCCCTCTCTCTTCCTCTCTGTAACAAATCAATAAAATATATTTTTTAAAATGTGCTTTAAAACCTTAAATATTTCTATGTCTTTCTCCCCCTTCCTATTTCTCTAAAAAAAAACCCACAAATACACACACACACACATTTATTTAAAAATATGTTTTATTGATTTTTTTACAGAGAGGAAGGGAGAGAGATAGTTAGAAACATCGATGAGAGAGAAACATCGATCAGCTGCCTCCTGCACACCCCCCACTAGGGATGCGCCCACAACTAAGGCACATGCCCCTGACCGGAATAGAACCTGGGAACTTTCAGTCTGCAGGCCGACACTCTATCCACTGAGTCAAACTGGTGTAGGCGACACGCAAATTTAAAAACCCTAGTACTATACTATTTTTTGCATTTTAAAAATTTCAAAAAAAAATGAAGCAAACACTATTAGAAGAGTAGGAACTGAATATTTTTTAAAGTTGAATATTTTTAAATTTTCTTTGATTTGTTTTTTCCAAAGTGATAGTGTAGACTGGAAAGAAACTTTCTCTTACATTTTACAGGGCCTGGGGAAACAGTACAACTGGAGGTCACATAACATATAGGAATACATCCTTCTACAGTGAACTAGAAGGCCAGGTAGAATCTTAGAATTATCTAATTGTTGGGAAGGTGGCAATGCATAAAGAACTGACTTTGGTCCCTCAATAGCAGATCACCCCCGTCTATCCCACCCCTAATTCTATTGACCTATATTTTGAGGGGCACTATATAAGGTGGGAGCTCTAGCCCACATAACCAGATTCTCTTCATATATTTATCAAAAGACACTAGTGTGGTTCACCTTTTGGAAAAAAAAAACTGTGGGAGGAGGCCCAAATAAGCTTAGGGTTAGGCAAATTTTTGTTTGGGCAAAATTTTGCAAGTTCTTATGTGCCCAAACCATCCAGGGTCTACAATTTGGGGTGTGGTTCTGATTAGGCATGTCTCCTAGGTTGCTCATAATCTTCAGCCTGTGGGAGGGACATGGCTAGAGAAGGGCCAGAAGAAGACTTCTAAGGCAGAGGTACTCAAAGACTGATCCTACAACAAAAGCCATGAACTAGTGGGTACTAGTCCAAGATGAGATTAGAAAGTTCTCCAGAATGTCAATTATATCACTAAGTAAGCCAGTTTATTTTAGCTGACATCTTTCTTTATTCCTTAAGATGTCTTGCTGAAGAAACCAGTATGAGTTTATTAGTTTACTTTCTGATACAAACACGTTATTTCATCATGGATCTACTTCTAAAGTGGTACCACTCTACAGTGTGAGGCTAAAGTGGGGCCGTTCTTGAGCAAGTCTGGAAGTTAGTTACAAGAGACCAAAAAGAACAAACAAGCTGATTTTTTTATACATAACATGTATCCCAGTAGTGTTTCTAATGTGGGTAGCTATCTCTATTGTTCAAGAAAGTTCTGTTAGAGGGAAACTCTCTAGTGAGTTCACATTATATTCTTCCCAGTAACAGAATCAGTTTAATTGCATTTAAAATACAAAGAACTTGTATGTGTATATGCATAACCCATGAACACATACAATAGTGGTGAAGGCCTGGGGCAGAGGGTAGGAGGAGGAACTCGGTGGAGGGGTCAATGGGGACAAGAAGGGGACATCTATAATACTTTCAACAATGAAGATTTAAAACATAAAAAACATTACTTTGGACACTAAATATTTTTTTCCTGAAATTATGTCCTTCAAAAGAATTCTAACCTTGCATTCTGTTTTCTCACAAGACCAGTGTTACTAGTCATGATTGAATACAATGATTACATGTAAATAATTTTGATGATTTAATGTAAAACCATAGATGTGAAAAAAAAGTTTTCAACTTAATCTTAATTAACTCATAGTCAAATGACAATAGTGGTTAATTATAAGAATACTACAGATACTGCCTGAATTCTGAAAATGGAAGTTTTAATTTTAGTATTATAGAAAAAACTGGGTTGGAGTTATAATAGAGAGTCTAATATCTTCTTTAAAGAGATCAGAAATTTTAATATTCAAATTTAAAGAGTTTAATTAGGATTTATTTCCCAGTAATTTTTACCTCTTAGAAATCACTCCAAAAGAAAACATTTAATATATTTGCCTCTTTGTTTTAAAATATGTAGGTATTTAACAGTGAGGCCAGCTATCAAAGAAACTTTAACCTAAAAAATATTAACTATCAGTAATAAAATTATTTAATCTAAGTTACAATGCAGTTTTATTAGAAAATGAATTTTATTTATACATTATTTTACACACTTTAAATCACAGTGTTTCACAAGAGTACTTCGGAAATGTTCATTTTAAGAGTATTATTGAAAAAGATAATTTCATCAGTAGAGTGAATGTAAGATCGTTTTAAAAGAAGTTAACGTGAGTTCAACTGCTGCAGAAGATAATTTCATTCTGACCTAGACTCAAGTGTTCAGAGCCACTGGGATCTCTTTCAATCCAATTTCCAGCTCCTGGTTCTGAAGCTCATTTGATTTCAGAGATGATCCATATGTTCAGGTTCATTTTAGGTTAAGCCTGAAGGGAACCTAAAAATGGATTTAAGACTGTCACCTCTGCAAGAGGTCATGAAAATTGGCTTGATCATTTTCTTCTTAGAGATACGGAAAAAGTTCTGGAAAGGGTAGAAGACTGTTTCAAGACTCGCATAAATATGAAATCATGATTTTCTTTTCTAAATCAGAAAGTACCCTATATCACTGCCGACCTAAAACTGATTTTAATAATTACCTTCCTTTAGCCACTTAAGCTTACTAAAAATACATTGTGATTGAACAAGAAGCTCATTTTTTCTAGGGTGGATCATCTAATCTATGATACATAGCTACATTATTTATCTATTTATTCAGCCAAATATATGCTGAATAACTTCTTTTTGCAAAGCACAGCTGGGCATGATAAATCAGACAGATGATTAAAGCATGTTCAGTACCCTTACTATTATTAAAAGCTCACCATTTAGTAGGTATGATAAGAAAGAGATACAAATATTAGATGTGATATTTATTCTAACAACAAAAAAAAGCTATACCCTGAAGGATCCATTTAGAGGTAATTAGAGGACATAAAGAGTATAATCGATGGTGGTGCAGGATTAAAGATTCCAAGATGAAATTGTGACTGAAATTCAAGAAGTTTTCCTGAGAAGTGGAAATGGTTTGCAAGTTGCCAAGGAAAGCTGGCAGCTGAAGGATGGAGCAGAACTGATTATAGGATGCAGATACCAGAGTCCAGTTGAGAAGAAAATTTGATAAAGAACTAACCAAGAGAGGGAAAAGGCACCAGTTCACCTCAGCTACAATCCAGGCATGTCAGAGAAGAAACAGTGTCAGAAAAAAAAGAACTTCTTTTATCTAAACCATGTTTATTTAGAAATAACTAGCAGGCTCAATATTATAGGTATATAAGTTTGGAGAGGAGACGCAGCATTATGATTGTCATAATAGTCTATCCTTCTATTTTCCATGTTCACAGTGTACCATGCCTATCAAATCCAAATAATAATATAAACAGATCTCACTTGGGTCCTATTCTATTGAGATTTGGGGGTGTGAGGTCTTCAAAGAATTTCATCGTAATATGATCTTAATGAATAAACTAAGAACAGCAATATTCTATTGTATACTTTTATATGTTCATCTTAATCATAAAGAATTTTTAAAAGCATATAGAAAAGGATAAAATAATAATAAATCATAATTTACCAAAAAGGACCCAAAGTAACTACTGCTAAAATTTTGGTCTTATGTGTGAATGTGTATGTCTATAAACATGTGTGTATAATATACATACATATATATGTGTATATATATATATGTTATTAAATAACAAATGATTACATGTAGAAAATATTATGTATGCCTTGAAACATCAAGAAAATAAATCTCATTAGTAATAAAAAGTTTTAAAGAATAAGAAACTACTTTTTATTTAACAAATTAGAAATGACTAACAATTAATGACAGTATTCATTGTTGATAAAGGTTTAAGGATATGGACATTGTTAGAAGTATAATTGTTTTAATGTTTTGTAGCATAAAATGGCTATATAAGTCAAAACTTTTAAGATAGCTTTTACTGTGACTTAGGAATGTATAAAAAGAATGTGACATGAATATATACAAAATTTTATGAATAAGTATGTTCACTACAGGAGTATTTCAATAATTATTGTAAACATAATTTTCAAACTAATTAAATACATGATGATGTGGCTACATGATATAATAAGATACCACTATTGACAATCAAGTGGAGTATGATATAATTATGTAGTGAAATATTCATGAAATGTCATGCATTTTAAAGGTTCTAAAACTGGTGGATTTTGCACCAAACCTTTTATTTATTTATTTGTTTGTTTGTTTGTTTTTTGCACCAAATCTTTTAGGATGCATTGAAATATTTTTTTAATTGAGAATTAAAGTTTTATATTTGGAAAACTTTTCATACTTTTTAAAGACATACCAAGGTCACAATTGTTTCTTAAGTGCATGTAAGGGTTCAAACAGACTCTTTTAATTTGGTTAAATTAATTGGACATATTGATAGAAATCAAATTTCTAATATGAAGTTCTTTGATAGGGGTATATCTTAACTTTATGTAATATGTTACCAACTAAATATCAGTGCTTTTATTTCCCTGGAATTAATGTTTTTCAACCTTGATGACCTGAACTTCTATCACAAGGTTGCCAGACTCCATATAATCAAAGAATTGCCAAAAAAGTGAATAAATAATATATGACATGCATATATTCCATAGTTACAAATGTACTGAGATTCTATTGAAATTAATAAAACATAAATTAATTTAAATGAATAATTGAATTCTCAGTGGTGGTTTATCATTATACATTCTTTCATCAAAGAGGTACACATAAGGAACTATCTGGCATTGAAATTGGGACGCAAAAGAACTGTTGTCCCAGAAAGGAACTCACTACAGACTGATTCATTTACCTCTCAGCATAATCATTATGGCTTGGTGCAGTTTAGGTTCTTACAAGGGTATTTCTTGGATCACATGATCTCACACATCTAGAGGAAATAATGAACAACACAAACAGATCCAGAGAAAAAGAACCAGCGATCAGACTCTCAAACCTCAGAGGGAAAGTAAGGGGGGATGATGGTAAGGGGAAGAGATCAACCAAAGGACTTGTGTGCATACATATGGGCCTAGCCAGTGGCCATGGACAATGGGGGTGGGGGGGACATATCTAGGGAGGGATTTGGGGTGGGAATGGGGGGATAAGGACAATTATGTGAGACCATAATCAATTAAAAAATAAAATAAAATAATGTTTGTTAAGTGAATTAAAAAAAAAAATAAGCCAGAGTTATATGGGCAAACTCATTTTATAGGCCATGCCATCAAAATTCTTCTTTATTGATAGGAGTATTTCAATGCAACCTAGACAAAATCTTTTTTTTTAAATTACAGTAAACATTTCAAAAATATAAAAGTTAAGCTGAGCAAATATAGGAAAGAATTATTCAGATGGTGAAGTACTTGAACCCATCCTGTTAAGTGAAATCATTGAAATATATACTCTGAAAAAGAGATAGGGGGAAGACGTGTAGTAAGGAAGATAGATTAGTCCTTGTGCCCTAGGAGAACAAGAATGGATGGATGGAATTAAGAGAGACAAATTTGATCCTCTTATAGAGGAAGTTAAGATGTCTGTTATAAAGGGGCAATCAAGCAAAGATTATATAATCCCTGGAGATAAATTCTTCCAATAAAATTCAAGAACTAGTTTCATTTTCTGTTTTGTTTTTTTTTGTTTTTGTTTTTTGTTTTTGTTTTTTAAATATTTCAGGTGACTAGTTCATATGCATAAAGATACTTCTGATTTTAGAAAGAAGTTTGGATATAGATTGCTCCTCTTGGGCCTAGGTCAGTGGGAAGGGCAAAGACTCACTCTGGGGATAATTAATATTGCAAATCTCTCCAGGGACAGTAGAACTAACTCCCAGGCAAACAGTCCCATTACAGGTCTGAAGCGTTCCCAAGGTTAGCCAGCCTTCAAAGACAAACACATTTCTCTAAATGCTCCTGCACCAAAATTACATCAATGTGTTCTTTAGTTCTTGTATTTTAAAACCCATGATTTTCTTGTGGTGAGTGCCTCAGAGCCATTGGAGACCTCGAGGATGAAGATGTGCCAAAGCCAATTGTGGCCCGGGCACGGGTGCCAGCTGGATGGTCCTGCTTGGCTTCGGGTTTTTTATTTTCCTTCTTCTTGCTGCTTTGAGTAGAGGACCCTTTCTTGGCTTTATTGGGTCACTAATACTGGACTCCAGACTAAAGTCATCTTTAGAACTCGGCTGTCATAGGTCCCCCTGAGGGAAAGTAAAATTGGTTTTCCTTTCTAAACGATTTGACTGAAACCATTTTCCACCTCAGAGCCTCTGTTAAGGAATTCAGAGCTCCCTTTCAGATCCTTCACAGTTCTAAAAAGGAATAAAAGCTTTTCTTTGCATGCTTCATAGCTTGGATATATGTCCTCATTAATGCTATGGGCTCCTGCCATGCCCATGTGCTTGCCATGTCTGGAAAAACTGCTGTTGCGCTGAAACACAAGTTATAACAACACATTGTGATGAAACGACTAGTGTCAAAGCTTTTGTTAGCATTCTGGCTTTCCAACTGGAACTTTAGTCTCATTGGCTTCCCTAAATTCCTTGTCAAACAATACAGAGATAAGTGCTGAAGGGTTTAGCTCTGTAAATTTTTTTCCACTTCACCTGGAAACACAGAACTTAAATAGAAGACAATCCTTTGAAGTCACATATTGCAAACCCTCCAATTGATACTTGAGGAGATAATTGCCCTAAGATGTTGAGTGATTGAGCATAGAAGGCAAGTATCTTTATTCCTTGCCCGGGGCTCTCCTAACCACACCCTGCTTATTCATAAGACATGCTCTCAGCCTCCATAGAGCTCCTAAAAGACTGTGTGATTATTGTCTGACTCCTATACTAGGGAAGTCTCTTACTGTACAAAGAGCCCCAAAATCAAATTTATTGATTGAATTAGACACCAAATATAGTATTATATATTAAATAGTCAAATATAAGCTTCTTCCCCTTCAAAAATACCAAATGGAAAAAACACACCAATAAAGCAAAATTATGGTAAATCCTTGGCATGTAAGACAGGTAAACAATTGTTTACAACATCTTTAAATTGGGGGAAAAATACAAGCAATATCATGAGTAAGGGTAGCATGATAACTTTATAAAATTCAAGGTTCATTTTTATATGTAGATTTTAGATATCAGTTTTGCATGCACACACATTAACTCTAAATATCGGTTGTATAGGGTTTTTTGGTTATGTTTCTGAACATTCTACATAATTTTTTTTCATATTCAAGACTTTATGTAATAAAACTTTTGTTAGTTTTCTTTCAACTGATAGGTATTGATCGTTGCCTCAATTCATTTTTATGGCAAAAGTGTTAAGTGTTGATGGGGATTTTCAGCCATTTATCACAGGACATCAAACAGTATGACTAAAGAAATTTGGATTTCTTATCTTTGGGGACCAACTCAATGTAACACACATTGATTTAGTGACGCTTTATAATGTGCTATCTATGTCTAAGGTTAATTAAGTTTATAAATAAAGAAAAATGATGTAGTAAATACATATGCAGAACAAGGTACAAGTGCACATAGTCTGAGAAATGCAGAAGTGGTTCAGGATTTGTGAGCGTCATCATGTTGTCAGAGGGAGGCAACACCATGATGATTAATATGGAAAGTGAGGGAAAGGTTTGGATTTTATTCTACTGTGTGCATCCTGCCCATCTTTAGTCATTTTAAAAACTGAGATGATATTAATATGAATACTTTAAAGGAGTTTTAGGAGAAAATAAGCTCTGGAGTAGATAGCCTTGTTTCAGACCTTAGCTTCTCCACTTACTTCATGTGGAACTTGAAACAATTGCTTCATCTGTTCATGCCTCAGGTTAGATATTTGTCAAATGGGGATAATAACATAACAGGCCTCATTTAGTTCTTACAGGGTATAAATGAATTAAGGAGTGTAAAGTACTTATCCTGAGTAAGTGCTCAATACATTTGACTATTATTATTATTACATTTGGCATTAAAAACCCATAATTTATATTTTATTTTAGTGAATATTTGTCTTATTTCTGGAAACATGTTTCTTAATGTGAAATACTCGTTTGATTTTAACAGTATCCTCTCTTGTGACTTAAGTATTACTTTAAATAAATTTGGATCTGTAGAGATAAGGTTGTATCCTGAAAAAGAGGAGAGGGACCAACTTGATTAGGTAACAATCTCAGCTCCACTAAATAATAAGCATTTAACAATAAGAAAATAATTTAAATGTAAATAATTTAAATTTTCAGAGAATAATTTTATCATCTGTAAAACAGGAATAATAATTTTCATCTACTGTTATAGATTTATAAAGTTGACTATCACCAAATGGGACTAGAAAAGTAAGTAGGAAAAAAATAAGGCAAGGTCTTGCAGATGGTGTTAAGAATTCGGGTTTTTACCATACAAGCAATGGAAAGCTCTTTGGAGATATTTAGTAGGAGAGATAAATTATTAAATATTAATTTTTAAAAGACCTAGCTGACAGCAATCTAGAAAATATATTGGAGAAAAGTAAGAGTGGGTAAAGAAAGCTATGTCAGAGTCTATTATATGTAAGTAATAGCAATAGCTTAGTTTGAGTTATGGACTCTAAAAATGGAGAGAGATGAATGCATTGAGACCCACCTTGGAGAAAACATTAACTGGTGAAGGTAGTTTGGGAGAAAAGGGGATGGAAGGAGTCAACTATGAAAAGCAGGTTTTTCCTTAATCATATGGGTAGAAGGCATTGAGCAGCACTGAATAAAGGGTAAATATTGTTGGAGGGAGAGGAAGATCATCAGTTGGTTTTGAAAATCTATTGAGTTTGAGGTGCCTCTGAAACACCTAAATGTAGATGTGAAATTGACAGTTGCATAAATGACCTGGAACCTAAAAGAGAGGTGTGGGTTAATGGTATGGATTAGGTGCCCATTAGAACACAGGTGCCCCAGAAGCCAAAGGAGTAGACAGGTGACATTGTTCTAGTGGGGGATGTAGAGGAGAGGAAAGGTAAGGACAGATCCTGGGGAGATTTTTATAGTTCAAAAAAGGAAGATAAGCCATCATACAAGACTAAGGAGAAATAGCCAGGAAAAAAAAAATTAGAAGTTTGTAAAGTTTAGAAGCCAAAGGAACAGAATGTTTTCAGGAGGAGAAGTTGATTAACCATTTTGAAGATGACTTAGTGCTCTAATAAGCTAACAAGGGAAAAGTTTCTCTTGGATTTGAGGTATGTGCATATATATTTAATTTTAATAAAAACAAGTTTGTGTTGCATATAGTTTTATAATTTTTTTCATTAAGCTATGTGTCAATTTTTTTTACTAAATATCTATCTATATTATAATTTTATTCCTCCATAAAGCAATATCTATATATCTAGCCCCAGATATGATAAACAGTCAAAGGACATATTCCAGCCTATAATTCCAAGCTGAAAGAGAGAAGCTCTCAAAGCACTAACTAGACGTGTGATTTAGGGTATGTCTCTTCTAAGTCATAGTGTTGAAAAGATTGGATTAGTGGATCTGTAAAATCTCTTATAGCTCTATAATTTCTGTTCTGTTCTATTTTATTCTCTTCTATTTTAAAACACTAACTGGTAACATCCTAGTAAATTCACTCTGTGGTAAATGTATTCATCTGATTATACTTAGAAGAAAACTGGGACAGGGAACATTAAGTGGCTAACACTGATTTATTGGGAGAGTGAGAGCCAGGGCTGGGAACAGAACTCCAAATGCCTTGCTCCAGTATGCCGAGTTCTCCGCTATTCAGCAGAACCACGAGAGCCACCCCACCCTGCCTCTCTGAAATACTGACTTACCCAATTTGAACCTCCGAGGTTTTTGAGGTTTCAACATCACTAACCTTTATGGGCAAAAGCCTGCTTTCCAATCCCAGTGTGGCTTCCCCTGGACATCCCCCTTCCAGGCCAGGATTCCAGCTCAGCATTTGCAATAAACCTCTGCATTCTGGATCCAGGACTCATATCTTGCCTTGTTGTCAGATCCCATTTTAATCTTTAGTGACTGTTGGATCACTCTACTGAAGTTGATTCCAATGTTATATGCATTGGACTTTTCTTTTGCAGACAGTTTTTGTCACAGTGTAATTTGTTTGGGGGTAGATTGGAGTCAGTGATTATAGACTACTGTTATATTAGTCAGTGCAAACCTTGGCATTTACAGCTGTTTCTCTTTTGTGGTACATTTTTAAAGTTAAGTTTTATTAAAAATTTCATGAATATACGATATTCATGTATGGTCAACAATAACGAAAGGGAAAATACTTTATGAAATTCATGAGCAAAATGTGAATTCAAATTAGGAAATCAAATGTCAATTGTCCTGATTCGTATTTTTACCAACATTAAGAATGAAAGGATGTCAGGGGTCTATACCGAATGAATCCAACTGGTAAAAAAAGGCTTCACTTTGTGCTAGACAATCTTTATTTCATAAAGCACATCAGGGTAGCTATTTCATAATCTCCCTGGGTTGTAGAAGCAACATAAATATATTTGAAAAAGTTTCATATCTTTTATTTTGGTACACAAGTAATATTTGCTAATAAACAAGCTGCCAGTTTTGTGCTGAGTTGTCAACAAATTTTTAAAGTTGCTTAAAAATCGGGTAATAAAATATTGGTCCTTACAGTGTTTGATGCTGGGTATTCAAGAAGCCTTTTAGGAATGGTAAATTTCACCTTTTAAAAATATGAAGACAGAAATGAAGTAAATCAATATTTATTTTTCTCAAGGGAAATTTTTTTTACTAATTTTTTCTTAAATAATTTAAATGCTCTGACTTCTGAGCAAAATCTCAATCTAATGCTCAAACCTACACTTTCTGGACATCTTTATTTGAAGACTTCTAGTGACTTCATACTAAGTTGATCTGAACCAAAATTTGATTTGATTTCCTCCTCTCATAAACATGTTACTTCTCAGTTTTCCATCATGGTCAATGACATCTCCATTATTTTATATGTGTAAAATTTTACATGATTTTGAGTACTCTCTTTTAACAATCACATCCAATAAAAATCTACTAATGCCCCCCTCTTCCCCAGATCTACCCCAAATTTTGTATAAGTCAATAATACATATATGACTCGAGATATTTACCATAACTTCACTTTAAATGAGTTACAGAATCACACAAATTTCTTCTGAGAGAGAGAGAGAGAGAGAGAGAGAGAGAGAGAGAGAGAGAGAGAGGTGTCATTTGCCCATAATTCATACCACATACTTAAAAGTGGGATATCCCTAGGTCAGCATCTGATAATTTTAAAATATCAATACTTTTTGTAACACTTATAACATAATGAGGTGTTTTACTCATTATTGATCTTTTCAAGAGTTTTGACCTACTTTTTATTATATTAAAAAATGTTATGTCATAGCACTAGCCGGGTGGCTCAGTTGGTTGGAGCATCATTCCATAAACGGAAAGGTTGTGGGTTTTTCTTTCACCTCTCTCTCTCCCTCTCTCTCTCTCTCTCTCTCTCTCTCTCTCTCTCTCTCTCTCTCTCTCTCTCTCCTAAAAATCAATAAAAAATATATCCTATGCCACAGAGAACAGTGAAATTATTCGGATTAACCAACTCTGAACCTGTGAACCTGTTTAACCTTCCTTGCCTGTCCTTTCCATGGAAACCACAATAAAGTCTCTTGTCCACAATTTTCCTTTTTTCTCAGCTTCCTGACCCATCTGGTGCACATGCCCATCTCCCTCTGCCTGAGTAGCATGGTGTGTTCTTCCTATTAGCATCTGTAAATATGACAAGCTGTATTTTCAACGCCAGCTGTCTTGGTTGCCTTACCATATTTAAGTAATAATAAAACAATATGATACTGATGTGCGTACCTGCATTCTCTGGCTTAATTCTTATACCAAAACTCTGAGGAAAGTCAAAATAAATAGTCTCCATATTTGACAGATAAAGAGAAATGAGCTTATGGAGATGAAGTAAATTTCCCAAAAATATTCAACAGATAGATAAGTGGCAAGCATCCAAGAACTAAACTCAGAGCTATATACTAGTAAAATTAACTTCATGTCATTATTTAGGTGATATGAGTGGGATTTGCCCAAAATTGTATTGGTGCTTTTTTAGTTTAGGAATTATAGGACACATGAGCTCTCAATGACATTTATGTAATGGCATCAAAGTTTAAAGATATTCCTCCAAAATGTTGCCATTTGCACTCTTTTTATGCTCTGTTTCTGGAATTATTGTTTTTCCCCCCTTCTTATCTGTAAGATTAGTTTCATAGAAAGTTGGGAGAGGATTCTAGTACTCTTCATAATTCCTGTGAGTCAGTTACTCATTTTAAAAATTTGGTTAGTATGCCTGTTTAAAATATATTTGCATAACTAAATTAATTTCCCACTTCTCAGTGAGATCCCAAGAAAGGCGATTTTGCATGATAATTTAATCCATATCTTGATGTTCCTAACTGTAAGGATTTAGATTCATTGTGTCCAAAATCGGAGGTCTGTGTTGACTCCAAATCTTCTCCTGTCTTCATTACTTTAAAGCTAAACCCAAACTTTATGTTATTTCACTTCTATATCTGTCTAAAACATAATTTGGATATTGGGTGGTGGGCACACGGTGCAATATACAGAAACTGTAACATAGAAACCCACACCTGAAACCTATATGATCATGCTGACCAATGTCACCTCCAAAATTTAATTAAAAAAATAAAATAATGAATATAGTATAGATAAAGCAAATTAGGTAAATACTTAAAGAATTATGTGTTAGCATAAAGTTCCAAATAGGATTTTAATGTTTCCTTTCCAAAGATTAGGGAAAAAGGAAATTTAATAAAGGATTCACAGTTGATGAATTACAATCTAATTCCATTGCCCCAATATGAAGGGCAGTATAGTTTTTAAATTGTACCCATGTTATGTATTGTTAAAATATATTTTATCTTCATTGTTGACATTATTACAGATGTCCTCCATATTCCCCTCCCCTTTTGCCTACCTTCACCCAGACCCCACTATTCCCTGCTTCTGGCCCTCACCACACTGTCTGTCCATGGCTTATGGCTAATATTTTCACCTCCTTTCATCCCAACTGTCTCACCCACTTCTTCTCTGATATCTATCAGTCTGTATCCATGCCTCTGGTTCTATTCTGTTCTTTAGTTTATTTTTGTTCACTAGATGATATATAAGTGAGTTCATATGGTATTTGTCTTTTGCCCATTTAAAATTTTTGTTAGCTTTAAAAAAATTGGTGTATAATTCCTAAGGTTTGATTTTCTATTCTAGTCAGGAAAATGTGAACTATGGAGAAAAAGTAATACCCCAATCAATTCCATACATTTTTTTATTTATAAATAATATTTAGCTTTGGCAAGTAGTAGGAGCATGTAACAAATAATAGCATTAGTATTACAGTATTATTATAAAACACATGACTTTTAAATGACACTCAAATATTCAAATGATATTAAAATATTAGCTGAGATATGTGATTATTATGGAGCAAATAGATTAAGTAGTGTTTTCTCCTTTAAACTAATTTATTTTTTAGAGCATTTCTTCAATTTTAAGAAGTAAAAATTTTCTCCTATGTCTTATCTATCTATTTATGTATCTATCTATCTATATATAAAGCTCTTGCTGGCACCAATTGCACGCATGTTTCCATCTGTCATTGTCTATCATGAATTTTGTTGACACTTCTATTATAGAGAAAGGAAAACAGCAATATTAAAATATTTCTACTACCGTATTTTCCGGACCATAAGACGCACCTTTTTCCCCCCAGAAGTGGGGGGAAAAAGTCCCTGCGTCTTATGGTCCAAATATAGCCTACACATATACTTTAAAAAAAAAAAGTTTTTTTACTTGCCCGGCTCTGTGTGGTCTCTGTGTGCTTGCCCGGCTCTGTGTGCTTGCTGCAGCCACTGTCCATTCCTCCGTGCCCAGAGTGTCTGCCCCGCTCTGTAAACCCCGAGTGGTAGAGGAGTTCCCATGTATGGTAGTCAGCCTCCATGCCCTCGCTGCAGCCATATCTCCATGTCAGCACAGGTGCGGTATACGGTAACTGCATAATCCAAACCGTAATCATCGCCTGTACCCCTTGCTTGCCCGTACTCCGTGCCGGGAAGAATGCCGCGTCTATTCCCCCAATCATTCCTCTCCGCCCTCTGTTGCCGTGCTTGACTACTGGGTAGGCGTACTGTAGATCTCTGCCCACCAGTAAACTCCTCCCTCTGCTGGATGCCCTGATTGATAACGCCGCTAAGTCAGAATTTCTCTTCATACTATTATACCAGTAACTGTCAAAATGTTTGTACTGCAACAAACTTCATACCGGTATATTGTATGCAGAGACTTTCTGTGATACCAAACCAATAACATTTACCATAATGTAAAACACTCTCCAGCCTCTTCTCTCGCCACTACAATGTGTAGATACCCATAAACTATGCAAAGAAAGCATAGAAAGTCTCTGCATAATTTATGGGCTTACACATTGTAGTGGTAACACTGAACTTTTTGTTTCAGAATCTTTTTTTCTTCATTTTCCTTCTCTAAAAACTGGTGCGTCTTATGGTCCGGTGCGTCTTATGGTCCGAAAAATACAGTAATTAATTTCCTTTCAATGTGTACAAATTAGTGCACTGGGACTCTAGTATTCTATAATTATTTAATTCAAGTATCTTTAGAGGATTTCTGAAGGTTTTCACAACTAAATGGATAATATTTTTTTGGAGAATTTGGTGAGCAATTGTACAGAGAAATACACAGTAAATAATCCTCAAATTTCCTCTTTAGGCATTTGTAACAAAAGACCTTAAATTCCTATTGTTCTAATCTCATTTTGGAGATAAAGCATACTTAAATGGATATTGAAGCATCTCAGGCCACATGAAGGGTTAATTGTTATCATTTAAATGTTCTGTTTAGCACAGTTCTCCCAGATGTATATAAAGGATGTATGAGATATAGAGATAAGTTTACTGTGCAGACAAAATGAAATATAATAGAATAAGTCTTTCCAGAAAGAAGCCATATGTCAAGAAAAAACAAAACAAAACAAAACACAAAAACCTAGATGACTAGATTATTTACATGTCCTTGGAGGAATAGTATTACTTAAACACCAGGTCATACAGGAAAGCAAAAAATAATCATTTATAAAACTAGTGTTTATAGGAATATGCAATTGAAATTGAACTTGACAATTAACCTCATGAAAAAGAGTGTAGAGGGAAGTTGAAATGATTTTTTTTAAATTTAATCCTGCAAGTTTTGAGGCATTAACAACTACAACAAAAATCACAGCTTGTACCTAAATTTAAGAAAGACTATCTTTCCTCGATTCATCAAGCATTGTTATGCTAAATAACCATTTAAAATGTCAATATCAATGATATTTTATATTTTTTCCTGTACACTAAGTTGTGAAGTTTTGAAAATAAATTTTTCTCCCAAGGGCTTCAATATTTGGTTTTAATGACCATGGAAATTGAGTTTGCAGTGTGCAAACTAAATATAATACACTCACTAAACTAAAAATTCTCTCTTTTCTGCTAGGCTGCACCTGATTGTTCTGAAAAATTCATTAGTTAATTCATGCATGCATGCATGCATTCATTCCATTGAATACAGGCATGGTTAGATGTTAATAATAATATAGAAGTAACAGGTATTTCACTCTCCTGAGTGTTAATTGGTTTCAGATAATAATAAGGCTGCTATTGATCTGTTTCTGGGAATAGAAAGTACAAGCTATAAGCATACTAGATTTTTAAAATACTTACCATCTCTCTTTTCTAATAACAGAAACCTCGTTTTGCTTTGATGAAAGAACTGTTTTCACCTAAATTTCAGTCTGTTGAGAATATTAGTCAATGGGCCCCCATTCTTATTACCCTGTCAAGATGTAGGCATATGACTCAGGCAGGTCTCAATGTTTTTCTCTGGAATTTGGCTCTTGTTTAGAGTGCTTGAGAATCTGAGAAGTTTGCAAATGAATTATTAGCCTCCGTTTTCTACAAAAAATGTTCATCAGTTTCTACTACCTAGACTGCTGGAGCTGCCCAGATTTTTGTGCTCTTCAGTCTAACTCCTCAGTTTTCTATTTGGTTTGTCTGTAAGTAAATTCCCCTCTGCTCCCCATGACCAGAGTTAGTTTCTATCTTACAACAAAATGGCTTGATCTGTATAACATGATGGTAACTTTTTCGTGGCAATTTAATTTGTATTGAGAAATGTCATTTAATATCTAAAACTCATACTTTTTAAATTGCCCATCTCATGAATAAGTGATTTCTTTAGTTGTCTTTCTCTTCTTCAAAAGCAGAACATATATGTAAAAAATAGTATCCTCTCTCCAAGAATTTTATTTATAAAATTTTCATCCAGTCTTTCCTCAACCCATTCACACTGCTGTTTTCTATTGAAGGTGCTCAGTTTTATGCTCGACACCCAGGATTGGTCTGAAATCTTACAGATAATAGATATCTAGGGAAAGGGAGGAAAATGTACTTTACATTTTTTTGTTATATTATTTATTGGGATTTTTTGGTCAGGTATTTTTTTCTAATGAATTTTGAAAAGATATGTAAAAATAATGAAATATCACTTGTCCAGATGTGGGTACAGGTGTAAGAGAGAGTAGTTTTATTTATTTTAATATAATAAAAAAAACATTAAATGTGATGTGCATTTTTGTCTTTCATCTAGTGCATTTTTGTCTTTCATCTAGTGTATGTCCTTAACAAAATTATTTAAAATCTGTGTCAGTCATTTACTCTTCTATAAACTAGGACTAATAATGGCTTAAATTTAATTAAGTGTGAATATATATATATATATATATATATATATATATATATATATATGCACCAGTCTTAGTAGCTCAAAGTCTGACCCACAGTTAACACTCTGCTAATGACAGAAGTGATAAAGCTGTTAACAGAAAGGTCAATGTGAGAGAAGGTAAAGTTAGATAGTAGGCAAGAAGATTTTTCCCTTAAAAATCAAGCATGGGAGCAAGACAATTTTCATATTAATAATCAAGCAAGCTTGGCTGGATGCTCGCCTCCTCTAGGAATGAAAATAAAATATTTTAAGGGCTTGAATGACAGAAATGCAATTCATCAAATGAAGTTAGCATTAACATAATGAGTTGGAAAAGAGATAATGATAAGGAGGGAGATAATGGATCCTTGTAAGAATATTAGGATGACAAGAATTAATTTACAAAATTTTCTAGAAAGGGCAGGAATTCCATACACAACACATCTATCTGTAAACCTTATTCTTCTTCCTACAAGAGCAAACTGGATGAGGGGAGAGGGGAAAAAAAAATAACTACACACACAAAAAAAAAACACCTTAACTCAGAAATCTGTTGAACTCTTAATGTGAGTTTTCCATTACAGATTTCCTGAAATTTCACCTGCTTGTCAACATGGATATCAGTGCCTTTTCACATAAAGACCACAGACGAAATTCATTTGCAATGTGTTCTGGCTTTTCCATTGACCATTGAGAACTGTCATTAAAGAAAACAAACCTGACATTCAATGAAGCCCATGATTGTTCTTCAGTATGCACTTCATGAGACATGATCTCAGTTTACCTAAGCTCTCGTTCCTGCACCTTCTTTCCAATGGAAAGGGCAGTTAACTGACACTGCAAACCTGAGTAATCTATTTGTTCAAAATCACCAGGGGCCTCAAGCATCATAGCTAAAGCCAAAGTGATTTTAAATAGCAAACCAAAAGTTCTTTCAAATTAAAATATCACACACAAGGTTATAAAACACTTGGATTTAACAATCCAGAGACTGTTTTTCCATGCATTTATATAAGTATCTGAATAGTGATCACTTAATTATTACAAATTTTTGTCATTGGCTGAGAAATAATTGTAGGAGAATATAAATGAATGAGTACCCACACATTTAATAGCTGTTCCATTAGGCAAGTGAGTTCATCTCTCAGGGCTTTAAGTAAATTGTCTTTAAAATGAAGACAAATTTGCATGGTTGAAACTTAAATGTATGACCACCAAACTCAACTCTTCCCATATGTTATATTTGGGTTCTTATACTACTGTTTACATAATTTAGAAGAGAAAATGAGAGAAGATATATATATATATATATATATATAAATAAATTATGTGATTTACTATTATGGCACATAAATTATTTGGGGTGAAAGCTGGAGGTTATAATGTCAGAAAACTAAACATGTTTAGAAATTATTTTGCCCACTCCCTCATTTAAAGAGGGTAAATGGCTGACATTAACTTGCTCCAGGCTACATAGCTGATATCAGAGAGCAGGGATTTAAACTTAGAATCTGTTGCTCTTCCTCCTTCTAAAGCAATTGCTTTCTAATCCATCTTCAACTCCATCAATAAGATGGGTCCTTTGATCTGTAGCATCTCTGGCAGGAGCTGCTTGTGTTTATCCTCAATTAATGACTGGTCTCCTGAGCCTGCTGCTTAAATACCAACCTTGACTTGTTCTAATTTTATCCCTGATGTCCATGAAAATAATACTGCCTGAAGTTTATTTAGAAAGTATTTTAAGTTTATAAATGGCCTTTATCCTTGTTATATTCAAAGCCCATCATAACTGCACCAGAAGAAATGCAAGAAAGATATTATCATTCCTGCTTCCCAGAGATTAAGTGATTTTCCCCTGTCGCAGAGGTACCAAGCTTCCTGTCCCTAATTTTACAGCACTTTTCAATTCCCCGGGCTGCTACAAGGACACCAAGATGGATGACCTGCTACCGCCAACCTGACACAGCGCCTATCTACCCCCACAGCCTGGTAGAAGTGACAAAAAATCGCAGCCTAAAATTAGTCCCTTCTCTAAAGAATACAAGCATAATTCTATAATAAATTATACACTCATTTAAACCTCATTTTTAAGTAATTTTTACCATTTTTAGATAATGTCAGTTGTAGCAGGGAAGGGGGAATGGAAAGAAAAGAATAATAGAGTCCGACTCTTGGGTTCTGAGCCAGACAAACTGCTCAGAGAAGAATAAAATGTATCTCTTCCTCCTTAGCCATCAAATGAAGCTAATGAAATTTGACTAATGAAGTCTTTTTGCAACGTGCAGTGGTGAAGAATGGCAGACCTCAACAACAGGAGTCAGAGAGGACAGAGGCGTGTTGCTTTGTACCCCTTACATAGGTTAGTCACACCTCAGAGAAACTCTAATTTTACCTTCTAAGTACATTAAGATTCAGGGTAGATTTTATTTTAGTTTTGCTTTTTTAAATAATAGAATTCCTAACAAATCACTTAATTCATGAAAATGTATGTTATCTTGTAAAACAAATTTCACTTTTCTATTAATTTCTATGTTTATTTTAGAAAGGCTATGTCTGCATTTATTGTGGAACTGAAATTGTCAGGGGCTTCTCTCTCATAGATATTCATCTTTTCAGCTTATTCCCTTATGAGGTGTACAATGGTTTCTACACAAACACTGAAAATGAAAAATAATCTTGGTGAAGAAAAAAGAATGACTGCCCACAATTTTTTTTTCTTTAATGAAAGAAGGAACTTCATACTCTGAGGAAAACATTCATACAATATTTATTGTTTTGTGTTTTTCTTGTTATTATTTTTGCTTTTCTAAATAAATACAATAATATAAGTTACTTAATAGGTCCAGATGTCTTAATTTCAGTGAGTAGACTCTACAAACATTTTAGTTTTTTCTTTTTCTATTTCTCAAATTAATAAAACTTAAAATATATTGTTTAAAGTCAACCAAAGACATTTAGAAGTGTCAAAGACCGTAAAGAAAAAGGCCCAAAGGCAGGTAGAATTACCAAGTTCTCTCTAGGAACCAGGGCAACATTGAGAAACATTGTTGAAAACAGTGTCACATTTAACAATATCCTCAGGTATGAACCAACCTGACTTATAAGATATGACATTTTTCTAAAGGAATCTGTTATTTATTTATTTATTTATTTATTTATTTATTTATTTATTTATTTATTTTAATATATTTTATTGATTTTTTACAGAGAGGAAGGGAGAGAGACAGAGAACCAGAAACATCGATGAGAGAGAAACATTGACCAGCTGCCTCTTGTACACCCCTTACCGGGGATGTGCCCGCAACCAATGAACATGCTCTTGGCCGGAATTGAACCTGGGACCCTTCAGCCTGCAGACCGACGCTCCACCGCTGAGCCAAACACGTTTCGGCAGGAATCTGGTTTTATTTTAAATCTCCATTTATTCAAAGGCAGATATCTGAATGCAGATGTTGCCCTTCAGTATTGCCTTTTACAATTATTTAATTCCTTTAGACTCAAGCAGGAAATACATTGTACTGCCAGTGAGTTTATGTATCGTGAGACTAAGACAAACTGCAGAAATTGGAGGAATACAGCCTCCCATGAAGGCCTCTAACACTGATTAAGGATGTATTTGTCAACAAACATATTAAATATGCTGGTGCTGCCGAAACCGGTTTGGCTCAATGGATAGAGCATCGGCTTGGGGCCTGAAGGGTCCCAGGTTCGATTCCGGGCAAGGGCATGTACCTTGGTTGCGGGCATGTCCCCAGTAGTGGGTGTGCAAGAGGCAGCTGATCGATGACTCTCTCTCATCGATGTTTCTAACTCTCTATCTCCCTTCCTCTCTGTACAAAATCAATAAAATATATTAAAAAAAAATAGATAAATATGCTGGCCCTTCTTGCATATATAAATGAAGCAGCTATATGTTCTCTTAACTGTTTTCTCTACTTAAAAAACTTTTCCTGGTCAACCTAAGACCTAGATTGAAGTCAAAGCCATATCTCAGTTCTGGTATCCTGGACAAATTCTTTTTTTAATGTAGAGATACATAGTCTTAAGTTATAAAATGCCAGGATTAAATTAGGTATTTTTCAGATCTTAGAAAAATATTTTGAAGATCTACTGAAAAGCACTTGCATATAAAGGAGCCAAAATTAAAAAAAAACAAAACAAAACATGAGCTCTCAAAAATCTTGGACAATCTTAAAACTACTATAGAATCCAAGTAATAAGATTTGAAATTTGTTTATGATCATTCCATATACATTATCTTTCTCAGGTGGAGAAGTGTTTTTACAAGGAGAGGTAGAATCTCATATTATCAACAAAACTGAGTTCACCTTAATCAGGCACAGGGGTTAGTAAATAACTTTAAAATAATAAAAACTCTAATTTTTTATGTGGCAGAATTTTCTCAGAGTTCTCTTAAGGGCAGAATGATTTCTCGAGGATAGAGCCTTACTGAAGTATCCAAGTGTTCCATGGTTTTATAGCTTGGGAAAGGAAAGTCTCCAGTAACAGCCTCATCTCTATGGTCAGACTTAAATAGTTGGGTAACAATGAGTTTGAGTTATGCTCTTTTATAGATGAAACTTGATAAAAAGTTTCCATCAGTCATTGTTCTTTTATTATAAATCTTATTTACTGGTAGTTGAATTTGCTTGCTAACATTTTCAGAAATGGTTGTATTTCATTCTATGAGTAGTTATCTTTTTTATTTTTTATTTTTTTTAGAACATTTGTAGTATATCTAAATCATTACATGTTCTTTCCTATTTCTCCATTCAAAATTATTAAATTGTTCTGGAAAAATTTTAACATAATCATATACAGACATTTATTCAAGTAAGTATTATTGGATACCTTGTCTTAAATTAGAAGAATTTAATCAAGCTCCACCAACCTGCCTCTGTAACACATTTAATTTTACTTATTGACACTAAAAAATTTACATACTACCCATTGTATTCAGTATAATGATTATTCCATGACCTTTGCTTTTAAAAGACATAGGTATTGAAAATGAAGAAACATTTTACAAGAGTAAAGTAAACAGATGTCATGAAAATCCAAGACAGGGATGGAAATATTCTATTTATAAATCATAGTAGTGTGGAATATTGTACAGAAATATGTCTTCCACATTATTTGTTCCATTTCATCTCTATAATAGTTTTAGGATATGCTAGTTGGTCTAAATATGAATAGAGGGTTTGTCATTTGAATGATAAGGTCATATGTGATCACTAAATGTTCTAACAGTAAGTAGTATAGGAAAAGATGGAAACCATAACTTTAAAAATGGTCATACCAAAAAAGAGAAATGACCAGTGCAGACACAAGAGCTGGGCTAAATGTCTGGGAATTTTGATTTTGCTCCATATCTGGCAATAAAAGTTATTCCTAAACTCTGAAAAATCAGTTGCAGTTTATAATCTATAAAAAGGTTCTACTAAGTTAATCTTAAAAATATGTTAAGCTCTAACAAAATATTGTATGTCATTACATTCATGGAAATACCCCATAGCCTAGATATAATAAATAATATAATATATGAATGTAAATAACAGTTATACTTAAAATAATATTAATTTATATAAACAATGTAATGGTTATTGAATGCCAAAAATATACAACTCAACATGCTTAGTATTGTGAGATTTTACACAGAGCCAATATCTTTTGTAATAGATATTACAGATAAGAGAACTTCACAATTAGTTAAGTCCTTTAAGTTTCAAGGATACTCACACCTGGTTGATGTACTAGGGCCTTGAAGAGGTCATATGTAAGGCGGGACAACAAAGCAGGGAATTCTCTGTACAGGAAAAAGGCATGACTAGTCTGCGCCAGGCAGAAAGATCAAGGGAAAGATGAAGGACGAGTGTTGGTAGTGAATTTAGGGGAGTGCTGATAGGGAATTAACTTCTGTTCCAGACACACTTGCCATATGTGTGTTTCCTGAGGAATAGCAGGTGTGTGTGTTGTTTGGAAGGCAGAGTCCCCAGGCACCTGCCCAAGCTCTACTGGAAGACATTCAGACCAAGTGGTAACCTGTTATCATCTTGTCACAAAAACTCCATCTGCGTCAGTGAACTGAGAGAGCGAGCCATAGAAGTCCGCTACTGCATAACCAGAAATGCTGCAACCCTGTGTGGGCAATGGGTCTGTGCTTGGGGCCCTGCTCCTGAACCCAGGGTCATCAGAAGAGGTGAGTTCCTAATCCACCGGCAGGTAGCAAAAGAGTGAGAGATGACCCAGGCTGATACAAGCACCCTCGACTTTCATGGAACATTTACCAAGGAGAAATCTGTGGTACTGGATTTCCTGCAAGTAAAGTATATGAAAACTCAGACATAGTAAAGTGAACATTAATATAAGTGGGGCTGCACTCATACTAATGAAGAATAATTGACTCCGATTACATAGAGCCATTAAGAGAAAATGGGAATGGCAAAAATAATTGTATCTTGGACATCTTAAATGACATTAGGTGGAATTGGCAGTGGACCAAAGATTCAAAGATATGGTGGGGAATTGACAGATAGATAGGAAGGAGATATATTTAGGTTGAAGGCTTAAATAAGCAAAGGCATGAAAGTGAAAAAGACATTTGGCAATATCTAGAAACACTCTTCATTGTCACATAACTCATGCGGTGGGAGAGTGTGCTACTGATATCTAGCAGATAGAGGCCAGGTATCTGCTAAACATCTTATAGTACATAGGGCAGTCCCCTACAATAAATAATTATCTGGCCCCAAATAACAGTAGTGTTGAAATTGGGAAACCTTGCTCTGATGCATTGCTCTCTGTTGGTATTATATGCAGTTCACCAGTGGGGGCAGTATTAACAACAGTTCTTGTTCTGAGTTCCAGGGCTCTCTGTGCACTGCCTACCATGAATAGATGGGATCATTATTGCCAGCTGGGTGGTGAGTCCTTATCACCCAGATTTAAAACCTTGTAGCCATCTCAGATTTCTCCAATCACATCTAGACCAATTGTGACAACTTGGGTTCCCTGGGAAGCATAATCTGACACAGAGATCAATGTACAAGAAGTTTATTAGGGAGTGTTCTTGAAATCAATCCCTGTGGAAGGGAAAAGAAGGAAGCAGAACTGGGCAGGGAGAAAGGTTGTTCTTTCTTTGATAGATTCAACAGAGGCTTTAGCCAAAATGCACATAGTTCTAAACCTGAGATGAATGTGCAGAGTTGTTGTGAGATGGGGTGAGAGGAGCAGGCCTTTGCATGCCCATGTCAATCAGTTATTAAAAACAGACTTCCTGAAGAAGGGCTCCTGACCGTGGGCTAGGTGAGTTTCTTCAGCCTATAAAACCACTTTAAGGGGTTAACAACTAAAGACTTTCTTCTGGCAGTATTGTCAGACGTTGAAGGAGTGAGTTCAATTTTATTGAGGGGACAATTGGGCTGTTAATCACTGAATCAGCTATAGTCATTGACTTAATTCAATAAATTAGTAAGTAATAATATGATTTTCCTAGAAGCTTGTTTAAATATAAAACTATTAAAATGACAATGGTGATGCTCTGATAACACATCGTCTGGTTTCCTTAGTCTTCTTTTTTTCTTTCTTAAATGAGAATGCCATCCAATAGTCCTTGCCTTGTTTTTACTCTTTCCTATCTTCCTAAGGCTAGGGAGGGACCCATATGAAAATTCTAACCAAATATTGATTAATCTCAAATTTATATTTCCATCTTTGAACATTCCCTCATATCTTCAACTGCACTAGAGCTTTTCTTTTTTTTAAAATATATTTTATTGATTTTTGTACAGAGAGGAAGGGAGAGAGATAGAGAGTTAGAAACATCAATGAGAGAGTCATCAATCACCTGCCTCTTGCACACCCCCTACTGGGGATATGCTTGCAACCAAGGTACATGCCCTTGACCGGAATTGAACCCGGGGCCCGTCAGTCCCCAAGCCGACGCTCTATCCATTGACCCAAACCGGTCCCGGCAGCACTAGAGCTTTTCATACTGGCAAGAGAAAGAGCATCTCTGACATTCAGAAGCTGAGCTGGCACTCACAGTTAACCAGGCTAGTCTCCTATTAAATACAAACAACTTTACAAAAACCAACCCCAGAGAAGGTTACAGAAGATCATTATAAAATGAGAAAAAGCAAGGTTATTTCATGATTGTGTATAAGCACACACAAAAAATGTCACTGTTCTAGCCATAAAGTACCAAACTCCTCTTTCTGGGCCTAAATTAATGACTGCTGCTTCTTTATTAATTAAAATTTTATCATCAGTTAAGTCTTTTCTCTATATAGAAATTCCTAGAAGTTTGGTATCAGGCTACAAGCCAATATTTTTAACATGGTCTATATAGACCCTGCCTGTCTACCATTTAGATGTCATCTGTGATACCATTTTGTTCTTTGGACTTTAGTAACAAGGTTAAGACACCATCATCAACTCCATTTTAAAGCACTTATTAAAAATAAGGGGTACCTGGAGCTCTTGCCATAAATATCACAAGATTGTAGGTACATTTTTTTTTATGTTTTAAACTCAATTTAACTTAATGGTATACACAAGGGACTGTGGTAGGAAATGTGAAGGATACAAATTCATTTTCTGCCTTTCATTAACTTCACTACATTAGCTTTATTTATATATTTTCCTTCTAAACTTTATCTTTCCTCATTCCCTTTCATAAGTTAAATTTATTACATTTCTCACTCTTCCAACTGGCCAGAATAGGACTGAGTAGTACCAAACCCAGGTGACCGAGAGCAGAAAGGTCTATAATCTCTGGACTTCATGTCTTCTGTTGTTTCATGTTTATAGCAACAACAACAAAAAAACACAACATATACTCACACACACATATATACACATACACACACACATGCCATAAGATTTAATAGAGAGAGGAATAGCACACCCTTATAAAATTATAACAATTTTAGCAGATTGTGCAGCAAGCTATGTTAACACTATACAGAAAATTCCATAAATAAAAAAGTATTAGAACTGTTTATTTAAAAAAAGACTCATAAATATTAATACAAACTTCTACTTCAGTTAGGATGGAGTAATAAAGAGCAGATTGACTTTTACATTTAAACAATTTGACAACTGGACAACAGCTGAGAGAAGGAAACCATAGCATCTTACAATCTTTAACACCTAGAGTGTGTCTAGGCTAAACTAGGGAAAAATAAATCATACAGGATCTAATGTTTCTACTGAATTAAGGGCAGACATTATTCCTTTGAACAGAGATCAAAGTTCAGAAAGGTCACATTACTTAGAACTGGTCACAGAGTACCAGAGAGGGAACTGCATAGGTAGATGAAGGATTAGAGGGTCTTTAAAGAGTCCTCTTGAATATTCAGCTGAGTGTTAGCTGTATACTTATGAAAGGAAAAAAAAGGAGGGGAGGAGAAACCCAGCAGGAAGAAAATGTAGAATGATAATAAGATCTTATAATGGGCTGGAAATTATTCATGCTCCCATCAGCCCTACTGTAATAACCTTACACATGAAAATGGTTAATGTCTTCAGAAGAATTTCACCTTAGTAGTAAGGCTACATTACTCTTAGATTAAAAACTTCTCTGGGTCTTCCTTGAGAAATGTTAAAAGTAAGCATTAAAAGATTTCAAATATTTCTAGTAATTTAACTAAGCATCCCCCAAATCCAAGTCTTTAATAGAATACAGAAAAACAACTGAAAACATAAAAGCTATAATGGCAAACATCAAGTTAAAATTCCCTGACATGCAAAACATAGAAAAATATTACCAAAAACTAGGTAAAAATAAATCAATAGAAACAAACCCAGAGATAATAGGCTTGTAAAACTAATAGCCAAGGATGTTAAGAGAGCTATTATAAACATGCACCAAATGTTTAAGTAGGTAGAGGAAAATAACCATAATGAGAAGAGAGAGGAATGCTATTTTTAAAAGGAAACTTAGAGAGAAATAAAACAATATCTGAAGTGAAAATTACATTAGATTAAATCAATAATAGTTTAGACACTGTAGAAATATTGCTTTACACATACACATATTGACTGAAAATTCTCCAAATTTGATGAAAACTATAAACACAGAGATCAAAGAAGCTTAATGAGCCCCAACTATAATAAATACTAAGAAACTCATTCCAAGGAATATAATTATTTGATGAAAACCAGCAATATAGAAAGAAAACAGTAAATACAGCCAGAGAAAAAAGAAACAAAAATACCCATTATAGAACTTTTATAAGAACTATAAAATCAAGAATATAATAAGAAAAATCTTTGGGGTACTAAAAGAAAAACAAAACAGTAAACTATTTTAAAAATTTGTAGTAAAATAACTTTTTAAAACACATAAAAATGAGAATTTATTGTCATTATATTTGAACAAGAAAAAAGTGTTAAAGGAATTCCTTCAGGAAGAAGGAAAATGATTCCAGTTAGAAATTCAGATCTGTGTGTGTGTGTGTATTTACACACACACACACACACACACACACACACACACACACACACTGAAAGACACCAGAGCCCAAACAGTGTGGCTAAGTAGTTGAGTGTCAACCTCTGAAACAAGAGGTTATGGTTTGATTTCCAATTAGGGTATATGCCTGGGTTATGGGTTCAATTCCCAGTGTGGGGTGTGCTGGAGGCAGCCCATTAATGATTTTCTCTCATCATTGAAGTTTCTCTCTCTCCCTTTCCCTTCCTTTCTCTGAAATCAATAAAATATATATATATATTTAAAAGAAAGGCACCAGAAATGGTAAAATATAAATAAATGTAAAATATATTTTCTCACTTAAACCTTTTGAAAACATAACCAATAAATATACTAAAAATGTGGAGATAATAGCACCTATAGAAATAAAATGTATAATAACAATAGCTTAAAGAATAAGGGAAGTATGAAAGTATATTGATATAAAATATTTATATTATACATAAAGAAGTAAAATATTATTAAATATAGACAATGATAGGATAAAGATGCCTATTTTAACCTATAGAAAATTTTAAAAATATATAGCTGATAATTCTGTAATGGGGATAAAGAAGAATCATAAAAAATACTAAATCCAAATGAAGGTAGGTAAAAAATAAAAAGAAACAACAAATAGAAAAGCCAAAAAAACCCAAAAAAAACACAGCAAAATGGCTGATAAATAAATCAATACCATAGTTGAAATTTTCAAACTTTCTCTCACTATAGAACAAGGGAGCAAAAAATCAATGACATTATAGAAGACTTGAATAACTTTAGCAAATTGACCTACATAAATCACTCTATCCAATATTAACAAGATATCAGCAATTTCATATGCATGGGGAACATTCACTGATAGACCAATTTTTTAAAAATATATTTTATTGATTTTTTTACAGAGAGGAAGGGAGAGAGATAGAGAGCTAGATGAGAGAGAAACATTGTCCAGCTGCCAACGTACATGCCCTTAACCAGAATCGAACCTGGGACCTTTCAGTCCGCAGACCAATGCTCTACCACTGAGCCAAACTGGTTTCGGCTGATAGACCAATTTGTGATTATAAGACAAGTCTCATTAAATTAAAAGGATTTAAGTTATACAAAATATGTTCTCTGAGCACAATGAAACCAAAGTGGAAAACTATCTAACAGAGATCTAAAATATCCCCAAACATTAGGAGATTAAATAATACATTCCTATGCAATACATGAATGAATCAAAAAAGAAATCACAGCCATTATTAAAAATATGTTAAATAATATAGATCAATGGAATAGAGAACCCAGAAATCGACTAAAGCCATTATACTCAATTAATATTTGGCAAAGGAGGCAAGAGCATACAATAGAGTTAAGACAGTCTCTTCAATAAATGGTGTTAGGAAAATTGGACAGATACATGCAAAAAATGAAACTAGATCACCAACTTATACCATACACAAAAATAAATTTAAAATGGATACAGGACTTAAACATAAGACAGGAAACCATAAAAATACTAGAGGAATCCACAGGCAACAAAACCTCAGACATTTGCTGAAGCAATTTCTTCACTGATACTGGTCCTAGGGTAATGGAAACTAAAGAGAAATAAATAAATGGGGGTACATCAAAATAAAAAGCTTTTGCAGAACAAAAGAAACCATCAACAAAACAACAAGAAAGCCCATTGCGTGGGAGAACATATTTGCCAATGCTATTTCAGATAAGGGTTTAATCTCCAACATTTACAGGGAATTCATACAACTTAACAAAAGAAAGATAAACAATCCAATCAAAACATGGGCAACAGACCTAAATAGATACTTCTAGATACTTTTCAAAAGAAGACAGAAGGAAAGCCAAGAGACATATAAAAACATGCTCAAATTCATTAATCATCCGAGACATGCAAATCAAAACAACAATGAGGTACCATCTCACACCTGTCAGAATGTCTATAATCAACAAATGACAAGTGCTGGTGAGGATGCAGAGAAAAATTAACCCTCAGGCACTGCTGATGGGAATGCAGACTGGTGCAGCCACTGTGGAGAACAGTATGAAGCTTCCTCAAAAAACTAAAAATGGAACTCCCATTTTATTCAGTGATTCCACTTCTAGGAATATATCCCAAGAAAATAGAAATACCAATTAGAAAGGATATATGTACCTCTATGTTCATAGCAGCACAATTTACAATAGCTAAGATTTGGAAACAGCCTAAGTACCCACCAGCAGATGGGTTGATTAATATACTGTGGTACATCTACACAATGGAATACTATGCTTATGCTGCGGTAAAAAAGGAATTCTTACCATTTGCAACAGCATGAATGGACCTGGAGAACATTATGATAAGTGAAATAAGCCAGTCAGAGAAAGGTAAATATCACATGATCTCACTTGTTTATGGAATATAATGAACAATGCAAACTGATGAACAAAAATAGATCCAAAGACAGAAACATTGATCAGAACATCAAACCTCAGAGGGAAGGTAGGGGAGGGTGGAGGTAAGGGGGAGAGAGCGACCAAAGGACTTTTATGTACTTATGCATATAAGCCTAACCAATGGACACAGACAACAGGAGGGTGAGGGTATGGGGGGGGGGGGATAGGGGAGGTGATGGGGGAATAAGAACACATATGTAATACCTCAATCAATAAAGAAATTAAAATATATCTTAAATAAAAATGAAAACAAAACATTAAAATGTATAGCATGAAAATGAAATTCAAGCAGTAAGTAGGAGTGATTTCTAGTGTAAAATACCTAGTACAGATAAAAAGGTGAAAAATCAATGGTGTAAGCTTCTAAGTATTTATCATAGGGTATTGGAAGCATAAGTTTATATGAGATTACACAAATTCTCCCTACTTTATTTTTCATAATAGTTTCAAACTGAAAACAATCCACATGTCTTATCAACTCATAAGTTGAATAAACAAATTATGGTAAATATATGTAATGGAATACTAGCAATAAGCATGGATGGGCTAATGATACCTGCAAATAATGAATTTTAAGAGCATCATGCTAAGTGAAAGAATCCAAACACAAAATCCCATGCACTATATTATTCCATTTATATGAAATTCTGGAACAGTCAATATTATACTGTCTGAAATCAAATCAATGATTGCCATAAGCCAGCTTTGAGGAAAGGGTATTGACTGAATAAGACTACAAGGATACTTTTGGAGTGATAGATTCTATATAATGATTTAAATGGTGGTTACATGGTTATGAAATTTATCAAAATCCTTTGATTTGTACACTTCAAATTGGTGAATTTTATTCTAAGTAATTTATACACCAGTAAAGCTAATTTAAAAATCAGTAGTGGAAAAATATGAAATCTGTGAACCTGATTAGATTCCTGGCAGGAGACAAGAGCCGTTTAAATAAATATGCAAGAGAACCCGGCTGTTCTGGCTCAGTGGTTGAGCATTGACCTATAAACCAGGAGATCACTGTTTAATTCCTGGTCAGGGCACATGATCAGGTTGCAGGCTCAACCCCAGTAGAGGGTGTGCAGGAGGCAGCTAATCAATAATTCTCATCATTGATATTTCTAACTCTCTCTCCCTCTCCCTTCCTCTCTGAAGTCAATAAAAATATATTAAAAATAACATAAAGGTATATAATATTAACAGGGGGAAATGAATATGCAAGAGAACATTCTCTTTCAGTAAGTCTTCTATAGTTCTGGGGAGGGACCATTTATTTTTTCAATCTGAGTGACATTGGTAGCACTGCTGCTCTGGAGCAAAGGGACAAGTGTGAGATTCACTTAATTTGCTTTACAAGTTACGGTCAGAAAGTCTGTATTGTAGAGAGTAAAGGTGCCTTTTTTATTTTCATTCATGATCTAAATATGCTACCCAATTTTATCAGCTTAATTAAATTTCCCTACAAGCACATATAATATTTCTTCATGCATAATATACTGCACTATGTATTATACTCAAAGGATTTATTTAGGCTAAATTAAAATTTGATAATAAAGATGCACTTAATAATTTAAAGTGTGAATCAGCATTACTTATTAATACTTGATTGGATTTCCTCATTTAAATATTGTAAGGGCATTATCTAGATCTTAAATTTAAAAGAGAAACATAAAGAAGAAATTAAACAAGTTAGAAAAATTGGAAAAGTCCTCCAAGAGTGTACCACTGTAGGGAGATTGTAGTCTTTGAAGTTGGTACATATGGTTTCAGGAGAGCCAAGTTCAAAATTTACTTGCACTCCTTACCACCTGTGATATTGCACAAGTTGATGAATGTTGCTGAACCTTAGTTCCATCCATTTTGCATGTTATTTTGAAGATCAAATCTACACTAATAAAAGAGAAACATGCAAATTAATCATCCCTCTGATATGCTAACCAGCCAATCAGAGTGAGTATGTAAATTGACCCAACAAAGATGGTGGTTAATTTGCATACACAGGTGTGGAGTGAAAACTGAAGACAGTGTAGAAGGAAGCCAAGCACTGAAGAAGGAAGCCAAGCACTCCAGAGACAGGAGTGAAGCAGGATAGAAAGTCTTATTCTTGCAGGAAATTCCTGCAATGGGCCTCCCTCTAGTAAAATAATATTTGTGAAAATACTTTGTATACCATATATTAATATACTGAAATTTAATAAATTGCCAATATTTGAAGTTTCATTTCTGATATGATTTCACACAGTGTAATGGAATACTTGGATATTATCCTCTTTCTGTTGTTAAGGTTGCTCCACCGGTATATGAAAAGCTAGGAAACCGATAGCAGCAATTACATTCCAGGTAAAAGAAGTGGCATGAATAAGGCCTTGGAGTGAGGAGAAAAAATGTGGAGGTGTGAGGAGGGAGTGGAAAATAAAAGGGCTGGAATGACAGGGAGGATAGGGGAAATGCAACTGGGGAGGATAGATAACAGTCTCAATTGAGAAAACCCTGACTGCAGCTCTGGATGATTTTAGCCTAATCCAAAAGCAGGGGGATGTGTGGTGAGAGGTACACCATGGAAAGGGCTGCCTGAGAAGGTTCACTCTGGCTCTGCAGGATAGAGATGAGAAAGGAAAATGCTGCTTTCATTCAGAATAACACACTAGGATTACACCCAGATGTTTCCTGGGAAGGCCCAGCACTTTGAAAATCAGAAGGAAAAAAAAAAATCATACAATAAAACTGTCTGTATTTATATAAAAACCTAATCTCCACAATGAAGAAGATTTTCACCCCACATCCTCCTATCACAGCTGTTGCAGTCCTATTTCGGCCAAATAACAAAAGACATTTCACAGTACACCATTGTCACGAGGTAGTTTTGAAACCATTTGTCAACTAACCACCGTTCTTTTTGTTCAGTCTGCTCTTAATGAGTTTGTGGAGGACTTTGTAACCTTTGGAAATCAATTTATGGTCTTGTCAGAAAACTGTCCCTTTTTAAAAAATGATCCCATAGTACAATTGGACACACCGTAGGCAGGATAGAAAAATTATCTGAAGAAATCACATACTTAAGGGCTTGAAATCAAGTCAGCTTAACTTTGTTTCTCAGATCCTATTGCACCTGAACTTAAAAGCTTTCCTTTTGAATGTAGATTTTTTTTCTCAGTTATTTCCATGTTCCTGCCCAGGAAACATCCATATATCCCTCCATCAATATTCAATGTGAACCATAGTGATATACTGAATAGTTGGTCAAAAAGTACCTCCCTCATGCAGGCAGTATTGAGATTATATTGTGGAAAACAGCAAAGGAAATAAAATTCAACCTTTTGTTTCAGATGTTTACAATGTATCGTAGTGGTTCTGTAGGTGAACATTGTCACTGTAACTAACTTTATAAATAAAGAAAAAGTTTCAGAAATTAAAAAAAAAATACAGGCCCAAAGTAATACAACTAATAAATTACAGAAACAGAACTTGAACCGACATAGTTTTATTCCAGATCCCACATGCTCAACTGCCACTTTATGCTACCTTGCATTGAACACAGTTTTAACTTCTGTAGTAAATCTCACTGCTCCATGCACTGAATTGCAATTAACAGTCTCTAGCTTTCTCTTTCCAACTTGCTAAGAGATAAGGCACATGCCCAGGTTGTAGGCTCGATCCCCAGTAAGAGGTGTGCTGGAAGCAGCTGATCAAGGTTTCTATCTTTCTTTCCTGCTTTCTCTAAAAACAATAAAAACATATTCTTAAAAAGGCTTATTTTAAAAAAGTGCCTGATACTTAAATGAATTTAATAATAAGTGATAGCTAATACTGATATAATTATTAAAATAGAGAAGGGAAGGCAAATTTCTGACTGATGTTGTCTAGAAGAACCTGAACAAACGCTTTCAAAAGTGAGAAGTGAAATATAGTGGCAACCATACTTTGGTAAAAACTGCTGTTTGAATTTTAAACCCCCTAAGACAAATTTCCTGTGCCTGGGACCATAAACTTTGGAGATTAACCACTTAGTTCTGCTTCTGCAAGATAGGGCCACATTCCAATGTCCAGCAGGATGTGACTGGGAACGACCCTGCAGGCTGACCCCAGTTTTTAGAATATAATCTTTAGGATTTATAATAGAATTTAGAACAAAGGAAAATTCCTGTGGTTTGAACTGTTGCAGAGTTCCAGAGCAGTTGAGTGTGCAGGGGGAGAATTTGGAGAGACTTGCTTTGTTCGTTACTTGATGGGCTTAGGGAGGATAAACTCAAATTCTAAGCAAGGTTACAGGCAGAACTTCCTTTATTTATTTATTTATTTATTTATTTATTTATTTATTTATATTAAAGAGCCAGCCCTATGTGCACTTAGTGGTTATCTCGATGCTGGCCTTGAAAAACAATACAGTTCTATCTAATTGAGAAGGTGCACCTGGCATGAGATTGAGGTTGTGGGCATATTTGATCTCTGGCCTACAAGGTCAGACAACTAAATTTATCTTCATCATTCTTCAAACGGGCTAAAGCAAACTAGAAAGCAACATTTTATCTAGGAAGAACAGCGGAAAATTCCAAATGACAGTTTGTTGCAAAATAGGGGTTTTCCTTCTCAGAACCTTTAAAAAGAACTACCTGCCCTTGAAGCAGTGCAGTTGTGCGGAGTTCACCTGCGTGTGGTGCTCTCACGGCTGTCCTGGCCAGATATTTCAATAAATCTTTGCCTGCTTTTTTAATAAATCATCAGTCTCCGGTGGTCTTATTTTGAATCAAGGGTTCGACCCTACAACAAGAAGGATTTTAGAAGATTAAAATTTGAGAGGAACTCTATCCGAGGAGGGATACAAAGGCATGGAGGAAGAAGAGTGGAGGTGGGCTTGCGAGAACTGTAGCTGAATGAAGTTGCCTGATGGAAGGATACACAAGAACAAATAGAAATACCGTGAGTCCAAATTAAAGAAAATGTGTGCATTCTTCTGTCTGCAATGAAAAACCAATTATTAGGCTTATCAGGAAGGAAAGAAACCAAATATTTGCACTTTACAAAATTACTTTTTGAAGCAGAGTGGAAGGTGAGTCGAAGAGAGGAACTGATAGGAAAATTAGTAGAAAGGTACAGCTAGTTTCCCATGGTTACTGATTAAAACTACTATTTACAGGGGCTTACTATGTGTCAACCACTATTATGAACTCATTTAATGCGTCAACTAATTTACTATTTAAAATAAATTCATGAGGTGAGTATTTATTGATGAAAGACCCCCCAAACACACACACACACACACACACACACACACACACACACACTCTTTATTCACAAATGTGTCTTAGTTTGGACAATACGTAATAGGGTCACCTCACTCATGTAGCATTTTGTTTCTGAGGGTAGGAGAAAACAGTGCTAGAATGCAGCACCTACAGCATTCAGTGGAAGTGTTGAGAAGACAGGAGGCTTGAATATAAATTCTCTCTATCCTGGGATGAGTATTTTTTTTTTTTATCAATTATTCCTGACAATAAGAGAAGGGGCAATAGAAATAATCTAATCCAATAGATTTTTAAAAAATATTTTTCTTTATTGATTTGGGAGAGGAAGGGAGAGAGAAAAACATCAGTGATGAGAATCATTGATCAGCTGCCTCCTACACTTGGGGGGATCGAGCCCGCAACCTGCGCATGTACCCTTAATCAATCCCAGGATCCTTCAGTCTGCAGGCCAATGCTCTATCCACTGAGCCAACCTGGCCAGGGCCTAATCCAATAGATTTTAATGTTCACATGTAGGTGGGACTCATAGAGACCATAGATAATATCTAAAGAGGCTACAAATCCCTCCTACTTTGTAGGCAAACTTTGGATTCTATTAGTATATGTTCTTTTTTTACCCCTGAAAAATACATACTCATGGTTTTGTTATGTTGTCTGAGTTAAAAGTCATTTATCCAGGACATGCTATGAAAAGCAAAGTCCCATAGAGAAAACTTTTACACAGCTAGTTAATGATAAAGCCAGAACAAAAATCCATTTTGTTCTGTTTCGCATATCCAATAAAAACAATTAAAAGATGTTTTTGCATCTACTTTACTGTTTGATATAGTTTGCTTATCCAAAGGTGAATATGAAATTTAAGGAATCAGCATTTGCATTTATTTATAGTGTCCCCAATGCAAAGTGTTGGATTTCTGAGAACAAAATTCAGATCTCGACCACATGGTGGAGCCATGATACAGTTTATTTGAAAAAATGTATTAAGAAAAAGTCCAAATAACCAACACACTATTTTTCCTTTGATATAGTGATTTAAATCCAAGGTATAAAATACAACACTTAGATAATTTATTGGAAGAATCTATTCACTTAGAAACCTACATTAAAAGTAAAATGGTAATAAGATTTGAATTACTGACAGAGGATGGAAAGGTTGCAAATTAACAGTTTTTGTTTATACTGGGGTTTAGTGTAGACCTGTCTTAATCCAGGTGACATTTATTAACTGCTGGCAAGCACCACGTTGGTAGGCACTCTTTGGTCACTAAGCATCCCTGGGACTTACAAAAGCATTCACAAAACAGCTGAGTCAAGATAGAAAATCTAGTACCTGATATCTGCTGTGGGCTGCAAAGTTCTCAGGAGAAACAGTAAGAAACAAAATTTCTCCAGATTTCTACATTTTATCTCAGGTTAAGCTAAATCAAGGAACTAGGGATAAGAGGGAGAGAGAGGGAGAGAGAGAGAGAGAGAGAGAGAGAGAGAGAGAGAGAGAGAGAGAGAGAGAGAGAGAAAGAGAGAGAGAGAATAGAGCTTTGTAAGTGGAGTTGGGTGGCAGAGCTTTAAGGAAGGCAAATTAAAAAGTTTCCTTGAACCAGTTGTAAGGAGCAGGTGATTCTCATTTACTTTAGTTTTCCTATTCAGTAATGGAAGGGGGATAGATGAAAACTCCAGCACCTCTATTCAACATCATTTCAGACTTGACTTTCAGGGTTTTTTTCCTAATGCTTTCAGGTTCTCTCTGCACATTCACACTACCTCTAATGAACACACACACACACACACACACACACACACACACACACACACGTTGCCCTGGGTGTGGCCACCAGTTTCATCCTCTGCATGGTGCCTGATGTTGCAGGTTGACACATGACCAACCAGTAAGATACCTATTCTCACACAAACTGCTATGTATGTGACTTTTATGAGCTTTTTTTTCTTACTTATGTGACCTGATGAAGATCCCATCATTATGAATCTTCCTAAGACAGATATATCTTAAATTTCAAACTGCCTGGAATAAATATTGAAGCTATATTCCTCCAATAATTATCCATGACAAGCTAGTAATATCTCTCTATCTCTCTATCTCTATCTCTATCTATATCTCTATATCTCTATCTATATCTATATATAAAAGCCTAAGCGACCATTTGAAGTTTGACCATTTGACTGACAGCTATGATGCACACTGTCCACACGAGGGGGCAGATGCTCTGACTAGTAGGTTAGCTTGCTCCTGGAATCCAGACAATCCGGACTGGGCAAGAGGGCCCTGGATGAATCTGTGTGCCCGCAGGTTTCAGCCTGATCCCTGCAGGCGAGGCAGAGGGACCCCACTAATGCATGATTGGGGAAGGGAAGGACTGCAGAGGGACCACTGGAGGGCTCCAAGGCATGTCTGCCCCATCTCCCCCAGTCTAGATTGGGGCTGATTGGGCCGGTCAGCCGGGAGGGGCCTCTAGTGTTTTTTATAAAGATAATGTCAGGACAAGGAATAGAGCTCCATTTTGGAGATTTTCTTTGACTCTTTAGTAGCCTATCTGTCTTAAGGCCATTGCCATACTTTATTTCCTTCTCTTCTTATTCTTTCATTTACCAAATTCACAAGGTCTTATACCACCAACATTTTATTCAAAGCTCTAAGATACACATGCCAAAATCTTGCTCCATCATTCTAGTACATAATGTCTCAGTATTTGAAATCTTTTCTTTACTCATACAAAAAGGGCATTTTCTCAAAGATTCACAGTATTATATTAGAATATCCATCCTATCAATGAAATCCTTTTATTTTTCTCTGGGTTTACCAATTTAACGAAGTCCATCTAGAAGGCTAGATAATTAAAGGATGATAAAGCTCTGTATGTGTGGATGGGGAGATGGGAGGGTGCTGGAACAGGTAGGACCTGCTGCCAAGAACACTGGCAGTAAAGGCAGAATCTGACATTCCCTGCAATGCTCCTCAGAAGTGGGAGACTGTGAGTCAGAGGTATGACTAGCAAGGAGAGAGACAAGAAAAAAAAAAAAAGCAAGAGTTTTTGGTGCAAAGTAATTATGAGGAAGCTGGTTGTTTTGAGAGAGATTAAAAAAACTAAACTGTAGGGCAGCCAGTTTACCAGATAGACTACACAAAGTGACAGCTAAGAAGAGGTCTCCTCTGGTCACAACCAACTTCAAAGAAGAGTCTCCAAAACTATCTCTGCTTGTATCAGCCTGTAATCCTATTTATGCCCCAGGGCAGTATTAAAAACAATCAATCAGCCAACAATTAGAGGATTTTAAAATATGAATGGGATATCAAATTGAACAGACAGTTTAACAGAGAGATCAGATTTGGCTGTAAGAAACAGAGAAAACTGGTAAAATCAAGGTTATGCTCATCCTTGTGCAAGCACAGAGCTGAACCCTTTTAGGAGCAACATCAGAACATTTATACTAATAGGGGAAATAAACTTCACTAAAATAATCCAATGAATTCACTAAACAGATCAAAAAGCTAACAACAAACCAATTCCAGGAAGGGATAAATAGCATAGACATCCATAACTGCTACTGTTCGGTTACTGAAAACGTCAAACCTGTAACAAAAAATTATGAGACATGCCAACAAATAGGAAAGTGTGAGCCATACACAGGAAAAAGAAACCAGGGAACAGAAAGTGCCCATGGACCCATTTAAATGAAATATGAAGTATAGGCAAATCTATGAGACATAAAGTAAAATAGTGGTTGTCTGTAAGGCTGGAGGGACTTGAGGTACATAAGGAGGACTGTGAGAAAAATGGGCTTTCTTTTTAAGGTTGCACAATTGTGTGAACATGCTGTAAACAAAGAAAGAGGGAGTCATGATAAAAAAGAGTTCAAGAGTGAACTGTTCCAGATAATACTGAACTACTGCACATCTCTTTCCAAATCTAAATTTAGTGACTTCACCTTGGCAGTTTGGAATTATCCATGTAGGGAGTATTAGCATGATGGGAATTAGAAAATATAAACAAGGGCTCAATTAATCACCACAGAGCTGTGTGTTAAATAATTAGCAAATCATTGGTTGCAGAGATACATTTTAGATTTCAAGTGTAGAGGAGACACTATTTTAAGACATGAGAGCTGCCTGACCTTCTAGCTACACTTGGGCGAGAACAGGGAGACTCTGCTTCCCATAACCCCCTAGGAGACTGATTGCAATCCATCTTCATACTACCATAAACTAGTAACTAATATCCATGACTATGCTGGCATATTCTATATAATTCTCTGGTATCCCCCAAGTGATGTGGGGTTACATCTCATTTTGCAGCTGCCAAAGACATTCCTTCTAGGTTAAGTTCCCATTAATAAATTCTATTAATTACCAGACTAGAGTGGCCAGACTCTTTGGTATTTCCTGGCCCTCGACTTATTGAAGGTTTTCAGTCCCAGGAACTTCCCTGGGTCTGCAGTATATCAAGGCACTATATCCTATCAGCAAGAACTCCTTTATAGTATAAACTTTGAATGATAAGATGAGAGTAAAAGGCCTTCAGCATTTCAGAAAAAAGATAAATATTCAGAGGGTAGAATAAGGGGTTCAAGTTTTGATATGTTGTAGGATTTTGACTCCATACCTCAAACTAGACTTTCTATTCCATCTTCTTTTGGAATGAAAAAAAATTTTTTTAAATATATATTTTATTGATTTTTTACAGAGAGGAAGATAAAGGGATAGAGAGTTAGAAACATTCATGAGAGAGAATCATCGATCAGCTGCCTCTTGCACACCCTCTACTGAGAATGTGTCTGCAACCAAGGTACATGCCCTTGACTGGAATTGAACCCGGGACCTTTCAGTCCGTAGGCCGACGCTCTATCCACTGAGCTCTATTCACCGAAGCTCAATCCAAGGTTTCCACTGGAATGAAAATTTCTTAATTCCTACTCCTTGTTGCAATTCCCAGGTCTGAAGGATATTAATCCCTAGATTGGGTTCAATAACGTGTTTCCCCGAAAATAAGACATCCTCCGAAAATAAGACCTAGAGCATGGAAAGATAAGACATCTCCTGAAAATAAGACCTAGCGCAACTTTGGGAGAAAAAATTAATATAAAACACTGTCTTATTTTCAGGGAAACAGGGTAGTAAATTATTTCCTCTTACTGAACCTGTGAAGTAACAGGAAGAATAATCATAGCTAGCCCAGCTGGGGAGCAATTTATAAGATTATTAATCCAGGGAACATCCTATTCCTTTAATGTTTATCATTACTGAAGTATAAGATAGTGATGATGAAATTTTTTTAGGTCAAGCACAGGTCTTGCACAGGATATATGCTCAGTAAATATTGTATGTAGATGGCATATTAAATTAAATTGAGCTGAGCTACTTGGCAGAGAATTAAAGCCTATGTCCAATACTTCACACTAAAAGTGATTTAAGAACTATAGAGATAATGTACTTTGAATAGATGCATATGAACAAGGTAATTTGATGATCACTGGTGTTCTTATGAGCAAACAATCTGGAAATTATATCCACATATATAAAACCTTAAATGCAAATAGACCAAGTAGCAGGACAACAGAGCAACTGGTCGCTATGATGTGCACATGGAACATGGCAGGTGTCAGCCACGGCAGGAAGGTGGAGCAGGTGAGCGGGGTTCAGGGTGCTGGTCGCTGTCATCAGGGTGAACCTCTGGTGGTTACTGAAAATTCTTTGCTTCCACGTCTCAGTTCCACCCAGCACTTATGCCTGCTACCAGGGCTGGTGCTGCCACTCCCACCTGCTGCTGATGCCCAGTGCCAGCCCCAATTGCTTGGCACCATCAGTGGGTGTGAACAGTGGCTGTAGGCCCCGATCGCTCTTGAGGACTTCTCCACCTCTCCCTGCTCCTGAGGGACAACTTGAGCAGCAGCCGCCACTGGCACCCACTGTTGGCACTGGCCACAATGGCACCTCACCGTCAGCGGGTGCGAGTGGGGCCAGTGCCATCAGTGTGTGGGAGCAGTGGTGGCAGCAGAAACAGGGCTGACACCAGAGAGGGTACTGGGTGTCATGGTGGGAGGAGCTGGGTGGGGGCCCAGAGGATGGGCTGAGACCCTCCCCTGTGCCCAAGGCAGCCTTATGGCTCACAATTCCTCTCAAGGTGCATGAATTCATGCACTGGACCCCTAGTATATACACCTACATAAAGTTAGTCTTATAGCTGTATATCTTCTCTGACAGGTTTGGCTCAGTGGACAGAGTGTCGGCTTGTAGACTCAGGGGTCCCAGGTTTGATTCCGGTCAAGGGCATATACCTTGGTTGCAGGCACATACCCAGTGGGGTGTGTGCAAGAGGCAGCTGATTTGTTTCTCTCTCATCTATGTTTCTAACTCTCTATCCCTCTCCCTTCCTCTCTGTAAGAAAATCAATAAAATATATTTTTAAAAATAGTAAAAATAGGTGTATATTTCTTCATACCTCAAGTACAATTTTATCGATTTTCAGGAAAACAATAAAATTAGAAAGTTTCAACTAAAAATTAAGAACACAACTCTTTCCAAATGTAAAGTTCTCTTTATGTGTATTTTGAGTGTTTTATCTTTTGACCAAGAATGCTACAGATATGCTTGGTTAATCTTTTTTGGCTTCTGTCTTTTTGTTGTTGACACACAATATTATATTAGTTTCAGGTATACAATAGTTATTCAACATTTATATACCTTATGAGGTAATTACCACAGTAAGTCTAACAACCATCTGTCACTCTACAAATTTCTTCTGATATTATTGACTATATATTCTCTATGCTGTACATTACATCCTATGACATTTATTTTATGGCTAGAAATACAGGAAACATTAAAATGTAAATTGCTTTACTCATGCAAATGAAGGGAACCAAATATTTATTGAAGTATTTTATTCCATTACTTTCTCAATGAGTACTTGAATCCAATATCTTATAAATACCAGTATGCTCATGATTCTAATTATTTCAGTTTACATTGTATATGGTAAAGTTTCTAATGTTCTGGGAAATGGTTTCACTGGTGAAGATTCCAATTTTAAACAGTTCTAATTTTGTTATTTCCACTGATTTCTATTCAGTGCTGTTTTTAGGTTGGCAATACAGAAGAACTCTTTTTTTAAAAAAAATGTTTTTATTGATTTTAGAGAGGAAGGGGATCAGAGAGAGAAAAAGAAAGAGACATCAAGCTTTTGTCTTCCATAGGAACCCCAACCAGGATGGAACCTGCAGCCCGGATATGTATGCTGACCAAGAATTGAACTAAAGACCTTTCACTACATGGGATGAAGGTGCAATCAACTGAGCTACATGGGCCAACCCTACATAAGAACTCTTCATTTGATATTTAATTTCATTCAGCATTTAATGATTGCTAACAGGTACCGTACACTTACAATGGTTCGCAATCAAGTAATGACCCAATCTTAAAGTCTTCACATTTTCATTTTTCATTTGTCCAATTTTAGTGTTATTTTCTCTCATGACCAGCTTAGAATCCAATCATTTCTGTGCAAATGTCCAGGATTCCATTCTCCTGTCTGCTTCCATCATCCCTGCAAATATAACTCAACCATCCAAAACTTTTATGACTATACCAGAAAGAGTCACACAACTGGGTAGAATAGTATATTAGTATCCTATGATTATTGCAACAAAATTCTACACATTTGTTGGTTTACAACCACAGAAATTTATTCCCTCATAGTTCTGGAAGCCAGAAGTCTGAAATTACTATCACTGAACTAACATTAAAATGGTTATCAAGGCCTTGCTCCCTCTAGAAGCTGCATGGGGAATATATTTCTTGACTCTTCCAGTAACTTCTGAGATTACATACAACATGGCTTCACCAAGGTCCCTTATGATAATTAGGATAATTTCCTAATTTCAATAACATTAATTTAATCCCATTTTGAAAAAACTTTAACATGTAAATTCATAGATTCCAGGAATCATAATCTGATACTTTTTTGGGGAGAAGGGAATATTTATCATATAGTAACCTATAGTTCTGTGATTTCAAAAGTCAAGTAGGTTCTCAACACTGCCTAGTGATTTTAATATATATCTACTGACTCTTCATGATGGCTGCAATATCTACTTTCCCTCAAATCTTTCATATTCTCTTCCATACTTTTCTCTTAGCTAAAGACTATGAGTCTACGCATGCTATGTTAATTTCCTATATCTCCAAACTCATTCTATGCCAATGTTCAATTGCTGTAGTTCATTCAACACATATAGCTCTATTTTAATTCAGATTATTTTATACATAGCTTCCCTCTCTCTGATATGCTGCATTCCACTACTTTTCTCCCCTTATCTCTTCTCCAAAACAAAACCAAGATTATCCTTGCTTAATATTCTGGTATCACAAAATATCATTTTACATTAGCCTTTCCAGAGAACATGATCTTGTTTCCTAGTTTCAACATCTCCACTTCTCCTATCCATACACTTTGTTTATCTAATGAAAAGAACATGGTTATTGATTGACCATTATATACCTAGTTTTTAATTCAGTGGAACTTCAAAGGCACATAATTATTAATTCCAAAATTAACAAATTGCTAGGACACAAATGATAAAATTTTACAATTTTATGTTGAATTAGGTTTATGGTTGAAAGTGTGAACTTGGGAGTCAGAGAGACTTGTATTTAAACCATGGCTTTCTTATGTTTTAAATAGAAAATTTTGAGTAAATTAAATAATACCTTGGTATTCTACCTATCATTAATAAAAAATTGAGAATGTCAAATTATAACTCTATCTCTGATCAGTTCTATGACCTGTACCTTGTCACACACCAGTTTTTTTTTCACCTTTAAATGGGCTAGAATTTTTTAATCTCTAACATTTAAGTCATTACAATTTTTCATAATTCCCTTTTGGTGTGACATTCTGAAAAAGGAAAATCTAATAGGATGGACAAAATTTTTCTTAAAATCTCTAAGTAAAATGACATAACTATACTGAATATCTATGAGCATTTAAATTTTTCAATGTTCATCTGCAATAAATATAGTACATAAAAATGTTCACAGCATCTACCTTTCTAGATTTTACTGTGCTTGTTTGAAGAGTTGACAAGTCACACTGTATGCCAATCATATTTCATCCTTTACATTTGACAGATTGGAAAGCTGTGACAAAGAATTAATTCCAATTCATCTTGGGTTATTCTTTGCAACTTTCATAGAACTAGATGGATGTGCTCTATGTGAAACAGATGATAGCTTTGGACAACCCATCTGTGAGATGGATAGCTACGAAACAGAACGAGTTATCTTAGAGAACTTTTATTTTATACAATGTCAGAAAATATGGAGGAAAAGAATTAACCTTTTTTGGTACAATAAGACAATGTTGTATCTAAAAACTACAAATTACTAATTATAAAAATATTTTTTAAAAATCACTGCAGGTCACCTTTAGGTAAGAGCTTAATGAAACCACGTGAATAATAGACTCTTGATATCAAAGCAATGAAGGATATTTAGGCTATCCATGCACTGAGTGATGCAAAGAATAGAACAATGAACTTGCAATAAGGTTTACCTGAATTCTAGTTTGGCACTGCCACAAGTTTGCTTCCTAACTGTACATTATATGAGTGTGTTGGATGCCAAAGAGTTTCTCTTGCATAAAATGTATTGGCTCAAATATTTCCTGTCAACTCTCTACAATATGTGTATTAGTTAAAATAATCAAATGCAAGTAACAGAAGGCCTCAACTCAAAAAATGCTTACACAATGTATTTGTAATTTCATATAATATGAAGTCCGGTGATCAGGGATTTGATGGTGGTTTGATTTAATTAATCAAGCATGTCATCAAGTAAAGTCACCTGTAAAGTCACATCCCCTTTTAGTTACATGATCCCTGCACCAGTTCCAAAAATACTATTTTCACACACAGTCAAGGGCCAAATGAGATTTCCTTATGTCCTTAAAGGGGTAAAAGAATTAAATACACTTTTATTCAAATTTCATATGTATATATACAGAAAGAGGGGAGATGTGTTTGTGTGTGCAACATAACTGTAGAAAAATGGTGTATTTGATACTATAGGACATTTTTGTGAAGGCAGTGAGTATAATAAGATTGATTGGTTATTCCTAATTGTGCTGAAAAAAGTGGGGAAAGAAAAGATGAAGCTCAGAATTTAAATTCTCAGCTCAAGCACCCATAAATAACTTGAAACTTCTTATGTCTGCCCTGAAAGAACCCTTATTTCCTATTGTTGCAGAAATGAAATTGTTGAAAATCAAACCCAGAACTTCATCCTGAGAATGGCTAAATTATAATGCAAATTGAATTCCCAAACTCACAGACTCTGCTGCTAAAATAAAGACACCAACTTGGGATATAATGGTATCCTCAAAATGGGAATGAGGACATAGAGCTCCTGATGAAGCTGGGGAAGGTAAACTCTAAATCAATGGTTCTCAACCTTTCTAATGCCACAACCCTTGAATGTTGTGGTGACCTCTCACTTCCACTGGGTCTTGGTACAAAGATCACTTCAAAAGAGATTTTTCCTGACAACTCTAAAATGGCATCATCCTAGAATTTTCTTATTCCTTTCTATTAAATAGTCTCCATATGTGTCACTAACAAATTATCCATTTATATGTTGATTGGCTTATTGTTAGGGAGTAAATTTGTTGTGCTCATTGCCGTTATTTCCAGTCTAGCTCATTATGTTAGTTTGAAGTAAATCTTTGTAAAATAAAGGAAGGGAGGGATGAAGATTAAACCAGAAGCATCATTTGTAATAAAGGATGCAAGGAAGTGAGTGTAGTTTCCTGATGTCTCTCTTGTTCCCTCTTGGGAGCACCCAAAGCTAAGCTGCTGCATGCAGTCTGCTAAGACTGAGATATTACCATGATTGAAACCAGCGCCTATGTGCTAAAATGACCAATAAAACAGAAGTAAGACAATCTGATCATGAGTACTTACTTGTGATCAGATCATAGGACCTAAAAAAATGTATGTTCTAGCCCTCAGAGTTCTCATCAATGATTATTACATGTTCTTCCTATTCTAGAAATTGTTGTGATTCAGTAAAATACTGCATGTTCCTCTTTGTGCTTATCATATAAAATATACCTAATAATCCATATTGCATGATATGATTTATCCTCATGCAACCTCAATTCAGAGTATGTAAACTTAAGATAGGTAATTATTATAGACATAATTATAATACAAAAGTATTTATATAGTTGTATTTCCTGGGTTCAGGAAACTTATGTCTAACATAGTAATTTTGCCCAAATAAATGTCCAATAAAAGTTGCTGAAAGGGTAAAGGGGTTTTTGTAGTTTGTTTGCTTGTATAAATACCCAAGAGGCATCAGGATTCACAACGACTTTTAATATATATATGAGAGAGAAAGAGAGAGATACAACTATAGAGATACATAGATAGCAATAAAGATAGATATAGTGATGTCTATCTATATCTATTTATCTATATAATTTTCACATTATTTTATACACATATATAACAGTAAATAACAAATTAGATGTTTGGTTGTTTTCTTTCTAAAGTTTCTCAGGAAACCATGAGGATATTTGAAAAAGATTCATTGCTTTTGAAGTCTGATGTTGCATTACTATAGTTTAAATGCCATTCTGAACATATTCACCTTTTCTTTTCTTTTTTTTTTGGGGGGGGGCTGCATTCAGAAGCCTTTTCTTAAAGGCTAGGGGAGTTGGTTAGGACCTTCCTCTATTTGTCCTAGAATATACCACTTAATATTTCTATTAACTTTAGCCTCCATGTAGTTTCAGCCTTTCAGTTGTATCTTTGAAGTTCTGTGGGCTTGTCTTTTATTTTTAAAACTGTTTACCATTTTGTTTTAAAATAGAATTCTTTGGCCTTATAAATGCCAAGAATAAAAACCATGGATTTACCCTGGAGGCTAAACTTTCCCCTGAACTCCTCCTACATTTTTTAAAACATCACCACTTGCATTCACCCTTATTTGAATAGAAATTTCTTACCCCCTACACAGCTACTGGCAAGACTGCCTCTGTCTACCTTTGCTTTTGAGACTTGAATTCATTTCAACTTAGTTCCTTGGGAAAAAATATCAAATTAGAGTCCTAGCTCTAGTCAAGATGAAGGGATTCAGGATACTGATTATATATTGTCAATCAGATTATATTTTGGGGTTTCTGTTTTTGAAAAACTTATGTACACTGGGTGAGTAAGCCCAGGCAATAGAATAAGAGCTGAGAGGAGTGTTATACTCTCCCAAAGTTGCAGTGATGAACCTGGCTTTCCTTGTCTCTCAGAACTGGTTTTTCTGGCAGAAGCATCAATTCGATGCAGGCAAACCACTATGAAATTGCCTTACTCCCACTTTCTTAAGTATTAATTAGCAAATGAACCAATCCCAAACCACTTAAATGTTGGCTATTTACACACTCGTTTCTATTTTGTTAAGAAAGAAGGTAGATTAAATTACTTAAAAAAAAAAGTGCAGTGGTGCCAAAGTATTTGATTGTTTATCTTTAATAAGTAAAATAAAAGAAAAACTAATTGTCTCTACAGCCCCCCTCCCTACACAAACACTCCATGCTTTATACTTTCTCTTGACTCTGTATGAGATTATCAAAAGCGAAAGAATTTCCATAGAAAAGCTATTGCTATAATGTGCTGATTGTTACATTAATGTTCCCCCTGGCTCTATTGCGTGGCAGAAATTTTGGACTTTACTCAGGACCTGCTTAGTGAGCTTGTCCCTGGATGGGATTAGTTTAATCTCCTCTTACATGCCTCTGGAAAAGATTGGAGTGCAGGAGAAGCAGTGGCAAAATGGGGAGGGCAGGGGAAGAAAGGTTGCTGATGACCAGTGCCAAGGTTCATTTCATCTTAGAACTAAATTTGAATAGTGAGGAGAAGGGAGGGAGAGGTAGGGCCAGGATGGCAGTGGTGATCAATGAGTTAAACTGGGGTTATGGTGGTAGTGATCTCTTCATGATTTTATTGTGCTTGGAGTTCCTCCAAGCCCTAGGAGCAGTGTACAATGAGAAGAAAAGAAAGGGGTGAGGGGAGTGGAATGATGATTAGACTCCACAAATAAAGAACACTGAGAAAAAGGAAAAAGAATGAGGAATTTCTGGACTTGAAGGGAGTAGAGGGAGAATTGAGATTTGAGATTTGGTGGACCTTACCCATCATAAGGATGGCCTAGAGAAAACCACAGGAAGATTTTTAATAGAGAGTGTTCTTAACTTCTTCCCCCTTGATCAAGATGAAATAAATTAGGCTAGATTAATTTTATGACACAAAGTTTGTGAATTTTTTTGTTATAAATTCACTATGCAAGTGATATAAAGAGTTATTATCATTGTCATTGCTGAATCGGGATATACATGAGACGGATTTGGTTGATAGATGTGATAAATTCACTGTTTAATTTGAAATTTTAGTGTATCTTACTTCCTGTTCTAAATAGTAGATAATGAAATTTCACTGATGAAGGAAATACACTTCCTTTTACAGACAATGAGGCTTGGTAATTTTTTAGTATACTCTATTCTGCAATATTCAGTTTTGAACCTGAAGACTGCAAGTTTTATCCTTGGTCTAAAAGAAGCAATCAAATGCTCTCCCAACATTAGCTAAAATTTAAGAGGGTAAAAAATTTAAATGTTGTGTAAAGAACTTTTTTGATTAATTATGCATTATATATTTACACTTCATGTGTTCCATAGATGAAGATTTAGATCTAAATTTCTAACTGAGAGGTATTTTCTGCACTTTTCCTGCATACTTCTGGTATCTTCATTAACACTAACTCAGCCCATAGAAAAATTTAATTTATATATTTAAGAGACCCAATTAATGCTTATATAAGTGCTGGTGTGACAAACCTCCCAACCTGAAGACAATGTTGGAAAGCAAGATCTCAAATGCTCCAGAGAATACAGTTTTCTAGTTTCTTTTATATATTTGGAATTAAAAAAGATTACATGAAGGTGGGAGAAAGCAAGGCACAGGATATTTAATAAGATTATATGTTGCCTTGAGGGTGATTATACCTCCAAAGGGTTTTAAAAAGATAATTAATCTGGCATTTCAAAGGCGTTCTAACCTAGATGCACAAGAACAAAGGTCAGGACTTACTTAAGGAAAAGGTAAAGCTTTTTTATAGGCCTAGGGTCATGACTACCCACCATGACCTGCCCAGTTAGGAATTTATGATCCGATCACCCTGTGAGGTTACTTTTGATCACTGGACTTGTTAGATTTATTATAGAGCCCATTTTTCATCTACAAAAAGAGATAAACATTTAGAATATTGAGTAGGCTTTTGTACACTCTATTCTTAAAGCTAAACATTTTTGCTTTTTGAGGATTTACCCTTTGATCAGAGATAACACAACAAGCTATTTGCCAAATTTTATTTTATTCATGTATATTTTCAGAGATTTGTAAATGTTATTAGTTTTTTCCAAGAAATCATATTTGATCTTCTTAAATGTAGAACTAGTTCTTTATTTATTATTTTGGGGATTATTGTTTTTGGGTGTTTATTTTTGGCTATTAATCTTGAATGCACAACTCATTAATATTTAATCTTCCTATTTTATCAGAGCTAGTTATTTAAGCCTTTATATTTCTCCTTCTTCATTGTTGCTTGTTTTATTATATAAACTTTTAATTATCACTCAGTTCTAAGCATTATTTAATCTTAATGATGCATTAATTGATTCATTAGTTACTTAAGAGATTTTTAAAGTTCTAAATGTACATTTTGATTGAAGAATTTGTTTTCAGTGTTTTATATTTCCAACTTAATTTTATAGAATGTGACCTCCATATTGTTTTTACAATAAAGCAAATTTGCTTTGTAATTTATTAAGTCATTGGCTTTTATGAATGTTCTATATTTGCCTTAAATTAATGTGCATTTACTAATTGTTTAGTATAAGGGAATGTACATGAATAATAGATTAAGTTTATTGTTTTTATAATCTTTAATATTCATAATGCTTTCTTTAATATGCATAATTTATAAATTTGTGTGACATGTGGAGTTGAATTTTGGGCATGGTGTGAGGTAGTGATAAATACTCATATATTTTAAAAGTATGAATATTCAATTGAATCAGTGCCATTTATAAAAAGGCTATATATCAATATTTCTTTTCCCCCTCTGTTGTGTAGTGCCATCACATGTGTATGTGTTTCTTGTTTTTAATATCTTAAATATTGTTTATATCAATTTTATTATGTTTTGTTTTATATCAAGATATTTTTGGATATTTTGATCATTTTAATTTCCATACATATTTTACAATCACTTTTTAATTTCTAAAAGTAACACCAGAAGAAAAGAAAATTTTCTTGCATTTTGATTGGAAATATATTAAGTCTATAGATAAATTTGGATATAAATTATATCCTTGTGATATGGAATTTTTAAACCCATGAGTATAACATTTATATTATTTGGATCTTCCTGATTTCTTTCAACAATAAATCTTAGTGAAAAATCTCAAAATATGTTCTTACCATCTCAAAGATAATATTTTCTTTTTCTATTACTATAGCCTACTTTTATATTTTACTTCCCCTTTCTAATAATTCCATTCAAATAATAACTAAAAATGTTGAACATGGCAGAAGCAAACATTAGATTGCTAGGTATACCACAAGGAACAATTCCTCCACATTGATGTGAAGATCCAATAGCATTTCTCACTCCTTTATCTTCACTTTCCTCTCTTTAGCTTTAACCATCACCCTTGAATTTATATGCTAAAATTAAGTGTTAGTTTGAAAATACAACACTTATATGTGTTATGGTTATTATGTTCACTCAGTTAATGGATTCATCAGTATGAATTTTCATGTAGCCATTACATTTTTGGCTTGTCTCAAGTATAGAATGAAATGTATTAAATTTTGGATTATATTATGCCTATGTCATTCTTTTGCCAGAGGATGTGGTCAAGTCTTTTAAAAGCATTTGCAAGAAATAAGCAGAAGCAATGCCAGGCTTTCTGGAAGGATTCTCTCAGCCTTGAGCTCGACCGGCCTCACTCCTTTATCTTCACTTTCCTCCATTTAGCTTTAACCCCCACCCTTGCATTTATATATGGGAATACATTTATTTTAGCCCTAAAGACCACTTGAAAACAGAAAGTAGAATGATGGCTACTAGGAGTTGGGAGTGGAATTGGGGAAATGGGGAGATGTCGATGAAAGCGAACAAACTTCCACTTACAAGGCAAATAAGTTATGGGGATCTCATGTCTAACAAGACAATGTAGTTAATTATAGTGTGCTATATACTTAAAAGATGCCGAAAGTAAACATTAAATATTCTTCCCTTGCCACAAGAAAAAAAAAAGAAATGGAAATTATGAGACATGTTAACTAATGCTATGGTGGCAATCATTTTGCAATATAAAAGTACATCAAATCAACACATGGTACACCTTAAACTTACACAATGTGCTATGTTAGTTATGTTTTAATAAAGGTGGTGAGAAGAAGAAGATGTTCAGATGATCCAAAAGTTTATAAAATAATTCTTAGACACAAAGCCCAGTGAATCCATGCAAGCTCTGGTTCCCTGGTCCAGTGCCAGACCATAAGCCAAAAATAAATCAAACTTTCCAGGTGTCTTCATCAAGTACACCAACAATCTGTGATTACAATATATTCCTTGGGGGGCAATTTAGGATTTTGACTAGTTCTCAAGGAAATCCTAACACTGTCCTGGCTTCCATGATGAAGGGCAGAGAACAAGTTCTCTCCTTCACCAGGGCAATCATTTGCTTGTCCAATTCCATTAAACCACTGAATTTTTATGGATATATGTTTTCACTACCAGATATATAAAACTTTAAAAAACTTAACCATATAAATGTCTATTTCCTCCCATTCTATTGTTTTTGGTGCATTCTATTTATTCTTCAATATACTCCTTGAGATATTCCTCCATAAAGATTTTTTAAAACCATGCCACCCCCTATCAGCTTCTTCCATTGAATATCAGTGTAACTGAAAATCTTCAATATTTACACATTCACTATAAAGTTAGAAAGGAACCTTGGAAACCTCTAGTTTGACAGTATTTCTTTACAGGAGGGAGAGTCTGAGACACAGAGAAGCAAGACAAGTGGGAATGATATATAATTTCACATTGCATATGTTGTTAAATATGTGTATTTAATACATACATATATGTATGTAATAATTATCTTTTTTAAAAATATATTTTATTGATTTTTCACAGAGAGGAAGGGAGAGAGATAGAGAGCTAGAAACGTCGATGAGAGAGAAACATCGACCAGCTGCCTCTTGCACACCTCCTACTGGGGATGTGCCTGCAACCAATGTACATGCCCTTGACCGGAATCGAACCTGGGACCTTTCAGTCCGCAGACCGATGCTCTACCACTGAGCCAAATCGGTTTCAGCTGTAATAATTATCTTAATGTTCACCTTCTTGAATGTTCCCTTCATCATCTTCCTTGGTCCTAAAATACAATGTAATTTATCTAACAAATACAGTGAATTAATTTGGAGAAGACCTTTACAAAATAATTTTGTGAAGGCCCTCAAACTATCAACATATAATATCTTCCAGTCATTCTTGGATAAAAGAACATTATTTAATTTAAATGTACTCCTTCAAATTCTTTTAGTTCCTTCTGTTCTCTTTCTTTTGAGCCAGGCTAGAAAATAAGAAATGCCAATAGAGCAAGCTGAGGTTTAATAGTATTGATCCTATTCAGAGCTGTGCAGAACAGTGTAAAGATCCAGGAAGAACAAAAGACACATTCTAGCTCCAAGCACAACAAAATGTCTAGGTGGTTTGTCAGTGTGCACTTAAATCCTCCTCTGAATGGAAACTTTAAAAATTCTTCCCACTGTGCCTTTAAAAAGCCTCTTGTGTGTTAGTTCGGATTCTGCTGCCAGGCTTTGCTGGGACATTCCTCATCTCCCACCACTGAGATTCTCTAAATGTCTGTCAGCCAGTTGCAGCTCTCACTGAATAGGTCAGCATTACATCATGTTCTCAGAAAAGGTGGCAAAACAAACTGGTTGCCTATTCCCTCTACTTATTATTTATTTTAAGCAAATGTGAGTCCTTAGGTCTGAGACACAAGGCTGGTAGTAACCAGAGCACAGAATAATAGCCTTGAAGGAGGTGAAGGGGAGGGGTTGGCAGCCAGTTCTCTCACTTGGGAAAGCTTGAGAAGGTGGGGTGTGGAGTGAACAGGGGGAGAAACGTGAGTTAAAAGAAAAGTCTAAGTGTGCCCCTAGAATTCTTTAACGAAGACAGAATACTGACTAGTTGAGCAAATTAAGTCCTTTCAGGGACGTCCAGATAAATGATTGGTTTGCATTCAAGCAGAAAATACCATTATTTCAAGCTTCATGTAGTGTGAATTAGAGAGAAGACATAGCAATCCCTCCTGTGTATCCTGAATATGTGAGAGATGAGAAAGGTGCAGGAAAATGAGAGAGTAGTGCTGTTTTGTTTTTTTTTCTTGCCCTGAAAAGGTGAAATTGTTGAGGAAGATGTTCTTAAAATGTCAAATTAATGAAAAAAAATACACATTGACTTGCTCTGTAAAGCATCCGTCCTAAATTACATGGAAGGTGTGAAGAGCACTGAGGTCTGTAGAGATGGATCAGCCCTCTCGGGTGCTCAGCTGTGGTCCTGGCTAAACCTGAGCAGCTGGGGGAGGCTGCTGGTACTGAAGATCAGTCTCGGGGTTCTGATATTTTATTCAAACCAGGAACTCCTTCAGTAATCTGAACCAGAACAATCTGAATACCAATCCCCTTCAAAAATCTGAATCTTTTAATTTTATTGTTGACCCTAAACTAATAGGTTGTGCCCATTCCCCCCCACTTTCTCTATGTCCACCCAGCAGCTCTCCCCTTTCCCTCTGACCATCACCACACTGTTGTCTGAGTCTATGGGTTCACTGAATATTTGAAGTAATAGCAAAATGTTAAAAGGAGATATCTCTGAGTTTGTGAAAAAACACAGATTTCATTAAACTGGAAAAGGGTGATGACAGAGAAACGCTAATGGTTACATTTTGAACCCTGAAGGGGGGAAAAAATCACAGAAAAAGGCAAATTTACATATTAATATATGTAAACTGAATGTGCTAAAATTCAGTGTTAGTTTGAAAATACAACACTTATATGTGTTATGGTTATTGGGTTCTAAATTAAAAGGAAAAATGAGTCTCTGATTTTGAGTAGACTTTGGTTTATGCTATTAAAACTTTATAAGAGCAATATTTAAATGTATATCCTTATAGATAAATCGTCCTATAAAATTTAGAAAGCAAATTAACCAAAGATCTACATATTGAAGTTGAAGATTCATTAGTATGAGTAAAAGATTTAAAGAGATGTACAGAATGGTGACTGTAGTTAATAATACTGTGTTGCATATTTGAAAGTTCTTAAGAGTAAATCTTAAAAGTTTTATTATAAGAAAAATACTTGTATTATGAATGATGGGTGGTAGACTTATGGTGATCACTTTGCAATGCACACAACTATTGAATGATTATGTGGTATACCTAAAACTAAAATAATATATTTCTATTATACTGCAATAAAAAAGAGGTTTTAATATGAAAGATGAGTTAAAGAGAGAAGAGAAACATATACTATATATATATATATATATATATATATATATATATATATATATATATTTATATACATTTAATAGAGGTAAGATGTAGAATGCACATACATATAACATATCAATATATTGAAATATAGAAACATGTCAATATACTTTGGGTCTGAATTTGAATCTTGGTTTTGTTGTATATATTTGTGTGAGCTTGGACTATTTAGGGTCTCAAAGTTATAATCTTCTATGTAAAATGAGTAATATATAATTCCTCTTTCACGGAGTTGTTCAAATGATTAAACTGCATCACATACATAAAGGGTTTAGCATTGCATCCTGTGTGTGGTGAATGCTCAAATGGTTTTTAGTACTTTGTGTTTTCTTATTGTTTCTATGCAGCATGGTTCACTATCATTTGATTGTCTGTCTCTCTTAATTAAGAACTATCATATTAAGAATAAAAGAAGTCAATGAAAAAGATAAAAGGTCTTCCTCAGTACAGACATTCAGAGAAAAAGACAAGAGATTGTTCAACACATTCTGAAAGTCTTATTAATATAGGTGCATGGGAATAAATAGTGAAGATAGGGTTGGGAATGTGTATAAATAATACATCTGTTTTAATGGCTGCAGAGACCGGATTGGTTAAATGTTCACAAGCACACATGCCTTTTCATTCTCCCCCCCCCCCCCTTTATTTACCCAAGTACAATTTTGGACCAGGTTAATGCTTTAATTGTCAGAGCATACTCTACCCATCATATACACAAGAAGACCTGCATATTGCCATGGCAATGAAAAAGTCTGGCCTGAATTCCTTACAACATGAATGCTTCAAGATAAACAAACTTGCACCATGGACCCACAACAGCCTATTTTAATCAGCATTAATGGATCTGACAACCAGATTCCTTTCTCTGTTCTATCCTCAACAATTTGCTAATGATAATTAAAAATGCCTTGTGCTTGCCAACAATTCTAGAGCCAACTTCCTTGACATAAACAGATAAGAGTAGAAAGAAACAACAGTACTCATATCAGACATTTTTGACTGGGTAGTTCAAAGAAGTTTACAAGAAAACCAGTTCAGGGAAATAAAATGGTTTTGACTCTGAGCAGTAGGGCCAAATTGCATTAACTTGAAAGCCCAACCTGTTGCTGGGATAGAAAAGATAATTACAAATAAAGAATAAGAGTTGTCATGGAATTTTCTTAAAAATTAGCATATCCAACCACTACATGAAATCATTGATGTTGAAGTATTTTATATTATTTAAAGCTCTGTATCATGGATTCCTAAGCTATAATTCACAATGAACCAACTCCAGGAGACCTTTATGTCCCTGAAATTTTAGGCAATATTGTGAATTCAAGGCCCATCCATGGTTTTTTCTGGATAGTTTTTCTCAACAGTTTTTAACATGATTACCCATACAATTATTACTATGGTTATTGGTTTTTTTTGTTTTTTTTGTTTTTGTTTTTGTTTTTTCTCTATCTTTACATTTTCCTAGGTAATTAAATTGTACAGTTAGGTAAAAATATAAATTTACAGTACATTTTCAGAGCAATCAAGCATAGTAACTCTACTCTTTGGAATTTATCTCAAATAAATATTCTAATAGAAAAATAAGTTCACATTAATTAGTTTTTATCTGTCTCAAAAAATAGCTTTAAAAATAAGAATATTTGTCTTTTCATATTACAAGAAGTGTAGTGGCAAATATTACATGGTTAATTAATTCAATAATTTACTAACGTACTCCTTTCCTCATATTTTTGCTCTGCCTTCTCTGTATATTCACTTACCTCTCAAGGCTGGTGACTCCAGGTATCAGGATGGCTGCAGCAGTTCTAGGAACTTCATGTCAATAACAATGCCCGGAATGAGGAAATGGACAAGTCTCTTCACGTGCCTTTAAAATCAGGAAACTTTCCCAGAATTCCTTCAGATGCCCTTTTATCTCATTAGCCAAAATTGAATCACAACTCCTTTGCCTAAATGGCAAGGAGATGATCAGATTCATTACCCACAGGTGGGGACAGACCCAGCCTACCTGAAGACAAGGTTGCTCAGAAGAGGGTGCAAAAAAAAATTAGAGAAGTTAGACAAAAAGAAGATGAGACTGGCCATTTCATAAAGTTGCATACTGGCCATAATGTGCTGCCAATAAAATTTATTTCATTGAAAACTTTATTCATTTATTTTTATTAATTTTAGAGAGAGGAAAGGAAAGAGAGAGAGAGAGAGAGAGAGAGAGAGAGAGAGAGAGAGAGAGAGATCTGTTGCCTCCCTCATGCACCCAAACCTATCGCACCTGTCATCTTTTGGTGTACAGGATGATGCTCCAACTAACTGAGCCACATCAGAAAGCTTTGTTTTTGAAGTTAAGTACTTAAACACATAGAAAAGAATTGATAGTAATATAGCCTACATCTATGACCCTTTCACTCAGCTTTATTAATTAGTAACATTGTTCAGCTCTTCATAAAGAAAGAAACCTACAAATATATCTGTGAGCACCTCTGTACCTAGCATTGATTAAATTTTCTTTTTTCTTCCCCAGCTGTGCCTAGTGATTTGAATTTCTTATTTCCTTTCTCATGTTTAATTTTGTACTTGTGCTACATATTTATGTACTGTTAAGAAACTCTAAAACTTTGTGATTTTCAAGAGTGAAAGAAAATAACAAATATCAAGTTTTTGAGAAGAAAAAAAATATTATTATATTCTTAAAATTTTCTGGCTTCAAGAAGATCTTAATTCCTTGTGGTCCTAAATTTTGCTTCACCAAGCTCAGTTTGGCAGATAGGTCAATAAAAATTAGGACCACATTTCACAAGAAATGATTTTTCATAAATCATTTTGTGACCTAAACATTTTGAAGAAATACTTCAGTGACTAACATGCCTCTATGGTATATAAAAGTAACAGAGACCAGAAATAAGTAAAGTCTAACTTAACTATATAGAACACTGCCATAAGAATGATGCTTTGAAATCTAACTGAATTCTTTCTTATGTTTTGCATTTTAAATATGCAACTGAATATGAAGACCTAGTAGCATATATTGCTCATGAGAAAACATTGATCTTGTATATATAATCAGCTATATTCATTCTTCATGAGAATTCTCAGACTGTAAGTGTCCTACCAGAGGGGCAGGGAATTGCTGCCCTTATTGTCTGTGCTGTCTGCACCATCCCCCCAAAATTATAGGCCACTTTTCCTTCTTTAAGACCTTGGAGTTAACAGTTCTCAATTCCATTGACTATTATGGTTGCATTAGGGAGTTGTGGACTAAGCATAATTCTCCGTGTCTACAATTGATTTAACTTGCTCAGGTACCAAGTAAAGAAGCACATCTTATTCATTCATTCTGTGCAAGGTATTTAGTAGTCAACAAATAATGCAAGATCAATAAAAACCAGTTCATATATTAAGGTCACGCTCTTTGAGCATAAATAATGGTAATGACATGTGATAAATCCTTTTTAAATAAATATTTCAAGATGATCACATATTAGTCAGAAATTTGGAATGTTAAAAAACAAAACAAACAAACAAAAATACCTCTTTTACTGAACAAATGCTAAATAATCAGGTGACATCAGATCTTGTAACTTTGTTAAGTAAATAGTGAAAGACTTGCTTCATAAGAAAATGCACATTTTATTCACTTAAACACTAAGCAATTTAATGTGCAAAATTTTTCAGTTTTTAATGAAGTTTCAAATTTTAAAAATGTTTTAATATGAAAAGAATTCAAGAATGAGTCTCATTCTGTATAAACTCCTTTTCATATATTTTAAAATATTTTGCTTCTGTTTATCTGTCAATTATTTTACAAGTCTTTTTTTCTTTTCTTTTTCTCCTCCACATTATTTTTAGTGGATAAATCACATGCTTTGGAGTTCCTTATCTAGCAAAAATAAAGCATGTTTGAGACAAGTAATTATATTCCATTAAATTTTTGTTTCCTTATTTAAAAAAATACAAATAATGTTATATATTTACAAGATCTGAGGGAAGGTTGAATTATATAATGGGCCTGGAATTAAAACATGTGAATCTATTTACTTTTCCTTCCCACCCCTGCCACATTTCACTCTAAGCAGATTTCACTTGCTTATCTATTTGTGAATCATATCTTCTATTCTAAACACCAAATCCTTGGTGGTTGTAGGTGATTGAGCAATAGGAAAAAGAGGAAAACAGTTTTATTCAAATATTTCCAGAATATATGCAATAGGTCAAGGGCCATATTGGGCTCTGTGAGGATTTTAAGGACTAAAAAAACCAATAGTTGACTGAAAAGTGGATGAGACAGACATAAAAGCAAGAGTTATAAGGCACGATTTAATAATCTACTGTTACAAAGGTTCAAAAAAAAAATGCTGTGAGAGCTTATAGAAAGGAGTGTAAAAAATTATCTGCAGGAAGTTGTTCCCATCATCAAGAGAAGAAAAATCCAAAAACAGCGTCCTTTTTTTTTTTTTTTTTTTTAATATAGTTCATTGATTTTTTACAGAGAGGAAGGGAGAGGAGAGAGATAGAGAGCTAGAAACATCAATGAGAGAGAGACATCGACCAGCTGCCTCCTGCACACCCCACACCAGGGATGTGCCCACAACCAATGTACATGCCCTTGACAGGAATCAAACCTGGGACCTTTCAGTCCATAGACTGACACCCTATCCACTGAGCCAAACCAGTTTCGGCAAACAGTGTCCTATTTAGGTTAGGCCTATGTTACAAAGGCTACCTTCCTCTGAGTCCTGACCCACAGTTTGCACTTGAAAATATTCGCAGACCACATTCCATGTATAGGTGCTATAGACCAACTACTCCTTTCACTTTCATCCTACACGGTATGGACATCCAGGCACTATAAAATAAACGTTTGCCAAATGCCCGGTGGGGTAGATTAGCTCTGGCTGCTAACAAGAAGCAACTGACACAGACATTCCTCAAAAATGGCTTGCATTTGGGTTTGGGGAATACAATTGGCCAAAAGGGAAATTTGTGGGTGCTATATTTAGAAGTGAACAGAAAACTTGTGGGCCACAAAATCCCATTTGGCTCTTAAGCCAGACACAACTTGAGGGAACTGTAAGACTATTTCCCCCCCTCCTTTTTCTTTCTTTCTCTATTTTATTCCCATGGCAGTTTTAGAAGAAGGTGCAAGAATTCCTTTCAAACAAGAATGTTTATTGCCTGCATGATGCAGGCTTCCATTTAGTTAGAGAAACACGTTTTTTCAATTAACTTTATCATAATAAACAATAATTTAATTTAAAGGGATGACCGTTTTGTGAGATGCCAAAAAAATCCACATATTGTTATGTAGACGAAAACTTTACTTTAAAAACACCAACAACAGATGATTAGTTGCCAGAGTTCCTAGAAGCAGAATCTAATTTTTGTGCTCTTGCGCTCCTGCCACAATATTTTTAGTCATGTACCTGAATACTCTGGCTCGAAGTGTCCAAGTGAAGATGGCATTCATCCAACCTAATCCATTTGATTTTCATTAGTTTGCCTTTTGCTACAAAGACTCACTTCGTTAATAGCAATTCGCTTTAAAACTGACACCAGCTCTTGGCTTAATTAAGAATGAATGTGCCTTTGTTTCCCATCAGATTTTCACATTTAACTCTCTCTCTCTCATTTTCTCCCTCTCCCTTTTATCATATTTGATATCTATATACATAGGGATGACAAGAATACTTTTTTCTTTTTTGACTTGCCAAGCCAGTAGTCAGAATATAAATCTATTGAAGCCCACTCAGTTACCACCATATACAAATGTCTAGGCCTATTCATATATGTGAAACACATAAATAAGAAAAATACAAAGATAAAATTTTAATCTGAATATTAATTATTCCATCAAAATTCATAATATATGTGTCCATAAAGCCAAATGAAACATGCATGGAAAGTATACTGATTTTATAATGTGATTACTGGAATAGCAATAACAGTAATAGCAATTAACTAGATTATACCTCCATGCTCCCAACATTCCTCTGTTCCCAGTCACCCTCAGAGACTCAGAGAAAAAGTCTTATCTAACAAATTAAGCTCTTACAAGTGGTGTTTTAAATCTTTAGCTTGGTGTTTTCACAGTTAAAAGTGAAAACAACAGGTAGTATTTGGCCCAGAAAAAGGCTTATTTTTTAAATCTGGCGTAAGTGTGCAATTGGAGAATTCGAGCGGTGAGAGAAATGGAAATGCTAATAATCTTCTAAACAATTATTTGAAAAACCAGTCCTATTGTGATGCAGATGGCTGACATATTTGGAAGATTTTAGAAAATTGTTTCCATAAAACATGTTTAAGTGCTATTCTTATACATGTTTTTGAGAAACGAGATACTATGTGTAAGTGTATATATGCTTGTAAAGATCAAATAGGTTACCTGCTGGACATGAAAAAAAAATTGTGTACAGTCCACACTTCTAAAAAAAAAAAAGGCAGTCTTGGCATGTTCATGTCCTCTCTGGAATGCTCTCCAAGTCTTGAAGTATCCAAGCAACCTCACAACCCTGCACTATTTTGTGGGTCTAGGAATGCTAAAGGCCACCACAGGCTGTCCTGGTGACAATCATGGAGTGTATTGTTTAATGGGCAAATAAAAATTTCAAGACAAAACAAGATCCTAAAGAGAAACCAGTTTTTATGGGTTCACAGTGGGCTTCCTTGAAAGGATGAGAGAGGTTCTATTGTAGAAGTTAGAAGCTGTGTGTGTGGATTCTTTCCTCAGTGAAAGATCTAACCATTTTGATACTTTTCATTTTGAATATGAGAAAGTCAAATATAATACAGTTATCATTAACCTTTTGTAATGTTACTTAGTTATCTCAAACACTCAGCAAATCCTGGGCAGCAGTATCAAAGGATGTTTTTGTGGAGGAAAGTTGCATGGATGGAGGGAGCAGCAGTCTATGGAAATGATTATGATCATGAGTTTCAGATAGTTAATAGTAGTGAAGTGATTGGTTGAACCCACAATGCTGAGAAGTTGTCAGCTGCATGACTCAGGAAGGCTGTCAGAACTATCAAATTCCAACTGAATCTTTACCAGAAGAATGAATGTGACACTTGAAGGGGAGAGAAAACTGACATGGTTAAAATAATAATAGTAAACCTTTATTTAGTACTTAGTCCGTATTGGATACTCTACAAATATTGTCATCCCATAATCACAAGATATCCTATTTTTTAAATGAAGAATCTACAATTTGGAGAGCTGAAATAATGTTCTCTGGTTTACACAGCTAAATCGTGACAGATCCAAGATTCCAATCCCATCTTTCTTAAATCTATAGTATGACTGGTTTTCCTGTTAAATATTCTTTTAAAAATATTTGCATCATGAATATTTAAAAATTATACAGAACCGTTATCAAACCAATATATTGTACTAATTTCAACATTTGTTATATTTAATATTTTAGGTTTTAATTTTTAAAGGAAGAAACCACTTCAGATAGTTCTGAAATCTATTTATAAACTTAAATGATTCAATCCATTTCTCTTTTACCAGAACAATCATTGTTTGGAAGTTGAACTCTATTAGTTCCATTGGTTTTAAAAAAATATATTTTATAGTACATACATGAGTTGAATCACATACACATACATTTATATATAATGTTTATATACACATATGTTCTATATATATGTGTGGGATGTATATGTATAAACATATATAAGTCAATTCATATATGTGTTATATAACTGTTTTAACTTTTTTTACTATAGGATATTATTCTCCATTTAGGTTTATGGTAAAATAAAAAGCTGAACATCTTTTTGAAAATTCTGTCCATATTGATAAGTGTAGCTCTGATTAATTCTTACACCTGTGTAGTAATAGCATGCCTGGGTACATTATTATTTATTTGTCTACGAGAGGCCCAGTGCATGAAATTCATGCACTGGGGTGAGGTTAATCAGTCTGGCCTGTGCCTCCTCACAGTCCAGGAGCCTTGCAATCAATTGCCCCAAAGAGGTAGGCCCTGCCCACATAGCTGGGGCTCCATGATAGATTGCCCCTGCAGGGGGAGACCCTGCCCACCTAATGCAGTACTGCTGCTGCCTGCCTGAGCCTCCCTCTTTGGGAAGATCTTGGAGTTCCCTGATTGATTAATTGCACCGACAGCCAGGGGCCTGGGACTCCCTCTGTGGGGTGATCATGTGGCAATGGCTGGGCCACCATCCAATCACATTACACCCACCTTGGCTGACCTGGCACCAGTGGGTGTCATAACATGCTCATCTAGTTGGTTGTCCAGATGGTCATTCCACTGTTTGGCTGTTCAGCTGATTTGCATATTACACTTTTATTATTATAGATTAGAGACCCAATGCATGAAGATTCATACAAGAATAGGCCTTCCTTCCTCTGGCTGCCGGCACTGTCTTCTTTCTGGCCCGGAATCACCTTTTTGCCTTTCCACACTGCCCAGAGGCCCAAAGCGGTTGGGGTGGTGCAGAACACCTGTGTTGTCACCATAGTGATGATGCAAGCATCCCACCCTGTTGCTCAGCGCCTGCTTATGCAAGTTAACCCGCCATTTTTGTTGGGTTAATTAAATACTCACTTCTGATTAGCTGATGGGCGTCACAAATATAAGGTCAACTTGCATCTTACTCTTTTATTAGTGTAGACTGGTGCCCTGGTGCACAAAATTTGTGCATGGGTTGGGGGTTCCCTCAGCCCAGCCTACACCCTCTCCAATTGGGGACCCACTGGGGAAAGTCAGACCTTTAGGCCTGATCCCAGTGGGATATCTCTCTCCCCATCTGGGACTTCTGGCTCCTAATCACCCACCTTCCCACTTGCCTGAGTGCCCCTAACCTGTCTGCCTGCCTGCCTGATTGCCCCTAACTGCCTCTGCCTGCCTGCCTGATCACCCCTAAATGCCCTCCCCTGTTAGCCTAATCTTGTCCCCAACTGCTCTCTTCTGCTGGCCTGATCTTGCTCCCAACAGCCCTCCCTTGCCAGCCTGATTGCCCCTAACAGCCTCTGCCTCAGCCCCCAGCAACCATGGCTTTGTCCAGAAGGAAGTTGGACAACCAAAAGATAGCCTAATTAGCATATCACCCTTTTATTAATATAGGTAGATTATATAGGTTAGGATTGCTTAAATGGGAGCTTTTTTCATCAGGGGGACATGCTCTTGGCAGACAAAAACACATAATTCCTATATCTGGACTGATAGCCAGCCATATATACTATCTTGACAAAATGGTCATTAAAAAATTGAACCACTTTCTTACACCTTACACCAGACAGCTGCTACCTTTAAAACCCCTCCTCAGCCCCCACCTTAGATTCTGCCTTCACAGTTCACTAAGTTTAGGTTCTGATTGGTCAGTTTCTATGCCAGTCAGTGTCAAAAACTCCACCTTCTAGAAAGCCATTGGCTCCTCACAGTTCATCCAGATTTGGTTCTCCTTGGTTGGTTTCTATGCTAGTCAGTATCTCCGGGCCTATCTTTAGGCCTGATCAGAGAGGCGGAGCTGATCAGCAGCCTCTGTGGAGGCCCAGAGAAAAAGAGAAACGCGGCTGCTGGTGAAGCCCGGAGAGAAAGAGAGAGGCAAGGGCTGATTAATAGCTACTACGGAGGCTGCAGATCAGACCCTGCCTCTCTCTCTGGGCCTGATCTGCAGCCCCCTCGGCAGTCAGTGCTGGGTCGCTGTGCCCACAGCGGTGGCAGTCAGTGTTGAATCACCACAGCAACTCAGCACTGACTGCAGGACTGACTTCCAGTGTTTGGTCAACCCTTCAGTCGTTATGGACCCTAGGTTTTTATATTTTAGGATTCTCTCATTGATGGATATTTGTGTGATTTCATTTTTGCTATTATAAATAATGCCATAACATACTATAGTTGTTATTTTTGTGAGTTTGTACTAGAGTTTTATGTATATATCTAAAATAGAGATTGCTAGGTCATAAGGTATATGGGTTTAAAACTTTCATAATTGTAACCCTGATAATCTATACTTTTCTTACCAATTCCTATTTTCAGAAATTTAAACTTCTGTCAAACAGATATATATATAAAATGATATTCCTTTGTGTTGTAAATCACTTTAACAAACAAAAAGAGAAAGTTATGCTACTTCAGTGGCCAGGTAAAAAGTCTCCATGACTTCCTGCTTGCAAGCTGCCATGTGATGAGGACATTTATGCAGCCCATGAAGAAGTTTGTGTGGGGAAAAACAGGCCTCTTGACAATAGGCTGCAAATACTGACACTCCCTGCCAACAACTAGCAAAGAACTGAGGCCTGCTTCCAACGATGAGCCCATCAGGAAATGGATCTTCCAGATTCAGTTAAGCTTCTGATTGTAGCCCTGGTTGACATCATGCCTAAAATCTCATGAGAAACCCTAAACCAGAACCATCCCACTAAGCCACTCTCAAATTCCAGATCAAGTGAATTATATAATAAATGCTTGTTGTCTTAATCATTTAAGTTTGGGGGAATTTAATATTCATCAATACATCTTTTGAAGCATCCTCATCAGAAATGTGTTATTTTTTATTTTTTCTTAACTTTACATTAGACTATTCATCCACCCATGTGTGCCTCGAAATCACGTGAGACCCAGACCTGGCTGGCCCCACCCCCATCAAGCCCGGCAGGGCTGGGGTGCAGCCTCAGGTTCTCCAGCCTGGAATCTGGGTAGGGGGGTGTAGCTTCAGATTCCCTTGTCAAGCCCCGCCAGGTGGATGTACAGCCTCAGGTTCCCCTTAAGACCTACTGGGTGGAAGGCACACCCTCAGGTCCCCCGGCCCAGCCTCAGGTCCCCTGGCCCCAGCAAGAGGGCACAAGGGCGCATGGGCAGGAAGGCGTGATGACTGTTTGTATATTAGCTCTTTATTATTTTCTTCTTTTTTTTTTTTAGCATTTTATTTATTTTTTTATTAAATTATTATCTGTGTACATATTTTAACATTTATTTTCTTTGTTCCTTTTTCTAATTGATTTGCTGTAGTTCTTCATCTATTCTAGGTATTTATGCAAATAACTTCTCCAATTCTCAATTTCTTTCCAAGTTTTTTATGGAATACTTGGTCATATGAAAATTATTGATTTTAATACATTTGAATATATCAATAATTTCCCTATTAGGTCTAATACAAGAATACTTTTCTGGAACAACTAGTGATAAGTAAATTTTTATTTTATTTTAAATGCTTAAATTTTTGTTTTTAACATGTAACTACTTAATCTAATTGGAATTTTGTATGTGTGTGACTGTATGTGTGTGTGTGTGCTTGCACATACATGTGTGTATACATGTGGTGTGAGGTACATCTAAACTTATAACATTAAATATAACAAGTCATTGAGGTAAAGCATCACATTTTATAAATGTAAAAATAAATTTAAATGATTGACAAAATTTTCAGATTTTTAACTCAGATTTCTCTGTTTCTAAAACAATATTTTTCCTAACCCAGGAGAAAATTAGAGGATTTTGTTTGTTCCTTTGCATCCAGCAATACCTTTATTGATGAGGAATATACAACCTTAGATACATTTTTCTATTAGACACAACTGATAAAGAAATGGGAGGAAAAAGTCACAAACAAATAAAAATAGGAAAAAAGGGGGGTGGGAAGAATCAAGAAAAAAGATATCTCATATATTGTACAGTACTTTGTACTGAGCTTTGCCATGACTACTTCATGTGGTGATACGCTCGCCAATGCTGTGTGGACTAATATCCTATCTCACAAGTAAGAGGACTGTGATGTGGATCGATGAAGTGATTTGACTATATTTTTTAACCCTATATCTCTTAACCCTAGAAATTATCCTCCTTCCACCACATTCACCATGTGGTTTCCCTAAGTTGTGAAATTGCAGTGATTGATCTGGATACTCATTAATTTTAAAGAATATCTTAAAATTGTCATATATTTTTATGCATCTATGACTTAACCAAAGTACAAATTTGAAATATATTTGTAATATATAATAAAGTAGGGTTGAATTTCTGGGGAAGTTTAAGTAAGAAGTAGGGGCAAAAGACATTATTTTTGAAGCTACTTTATCAAGATTATCCTTGGTAAAAATGATAAGGTTACAAATGTTTTTGTGTTTGTTTTTAAGTGCAGGACCTCTACGTTTAAATGTTTCTCTTTTGAAACTTTTCATCCTTTTCCTGTGTATCAAATACCAGCTATTTTATACTGTTCTCATGTTTTCTACCAGGCCCTTAAGTCTTCCAGTATTTAGAACACAGAGATTCTAAGAATAAAGAATACCATCTAAATAACAAGAGGGGTCCAATTTTATTTTAATTTTTAAAATATATTTTTATTATTTATAAAAGGGAGGGAGAGGAATAGAGAGATAGAAACATCAATGATGAGAGAGAATCATTGATCTGCTGTCTCTTATATGCCCCACACTGGGATCAAGCCCAAATCTGGGCCTATGTCCACACAGAGAATCAAACTGTAATCTCCAGGTCCATCGGTGTGGCTCAAACACTGAGCCACACCAACCGGACAAGAGGTGTCTTACTTTAGAGTGGCAGTTTAATTTATTATTTCTTTATTTTTTCTACCACTATTTATTCCCATACCCTCTTCCACCTCAGTCTTCTAGTAGGTGGTAGTGTTTAAACACAGGTAAAGAAGCCGAAGGAAGTCAAGGGACAATCAATGCTTTATTTTTCCCTTTAAAATATTTAAAAAAGAGATGAAGCTATAGAAAGGGGCCTTGGATAAGATCTCCCCACCTGGTGATCTAGCATACCTGTCAGACTGACTGTGTATCATGTAGCCTTCTTACACTCCATTTCCTAGGGACTTGGGGGCCCTCAGACCTATTCCTGCCAAAAAGATGGATTTCTCTTCATTCCATCATTCTGAGGTTCTGAAGAGAACAGAGTTATTTTCTGTTCTTGCAAAGGGTCACTATAACCTCTATTTGAGATTCTGCTTTCCTGGACAGGGCTCCCTAGATTGGTTGGAGCTATTTTATATCCCTGGAATTATTCTCTCTCCTTGGAGTCAAGCCTCTACCAGATGAAGAAGTCGAAGGTGAGCATAACTTTGACTTTGGGTTTTTGAAGGTGTCCCTGCTCGGTTTAATTAAAACTGCTTTAAGGACTTTTAATCCAAAAACAATTTTTTTTAAGTTCACAATATATTATAAAAATCTGCTGACTTTTTATATTTCAGTAAAGAACTTCTCTTATAAGAAAATAACTTAAGCCCTAGCCAGTTTTGTTCAGTGAATAGAGCGTCGTCCTGTGGACTGAAGGATCCCGAGTTCAATTCCAGCCAAGGACATGTACCTTGGTTGCAGGCCTCTTCCCTGACTCTGGTTAGGGCACATTCGGGTGGCAACAAATCATGTGTTCCTCTCATTGATGTTTCTCTGTCTGTGTCTATTCCCCTCCCTTCCACTCTATCAAAAAACCAATGGAAAAATATCCTCAGGTGAGGATTAACAAAACAAAACAAAACAAAAAAATTTAAAGAAAATAATTTAAGCATCAAAGCATTTGGACAACAAATATTTGTTTCCTGTTATTTGAACTGAGAATAACTGTTTCACTTAAAATAATTGTCTAATAATATGACCACTGAAATTTTACGCAAAAATTAAATTTATTGTCCTCAAACTCTAAAGAAGAAATCTGTAAGTAGATTGCTATTTTGTGTTTGGGGATAAAATTAAAATTTTATTTTACATAAATATTATAAGAACTTTTGATTCTGACATATATGTGGAAACCAAGACAAAGTTATTGATAATACTTAGTCTAGTTTACATGATCTATAAGGGGGATGGCCACTATTTAAATCCACATGTAGTGGTTTGAAGATCTAGGCTTTAATCATTTAGCTATGGCGGTAATGTCAAAAAGGATGCTCTTATGCATAAAACTAACTTCTCTTTCCCAATATAATTTGTTGAATTTGTTACAAATGCTCAGAAAACTAGATGTACTAATACAAGATGAGGAGTGTTACCGACAGTGGGAAACAGGTTCTCTCCATCCTTAATCCCCAGCTGTGCACTTATTCAGCCAGAAAGTCTGTGACACACAGCTGAAGCCAAGTCTTTGATTCAGTGTGTTTTGGTTTCCAATCAACTTCAGCTACCATTAACACCTGGTCTTTTAAAACAAAGGTGTAAATTGTACGTTTGTGAATAAACTTAATTTGTCAGGGTCAGAACTTATTTAAAATAGAATATAATCATAGGCAAAGCTGGATAAAAAAGTTATATAGACATGGAAATTCTATGTGTGTATGGATATATGTCAAACTGGACATAATCTTTTGGTAGCCTATTGTGAACACTAATCAAGATTCACCTGCTTTTGAAAGTATGAAGAAAGGACATACAATGTTATTATGGTAAAAAGTACAACACATGCTACAGAAAGTATGTATGATGTAGTGAATAAATGTGTGGGTTATATGCAGAAAGACTGGCTCCCCAGCTGTATGACTTAGAATAGTTACTTAACCTTCATGTGTTACTGTTTCCATAGATCAAAATGTAAACAATGATAATACCTTCCTCAGAGAAATGTGTTAAGAATAAAATAAATACATATAAAACTATTGGGACTCTGCTCAGTCTATAAAATCCTAGCTAATAAAAGAGTAATATGCAAATTGGCCATCACTCCAACACACAAAATGGCTGCCCCCATGTGGAAATAAGATGGCCACCACAAGATGGTCAGCAGGGGAGGGCCAGTTAGGGGCAATCAAGCCTGCAGGGAAAGGCAGTTAGGGGTGACCAGGCTGGCAGAGAAGGGAAGTTGTATGTGACTGGGTCTGTAGGGAAGGGCAGTTGGGAGGGCCCAGGTCTGCAGGGGAGGGCAGTTGAGGGGACCAGGCCTGCAAGGTAGGGCAGTTAGGGATGTCCAGGCCTACAGGGGAGGGCAGTTAGGGATGACTAGGCCTTCAAGGGAGGGCAGTTAGGGACAATCAGGCTGGCAGGGGAGCAGTTAGGCATCAATCAGGCTGGCTGGGGGGTGGTTAGGGAGTGATTAGGCTGGCAGGCAGAAGCAGTTAAGGGCAATCAGGAAAACACACAGGCAAACGGTTAGGAGTCAGCAGTCCTGGATTGTGAAAGGAATGGCTGACTGCCCCTTTAGGCCAGATCTTATGGGCAGCTGGACCTAAACGGGCAGTCAGACATCCCTCAAGGGATCTCAGATTGGAGAGGATGTAGGCTGGGTTGAGGAACACAAATTTTGTGCACTGGGCCTCTAGTCATTTAATAACTGGTAACTCTTGAACACCATGCCTGTACATTTATGTCTATATGAATGGAGTTTAGGAGAGAAGTTGAGAATAAGGGGAAGACCAGGAGGAGAAGATGAAATCAAGAGAGCAGAAAAGAGAATGATATTTTAAAGAGATATACAGAGAAACCAAGAGTTAAAGAGAAAAAAAAAAAATGAAACAAGAAGTGGTAGACAGAATGATAAATGGGAATAGTTTCTTTTACACTGTCATTGAAAGACCTACTTTCTTATTCCCTAAGTCTGTAAGCCATGGGGGCCAGGAAGGAAATGTGTGCTTTTTTTCTGGGTATCTTGATTTGCTAATAGTTTCTTAGCCATTCCTCAGATTCCCCAGCCCCAAAACAAAAACAAAAAAAAATCTATATTCTGAATTGAATAACCACAGGGGGAAATTATACTTTGGGATTTAGCTTTCAAAGATGGAATACAAGATACCAAAACAACACACACCCACACACACACACACACACACACACACTCTCTCTCTCTCTCTCTCTCTCTCTCTCTCTCTCTCTCTCTCTCAATTTATGCTAATGCGTGTTTAAATACAATCCCTTTGTCTAAGGTATTAACAAAGACCATTGTGGCATCACTGAGTAATCCTATATAACAAAAGTCTAGTATGCTAAGTATCAAGTTGTCCAGTCAACCAAACAAAGCATAATATGCTAATTATATGCTAAGGCAACTCAACCAGTTGCTATGATGTGCACTGACCCTGGGGGAGCAGACACTGACCAGTAGATTAGCTTACTGCTGGAGTCTGGACAATCGGGACTGAGTGAGATAGGCTTGAATCATCCTGGTGCCCTCCCGCGGTCTCTCCCTGACTGGCCAACTGCCCGCGTCCCTCCTCAGCCCCAATCATGCACTGGTGGGGTGCCTCCACCTGGCCTGTGCCCTCTCACAATTCAGGACCTCTCGGGATGTTGAAGAGCTGGTTTCAGCCCAAACCTGAAGGCCAGGCCAGGGGACCCCACTGGTGCACGAATTTGTGCACCAGGCCTCTTGTGTAAAGTAAAATAAAAGAACATTTGACATCTGCGTAAAAAAAAAAAGCAAAAAAAATGCTGGCTCTTAAAATAAGAATGATAATTTTGCTTTCTTCAAATTCGCAAACTCAAACTCTCACTTAAGCCAACCACATGGAATATCAGCATAACAGCCACATAATAAACAATTCTGCTGTGAATTGCCAATATAGTACTTGCAAAAGTTTGCATAAGATGCTTAATATTTTAGGCAGATGAACAAATAGCTATGCTAATATTCCAGTAGACTTTAAGTTCCATTCTTGTATTCTAAAATAATTAGAATTGGAATTTAACTTACTAGGTCCCTTGATCTCAATCCCCAGAAAACATGCCTCCAGTGATTAATCACTCAACATTACTCCTTGAGCCTACACAGCTAGTCTGCACAAGAATTATTATTTTAACCCATATGTTACATAGAACAAAGAAGCCATGCTCACTCTGTCACATACGCAAGAAATCCTTAGATATATTTTCCCGTGTTTGGTTCCAGGACAAACATATATAAATGTCTTATCTTTTCTCTGATATTTAACAAGAATATTTATGCTTCCATTTTTTCTTTGGTTCTCAGTAATTAAAGACTTTTCAAATATTTTAGTTGCTTGGTAACTTTGCACAAAATGTTCTCACGTTTCTTTTTTTTATATTATCACTTCTTTTTCACAACTTTTTGTCTAATTTTTAAATTATTTTTAATTGGGCACATTTTTGGATATTAGTCATAAACTCTAAGGAAAGTCTAAGATTCAAAATTTTCATTTTATTTGTGGCACTTCAAAATCAGGCTGGAAAAGAAAAATCTCTCATTTGAAGTAGATAATAATTAAAAATTCATTCTATATTATTTGCTTAATTAAATGTGTCAAAGATAAATTTTTATCCATTGGACTTATTTCTTTAGGATTAAACCTCTCTAGATGATACTGGTCATGTTAAGGGATATCTTGTTAAGCATTTCATAGATTTCAGGTTGTCAGCCAGTGTTTTTTCTCTCAATCAATAGCCATTATGTTCTACAAGTTAAAAAAAATAATCAAAGGAAAAAGTGAAGATTGTCAATGAGCTACTAAGTCATCTAAGCAGCATGACTGACTTTTTTTTAGTGGTAACGATGACCACAGGGGAGTATTAAGGAAGAGGTTGACCATTAATGCTTATGGGAGCTATTCAGATGAAGAACTATGTATTGCCAGCAGATGACATTCCAGGGAAATAGAATAAACTGCTATGACTTCAGTCACATTTAGTTCAGTTAAAAAACATTGATATGAAAGCATGTAAAGATCCTCAGCACCTTAAAGTAGGTGCTCTTTGCCTTTTCACAGATGAAAAAATTAACATTTAAAGTGGTTAAAACTTGGCCAAGAAAATAGACCAAAATAGTCAAGTTTAACAAAGATAATTGTGTTTCACAGTTACAAATATTGAACATTGAACCATTACTCAATACATACCATTTGTTGTGAGGACTCCTGACCAGTCTCTTTCTCTGGACATTTGTGGATCAACCACTTCTAAATTTTATTCAAAATGAAGAGTTACATATGACTATTTTCATAATGTAGTTTTAAATTTATCTTTCTTATTGAAAGTACTAGAGGCCCAATGCACAAAATTCATGCAAAAGTAGGCCTTCCTTCCCCCAGCTGCCAGCACTGGCTTCCCTCTAGCACCCAGGATCTTTGGCTACTGGCAGGAACATGGGACCTGGGTTTCCCTTGCAGCCCTGACTTCGTCCAGAAGGTCACCCTGAAATACGTCTAGTCTAACTCGCATATTATGCCTTTATTATTATACTAGAGGCCTAGTGCATAAAATTTGTGCATGGGGGATGTCCCTATCCCATCTTGCTCCCTCTCCAATCTGGGACCCCTTGAGGCAGTTGGACATCCATCTCAAAATCCAGGACTGCTAGCTCCCAACCTCTCAGTTGCCTGCCTTCCTGATTGCCCCTAACCACTTCTGTTTGCCCGCCTGATCACCCCATAACCATTCCCCTGCCATGCTGATTGACACCTAACTGCTTCACTGCTAGCCTGAATGCACCTAATTGCCTTCCTGATTGCCCTCAACTTCCCTCCTCTGCTGGACTGGTCACCCCTAACTGTCCAACCCTGCAGGCCTGGTCACCCGTAACTGCACTCCGCTGCAGGCATGTTCCCTCACAACTGCTCTCCCCTGCAGGCCTGGTCCCTCCCAACTGCCCTCCCCTGCTGACCATCTTGTGGCAGCCATCTTGTGTCTACATGGGGCAGGATCTTTGACCACATGGGGGCAGCCATCTGGTGTGTTGGAGTGATGGTCAATCTGCATATTACTCTTTTATTAGATAGGATAGAGGCCTTGTGCACGGATGGGGGCCAGCTGGTTTTCCCTGAACTGTGTCCCAGATCAGAGTAAGAGTTCTCTTGGGGTGTGGGGTGGCCTGGGTCAGGGGCCTGTGGTGGTTTGCAGGCCTGCCAAGCCACCTGATGACCCAAGCAGAGGCCCTGGTACCTGGGTTTATTTATCTAGTACAATTGAAACTTTGTAGCCTTGAGTGGAGGCCTAGGCCAGCAAGGGCAGGCAGAAAGCTTGGCTTCCTCCATTGCAGGGGAAACCCAAGCCTCCCTCCTGCTCTCTGTAGCCATACCCATCTTGTTTGGGTTTATGTGCATATTTGCTCCTGATTGGCTGGTGGGCATGACTTGTGGGTATAGCCGAGTGATGATTATTTTGCATATTACTTTTACTAGATAGTATGATATTTGGCCCAACTTTTTTATTATTATGTGTGACAAATTCTTGAAAATGTTATCACCCAGCCCAGGAGCCTGAATATTTGCTACATACTGTCAAACTGTCTTCAGAAATGCTGTCCCTTATACTCCAGAGCAGTGCTATCAGGTATTTGTCTCATTGCACCCGCTCAAGTACTGAATATTGTGATTTTAAAAAAATGATCCAGGTATCTTTCTTTTGCAATTACTTGATTACATTTGAAGTTAACTTTTCTCATGTACACTAATTACTTTATTTCTTCTTTAGTTCAAGGTCTTTGCTCGTCTTTGACTAATCCTATTTTGTTTGCGTTCAAGGGAAGCAATGGTAGCTTCCATGGAGTAAGGTGGAGGGATAGAGATGGTGCTGGACCAGATGTGGTTGGAAATAGCTCCTGTTGAAGGTTAGATTGAAGGTTAAGGGAGGTGTTAGGTTCTGAGACTGAAATGTTAGGGTGAGGGCACGCAGTCAAAGGTCACTATTTGGGAGGTTGGGCCTCTGGGGTTTGATGGGGAGATCATACCCTGGTTTGGTGAGGGATGTAGGAGGAGAATGATCTAGCTTGGAAGGCCCCTGGGTTTGGATGGGTCACTGGATTCAGGTGCCCAGCACTCGCCCTGCAACAGCCAGATAGACCTGCAGCTTCAGTTCTGGTCACGCTGTAGGGGCCTTTTTTTTTTTTTTTTTTTTTGCCTCTCCGTTTTAGCTGCCTCTCTGGTTTGTTTCTATGTATTATGTAGATCTTCTATAGCTCCAAGTATTTTTGAAGGTCATCAGACAATATTTATGATTGGCTATGAGTACCCTGTTTGGAGCTATCAGCAATCCATACCTTGTGGCTCCCTATGCTGAGGCTGGGTGCCTTTTTAAAGGACTGATATGCAAAGCAAGGTCTGATTTTCCTAGCTTGAAGAAGATTAGGTAAAGACTCAAAGCATCCAGAGATCTGCCTCTGTCTGCAGACAAATTGTTATTCTCAGTCTCTTAATGAGAGGTTTTCCAACAGGGTGGGGCACATGATTCCACCTGAGACAAAAGCTGCCTGCATGGTAAATGTCTGCCTGAGAAAGATATCCTCTACATTATGGGGGAATGACTCAGCATAGGAAACCAGGTGGCTGCCTTCAGAGTTCTAACCCCTGAACTCCCTACTATGATTATTTGCACACAGCTCTCATCGATTCTGCTCTCTCTCTGCTGGAGCCCAAGGTCAGAGGCTGCACATAAAACTTTGTGTGTTTAGCCCTTTAAGTGGGTGCCTGCATTTCCAGCTGCTTTCCCTGGCAGATAGCAACACCACTGCTTTTCATAACCAGATGTTATGTTGTCACCTTTCTCAGTCTGGTGCTTTAAACTCCTCAGAGTTCTCAGTTGGAACCCCTTAGAGCCGAGGTATTCCTCTGGAACTTCAGCTGCTGCTTGTGGGAGCCAAGCAAGCCCTTTCGAACCTCCACACTTCCTACCAGTCTCTATGTGGTTTCCACTTTATATTGTTGGTTATCAGGGTTCTTTTCAGTTGATTATTCAGGATGATTTTTTCTATACTTTGGTTGTAATTTCAGTTTGGTTTTAGGAGAATGAAAGTGTAGCTTCCACTTAATCTGGCACTATTTTTGAGATTTGGGCCTTAGTTCTTCATAATGTTGATTTGTTAATATTTTTCTCCTAAGCTTTCCAAAGTAAGGCATAAAGCAACTACATTTGTTTTTTCAATCTTGCAAAATACTAGTACTCAATAGACTAATAGAAAAGCAAAGCTTGACATTAAACAGGATTTGTTTTACCAAAAACCTTTGTCTTTCTACTGTACCAGTTCTAATATAGCCAGGTTATGTACAAATATTCTCACTTGAATTCTGATGCTTTACCAAAAAATCCCTTCCCTTTCCCTGGACACTATTCTTTTCAAGTTGATTTAAAAAAGAGTTGAGTAAGAGTGATATTAACATAGGGCACCAGGCCTCCCTCCAATTTAGATGTTTTTATTTCATGTTTTAGAAGCCTTATTTGCCCATTTACTACTTTTTGTACGCACAGTGTTCCAGCCTTAATAAAGTTCATTAAGCATTGAATAAACTAATTCATTAATCTATGTACTTTCCCGCCCTACCACTATATAAGTTATGATCATAGGGAGAAGAACTAAAAAAACAAAACACCAGAAAAAAAAAAAAGAATAAGAAAAGAAAGAAAAGAAAAGAAAAGCAGACATTACAAGAATGTCTCTAATAGGGAAGGGACACCACAAAAAATGTTTCCTGTGAATTTACAATTTTAAGAGGATTACTCTGGAGGGTTGTTTGTGCCTTTTTTTCAGAGTAAGCAGTTGTGGGCAGTTTGGGCTCACCTTTTAGCTCCTGGTTTCATTAAGAGCTCAGCCCCCCAGGAAGAGAACTGGCTGAGCTGGTTGGCACCTGAATGATTAGAGCTATATTATACTGTTTAAAGGGAGAGTTCAAGAACAACCTTGACACAGTAGCTTTGGACACTGAGAATCCTCCAAAAACTTTGTGGTTGTTGCTGTACTTTAAAATCAAATTATTAGGATAAAATTGGCGTACAATAGAATAGAACCATTTCAAGAGTACAACTTTATGAATTTTGGCAAGTATATACACCTATGGTATAAACACGATTACAATCAAGATGTGTAATATTGCCAACATCCTACATGGTTACTTCATACTGCCTTGCAATCAATCCAACCCTACTCCAAACCCCAAAACCACCACTGATCTGTTTGTTGTTATTGTGTTTGTTTGTTTTTTAAATCCTGGGGATTTAAAAGAGAGGGAGAGAGAAAGAGAGAAAGAGAGAGAGAGAAAAACATCAATGTGAGCCACAAATATTGATCAGTTGCCTTCAGTATGTGCCCTGACTAGTAATCTAACTGGCACCCAACTAAGCCACATCAGCCAGGCCCACTGATCTGCTTTTGATCATAACAGAGTAGTTTTGTCTTTTCTAGAATTACATATGAAAGGAATAATACAATATATATATAGTTTGTGTTTGACTATTTTTCTCAGCATGTTTTGAGACTGATCCATGTAGTTCAACATTTTAGTAATTCATTTATTTTTACTGCTGAATACTATATTCTGATGTATATTTTATAATCTATTTAGCCATTCACTTGGTTTTGGACATTTGGTTGTTTCCATCTTGGGCTATTAAAAGCATAGTTCCTATTCACTTTGTGTATAGTCTTTGAGGGGATACATCTTTTTTTTTCATTTTAGAAATGAAATCTGGACATGGAATTGCTAGACCACATGGTATGTGTATTTCCAACATTATTACTAATTGCCAAACTGTTTTCCAAAGTGGTTGCATAATTTCACATTTCCACTAGAAATGTGTGAGATTACACTTGCATATAATTAATCATAGTTTTTTTTCACCTTTAATCTGTCAACATGGTAAATGACATTAATTTAGTTTAAATGTTAAACCAATATTGCATTCTTTTTTATTAAACCTCACTATCCTATTTACTTATTCTAGGATGTTAGTTTATACATTTTTGTTTCTAGTAATGCCTTTGTCTTGTTTTGGTATCATAAAATGACTTGGGAAGTTACTAGTCCTCTTGAACTTTCTGAGAGAATTTGTGAAATATTTTAATATTTCTACCTTAAAAGGTTAATAGGATTGAACAATGATGTTATTTGGGCCTGAAATGTTTGTATTATGAACTTAATTATTAAAAACTGAATTGAACTATAGAATTTTTTTAAACCTCTGAAATTTAAATTTGTTTCCAAGGAATTTATCTATTTCATTTAAGTTGTTATTTTAGCCAGTTGATGCTATAACAAAGTACTATTATATAAGCTGGATGGCTTATAAACAATATAAATTTATTTCTCACAGTCACAGAGCCTGGAAGTATGAGATTAGAGTGATAACATTGGTGCGCTCTGGAGAGAAACTTTTTCAGGATTGTAGGCTATAGTCTTCTTGTTATATCCTCACATGGTGAAAAAGAGGGTAAGAGAGCTCTCTGGTATCCCTCTTATAAGGGTAAATAGAGGCCCAGTACACAAAATTAGTGCAAGGGGGTGGGGGAGGGAGTGTCCCTCAGCCCAGCCTGCACCCTCTCCAATCCGGGATCCCTCGAGGGATGTCTGACTTTCTGTTTAGGCCTGATCCTGGTGAGATCGCGTCTAAATGGGCAGTCGAACATCCCTCTCTCAATCCAGGACTGCTGGCTCAAAACTGCTCACCTGCCTGCCTTCCTTATTGCCCCAAACCACTTCTGCCTGCCAGCCTGATCACCCCCTAACCACTCCCATGCCAGCCTGACTGAAATCTAACTGCTCCCCTGCCAGCCTGTTTGCCCCCAAGTCCCCTCCTCTGCTGGCATGACCACACGTAACTGCCCTCCCTTGCAGGATTGATCGCCTCCAACTGCTCTCCCTTGCAGACCTGGTCTTTCTCAACTGCCCTCCCTTGTAGGCCTGGTTCCTCCCAACTGCCCTCCCCTGCTGGCCATCTTGTGGCAGCCACCTTGTGTCCACATGGGGGCAGGATCTTTGACTACATGGGGGCAGACATCTTGTGTGTGGGAGTGATGGTCAATCTGCATATTACTCTTTTATTATATAGGATAGAGGCCTGGTGCATGGGTGGGGGCCAACTGGTTTGTCCTGAAGGATGTCCCAGATCAGGGTGGGGGTTCCCTTGGGGCATGGGGCAGCCTGGGCAAGGGGCTTGTGGTGGTTTGCAGGCCGGCTATGACCCCTGGCAACCCATGCGGAGGCCCTGGTATCTGGAATTTATTTACTTCTACAATTGAAAAACTTTGTAGCCTGGAGCGGAGCCAAGCCCCCTGCTCATTCCATGGCTACTGCCATTTCTGTTTGGGTCTTATGTACGTTCTATAATTGAAACTTTGTAGCCTTGAGTGGAGGCCTAGACTGACCAGGGCAGGTGGAGAACTTGGTTTCCTCTGTTGCTGGGGAAACCCAAGCCTTGCAATGGCTGCAGCCATCTTGGTTGGGGTTAATTTGCATACTCGCTCTGATTGGCTGATGGGCATGGCTGGTAGGTATGGCTTGAGTGTTGGGATGGTTAATTTGCATATTACTCTTTTATAAGGTAGGATAATAAAATTTTGAGATCTCTACTCTCATGAGTGGCAGCAGTGGGAGTGGGACTGCTGGCATATAGGACTGGGGATCACAGCAGGAGGGGCCAGACAGGGCACAGAGGATGAGCTGAGACCTGACCCTGTGCCCACTGCAGCCTTGTGGCCCACAGTTCCTTTAGGGTGCACTAATTCATTCATTGTGCCCCTATTATATATATAAAAGCCTAAGCAACTATTATGATCAAACATCTGAAATGACCAAACAGTCACTATGATGCTCACTGACCACCAGGGGGTAGATAAATCAATGCAGAATCTTCTCCCTGGTGGTTAGTGCACTCCCACAGCCAATCTACCATGGTCAGCCAACCTTCTGTGGCCCCTCCCCCCTGGCCAGCTGGCCCCAATTGGCCCCAATTGCCAGCCTGGCCAAGGAATGCCACCCATGCACAAATTTGTGCATAGGGCCTCAACTATTGTAAATATATAATCCTATATAATAAAGAGTTAATATGCAAATTGACCATCACTCCAACACACAAGATAGCTGCCTCCATGTGGTCAAAGACAGCCGCCCCCATGTGGACACAAGATGGCTACCACAAGATGACCAACAGGGGAGGGCAGTTGTGGGCAATCAAGCCAGAAGGAGAAGACTGTTGTGGGAAATCAGACCAGCAGGGGAGGGCAGTTGGGAGGGACAAAGTCGGAAGGGGAGGGCAGTTAGGGGTGACTAGGCCAGTAGAGGAGAGCAGTTAGCAGCAACCAGGCCTGCACGGGAGGGTAGTTGGGAGGGACAATGCTGGCAGGGCAGGGCAGTTAGGGGCAACCAGGCTGGCAAGGGAGGATAGTTAGGGGTAACTGGGCCAACAGGGGTGGGCAGTTGGCCATGACCAGACTTGCAGGGGAGGGCAGTTGGGTTGACCTGGCTGGCAAGGGAGGAAAGTTAGGTAGACAGGGCCTGTAGGAAGGAAAGTTAGGGGTGACCAGGTTGGCAGAGCAGGGCAGTTAGGGGTGACCTGGCAAGCAGGCAGGTGAGCAGTTTGGAGCCAGCAGTCCTGGATTGTGAAAGAGATCTCTGAGTGCCCTTGAGGGGTCCCAGTTTGGAGAGGGTGCAGGCTGGGCTGAGGGCCACCTCCCCCTCCATGTATGAAATTCATGTACTGGCCCTCTAGTATGATAAATAAAATAATATGATATTTTGAGATAATAGTCTTTTCCTATGGAAATCATTATCAAGTTAACATTAAATACTGCCATAAAACCTTAATAATCAGCAAATACAGATGAAAAATAAAACTGAGGAAAAAAGACAGTTTTATATATTATATTTCCATGTAAAAAGTATTATACTGATAGGTTATTTTAGTAATAGAACAGACTATTTATCTGATTTTCTAAAATACCTTCAGAGGATTCTAAATCTAAGGGATACAAGAAACATAATGAAAAAAATAGTAACATTTATAAACAATTTATTTATATCACTTCCAAATTATTCCCATCAAAATATGACTAAGTATTAATTACATGTATTGGCTTATGCATATTATGTTATCAAAGGTTGAATAAGTTATACCTTTAGCTGAGAAAAAAATATGAGATAAAATATTTTAAATAAATGACTTTAAAATTCTAAAGTCATTTATTTTATTTCTATTATTCTAATTATAAAATTAACAAAAGTTTATTTTGGGGGAACAAGGATCAAGATGAGTTGAAGATTGAACAATTCTAAAAAGCTGGACTTGTTAACATTATGATGATATTATTGATCTCTTGCTAATAGAAAATATTTCATATTTGAAATTTAGGATAGTGATTTCTTGATAATCTCTGATTTTGAGTTCCAAACGGCCAATATTTAACATTGATATTTAAGGATTACACAATGGTATTTTATAATCATGGCCTGGTACAATCCACTTTCACAAAGTTAGATAGCTCAGAGGGAATTAAGACAAACAAGGGAATTATGTCACAGTGCACTCAAATCAGGAAACTTAAAAGAAATGATGATCTTTCACACTCACTAGTTTGTTATATTTATTTACAACACTTAAAACTAAGCATAGGTGTTTGAATACACTTGCACAAATAGATAAAAATAATTTGCATTTTTTTTTAGTTCTAGAAATGTTTTGAGACCCTCTTTAACAATGGATGCACTCAGTAATTATTGTAAATAATACATGAAATAGGTGTTTAATCACTTGACTTTCTGATTGAGGCAAATGGCAGTGGCTAACAAGGAGGGCAGGAGTAGCACCTAAGGTAGTAATCCATTTCCTTCACACAAATAGCTGCCGAAAGGCAGATGGAGGTGCCAGTTGTGTGGGGTGCAAGTGATTACTGCCCAGTCTGCACACCACAAGGTTGTTTATTCCTCCACCAGAAAACTGTCCATTAATTTTTCTAAGAGCCAAAAGCAAAAGAAGAGGAATTTATGAAGTCGCTAGCCCATATGGCTGGTAGTGAGTTAATCTGTGTCTGAGCAGCAGGCAGCATGAGCCAGTCTGTCTGTTGGGGCTGTTAGTAACCCAGGGGCAGATCAGAGAACAGCAGGGAAGGGGATCAACTCAGGCTGCAAATGCAGTCAGGAATGTGGCAAGAAATTATTTCTGAAAACTCACTTTGCAGCATAAGGGCAGCCATCAGATGCTACACCATAATCTATCTGCACTTTGTTCACTTTGGTAATTATGCAGAGCTCTGCGTGTAGGAATAAATTTGACATATAGTAGTATAGTCATCACAAGATTTTCCTTTATACAGCTTCTTGCTTTAAAATAATTGTTTCAAGTGTTCCTTAAAAAAACTTATGTAGACATTGAGATTTAAAACTATGGGGGAGAGGGGGATCGCTCTAGATTAGCTATGTTAGAAAAGGACATGGATCTATTAAAAAGGACTGCAAAGCAGAGAGCTCTGACAAATAATCAGAAGAAAATTGGAGTTAGATAATAGTACCAGGGATGAAGTAGTGAAAAAAAAAAAAAAAAAAAAAAGAGAGAGAAATAATTTAAGCAACAAGCAGACTGTCAAATTACAGCGGGGAGGGTAAGGAGATCTGGGGGAGATAAGAGATCAACCGAAGGACTTGTATACATGCACATAAGTACAACCAATGGACACAAAACTCTGGGGAGGGAAGGTATGTATGGGGGGGCAATGTTAAAATATGTTCACAGATAATAATTTAATAAAAAATAAATAAATAAAATAAAATACATGCACACATGCACACACATGTGCCCACAGGTGTAAGTCATGAAAAGACACCTAGATATTTACCGCAGGTCATGTTCATGTGAAATAAAATAATTTAGTTCAAATGTAAAAAAAAAAAAAAAAAAAGAATTTCCTAAAAACACTAAGAGAAGGCTGAGGCATAGGAAAAAATAGGTATTAAAAAAATAACAAGCCATGAAATGATGACTGAATGAAGGTTACTAGTTCTTTCCTTCCTTCCTTCCTTCCTTCCTTCCTTCCTTCCTTCCTTCCTTCCTTCCTTCTTTCCTTTTTTCCTTTCCTCCTTCCTTCCTTCATCTAAATCTGTACCTATCTATCCTTATCTGTCTTCCCATTTATCCATTTGTCAATCTTTCTAATCTATCATTTATCTATGTATGGTAATGTGAAGACTAATATTAAGATGTGGCATATTGCAGCACAGGATTAAAACTGAAACACTTATAAAGATAAACTAGACCAAGGAATCTGCTTACGTATAGCCTTTTTGTTTCTTAATCATGAAAACAGGAAACTAATTTACTCAAACTTACTTATATTAAAAAGTCAGAACATTGTTGTCATTCTTTAAATATTGAAGAGAAAGGTCAAAGAGATAAAAAGTTTAAAGAGAGAACAGTGAATTAAAATGATCACCAGCCCCAAAAGATGGTATGTTTTCATAATTTTAGTTACTCGTGGTCAACTATGGTCCAAAAATATTCAATGGAAAATTCCAGAAATAAATAATTTTAAATTGCATGTTGTTCTGAGTAGGTTGGTAAAATCTCACACTGACCTGCTCTGTCTCACTTTGGCCATGAATTATCCCTTTGTCCAGTATATGGTGCTGTATATGCTCCTTGACTGCTGCCTACTTAATAGCCATCATGTTCATTAGATCAACAGTATTTTGGTGCTAGTATTCAAGCCAATAAACCATTCACTGCACGTCATCTCATGGCACAGGCATTTATCATCTCACATAATCACAGAAGAAGGGTGAGTACAGTATAGTAAGATATTTTGAGATAGAGACCTGCTGGGGTTCTTGTTCCAACATTACAAAGAGTTCAACAATCTGGAGAAAGGCTGTGTGTAGATTAAATAAGAGTCCAAAGATGAAAGATAATTTTGAAAGACATTGGGGGTCAGAGGAACTTCAGCTAAAGGAGCTAAAGGTTATCTTTATCTCAGGATCCTTGCTTTTTAATAACACAATTTGTCCTAAGGCAAGGAGATAATGCACTTTAAAGGGAAGGGTACAGAAGCATTGTCACATTGGGAAACAGCCTACAGCTGTTCAGGTGTTTGGCCAGAAGGAGGCAATAATGTGTAGTGTAGACTGTGATACCCAGAGCCCTCTGGCAACAATCATCCTATTCAGGTTTTGGGGAAATGCCTTTTAGCCATTCTAACAGGTGATTACATATGTGACTCATCCTTTGTTGAATTCCAGTTTCATCAACCTTCTGATAAAACTTGTAATTATGACATGTTGGAATTGGCTTCTAGCAGAGACCACATTCACATAACTTGCATTGTTATAATTATTCTATTTAATTAGTTATTGTTAATCTTTTACTATGTCTAATTTATAGATTTAACTTTATCATAAGTGTGGGTTGTAAGAGAAAAACATAGCACATATAGGACTCAGTACTACCCACAGATTTAGGCATCTATTGGGTGTCTAGGAACATATCCCCCCAAAATGGAGCACTATTCTAATACTGCAACCCTTACAGAGATAAGCAAGACAGTAATAACCATTGTATAATTCATAGATGGATAAAGAAATGTATCTTACTAGGATATCTCCAGCTAATACTAGATGTGATTACTAGGAAGAAATATTTTCAGAAAATTGAAACTACTATTTGTTTTTGAATTTAGGTATTTTTATTCCAGTAAGTTGTACTTGAGCTAAAAAATCTTCAAGAACATATTCAATGAGCATAAAGTTTCCATTATATAAGATGATTAAATCCTAGAGATTTTCTGCATGACACTGTACCCTGAATGTTTCAATGACCTCTACACAAACATTGAAATAAAGTGAAAAATAATTTTAGTATTTGACTTTCTCTATATGACTTATTTCACTTAGTATAATGCTCTCATGTTCTATTTTTTTGTCTACATTTTATCATACAGAAATGTTTTGATATACCTCATTTGCTAATGGCCCCTCAATTTCTCATTTATTATGGCAGTGGCTGCTGACATCCCACTCATATTCCCCATCTTTACCACTCAATGTATACCTTTCCCACTTCCCATTACCAGAATTTTCACACCTTTATCTGAGTTTTTCCTCTGATTGTTAAAGCCCTCTTTTCACCCTTTTGGTAGTTTAGAAATGCCAGAGTGATGGGAATTAGTGCATAAATACTGCAGCTCCTCGCTGGGACCAGTTTGGCTCAATGGATAAAACGTCAGCTTGGGGTCTGAAGGGTCCCGGGTTTGATTCCGGTCAAGGGCATGTACCTTGGTTGCGGGCATATCCCCAGTAGGGGGTGTGCAGGAGGCAGCTGATTGATGACTCTCTCTCATCGATGTTTCTAACTCTCTATCTCTCTCCCTTCCTCTCTGTATAAAAATCAATAAAATATATTTTAAAAAATACTGCAGCTCCTATTATGGACTATGCGTTTGTATCCTTCCAAATTCATATGATAAAGTCAGAATTTCCAATGTGACTGACTGTATTTGGAGTTAGGTCCTATGAGGAGATAATGGAGGTTAAATTGGTTCATAAATTTGGAGTTGGAGCTTATATATAAAACTTGGAAAGATGGATTTAACAGGAAGGTCAATATAAATAGTTATTTGACAGGAAGAATAAAGAATTAATAACCATCTATAAACAGAAAACATATTGTCTAATTGAAGGATTTGCCTGATACATTTAATATTCACAGAGAAAGGCAATTTTAGAGGTAAAGAAAAATACAATTTTATTAATGTGAGGAATTCTGAGAATGTTGGGACAATTATAAAGTTAGCCCTTTGACTGGAAGAATGTCAATTAATTGTTTGGATAAATTCTGTCAAAAAAAGAAGTCACTGAGTGGAAGCACTAATTTCCTCTCAATATATCAACCAATTTCTCACTGTTTATAGAAAGTGACCCACGTATACAAAGTAACTGACACATCAAGATTTCCTTTCTATCCAAAATCTAGTCCATGTAACATATCTGTATCTCTTAGACTTTCTGAAGAAAATCGTATTTTTTCTTTAATCGGTCACTTTTTTCTTTTCCCCTACCGTTTTGTTTTTTTTCTTCAAATTGCATACTTCATAAGTACTTGCATTATTCATTTTTGAAGGTTAAATGAAAACTTAAATCTGTGGGATTCCAAGTTGTTTTTTCCCCCATTATTTTCCATTAAAATTACCCAAGTCTTTCATAATTACATTGGTTACGGGTTTTATTTGATAAAAATACCAGTATTTAAAAAGTAACCAATAGAAGGCAGATTGCTTTGCTAGTTATTGACAGCAAGAACTGGTTGTTGGTGTTCAAGATTGAACAATAATCTATTATTATACACTTTATTAGTTCCACTAAAGCCCTTAATATAAGCTCATATTAATTATATCTTTAAGCTTCATTCCTTAGCTTAGCAATGCTGAAATTTCTTAATTGGAATCTGGACTGTAATTATAATTTACTTAGCTGAAATTTACAAAGTATATTGCCTTTTGTAACTCTAAAAGTTGAATCCCAAATCAAAACTGTTTAAAAAGAGGCATGAGGGTACTTGAACCATACTTGGAGAATTTTGTCATTTTATGCACAGCATTACTTCTGAAAGTATGGACATTAATGTTCTGTGATACTGTCTGGTGGATAAATATTTATTTCCTCCCCCTCTTCTTCCTCCTCCTCCTCTTCCTCTTCCTCTTTCTCCTCCAAGAAAAGACTTATGAATTCAGTAACTAAAAGTATGGAAGATCCTAAAATATGTTTAAAATATAAAATCAACCACAGGAGGAGAGTTCCTTTTGTTTTTGTTACACTTCTTCACATGATCTTCTGTGTTAAAGCTTTTCAGATAAAGAAACTTCTGGCAAAGACGGATTCAAATCTTTTGACTCAAGCTAAGACTTATGCTTTACCATCAGCTTGTCAAAAAGTTGATGTGAACAGCACAAATTCTTCCTAGAAAATAAATTATCACTGAAAAAATGGCTCCAGATACATCTTAATTCTAACAATTTAGTGTTACATATTTGACTCTTGTAAAGAGTTGGGGAGCATGGGACTTGTTGGAAAGTCTGTAAGGAGGATTATCTGAAAGGTCAGAGGCCCCCCCCTCCCCCCCCGCCCCGGCTGTTAGCTTTGCCCAAATCATGCAATTCATAGACTAGTTAAGAGAGTAATAGTTTTGAAGCTAAGAATCATCACAAAATTCCAAGTGCAAAAAGTTCTGATGGTAGATTGGAAATACATCTATATCAAAGAAGGGCAGTAAATTTAATTAATCTGATTATTCTAAATTATATTTATTTAATTTTCCAGTGTGTTAAGTGATAAGTAAATGTAGAAGATACCATAGTCACATTCAGAACTATACATTTGAAGACAGCAAATTTGTATAGAATTGGGAATATTGTTTTACTAGTATATATTCTCATTATTTAGAATTTTGGAGAGGGGAAGAGAAGCAAATGCTTACTACTGAATTAAGATGTATTGACAATTCAAGCTTGATATAGTTATCTGGCATTGTGCCCTTGATAATAATAACTAGAATTTATAGAATACAGCTATATACCCTGCATTAACAAAAAGATAACATCATTTAATTATAATGTTCTTGAAGAACACATAAGGGAAGCAAAGCTCACAGGGAATGAGTAATTTCTCAATGTATATTTTATTAGATAATGGTGTATCTGGATTTGAAGGCAGGTTTTTTAAATTATAAAAAAAATTGAATAGGATTTTCAGAGAAAGATAATAAAATGGCTATGTCATAGATAATAAGAAACATAATGATGTGTTTGTATAAGCTCTGTAATTTGGAGAGTTTAAACAGCCCTATTATTATAATCCTACTTAAAAAAGACTAAACATGCTTCCTGGTAGATAAGACATGCATAGAAATACAGGGAAAAGTGTAAACAGCATTAGAGAGGATCAGAGAATGTGCCACAGTATTCTGAGGAGGCACACATCACATGTTTGTTCAAGGTGTTACTATCTAAGACAAATAAGAAAAGGAGGACAAATAAAGAAGGGCTGTGCCAATGAAAGAAGGACACTGAAGAAAACTTTTATGTAATATTTTTAGTGCTATATTTAGTATTATGAGAAATAAACTAATATGGCACCTCTTCTCAGGATGAGAACTCATTCTTTGAGAAAGTGGTTTATACAGTACCTTGATGGTGACCTCTAAATGAACTTCTAAGAACCATATTTTCTATTATAATCTGAAGGCAAAGTTTTTGGATCCCTTCACCAAAATCCAGCAGTATTATTCTACAAATTATTCTATATTCCTAGATTAGGCATTTTCTTTTCATTTTCATCTGGACCTTATTTTAAATGATGTGAATAATTTCATGTAACTATTATGTCATAAATGTAAGTAGAATAGTTAAATTCTAAAAAGAAATGTGCTTTGTAAATAATAAAAAAAAATCTTTAAAAATCTGAGTCCAGAAGAGTTCTGCAAGGTAATTTTCCTAGAGTCAATTAACAGAAGTTAAAATGGTCTCCAACTTTATCTTCCAGAGAAAAATCAGTCAAGTGAAAAATGAAACTGAAACATGACATAGATGATATAATTAGCAGGCATGGGTATAAAAACAGTTATTACAAGTCTAGATGCATACATAATAATCTAAAGAAAAATAATAAGCATTAAGCAGAAATATGGAAGATATAAAAATAAGTTTAACTACTAACGATTGAAAGTATAATGTCTGAAAAAAATACTACATTATGTAAGTGATAGATATTGCTGAAGAATATGTTTGTGAATTTGAAGATATAGCCATGAAAATATTCCACAAAAAATAGAAAAATAATATTAAAAAAAGAATAAACAGAGAATTGATGCCCTGTGGGATAACTTCAAGTGGTCAAATATACATTAATCAGAGTCTCTAAAGGGTGTGGCAGGAAAATATTTGAAAACATAATGGTAGATAATTTGGCAAATTTGATGAAAACTATAAACCCACAAATGCAAGATACTCAAAGAAACCTAATCATATGAAACATGAAGAAACTACACTAAGGCATTTCAGAATCAACTAAAAGCCAGTAATAAGCACATTTTAAAAGCACCCAAATAGGAGAAAAGAACATTCAATATGGAGGAAGAAAAATAAGAATGGCAACAAATATAATATTGGAAACAATTCAAACCAAAAGTAATGCAGCAAAATCTGTAAAGAACTGGGTGAAAAATACTATACATCTAGACTTCTCTACCCAGTAAATATATTTAAAAAAAGAAAGAAAGTGAAACTAAGACTTATTTTGGACATACAAAAGCTAAAATAATATATAAACATTAAGACATGCACTACAACATGTAAGGGGAGTGATTCAGGCCAAAAGAAAAACTATACCAGATGGGAATCTGGATCTGTAAAGAGAATGGCAATCACCCAAAATAGTAATTGCTTGGCTAAATAAATATTTTAATTAAAATCTCTTTAAAAGATAATAGGAAAAAATAATTTAAAAATAAAATAAAAGCCTCAATAGGAGAAAAGGAAGTATTGTTTTAAGCTATCACATGAAATTCATAAGAAGTCAAATGAAAATCATATTATCATGTAAAAAAATGACAAGACAATGAAAAAAATGTTTATAAGTCACATATTTGACACAAGATTTATATGCTCAATATATAATTTTCTATACTCAAAATGAGGAAACAACACCCAATTATGGGCAATAAAGTTGAATAGGTATAGATATAAGACTGGTGAATAGTTCAGCAAAATATATTCATCATCGTTAGTCATTTAGAAAATATAATTTGGTACCACAGTGAGATACCATCACACATCTATTAAAAAGGCTAGCATGCACCAAAACCGGTTTGGCTTAGTGGATAGAGCATTAGACTGCGGACTGAAAGGTCCAAGGTTTGATTCTGGTCAAGGGCATGTACCTTGGTTGCGGGCACATCCACAGTAATGGATGTGCAGGAGGCAGCTGATTGATGTTTCCCTCTCATCGATGCTTCTCTCTGTCCCTCTCCCTTCCTCTCTGTAAAAAATCAATAAAATATATATTTTTAAAAAGGCTAGCATGCTGTTTAATAGCAAAGGAACTGGATCTCTAATACATTCCCAGTGGAAAGATAAAACAATATAACCTCCTTGTCAAACAATGTGGCAGTTTCTTGAAACATTAATCATACACCTAACATATGATGTAGCCCTTCCACTTATACCATATTTTCATACAAAATCTTGTCAAACAATGTGGCAGCTTCTTGAAACATTAATCATACACCTAACATATGACATAGCCCTCCCACTTATACCATATTTTCATACAAAATCTTGTCAAACAATGTGGCAGCTTCTTGAAACATTAATCATACACCTAACATATGACATAGCCCTCCCACTTATACCATATTTTCATACAAAATCTAGTGCACAAAACTACCCAATGTCCATAAACAGATGAATTTATAAGTAAGTTTTCATACAGTTGGTCCTCAAACCACATGGGTTTGAACTGTATGTGCTCAATAGTATGTATATTTTTTACTGAATGGGGGTCAGCACCCCTAACCTTCAAATAGTTTAAAGATCAACCATATATAGATTTTTAAAAAATGACATGCAATAACATGAAAGGAGCCAGATTAAAAAAGGAATATGTACTTTCTTAATGCATTAATATAAAAATTTTGGAAAATTCAAATTAATCTATAGTAACAGATGAGTAGTTGCTTCGGACCTGCCTGGGCAGGAGCAACAGGAAAGCTATCAAAGGGGAATGAACAGACATGTGAAGGTAATGTATCATGTGTTCACCATCTTGATTGGGTAATGGCTTCATAGGTTATACATATGTTAAAACAAATTGAATTTTGTGCTTTATAAACAGTTTATTGTTTGTCAATTACACTTCAATAAAGCTATTAAACAAGATAGACAGTATAGAGATAGGTGGGATTTCCTTCTTCAGATATAAATTGAATGCTTCCTTATTTGCTCAGCAGAGTCTAGGTTTTAAAATTACAAACTTGAGAAGTAAAACTATCATTATTTTCAGACAACCTAATACTGTATATAGAGAGTCCTTAAGATTACATACACACACACACAAAAAAAATATTAGAACTAAGATTAATTCAGTAAAGTAGCAGGATACAAAATAAATATCCAAAAATCAGTTGTATTTTTTTTTATATTTTATTGATTTCCCCCCCCTCCTTCCCTCTCATACATACCTTCCCTCCCCAGAGTTTTATGTCCATTGGTTGTACTCATATGCATGTATACAAGTCCTTTGGTTGATCTATTATCTCCCCCAGATCTCCCTCCCCTTCCCACTGTAAATTGACAGTCTGCTTGTTGCTTTACTGTCTCTATATCTATCTTTTGGTTCATCAATTTATAATGTGCTTTATTATCCATAAATGAATGAGGTCATGTGTTGTTTCTCTTTCATTGATTGGCTTATTTCACTCAGCATGATGCTCTCCAATTTCACCCAGGTTGCTGCAAATGATGAGAATTCCTTCTTTTTTATGGCAGCATAGTATTCCATTGTGTAGATGTACCATGGTTTTTGGATCCAATCATCTGCTGAAGGGCACCTAGGCTGTTTCCAAATTCTGGCTATTGTAGATTGTGCTGCTATGAACATAGGGGTGCATATATCCTTTTTGATTGGTGTTTCTAATTTCTTGGGATATATTCCTAGGAGTGGGATTACTGGGTCAAATGGGAGTTCCATTTTCAGTTTTTTGAGGAAACTCCACACTGTTCTCCACAGTGGTTGCACCAGTCTGCATTCAGTTGTATTTTTATTCACCAATAATAAACTACCGGAAAGGGAAACTAAGAAAATAATCCCATTTACAATTGCATTAAAAATACCTAGGAATAAATTTAACCAAGGGGGTAAAAGAGTTGCACTCAGAAAATTACAAGACATTGAATACAGAAATTGAAGAAAATACGAATAAGAGGAAGCATATATGTGTTTGTGGATAAGAAGAATTAACATCATTAAAATGTCCTACTACTCAAAGCAATCTATAGATTCAATGCAATTCCCATCAAGATACCACTAGCATATTTCACAGAACTAGAATAAATATTTCATTTATTCTAGTTGGAACCACAAGAAAATAAGTAGAGCCACAGCTATCTTTAAAAAGAAGAACAAAGGGGAATTACACTATCTGATATCAAACTATACTGTAGCAATCAAAACAACATGATACTGGCATAAAAACAGATAGATCAATGAAAGAAAATAGAGAGCCCAGAAATAAATCCATACCTTTATAGTCAATTAATATTTGACAAAGGAGGCAAGAACATGCAATGAGGTAAAGATAATCTATTTGATAAATGGTGTTGGGGAAGTTGAACAGATATGTTCATAAAAATGAAATTAAACCACTCTTTTATATCATACTCAAAAATAAGCTCCGAATGTATTAAAAACTTAAAAGTTAGGCTCAAAACCATAAAACTGTTTAAGAGAACATAGGTAGTAAAATCTGGGGCACTTCTTATAGCAATATTTTTTTTTTTCTTCTGATTTGTCTCCTAGGACACAGGGCAAAAAATAAATAAATGCGACTACATCAAACAAAAATTTTTGCACAGCAAATAAAACCGTCAACAAAATGAAAAGACAAGGCCTACTGAATGTGAGAATATATTTGCCAATGATACATCTGATAAGGAATTAATATCCAAAATTTATAAAGAACTTATAAAATTAAACACCAGCCCCAGCCTGGTGGCTCAGTTGGTTGGAGCACTGTCCCCTTAAAACAAAAGTTTGTGGGTTTGATTTCCAATCTGGTCACATAACTAGGTTGCTGGTTCCATACCCAGTAGGGGCATGTATGGGAGGCAACCAATCAATGTTTCTCTAACACATAACTGTAATTTATTAATCAAAATCAGGGTAAAAATACCATGAAAAAATAGAAACATAAACTACAAAATAGGAAAAATATTTTATATTTTTATTTTCAAATTAGAGTATTTTTATTAGGTTTTTGGATTGTTCTCTAAAGTCACTTTTTTTTAAATTAAATTTATTGGAGTGACATATTCTATATATATAAAAGTCTAATATGCAAATTGTCCCCATGGGAGTTTGACCAGGAGACCTGGAGTTTGATTGTTCGCTATGATGTGTGCTGACCATCAAGAGTGGTGTGAAATGAAGGAAGGCCCTAGCCAGTCCAAATTGCTGGCCAGTCCTAGGAAATCTACTCATGCATGAATTTTGTGATCAGGCCTCTAGTTGGTTAATAAGATTATATAGCTTAAATATAATTTCATCTTTTCTTATGGCTGAGTAGTATCTCATTACATATATGTACCACATATTCTTTATCTAATTATCTACTGAAGGATACTTTGTTTGTTTCCATGTCTTGGCCACCATGAATAATGCTGTAGTGAACATGGAAGTTAATATGTCTTTGCAAATAAATGTTTCCAATGCTGAAATATCTCACAAATTAGTAAAACCAATTGCCCAAGGTAGAACACAGTGTTCTAATATCAGGTATAAGCCTACAGCATTATGTAAAAAATTGGCACACCTTCTTCCATTAATATTGGGACAGATTAGAAAATCTATAATAATAAAAGTAAAATATGCTAATTAGATCAGATGGTTGAATGACCTGGACAACATTCCGGATGAAGCTGGGGCTGTGAGGGCCGAGGCCCTTGCATGAATTTCCTCCATCAGGCCTCTAGTAAAAAATAAGAAAGGAGATTATTTTTTCAGGTTTCAGAATGTATTTTTCTTAAATAGTTTTAAAATATCTGATAAATACAAAACACACCAGGAATTTAATGTATTTTCATAGTGTTGGTTGTAGGCCTCAGGAAAGTACTTTAGTTTCAATACAAGCATTAATTAGCATATGCTTTGCTATAGAAGATTTTGTGTGGAAAAGTAGAATATTTATATGTTGAATAGAAAAAAAGAAAAACTCCATAAATTTTATGTGAAATATGTTTTGAATAATTTCAATTTATTATATTCACAATAAACATCAATATACACACAGGTCATTGCTGCATTTGTAAGTTAATAAACTCAGGTTTCCCTTTGAATAGCAGAGTATAGAGAAACCACCTGATCCCAAATGCTGCTCTCTCTTTATCCCAACAGGTGGGCTTCAAGCTTTTCTATACACGTGGTTATTGCTGAAAAAACCTTTCTCCCTTTCTCTAAGCTCTTCACCCCCCCCTTGAGCTCCAGTTCTTTATGATGAGATGACTCATTAAGCTTTCTTCCCTGCAGGGAGCTGACACCCAATTAATGAGCTGACACTGTTCTGTGTCTGCTCACACTAGTGCAATAAGGCTCTGTTTACAAACACAGGCTGTTGTGCCTGGTAAGGGGAGGCAGGTTAAAATCTCCCTGCTGGGCCAGTTTGTTCAAAATCATAAGGCTTCTTTAAACAATGTCTTTGTACTTTCAACGTCAGACATACTGCTTTCAGCAGGATGCAAGTCACCCTAATGGCAACATCCTATTTGGCGGGAAAGGGACTGATGTGCCAAGTTTTTGAATTATAAATGGTATAAATGGAAATATTTTACTATAAAGTTATTGCCAATACTATCTAATGGTAAATAATTGTTCCTTTTTTAAAGATAAAATTTTAGTTTTTCAGACTTTAATTTCCAAATAAAGGTATTATTTAATCTAGACTCCATCTATGATTTCCTCCTTCTACCTTCTCCATTTGACACACTCCTATGTAACTCCTGGCACCAGCTAAAATATCATTTCTTCTGTGAAATCTTTCTTGACTTCCTCAGGAAAGGGTGAGTCTCTCCACAGTTTCTTGTAGGAGTTTTTCTTTTTTTTATAGTAGCATTTATCATATTTCTCTCTTTCAATTAATCTTCTTCACTAAAGAAATGACAAAGATATAGCATAGTGCCGTGGTCGGCAAATTGTGGCTCACAAGCCACGTGCGGCTCTTTGGCCCTTTGAGTGTGGCTCTTCCACAAAATACCACTGCCTGTGGCATTAGAAGAAGTTCAAGTTTAAAAAATTTGGCTCTCAAAAGAAATTTTAATCATTGTACTGTTAATAATTGCCTCTGTTGACTAATGAGTTTGCCAACCACTGGCATAGCACATAACACAGAGTAAGTGCTTGCTTAGGATTTCAATTCTCTGAATATGGACTTTCTACAGGTTTGCTTAGTAGCTATTTATACTCACTGTTTCTACATCTTACATCTAAGGAACTCAGTGCTTGCTAGGTATATTTCTTTCTGTACTCTTTTGATTCCATATCTTTCTTAGCTAGCTAGTTAGTTTATCCAGATCAGCCATAAAATAGTCGACAGGTCTAGTGCCAATCATGAGCCTTCTCCTTCCAACTAAGTATTTTATAAATAATAGAACATGCTTTAACAATTTCTAGGCTATGAACAATAATTGGAAATGATCTCCAGCTAGTTATGTCACTATAGTCATCTCAATCTCTGAAGTTAGTGCAACTAGAATTGAGAGAGGAAGAAAAAGAGAGAGAGAAAAGAGAAAAGGAGAGAAGAGGAGGAAGAGTCAAAGCAAAGAGAAGCAAGAGAAAAATCACAGGGCATTTTGAAACTAACATATTTTTTTAACATATTATTTTTAAAGTTTTGATTTTTATCATTAGAACAACATGAAAACATCAGGTGGCTTTAAATCAGGATGGACAATAAGATGAAATTTACATTCCTAAAATATTATTTTGGCTGGATTATGGAATTTGGATTTTTGGAGTAGAGGAAGGTCTAAAAGGATATAGGAAGACTAGTTTGGAATCTATCAACAGATAGGTTATATGGAAGTTTGGGTAAGATTAGTGCTGGTTCTGAGTGTGATGGTTGTAATAGAGGTTAAAAGATAGGATAGTTTTGAGATATATTTAGGATTTAAAATTACAAGAATTTGGTGGCAGATGTTACATGAGAAACAAAATAAAGAAGAGAGAGGTAGCAGGTTTCTAAAGTCAAACTTACTAGGTAGTGCTGTCATTGACTGAGAACACACTGGAAAAAGTCTATATGTCCAAGTGAGGAGGGATTCAGGCTCCGGGTTGGAGAGGAGCCCTGTGAACTCTTGAGTTCACTTTTGTATATGTTGGGTTTGAAGAATTTTAAAGCTATCCAATTAAAGATACAAGTAGGGAGAAGATTTTTGTTTCTAAAACTAAGAAAAAAGTCTGTACAGAGATATATAGTTGGTAGTTGAAGCCATAGACATTGATAAGAAACCCAAGGCTAAGGCTAAAAAATAAAAATAAGATCTAGAACTGAGTTTTGAGAAACTTCAACACATAATGATCATGTGCATGATAAAAGAGTTGGTAATGAAGAGAAGGAGTGGCTGAATTAGAGTGGATTAAAAAAAAATCAAAGGATGGGGAGATTTCATCAAGAAGAAAAGAGTTAACAAATGCTTCTGAGAAGTTAGTTAAAATAAGGATTTAAATTTCAGCAGAGTGATAGAAAGCAGAAGTCAGATTGGCATGTGTTTGAGATTTAGTGAAAGCTGAAGAAATAATAAAATAGAACAGTAGAGGCCTGGTGCATGAAATTCATGCCTGGGTAGCATCCCTAGTCCTGGACAGTAATCAGGGCTGATCAGGGCCTTCCGTCCAGGGCCTTCATTCATTCCATGCCACCCCATGGTGGTCAACGCACGTCATAGCAAGTGATAGAACTTCCAGTTTCCTGGTCGAAATCCTAAGGAAACACTTTGCATATTAGCCTTTTATATACTGGTATCTGGATGAACAATTTATGTTTTTTTTTATTATTGTAAAATATACATAACATCAAATTTGCCATTTTAACCATTTAAATGTACATTTCAATGGCATTAATTAACTTCACATTCTTATGCAACCATCGCCACCATCCATCTCCAGAACTTCTTTCTTTTTTCCAAATTAAAACACAGTACCCATTGAAAAATGATGTCCCCCCGCTCTCTTCTCCCAGCAATTTGTTTTAATGGGAGAAAACAGAGAAGAGGTAGAGAAGGATGTGGCTTTGAGTGCCCTCTCCTTCTTGTTTTTGAATGAGAGGAACAAGCATTTTTTTTAAATGTTCATGAGAAGAAGCTATCTGAGACAATTAATAGTGAAGCTCTCCAAGAAGTGATACAATGAGATCTAGCAATGGAAATAACAGCCTTAAATATCAATAAGAAAATGAATATGGAATGAAAAGGAAGATAGGGAAGCTACAGATATAAAGAAATGTGTGTCATCAAGAAAATGGTGAATTTCTTGTGATTATTTATATACCTTGTATAAATTTCAAGGTGGATATTATTAGTCAACAGTGAAGGGGCTCAGGGCTATTGGAGGTTTGAAGAAAGTGGAGATGACTTGATAAAGTTGCTATAGACAGTAGCAGAATGATTTAACAGAATAGAAAAAATACTGTGTAGACAATAGATATTCCAGCACTTAGGTCATCTTATATGTTAGATATATGTTCAATCATAGGTGTAGGCAAGTTCTTTAACATGTATGAAATGAGCCATATGACACTAAGCACTACGTTAATCTCAAGTGATCACAAGGTGGACAAGATAGAAACCATTCCCTCAGGGATCCATAATCTCAGATAAGGGTAACATTATATTGAATATAAATATTAGGGTCTGGGTCCTTAAGATATTTCTCTGGAGATATAAGTAAGTAATACAGGAAGAGAAAAAACTAGGCATGATATTCCCACTGGCTAAAAAGCAAAAGCTTAAAGAGGAGTTAGGGGTCAAAATGATATTATTGCAATCAAAGTAAAGACAAAGCAATCCATTTCTTTTTAAAAATATTCTGATATCCACTGAGTCAAAGGTTCCCATTTATTCAACAGTCTCCCAATGAATGCTAACTCAGTGCCCAAATTTCCAGTTAGGGTGTTCATTTTGAATCAACAAAGCCTGGATATAAAGAAGGAACAGTAAAATAACTCAAAACTACAAAATTAAAAGCTTGCACTTGATTGTTCATCACTGGTTAGAAAAAAAAAAAAAGGATATTGAGCTCCCAAAACATGAGACAGCATAGTCAGTATTTTGGAAATACATATCAAATACTGTAAATACATATTTTTGGGAAAATATATATGGTATTTTTATTTTTATTGTCCACCATTCTTTAAAACCACACAGTGTTTTCAACATTGTTCTTATGATAGAGATTAAAATCCTTGAGAGAATTTATTTGGCTCAATGTGGCCTATGTTTTATCTACCTCTTTAGTCCATTTAGACTGTGTGATCTTTCCCCTTCTTTCACTTCCTCTCTCTCTCTCTTTTTTTCTCTCTCTCTCCCTCTCTCTCTCTCTTCCTCCCTATCTCTGCCTCCTCCCCCCATTCCTAAGAAAATATACCAGCTACATTACTTCAGATGTGGGAACAAGCACTTTGAATGAAATAGGCCATGAGATATACATAGTGGTGAAGACTATGGGCACTAGAATTAGACATCAGACCTACATTCTAACCACAGTAACATAAAAATTTGTGAGACCTTGAAGAAAACACATACCCTTGATTTCTTCATAAGTAAAATGACAATTACAATGAATATTGTGCTTAAAATTTAATAAATTATCAATAACTATTCATTAGAAAAATGATTCTTAAAAGATGGGTATTTGTTGATAGTCATTGAAGAGGAAGAAATAAGACAGAGATAAGTATGTCCAAGACTATGCATAACTGGAGTGAATAGAGAAGTTGAGAAGTCCAGATAAAGTTGGTTATGCCAGGATCTGTGGCACCTAGTGCCCTACTTTGGTTGAAGCCATGGGATAGGGCTATAGTCAATATAAAATTTATTTGGGCTGGAATACCTGCTTCCACAGGGCTGCAGGCAAAAGACCTCAGTTCCTCATCACAGGGTTGGTTGCCCGAGTGTCCTCACAACATTTCCTCCACAATGAGATTTAGAGAAAAAAATAAGGCAGAAACCACAATGTTTTTCATGATAAAGTCCTAAAGTGACCATCTGGCCACTTTTGTCAGTCTATTTGTGCTAAACCCCCACCCCCATCTCCCTGCTTAAAGAAAGAGGTATTACACTACAGTTCTTGCAGAGAGCAGGGTCAGAGAAGTTATGGACATATTTTAAAATTACTACACTGTTGATCAACCAAAGGACTTGTGTGCATACATATGGGCCTAGCCAGTGGCCATGGACAGCAGGGGATGGGGAGGCATATCTAGGGAGGGATTTGGGATGGGAATGGGGAAATAAAGACAATTATGTGAGAACATAATCAATAAAATAAAATAAAAAATTACTACACTGTCCTTTTGAGTGTGGCAGAGGAGCTCAGAACCCCGCCTGCTCAGTCACCTCCTATTCTTCAGTGCATCTTTAAAATTTCACTATGGAAATCTCAGCCTTCCATAAACATGGGTTTTGAACTGTTGTTAATCTAGATAATTCTTAATGTAGAAAATATTGTAGTTCCAAGTAAATATGATGATTATCATCTACTTTAACATAGATAATAATTTTTGTGAATTCTGATAAAATTTTACTGAGAGTATTCATTTAAATACCTTATGAAATATAATGTGAGTATACAAGTACTATTTAGTTTTCAATTTATTTTTAAAATATTATTTTGTTGACTTTTCTTTTTTCTTTCTTTCTTTTTTCTTCTTCTTCTTCTTTCTTTCTTCTTCTGTTCGTTCTTTATTTTTCTTTTCTTTTCTCTTTCTTTCTTTCTTTCGTTTCTTTTCTTTCTTTCTTTCTTCTTATCTTTCTTTCTTCTTTCTTCTTCTTTCTTCTTGTTTCTTTCTTTTTTCTTTTCTTTTCTTTCTCTTTCTTTTCATTTCGTTCTTGACTTTGTCGTTCTTTTCTTTCTTCTTCTTTCTTTCTTTCTTCTTTCTTCTTCTTTTCTTCTTTCTTTCCTGTACTTCTTTCGTTCTTTATTTCTTATTTCTTTTTTTTTCTTTCACTTTTCTCTTACTTTCTTTCTTTCTTTTCGTTCCTTTTACTTTTTTCTTTTTCTTTCTATGTTTTGTTTCATTTTTTTTTTTCTTTTTTTTTTTTTTTGTTTTTTTTTTTTTTTTTTTTGTTTTTTTGTTTTTGTTTTTTTTTTTTTTTTTTTTTTTCTTTTTTTTTTTCTTTTTTTTTTTTTTTTTCTTTCTTTCTTTCTTTCTTTCTTTCTTTCTTTCTTTCTTTCATAGAGTGGAAGGAAGAGGACAGAGAGCCAGAAACATCAGTGAGGGAGAAACACCAATCAGCTGCCTTCTGCATGCCCCCTATTGGGGATCGAGCCTGCAACTAAGGTGCATGCCCTTGATGAGCATCAAACCTGAGACCCTTCAATCCGTGGGCCAATGATCTATCCACTGAGCCAAACTGGTCAGGGCTAGTCTTCAATTTAATTAAAAAAATTTGTAACCATAAATTCTTATCATGCTGAGACAACTGATAAATGTAGAAAGTTTGATTTAAGAATGGCTCCTAGTGCTAAGTATTAAAACAACAAAACATTCCCGAAGCAAGATTAGATTCTCTCTTATCTATATATATAAAAAGCTGGAATGACTGGTCACTATGACACCCACTGTGGCCAGTGAACGGCCCTTTCCCCTGGCCATTCTTGCTCCTGAAATGCCTGCCCCATCCTGATTGGCTTGCAGCCCTCCCCCTGGCTAGCCCCACCCTGATCCATCGCCACCCTACCCCAATAGGCGGTAGGGCCAGCTGGCTAACTTCCTACAGCTCCTTCCCCCTCCCCAGATGGGCCACCACTACCCTGATCAGCCTCCATCCAACTCTGCCCCTGATGGGGCCCCCCACACCCATCAGGGGTGGTGCTGGCCTGCCCACCACCCACAGCCCCTACCCCCAGCAGGCAGGTCCCTGATCATGCCCGATTGGGGCAGGCTGGCAGGTCAACCTCCTGCCATTTCCTCCTCCTGCCAGGCCCAGCCCTGATCCACCCTGATTGGAGCCAGGCTGGTTGGACCCTACCCATGCATGAATTTGTGCACTGGGTTTCTAGTTTGTAGATAAAATTGCAATAGTGACAACTTGAGTTTTTCACAAGAATATTGCATATTTCTACATTCTTAGTTTTGGCTTCAATTGTGTGAACTTGAGCAAGTCACACCACTCTTATCAGCTTGATAAATAAATAAAATATGTTGTTGGATTAGATGATTTAAATGCCCTCTGGTGCAGTCTTTGGTTCCCAAATTTCCACTTCCAGTTTAAAGTAAATCCTGGTAAAATCTTAAACACACACACACACACACACACACACACACACACACACACACCTAACACTCTTCATGAATGTTCACATGTATTCTTTATATTGGAAGAACACAGAGATGATTCTATTTGGTCACATCTATAACACTTCTAAATATAAGCTCATTAGTAAATATTCTGAAGTTTCTAGTGACCATCTAGTAAGGGGGAGTCTACATAATCATTTCAAATATTATTTTAAACTATCCAGATAAATTTCTTAAGAAACCTTTCTTTCTATAAAATAGAATATCTTTCTACTTTATCTTCACCAGACCAACTCACAACGCATTCTATAGTTCCTTCCAAACCTCTTTACATTTGTTTTTTTCCTCTAGGTGTACTAACTATAAATGGAGTATAGGACTTGTTAAGGACTTTCCTGCAGCCTTTTACTCAAAGATCCTCTTATTCCTCTGATGGCAATCACACCAATAAAAGATGACATCTGTGCCTCGGATCATTGAGCCATTTTGGGTAAGCCATGTGTTGTACCTTGACCAAACATCTATTTCTGCTCCCACTATTGTGGCCAATTAAATGGGGGCCTTGTAAGGAGCTCGTTGACTGGTCTTGTTCGGGTTATCACCACAAGAGCTTAAGGGCCACAAATCTCTGTTATTACCAAGCTGTTGCTGCCAAAAGCATGCTGATTCCTGACAAAAAGAATAGATTAGGATCAATCAACTCTCCCCTAGGCTTGTCAGTGGGACTTTTAACCACACCTTCTACCTCAAACTTTCCCCTTCACCTCTTTCCAAACACCTACGCAGCAGCAAGCTGACAAGGTGTCTGCCAAACCATATGTTCATAATTAGTTAACTTCTTGCCTGTCGCTAGAGGCACCAGTGATTCAGCAACAGCCCTCAAGGGTGTTGGGTATCCAATCAGACACCACCAAGCAGCACCTGCCCCTCCCCTCAGCGGTCAGAGAAGAGACATACTTAATTCCAGCTGTGGCATTGTTAAGTGAATTAACTTTATCCTCAATTTAAAAAGCCAGCATGAAATCAAAGGAGACCCCAGAAAAGAAAAACAGAGAAAATGAAAAAAAAAAAAATGCTTGTAGGTTAACTCAACAAGTCTGATGAATGAAACTCAACTGGTTGGCCCCATTTAGCCAATCACTGCAAAGCAGGTTCCTGGCACCGTTGTTACTTCTGGCATAATTCTTCCTTTTATTTCTCAGTTCTGTGGTTAAGGTCTCTTGTTACACAGAGAGGCGATTGATGATATAATTGTTTATGAGCCAGTGGAACACATTTTTAAGTAGTAGTGAGGTTACCAGGCAGTGAGAAATTAACATTAGAGAGAGCAGTGTATGTACGATGCTGGCTAAGAAATCTCACCTCAAGGTAAGAATGCTACATATAAAATTAAACTTGCATTTTCCTCTTTGGGTCTGTACATGTTTGAGTGTGTGGTTTTCTTTATGAGAAAGAGTTGGCAAGTAATGTTTTTCAAAAAGTTCTAGGGCAATGAAGATTCTGAAATCTTTTTAGTTACTACTAAGGAAGAGATACCTAATATTTTGGAAAAAATGCACATTCTTATTAAATTTACTTAAAGGATAATCACTGATGAATTACTCTACTTTTTAACAAAATTATTTATCCAGATGCTCTAATAAATTTATTAATATTAACTTTGCTTAAGGGATGAAAAGTTAATATTACAGGAATAAATTTTGAAACTTTGAGAACTATGGGGAATAAATTTCTAAAGTTGAAAGAATTTAAGGATACTTTTTCTATAAATTAAATAAGTTAAAATTTATATAAATTGATGTAATTTTTAAATTTGAATGGAAAATAGTTAAGGAGATGTATGTATTTTAATATAATACTTTAAATAAAAATTGCTATCATTGTGAATGACAAAGTGCAATTGTGCAGAAAGAAAACGACACGACTTACAAATGATACTCATAACACCAAAAAGTGGAGATATAAACATGCAAAAAGACTAAAAATTCAAATAAAAATAATAAAATTTAAAAATTTGTTAAAATAGTTATAAACTAGAAAACAGGTTATTATCTAAACAATGTTAACCTTAAAATATTGTAATTTTGTTGTTGTACTTGATGTTATCAGAATATTTTCTAGTAAAGTAATCTGATAATTTTTCACAATATAAAATATAGGGCAGAGCAACAACCCAAGATTTAGATATTTAGCAAGGGTAGGTCACTATTTTAAGTATCAGCTTGAGATCTAATTTCATTGTCAATCACATAATCTCTGATATTATATTAAATAACCATTAAGATTGGCAAAGGACTCAGAGGTCTTGAGTAAAAGACATTGTCATGATAATATGTGGCTTAAAATTAATTGAGGAACAAATGATGTGGTTTGGAACCAGGAATTGAGAAAACATAAGCCAAAGAGAGAATGCAGAAACCACAGACTGGTACAAGTTACAGCCAATTTTCTTAATAAACCCCTTTACATTAATGTCAGAGAAGACATGTCAAGCTTCCTCCTTATCCTTTATGGAACAAACCACTTAACAATCAGAGCCAAATGTTTGCTTTCAAAGACAAGTTGTAATCCTAAAAAATATTTTTAAAACTTATTGTCATTAAGAAAGTAACACTTAAAAACAAACGAAACAAAAACAAACAAACAAACAAAAAAAACAATAAAAGGACGTGCTAAAAAAATGCTCATAGAGTAATAAACTTTTTTTTTAGTATCTCTAAATTTTCAAGTTGGATGTACTTTAAATAAATAAAGCATAATTAAAATAAAAATTTAACATTGATTCCATAGCCAGGGAGGTTATTTGCATTTCTATAGTAAGAGGTCTTTCTTTTAGCTTTCAATGTAATGAGATTTAATTTATAATGAGTATTATAGCATGGAACATGAAGGTAGGTAGACTAGGAATGGGAAATCATGTGGATTATATTTTTAAGAACAGATTTTGAGAAATCTTAAAATCTTATATCTCTGTTGCAACAAGGAATAGTGAGCCACTGAAGAACAGAAAATGGTGATCTAATCTGATGAACAGGATACTTAACAAAAACTGAGCAATAGTGAGCAGTATGGATTGGACAACAGAGGCTTATTGAAGATGTTGTGCTCCATATTAGTGATAAGCACTTAGTCAAGGACAGTGGAGATAGGGCTGGATAGAATAAAAAATATATAAGATTTATTAAAAACTGAATCAGATGCCTACAACTAATAAAAGAAGAAATAATGACAAAATAAAGACAATGACAAATTGGCAAGCTTAAGTAGCCAAAAATATGATAATGGCAAAAGGAATATGAAAATAGAAGACTGGAAGTAAATTTTTTTGACAAAGAAAATGCTGAGTTTAGTTTTAGTCAAATTAAATTTGAGGAGTGGTATGTCCAATAGGACTTAGTATCTAACAGGTCTAGGGTTCTGATGAGCAGATTGGGAAGGTTTCACTTGGGGAGTTATCAATATGATGAGAATTACTAGGTGCATATGAATAGGTGTACTCTACAGGGGAGTGGATATGAATTAAGAGGAGTAATATGATAGGTCCTAAATGTTAACTGTCAGAGAAAAGGGGGTGGGTGAAGTGAAAGAAATCAGGACTGAGAACATAGGGAGAATGTAAAGAAAAGAGTCAGGTATTAGAATCTACCAGACATAATGACATTCCAAAAAACAAGAAAAGATAAAAAATTATTGTGGAACACAGAGGTCAAATATAAAGAAAATGTCTACAAATTCAGTTAAACTCAATTAACCATCAATGGCATCTTTCACATTCCATTTCTAAAGTATGGGAGGCAGAATGGTAAAACAATATGAGATATTATAAGCGGTTCTATTAGTGCATATCACTCCTCAAATCAATATGGAGGCAGTGGCTGAAACCAGTTTGGCTCAGTGGATAGAGTGTCGGCTTGCGGACTGAAAAGTCCCGGGTTCGATTCCAGTCAAGGGCATGTACCTTGGTTGTGAGCACATCCCCAGTAGGGGGTGTGAAAGAGGCAGCTGACCCATGATTATTCTCTCATCGATGTTTCTAACTCTCTATCCCTCTCTCTTCCTCTCTGTAAAAAATCAATAAAATATATTAAAAAAATATGGGGGCAGTGATAAACAAATAAAGGCAACACTTTATAATGTATTATTTAGTAGTTTAAAAGTATGCTTATAAGGGGGATTGGTCAACAATTTTCCTTTCTTATGCTATAGTTGTATAAATTTTCTAAATGGAGATTATCAGTTCTTTGAAAGTTTGGTTAAAAACTCACTTATAAAATCATCTGAGCCTAATGTATATATTTGCAGGGAGATTTAAAAAAATATATATTTTTATTGATTTCAGAGAGGAATGGAGAGAGAGATAGAAACATCGATGATGAGAGAGAATCATTTATCTGTTGCCTCCTGCATGCTCCTACTGGGGATTGAGCCCAATCTGGAGATGTGCCCTAAGCAGAAATTGAACCATGACCTCCTGGTTCATAGGTTGACACTCAACTCCTGACCCACACCAGCCAGACTGCCCTTCCCACTTTTGATATTTAAATTTCTCTTTTTATAATCAGGAGCCATGTATGTCTATTAAATAGGTTTCTTTTTAAAACTGGCTAATGAGGCTGTTGATTAACTTACTGTTTTTCTAGTTCTTTGTTGTAATTTCTCTTTCTCTTTATTGTTTCCTTTCTTTTACTTATTGGTTCTGTTTTTTCTAGTTTCTTAAAATAAAGTTTAATTGAACTTTTCTTTTTTCTAATATTATAATTAAGCTTATAAATCATCTTCTAAGTCTTTATTTCTTATACATTTTTATACAAAATTATTTTTATTATATGTAGTTCTAAACATTTTATAATATTCATTGTGTTTTTTTCTTTAGCTCATTAATTATTTAGACATATAGACATAGGCCTTTAATTTCTTCAGCTGTATTGGCTTTGGTTTATATTACTGATTTCTAATTTTATTAAAGAACTGGTAAATTATTAGAGATAATTATTAATCTCTGAGTTCAGCAAGACTAACCTATTACTCCAATAATAGTTCAAGCCAAAAAAGTAATAGAAGTTTAGACCATGGTGGGAAGTAGGAATGAAAATAATTGAAATTTTAGAAAAGGATTTAGAATTGAAATGTTATGACTAACTGATTATAGAAGGCGAGGATGAAGGAAGAGTCAAGCTTAATTTCCCTAATTGATGGATGATGTCATCATTTATTGAGAGGGAGAAGATTGAGAGTGATAGCAAAGATTGCATTCAGTTTTGGTCAGGTTGTGTCTGTCTTGCCTGTGGAATATCCAGTAGAAGACAACAAAAATGTAATAAATTCATAGACTTGAGGTCAAGAGAAAAGTTCACATTGAATATAAAGTCATAAATGTATAAAGAGTCACTGAAACCATGGCATGAATTAGTTTGCTTAAGAACATTTCATAGAATAAGGAAAGGGGCAAGCCTGCAAGCCTAGGCAATTCTAATGGTCCAGTAGAGGAGAAAGAATTGGCGATAGAGACTCTGAAGGTATAGACAGAGAATGAAGAGGTCTGTGGTATCATGGTGGAAAGAGAAAGGAATATTTTAAGAAAAAGGAAATCATAAACAAAGAGATGTCATTAACAGCAAAATTAAGAAGAATGCTTGAAAACTGTACCGATACTATGGTGATGCAAATGGTAAGATTTCATTCATGTTTATAGCCTAGTAATATTCCATTGTACATATGTACCATATCTTCTTTATCCACTCATCTATTGATGGCCACTTGGGTTGCTTCCATATCTTGATTATGTAAATGACTGACACTACAGTTAACATACTAATGAATATATCTTCTAGAATTCGTGTTCTGGATTGCTTCAGATATATTCACAGAAATGACATTGCTGGGTTATAAGATAGTTCTATTTTTATACCTTTTTTGCGGAACCTCCACACTGTTTTCTATAATGACTGCACAAATCCGCATTCCCACTAACAGTATAAGAGGGTTCTCTTTTCTCTACATCCTCAACAACACTTGTTAATTTACTGACAATAGCCATTCTGATAGGTGTGAGGTGATTTCTCTGATGATGAGTGATACTTAATCACCTTTCCATATGTCTGTTGGTCATTTGTATGGATGGACCTAGAGGGTATTATGTTAAGAGACATAAGTCAGACAGAGAAAGACAAATATCATATGATTTCACTAATATGTGGAATCTAAAGAAAAAAAATAGACAAACAAACAAATAGAAACAGATTCATAGGTATAGTGAACAAACTGAGGGTTGCCAGTGGGATGGGGTGGAAAGAATGGGTGGAAAGGGTTGAGTGAAAAGCTACAAAACCATCATGGGGATGTAAAGTACAGCACAGGGAATGTGATAAATCATACTGTCATAACTATGTATGGTGCTGGGTGGATACTAGATATATCAGGAGGATTACTTTGGGAATTATGTAATTGTCTAACCACTATGCTATATACCTGAAACACATATAAAATTAAAAATATGTGGAAAGATGAACAAAAATATATTTAAAAACTATATTGATACTTAACATTTATTATAAGAAATAGAATTATATACCAAAGAATTTCAAACTGAAGTTCCCATTAGTGTTACTACTACTACTACTGCTGCTGCTGCTGCTGCTGCTACCACCAGAGATTTAATAGTTCAGGAAGTGCTATGAAATAAATATACTTTATTGATAGAACTGAATGGGGCTATCAGATCACTAAGTCTAGTAAAAATTCTAACATCAAACTACCGTGTATTGAGTGTCTACCATGCTCTGACAAAAATAGTAAGCATCTTACACAAAGCAACCAGGGGAAAAAATTATAGTTTCCACCTGGAGCACAAAATGGTTTAAACAAATAAATGCCTCTTTTAATAAAGGTATCAATAAATCTCTTAATTTTTTTATTTTTTATTTTTGGTTGCCAAGCACTTTCCATGCTGCTTCACTCAGTTTTAACTTGAGGAAGGAAAATATTACCTGTCCTCTTCATATATCCCTTAATCCATAGTGAACACTTCTGTTTACAGTTCTAACTTCTTTCTTTACTCACTTTCTGATTTATTCTTAAGGAAGAAGAGTTGGTCATTGATTGTCCTAAACATGAGTTGGTCATATAATATTTGCTGGTAGACAAATGTCTTTTCTGTAAGAAGTAGGCAAATGTTCTGCTTTCTCTTTTAATCCTCTTACTCAGGTACCCCAATCTTTACGTTTTGTGCTCCCATGTATAAAACACACTAGTCACATAGCTGTTTGGGTTTACTCCTACAATGCAAGCCCTTCATTTGTTCTCTCTATGCTACAAAATGAGGTATAGCAGCTGAAAATATTTTTTGACTAGTTTGAGTAAATGGTCTTTGTGCCACACACACACAAACAACAACAACAACAACAACAACAAAACACACACACAAAAAAACCAAATAGCCATTCTAAGTTCAAAGGAAGCTCAGGCATCCAAGATTAAGTGCATTCCTACATCATATTTTATCAGAGAAACCTTGTATTGGGATTTATTAGATGAACTCCCAAATTAATGCACTCTCTCTCTTTGTCTCTCTCTCTATGTGCGTCTCTGTTCTGTTTTGGTTGCCAACCTCTCTTCCCCCCCCCCCCCCTTCTCCTCTCCTCTCACTAGCATATTCTTTTCACTTTGTGCATACTTCCTTAATAGTTAAGTTCAGAGAAGAAGAAATGATTTATATATTATAAATTTAAAAACTGAAATGCAGAGGTCTTGGAACTTAACCAAGGTCAGGTTATTACTCTAAAGATATGGAATTTAAATCCATATCTTTTCAGTTTCCCTTTTGTATTCTTTTACACAATCTATATTTTCTTTTTTTTTTAATTAAATATTTTTTTATTAAATTATTATCTGTGTACATATTTTAACATCCCCCCCCCTCCCATACATACCCTCTTTCCCCAGAGTTTTGTGTCCATTGGTTGTACTTATATGCATGTATACAAGTCCTTCCGTTGATCTCTTATCTTCCTCAGATCTCCCTACTCTCCCCTCTGTAATTTTACTGTCTGCTTATTGCTTTACTGTCTTTATATCTGACTTTTGGTTTGTCAGTTTATAATGTTCTTTAATATCCATAAATGAGTGAGGCCATGTGGTATTTCTCTTTCATTGACTGGCTTATTTCACTCAGCATGGTGTTCTCTAGTTCTATCCAGGTTGCTGCAAATGATGAGAATTCCTTCTTTTTTATGGCAGCATAATATTCCATTGTGTAGATGTACCATAGTTTTTGAATCCAATAATCTGCTGACGGGCACCTAGGCTGTTTCCAGATTCTAGCTATTGTAGATTGTGCTGCTATGAACATAGGGGTGCATATATCCTTTCTGATTGGTGTTTCTAGTTTCTTGAGATATATTCCTAGGAGTGGGATTACTGGGTCAAATGGGAGTTCCATTTTCAGTTTTTTGAGGAAACTCCACACTGTTCTCCACAGTGGTTGCACCAGTCTGCATTCCCACCAGCAGTGCATGAGGGTTCCTTTTTCTCCACAACCTCGCCAACACTTGTTGTTTGTTGATTTGTTGATGTTGGCCATTCTGACAGGTGTGAGATGGTACTGCATTGTTGTTTTGATTTGCATCTCTCGGATAATTAGTGACTTTGAGCATGTTTTCATGTGCCTTTTGGCCTTCCTTCTGTCTTCTTTTGAAAATTCTATTTAGGTCCATTGCCCATTTTTTAATTGGATCATTCATCTTCCCTTTATTTAGTTGTATAAGCTGTTTGTAGATGTTGGAGATTAAACCTTTATCAGTGGTAATATTTGCAAATATGTTCCACACAGTGGGCTTTCTTGTTGTTTTGCTGATGGTTTCTTTTGCTGTAAAAAAGCTTTTTATTTTTAAGTAGTCCCATTTGTTTATTTTCTCTTTAGCTTCCATTGCCCTAGGGGCAGTATCAGTGAAGAAGTTCTTTTGGCATACATCTGAGATTTTGCTGCCTGTGGATGCTTCTAGTATTTTTATGGTTTCCCATCTGATGTTTAAGTCCTGTATCCATTTTGAGTTTATTTTTGGGTATGGTATAAGTTGGTGATCTAGTTTCATTCTTTTGCATGTATCTGTCCAATTTTCCCAACACCATTTATTGAAGAGACTGTCTTGACTCCATTGTATATTCGTGCCTCCTTTGTCAAATATTAATTGAGCATAGTGATTTGGGTTGATATCTGGGTTCTCAATTCGATTCCATTGATCTATATGTCTGTTCTTGTGCCAGTACCAGGCTGTTTTGAGAACAGTGGCTTTGTAATACAGTTTGAAGTCTGATATTGAGATCCCTCCTACTTTACTCTTCTTTATCAGGGTTGCTGTGGCTATTCAGGGTCTTTTATTGTTCCAAATGAATTTTTGGAGAGTTCTTTCTAGGTCAGTGAAATATGCTGTTGGTATTTTAATGGGGAGTGCATTGAACCTATAGATTGATTTAGGAAGTATGGACATTTTGATGATGTTGATTCTACCAATCCATGAACATGGTATGTTCTTCCATCTGTTTACATCTTCCTCTATCTCTTTTTTCAGTGTCGTGTAGTTTTCCGCGTATAGGTCCTTTACTTCCTTAGTTAAGTTTATTCTTAGGTATCTTAATTTTTTTGGTGCGATGGTAAATGGAATTGCTTTTTTAGTCTCTGTTTCTGTAAGTTCACTGTTGGTGTATAGAAATGCCATAGATTTCTTGGCATTAATTTTGTATCCTGCTACATTGCCAAATTCATTTATTAAGCCAATTAGTTTTTTAATGGAGTCTTTTGGTTTTTTTATATACAATATCATGTCGTCTGCAAATAAGGATAACTTTACTTCTTCTTTTCCAATTTGGATGCCTTTTATTTCCTACAATGTATATTTTCTAAAATAGACATTATGTATAGTAATTAGTTAAATGTGATTAATTAAAATGCACATAACATTTTTAAAAAAATCTTTGTCATATTTGTATTCATCAATAACTCCATTATATATATTTTATCTATTTTACTAATACCCAGCAATATATGGGCTCTATTTATTTTAGAAAAAATTAGTGCCCCAAACTACAGGAGCACCATTTTGGGAGTTAAAGAGAGGAGAGAGAGGAAGAGAGAGAGAGAACGAGAGAGGAAAAGAGAAAACATTATATGTTAAATTAATTTCCATACCTAAATAGGAAATAATATATTATCAATTGAGTTGACTTGTCATCTTTACATAAGCATTGTTCAAATGTGGGGTTTTGGCTATGTTCAGGCATTGATCAGAAAAGACAGATAAAGAGAACAAATGCAGAGTCACACTTCAATAAATAAAACAAAACTATAGGTATTCCAATCTTGAAATATTGTAGTAACAAAATTTAGTTAGGAGTCTCATGTGAATGATAATGAGTTCACAGTAAAATTTCTTGAGCCTTTTGAATAATGTAAACATTATTGCAGACAACAAATGAAATACATGATGTTAGAGAATATAGAGCTAATGGAACAGAAAAAACAAATATTTAAAATATGAATATAAATATTTCTAAAAATATAAGGGAGGATATTTTAAAATAAAATGCAAAAGTCAGTTAGAGATATTGGTTGTCAAAAATATAATTTCTGGCCCTAGCCGGTAGCTCAGTGATTAGAGCATCAGCTCATTAATACTCCCAGAGGATAATTACCAGAAATAAAGGAAAATAATGGAAAAGAACCATTAAGAATAACTGAGGCTTCCTTATAATGAAGCTATAAAATCTCAGATTGCAAAGCTTTGTAGTTTTAAGCCTTAAAGAGAAGAAAATCTTAATACCTAAAGATACACCAAAATATACTAATATCAAAGATGAAACCTAATAAACTTCAAGAGAATAAGAAAATACTGTAAAAAAGAGGCAAACAAGTCGAAACCGGTTTGGTCAATGGATAGAGCGTCGGCTTGGGGACTGAAGGGACCCGGGTTTGATTCCGGTCAAGGGCATATCCCCAGTGGGAGGTGTGCAAGAGGCAGCTGATCGATGACTCTCTCTCACCAATGTTTCTAACTCTCTATCTCTCTCCCTTCCTCTCTGTACAAAATCAATAAAATATATTTTTAAAAAAGAACTTAAAAAAAAGAGGCAAACAAGCAGGTTAATCAGTGCTTTGTGTTCACCAGTATGTTGTAATACTTCTTAATTTAAAAATAATAATCTTATATAATAAAGAGGTGATACACAAATTGACCATCACTCCAACACACAAGATAGCTGCCCCCATGTGGTCAAAGATGGCCATTCACATGTGGACAAAACATGGCCACCACAAAATGCCCAGCAGGGGAGGGCAGTTAAGGGAAATCAGGATGGCAGGGGAGGGAAGTTGGGGGCAACCAGGCTGGCATGGGAAGGCAGTTAGGGGCAATAGGGCCGGCAGAGGAGCAGTTAAGCATCGATCATGCTGGCAGGGGAGTGGTTAGAGGGTGATCAGGCTTCAGGCAGAAGTGGTTAAGGGCAAACAGGCAGGCAGGCAGGTGAGCGGTTGGGAGCTAGCAGTCCTGGATTGTGAGAGGGATATCTGACTGCCTGTGGGATCAGGCCTAGCTGGGCAGTCAGACATCCCTCAAGGGGTCACAGATGGAGAGGGTGCAGGCTGGACTGAGGGACACCTCCCCAGGCATGAATTTTGTGCACTGGACCTCTAGTAATGACATAAATGCTCATTAACTTCTCATCAACGTATGTTGTATTTTGGATGATAGATTTTTGTTTGTTTTCTACAAACTTTTCAAACTTGATTTTTTTAGAATTTAAGAAGTAGCTCATGATACTTTTATTTTTAGATAGTTCTTTATCAAGTTGACTTTATTTTCTACAGCCTGCTTTTTAAAAAGTACATAGGACCTTCACAACTTTCTTTTTACAATATCATTAATCAAAAAAAATTTGATAATAATGACTTTCGAAAACCTAATCTCATTATTATACTTTCCTACCATTGGTTTCTAAAAGTGCAAATCCATATTTTCATAAATTTAAGATAAAAGATAGCAAATTCTAGAACACATTGGTATTTAAAGCAAATTAAGTTAGCCTCATTGTACAAAGTCATATTCATACAAAATATTATAACTGCTGCAACACATATTTCTTTCTATTTACTTTAAAGTAAAAAGAATCACAATTCTCATGGTAGCCTGGATTGCCATTGAGAGACACACATTCCTTACTTAAATCTGGGTATGTTAGAAAAGTCTTCAGGAAGCCCCCTCTAGTGTCTGAAAGATGTAACAGCTCCCTGACAAAAAGATTTGAGAGACAGTTAAGTATTTAGATTGTCTCCTCTAAAGTGGCTCATAAGGACCCTGGAGATCATCAACTCTAACCCCTATTATGTTTACAAATATGAAAACTGAAGGTCCAGATAGGAACTGGTTTCTCTGAAAGTCAACGGTATGCCAACTTGTAGAAACCAGATCTCCTGACCCCAAATTCACAGTATAATCTATTCTACCCTGTGGACTTGGATTTGGGTCAAGAAAGCCCTGAGTAGACTAACAGTAAGGAATTTGGAGGATGTTGGATTTTTTTTAATTGAAGGGGTATAGAGTTGATGGAAAAGCTATTATTATAAAGGAGAAGATAAGAAGTTTAGCCAAAAGGGCTAGGGGACCATAGTTCTCTAATGAACAGGACTCCAAAGATGAGAGATCAGGATGAGGGTTAATATTTATCATATTTGAGAGTATATTGATGGGTGATTGAAAACAATCTTTCTCAAAATGAGCATATTAAAAAATATGGATTTTGTTCCCTGTTCTGATCACTAATGGATTTTTGCTACTAATTTTACACTTATTAAAATTTGTCACTTATCAATTATTCTCTCCTTATTCTCACCTGTCCCAATAAAGATTACTGCCCATTTCAGTTCATGATAATAGAATCACAGTGGGGTTGTTAGTTCAAAAACAGTCATGATATATTATCTTTAATAGAATGTCCAACATTTGGTCTCCCCATTCTTCCCCCAGAATGCATAAAAGGCAAGGTCTCTGAAGAAATACTCCAAGAGTATTTGAAACAGCCTACTTACTTTATCCTCAAGTGTATGACTTTTAACTGTATGCTATTGTTTGTTAAAAATATTCAATCATTTTATTTTTAATGAGTATTGAATGTGAGAGTATGCTATAGAGGTAGAGATGTGTATCAGGGAGCTCATAGTCTGGAGGGGAAAACACAAACGTACATAGGGAAGATAGAAACACATTGTGTCTAGTATTTTTAAATTTAGATATGATTTTTCTATGTCTTAGTGATTGTGAAATGTGATGCTGAATATTCTGTAAGTATATTTCCAAAATACTACATATTTCTAGGCACTAATGATACCTAATATATGAGTTTCTCCTCAGCCATAATACCAGCGTAGAAGGTCAGTGGACAAAGAAGATTGAGTGGGAACCTGATAGAAAGATAAATCTGTTTTAGAGAAGACACTTCCACATGGGACAGTTTGAGTATTGATTAAGAAAGTGTCAGATATGCTTGGGGAATAGTATGTAAGTGGATGAAGATTCTTGAGTCTCTCTGTCATCTTTCCCATCTTTCATGGGATAAATTAACAAAACTCCTCAAGACTGACTTGCTTACTCATTAATTCAATCATTCTGTACCAGGCAACAATGGTAGGCACTTGGAGATAAATAAAATGTGGTTGCTTCTGTTGAATATTTATAGCCACTCATTATTTGCATCTGATTGCTGTGGTGCCCCTTTTAAAAATAATACTTTATAGGAATCTCATTCTCTTCCTCATATTTAACTTTCATCAAGCATTATCACAAATGAAGGTAAATGCCTAAAAAGCTAAAATACATTAAGAACCATACTTATGCCATGCACTGTTCTTAGTACTTTTACAAGCATTGTCTAATTTTACTTTTTCATAAACTTTTTATCAATGGGCAGTCCTACTGGACCACCAGTTTAAGAGAAACAGTCAAAGCATCAGAGCATTCCCAGAAAAGTTTCTCCACTGTAGCTCTTTCAGCAAGTTTCTATATTTAAGATGGTAGATACAATATTGCATTAATCCTTTTTTATGTAAAACATTTAAGTGGGTCTCAAAGAGTTCCACATAGAAAATTTTTACATATCTAATAGAAATGCCATCTTACCTAATAATAGAGAAACATGTAAATTGATTGTACCTCCACTACGCCCACAGCCAGTCAGAGTATGTAAATTAACCCCACAAAGATGGTGGTTAAGTTGTATACATACCTGGGTCCTGGAAACCTCCTGGGCACCTAGGTCACTCCCAGCCAGCCACTGGAGGGCTGGGAGGCCCCTTCCCAAGCCTAAAGCCTCGGGCAAAGGCTTCAGACTAGGGAAGAGGCCCAGCTGGCGATGGGAGGGGTAGGGATCCCTGCCCAAGCCTAAAGCCTGGGTGGCCTGAGCTGGCGATTAGAGGGGCGGGGGCCAGGGGCCGAGCCAGGGATTGGAGGGAAGGGGGGTGGCAATCAATGGAAACATCCTCAAGTGAGGATAAAAAGAAAAAGAAAGAAAGAAATGTCATATCCTATGAAAGACACATCTTGAAAATGCCTAAAGAAAGTTGTCATTTTTTCATGGAGTCTGTGTTGATGAAACTACCTTGGAGGCTGCAGTGACTGGTAGTGGCTGCAGGAGCGGGATGATGGGGCTGGTGCTTTCCCCTGATCAGCCAGGTCACCTCTTGCAAAGGGAGGCCAGACTGTGGCTTAGGTCCGCTCCACAATGGGATGCCATCAGTAGGACATCCCCTGAGGCTCCCAGTATGTGAAAAGGGGCATGCTATGCTGAAGTACCCATCTCCAGTGCACAAATTTCATGCACCTGGCCCCTAGTTAAACCTAAAACATTGCAAACATTTTCCCATTGGTAAATAACTCGACCTATATCAAGAAATATAATACATACCGGAGAGGAGACACAGGAGGAAATCTGTCTTCCAACTGCAAATAATATTTCCTATAAGATGTATTTCCTGCTTTCTAAAAACATAGTGGTGTAACCAGCTAATCTCTAAGGCACATTTTAAATGCTCTAATTACATCAAATATTATTGATAATTTTTATCCCTTGTCACTATTTTTCTTTCTTCCCCCTATTCTCTCTTCTACCTGAGAGTATTCAGTTATTCATGAGAAGAACCCACGTTAACTAAATTATTCTACAAATGAGCACTCCAAAAGAACAGCTAAAATAAGTCCTACACTGTACTCAATAGGAAAAGAAGAGATTAAAATACACACGTGTATTTTTGGGACATCTTTTGTAATTTTACCTTGTCCCATTATCTGCAATTCCACTATCTTTCCAGAATTTGCTCACATATGCTTCCCATGCTTGCTCTCTGACTTCAGAAAGATACCTAGTTTCTCAATAAATCCATTCTCTCTATACTTTTCAACACTATTGAGACATTTCTTTTAATGTTGCAACATTTCTGTCACTCCTTTTCCAAAACCTTTCAATCTGTCACTACACTGAATTTTCTATAAAACATCAACATATTTTCAAATGCAGATCAATTAAAACATACTTTTTATTTCTTTTCTACTCCAGTTCTGCTCTTTACATAATTCAGGTACTACATATCCATAGCCTTTATTTATCTGAACCATTAATGCAGGTGATCTGTTCCCTCTTTCTCTCCCTTTTGTGGCAATTTGCAACCTTATAGTTTTCCACAAACCTATATCTATCTCTCAATGGCTTTATTTTCTCCCTCTATACATTGAAAATAGAAATTATCTAATAAGTACCTCCTCAATTTTTCTATTCAAAAGGTATGTCTCCTTGATCTTCTTCTAAATCTTTTACCACCAATTACTCTCTTTACATATTGAAATTCTAATTCCTAGCCTTTCTCTGGATACTAAATCCTACACCCTTTTTGTTTTCAAAGGTACTTATCCTAACATATAAAAACCCTGGGTTGTAACAACCAGTAACAACCAAGGCTTCACCAACCAGAAGTCAGTCCTGCAGTCAGCAATGGGTTGCCATGGTGACCCATTACTGACTGCTTCCATTGCAGGTGCAGTGCCCCAGCACTGACTGCTGAGGGGACTGAGAATCAAGGCCAGTGAGAGGCCTGAAGAGAGAATCAGGGACTGATTTGTTGCCTCTGTGACAGCTTTTGATCAGCACTTGCCTCTTTCTCTCCCAGTCTGGCCAGCAGCCACGCCTCCATTTCTCTCCAGGCCTCCACTGGAGCTGCTGATCAGCCCCGCCTTTCTGATCAGGCCCCATTGATAGGCTCTGAGATGCTTACTGGCATAGAAACCAACCAATCACAACCAAATCTAGGTCAACTCTGACAAGCTGATGGCTGTCTGGGATCTTTTGATGCTGACTGGCATAGAAACTAAACAATCAGAACCAAATTGGCCAGTAGAGGAAGGCAGTTGGGGGCTAGATCAGGCTGGCGAAGCAGGGCAACCAGGCCAGCAGGGGTGGGCAGTTGGGGGTGAGATTAGGGTGGCAGGGAAGGGCAGTTGAGGACGAGATCGGGCCAGCAGGTAGGGGAATTAGAGGTGATTAGGCAGGCAGGCAGAGGGTTAGGGGCAATCAGGCAGTAGGCAGTCAGGTTCGTGAGCAGTTAGGAGCCAACGGTCCCAGATTATGAGAGGAATGTCCATCGGACATCCCCCAAGGGGTTTCCTATTGGAGAGGGTACAGGCTAGGCTGAGGGACCCCACCCCTTCCCCGTGCATGAATTTTGTGCACCAGGCCACTAATTTCATTAATAATTTTGCAGTTGGATGTTCTTAATTAAAGACTCAGTGTTATTAGTACACCAATTCTCCCCAAAATGGTACATAGATTTAAGATAATGCTAACCAAAACTCCCAGTAGACTTGTCTTGTCCAGTATGGCTCAGCTGGTTGAACATCGTCCCATGCACCAAAAGGTTGCCAGTCTGATTCCCAGGTAGGGTACATGCCCAGGTTGTAGGCTTGATCCCCAATCCAGGTGCATATGGGAGCTACCAAATGAGGTTTCTCTCTCACATCAATGTGTTTGTTTTTTTCTCTCCCTTCTTCTCTAATAATAATAATAATGATGATGATAATAATAATAATAATAATAATAATAATAAAACAGAAAAAAATTCCAGTAGATTTGGTAAAAACTGACAAACTGACATTGAAAATGCAAATGGTCAATAGCCCCGATAGAAGAACAAAGCTGTGTAAGAATTCAAGATTTAATTTCTAATACTTAATACGGTGTGGTACTGAAGCCAAAACAAAACAAAAACAACAACAATTATATGATCACTTGATTTATTATGTATGACAATGGTGACACTGCAGGGCAGTGAAAAAAGGACAACTGTTATGATACATATGCTGGGTCAATTGGATAGCTACATGGAGATGAATCTTAACTTCTGTGTCACATGATACAAACATTACTTCAGATAGCCGAAGATAAAAATGTACAAGGTAAAACAATAAAACCTTCAGAAGAGAAAATAGAAGACTACCTTTATAAATGAACTTGAGGTAACCAAAGATTTTAAAACTGGGAAACAAAAAGAAGTACCTTAAAGAAAATACTGCTTCCTCAAACTATTTTAAAATTCAGAACTTCAGGAAAAGGATAAAAAAATACCAATAGAAATGTAAAGGCAACTCTCAGAGAAGGTGGGTATATTGTTGTTTAGTATGATGTAAACACGCAATAAACTCTTGATAGGATTATAAATGATAGATGAATTTGGGGTTCTCATTAAATATTACATTATTTTGAAAATTATGTGCCCACTAAATGCCAGGGACTGTGCACTGGGAACTTTAAATCCATTATTTAATATATTCTTCACCATGACCATACAAAGTATGTGATAATATATTTATAAAGAAATTGGGATTCAGGGGAATTTAGTAATTTGCTCACAAGTTTACTTCTAGTAGGAGCCAGAGTTGTGATTTAAGCCAGTCTGAATTCAAAGTCCAAATTCTGTCTATAATCTGTCTTGGTTGACTCAATTCAATATCTAGTTGCATACATATTTTACGTGATCTACTCCACAGATATAGTACATATTAAATTATAAATAGGAAAATATTTGAGTGTCATTTTTATACCATAAATCTCTCAGTGAGTTCTTGAATTTGAATAATCTAACAGCTAAGCAGCTAAATGAGCTTGAGGCAGCACTGAATGGGAAGCAGGAGAAAAAGGAAACATTTAGAGAGAAAAGAAAGTGTGTGTAGGGGGGGAGGGTAGGGGGGAAATGACATAAAAAGTCTCATGTAGCAGAAACCGGTTTGGCTCAGTGGATAGAGCATCGGTCGGCGGACTAAAGGGTCCCAGTTTCGATTCCGGTCAAGGGCATGTACATTGGTTGCAGGCACATCCCCAGTGGGGGGTGTGCAGGAGGCAACTGGTTGATGTGTCTCTCTCATCAATGTTTCTAGCTCTCTATCCTTCTCCTTTCCTCTCTGTGAAAAATCAATGAAATATATTTTAAAAAAAAGTCTCATGTAAGGAGACACAAAAACACATCAGCAGACATTATACAGCCCAGAAACAAAAGAGAGGTTTTTCTGTGTAATGGAAAGATTGTACTGGCCTAGAAATCATAGAAATGTATACAAGAAAGAGGTTTGCTAAAATATTAAGTATAATCCTGAAAAGTTCCATAATCTTTCTGCTACTTAGTTTCTCTGTCTATAAAATAAAAGACTTGAACCAAAGTGACTCAAAGGCTTCCTTCATCTCTGGCATTATATGAATCTCTGTGTAATCTACCAAGGGTTACACATAGGATACACATAGGGCAAAGAACACACGCAGTCTTTGCAAAGTGAATAACAAATCTGTCTACAACTAATACATTTTTTTCCCCATTTATTTTTCAAAGTCATTGATTGGTCACATTTAAATCAATGTTTTAAAGAATTGAATTTATTTCCTGTAAACTTCAGGCTTCACTTCTACCAGGAATGTGTTTATATTAAATTGTAGAGGGTTCAATATCATTATTAGGCCAATGACACTGATTCAGTGCCTCATGTGACTACTTTAGCCATTTTCACATATTTTCTTTTCACATATCCACTTTACACAAAGGGTTCTTTTATGAAAGTGAATAAACTGTGCAAAATTCTGGGCCACTCTTAAAAAAAGAAATTAATAAATTTGTGGACCTGCCAGAATCCTATAGAGGGCAGTGTGGTTTTAGTTGATTCATTATTAAATCCAATTTCATTATAAAGAATATAATAACTCCTTTTAAAAAATATATACTTTATTGATTTTTTACAGAAACGTTGATGAGAGAGAAAGAGCTAGAAAGAGCTAGAAATGTTGATGAGAGAGAAACATCGAACAGCTGCCTCCTGCACACCCCCTACTGGGGATGTGCCCGCAACCAATTACATGCCCTGACCGGAATCGAACCTGGGACCTTTCAGTCCGTAGACCGACTCTCTACTACTGAGCTAAACCGGCTTCGGCATAATAACTCTTTAAAGAAATAAAAAGGGGAGAAGCAGAATAACTCCTCTGATTATGAAGTATTACATAATCATTATAAAACCTTTGGCATATGCCAAAGTAAAAATAATTTAAAAATAGTCCAAACAGAACTATTTTGATAATATATGTTATATATTATATACTACCTATATACCATATTTTGAGATTTTTCTAGTATGACTAAATTATTTGTTATTTTTTTTTTTTTTTTTTTAAATATATTTTATTGATTTTGTACAGAGAGGAAGGGAGAGAGATAGAGAGTTAGAAACATCGATGAGAGAGAGTCATCGATCAGCTGCCTCTTGCACACCCCCTACTGGGGATATGCCCGCAACCAAGGTACATGCCCTTGACCGGATTCGAACCCGGGACCCTTCAGTCCCCAAGCCGACACTCTATCCATTGAGCCAAACCGGTCCCGGCAATTATTTGTTATTTTTAATGGGTGAGCAGAACTCCTTTATAAGGTTACATGTTAAATTAAACTATTCAGCTCTTGATTGAATTTTAGATATAACAATTAATGCTGTGATATACATTTTTATTTGAAATTATGTCTTTATTTCTGAAAGTTTATTTACTATATGTTCTCAAAGTGAAATTAAGGTAAACAGGTATTATTATTTAAATACTCTTTATATCTATCAAACTGTTTTTACTGAGGTATACCAATTTACACTTATGTGACTAGCTTTGACAACATTGAATTATATACTTGTTTTTTTTTTAACCAGGAAAACAATCTCATTTTAATTTGTCATGTAAAAACGTCTTGGTAAGAATAATAGTCCAGAACAAAAAATTCTAAATTATTTCAAAAAATTTAGGAGTAGATGGTGGGCAAAATAGAGTATAAAAGCATTATAAAAGTCTCCTAAGAATAGCAGAGGAAAGGAAAAGGAAAGGGAAAACATTTTTTAAATATCATCTTATTGTAATAGGAGAAAGAATAAGCAAATAGAATGACTTATTGATGTAAAAAGTTGAATAGATGAAAGTCATTATATAATTTAGTTTCAAAGTTTAGGCTAGACTCAGCCTACCTGATTTCAAAAGCCTGGTTCCACCTCTTACCTGTATAATATCGACAGAGTCTCTAAATGCCTCAGTATAATAATCCTATACAAAATCCTATATAATAAAAAGGTAATATGCAAATTGACTGTCGTGCCCTCACACAAGATGGCCACCCCCATGTTTTCACAAGATGGCTGCCACAAGAGGACTGGTAGGGGAGAGCACTTGGGGAAGACCAGGCCTACAGGAGAAGGCAGTTGGCAGTGACTGGGCCTGCGGGGAGGGAGGGAAGTTGGGGGCCACCAGGCCTGCAGGGGAGGGCAGTTGATGGTGACAAAGTCAGCAGGGGAGGGCAGTTAGGGATGACCAGGCTGGCATGGGAGGACAGTTGGGTGAGATCAGGCTTATAGGGGAGGGCAGTTGGGGGCGATTGGGCTGGCAGGGGAGGGTAGTTGGGGGCAATCAGGCTAGCAGACAGAAGTGGTTAGAGGCAATCAGGCAGGCAGACAAATAGCTGGGAGCTAGCAGTCCCAGATTGTTAGAGGGATGTTGGACTGCCTTGTAAGGTCCCAGATTGAAGAGGGTGCAGGCTGGACTGCGTGATTACCCTCCCCGCCCCCCCCCCCCAGCACTGCACAAATTTTGTGCACTGGGCTTCTAGTTAGACATAATTATGTCTACCTCACAGTGTTTTTATAAGGACTCAGTAAGAACAGACATATTATTTTATAGGGTGCCCCAAAAAGGTATATACACTTTTATTTATAGTTTTTTAATTAAATATATATTTTTATTGATTTCAGAGAGGCAGGGAGAGATAGAAACATCAATGATGAAAAATCATTAATCAGCTGCCTCCTGCATGCCTCCTACTGGGGATCAAGCCTGCAACCTAGGCATCAAACCCAGGATCCTTTAGTCCACAGGCCAATGATCTAGCCACTGAGCCAAACCAGACAGGGCTATATATGCACTTTAATTTCTTTATTTTCAGATTTAACCCATTGGAATTAACAATATATATTTTGGGGACACCTGTATATTGTTAATTATAACCTAAAGCTTATATAAATTAGAACACTTTGAAAATGTACATAGCAACACTCAATAAATGTTATTAATATTATTTTCTTTTAGTCATATTTTAATAAAGAAATATGTTGCAGTATGAGCACTGAGAAAGGAAAGGCATCCATTAAATAAAATTAAAAAAATAACATGGTACAATTTCCAAATTAACAAGAACACCAACTCAATCAAACAAACAAACAAAAAAAAGAAACAAAAAGAGCAAAGTTTAAAATAGTAAACCAAATACATACAAACTTAAAATGAAAAATATAACATGATGCCAGAGATTTTTAGAGTAGTGAAACTATCCTATACTAGAGGCACAGTGCACAAAATGCATGCACTCATAGGGAGGGGTCCCTCAGCCTGGCTTGTGCCCTCTCCCAGTCTGGGAGCCCTTGGGGGATGTCCAGCTGATGGTTTAAGCCTGCAGTCAGACATTCTTAGCACTGCCATGGAGGTGGGAGAGGCTCTCACCACTGTCGCTGTGCTTACCAGCCATGAGCCTGGCTTCTGGCTGAGTGGCACCCCCCCTGCGGGAGTACACTTACCACTCAGAAGCAGCTCCTGCATTGAGCATCTGCCCCTGGATGGTCAGTGTGGCATCATAGTGACCAGTCATGTGGCCATCTCTCTGACATCCCCCGAGGGGTTCTGGATTGCAAGAGGTCACAGGCCAGGCCAAGGGACCCTACCAGTGCCAGTGCATGGTCAGGGCTGGGGAGGGATACGGGAGGTTGGCCACCTAGGAAGGGGCTGCAGGTCATGTCTCGCCCATCTTGCTCAGTCCTGATTGACCAGACCCCAGCCACAAGCTAACCCACTGGTTGGAGCATCTGCCCGCTGGTGGTCGGTGCACATCATAGTGAGTGATTAAGTGGCCTTAGCATATCATTAGCATATTATGCTTTGATTGGTTGACTGGCTGACCAGCCGACCAGACTCTTAACATATTAGGCTTTTATTATATAGGATGATACTGGATTGGTGGATATATATCATTATATACTTGTCAAAACCCATATAAAGGTAAATACCATTGAGAAAGAGAGGGGGGAGAACAATATTAGGAAGACTTTAGGATTGAAATCACTATTCATTATACAGGGTATAAAGTGGAATGACATATAAATAAAAGTCACACTATGTGGAGAACATATGAAATTATAGACCTTTGTATGAAAACAATACAGAAGCTGAATATATATAGAACAACATATTAGAATACTGGCAACTTGATGAAAACATAATTACAGTAAAAATCTCCAATATATTTCTTTTGAAATTTAAGTAAATTTAAGCACTTTATTAACGTTATTTAATTCTCACTATAATAACTCTCTTAAATGGACATACTTATAATGTGTATTTTCATTCAGAAAAAGTACAAAAGATAAGCAAAGGTGTTTGATATAAAAGTCCAATAAAAATGATAAATCCCTCATAAGCCTCATTAAGGACAAAGGAGTGGGCTAAATATACATAATTAGAGATGTTAAGATTTAACTACAGTGGGTATTAAAATAATAAAGAAGTTTATAATATACTAATGGCCTGGTGCATGAAATTCATGTATGGAGGGGTTTTCCCTCAGCCCAGCTTGCACCCTCTCGAATCAGGCACCCCTTGGGGGATGTCCCACAGGGATAGGGCCTAAAATGGCAGTTAGATATCCCTCTTGCAATCAGGGACTGCCTGCTCCTAACCACTCACCTAACTGCCCGCCTGATCATCCTTAACTGCCTCTGCCTGCCTGATTACGCCTAACTGCTCTCTCCTGCTGAACTGATATTGCCCCCAACTGCCCTCCCCTGCCAGCCTGATCTCACCCCCAACTGTCCTCCCCTGACAGCCTTATCTCTCCCCCAAATGCCCTCCCCTGCCAGCCTGATCTTGCCCCCAACTGCCCACCTCTGTTGGCCAAGTTGGTTCTGATTGGTTGGTTTCTATACCAGTCAGCATCAAAAGCTCCACCTCCTAGGCAGCCATTTGCTCCTCACAGTTGACCCAGATTTAGTTCTGATTGGTCATTTTCTATGCCAGTCAGGGTCAAAAGCTCTGCCTCTTAGGCAGCCATTGGTTCCTCACATGGGGATGATCAGCAGCCCTAGTGGAGGACTGGAGAAATGGAGGTGCAGCTGCTGGCTAGACTGCAGAGAGAGAGGCAAATGCTGATGACAAGCTGCCACAGAGGCAATGGATCAGTCCCTGCTTCTCTCTTCAGGCCTCTTTCTGGCCCTGATTTGCAGCCCCCTTAGCAGTCAGTGCTGGGGCAGCACACCTGCAATGGAAGCAGTCAATGCTGGGTTGCATGGACTGCAGGACTGACTTCAGATTGGTTGAGCCTTGGTCATTACTGGTCGTTATGACCCAGGCTATTTATATATTAAGATAATGCTATAACAACACATTTAAAGCTAAGGAAAAGGATAACTTTTTGCAACATATATAATTACCACATTGAATAAAATAGTAAGTTTTTGAAATGAAGAAAAAGATAGGTTCATAGGTGATTTATATTAAATATTTAAATTATTGGTACTTCAGGTGTATTAAAGTAATACAGAAAATAGCAGAAGATCAACAGATAGAGATAATGAAAAAAAGTTGATATTTTATTTACCAAATAAATGCAGGGTGAAAAGATACTACTTAAATTCTTTACTTGACTGTACAAGTTAAATAACAAACATTGTTATAAAAGCACAACTTTATGATTTTTCTATTTAAGGTCACAGCCTGGATAGGGAAGCTTGCTTTTGACATAAGTTTCCATATTGGCTGTTGGTGTACTGAAAGCGATAGCACAAGAAAACAAACTAGTACTGATATTGGGGGAAAAGAAAGTTTCACTTTTTTTTTTTCTTTCTTTCCGATTGATAGGATTGTAACCATCCCAGGAGATTGTTGACAAATCTTTGAAAATTAATATAAGATTTTTAAAGGAATCTGGATATAAGACTCATAAAAAGCAGTAGTTTTTTTTTTTTAAATTTCTGACACATTTAGAAACGGAAAGAGAAAAATAATTTATAAATGCACAAACACACACAAATGAAAATATTTGGAAATTAGCACATCAAATATATCTCTATCTCTATCTCTATCTCTATCTCTACCTCTACCTCTACCTCTACCTCTACCTCTACCTCTACCTCTACCTCTACCTCTACCTCTTCCTCTACCTCTTCCTCTACCTCTATCTATAGCTATAGCTATAGGTATATCAATATCTAACTCATCTATATATAAAAGAAATTAAAATATGTACATATATGTATACGTCATCTTATTTGAGATATAAAATATTCTGGACAAGTAAAAGAAGTCGTGTGCTGCTAGTTGAAATGTGAAGTATTGTAGCCTATTTAGAAAGAAGCAATCTAACAATGTCTATTAAATTATAAGACCCAGCAAATATTCTCCTGGAAATAATCCCTAAGAAATAAATACTGTTACATAAAAATATATGCATAGAAAATGGGGGTGAGGGGGAGGAGCTTATGTAATGCTTATTTAAGCAAAAATATGGAAATAATCTGAATATCCATTAAGATATATATTATATTACATACACGTTAATCCATAATAGTATATAATCTCTCCTTGTGGCCTGGTCTTTCTCATAGGTGTTACTGAATTCCAAGGTTGAAATGAAAAAGAGAGAGAGACCATATCACCTTGTGATGTTCATTTGGTTGAGGAAGCCACAAAGTCACACATACTTTCAAGAGAAAAGGAAATAGACTACACCTCCTGATAGAAGTGACAAGGTTCTAAAAGCAAATGTGGAAATGAAAAATTGGCTCTGTCCATTTCTGAAAAATAGAATCTGCCACATAAGCAACAATGAAAGATACATGTTTTAAAAATTACTTCTGTAAAATTATCTGTGTGTTTGTATATTTTAGAATCACTCATACAGTAAAGAATTTTACACATTAGTAATTCTGCTATTTTATTCTGTAAATATTTATGTTCATTGCATATTTTTATTATAATTTTTATCTTCTATTTTTTTCTTTCATTATTTACTTTCCTCCACCTCTTTCCAGAAAACATTTAAGGCTTCTTAAAGGAATAGAAGAGTACATGAAGCTGGCATTATAAAATAGGAAATACAGAAGAAATTAAAGAATATTAAGCAAGACCAGAAGGAGAGTAAAATATTTTCCATAAAATCCTGTACTTCCTATAGATAGGCCACAGATTAAGCTCTACACTCTCACCACCAACAGAAAAAGGGCAACCTGGACCAAATTCTCAATATGAATATAAAGGAGACAGTTGGAAAACCATGAGAAAGATTAAAATATTCAATATAATACAGCAATTCAATGACATCACAAGATTCACATGTGTTCATAATATACAATAAAAACTAAGCTCTTGCATAGATAGCATATCTTTCTCTTTGTTCATAAGACTTTGTAAATGCAGTTGTGATACAAATATCTTGAACTTTCCATTTAAAAATATGTTTAGAAAGTCCCCCATGCAGACAGCATTTATACTAATATTAAGAATGTATTTTGTTTTTTTTTTGTATTATAAATATCTTAACCTGAATAGTGATGCTTAAGCAAGTGGCATGATATGGTTAATATAACCATAATTTAATTTCAGGATTTTATATAAGGTTTTCTAGAATTACCAAAGAGAACATTAGAATAACTTTTTAACAGTCCTAAATTATTGTAAAAAAAAAAAAAAAAAAAAAAAAGCACAATTGCCCAATAACTCATATTTAAAATGCAACTGCCTAGTAAACACTGAAAAATTAATACAGTCATTAGTCATTCATAAAAAACAACAACATTGATTGGGTGGGACTTTGGAGATCCAGCTTCTGGTACTAGCTTCTCACTTTACAACAGGTGACTTTGGGCAACTCAATAAACCTGGTATATTATAGGAAATGAGAGGAAATCACATGGGATAATATGTAAAGCCCCTTTCTATTCTATAAATTGTGAATCACAGATCTAAAGCCTCAGAAATGAAAGAGGATCAATGAAAAAGATATATATTATTTTTGTTTTATCTTTAAATAGGAGTTAGTTCTGCACAATGGTATGAGGGATTGTCTTGCCCACGCCACAACTGGTTGGAGATAGTGCCTCAATTACTAGGAAAACTGTCAAATTTTGAAGGCCATTAATTTATTCAGTATTTAATGCTTTGGGAACATTACTGACTATACTCATCTAAGTAAAGCCCTTCAAAAACTACCCACTGCTTTTAGGATAGAGCATTTTGCCAACATGACCTGCTCTCAATCTATCCCTCCAGCCTCATTATTCACCTCTCTTTCTGTTTCTGGTGTGTGTTTTGGAGATCTTTGCATGTGCTCCTTTGTGTTCCTGTTGCATATATTTCTTCTCCACCTGTTGAACTCAGACTCTCTTCAAGTCTTTGCTAAGATGTCATTTCCTCAGGAAAATATATTTGATGCCTCAGCCTACTCCCAGCTTTCTTCTCCCAGTTCAAAGAGTTAGGAACAATGGGTTCAACACTCTTACAGCACACTGCATTTCCTTCTTTATTGCACTTATCACAATTTGAATTTCCTTCCTCCCAGAATATAAACACCATTAAGACAGAAAGTACATCTGTTTTATTCAATGAGTTAGCCCCGGTAATTATATAATGCAGCATACAATGAGAGAGGAGCTCACATAGTCTTTGAATGAACACGTGCTTAAATTCGCTAAATAATCAAAAAGCAAAAAAGCTTTCTGGCTTTTGATGGAGTACCTCCAAGGATGAAGAACCCACTACTGCTTGAGAAAAATCATTTCTTTTTTTTGATGACTCCATTAAAAGTACCTTCAACTATTGAGCATAAATCTGTGTTCCTTTAATTTTTATCTATTTTTTTTTGTTTTGGCCTCTGACTTTACATGAAATATGCCATCTTGAGAGTCATCAAATATATAGGAATGTCTCTGCTTCATACATTCATTTCAACTAGAACAGATGCACATTCCCTGTTCAAAAGGAATAGTGCAAGCTCATGCCTGTAGGTGTATGGCTAATTGAAGAAAGTAAAAGATGAGAGGCCCAACTTTGTTCTGCAAAGAGCAAAAGTAAAATACTTAACTTGTGGCTTATTAGCCTCAAAAAACCCAAAGGTTCAGAGAACCATTTTTCACTTATTCTCTTCTGATTGTCTACTTTTTGGCCCATTTTCTCATGTTCTTTTTATTTATTTATTAAATTTGACATTTTATGCAAGATCTATCATCCATTTACCTGTGTATTTTTAATTTTCTGAAAATTCTGATCTGCTAACAATCTGAAGTTTCCACAGGCATAATCAAGGTATCATGTGGGAGGAAAGTTCAACTTCATGACCCTTATTTTTAATTTTAATTTCAAAAAATTTGTATTGGGTTTTTGGGGTGACATTGGTTACTTTTCTGAAGAGGATATGTATACTGATGGCTAATAGGTAAATGAAAAGTTTCTTCAAAAAGTTAAAAATATAACTACCTTTTGACCCAGAGATTAAATTTCTGGGAATATATTGGGGGAAAAAAACACACTGAAATACTAATTCAAAAGAATATATATACCCCATATGTTCTTTGCAGCATTATTTACAATAGCCAAGCTTTGGAAGTTGCCAAGTACCCATCAGTAGACAAGTGAATAAAACAGCTCTGGTACATTTACACAATGGAATACTACATGCCTGTGAAAAAGAAGGAAATGTTACCTTTTGTGAATGCATGGATTTGGAGACTATTATGCTAAGTGAAATAATCCAGTCAGGAAAAGGCAAGTAGCGTATGATTTCACTTACATATGGAATTTAATGAAGAAAATAAATTAACATAATAGAAACAGACTCGTAGATACCAAGAAAAGTCTGACAGCTATCAGAGGGGAGGAGATTAGAGAGCTGGATGAAAAAGAAGAAGAGATGAAGAAAACAACAACAATAACAACAAAACACACAGACTGGCTGGCATGCTCAGTAGTTTGACCATCAACCTATGAACCAGGAGGTCATGGTTCTATTCCTGGTTGGGCCACATACCCAGGTTGTAGGCTCAATCCCCAGTGTGGGGCTTGAGGGAGGTAGCCAATCAGTGATACCTCTTGTTACTGATGTTTCTCTCTCTCCTTTCCTCTCTGAAATTAATAAAAAATATTAAAAAACAAAACAAAAAATAGGACAAACTCTTGGACACAGACAATAGTATGGTGGTTAGGTGATTACCAAAGAGGAAAGGGGGTGATGGGAGGTAGGAGAGGTTAAAGTGGAGATAAATGGTGCTAGAAGGAGAATTGACTTGTGGTAGTGAACACATAATCCTATCTAATAAGGAGGGAATATGCTAATTGACTATCACACCATCACAAAGATGGAGGCACCCATAGCCAATAAGGTGAAAATAAGCTAATTAACCGCCACACCCTCAAAGACAGCAGCACCCACAGCCACAAGATGGTGGCACCCAGTCCTCTCAGCCCTAGCAGGGTGGCAGGCATGTGGCATAGCTGGGCCCACCCCCACGCAGGTCCAGCCACTCCACGTGCCTACCTCCAGAGTCCCCCAATCCCCTCAGGCCCCCCAGCAGTCCAGGGCCAGTCTGAGGCACAGGCAAGCCTCAGATGGTAGCTGCACAGCTGCCCAGGGCTGGCTGAAGGTGGGCTACTGCAGTGACAGCAGCAGAGGTTTGATGGGGGCATTGCCTTCCTCTGATTATTGGATTGCCTCCTGCCCCTGAGGGCTCCCGGACTGTGAGAGGGGGCAGGCCAGTCTGAGGAACCACCGCCCCTCCCCAGTGCATGAATTTTAATGTACCAGGCCTGTAGCATAATATATAGGTGATGTATTGTAATTCAGAATTGAACATCTGAAACCTATATAATTTTATTAACTGACTAGAGGCCCAATGCATGAAATCTGTATAAGAGTAGGCCTTTGCAGCCACAGTGGCTGCTTCAATCCTCCCTCACAGCCACGGCATCTACCTAGATCCCTTTCTCCCAGCCGTGGGTGGCTGCCTGAACCCTGCAGCTGCAGCCCCAGCTTCATCTCAGAAGGACATCTGGTCTAATTAGCATATTACAGTTTTATTATTATAGATGTCATCCCAACTTGTTGACCTTCAACTTTCCCTTGAACCCTGGTAAGTTATGGCTTAGTACAAAATGATACAGGAAGGCCCTGCAGCCAAATCCTCTTTTTCTCCTTAAAACTTAAGCTCTTAAAACCTGGGCTGCACTCACTATATCCTCTCACTAAATGTGCTTTTGCTACTTGCAATGCCTGGTTCTAAGGAACTTAGTGACAGTGAGAATGGAGGAAAAGATGCTATAAGAATGGGATAAGCAATGATCCTACTCTACCACCAACATTCTCATCCACTGCTGCCTCTTCCTGTCCTCCAGGTCACTCTTCATCCCAATGTAAATTCTAAATCTAAGCAAAATTATCCTATATAATAAAAGAATAGTACACAAATTGTTCTCTCAACCAGGAGTTTGTTTGGGAGTTCAACCAGTGTGCAGGGCCAACTGGGAGAAGGGAGGGAACACCTGGTCTGCGGCTGGCAGCCACTAGGGACCCTACCAGTGCATGAGTTTTATGCACTGGGCCTCTAGTTCTCGTAAGAAAGGATGAAAATGTTTCTGTCTCTTTCAGGATAGGCATAAAAACTAATTGCAAAGACAGACTTCTAATCTCAAAATCATGTTGAATTGTGAGTTCTTATCATTAACAGTAATTTTAAGAATCATATTGTAGTTTATTAGTGTATGAGTGAAATATGGTATCCAATGTTATTGGTAATCTAGTCTGTGAATTTCTGTAGTTATAAAAAGTTCACGACTCACAGAGTATCCAGTTCTATCATTATGTAGTACTGAGTGTTAGAAATACCTTTCTTTTAAAATCTGAAATCTGCCAGGACTGGTTTGGCTCAGTGGATAGAGTGTCGGGCTGCGGACTGAAAGGTCCCGGGTTCGATTCCGGGCAAGAGCATGTACCTTGGTTGTGGGCACATCCCCGGTGGAGGGTGTGCAAGGGGCAACTGATCGATGATTCTCTCTCATCGATGTTTCTAACTCTCTATCCCTCTCTCTTTCTCTCTGTGAAAAATCAATAAAATATATTAAAAAAATAATAAATTAAAAAATAAAATCTGAAATCTGGGAAATTGTTAATTCTACCTGCTGATACTAGTTCTATTTAATTTCTTCAATACTTTTGTTTTAATGTGAAGATTATAATCATATACTATTTAATTTTCTTATTTTTTATAATGACATTTTATTTATTGCTATTTATTTGTTCATTTATTTATATTTTATGTTTCTATCACCATTTAACCCATCTATGCTCTCTTCCATCTTCACGACCCCAAGTTTTGTATTTTCTGATCTTGGTGTCAAAGCCTCACTAAGTCTTTGTAGTTATTGGTGATTTTGAACAATGCAGTATTTTTTAAAAGTGGCTATTTTGTTGTAAAGTATTATTTCTTCTCTTTGTAGATGTGTACAATTTGTAAAAGTTTTGAGGAGAAGATAAAGCATTTTTCTTCCCTCACTTAACCCTTTACCCAAAAATTTGGATAAAAATAGAAAAATATGGAGTATTTGTTTTAATCAATATATCCACAGATATCAATCAATACTGTTCATGCTGCTTTAATTTTAGATATGATGTTATTCTATAAAATGTATCATTCTTATATTATAATTTCATATATATTTTGATACAAATTTTCTGATTATGAAAGCAAAACATGTTCCTTGTAAAATTTTGGGAACATACAGGAGGATGAAAAATAGAATCATAATCACAAGACTTCTCTTATGAAATGATAAATACCACTAACATGCTAGTATATTTTTCCCTGTTTTTTCACTCATGTAAATATACTTTTTGCACTTTGAAATAATTAACATAATGTAATTTGCCCATGTCTAATGTTTTCTAAAAAGATTTTCTATTGATATACAATCATGCTATGGAAATAATATAAGTTATTGAAAAAGTCTCTTATTAGATATGTAGAAAGTTTTCACAAATATTTGTTAAACTGATATAATGAACAAAGTTGTACCTTATTTTTGATTAAATGTATTGTCTTCATAAATCAATTTCTTTTGTTTTAGCTGAGCAAGAATATATGGAAATTTAAAGTTATAGAAATATATTTACATATAGCTGAATTTTATATATAGATATATCTTGATTGCTTGTTTTAATACATGGCATACAATTATTTTTCACACACACATGCGCGACAATAAATATACTCCTTCCTCTCCTAAGCTAAGAAATAAGTAAGACACATAGATAGGTGCATGGAAATAGTTGTTACCTTTATCAGTTTATAAAAAGAAGCTTGACTGTCCAACATGTTTTATATGTGTATTTTTATTTTTTTATTTTTTTAATATATTTTATTGATTTTTTGCAGAGAGGAAGAGAGAGGAATAGAGAGTTAGAAACATCGATGAGAGAGAATCATTGATCAGCTGCCTCTTGCACACCCCCTACTGGGGATATGCCGGCAACCAAGGTACATGCCCTTGACTGGAATCGAACCCGGGACCTTTCCGTCCACAGGCTGAGGCTCTATCCACTGAGCCAAACCAGTTTCGGCTATATGTGTATTTTTAATAGGCTTTCTAAAATGCACTGCTGAACAATATAGATTTACCTGCCCTATCACAGGTGACAGGGACAGCCAGACATAGGAACAGAGGTTGAAAAAATGTTATTTTCTCTTTTTCCAATTTCATTAAAAAAAAAAAAATGTACCTTTGGCTAACAGTTGCCTCTTTATAGAAAAACAAGAAGTAGAGAATAAGTCTTTGTTTCCCAACATCTTTGCACTTCCAATGTAAGTATTTCAAGGCAGTGTTTCCTGAATTCCTCCCTGTATATACATTTGTAAATTTGCAAATATATAAACATTAGATTTATAGATAGATACTAAAGAATACACAAATTATTGCTCTTAAAATTTTTAAAAAGTATGCAAGTTCTGCAATATACTACTTGAGTTTTTACCTATTGTGTTCTAGGATAATAAACCATTTTCAATTTGCTTGCTTGGCTTTGGTGTCCTCCTACCTATAAATAAAGCCATTAAATTTATTTGTGTGTTTAAGATTATTGGTAATGATTTGGTCATACAGTGCTAATACAGCTATTCCAGAGGCAAGAACATCTCTGGTTGAATAAAGAAAAAAAAAAAGTCTACACTGTTTTCACCATAGCCCTCTTTTCCTAACATTTATAGACAATATTGAAGTTTTCATTTATTGCTGGTATTTTATTCAAACTATAATGCTTCTGTTCATTCATTCTAATGTCATTCAGCATTATTAATATCATAGAAATTATAATTCTCTGTATTTTTCTCAGGTTGGTTTTGAATGTATAAATGCTTTGATTGGCCTAGAGGTTAGCATTATGCTTTCATTTTATAAAAAACAAATGTGGAAAACAGAGATTGATTAGAAATACCCAAATTTCATTGTTACAAATTTTAAGTAAATTTATTTTATTTGATGATAAATAAAATAATTTTGCCACAAATTATTGGGTTAATAAGAATTCAGTCAACATGATATAGATTTTATAGATTACAAAATATGTACTTGCTTCAGGATCACATGGATAGATTATAAAATTTGGAATCATTGTAGCTTAACATTTTATATAAACTAGAGGCCTGGTGTACAAAATTTGTGCATGGGAGGGGATGTCCCTCAGCCCAGCTTATACCCTCTCCACTCTGGGACCTCTTGAGTAGGATAAGGCCTAAAAGGGCAATTAGACATCTGATTAGACATCTCTCTCACAATCCAGGACTTCTGGCTCTCATCCGCTCACCTGCCTGCCTACCTTATTGCCCCTAACTCTTCTGCCTGCAGACTGATAACTCCTAACCACTCCCCTGCCAGCCTGATTGATGCCTAACTGCTCCCCTGCTGGCCCAATTGCACCTCCCCTGCCACCCTGGTCACCCCTAACTGTCCTCCCATGCAGGCCTTGTCACCCAAACTGTCCTCTCTTGCAGACCTGATCCCTCCCAACTGCCCTCCCCTGATGGCCTGATCGCCCACAACTGCCCTCCTCTGGTAGCCATCTTGTGGTGGCCATCATGTGTCCACAAGGGGGTGGCCATCTTTGACCACATATGGGCAGCCATCTTGTGTGTTGGAGCGATGGTCAATTTGCATATCACCTCTTTATTATATAGAATATATTTCTTTGTCTTCTTTTCATAAAAAGTTCATATTATTTCAGGTTCTCTGATAATTCTAGGGCTAAGTGGTCTCAGTTATCTTATTTGGTATTAACCATGGACTACATTTTTTTGAAGAAACCACAGTGATGTCTTTATTTCCACTACCTTCAAGGTAAAATTGGATGCCTTGGTCAGCAACAATTCATTTTTTAGGTCTTTAATATCTAGTAAGCAATCCACCCAGGAATTTATTAATAATTCCTATGGGTGATTTCAGGAGCAATGAATGCACTGGAGCCTACTTTATGAAAATACTAGGGCTCCTAAAGCAGAACTTCACTTTGCTTCAAATTATACTTGAACTAGCGTATCTCTGATATATAGTTATCATAATAACTCACTATTTTAATTATTTTCTAATGTGGTTATTATAAAATAATAGGGAGCAGAGTTGTATTTATTTTGTTTGGTTTGGGATTCACATCTCTAATTTTTGTGGTAATGCTAAGTTAATTTCACTGTTGTGTGCTTTTGTAGTAGTAGTGAGATGACTTTATTCTGATTTGGCCAGATAAGTTATCACAAACAGAGTTTCCCAACAAGTATACCAAGTAATAGAGTTATAGGTTTGATAGGGCCTGGGAGAAATGGGAGCCCCCATGCTCTCAACAGTCAGTATAAGTCTCAACTATTTATTTCAGCCTACCCACAAACATTTTTAAAATTTATCTTTATTGCTGAAAATATTACAGATGTCACTTTCACCCTATTAACCCCCTTAATTCCACACCTACCCCCTTTATTTTTAAGTGCTATCTTATGAGAAAAGCCCAGAAAGCAATGCTACAGAGTACAGGTTTACCTCAAATATAGACCTATATTTATTTGCTACCTATCCCTCAATATGAACTAAATCATTTGTTTTTGAAAAATATACCCCTATACTTGATAACCTTTAAATTTGTGAATAAAACAATAATATATAATGTCCTTTAATATAATGCAATAAATATAACTGAAGAATCAGGCAATCACTTAATAAGCCAATAAAGAGGAAAAGTTCATTATAATGCTTTTGAAATAAATTCTGGCTCAAACACCCAATAAAATAGTGTCATAAATATCCATTCTCCTCCCTCTTACACAGAGTTTTAAAAAATATATATATATATTTTTATTGATTTCAGAGAGGAAGGGAGAGGGAGAGAGAGAAATAAAACATCAATGATGAGAGAGAATCATTGATCAGGGATCTAGCATGCAACCCAGGCATATTTCCTGACCACTGAATTGAATCATGACCTACTGGTTCATAGTTGATGCTCAACCACTGAGCACGTCGGCCACACCAAACTCTTCTATAGAGTGCTATTTATCCAAGGCCTTTCTCTCTTCTGGCTAATAACCTGATATCATTTTCTCAAACATTAAATTTATTTTGTTGCCAGAATTAGCAGTTACTAAACTGTTCTGTTCACATATATATATACACGTTAATGCATATATGATGGTTGCTAGAAGCCATGCTGATTTATAGATGGTAGGAAGTAGGCAATATCCTGTCCCTATAAATGTGATTTCTACACATCATTCTGTAGAGATGAAATTCAAAGCTATGTCTTAATAAACTAAACATGCAATCATTCTCCAGATAGGCTGAAATAAAATATTCAGATGTTAAATCGCCCAAGGCAAATTAATACTGCACTGAATTTTCGCTAAGGGTTAAGCTTTTCTTTACCTTCATGTGAAAGCAGAAATACTATCTTTTTATTGCCTGGAGATTCGGCTGTTGAAGCTATGAAAAAAAGCTATGCTTGTAAAGAGAATTTAAAATCATTCTTTTGTTATATATTCTACTGAATTCACTAATAAGGCAATTGAGTAAAGTGTCCTCCAGGGGTGAAATAAAAGAATATTCCATATGCCAAACTCTTTATTTCCTTGGCTCACCTCTGATCATACTCTACTCATTTCTGTCTGTAGTTTTGGTTTGTGTGTAGGTCAAATTACCTCCTATTTTGTTATATCTTTGCCCTGGCAGGAGGCAGAGCTCTGATTCAACAATTGGGCTGCTATTAACCACCTCCCCTTTAACACCATCACTTCAGCCACAATACAAAAGGCAGTTTTTAACAAATATTGTTCATAGATGAAAAAAAAATCTACATGTATTACAACCACTAAGAAAATCGCCCCTCTTTCTTTCAAATATATAAATTAAAAATGACCAAAATATTTTACATTATTGCTTATTTGACTCATTTTTCAAACAAACACACATACACAAACACCATCATACAAACAACCAAAAACAAAAGCCATAATACTTATACCTAAGCAGTAGACTTAAAATAGAAAGAAGTGTTTAAATCAGACCTTAAGAATCTGGAAAATTTTCCATCAGCTTATGATTTCAGGAGAGCTTTATCTTCAGATTTATGTTCCATTGTCAATAGCTCTTCACTGTTTAACTTGAGGGATTCTCTACCACCCTAAATACTCCCACTTATACAACACTCAAGTTGTTAATGATTTATGACACATTTATGTAACTGAAACCCAATGGAAATTTTAAAAAATATTTCTAGCCCTAAAAAACAACATGTTTTTTAAATGTAACTTTCATTTTCACTTACTTTTAACAAGCAAGGCACAATAACACATGTGTTCAAAAAGCAAAGTCCTCTACATCAAACCATAATAGCTACTATCCATAATGTATTATAGATAGTGAATTGGAATATTCAAGCATTAGTGGTCAGTTTTTTAATCTCTCAAATAGATATTTCTTTCTTAACTGATCAGAGGAGCTGAGTACTTAAGAGAACATGATAATACAGTGCCAAATAATTCAGTTTCAGAGTAGAGCAGAAATTTCAACCCAGGTATATATTTGTATCCAAAGCCTATGCCCTTTATTTTTATGCCATGTTTTCACGATTGGCCATTTTGAGTGACTTATGGGATCAAGAAGTAATATTTTCCACAAGCTCACAGGTCTCATTTTTGACAGTTTTCAAAAAAACAAAAAACAAAAAACAACTCAATCCTGCTTTCTCTGCCATTGGTGCTCTTCACCCTGAACAATATCATCAATTCTTACTACCTGAATGGGTTTTGATCGGTTTCCCTCCATTATCTCAGGGTCATATTGCCAGGGCATTCTCTTCCCGTATGCAGTGAGGGAGAGAGGGGACCACTCATGTCAAGTAATCCAGGGAGTAACTCCTAGGCCGTAATCTTCAAACCTGATAATGTCCATGTAGAAATGCTTGTAGATAAACAGATTTAGGAGAAGAGGACTCTATGAAGTCTGGAGCCTTCCTCCTCTTCTTCTTGTATTCTTTTTGTTTGTTTGTTTTTTAATTTTGGCACAGAACACTAATGAGCATCTGCTGTCTGCTAATCACTGCTAAGTGTTATGAATGATATGCACAAGGCAAGGCAGAATAAATAAAGGTCAAAACTAGTTTAAAGAAAGGACTATGCAAGCCAGAATCAGAAGTTTTCTCAATTCTTATACCATGCTTATATTGATTGACTGGGGCTTCCATACCAAGAATCACAGACTGGGTGGCTCAAACAACAAAAATTTAATTTCTCATTAAACTATGTTCTGGAGGCTGGAAGTCCAAGATCAAAGAGTCTGCTGTGTTAGCAGTTTCTCCTGGGCCTCTCTCCTCTACTTGCAAATGTCTGCCTTCTGGCTGTTTTCTTTTCTCCCCACAATCCACCCCTGTGTCTCGTTCTCTTCTTACAAGGACACCAGTCTTGTTTGCTTCCAGTACCATCCTTATAACATCTTAACCTTGATTACCTCTATAGAGTCCCTATCTCCAAATATAGTCACATTGAGGGTTAGGGATAAAAGATATATATTTTGATGGAACACAATTCAGTGCATGAAAATGCCCATTGCATACATGGTTATAATTTACAGTGAAAGAAGTCAAGAGATTCAAGAAAACAAAATTATAGTGGTTAGAAGCATGGATACTGGAGCCAGAGGGTCAAATCCCAAGACTGCCAGTGCTTAACTGTAAAAACACCAGTCGGTCAAGTTTCTTAACTTCAGTGCATCAGTTGCCATCCTATACAACAGAGACAAGAAGAGTGCCTTCCTCCTAAGTTATTGTCATTTGAAATAAATTGGCTATTTCAATATATATATGAAAAGTTTTAAAGATGCTGTTAAGCCTCTTTCACCTCTGGATATGAAATCATAGGAATCATGAGACTAAAATGCAAGAGGGAAGATGGTGGGAATTAAACATTTTAATTGAGAAGTATTAACACACTAATTTCTCTTAATTGTAATAATTTATTTATATATAGTAGCTGTGAGGCTAGGACCAACACAGAGACAGGCACTTTAGATTCTTAAATTTATGACCTAATTCATTCTTTATTGAGCACCCCATCACATACTAAAAAAATTGTCCCGGACCCTTTGGAGAAAGCAGTGAACAAAACAGACAGAACCCTCTATTCCCTTGAAGCTTACATTCTAGAATGGAGATAGATCACCACCACATCTAACACCCACTTTAGAAGTTGGGGAAAATGAGCCATAATGATATAGAAGAAGCAAAAAAGGCAATCAATTCACCATGGCATACAGCAAGTTGATATTTATATCACGTGACCGGGAAAATACACAGGAGCGGTATTAACTCTGGAGCCTGTTGCCTGGGCTTCCCCTAGTGCTGGCCTGATCCCTGAGATGCGGGTCTGGGCTAACCCTGCGCCCTGGCACCTGCCAACCAGTCCGCCCTGTCCTGCTGCGAGGGCGGAGCTGGTGCTTACCCAGTCTGCCCGGGCTGCGCGGTCTCCGCCACCCTTGATGCTGGCAGAGAGCCTGCACAGGCGCGCGTTTTGAAGGTTTTAGGTCCCAGCAGGCGATTGCCCTGAGCACTAGTGATTTTGGCTGGATGATTCCTGAGCCTCGCACCAAATCAGAGGCAGCGCTCACCGCTCACCAGGAGCCCCTAGTGTCCCCCGCAACTCCTGCAGATTAGAACTCGCCTCTTCTAGCTCCTCCCCTCAGTCTCATTTAAAACTCCCACCAGCTTTACGGAAAAATTAAGAGTGGACTCAGTTTCTGCAGCGCCTCCTTCCACTGCAAGATGGTAAGTGAGGAGCTGGCTTTTGCTAGCTCGCTGGTGAATCCTGAGGGTGCAGAGAGCTAGTAAGCTTTGCATTTGGGATTTCTCCCTCCTTGGAAGGAAGATTTCTCTGCTACCTGTCAATTAAGAGACAGGTTCTTTGCTGCCCATCTCCCTTTCTCATCCACCCTCTCTCTCATCCTTTACCCCCTCTGTTATTTCTTTCTCCCAACTTTCCCTGTACACTTGCACTTACTTTTCATTCCACATCTTCCTCTAGATAATACACATATTAGCAAACACTTGGACTTAACTTAGTCTAGGGCTATTTGGGGTTTGTTTTCTTCTCAGGTGTCAATTGCAAAATAGCTCAGCTCTAATTCCAGTAATAACCTCAGGGAAAGAGCCTACAAACATGCTTTTAGAATAAAAGAAATAGCACTTGATAAACTTTGGCTGAATTTCTTTAGTCTGCACTGCCCAAGCTGGACTTGCTTCAAAATGGGCTTTTTCAAAACTTAATTTACCAGGAACATGTGAGTTTTTTTTTTCCTTATTTGTTTTCTTTGTTTATGTTATGCCCAAGAAAGTCCTCAAGTCAACAACGAGTTACAGTGGTCAGAAGAGTTTGTCCAAATCTGCACCCTGCTGAAATGAATGGCTTTTACCTGATTAAACATTGACAAATAATTAGAAAAGGGATGTTGTACAAATTAACCCAGGAAGGCTGCCGCATACCTGCCCCTGCCTGGGCATTTGGAAAGACTGTGTTTGAGGAGTCCTGGGAGGAGGGTGCTCGCTGGCTCAGAACACAGTGGAGAATCCCTGCCAGGAAGTGAGGAGTGGCAAGATAACTCTGGAAGGGCACTGAGACCTGGTGATGGAGAGACCTAGAGCTTGCTGTCTCTGCTGATTAATTTAGTTCAGCTCTGGTTATGTATTTACTTGGAGTTATTTTATGCTCCTGAGCTTAGAGTTAAAAGAATGGGGCAATATGTATTTCTGTATCCCTGGAAGATACCTACGTATCTATTTTAAACCATTCAGATCACCACAGGATCCAGTAGCATTTGAAGTCAGAGGAGAGAAAAAGAGATGAATGGCGCACCTGTAGAATTCAGAAAGTAAGAAATGAAAATAAGTTAGATTATATTTTGTTGTTCTGTTCATTTCAGCCTTAGTATTATGTGTCTTTCAAGGCTATTGGAAATATAAATTAAGGTATTTGCTAGAAAGAGTCAAGCAGTTCTTATGTCTTTGAATCATTAAGTAAAATTCCTTTTATTTAGATCATGGGTAGCCTGTTAGATGACTCAGACATGGGAATAGAGAGTATGCCTGGACATGTACCAATTTGGACCATCTGATACTAGTCTGTTCTTTGCCGAGAGGGTCTTAGGAAAGTACTGGGTAAGCCAAGGAGCTGACTCCCTTATAGTATTTATACTTTGACCAGTCAAAATTAATCTGGGATCTATAATTAGCAGCTTTACTGTTTTTTATTCATTGAGTGTAATTTCGGCATCTTTCTCCCACCCTTTCCTCTCTCCAAATCCCCATCACCCCATCTGCTGGGAACCCCTCTACCCTTCATACTGATTTTCACAGAATACCGTTCTGCCTTGCCAAGACCAGTACTTTGTAGGAGGCCAGAGCTATAATTGCCCGTATCCCACTACAACGTCAGAATCTAGTGTTGACGTTTCCACGGAGACTTGGGTCTCTTTCTGGGCTGCTGGTCTCCTGGACAACAGAGAGCCCCAACAAGCACCACAGGCACAGGGTAAGTTCTGCTGTTCCGCTCTCCTGGTAGATCTGAAGCCCTTTTCCAGCACCCATAGTTGCAAAGCATCATGGGCTGGAGCTCTGTAGAAGAAGGGATGGCATGAAAAAAAATGTAAGAAAGCCCAAAGACTCATGCATTATACAAGCTAAATCATCCATTCTTTTGTACTTGCCAAATAGTGAAAACAATCTTCTTCCCCTTGCCTGCTGGACAATCTGTATTTCTCCCCATACCTGTCAGTACTTGGAGATTTCCAGTTCACTGAAAGAGTTTGGTCTGGGTCAAAGTTTTATGAGCAATCCTAGTGGGATGCTTTTGGAATCAAGACATGAGTTAGAACATTTCTTTTGGACTTTCCCTGGGTATGAGAGAAAAACAAGGAGAAATACTAACTTAATATTTAATTTCATAGAGCAGAGTCTATGAACAGTGTCTTATAAGTAGAAAAAATGATTCTTTTTTGCTCCAACAAGACTTCAGTTTTGGAGGGAAGTATAACATTGATGGGAAAATTGCATATTGATTTTAACCTAGGGCTTAGTCAATATATTTATAAATATTAAATACATTTATGTTTTAACATTCAAGTTTCTGAAAGAACTCTGAGACAATTTAGAATATCTGCACTATTGATTCTGCCACATATTTTTTTTTAATTTGAGAAAAGACACAAAAGCCACAAACAAACAAAAAACAACACACACACATATATCAGGAAGAAAATTTTTCAGTTTTTTCTTCTACCACAAGCAACAGAGAAACAGAATGTCTAATATTATGAAACAAAAGTTTATAAAATTTTATTCTTGTCTCCTTATCCATTGTTCTACTTTAATTAAAAATATTTCAGTAGTAATATTTCTGTTTAAATACAGAAAGGCAAGAGTCTTTTTTAGGTGAGGAAAAGAAGGTAAAACTAAACCAATTTAGTATGCCGACCATCATTTTCTTGGGCGGTACAGCTTATTTTCAAATATGAAAACAAAACAAAACACCTATTTGTAAAAGCACGTGAAACAAACAGAGAATGGTATTTGAAATACATGAGTTGTCATTTTGAAATTTCACCAATGTCTTCAGAACAGTAAGGTATAAATTACTTTAAAGTAGAAATTGCTACCACATAGAATTCTGCATAAATGTTCTCCATCAGATTTAACTGATAGGGTGACAGAGATTTTCATCTAGGGAAAATGGTAGCATAAAAAAAAAAAAGAATTTGATTATAGAGCCTACATTTTCAAGCAGTAAAGCTTAGAACATAAGATAAAAACATAGTGGAATTGCACTGTTATGCCTAGTGGGGGGTGGATTAATAAATATTTGAGTGAATTAATAATGCAGATGGGACAGTCTTTATAAATTTAGCCAGCAGGAATACATATAGTAGGGAAGGATGTGATTGTTAGCCCTTAAAAATGTACCTCTGTAGCTATTCTGGCATATAGTCTATAAATATTTGTCTTTTATGGCATCCTGGTTCCTTCTTAATGCTTTAAATATTTTGTTTTCCTATGTGGAGGCAATGGCTATTTTTGGAATGGAAATTGAACCTATTAAACATTATGAAATATTTTTGTAAATTCTTTATCAACCGAAAACTACAAGTGTATTTTCTCAGTTACCTATTTGGTGTTTCCACATAGAATCATCCAGTGACTCGAATTTCCCTTTTCCTAACTCTTGTTCATGGGAAGAGGCTCAACTTTCCTCTCAGCTCTACAGAAACAAGCAGGTACGTACAGAAGATCAGAACACTGGGACCGACCATGCTCTATGCAGTCCATTCTTAATGTTGTTCCTCAATATCACACTGCTTCCTTTCCCTTGTAAATTCATATGTTAACTTTCAGTTTAAGACCAAAGTGATTATAAATCTTATAGAGTGATAAAATTTAGGTGATAATACCAAAGGAAAAAAAATAATCCCCAGAAAACAAACAAACAAAAAACACCACCACAACCACCAACAGCAACCAAAACCCACTAGGGAGATCAAAAGTCAAGCTCTGACTCTGCACATAGATTAGCTGCACACCCTCTTGAATCCTTATTTCCTTCTCTGTGAAATTGAAATATTTGGGCTGCCTTCTGTTGTGAACTGTTGGAAAGATCAAATGATATAATGAGTGTGGTAATATTTTAAAATCATAGTTCATCACTTGGAGTAGGAATGATGGTTGTAAGTTTTTCACAAAGATTGTTTCATGTTCCATAATATGCTTATAGCTCTTCTAAAGAGAGTAATTTAATGAAGTGGATACACAAGCCAATCAATCTGAGACTGAGGGAAGCCAACCCATTTCTTCTTCTTCTTCTTCTTCTTCTTCTTCTTCTTCTTCTTCTTCTTCTTCTTCTTCTTCTTCTTCTTCTTCTTCTTCTTCCTCCTCCTCCTCCTCCTCCTCCTCCTCCTCCCCCTCCTCCTCCTCCTCTTCCTCTTCCTCATCCTCCTCCTCCTCTCCCTCCTCCTCTTCTTCTTCTTTTTCTTCATCTTCATCTTCATCTTCTTCATCTTCTTTTTTTGTAAAGTACAAGGTAAAAGTCCAGCAAAACTTTCCCAAACATCATTTTCTATATTTAAACAGTTGCACGCAGCTCATTTTCCTACATACCTTCCCTTGTGGTTACAATTTTAGAAGTCATATAATCTCTTCAAACACTTTGCAATGAAAAAAAAAATCAGAGCACAAAAACTGAACAATCAGGTGGTAGGTGGGTGTAGACTGAATTTAGGCTTCTGAGGAGGAGGGCTCCCTGAGGTAGAATTCTTAAAACAAACAAAATAATAATGAGGTTTAAGCAGGTTAAGGATCAGTGGCACTATTACATGGTTACAAAGTCAATACAGTGGAGCAGCCTTCACCATTGTCTACTTTTTGCAGCTCCAAGATACGCTGGTGCAGAAGGAAGAAGAACTTGCTAGGTTACATGAAGAGAATAATCACCTCAGACAATACCTGAATTCTGCTCTGGTTAAATGTCTTGAGGAAAAAGCCAAGGTATGTACCTCTCCCCTCTATAAGGATAGAGTGGATATAAAGTCTATTTGAGAAAGGAGAGCATTTGATAGCACTCCTTGATTAAATGGAGGAAGTGTACCAAACGTGCCTTCTAATGCATTTATAGGATGGATGGATTTTTCTAATCAAAATACAGCACTTTCAGAAGAATTTTTATGCATCATTTCTTGGAAGCAACTAGATTATATATTTTAGTCATATATTACAAAAGAAGTTGCTTAAGGATCAAAAGCCAGCCAAGGGGGTTGATGAGACCACAGAAGCTAATCAACAACAGACTTAGATGGAACATTGGAGAGGGAATCAGATCTGAGGAACACTGTTGTTGTTTTTTTGCATTGTCTGTTTGACTTTTGGTGAATCACTATCATTTAGGGCCTCAATTACCTTCATCTGAAAATGAATGGGCTAAAACAGTGGTTAGCAAACTGCGGCTCGTGAGCCACATGAGGCTCTTTGGCCCCTTCAGTGTGGCTCTTCCACAAAATAGCACATGCGGGCGCACATGTACAGCTCAATTGAAACCTCATGGCCCATGCACAGAAGTCGGTTTTCGGCTCTCAAAAGAAATTTCAATCATTGTACTGTTGATATTTGCTCTGTTGACTAATGAGTTTGCTGACCACTGGGCTAAAAGATCTTTTAAGAATCTTCCCAGCTCTGAATTGTCATAGAAATGACTGGGGTCCAGATCTCTTGACTGTCAATTAGAGATTGTTAATTACATATCTTCATTTTGTAATTGATTTTTAGAGAGAGGGAGAGGGAGCTAGACAGAAACATCAATGTGAGAACAACATTGATTCACTGTTTTCTGCACATGCCCTACCAAGGAACCAATAAAAAACCCAAGCAAGTTCCTTGACCAGAAATCAAACCAGCAGCTTTTCAGTGCATAGAATGATGGCCAACCAACAAAGCCACATTGGCCAGGGCTATATTATCTTTTAATAAGCATTTTTCTTACACTTTTAAAGTGAGTTATTCTAACTCAAGGGTAAATAACTTGCCCATACCCCTTTTTGTTTTGGGTTTTATATTTTTTTGTTATCTTTTTTGCCATTCCGTTATTATTATTGCTTATATCAATCTTTACCTTATTTCTAGACAAGCCACATTATTTTATATGATTTAAGCTAAATTGATGATGCTTTTTACTACTCTTACTGGACATAACAGTTCAGAGAAAAAAGAGGCATGCTATTTTTGAGTCCTTTACAATTCAGCTCTTATAATTATTAGCCTTAACTCCAGAAGAAGAACAGTTATTAAATTAGTATGTGATATTAATTAGGCAGTTTTTTCTCCCTTATTCTCAATTTTGCATGATTTAGAACACTATAATACATATCACATGGGAGTGCTATGAAAGTTAATGAAATAAGAGGAAGCAGTGTTACATAGTTTCTTTTTTCTTTTTGGACAGCAATTGCAACTAATTATATTATTTACATTTTTTACATTTATTTTTATTGTTGAAAGTATTACAGATGTCTCAATTTTATTTTTTTAATTTATGTTTTTGTTGACATTACTACAGATATTCCTTTGCCCACCTCCACCCAGTCCTGCCTCCCCTTTCCTCTGGCCATCACCACACCATTATTTGTGTCTATGGGTTATGCATATAAATTTTTTGGCTAATCCCTTCACCTTCTTTCATCCAGTCTCCCCTTCTCCCAGCCCCTCTGACAGCTGTCAGTCTGTTCCATGTGTTCCTGCATCTGGTTCTATTTTTGTCAGCTTATTTTGTTCCTTAGATTCCACATATAAGTGAGATATATGGTATTTTTCTTATTTCACTTAGCATAATAATCTTCAGGTCCATCCAAACTGTCACAAAATGTAATATTTCCTTCTTTTTTACAATCATGCAGTATTCCATTATATAAAGGTACCAGAGCTTTTTTTTTTTTTTTAATCCTTACTTGGGAACATATGTTTATTAATGAGAGAGAGAGAGAGAGAGAGAGAGAGAGAGAGAGAGAGAGAGAGAGAAAGAGAAAGGGAGGAGAGGAAAGGAGAGATAAACATCAATCAGCTTCCTTCCAGGCTAGCGATGTAACTCACAACATAGGTATGTGCCTGACCAGAAGTCGAACCAACAACCTTTATGGTGTACCTGATGATGCTCCAATCACCTGAGCAAACCAGCTAGGGCCCACATCATTTTAACCCACTCATCTCCTACAATGATCATAGGGCTACATATATTATTTTGAATTAATGATTCAGGATTATTAGGATATATTCCCAGAACTAGAATCACTGGGTACAAAGGAAGTTCCATTTTTAATTTTTTGAGGAAACTCCCTACTGTTTTCCACAGTGGCTGCACCAGTCTGTATTCCTACTAGCAGTGCCTGAGGGGTCCCATTTCTCCACATCCTCACCTGCACTAGCTGTTTGTTGATTTATTGATAATAACCAATCTGACAGTGGTTTTAATTTGCATCTCTCTGATGATCAGTCACTTTGAGCATTTTTTCATATGCCTCTTGGTGATCTTTATGTCTATTTAGGTCCTTTGCCCATTTTTAATTGGATTATTATTCATCTCCCTTTTGTTAAGTTATATGAGTTCCTTATATATTTTAGATATTAACCCTTTATAAGATATATCATTGGTAAATATGTTCTCCAATACAGTAGGCTCCCTTTTAATTTTCTTAATGGTTTCTTTTGCTGTGCAGAAGCTTTTTAGTTTGATATAGTCTATTTGTTTATTTTTTCCTTTGTTTCCCTTGCCCTAGGAGATATAGTAGCAAAAAATATTATTATGAGAAATGTCTGAGATTTTACTGGCGTGTTTTCTTCTAGGATCCTTATGGTTTTGTGACTTACATATATATTTTATCCATTTTGAGTTTATTCTTGTATATGGTATAAGTTGGTGATCCAAATTTTTTTGTATATACTTGTCTAATTTTCCCAACACCATTTATTGATGTGACTATCTTTATTTCATTGTATGCTATTGCCTCCTTTGTTAATATTAATTGAACAAAATGGCTTGGGTCTATTCCTGGGTTCTCTGCTCTGTTCCATTAACCTATATGCCTCTTCTTGTGCCAGTACTAGGCTGTTTTGATTACAGTGGCTTTGTAGTATGACTTGATATCTGGTATTGTGATCCCTCCAACTTTTTTCTTCTTCCTCAAGATTGCTGTGGTTATTTGGGGTCTTTTTTGGCTCCCTAATTTTTTTGAATATTTGTTCTAGATCTGGAAATATGCCATTGGTGTTTTAATAAGGTTTACAGTGAATCTATAGATTGCTTTGGGTAGTATGGACATTTTGATTATGTTAGTTCTTTCAATCCATGAACATAGTATATGCTTTCACTTACTATATCTTCCTCTATTACTTTTTTTCAATGTCCTATAGTTTTCCATGTGTAGATCTACTACTTCCTTGGTTAAGTTTATTCCTAGGTATCTTATTTTGTTGTTGTTGTTGTTGTTGTTGAAATGATAAATGGGGTTGAGTTTCTAATTTCTCTTCCTGAGAATTCATTACCCTATATAATAAAAGCCTAAGATACTAAGTGTCAGACCTTTTGACTGTTTGACTAGTCATTATGATGCCCACTATGACATGTACTGACCACCAGGGGACAGATACTTGGACTGGTAGGTTAGCTTGCTACTGAAGTCCTGCTGATTGGTACTGGGCAAGACAGGCTGGACACGCCCGGGAGACCTCCTGTGGTCCCTCCCTGGCCCCAATTGTGCACTGGTGAGAGCCCTCGGCCTGGCCTGTACCCTTTTGCAATCTGGGACCCCTAAGGGGATGTCAGAGAGCCAGTTTTAGCCTTATCCTGGCAGGCCAAGCCAAAGGACCCCACCAGTGCATGAATCTGTGCACCGGGCCTCTAGCTGGTACATAAAAACACCATCAATTTTTGGTTGTTAATTTTGTATCCTGCTACTTGCCAAATTAATTTATTAAATCTGGCAGGTTTTGTTTGTTTGTTTGTTTGGTGTTTAGTCTTTAGGGTTTTCTATGTACAATATCATGTCATCTCCAAATAATGACAATTTTACTTCCTCCTATCCAATTTGGATTCCTATGCCTTTTTCCAGTCCGATTGCTGATTGCTGTAGGTAGGACTTCCAGTGCTATGTTGAATAAACTAATTTTAATTATTCATTAGGTAAAAATACAAACATTTAAAATTATGTATTACTTTACAAATTATTTGATTGTGAAAAGATACATCATTGGTGTATCATACTAATTTAGAACCAAAAAATATGTTTTATTATTTTGTGTGTGTGTCTATGCATTGTCTATTTTTGCTTAACCTCTTCATCTTGTTCACCAATCCCTCCAACTCCCCTCCCCCTGTTCTGTCTAGATTCAGATGGTTTAGATGTAAATCTAGGCTAAGTGATTTTTAACAAGCCATTACTATGCCTGTGCCTTAGTTTCTTTATTAAAGGGAATTTTAACAGTACTTAAAATGAGATTATGTATGTAACCACTGTCGATTACATGATAGTTGCTATTATTTTCACTATAATAATAATTACTTCCCTGGATAAAAAATTTAAAGACATAATTTACTCCTTTCAACTTTTAAATGACTAGTAAAAAATATGAATTGGAATTTCTAGGTGGTAAATTCTCATTATAGATTTAAACTTAGAAACAGAAGCTAATAATGCAATCAGTTTTACTTGTGCATGCCTGTGTACACAAATAGAAGCTTAATCACGTTTTCTAAGGACTTAAGGAGACTAGCTACTATTTGAAGAAGGCGTAATTACACAACAGTAAAGAAAAACGATATTGCTTGATTACCTGACTGTGTATATTTGCAAATGTTATTTTCCCAGAAATTGCTGTCATCAGATGATTTCTCCAAAGCATATGGAAAATTCAGAAAGGGGAAGAGGAAACCCAAAGAGCAAAGATATTTTCCTCCTGAGATCCCCCATCGCAAAAATGCCAAGAGAAACCTCTCTAGTGAATTCGATAACTGTGAAGAACAACCGGGGCCCCCTGTGGATCCCTGGGTCCTTCAAACACTTGGGTTAAAAGATCTCAACACCATTGATGATACCTTATCAGCTAACTACAGTGCCCTCTCCCCTCACCCCAGAAGAATCACCAGCACATTTCCCCAGTTTCTGGAGAATGCAGTTCATTATGAAAAGGCCCCCACTGAGGATCTGCAAATTGACTATGGAGACGAAAGAACCACTCCTTCCTGCAGCACTGCCAGCCCTGGGGAAGATTTTCACTTCCTTTCTCAACTTCCAAGTCTCCCAGGAGGGCTGCACACTCTTCCTTACTATACTTCGGATGTGTCACCCAATAAGACTGAGATGGCCTTTTCCACATCCCTGAGCCCCCACTGCAATGTGAAAACTCATTCCTTCCACCAGGGACAAGCCTTTGTTCGTCGAGATGAGGTGGGAGGCTGGAAGTTTACCTGGGTTCCCAAACAGACTTAGTGACTCCCCTTCTATCACAAAGGACTGCCATGAACTCTGTTTACAAAGACCTCTCTTGCACTTAAACCTGGCTATGTGGAATACAGAAGCTATTTCCAAGGCTGCCTCCTGCCACTTTAAATGTCACTCTCAATTATCCACTTAAATCTGCAGGGAATGGCTTCCAAGATTCTAATGAAACATGTCTGCTCTTCTTTCACCTAAATTTGACTTGCTTACACACCAACACCTGCTGTTGACTTCCTCCCAGCACTTGAAAAAGGTATTTTCCAATTGCCTGTATATTCCTTTGAGATCTACATTTGCCGTTCCAATTATAAAAAATTTAACAGATTTTCTTCTTGCATCAAACAGTTTAAATGCTCACAGCTTCCACACTCTCACTTCTATTACTCTCCTGCTCCTCTTCATTTCTGAAAACTACCTTCAGAAAGAGTGCTATTATTACTCTATGTACCTGGTACTGAGTGTTCAAGTAGCTGGGGGTAAGGTAGAAACAAGTGTATTTGCCCATCACCATGGATGGGAGTCAAATGCAGATGTGAGTAGTGTTATGTGTAGTGCAGTTCAGTAAGTTGAGTGTCCCAAGGTGGAGTTGACAAGGTATCTTTAAACATCTGTATCTCTACTGATAAGCAATACCACAGATAAATTAAGAATTAAAAAGAATTAAAATTATCTCAAAATGCCCTCGGGGTGTCAGTCTCTATAGGCACCTGGCATTGCCTCTTAAATGAATATGGCCCAAACAAGAACATTTTTGAGGGACTTATGATCACAAATCAAATTATCACCTTAATTACCCAGATGCCAGCATCCTTGAAAACATAGGTTACCCTGGTTCTGCCTATGTCTCATTTATTCATTCATTCATTCATTCATTCATGAATTCATTTTTTCATTCATTGACCCAACCAAAATATTTCTAGAACACCAACCATATATCAAGCACTATACTATTTATGAGGTGGTAATAAAATATGAGCAAGTTAGACACCATGGCCACCCTCATGAGACTTAGAGCCACACATCTGTTGTGGCCTGGAGAAAGCTGTTTTCCTAGTGTGAGAATTCAGCTTTCCCAGCTGCAGAGTGTATAGGAGTTGAATAAATAACCACCAATATTCTATGAATTGAGGCTGGGTCCCATGAGCCTTACTCCAACACTGTCATCCCAGGTCACTACTCTCTTTAGGTTTAAGAGGCACTGCAGACATGTTGGATGAACTTTACATATAATTTAAAAGAAATGTGAGCCATTTGTAGTTAATTCTAGAATCATTGCTTTGATTGTAGTTATTTTTTTTTCTTATATGAGCCCATTTTGCAAGTTAATTCTCAGTCTGTGTGAGAATTATTTGCATCTAACAAATGGAGGAATTACTTTTTTCAACATATTTTTATTGATTTCAGAGAGGAAGGAAGAGGAAGAGACAGAAACATCAATGATGAGAGAGAATTATTGATTGGCTGCCTCCTGCACACCCTCCACTAGGGTTAGCGCCACAACCCAGCCATGTGCCCTTGACTGGAATCAAACCTGGGACCCTTCAGTCCGCAGGCCGATGCTCTATCCACCAAGCCAAACCGGCAAGTTTGAGGCATTACTTTTTAAATGTGTGCATAGATTTAATATAAATGTTGACATCAAAGATTTATCTTTTTCTACATAAAAAAAAAGAATTCTTAGTAGCACTAAATAGAACATGTTAGTTCTTCTTTCCAATTCCCCAAGATACCAGTGCTTCTCAGAATACTTTACACAATATTGATGTGTGCTTGTGCTTTTTTGGACCAAATTTCAATTAATGATAAAATCCACCATCTTGACCCTTTCCTGATTTTTCTGTTTTCCACTTCTCAATAAGTTACCTTGTACAATCAGTGCCTGGAAGCATAAGTAGGCTATTTGGAATTATTTGTAACTAAGATATGCCTTTTGTTCTTGTTGCTGGTTGTTTTTTTGTTTTGTTTTGTTTTGTTTTGTTTTTGCTTTATTTTGCTGACCTATTTGCTGAGCAAATAGCCCATTTTATAATGTGTTGTTACCACCTAGTTTTCTTCAAATTTAATAAAGGGGATTTCAAGATTTCAACTAATATTATTCTCCATAATATCTTAATGACTTACAAAAATACATAACACATTTTATTTAAAAAACAAACAAACAACTGCCTTTGAAATTCTAGTATCTGCACTGCTTGTGGTTGAAATTTACCTTTTTTTAAAAATATGAAACTTAAGAATTAGAATTGATTGCAGTCTAATGCACTAGGAATCAAGAAAACAACACAACTATTTCAAAAGTCTAAATAATCAAGTTGTAAAACAAAATTGAACAGTCAACAAATATTTATTTTGCATTTTATCTATCTTATCATGTGTAATGCACCATGAGGAAACATCCAGGCTTAGAACAACACATTTGAGATATGGATATAAGGCACATGAAATGAATAGCTCTTAATGAAACTTGGTCTAAGACTGGTTTAAAGATATTACAGTACACTTGTAGTAAATAGCTTGCTCTGGCTTGTACCATGGGTAGTAGCAGGAAAGAAAATGACATCTTGTTGAAATCATATCTACAAATCTTATATTTATTTGACTTATGGTAAGAAATTATTTTATTGTTGTTTAAAAAATTAAAAATTTCTTTCAACTGAGTATCTAATTTTTTTTAAATTTTAAAAAATATATTTTATTGATTTTTTACAGAGAGGAAGAGAGAAGGATAGAGAGTTAGAAACATCGATGAGAGAGAAACATCAATCAGCTGCCTCTTGCACATCCCCTACTGGGAATGTGCCCGCAACCAGGGTACATGCCCTTGACCGCAATCGAAACCAGGACCTTTCAGTCCGCAGGCCGACGCTCTATCCACTGAGCCAAACCGGTTTCGGCTGAGTATCTAATTTTTATGATTTTACTATAGTTCTCCAGTAAACCACAGTTAATATTTTATTAATATTCAATATAAAGAGAGAAATAAAACCTAAATATGTTTGTGATCATTATGATATTTTTATATTGTATACTAGAGGCCAGGTGCATGAATTCATGCATAGTTGGGGTCCTTCTGTATGGCCTGCAGGGATCAGGCCAATACCCAAAGTTCAATGCCACCTGCAGCTCCCTATCTGATGCTCCTGCTCATCCCAGCCACACTGCACCTGCTGTGGGCTCATGCCCCATCAGTCCCAATAGGGATAGGCTCGCGCTGCAAAAGCAGAGCTTGCCAGCCATGAGCCCTTTGTCTGGCGCCCTTCCAAGGGGAGTGGCGTGGCCTGTGGGGTCAGGGTGAAACCTGCTCTCCGAGATTCCCTGAGGGGTCCTAGATTGTGAGAGGGTACAGGCCAGGCTGAGGGACCCCACTGGTGCATGATTGAGCTGGGGAGGGACCGCAGAAGGGCTCCAGGGATGTCCAGCCCATCTTGCTCAGTCCAGATCTGCTGGACCCCAGCAGCAAGCTACCTTCTGGTCGGAGCTTCTGTCCCCAGGTAGTCAGTGCACATCATAGTGAGCAGCTGAGAAGCCTTAGCATATCATTAGCATATTATGCTTTGATTGGTGGTGCTACCATTCTGTCTATTTGTATATTACCCTTTTATTTATATAGGATAAGATTTTCTAATAATGGATTTTCTTGTGATTTTAACTGTAATCTTGTTGGTTTGCACCTCTTTTTTTTATGATGTTTGTGGCCAGACCAATGTCCTCAGCATTCAGGGTTAATAGTTTTTACCTTTATTCATGATTCATTAATGAGGCTTTCAGATGTTAAGTGGCTTAAAGAATTAAATGTTTTGTGAGTATAGCACACTCTTATAAACTAACCTCTTATAAAAATTATAATCCAGGATCAATTTTTAACATTTGATAGTATTTCCAGAGTTCTTTGATCAGCTGTAAATAAATCATACTTGTATCTCACAAGTATCTGGAAAATAAGGGCAATTAGAAAGTCTCACTTAAGGTAACATTTCATGAATGAGATTATTTAAAACTGCAGTGATGCTAAGCTATAATTGTGAAAAATTAGAAAAAAAGAAACTATGTGAATCAATGGGGGGGTGGGGGGAATGCTCCATTGCCCAGCCAGTGTGGTAGAGTGGTTGAGCATTGACTCATAAACTAGGAGGTCAAGGTTCAATTCCAGGTTAGGGCACATGCCCTGGTTGCAGGCTCAATCCTCAGAAGGGAGCATACAAGAGGCAGCCAATTGATGTTTCTCATCATTGATATTCCTCTCTTTCCCTTTCCTCTCACTGAAATCAATAGAAACATATATATATATATATATATTTTAAAAGAAGTGCTTTATTGATATACAAGGGTTGGCAAAAGGAGGTTTACAGTTGCATTGTGATATTCTTTTGAGTTATAATGCTATTATAATAATCAAAACCTACGTGTCTTTTTCCATAAGAACAGCTATAATTCCACTTTTGCCCACCCTGTATTTCAAGAAAACAAACATTTAAAATAAGTATGACAAATAAATTTCAACAAATGACCTGCATCACAAATATTGTACAAAGTAATGTATAAAATAATACATCCGAAGTAATGTATAAAATAATACATTCATTGATAACTTTTTAAATCCTTCTTTGAGGATGTTTTATTAATAAGAGAGAGAGAGAGAGGGGAGAGAGAGAAAGAGAGAGAGAGGGGGAGGGAGAAACATCCATGTGAGAAAAAAACATAGATTGGTTGACCAGGGATCAAACATGCAATCTAGGTATGTTCCCTGATCAGGAATGCAACCCACAACCTTTTGATATAAAAGATGATTCTTCAACCAATTGAGCGAGGTAACCTCTTTCCTGTAAAGTTATGATACAAATTTTACATTTGCTTCAGCTTACAAAAGATTCACATTAAGTATTAAATGCACCATTTTATTCACTTTTCATGAAACCAAATAAAATTGGTTTACAAGTTATATGTTGTATGTATGTTTCTTAACATATTTGTCATATTTTGAGCTACATTACTTTGTTTCATGAACAGAACCAGACTTCCAGTTTTATCTAATTCTTACATTGGGTATTCTATAAATGTAAAATATATAATTTAACACTTAATATTTTAAATGATTATGCTTGTTTGTGATTAAAGTTCTTTTTAAATATTTGCAAGTTGGTTTGTAATAAATTTATGTTTAGTAAATAAATGACAAAACTTTTTAATCTTACCTTTGGCTCTAATTTTATTTTATTGTTTTATTTTTATTTTTTATTGATTTTTTTACAGAGAGGAAGGGAGAGAAATAGAGAGTTAGAAACATTGATCAGCTGCCTCCTGCACACCCCCCACCAGGGACGTGCCTGCAACCAAGGCACATGCCCTTGACCGGGATCAAACCTGGGACCTTTCAGTTTGCAGGCCAACTCTAATTTTAGAAATGATTTTCAGTGAATGGAGCAGCAGATTAAAATGTTTTATGTACTTATTTCTGCCATAAGTTTTGTCATAGAATATGTATTTTAATTAACTAATAGTAGCATGGTTAATCATTGAAGCACTTATTCATCAGATAATAGAACTTCTTCCAGATTCTGCAGAAGATATACAGATGAAATATATGCTCAGACTAACTTGACTATAAAAAAGAGAAACATAATTTCAAATATGCTTAATTAAAACAAGGAAATAATTAGCTTCCATAATTGGAAAATTTGTGCCTTATATATGGCTGGACCTAGCTGCTCATGTAGTCAGGAATCTGATTTGGGTATCTAAGAAAATGCTGATGATCAGGAATGAATTCCAAAATGGTGTTAACATAGTACTCACTGCACAAAAGCATGTCAGAAACCAGGATGGGATAAGCAATGTGAGCTTGAAGAGCAGCAAACTATGGCCTATAAGATATTATCTAATTTTGTGACATTCTCCTCTACCTTCATGTTTATAATATTCTCCTAAATAAATAAAACCTTCATTATATTTTTCAGACTGCTTTCAAATATACTATGATGAATTATGAAAATATTGAATGTCTGCAAATGAAAATTGTGAGCAGATTTTTCATTGAGGCCACTATATAGGGCAAATATCCTTAAGGGAATAGTTAGTATCAAGAGATAAATAATTTGAGACTTTCATATCAGGCCAGTAAACCATTTGCTATCTGGAGATTCTCCTATCATCAGTTATGGATCACCTGAATTGTATGTAGTTTCCTTACAGAGATATTTGACTTTTGCTTTCCTCCTTGAAGAAAACTACATCTAAACTCACTCACTCTAAATGGTCCTTGAGCCTGGATGTCATCAGAACAGGTTATTGGAAACAACAGATTGAGATAGATATATTGATTCCCATTTTGTGGTAAGAAAAGTGAATCTAAGTGTTATGTGGACCACCAAAACGAGTTTGACTCAGTGGATAGAGTGTCAGCCTGCAGACTGGAGGGTCCCAGGTTTGATCTGGTCAAGGGCACATACATTGGTTGTGGGCATATCCCCAGTGGGAGGTGTGCAAGAGGCAGCTGATCGATGTTTCTCTCTCATCGATGTTTCTAGCTTTCTATCCTTCCCCCTTCCTATCTATAAAAACATTAATAAAATATATTTTAAAAAAAAGAAAAGAAGTGTTATATGGACCGTATTATAATTACTCATTGAGGCCCAAGGTAAGCTTGGCACTGACTTTAGATCCAGTTCTCTTTCCACTACATCATATGATGGTGATGTTTGGGATAGCAGTCCATCACATATAATTTTAGGCATTTGGCCTAGGAGCATAAAAGTATAGAGGGAATTTAAATTCTTTGTTTCATTCATCAGTGGACTATTCTGGGGTCTAATCTTCTCTTAACCCCATAATTGCTAAAATAAATTATTCACAATAGACCTAAGTCATCTTCTATCATTTTTTAAAAAAAAGAGAAGTACATAAGTTGAAAAATATTGCAGAAATTAGGGACAAAAAGTAGGATGGAAAAGGTAGACCACACATGGGCAAAAGTATTGATATGCTTCTTTTTTAAAAATATATTTTACTGATTTTGTGCAGAGAGGAAGGGAGAGAGATAGAGAATTAGAAACATCGATGAGAGAGAGTCATCGATCAGCTGCCTCCTGCACACCCCCTACTGTGGATATGCCCGCAACCAAGGTACATGCCCTTGACCAGAATCGAACCTGGGACCCTTCAGTCCCCATGCTGACGCTCTATCCATTGAGCCAAACTGGTTTCAGCTTGATATGCTTCTTAAGTAAAAGTAAAAAGTTAGGTAAGTTAAGAGAGAGATAAATTCCTTTCCCAATTCCTCCAAGTAATATAAAGAAAGGCCTGAAGTAGCAATTAATAAACAATGCTCATGAAATATCTTCTCCCTGTCACACAGGACATAGATTTTATACCTGTTCAAGTAATGGCATTGTTCCCTTTCCTTTCCTATCAATCTTTGTAAGCATAATTCAAAGGGAAACTAAAACATTTGAAGGATATTTATAATTCTGGGCCCACTTCTTCTAACACATGGGAAGCATTCTATCCTTTTATTTTGGAAATTGGGGGTTAAATATTATATCTTTGAAGTGATATAGCAGATATGTTTTCTCATATCTTTTCCAGGTTTTTAATATTAAATAATAAGGCATAGAAAGGTGTTGCAGGTAATTTCTCATTTCACGAGTCCTTAATGTACAATGGCTGATTTCTTTGGGATGAGGCCAAAGATCTCTTGATTCATAAGTAGGATATTCTAAAGGTAATGCTCCCTCAGGGCCCCCAGTAGCTGAGAGCAAGAGAAGCCCTTTAATGTGTGTGCAGTAAGAAGTCAGGACCTTTCCTTATAATCAGACAAAAGGTCAAAAACACACCCTTCTTTCCTTTTGGTCTCCTGAGATTTGTCACCTCAAAAGATCTAGAGTCATTCTTCTTCCACCCCCGGTCCACAGGGGAGTCATTTCGGGCAGAATCTGGAAGTGGCATCTGCACAGTGCAGCCCATAGGCCCATCCATCCATAGACCTGTGTGTGTATCCTAGGAATCTCAGCCTCCTTGGGGAGGAGAGCACCATATTATCAGAGTTGTCATCTTTCCTTCTGATCTTAAAGATCATAAGTAATCCATCTAGCCTAGCCTATTTTCCTTACTCCAAATGTTTTCAGTAGTTTTAATTAATCGTCTGCTTTCTTTTGAAATTATAGAGAAATGCATTAATTTTCTTGTGGGCCATTCTGTTAGCAAAAAAGAAAAAGAAAAAAAAGGGCTGAAGACCTAGAATAGCCTTTTGATGAATGAATGTAAAAAACAAACACTCACATACTTTCAATGACGTTGGCATGAACTTCTAGAAGGTTATTTATTATCTATCATAATTATTAGGATTTATTCAAGCCAGTAAATCAAAGATTTATATGTTCATTGCCTACAGATCAGTGATATTATGAATAAAGAAAGGACTTATGTCACTCTGGCTGGCGTGTCTCAGTGGTTAGAGTTTCCGCCTGTGAACCAAAGAGTTTCAGGTTTGATTCCAAGTCAAAGGCATGTACCTGATTGAAGGTTTGATCCCCAGCCAGGGTCAGGGCTTGTGGGGGAGGCAACCCATTGATGTGTCATATAAGTTTGCTTGTTTCCCAGATATTCAATATTTTTAAATGGGTTATAGCATAACTTCAATCTTAATTATCAAAGATAACGATGGTTATAGTAACCAGCTTTTTTTGGGGGGGGGTAATTTTTTAATATCTTGCTATTTATTTTATTTGAATGTGATTAAGAATATAATGAAAAACAATTACCACTTTTTTATGCTTCTTAGCAATTGGGATGCAATTTCAGGGGCCAGTTTCAGCACCTTGGTCAGAGCAATGGGATTAAGAACATTTTTGTACATTTGTACACCTTGGATTCAATGGAGCAACTATATATATATATATATATATATATATATATATATATATATATATATATATATATATATATCTCCTGCTCTAATAATTCTACAGGTATGCTCTAAAGTCTTCAGGCAGCTTTACCTTGATAAGCATCCTTAAAAAAAAAAAATCTATCATAGAGAACTTCTCTCTTTAGTACTTTGCAATTACTTAGTCAACAGTCATGGGGGTCTTCTTTGTAACATAATCAACTATTGTGTTTTCTGGCCTCACTTACTAAATACAATCTAGAATGCCCAGTTTTCTAAACATCTCTTCACCATCTGCCTTAGTATTTCTGGAATTTCTATTTCACTTAGGTTTGGCCCATCATTTTTTTCAAGCTTCATTTTTCCAGTGCTATATTTTAAGGTTCTTCCTAATGTATAAATCTTGTATCACTTACCCTTATCAATTTTCTGCTTCTATTTTATCCAACACTTTTAAGATCCATTTCACTACAAATACATAAAATGTCTTTGTGTATATTTTAAAAAAGAAGTGAGACATTCCAAACATAGAAAGATTGTTTATAATTGATAACTATCTACTAAGACTTAATGTAAACCTATTGGCATTCTAAGTTAACTTGATATTTCCCACTTACATATGTCATTTTGGAATGTGGACACATGAAGCATGGACCTTGGCCCCATTTTTTTCAATAGGTCCACATTTCTAACTTTAGGCATGCATATGTATGCACACACATATTCACACATGTGTATATACCCTCATGTCTTCCTGCATGCTGGACCAAAGAGGAACAACAGGTTTAACCTAGGTCAAATGATAAGAGGGAGAGAAGTTCCAACCCTTTAATGTTTAAGTGACCCCAGTTATGCATGAATAAGAAGAGTGAATTCAACTTGCTAAATAGGTCAGCAGACAGTATGATGAAAGATCAGAACAATCTGGTCATGGATCACCATTTCCAGCACTGGTCCATTACCTTCCATTTCAGCTCATAAACATCCCCCATTATTATAAAGCCTGGCTTACCTAAGATGAAACAGTCTATGCTGTCCCTAATAATGAAACAGATCTAACTCAGTAGCCTCCTTATTTTTGTGAATCATTGCTGTCATTTTTTAGAACAATACTTAGAGGAATATAAGTATTTACTGCTTATCTTAAAACCACTCCATTAAAAAAATCTGTCATTTGCTTGTATATTTAACTATGTCAGCACATACCAGTGCACAGCAATTTGCTTTTTTTTCAGTGCATGCAATCAAACATAACAGTGAAATGAGACAATTCTAAGGCCAATAACTAATTGACTTCAGTGGCTACAGCCCAGTATCTGGGATTACTAATGTCCTTCTGTGCTGCAGCAAATAACATAAGTAATCATTCTAGAGTGATTGTCTGGCAAATTATTGTTTTCTAGATCAGAGTGCCAATATATATAACAAAGAAATATAAGCCAAATAATGTCTATAAATCTAGATCATTGAGTCGTTCCTCATATTTCTCCTAGAACAGTGTCTAGAACAGTGATGAAAACATTTAATAGGCATTCATAAAGGGTTTGTTAAAAATATCTATAATAAAGAGCCAGGGTATAATGACCAATAATGGCCAAAGACTGACCATCTGGAGGTCAGTGCTGGGTTGCCATGGTGACCCAGCGCTGACTACTGAGGCTGCAGGCCCGGTACCCAGCAGTGACTGCTGAGGGGCTTTGAATCAGGCCCGGAAAAGACCTGAAGAGAGAAGCAGGGGCTGATCCATAGCATCTGAGGCAGCTTTTGACCAGCACTTGCCTCTCTCTTTCCCTCAGAGCCTGGCCAGCAGCCCTGTGTCCATTTCTCTCCAGGCCTCCACTAGGGCTGCTGATCAGCCCTACCTTTCTCCTCAGGCCCTGTTGAGAGGCCCAGAGACACTGACTGTCATAGAAACTGGCCAATCAAAACCAAATCTAGGTCAACTATTAAGAGGCAGTGGCTGCCTAGGAGACAGAGCTTTTGATGCTGATTGACATAGAAAATGACCAATCAGAACCAAATCTAAGTCAACTGTGAGGAGCCAATGGCTGCCTAGGAGGCAGAGCTTTTGAAGTCACTGGCATAGAAACTGACCAATTAGAAACAAATTGGCAAGCAGAGAAGGTCAGTTGAGGTTGAGATCAGGCCAGCAGGAAAGGACAATTGGGGGCAACCAGGCTGGCAAGGGGAGGGCAGTTGGGGGCAACCAGGCCAGCAAGGGGAGGGCAGTTGGAGGTATGATCAGACCAGCAGAGGAGGGCTGTTTGGGGTAAGATCAGGATGGCAGGGGAAGGCCATTGAGGGAAAGATCAGGCTGGCAGGGAAGGGCAGTTGGGGACAAGATCAGGCCAGGAAGGGGAGGACAATCGGGAGCGAGATCAGGCCAACAGGGGAGGGCTGTTGGGGGCAAGATTAGGCCAGCAAGGAAGGGCAGTTAAGAGTCATCAGGCAGGCAGAGGCAGTTAGGGGCAATCAGGCAGGCAGGTGAGCTGTTAGGAGCCAGCAGTCCCAGATTGCGAGAGGGATCTCTGACTGCTGGTTTAGGCCCAATCCCGATCAGGCCTAAACCTGCAGTTGGACATCCCCCAAGGGGTGCTCAATTGGAGAGGGTGCAGGCTGGGCTGAGGCAACTGCCCCCTTTGTCATGAATTTTGTGCACTGGGCCACTAGTGAGAGAATAAAACACATTAATTAATTAAATTAATTTAATTGATGTGTTCTTTAGTGATCACACAGTATTTCATATGTATGAAATACCGTACCATTTATTAAACAGTTCCAAGTATACATACAATGTAATTATAAATAAACTAGAGGTCTGGTGCATGAAATTTGTGCATGAGGGGCTTCCCCTCAGCCCAGCCTGCACCCTCTCCAATCCAGGACCCCTCAGGGATGTCCGACTGCCTGTTTAGGCCTGCTGCTCAGTTTGGTCACCCCTCACTAACCCCCTGCCAGCCTGGATGCCCTGTGCAGCCTGTTGCTCAGTTGTTTGGCCATCCCTCAGTAACCCCCCTGCAGGCCTGTTTGCCCCACACAGCCTATTCGGTCATCCATTCAGTTGTTTTGGATGCGATGGTCACTTAGCCTTTTATATAAATATAGTATTGTTGTAACCTGCAATATAATTATTATAATTACTGTAATTTGATACTCAGAGGATATGCATAAAGTTTTAATGAGAAGATAAAGGTTTGAGTTTTGTTTCTGAAATTTTTTCTGTTTATATAATTTTGAAAAAGTGAACAATTTGATTCTTAATTTACACATCTGTAAATAAGGTTGATAAGACCTCTATCATAAGTGTTTTCTGCAAGAATTAAATGAGACATTGATGTAACAAAGTGATGTATATACAGTCAAGTGCTATAACATTTAATTAGTGATCAACAATCTTCAACTCTAGAAATTAAACTACTTGATCAAAGTCCACAGCTATATTTCCAGCTTCCCAGATGTAGGTTACAGAAATAACATTATTTATAATCTTTATTATTCTTATAAACTCCTTATGACATAAGTGTTCCTAAAAAGATAAATCTATTATCCCTCAGTAAGGATATATATTATGAACATCATATTTTAACATTTAATTCAAAGTCTCAAATTCTCATCTTTTAATGACCATTATAGACATTTGTACTTATGAAAGTGATAAGGACTATATATTTATATTTTTCTGCACTGATTAAGAGTGCATCATAAGTACAGATGAATGTGAATGGTCAGATTCAACAATTAGTTCCCAAGAAAACTTCCTATCCAAACCCTATTACCAATTTATAGGCCATTCCTTTTCCTTCTGAGCCAACATATGTCTGTTCCTACATTTAATTTAATTTGCTAGCTTTGTGTAAACCTTTCTAACTAGTTCTAACAATCTTTGAGATATTTGTTAATACCTACTCTACATAGAATTCTATGTTAAAGACAGGAGGAATTAAATTTTAGAATAAAACCCTAGTTTCTGGAGATTTGAAGAAAATAGTTATTCTTTGTTAGTTCAATAAAAAGAGAAATGCTTCTGATCCTTGAGAAGATGAGATGCTAAACACCATTAAATTACTTCTCCTTTTCAGCTAGTTTATTTGAAAAAAAATGTCATCGATAAGTTTATTAATAATTCTATATGGCAGCTCCAGTTTTTAGGCTCCCTTATATTTTTCTACAGATTGCTTTTGACAAGCCTTTTTCTATGCTGATGAAATGAAACCATTTTCTGATTCCTCTTCACCCCCCAAAGAACTCTGAACAATCTTATGGCAATTTCTACATTTTATAATTATTAATTGATTTAATGACTGTCACCCTCATTACAATGTGAATCTTTAAGGGCATATATTTAATTCCTTGATATTCCTTTTTTGGGGGGGAGCAGATCCTATGACAATAACTGGATATACTGTGGTTCAACCACTGTGTTCAATAACTGTATAGACTATCCAAAGTATTTATCTCAGCACTGTCCCTTTTATTATCAGGTATTTTATCTAGAAAAAACAAAACAAAAAACCTCTACCTTGTGCTCATTACAGTTAAATACAGAACAGGAAAATTGGTTTCATTTACCTCTTGTCCCCAAAAATCACTAGAGAAAAGTCAAAGCCTTTGAAACTAAACATCTCCACCTTTCCTCGCATATATTCTTGTGCATGTGGAGGTCTTTCCGTCTGATTTCATCCCACAGATGAGCTATAACTAAACCTGCTCATATATAGGGCATTCCTTTTTCTTTTTTGGTGTTGCTAGCAGAAGCTTCAAATATTTGAGAGCGTTGACCCATCCTGAGGACATAAGTGATCTTTTTTGTGAGGATAACATCTGATGGGACAGTTAGGGATGGCATCTCAAAACATGGTACTAGAATCAGAATTTTCAAGGATGTCAGGGTAGCAGTCACCCAGTTTTCAATGTAGGGAAGATAGCCATGGGAGTCTGGTGGCCTAGGGGATTACTTACCCCACTAAGCGTTTCTGCATTCTTTTTTTCTTTTTCTTCTGAACTTCTGTGTATCTCATTGGAATGTGCTGTTCATTTCAGCATGGATGCACTCAGCAGTTTGTGGCCTGCTGGGCTGTTTTACTTTACCGCTGGATTGTGCTTGCCAGCTTTTGTTGAGAAATAACAGGAGGTCATACACAGTGTCAAGAAAATGTTGGCATAGTTAGAGAAATAGGTATTGTATTAGTTGCAACGAATTCAGACCTACTGATGGTAGGATTAATGAAATCTGTTTCTGGCACTCTTCACAGCCCGATGATGCTAACAATGAGCATGGCCTGAACACCAGTGAGGCTTAGCAAGCCCTTGGACCATGCCTGCTTGATCAAGCCAAATTGACCCAAGGTACTTGGCAAGTAAGTGCTTCCTAAAATATCCATCTAGAAAAGTAATAGCAGACACAGGTGGAAAAAAAAAAGGAAGAAAAAAAAATAGGAGGAGGAGGAGGGAGGGAAAAGAAAGGGAGAGAGGAAAGAAAGAAGGGGAGAATCTATACAAAATTGCATAACATATCTATCAATATCAATTCCAAGTTGAATTAAAATAAACATGAAGAATAGCAACACTTTATTAACTGTATTACTATAGACGAGTCACTGGTCCCAAAGTTTTACATATATTAATGCATGTGATTGCACACCCACACTATAAAGCAGGCACTACTTATATACCCCATTACAGATGATGAAGTGGGACACAGAGAGACTAAGTAAATATCCCAAAACTTCACAGCTGGGAAAGGATTGTCCCGGGATTTGAACTAGGAAATCTAACTGCAGATTCTGTCTTTTTAAACACTGGATGCAACTGCTTCTCTTCGTAAGCTGTCATCTAGAGCAGACTGTAATGGGAACAGACAAACATGGCTTGGTGGGCAGGGTGAGTGGATACATGGAAACGAATCTGAGAAATGTGGAATGACAGAGTAGTAATAGACCTCAGAAAGCAAGCAATTCTAGGGGGTACTGGAGTGAAGGACTGTGCACATCCCATGCTTTGATATGTGATTATTTTTTTTCTAACTTTTATGTGTCATGCCAAGGAAGCACAGCTTCACACCACCCTCCTGCTTAATGTAAACCTTGTTTTTTAAAGTTCTCCCCTTTACTTACAGAATCTGGAGATTATAATGTTTTCAGAAAGAATTTATTAAGTTCATGAATATATGGGTAGGTAGAGTCAGAGAGGGGAAAGACATGGTTATATAGAAGAGCAGGGGGGAATGGAGAATCTAGGTCTTCTCAATCCTAGATGAGTATTCCTATTTCTCACAGAGGAATTTAAGACTAAAGAAGTTACCACAAAACCATGAAGAACAGGAGAGACCAGCATGAAAAGAGGCTCCAAGGAAGAGGGACAGAAAATCTTTCCCATTCAGGGAGCCATAAATAACAGTTATAGAACTCCTTATTTTGCTTTATTTTGTGTTTTATTAGCCAGTATATAATAATGATCCTTACATCATTTTCCTTCTTCTTTTCCGTTCCAAAATTTTGGGAGGATGCAGGTAATATCTACACATGCAAATATCTAGCCCTGAATCACTTAAGTTTACATGTGTAACTTCACTTGTCTCCCAGGACTCTCAGAATGAAACTGAGGGCCCATTTGAAGGCTGTCTTACTAATCTTTACACTTGAAACTTAGCTTCGAATAAGATAATTTAAAAGAGAAAATGAATAAAGACAAACCCTTGAACACATATTAATATGCTAAAGTCCTTGCCCTTTGACAAGGGACAGCAGGGTCCCAACAAAGACTGTTTAAATGCATTAATAATGTTTCAATTTATTTTTCCAAAAGCTCATGATTTTATTTTCTCTATGTTCAAATGTGTGTATATAAAAAAATAATGAAAAAGTGTGATGTTAAAATATCCTTATACAGTTAGACTAGAGCCTCAGCGCATGAAATTTGTCCATGGGTGCAGTCCCTATACCTGTTTGGCAATTGAAGCACGAGCATCTGGCATGGTAGGGCAAGTCCCAGCTGACCTCTGGGCCATGGGCAGCACCTGGGCAGTCTGGTCCCTGCATGCCCCCCTTTGCCGAGTCCCCAAACAGAGATGCAGTGAGCATGGCCGGATGCTGTGGGCTGGGGTGCAGCCTGGATCTCTGGGCCACCCAGTGGCATTGCACAGAAACCAGGTGGGCAGTACACTCTCTCCCAGCCGACACCGCAGATCAGCTCCCGCAGGAACCCATGGGGAGTCCGACCAGGCCCTGCGTTCCCAGTGGCTACAGCTCGGCTCACCAGAAAAGGCCAAACAGGTGTGGGGCAGGCTGTTCGCAGGCACCTGGCACCTCAGTGTGGAGTCTTCCCTGACATGCAAGCCCTGGCATTCCAGGGGGGTATCAGCGGTTGTGAGAGCAAATTCAGCAGACACCATGCATTCTCACAGCACATCAGTCCCCATCACCCTCACCCCAGCCCAGGTAGCCGGCAAGAGGTTGTGTGTGTCTCCCCGCCCGCGCTCCCCCCCCCCCCCCCGATGCTGCAGGAGGTTGGTCACCACCACCCACCTCCAGTTCCCTGTCCCAGCCTGGATCCTGACCCTTATTAGGTAATGGGAGCCAGCCAGCCCAGGGGGATGGACTGGGAGGTTGGCAGGCAGGCCCCATCTGGCAATAGGGGCCTGCAGACAGGGGAAGCTCCTGAGCTGAGCATCTTCCCCCTGGTGATCAGTGTACATCATAGCAAACAGTCATTCAGGTCGTTCCATCATAATGGCTGCTTAGTCATATCTATCAATATCTATCAATATCTATCAATATCTATCAATATCTATCAATATCTATCAATATCTATCAATATCTATCAATATCTATCTATCTATCTATCTATCTATCTATCTATATATATATCCTCCCTAATAAAAGAGTAATATGCAGATAGACCATCATTCCAACACATAAGATGGCTGCCCTCATGTGTACATAAGATGGCCAGCAGGGGAGGGCAGTTGGAAGGGACCAGGACTACAAGGGAGGGCAGTTGAGAGGGACCAGGTCTGCAAGGGAGGACAGTTGGAGGCGATCAACCCTGCAGGGGAGGCAGTTAGGGTGACCAGGCTGGCAGAGGAGGGAAACTGGGGGCAAAGAGCCTGGCAGGGGAGCAGTTAGACATCAATCAGGCTGGCATGGGAGTGAAGGGGGTTATCAGGCTGGCAGGCAGAAGTGGTTAGGGGCAATCAGGAAGGCAGGCAGGTGAGCAGTTTGGGAGAGGGATGTCTGACTGCCTGATGGGATTGGGCCTAAACGGGCAGTGGGACATCCTTCAAGGGGTCCCAGATTGGAGAGGGTTCAGGCTGGGTTGAGGGTCATCCCCCCCTTGCACTAATTTCATGCATCGTGCCTCTAGAGTGTGTGTGTGTGTATATGTATATATATGTGTGTGTGTGTGTGTGTGTGTGTGTGTGTGTGTGTGTATCTATAGTAATAGATACAGAGTTCTCTATGAGTTTGATATGGATTATATATAAAATATAAAATTACTTTCAAATTTTAGGGTAGAGAAGACCTCACTCAAAAGTTTAAAATATTATTTTCATCTTTTTTCCTTATAAACAAGATCATTATTCTCAAAATAATACCATTAAGCAACAGCTCTAAAACTGATATTACTTAAAATCTGAGAGACCATATTCTATGTATGAAAAGCAGTTTGGGGTATCTATACTAATAATAGCCTAGGTGGCATCACACCCTCATGTCATCACAAGATGGCCATCACAAGATGGCTATACACACAGCAAAAGCAGGGCGTGGCGGCTGCTTTGTGTAGTGAGGCCTGGGAGTTACACATCTCTGTGGGGAGAGAAGGAGGCCAGTCTTGGCATCTCCACCACTTCACGTGGAGGAAGCAAGTCCCAGTGGAGGAGACAGGTCATGGCAGGGGAAGGCAGTTGGGGGTGATCAGGCTAGCAGGGGAACAGTTAAGTGTCAATCATGCCAGCAGGGGAGCAGTTAGGGGGTGATAAGGCTGGCAGGCAGAAGCGGTTAGGGACAATCAGTCAGGCAGGCAGGTGAGTGGTTAGGAGCCAGAAGTCCTAGATTGTGAGAGGGATGTCTGACTGCCAGTTTAGTCCCAATACTGATCGGGCCTAAGCTGGCAGTCAGACATCCCTCAAGGGGTCCCAGATTGGAGAGGGTGCAGGCTGAACTGAGGGACACCTCCCATGCACAAATTCTGTGCAATGGGCCTCTAGTTATAAAATAATACCCCATTTGAAAAATGTTTGTATGAAAATAAAATGTGTAAAAGCTAAGCGTTAATATAACAATTTTGCTGAAGTATTTATTGAATAACTCAGTATTTATTCAATAGTTTGTTCCACTTTTTTATATATTACATTTATATTTATATTGTTACTTGTTAAAAATTATCTACTCTGTTCTAGACTTTCCATTACTTACCAATGTTAAATTTCTTTATAGTAATTATTATAGTCATACATATAATATCCACTAAAGCAAATCTACATTCCTTATAATTCTTTTCTAAATATTACTTATTTTTATTTATTTTTAAAAAATTTATCTTTATTGTTGAAAGTACTAGAGTGCCGCCCCCACCCCTTGTTTTTTTCTCATTTACCCCACCTTGCACTTGTCCCCTCTAAGCCTTCACTAAACCATTATCTGTGTCCATTGGTCTATCCATGTATGCATATAAATTAACTGGTTAATCTCTACCCACCCACCCACCCACCCAGGTCCCTGCCTTTCCTCTGAGATATGTCAGTCTGTTCCATGCTTCCATCTATTTTGTTCATCAGTTTATTTTATTTATTAGATTCTACATATGAATGGAACCTAAAGACTCCACCAAAAAATTACTTGTTTTAATAAATGAATTTGGCAATGTAGCAGGAAACAAAATTGACACCCAGAAAATCAATGTTATACACCAATAATGTACTCTCAAAAAAAAGAAACTAAAATAAATAAACAAACAAACAAACAAATAAATAAATAAAATCCCATTTAGCAATGCAACAAAAAAATTAAGATATTTAGGGATAAACTTAACCAAGAGAGTAAAAGACCTATACTCAGAAAACTGCAGGACATTGACAAAAGATATACTAGTAAACAAGAAGATATACCATGTTCATGGATTGGTAGAATCAACATCATTAAAATGTCCATACCACCTAAAACAATCTATAGATTCAGTGCAATCTCCATTAAAATACCAATGGCATATTTCACAGATCTAGCACAAACACTCCAAAAATTTGTATGAGATCATAAAGATTACAAATAGCCATAACAATCTTGAGAAAGAAGAACAAGGTTGGAGAGATCGCAATACTAGATACCAAGTTATATTACAAAGCCACTATAATCAAAATAGCTAGGTTCTAGCATAAGAATAGGCATATAGATCAATGGAACAGAATAAAGAACACAGAAATCAACCCACTTCTTTATGGACAATTAATATTTGACAAAAGATTAAAGATAGTTCATCAATAAATGGTATTGGAAAAATTGGACAGGTTCATGCAAAAAAAAAAAAATGAAATTACACCACCAACTTACACCATACACCAGAATAAACTCAAAACTTATTTTTAAAAATACTTAAATGTAAGATCTGAAACAAAACCTTAGCAAATGACAAGACTTACCCTAAAATGGCAGGTTGATTTTTATCTGTGGTCAGTTGAGTTTGCTGTGTAAGATTCTCTCATCACCCTAAAATGCCTATCAAAATGTTCCTTCCAAATACATATTTCATTTTCCCAGGGAGGAGGTTTGATAATTATTTTTTTTTCAGTTTTTTAAATTTCCAACAATGTTTTATTATGCTGGTGATATTTTATTTACCTTTTTAGGTTTGTATCTCCCAGTAATTGTTCTTTGCTATCTTACCATTTTATCCAGTTCTGTCCACTATCCTTATCACAAACACAACATTTCACACTTGGAGTTTTGCCACCATTCCCTAACTGGTCTCTGCTCCCTGTATTGCACCATGCTTCTTTCCCTTGCACCACACCAAGCATAACTTTAGCTACATGATCTTTGAAAAACACAAATCTGTTCATATCACTATTTTGCATAAATTATCATATTATTTTTTTCCTCTTAGATCTCAAGACCTATTTGGACATATACTTCCAATCTTATATTTTGACATTCCCCATCACACTTTTTTTTTTCAGGTAAAATGAACTTCTTAAAGTTATTTTACATCCAGTGGTATATTTCTGACCTCTGTTTTCTTCAAAGGTTGTCCTCTTTTTCTGGAATATTCTAAATAAATAGAAATCCCTCATCATTCAGATACAAAATTAGACTTAATTTTTCTTGGGAATTCTCTTCTAACCTTTAATACCAACTTGAATCAGTAACTCTCCTCCATCCTTTTATAGCCTCTGACTTGGTCACTAGCATATACCTACCACATTACATTTAGTTGTTTAATTCCCTTTATTTCCTTCCCTAGATCATAAACTCTGTGACCAAGAGCCTTCATTATGTATATTTTGAAAACAAAAGACAGAATATTTATACTGAAACTATCACTGGGCCACTGGGTTATTCACTAATCAATTATTCAACATGCACTAAAGATTTGTTGGTCAAAAGCCAAGTGTTAAGAATGTTAAGATAAAACACAGAATCCTCTGAACTCGTCTCAAAGGTATTTCAAGAAAAATATGACATACCTGAGTGACTTAGACTATAGAGTGGGAAGCAGTCCTTGAAATAAAGAAATAGGGGTTGTAGAAGAGAGCTTTATAAACTTGAGGAATGGAGAAGAATGAAGGGCAGAGAAGTTCTCATGTTGGTTAAAAACTGGAAAATTATTTAACATTTTTAAAGCCAAGATGATTTCAACAGGGTACAAATATCTCCCTGTGTTAGTGAACATCTGTCCACTGGGATAAAGAGAATATTTGATTTGACTCACAAGCAGAATTCCAATAGATAAAAGCTAACTTGGAGTTCTTTCAAATGCCTTATTAAAGGGTTAACTCACAATTTGTATCCCTTTACCTAATTCACACAAATGTGTTTTTTTTTTGTTTTTTTTTTTTTTTTTTTTTTTTTTCCTGCATCAACTTTTCATACTTAGATGTCTCATTCACCTTTGTCTTAGGCATACTTTCCCAAGCAGGTTGTTTGCTGATGTACAACGCCATCTACTGGCTACAATTGGGGAACAGCAGATGTGCACAAAGGTTGAGACTTGTTTCTTGGGGAAAGACTTGTTTTCACCCTCACCAGATACCTATGTTTCTCACACAGTGGTATTAGGGAACTGTGGCAAAAGCCACTGTGAGGAATCGTCCTTTTTATTAGAGATATACCCGAGTGACTTGGACTATAAGAGTGGGAAGCCAGATTATATCTTTGCTTTTTTGTGTGGCAGTAGAAATATGTAATAGAGTATAATATATGGATTTACAATATATGGTCAATATTCACTGGGATCTGATAGCATTCTGACATCAGGAGCAACATAAAATATCTCTATATTTGAGAATGAGGAAAAAGCACTTTTCTGGAATCATAAAATCTGGATTTCAGTTGTGTGAACTTGAGCAAGTACTGTCACTTTTTGTAGTCTAGTTTCACATCAATTAGATTATAATTCTCCCACCTGCTTTGAAGTGCTACTCTGATAATAAAATGAGAAAATGGATGTGAAAATATCAGTGAAAAGTGAAACTAAGTGACAGGTGGGAGTACTAATTAGTTAGTGAAATTGGATTATACCTTTTATGACAATGAAATCTAAGCTCTGATTCTGTTCCAAGCAGGATTATGACGTTGATGTCTTGCTGAGTTGCTAAATATGGGTTATAAAAGTTTCCTTGTGGTTCATCCCTCCAGGGAAAATATTCCTATTTCTCTATCACATCAATATGGGCTGGATGGGGACTCAGAGAAGCAGCCTATCCTACCTGAAAAGAGGTGGCTTCCCCACAGAGTAGTCAAACACTTTTGGTGTGAATTCACACACACGATCAGTATAGTTTCATCCTCTGCCCACACCTGATGTCCATAAAGAAAGGACCCACAGGACAGGTTGAGGGTGATTCCTGCTCCAATCACCTGGGCCAAATTTGTACACTTTGCCTTGATGCCCATTTTCTCATTTGAGATCACCTGCTAATGCACATTTTGCCTTTTTAAAAAGAAGGGTTTGGGGGCAGTTATACTTAGGGCTCTAGAGCACAGTGAGTCCATTTGCTTCCTTTTGTAGATGAGAAAACTGATGACCAGAATAAAGAAAACCAACATTTCCTTTCGATATCACAATGGTACTGGACAGAGACCCAAATATATTGAATCCCCAACAAGTGTTTTTGTTTTGTTTTGTTTGACTATACCAGATGTTGTCCTGGCTTTGAAGGTTTCCTTGATCTATATTCCAAAAATGATTCTGATTATTGAATGTCAACCTCATAATAAGATAGCATCTGATGGCTTAATAACTACTTCGTGGCTTGCAAACATAGATCACACGTGTGGATCAGAAGCTCCATCAGTGGTGCAACAGAAAGGCTGCATACTTGGATGTCCATAGGAGAGGGCAGCCAAGGAGGATAAGCTTAGCTGCATGTAATAAAGGGTAGTGAGTCAGCAGGGAAGTCAGGGATGGAGAACCTTTCTTCTGCCGAGGGCCATTTGGATATTTATGATGTAATTTTCAGGCCATAAAAATTATCAACTTAAACATTAGCCTGCCACATTTGGTCGAATATTTAATTAATTCACCCCTAATGCCTTGGCAGGGCTAGGCCAAATGATTTTGCGGGCCTTATATAGCCTGCGGGATGGATGTTCCCCACCAATGCCTTAAATCTTATCCAATACCAAATTGGAATTCCACAGGGGTATCTGGGTTTTACTAAAAGGAAACATGTAAGGCGCATCTATTGCTAAACACATAAGTCCCCACTGCAAAGCAGGGAGCTGAGTAGGACCAAGAAGGACCCCTGACCTTTCTTATCCTAGACGAAACCGAGACACTTACTTCTAAAGGTACTGATGAATGATGCTCTGTCTGCATAGTTAGTTATTAACACTGGCCGCACGCTCTGGGCCCTTCAAAGCACAGTTAATGTCTTTTGTTGTTTAAACTTCAACCTTGGGCCCTGTGTCAGACAGCAAGCCAAGGAGGATGCGGCATCTTTATAAAAATAAAAAAAATAATTTTAAAAAAGGCCTGAAGCATACTACAAAACTCCTCTGTTTCAACGATTAATTTTAGAGTCTCTAATATTTAATATTTAATATTTAATATTGAGTGTAGATACAATTGATAATTTTAAGTCCTTGTTTATTTGCAAAGATTTTAAAAGCACCCACCTCGGATGTGTCTGTTGACCCTGTGGGATAAATGTTCCTGCTCAGTGACCTGGCAGCAGTCTAGTCTCATTCACAATAGAATATTTCCTCTTCAGATGGTTCCATGGCTCCCTCCTTAGGAGAACATTAAAGTTGGAGACTCTCTGGAATCCCTCACTATCCCTAGGATAACACTGGCTGTGAAGTCAGGCAGGCATGCTAAGAAGTGTGGTAGGAAGAAAAAGACTGCCTTTTTAGAATAACCTTTTGATACTGTTACTTTTGGATTATATTGCATTCAGCACACATTTATAAGAAATTACTATCAAGATGGACTATGAGAATGAGATGACAAAATTGTCCTAGCCAGTTTGGCTCAGTGGCGAGAATGTTAGCCATCGGACTGACAGATCCCAGGATTGATTCCAGTCAAGAACATGTACCTGGGTTGCAAGCTTGATCCCTGGCCCTGATCAGGGCGGGTACAGGAAGCAACCAATCAATGTGTCTTTCTCACATCGATGCTTCTCTCTATTTCTCCCCCACATTTCCATTCTCTAAAAAAAAAATCAATAGTAAAATATCCTCAGGTGAGGATTAACAAACCAAAAAGAGAGAGAGAGAGAGAGAGAGAGAGAGAGAGAGAGAGAGAGAGAGAGAGAGAGAGAGAGAATGAAATGACAAAATTGATGTGTGAAGTGCCCAGAACTTTCAGAATGCAGTGGCTAATATATAGGTTAAAATACATATCATTGAGGTAATAATAATTTCAGTGGAAGTTTTAGATAATTCAAATAACACCCAAAATAATAAAATCACCAAGAAGCTCATGCCACCCAGAAAATCCCTGTTAACATTTCCAGTCATTTTTCCTACAATAATTATTGTTATAATAATGATAGATACAGTTTATTCTCCAACTGCTTTGTGGATGACAAGATAGTTATCCTTGAGAGATTTGGTGTAAAAAAAAGTATTGAATTAAAGTGGGAAGGCTCAGGCTTTAGTCTAATTCTGCAGTGAACTAGCCTTCTGACCTCAAGAGATGCTCTCAAGACTCTCTAGTTTGCATTTTACCTCGATAAGTGTGCAAGTGGAGCTAGACAATCACAAATGGCCCTCTGCACTAAGAATTAAAATTAGAAACAAAGTCTATTGTCCTCTTTTCTCACATTTCAAAATCTGCACCCTCGTATGCAGTCTCTTAGAAAGTATTAAATCATCTATGTTTTCTAAAAACCAAGAAGTCCAATTAATTTTCACAGACATTTACAATTTTGTTTAATGATCATTCATATATAGTTTTAAATACATATGCACATGTACATAAACACACACGTGCATATTCTTAGTAGTATTAGTCACCAATAAATTAAAAAGATACCTTCATTTGAGACCTGACACAGTTTCAGCAATCAGGGAAGCTAAACTCATTTGGTCTCCTAACTTGTCAGTAAAGAATTGATGAGCTGTGCCTGCTCAAGCTCTGAGCTAAGGTCAGAGCACCCTTGAGAAGACAAGAAAAAAAAGAATAAGTGATTTACAGATAAAGCCCTACTCTTGGCACCAGGAGCTTTTGTTTTCTTAGCTTCAGTCCCTGGGAGAGGAGTGTGCCCCCGCGGGCACAAAGTGTTCCCCAAACAATGTTAGACACACGCCAAATTGGAGCCCAGCCAGGTTCCAGCTGAATTCCTACTTGCCACCCGTGGGCACACACAAAAGGCAGACCCAGGTTACCACAGCCTCTCAGGAAAGGACCAAAGCTGCTATTCGTCATCATTAAGCGAATGGGCCATTCTTCCTTTCTCCTATCATCTAATCAATGGCAGTGAAACTTGCTTGGAAAAAAAAAAGTGGGACAAACAACAACTCAAAATTCTACCTTTCTTCAACTGTTTCTACATCAGGAAGCATTGCCAAATTCTGCAATTTATTCTCTATGTCTGTCTGAGTAGTATAGTAATTGTTTTCTGAATAGGGAAGTAATGCTTATCATTGAGGATAATTTAGGAAATCATAAGAGTTCATAAAAGAAATTAAGAAGCTTTTATAATTAATAGCCCAGTTTGTAGCCACAATGATCATTTTAGTGTGTATCATTCTGACCATTTTTATGTGTGTGTGTGTGTGTGTGATGTAGGTATGTGTAGCTTATATGCGCAAGTATGTAGTTGTGGAGAATCACTATTTTCCATACGTGGTAACATACTACGCATATTATTTTGTATTTTTTTCCATTCAATAATATATTATGAACATGTTTTCAGTCACTGAGTAATTGTAAAATTTTGAAAATAATATATTTACAGGATGTTATAAGTATGTAATAAACAAATGCAAAACACCCTACAATGACACCTGACAACTAGTAATCACTGACATAATGCCAATTTCATTAAAATCTAATTAACATGAAGTTATTTTTCTGTTTAAAATACCAAAAACTAGATGTCAGACTAGCTGCAAAGGCAAGGAGAAAGGAGAAGGGTTTGCTGACAATCACAGAATTAAACACCACGGGCCTTAACACTGATTAATATGACCTACAATCTGCTCCTAAGGGTGGCCCTCACTAAACTTGAGCAGACATTAAATACTAACACAGCTTATGCTCTTGTCTGGCAGCTCATCACTTGAAAATTATCAGATTGTATCCTTATATCAACCCAGTGATTCTAGGGCAAGGTGTTTAACAATATTTTAAAAATCTTATTTCCTTTGCTGGAGACACCTGTGCAGACAATATAGGACAGTGATGCTCACAACTGAAAATGTACTTTGTGTATTCTGCCTAACAGAGAGGACTCTTACCTAAGACTCTGGATATGTTGCTTCTATGAGCAGACTGACACAGAGAATAGTTGACTTAAATTAGGCTTATTGTTAATTAAGAGGTCAAAGTATTCTAAAAAGGATGTCAACCTTGTGAACAATCTTGTGAAAAGTAACATGATTAGTTCTATGGAACCAAAGGAAGAAAGAATATCTCTTGAAAGCTGATGATTAAAATGAGGTAGAGCACTATATGTGACTTCAAGTCACATAACCGATGTTCTAAAATGCTCAACTCTGACCCATGGTCCAGAAGATAGCCTGTCATTCCCTGGCAGCCAAAAGCTCTTTGACGGTTTCAATCAAATGGGGAAATAGGGTTGTCACTTTCTAGTCTCCCATTCTATTATTCAACAAGTATTGTCTATATGTGCTAAGCATTATAATTGACCTTTTATATATGCCATGCTATTGAATTATTACTCTGTTCAAAGCAGCACAGATTTAAGATTAGTTTTCTATCCAGTTTTAACACCTTTTTTGTGGGGAAGGGGGCAATTAGTCATTTGCATGTAATAAAATTATTACATTTTAATTTATATATACTATTTTACAAGTTGCTACTTTCTCTGTATTCAGTTTTCTTTAATTTTTGCCTTCTCTGAAATGATTACATATTTTAAAATGTTTTCTCTCTTTCTGATTGGAAGTTACATCTGCACTCTTCTTGTTTTGTGTTTTTCCTAGAAGTTACAGAATATGTTACTAACGTCTATTATTAATAAATGCTTTTAACTTCTTTCTACCTATAATTAGAACCTTAAGAATTTTTTATTTTAAGTTTTACTAACCTCATTATATTCATTGTAATTCCCCATACAATTAACTGTAACTAAACATTACATTACTGTTTTAAATAGTCAAATAATATGTTTGCAGTAAATATTATGTTTACTGACTTAAATAGCTAGCCACATTTTAGAATTACTTCAAATGAGTTCAATTTCAGCTATTCCAATTTGAATAATTACAGATCATACTGACAGTGGATCAGGACAGTCTAGATCCTTGATGATGTCTTGAGCAGCTGTCTCAGTCATGAAAATCTTATTCTGAATTTCTTGACTGAGGAAAAGAAAACTCTTATCTGTTATAATCATTGCTAGTTATTGCTGTACTATTGTTTCCTGCCAAAAAATTATGATTAATACATCTCCCTCAACATTCAAGCACCAGTAACAGCTGTCTTCTCACAGTGAGACATGTAACAGAGGTTCCCAAACTATCTTGGTCCAAAGAACAAACTGATTTAACAGTAATTGCTTCATAATGCCCCAGACTAAAGAAACACCTAGGAGTTCTGTTTATTAGATCTAAACAATTTAACAGTTATCATTTATGTGGCATCTATTTTTTTTTCAAATATGTAAAATTCCAGTACAAGCCTGTGAATGGGCTGTAGTGTTCCAGAACATTTAGGTACAGAATTTTGGAATTATGTTCTATTGTGCTTTCTTAGAACAGCAAAGTAAATTTGTACTTTTTAAGACTGGTTACCTGGAATGGGGCAGGAGGAATAAGTGCAGAGGGTAACAAAGAAACATTTTATGATGATGAGCTAATCTATGTCCTAATTATGATTTTGCTTATCTAAGTTTTTAGAAAGAATAAAATTCCTAAGGTACACATAAATTACCCAAATATATAAATTGTAAATTCACTAATTATATTAATTAAACGGGACTGCTTGCCTGTTTAATTGTTAGGACATAAAATGACAATACACACAATTCTACATTTTACTCAAGAAAAAGAAATACAAAAATAAAATAAAAAAGAAAGAAAAAATACATAATTCAGAAACAGAAATAAAGTAAAGACATACATCACAAAGATCTCACAGTAAGAGGTCTGGGGGTTTAGACGAGCTCTAATTGTGTGTAATGGCCCTGTGGATGCTGTGTTGGATAAGGAAGTACCAATGTGTGCACAGTACTTTGAAACTATAGAATCCACAATGGATTCTTCACTGGGCTTTCATGTAATCTGTTGACCACATAAGCACAGTCTTGCTATGTGAACAGCTCCAATCGGCAAAACTCTCTGGGGGTTCCCCAATCAACAGGTAAAATCATCAATTTACTCTTATTGATTAAACAATGCTGATAAATTGGTGGAAACCATCCTCAAACTCCTCAAACACATGGGTAAAAAGTGACATTCTTAATAATTATATTGTATGCCTTAACCAAGGGTCAGAATTCTTTCAGTAATACAGCACAGGCCAATTCTGCATTTGCTGGAACTAACCCTCATGATGCAGTAAATAACATTTTAATTAACAAAAAACAAAAAAGCCTATAACTGCAAATCATCAGACAAACATTATGAAATACGTAAAATAATTCTTCCCTTGCAGTCCTTCCATAATAATAGAGTGATGACATCATACTTATATTCACAAGTTTCAGTTTACATAGTATTTTATGTAATAAAGCAAGACTGCATATAGTATATCCATAACATTTTAAGATTAATATCAATAACTCAGGCAATAAAGTTAATTCCTTTATTTTTGATTATATAGTATATTAATGCTAAAGGATTAATTAAAATCACCAAGTTTCAATTTTGTTATAGCTTGATTTTGACTCAGTCTTATATTGGATATGTTGTAGAGTAGGAGATATACAGAGCAAATGAAACATTTACTCTTAAATATTCAATTTACACTCTATTAAATAAGGATAACAATCTTGTCATGATTGAAAATGAAAATGCATATAACCCACTGAGCATATGGAGACATTTCATAATGATAATAACAGGAACAGATGTAACCTATGCAGTCACATAAGGCCTCAAGCTCAGAAGAGCCTGTTATTTGATTTAATGCTTTACCGTCACTTATTTTGTAAGTGTAAATAATTTGATCTGTAAACTTTGAACTTGTGTTTTGTAAGTGATGTCCCAATGGAACAATGGACTATATGCAATATTCATGTCCTCTTTCCCATCAACATATAGTGTTGAAGATGTCCTGTGAGCTTAGAATTCTGGCAGACTCAAAATACATGGAAATTCATCAAAACTAAAAATGTATACAAGATAAGCTTCCTATATCTACAACTGAGTAAGGGTGGCAGAAACAACCCTAAACAACCCATGCTTTCTAATCTAACCAGAACTTACTTTGAGTTAAGAAAAAGGGTAATTGTGTTTTAAGAAACATGAATGACCAAGACACTTCATCACATCTTTTCTTACTCATGTTACTTTCCTGCATTAGCCAATCACTTGCACTTAAAAAAAAAAAAAAAAGACATAGAAGGAAAGGAAAGGTAGGAAAACCCATAGATCCTTTGCCTTTCAATCTTTCCTTAATCATCAGTAAGCTGGAAATACAGTGTGTTGATAGAATGTGCAAGTAGCAAGAAGTAAAATAAAAACAGTTGAGTTAGCTTGTGTAGCATTTCACTATTCTGGCAAGAATAAGGTACTTATGCATGCACAAACTATTAAATACAAATTGTGTACTTTCAGTAATTCTGCATACAATTTAAATACTATCATTTTGCATTAGAGATGGCAAGGCACAATGTAAAGATCTACAATAAAAGGCAGACAAATTTAAAAAAAAGTAATTTTCTTTACTTAGAATGGCATAATATCAAATAAAAAACCCACCACAATAAGGCAAGAGAAAAACTATGGCAGAAGGAAAAATGCTAATAAGTTTAATATCACTTTTCCCTATTTTTGGAAACATACATTCTCATTTTGCACTCAACATCAAAATTATGCTGTAGGCCCTGGGTAATTAATATTGCAGCAAGTGTTCTTGATAGAACAGAAACCTCATGCTGTGGATGAATGAGTACTTGGATTGCTACAAATACAAAAAAAAATCATTCACACCTCTTATTTCTTGAGGGGAATTTTTAAAAATGAAATATAAATAGAAATAGTGAATATTGACCCAACTAAATGTCTGAAAGAAAAGGCTGCATGACTAAATGTCAATAGTTTATTTTGTAACCAAACCTGAAAGGTGGGTACCTGCTTGCAGGTAAGTTCTGGGAAATAGAAATCTCAATGCCTTTATATTTCCTTGGTGATAGGTCTTTCTTTTCAGATATATAGTCTTTGTAAAGGCAAAGTTGAAAGCTTTGACTGAGGACTATTTCCTCATTCTGTTGGCTTCAACGTTTTTACATTGCTAATAATTTGGAGGTCAGATGCAAAATGGCAGCAAGACCACATTAAGGGAGTTTGAAAAAACTAATTAAAACAGGAATGAAGATATTATTCAATAAATATCCTTTATGCATTTAAGGACTCAAATACAATATTTCTGCCTGAAGTCCCTCGTTTTAGAAAAAGATATTCAGAATATGCATTTTATCTTTATAAAACACAAATTAATAATCTAGCAAAGGTACTGTTTTTTCTTAAATGGAAAATAAAAATCTTAGGTATATTTAGCAAGTATTGTATTCTTTTAAATATATTTGTTAGAATTGTCAACTTTTTTCCTAATGGACAATTTGTTTTATTATTTCATTTTGAAGAGTCACTGAAATTTAATCTATACGTCATTTTACATATATATTTTGCCCAGAAAATAGATAAGCCTGGGCATAGTTTAGGGAGAACCCTAGAGGCATAGTAGTTTGGCCTTGAAAGGACCATTCAAGACCTTGAGACAGGAGGGTGGGTCCAGAGGACGTAGCCTAACACAATTTCTTTTTGCCTAATGAGAGGAGCTTCTTTATTAAGGTGCTCTATTAACCTTCTCTAAGAATGTAGGCTTTTTATATAATTTCTATGTTTATATCTATAATAATAAAAGCATAATATGCTAATTAGACCAGACATCCTTCTGGACAAAGCTGGGGCTGAGAAGGAAGCCCGATTCCTGAGTGTCAGAGGGAAGCCAATGTTGGCAGCCAGTGGAAGACCTACTCTTGCAAAAATTTCATGCATCAGGCTTCTAGTAAGTGTATACAATATTTTAAAATATTGTACAAAAATGCAAACTCTTTATTTTACAACATCTGGCAGAGAGAGAGAGAGAGAAAGAGAGAGAGAGGTTTCTGAGAACTAGCTGAAATGATCAATCCAAAATGAAAATAACTCAAATTCCATGTAAAGTAGTTACTTACGTAAAAAAGAATATGAATGACTTCCCACTCAGAATTCAGTTATTTAATGTCATGAAATTATTTTAGCAATAGCACTGATTTTCCTTTCAACCATGAAATCAGACTTTTCTAAAAGATGAGCAAAACTCTATTCTATTATAATTTCCTACTTTAATAAAGATGTAATCATGGAAAAAGTACTTAAAGCCCAAGGGTCTGTTTTTGGTATTGTCTAAGGAAAACTGCATAATTTTTCCCATTTGCCTTTTGAGCTAAGACAACTAATGGCATACAATATGAAGTATTGACATCACATTTTCCTTTTCTTCTTTCCTCTCTCTGCTTTTTCTTCCCTCTCCCTCCCTTCCTCCCTTCCCTCTTTTCCTCCTGCCTTTCTTATTTCCTTCTTACCTTCCTTCTGACCTTATTGAAACATGGGATTGCAGGTACCTCTTTGGGATAGTGATTTAATTTCCTTAGGTATATACACAGAAGTCATTTAGATCACATGGTAATTCTGTTTTATAGTAGCTCTGATGGGCAACTTTAATAAATTTCAAAAGCCCAGAAATTGGATGTATAATAATATTCACACATAAAGCATTTGAAAACTGGATAATATATAAAAAATAGAAAGCATTGAACTGTGGTCTCTGAGATAAAAGAAACAAAAGTGAGCTCTATGTCTCTTCTCAGAGTCAACTTTCAGATCATAGATCAGTCAGAGTACATTAGATAGGATTCTCCAGATAAGTAGAAAAATTAGCTTATGATTATGTACATAGAAAGAAATTTATCATAATGAATTGGTTTATGCATTATGGAAAGTCCAAAATCTGCAGGGTGGGTAGGCAGTTGTGGAACCAGGGAAGAGCCCTTGTTACAGTTCAAGTCTTATGGCCATTTGTTCTAGAATCCCTGTTGCTGGGAGGGAAGCCAGACTTTTGTTTAATCCAGGCCTTCAACTGATTAGATAATGCCCACTCACACTATCAAGAGCAATCTGCTTTATTCAGAGTCCACTAATTTCAATACCAAATTATAAACTCCTAAATATATATATATAGAAAATTTAGATGACTTTCGTATTGTCAATGTCTTTTTAGATATAATACTAAAGGCACAATCTATGAAAGAAATAATTAATAAGCTTGATCTCAATAAAATTTTAAAATTCTGCTTGTGAAATATACTACTAAGAGACTAAAATCCAAAACACAGACTAGGAGAAATTATCTGTAAAAGACATATCTGACAAAGTACTGTTGTCAAAATACATATAAAACTCTTAAAATTCAACAATAAGAAAACAAACAACCTGATTTTTAAAAAATGGGCCAAAGCCCTTTTCAAAATACTCATCAAAGAAGCTATACAGAGAACAAATAAGCATATGCAAAAGCGGTCTAATATCATATATCATCAGGGAAATGCAAATTCAAACAATGAGATATTACTACATACCTATTAGTATAACCAAAATCTGGAATGCTGAAAACACCTAATGCTGGTGAGGATGTGGAGCAACAAGAATTCTATCTCAAATATCACTGGTTAAAAATGCAAAATAGTTCAGTTACTTTAGAAGACAGTATGGAATTCTAAAACAAAAATTCTCTTACCATTCAATCCAGCAAGTATGATCTTTAGTATTTCCCCAAAGGAATTAAATAATATATATGTTTATGTAAAAACCTGCACTTGGATATATATAACAGCTTTATATGTAATTCTCAAAACTGAAAGTAACCAAGATGTTTTTCAGTAACTTAATCCTATACAGTAAAACCCTAATCTGCGCATAGACTGAATGGCAAAAAGACCAGCAGAATGTCTGGTCACAGGATATGCACTGACCACCAGAGATCAGACACTCAACGCAGGAACTGCCCCCTGGTGGTGAGTGCAGAGGGAGTGCTGCTCAGCCAGAGCTGGGTTCATGGCTAGCAAGCACATTGGCAGGGGCGGGAGTCTCTCCTGCCTCTGTGGCAGAGCTAAGGACCAGAGAACAGGTGGGCGGTAGGAGCAAAGGGTCCAGGATTGCAAGAGAGTGCAGGCTGGGCTGCGGGATGCCCCCCACCTCTAGTAGATGAAAAAAAAAAAAAAGGAAAGAAATATATTTCAGTATTAAATTAATGATCTATTAAGCCATGGAAAGACATGGAGGAAACTTAAACTCATATTGCTAGTTGAAAGAAGCCCCCAATTTGAAAAGGATATTTACCATAGGATTCCAAAGATATGAAAAAGCAACACTATAATGTAAAAATATCAGTAGTTGCCAGGCGTTAGGGGAATAGACAAAGAGACAGAGAACAAAGAAATTTAGGGCAATATAGTCTATATGATTCTATAAAGGTAAATAAGTGTAATTATACATTTGTTTATGAGGAGATAGAAGAGTGTTAGGTAGTTAGGGATGGGACCATGGAGGGCCGGGGAAGCAAAACAGGAAACTTCAAGAGTAATTTTGATATAGCTTTCTGACTAATTGCTAAGGCAACCAGGTTAGGCAAAACCCAGCTAGGTGGCAGTTGCTAGGGCAACCCGATTGGGCAGGGAAGAACCAACACTCCTACGCAGGGAGCTTCCTCTACCAGGTCAGGAGTGAGATATTAAACAAGTGCTCATGCTGAGGACATACTAAGACAGCTTGGGAAATAAAATTTGATAATCATCAGTATAAAGATGGTACTCAAATCCATGAGACTAGATGATACTATTGAGAGAGTGAGTGAAGATAGAGAAGCAAAGAAGATTGAGGTCTGAGTCCTAAGTCCCTTCCACTTCATCCATCTGGCAAATCAGCTAATGAGAAAGAGTGATCTATGCGGTAAAAAGAACACCAAGATGTTAAGATATGAGCATTATTAGGGAATGTACAGTTAGCATTTGCATTGGGAAACTTAATATGCTTTCTTACCATTTCATGAAGATTGTGATTATGAGCAGAAAGTAGTGGTTTATGTTTTTAGACCAAAAATCTGAATTAAATTTTTAAAACTTCACCTTTAACTGACTATGAGATGCCAGTCGAGTTATTTAATATGCCGTTAGTCCTCTATTTTTCATCTAAAATATAAATAAAGGTATAAAAAGTGCACTCAAATAATATATTGTATTTTATTACTGGGCATAAATATCTTATCTCTTCCAATTCCTTTGCCTACTATGAATTCTAATGATTCCTCATTTTGGCTTGTTTGCAGTCGTAGGAGAAATCATATGGTAATATGTTCTAAACTTTTTAGTACATGTTTAACTTATAGGGGAAATATACCTAATCCTATTTATGAGAAGAAAAATGTTGTTTCTTTAACCCAAAGGCTTTTATTTTTAACTTTTACTTGTTCTGGCATATTTTAGTCTGTAAAAGACCTTTCTTTTTTGTTTCAAATGAAAATCAACTTATTATTGTGAAACATTCACAGACCTGGATTTCTAAATTCCCCAAGTCTAATTTTATATTAACATTCTGTAAATCTTTGACTTTTAATGGCTTTACAAGATTGCTTTCTTAGGAAGACATATAAACCACTAATGGCATGAGATCTGAAATATTCACTTTATATCAATGCCCAGTATTTTTTGTTAATCGTGTGTTAAACAGGACCATTAGTGTAGTCCTGTTTAACACACGATTAGTAGATGTTTATGTTCAAAAAGTATATAGTATGGTCAAACTCCTTCCCTTTTTCCCTCTCCAGACTCCAAAACTTACATAAATAAAATTAATATATATTTCTTCAAATCTCTGATATTGGAGCTTTACTCACCTCTTAATGTCTGACAAAAAAATATGAGACTTTCTGTAAAAACTTTCTAAATTCAATCAATTAAAAAAATCTCTGACTCTCACCATCTAATATTTAATTTTATAAACTCATTTTCTTAGATATATTTATTAGCTACTCAAGGATACAGACCAGGCCTTATGCATACATTTATCTAATATCTTTTAAACTTAATAAATTACCCAAAAATATATGTTGACTCAAAAATAGAAGAATATATATATATTTTCCCCCAAACACCATTGGATATTCATCAAGATGTACCATATCCTAGGCAATAAAGCAAAACTCAACAAATTTAAAATACATGTTATTTTTAGAGTATGTTCTCTGAAAAATAATGGAATCAAACTAGAAATCATTAACAGAAAGACAATTGGAAATTTTCTACAATTAGAAAAAGCCTCACTATTTCATTTGCCAAGAAAGAAGTCTCAAAAGGAAATAAAAAATGCATGGAATTAAAGAAAAAGAAAAATAAAACATATAAAAATATGTGAGATACAGATAAAGCATCAAATCAATAAACTAAGTTCTTATTTTAAAAAATAGAAAATAATAACATAAAGCCAAAGTAGGAAGAAGTAAAAATAATAAAAATACAAATATAAATCAATGCAATTAAAACCAAAAAACAAGAGAAAATCAATTAAACAAGAAGTTGGTTCTTTGGATTAAAAACAATAACATTGTAAACAGGACCACACCAAAACATTGGGCATTGATACATTGAAAATCTACTACTAGAAAATAGAAAATGGTGCTGGGCTGTCATAAATGAGACAATCATTATAGCCTTGCAATGATATATATCCAACATAAATACCTTAAGAGAAATAGTCAGAGCAATTAAATAATAAAAGTAAAATATGAATTAAAGAATGCTCTGGGATTTACATTTAGAAAAACATTCTTGGAGTCATGGTTTTATCACATGCAAGCCCTATGGACTGTATTCTGTGAATGTTACTTTTTAAATTTTTTGAGGAATAAACATTTATAATCCACTAATATTTGTGTACAGAGAAGTAATTGCATACAGAGAACAATTCAAAGCTTTAAAAATAAAATTAATATAACAGTTCATCAGGTTTAGTGAATGAACAATATAATAAAATTAACCATAATTTTAGGCTTTAACAGTATATATATATATATATATATATATATATATATATATTAAAGTAGTATAAAAATATAAAGCATTTAAGGATAAAGAGTCCATAAAATATGTATAAGACACCCATACACAAAGAAATATTAAAAATCTGAGTCAGGCTTAACAGAATATAATTTATATAAAATCATCTTTTTTAAAGTACAGTTCTATGATAAAAATGGCAACAAAGAGTATCTATCAATAATAACCTTAAATGTAAATTGATTAAATGCTCCAATCAAAAAGACATAGGGTTTGATTCCAGTCAAGGGCATGTACCTTGGTTGTGGGCACATCCCCAATAGGGGTGTGCAGGAGGCAGCTGATTGATGTTTCTAACTCTCTATTATAAAGAGAGCAATAATGACATAATTCCAAACCAGATAAAAACACCACAAAAAAAGAGAACTACAGGCCAATATCACTGATGAACATAGATACTAAAATCCTCAATAAAATTTTAGCAAATCAGATCAAGCATTATATAAGAAAGATCATACACCATGACCAAATGGAATTTATTCCTGGAATGCAAGAATGGTACAATATCTGCTAATCAATAAATGTGATATATCACATAAACAAATTGAGGCAAAAATGACATAATCATATCAATAAATGCAGAAAAAAATGACAAAATCAAAAACCTTTTCTTGATAAAAACTCTCAGCAAAATGGGAATAAAGGGAACATACCTCAACATAATAAAAGCCTTATAGGCCAAACCTACAGCCAACATCATACTCAATGGGAAAAAACTAAAACCATTTCCCCTAAGAACAGGAACAAGATAAGGATGCCCACTTTTATCACTCCTGTTCAATACAGTACTAGAAGTGCTAGCCATAGAGATTAGACAAGAAAAAATAAAAGGCATCCAAATTGGAAAAAAAGAAGTAAAACTGTCATTATTTGCCAATGACATAGAAACCCTAAAGACTCCATCAAAAAAACTACTTGACTTAATAAATGAATCTATCAATGTAGCAGGATACAAAATTAACACACAGAAATTTATGGCCTTTTTATACACCAATAATGAACTCACAGAAAGAGAAACGGAAAAAAAAAATCCCATTTACTATTGCACCAAAAAAAATAAGATAAATGGAATAAATTTAAATAAGGATGTAAAAGACCTGTACTCTGAAAACTATAGGGCATTGAAAAAAGAGATAGAGAAAGACATAAACAAATGGAAGAACAGACCATGTTTATGAATTGGTAGAATCAACACAATTAAAATGCCCATAATACCCAAAGCAATTTATAGATTCAATGTAATCCCCACTAAAATAACAATGGCATATTTTGCAAACCTAGAGCAAACTCTCCAAAAATTAACCTGGAATAAAAAAAGATCCCAGGTAGCCATAGCAATCCAGAGAAAGAAGAAAAAAGTTGGCGGGATCACCAGATATCAAGCTATATTACATAATAATACCAGACATCAAGTATATTACAAAGCCACTGTTTTCAAAACTGCCTCATGCTGGCATAAGAGCAGATAGATAGACCAATGGAACAGAACAGAGAACCCAGAAATGAATCCAAGCCATTATGCTCAATTAATATTTGACAAAGGATGCCAGAGCATACAATAGAGTCATAACAGTCTCTTCAATAAATGGTGTTCTGAAAATTGGTCAAATACATGCAAAAAAATGAAACTAGGTCACCAAATTACACCATACACAAAAATAAACTCAAAATGGATAAAGGACTTAAATGTAAGACAGGAAAGCATAAAAATCTTAGAAGACCCCATTGGCAGCAAAATATCAGACATACGTCTTAGAGAAGACAGGAGAGTGGGCGTTGGGAGATCAACCAAAGGACTTGTATACATGCCTATTGGCATAGCCAATGGAGATGGACTCTGGGGTGGTGTGGGCTTGTTCTGTGGGATGGGAGTGAGAGGGGGTGTCAAATGGGAAAAAGGGAGACATATGTAATATTTTAAACAATAAAAAAGTTATCAAATAATAAACTTAAAAATTTATTATGTTAATTGAATATCAATTAAGCAGTTAAAATTTAGTAGATAAATAACTCATTAAGATAGGCAAAATATATGAAAGGCAATTCGCTAACAAGAAATGTCCCATAAGTCTATGAAAATATATGCACTCTCACTAACAATTAGGGAAATACTCATCATAGTAATAGTGGTTCCATTTTACAATATTAAGATTAGCAAAATAAAAAAAAGGTGACAATACCACATTTTGGTAAGTGCTATGGAAAATAAAAAATCTCATATATTGCTACTAGGAGAGTGAAATAGCATAACCATATTAGAGTAATTTTTGAAATATTGACTGACATTGAAAATGTAAATATGTATGAATACCCAAAGGCCCAGCAATTTGAATTTCAAGTACTAAAGAAAACCTTTATATATTATATGTGCCACACAATACACATACAAAGATTTTTACTGAAATAATATTTGCAATAAAAAATAACAAAAGGAATAAAAATGTACACAATTAAAAAATAAATAAAATAAATAAGTGAATATATTCCTAAATTTAGAGATTTAATACTATGCAATAGTTAAAACTCTATAGATATCATAAATCAAATATTGAGTTAGATTTTAGAATAAATTGCATAGAGTATAATAATGTAATTAAAATTTAAAATACACAAAACTATACTATCCTATATAATAAAGTAGGGGTGTTGAACTCAATCAGAGAAGGGGCCAAACTCTAAAATCCAGCCTAAATTGCGGGCCGAATGGTTTACTGAACAGTCAGTCATAAACTGTCATTGTGATGGAAACGCAGTGCAGTGCAGTGATGACAGCATGGTGCGGGCCACATTGCAAGGCCTGGCGGGACGGATTTGGCCCGCGGGCCTTGTGTTTGACACATGTGTAATAAAGAGACAATATGCAAATTAACCCTCACACCCTCACAAGATGGCTGCCTACAACCAGGCCAGCAGTAGGGTTAGTGAGGGGCGACCAAATGACTGAATAAGTAGGCTGCATGGGGCAACCAGGCTGGCAGGGAGGTTAGTGAGGTATGACCAAATGACTGAACAGCAGGCTGCATGGGGCAAGCAGGTTTGCAGGGGTCTGTGAGGGGTTACCAGACTGGCAGAGGTGGGCAGTTAGGGGCGATCAGGCCAGCAGAGGGGCGTTAGGGGTGACCAGGCTATCGGGGGGGGGGGGGGCAATTGGGGACTACCAGGTGAGCAAGGGGGCAGCAAGGAGTGACCAGGACAGCAGGGAGGAGGCAGTTAAGGGCAACCTGGCCTTCGGGAAGGAAGTTAGGGGTGACCAGGAAGGCAGTCAGGTGAGTGATTAGGAGCCAGTGGTCCAGGATTGTGAGAGGGATGTCTGACTGCCCATTTAGGCCTGATCCGTGGGATCAGGCCTAAATGGGCAGTCAGGCATCCCCCAAGGGGACCCCTGGCCCATTCATGAATTTTATGCACCAGGCTTCTAGTATATTCTATAAAGATTCACATTTAGGTAGTAAATATACAGTAATGTTAGCTGGAAAGATTTCAATTCTACCAAATTTATCATGGTAGTTACTTTTAGAAGAGACAGTGGAAGAGATAAATAGTACTGTCATGGAGAACAAAAAAGATTTTAAGTTTATCCATATTGATCTGGCTCTTTAATGAAAAATATATGTGTATGTGTCTGTGTGCATGAAGCATTGATATTTGTAATGTTATTCTATTTATATTTCTGTGATTTTAAATATTTTTAAACAAGAGTAACTGTATATTTGCTATTGTTTTTTTAATATATTTTATTGCTTTTTTTTTTTTTTTTTTTTTTACAGAGAGGAAGGGAGAGAGATAGAGAGCTAGAAACATCGATGAGAGAGAAACATCGACCAGTTGCCTCTTGCACACCCCCTACCCGGGATGTGCCCGCAACCAATGTACATACCCCTGACCGGAATCGAACCTGGGACCTTTCAGTCCACAGACAGATGCTCTACCACTGAGCCAAACCGGTTTCAGCTGTATATTTGTTTTAAGATAAAAATAAGCTAATAAATTCAGAACTTGTCATAAAACTGTAAATACTAAATACTGGTAAGGCATATATTAAAACCATGTGTTAGGCAAAATTATGCATCCTTTTCCTATTAAGTATTGATAAATGAATGCACTTTCAAAGCCTTTTAATTTTTCATTTTTTATCAAGTAATTGGTAATTAAGTGAAAAACACACCAGTAACCAAATTACAAATGCCTCCCCCAAAAAAAACAAAACAAAACACAAAACAATAACAAAGTGAAGGCACCAGAAGGAGGTGGGAGTAGGACTGTGGAGATATGCATGCCTTTCCAATGTACCACACTACCAGGCTTAGCTCATTGTTAGTGCTCTGTAAATGTTAAACAACAATAATAATAATTGGGTACCATCTGCAAATTTAGAGTGATAAAAATATAAAGGGTTGACAGTCCTAAAGACCAGACTTACCTTACTGATTATTCCAAACATATACAGCATTTCTTCTTAGCTCAGTCAATAGCATAAATATTCTGTCACTCAGACCAAAAATCACCATCATCTTTAAGTCTACCCTGTCTATCATCACTTGCAAACTCTTTCAGAAGCCCCCTGTTTCTTCTCTTCCCCTACTAAGCAGTACTTAACTGTTTTCATTAAAAAAAAAAAAAAAAAAGCAAGTCTAGTTCTATTGGTTACTTGCTTTAAAAAACTCTGTTCATGTTTCATTGCCAAGAGAAAAAAGTCAAAATTTTAGCTTGGTATATAGACTCTTTAATGTATTACTTCAACTCATGTTTTCAAAATTACATCATCCTACAATTACTTGAAAACCTTCTCATGCATCCTGTGAGTCCCATATACAAGGCTAATTTACATTTGTCACACAAAACATCCCATGCATTAGTAAGTACTCACACTTTTCCTCATTATGGAATGGTCTTTTCCTCATCTCTATCTGTTGGATTCCCACCAGTTTTTCAAAGATCCCCTTAAAGTCATCTTCTCTTAAAGCACATCACTGATCCTCTCAGGAGAATCTAATTTATCTTTTAATACATTATTTGTGTCTTTCACACCATATAGTTGGCTTTATTTAATGATTATAGGTACATTTATTAAACACTTATTATTTATCAACTATTTTAAGTTCCTTTTATTTTTATATATTAACACCTATATTAACAATAGTTCCAGAAGAATATTTATTAGTCACTTTATACATGAGAGAACTAAGGTATAGAGAAATCAGCTAATTTGGCCAGAGCTGAGATTTGAACCCACGGTGACAGCTATTAACCACTTGCTACTACTGATGAGCTACCTGTCTTGCTACTATAGATTCTGAGTGAATTGAAAGCAGGTGATCATCTTTTCAGCAATTCACCAATTTTTCATCTTCCAAACCACATAAATGTCCAATTCTTCACAGCACCTAACAGAGCTTCATATAACTGGCCCATAAGCTATGTTATGGAACGGGGAAAAAAATTTCAAACTTAGACTAATATTGTCTCAGCAAAGATAAACAAAAAAATATCTATCATTTCTTATATCCTTCTCCCACCAATAATGAAAACTAAGTAGATAGGCCTTGGAGTTCATTAATTCTGGCCTATCCTCCCCATTGGTAATAATTATAAGCTATTTTGTGTTTTATATTCCAAAACTGGAGTTACCCTGAAAACATTTTCAACACTCACAAAGCAGTATTTTGGAAGGCTTAGGCCTTTGAGACAATTAGGTAAAATTATCCACAGGAAATTCTAGGTACTGTTTAAGGAGAGCGTTGTGGACTGAATGTTTGTGTGGCCTTCTCCCTAATGTTACTAGGCAGTGTTACCTTTGGAAGGTGAGTAAGTCATGAAGGTGGAGACATAAGAAACCTTAAAAGGAATACTGCTCTTTTAGGAAGAGACAGGAGAATCCCCCCCCCTCCCCTGCTCTCTACCATACAACAATATGGCAATTTGCCAACTAGGAAGGGGTCCTCACCTGACACTGGTCTATCAGCCTCTTGATCTTGGATGTCTCTGTCTCCAGAACTATGAGAAATAAATGTTTAAGATCCATAGCCTTTGGTTAGTTGATGAAATCATATAATTTTATAAAATAAATTAAAATAAAACTAACAGAGTGTCTTTCTTTTTCTTTCTTAAAAGAATCAATCACAGCCCTGGCCAGTGTGGAGAATCATCCCAGGCACAAACAGGTCACTGGTATCATTCCTGGTCCTGGCACATATCTTGGCTTCTTGGTTTAGGTTAGATCCCAATGCTGGTATGTACAGGAGACAGCCAATTCCTGCATATCTCTCTCTCTCTCTCTCTCTCTGTCTCTCTCTCTCTCTCTCTCTCTCTCTCTCTCTCTCTCTCTCTCTCTTCCTCTCTTCCCCTCTCTTTATAATAGGTAGAACATAGCCTCAGGTAAGGATTTAAAAAAGAATCAGCCTAACTGGTACGGCTCAGTGGTTGAGCACCCATCTATGAATTGGGAAGTCAGGGTTTGATTCTGGTCAGGGCATATGCCCAGGTTGCAGGTTCAATTCCCAGTGGGAGATGTGCAACTAAGAAACTATGGTTAGAACAACACTGAATATAGTTGGATAAATTATAGTCCATATATATATATATATATATATATATATATATATATATATATAGTCCATATATATTTATATATATATATAAATAAAAGCCTAAGCAACCTGCCAACTGGCTGGTAGCTATGATGCACAATGACCACCAGGGGGCAGACACTCAATGCACAGGCATAAAAACATGGAACAGACTGATTAATCTCAGAGGGAAGGGGGAGGGAGGAAGGCAGAAAGAGATTAACCAAAGATCTTATATGCATATTAGAGGCCCAGTGAACAGATTCATGCACCAGTGGGGTCCCTGGGCCTGACCTGTGGGAATCAGGTTGAAACTGGCTCTCTGACATCCCCCAAGGGGTCCCAGGCTGCAAGAGGGCTCAGACCAGGCCAAGGGACCCCACCAGTGCATGAATCTGTGCACTGGGCCTTTAGTGTTATTATAAAAATAATGGATATGGAGACTACACTTAAAATGTATATCCGATTTAACTCAATAAGTATGTATTACACAGAAGGTATATAGTAGTTAAGAAGTCAGATATCACCTCTGTCCTTAGGAAGCCAAACTTTTCAGGAAATTGTATCTACAGTATGATTTCACAATGCAAATATTGTTAGCATGTGTGCTAATAATTAAATGAAAAATAAAGGAAAATATTTTGTGCCTGAATTGTAAAGCAGTGAGTAAAATTTTGAGTGATTTTTTTTTAATTTGTGTGTTTTCTACAAAATGGTTTAGGCAATACATTTAGAAATGATAAATAATGACTAACAATTACTCAATCCATTGGCACTAACATATTTTTGAATTCTATTAGGTAACAGGTATCATGGTAAATGCTTCACTTATATTTTCTCCTATAATCTTTACAATAACTGCATATGTTGAACTTTATGTTTAAAAAAATTAAGTGATTTGTCTAAAGTTAAACACATAATAAATGGCTAAATCCAGCACTGAATGCCTATTTCCAAACACTCTGCTCTTAATCACTATTGCTAACTCATTGGAGAAGATCCCATTTTCTCTGTGGATGTTCTATACCTCACTTAATTTCCTGTTGTTGTCATGCTGACATTAAACACTTAAAATAACTACCCTTAATCTGGCTGTGACCAATGCAAGGTCTCCCAGGAGCTTGTTGGCCTGGTATCAGAGATCCCAGATGGGAAATCCGCACAAGCTGCCTTTCCAAGGCATACTTTGGCAGCATGTATTTCAATCCCAGATGGAAACTGCAGTGAACAAGACCAAACTTAACAGCTCAAATATGCAGAATTAATTAAATTAAATTCTTTTATTTTAAGTTAAACTTTTTAAAAGTTAAAAACAAAGGATGGACAATTGCTTGATTAAATTTTTTCTTGTTGCCTTTTGACTCTAAAATATAGCCCTCTAAGTCATAGTGACTAATTGAAAAATAATACCATTTTGGCATACATCTTCCCCATTTAATAAGCCACTTTCATGGGTATTATCTTAAGTCTTTGTGTTTTCCTCATTTTTTTAATCCTTATTTCACCTGATCATGTTTGATACACCTTGTTCTCATAATCTGATAATAAGGCAAAAGATTTTCCCCCTCTCAATAATGAGGTAAACCCAGATGGCCACAAAAAATAAGATTATATGTTCATATTTGAACCTTAGCTATAGAGGTTAGTTCCCCCTCATCAGTTCCTGGTATTCAAACTATAATATTCCCAAGGATGTAGCATTAATATCAGCACTAAGAAAATGTTCTCTCTCTCACAAATGGAAAAACATACTATTTACAGTAAAAATGTTCTCAGCTAAATTGTTATGCCTCTAGTCATCTAGTTGAGTAACTTTTTACAATTTATATGTCTCTGATATTCAATATCAGAGTAAAGGGACCAATGGTAAAGACAGTTTCATGGATAAAGGCAAGATTATAAATGAAATTTTCTATTAAGCCAATAGCTCAGATTTTATTCTGCAGATTTAATTCTATCTCAGTGGGAGGCTTTGTTTTCTTTCATAAGCCCTGACATTGATGGCTGTATTTATGTGATGTGCGGTGTCTGTAATGACTACATGAAAATCTTTGTTTTGCTACCATGAGCTTTCTGTGTCCATGTATATGGTCTATATTCTCTTTGATATCTTCCCACTTATTTGATACTGAATGATCCTCCTCTGGCTCAAAAAAGTCTCACTTTGGGCTTTACATTTTACAAAAAAATATATATACCTCTATTAAATAGAAATTTAAATATATAATGTAAAGTAATTTAAAATCGTCTACCTCATGAGGCTCCATTAAAAGTGCAGGATGCCCCACTTGTCTTACTGTAGTTCCATACAGTTATTTTATGCACCTGTTAGAAATCATAGGTGATTCATATTAATAATGGGGACCAAAAATTATCAAGTAGTAAATGGAAGAGGTTAATGTTCACATTTTAGGAGGATTCACCTAAGGCTACCTTTAAGAGACGTTTCTCATTATATATAAAAGATGTACTATTATTTTAAAAATATTTTTAAGTGATCCTTCCTGCCCTGCAGATCATACAGTTACAGTAAAGCTAAATATTAAAATAATTTGGAGGAAGAGATTGAGGATAGAGGTAGAAGTAAATTATGGAAAATGGAAATTAAACAATATTTGCTATAATGGAGCATTAAGTTTAACTCACAAACTTTATTTTTTTTTAAATATGTTTGATTTCAGAGAGGAAAGTAGAGGGAGACAGAGATAGAAACATCAATGATGAGAATCAATCAATTGGCTGCCTCTTACACACCCCACACTGGGAATCCAGCCTACATCTTGGCATGTGCCCCTGACCAGAATCGAAACTGGAACCCTTCAGTCCATAGTTTGATGTTCTATCCACTGAGCAAACCGGCTAGGGCACAAACTTTATTTTATAGGGAAGACATTTCTGTGAAGAGTTTCATTGAATTATAATGTCTGACTCTAATTGCTTAGGGGGAATTAATAATTTCTCAGTATTTTAATTGTTGAAGAAAAATCCTTGTCCAGGTCTTTGAGGAAGATGTTTAGCTGAAGTTTAGCCAAAGGGGAAGGAAAGAAGGAGACAAGTACTTGGACAGTGAGAGAGAAACAGCCAGAACTGCAGGTATAGTTAGATTCTCTGAGGGTAGAGTTATGGGAGTATCTGAGGACTTATAGAACTTGAGCTCCACTTTCACTAAGAGAACTGATTTGGTAACTCAGAGAGAGTCAAGCCATTGCACATCTAGAATGGCTATAATATTTGTAAGTACCAACAATTGTGCCTTTGGATTTTAGCCTTTGAGCAAAAAAAAGGGGCCAAGGATTAGGATTCAATAGTTGCATCTTATAGCAGCAGGAGCAGAGCTAATCATGGTGAGTATACTAGCAAAAGAGCCATGGTTTTCCCCATTATCCTGAAGTCAAGTAAGCTTGCAGAGCACCATAATGAGTAATATTGGGTATTCTTCTAGGTTGCTAACAGGGCCTTATTCCAGGTTTAAGTTAATCTAGGAAAAAATGTAAATGTGGTATTTCTCACTTAAAGATTTTATAGAATAAATCTATATATACTACATGTAAAATAAGTTCTACTGTCACTGAGAAGCCACAAGTATTTTTGAAAACATGTTACTTTGATAGATTTATAAAGATTTACAGAGAGCTGAACCGGTTTGGCTCAATGGATAGAGCGTCGGCTTGGGGACTGAAGGGACCTGGGTTCAATTGCGGTCAAGGTCATGTACCTTGGTTGCCGGCATATCCCCAGTAGGGGGTGTGCAAGAGGCAGCTGATGGATGACTCTCTCTCATTGATGTTTCTAGCTATCTATCTCTCTCCCTTCCTCTCTGTACAAAATCAATAAAATATATTTAAAAAAAAAAAAGATTTACAGAGAAATCTTGTTTCCAAAGATGAAGCATTTTTGGTTTTGAATATTCAGCAAAAAGTATGTGATGTCTTGTAGGAGAAGGGTTGAGGAGAATATAAACAATGATTTAAATATCAGCAGCAATTTCAGATGGGTCTATGTACATGTTTGTTACATGGCAGAGTAATTTGCATAACCACTCACCCACTTAACTACTGGGATTAAATCTCATCATATTGTCAGTTAAACAAATTCTCAGACCACTTTTTCTTAAATCTTTACACAGATGTCAAGACATTTAAGTGCTAGACATCTAAATGGAAAAAATGTGATTTCCTGAAATCTGTCAGCTCCTACTTTTGTATAATTCATCATAAGTAGTAATTATCTATATAGCAGCAAAAGTGGTAGTAAAAAGATAAATTAATTTTTAGACAAAGCAAATACTTTGTAACAATAAAGAGACATAAATATTTAAGTAAGTATATTTGAGGGTGCTACATGTAAAATTTTACCAAAACATTATTTATATATTTTCATCGTATAATTAGAAACAAACCCCATAATAAATATTTGTACATTCCAGATTTGTAAAAGATACCTCTTCTGTACTACTCAGAGCTTCTTGCCTCATTTGTATCTTGCTTGTACCCTCTGCTATGGATATCAACTTTGCATTAATATTTATAGCACTGTTCCTATTACCTGTGCCATGTATCTTTTATTTTCTGCTCCCAAAGCTTCCATTTATTGAAAGGCATAGGAAGCAATGGGACTTATAAAATATATTTGAGTATTACCTTTCTTGGATGAAACCCTGATAAATGGAAAATAGGAAGTACCTGAATAATGTTCCTCCTCACCATCCCCAAAAGAGATTGTCCTGAGATGCAATTTATGTAGCTTATTAGTAACTAGACTATTAGTAATCAATTGCATTTTGCAGCAGCCAAATCAATAGCATGTCTAGTAATTGGATTTCCCTTTTTCTCTCTTTTACTCACCTTTTTCCTCACCCCTGCTGCTCCCTGGTATTATATTTCCCAATAGTGTGGTCTCAGATAAGAGTTTTTATTTTGCAAATAACAGTTATATCCATTTTTTAAAAATTACTGATTCAGCCCTAGCCAGTTTGGCTCAGTGGATAGAGCACTGACCTGCAGACCTGGGTTCAATTTCTGTCAAGGGCAAGTACCTTGAGTGAAGGCTCCTCCATGGCCCAGGCCCTAGTCGGGACTTGTGCAGGAGGCAACAAATCAATGTGTTCCTCTCACATTGTATTTCTGTCTGTCTTTCCCTCTCTCCCCCACTCTCCCTAAAAACCTATGGGAAAATATTCTCAGGTGAAGATTAACCAAAAATAAATAAATAAATAAATAAATAAATAAATAGGAGGACCATTTTTATATAATGGAAAACATTTCACTGAATTGCATTTTACAATTATGGGAAAAGCAGAACTTATAAGCTATGAATCTGGATATTTAGTAGAGATGTTCAAACAAATGTTAAAGGTATAGCAAACTTCCTGCTTAGAATTTAATATGACAGGAAAGACATAAATTGTGAGAGAAATTCTTAAGCAAAAAGAAACCAGTATATGACTTGGTATCCATAGCCTATCCAAACCGCAAAAGATGCTGAAGTTAGGAGATTCATTGTTAGGAAAGTGTCCACAGGAGAGAAAGACAAAGTGAGGTTGAACAAACTTTTGCTAGTGACTCAAAAGAGACAAAGATCACAATTTAGTTAGTCACACTGAGGTCTATTTGAATAGATTAGAAATGTAACCCATAAAATCTCTCAGCCCTATCAGGGAAAGTAAAAAATAGAGATGGTTTATTTAGGAAATACCTGTAGAGAAGCCTTCTGTCTATACACATAAAATATACAGGGGTTCACACAACTTTTGAAAATGCCATGTCCACAGAAGGACTGCAAGCTTGCCTAAATGGGACAGGGAGGGACCAAAAGAAGACTGTAAGGCCACCAAAATTCCACAAGAAAAGAAACTGAATAATAAAAAGTCAGTTTCAAATATTCTACCCTTCAGGATAAAAGAAGGCTGTATTCCCAGTGTCCAGCTTGGCATGTAAGAAGCATTGATGTTGTAATTCTATCCTAACATAAATAAAAATTTGGAAAAACTGAAAAATCAGCAACTCTTTCTAGATCTGTCAGGAACCTTATATCACAGGACCAACAGCTGTGCCTAAAATTGAAGACAGACAGGCAGATACAAATAATCCTACCCAATTGACAGAAACTTATTAGCAGTAGCAGGTTAGAAAAATCTAAACTGTTATTAAATTTATGGAGGCTCACAGTGGATAATTCTGAATTAAAAACCACAAGAGAACCCAAAGAGCCTACTACTTTTGTAAATTTTAGCTCCAGGAGCTCTATTTATGAGGTTTCCATAATAAAAATCACAGAAAAATCCCTATTACTTCCAGCAAGGGGCAGAGAAAAGTAACCATTTTGGAGATATGCAAAAGCATTTTGTACTTAACAAGGCCTGCCCCAATAAAATAAGTAAACAAAGAAATATAATCAATATGTTAGGAAAGGAAATAAAATAAAATTCATTAAAAGCTTAATCAATAGAGAAAATCAATTAAATAAAAAGCTAATCAATAGAAAATTAATTAAATCAAAAGCTATATCTTTGAAAAGGTCAATAAAATCAATAAACCTATAGCCTTCAGACTCAAGAATGTAATATTAACTCTTGAATCTGGGACTCAAGCCTACCAGCCTGCTCTGAAAATTTTGAACTTGACATCCTCCACAAATACATGAGCTGATTCCTTAAAATTAATCTCAATCTCTATCTCTCTCTCTCTCCCTTCCCTCCCTCCTCCTTACCTCCACAATAAGGAGGCATAATAAACATATGTGGCCTCCAGAACATTCTCTAGTGACTCCAGAAGGAACTGGAGCCAGCTATACTGATACATTGAATACAGCCCAGTGAATCTAATTTTGGACTTCTGGTCACCAGCATTGTAAATGAATGCATTTGTATTGTTTTAAGTTTATGGTAATTTGCTAGAGTAGCCATAAGAAACTAATATACGGTATTACCCTTAATAGTGAAATATTTCTGTTCTAGTATGCTATTTTAGATAACAATACCACTCCTTTTTTTAAAGGACAGGTGTAACTGACTCAACCTGTGTCTCACTTTACATTATTTCAGTCCTCCTTTTCACTCTGGTTTTTACTATGTCAGTCTAGTGTGGACAGATCTAATTCATGGCAGCTCACCTCAACTACAAGGAGTAGCTTCACTTCTCTCCTGAGCTTCTCTTCCACTTCTCATAGGTCAATGTCCAGAAAATAAATTGTCAGCCATTGAGGGAGTTAAACCCTATGTGGCTACTGTTAACTAGTGTGGATGGCAGCTGTGGAAATTATTTTCTTCTGAAAGTCAAAGACAGTAAAGAAATACTTTCTCTTTGGTTTCTCTGAGGTATCTAGCAAGATGAATCCCCAGTTTTCCACAGTATTTCAGAGCTGATGGTTTATTTTTGGATTGGCTTTCTTTCTTCCCTTTTAAACCCTTCCTACTTCCACTTCTATCCCTTGGGATCACTTTCAAAAATAAACTATCTGCATAGAAGTCCATATTTCATGCCAGCTTTATGGGAAAACTAGCCTACATTGGTTGGCAACAGAAATAACCTTGGAAATCACACCATGATAATAAGATTCTAAAACTAGAACACTCACCAGTCGGAGAGCAGTAAGGATATGTTGCTGGCAGTAAGTAGGATGTGATAACCCTTGCGTGCTATAGCATTAGAGTCGCTAAGGATTTTACCAATTACAGATTGATATGAGGTCAATGCAAGCAGGAGGTAAAACTTTAGGTTCTGTGGTAGTTTTAAGGGTTAATATTTGAATCAGTAAGCAATTATAAGTATAAAGTTAGTGATTTGGTTGTTTTTTTATAGCTTCAAAAGCTTTAAGAAATGAAGTGTTAGACTGAGGTAATTATACTTTGAAAATAAGAAGGCCTCCATGACACCATTTATTTATTAATACATTTTATTGATTTTTTTTTTTTTACAGAGAGGAAGGGAGAGGGATAGAGAATTAGAAACATCAATGAGAGAGAAACATCAATCAGTTGCCTCCTGCACACCTCGTACTGGGGATGTGCCTGCAACCAAGGGACATTCCTTGACCGGAATGGAACCTGGGATCTTTCAGTCCACAGGCTGATGCTTTATCCACTGAGCCAAACTGGTTAGGGCTCCATGACAACATTAAAAAAAAAAAGCCTCCTCTCCTACAGCTGCAAGGTAGAAGTCCAAGACTTACATATAAAGGTAGCCACTAATTATACACCTTGTTAGGTCTCTTATGCCAAAGACAAGGTGCTAATAGAAAAAAAGAAAAGAGACTCGAGGTCTGCACTATTCATTGGATTGTATAAGCTTGGAACCTTCAACTTTTAGATTCTCTTGACTTCTCAGACCCAGCACAGGCAGCCTGCTTTTGCTTGTTATAAAAAAAGATGCCTCTCATTCCCTGGGGTTCCTGCAAAGCCGTCAGAGGCAGTTGCCTTGCAAGATCTCATTTGTTTTCCACTAAAGATGCCCCTGCCTCTCTTTTTTTTTATTACTTCCACAATAACACACATAGACAGGAAAATAAAGCCTCGTATCAGAAATAGGTAGACAGGACAGGCATGGGGAGAGGGAACAAGGGAGGGAGAGAAAAATAATGAATCATTAAGCAAAAGAGATAAAATGCTAACAATAGATGAATATAGATGAGTTTTCAATTTGTTATTGATATTTTTTGGTAAGTTTAAAATTACTTCCAAATAAAATAACTTAAAGTAGACATTTTTCAAACTGCACTTTAAAGATGAGAAAAAAATAAGGCTCTTCCTCAAAGGATCCCTAAATGTTGCATCTATGAGGAGAGCAAGAGTTCAACAAGTATTCTTTGATTTTAGAATTTTAAGGGAGTTTAAAATCTTTTTCAGTTTATACTCCACATCTCAAATACATTTCAGGAATAAGTCTTAGATGATTAGTTGGATGAGTAGTGTTTATATCTAATAAAACACTTGCGTTAGACATGCCAGAGCAAGAGGTTGTGAAATTGCTGTGAGCTGGTTCAAAAGTAATCCAAGTACTTGCTTGCATTCCAAACAAGCAACATCAAAAAGCAAGCCCAAGGAGCAAGTTGTTCAACTCATTGACTCCTTTGACCCTCAGAAATAGCTGAATCTTAACAGACAAAATAGTATTAATGAAATTGAATTTTTTAAAACCTTAAAAAGTAAGAAGCTTTGAAAATCTCCCTAGTGAATCACCCTTTTAACTTCAGCTAAAAGTTAATAGGAAATATATATATATATATATATATATATATATATATATATATATATATATACTGAGTGGCCAGATTATCATGTATTCAGAGATCATAATAATCTGGCCACTCAGTGTGTGTGTGTGTGTATATATGTGTGTGTGTGTGTGTGTGTGTGTGTGTGTATAAATATATATATATCTTAGAGGCCAGGTGCATGAATTTGTGCATGGGTGAGGTCTGGCCAGCCTGGCCAGGGGGAGGGGACATGGGCAGTTGGCTGACCCACCTGCTGGTCAAACTCCTGGTTGAGGAGACAATTTGCATATTAGCTTTTATTATATAGGATATACACTGAGTGGCTAGATTATTATGTGTTCATAGATCATAATAATCTGGCCACTCAGAGTATATGTGTGTGTGTGTGTGTGTGTGTGTGTGTGTGTGTGTGTGTGTTTACACTAGAGTCCCAGTGCACAAAATTTATGCATGGGTAGAGTCGCTAGGCCTGACTGGCTACCAGGGCTGATCTGTGGGGCAACCAGCAGGATGATCAGGGCTACCACTCACACCCACATGGCCTGGCACCGCCCATTCATCTTCTCCACCATCTCACTACGGTCCCGCTCTCACCCTGCCTGTCAGCACCTCCACTGCTGCCCACTGTCAGTGATGCATCGCTGATGCCCACCATGTTCTATGCCACCCACCACCCCCTGGTGGTCAGTGCATGTCTAACTCCCAGTAGATTGAACTCCCACCTATGGGGACAATTTTCATATTATCCTTTTATTATAAATATATATATATATGACAGGAAAAGAAAATTTAAAAATATGACTGAGATAATTTGTTTTGTTGTTCCACCTGATGAAATATTTCACCCATTTTTATAATTTACTGTTCAAATAACAAATGGTGCCCTGGCAGGTATTGCTCATTGATTACAGAATCAGCCCATACACCAAAAATTTTCAAGTTTGATCTCTGGTCCCAGTCAGGGACTGTGTGGAAGGAAACAAATTAATGTTTCCCACATCAATGGCTCTCTCTCTCTCTCTCTCTCTCTCTCTCTCTCTCTCTCTCCCTCCCTCCCTCCCTCCCTCCCTCTCTTCTCTCTTCTCTCTTCTCTCTTCTCTCTTCTCTCTTCTCTCTTCTCTCTCTCTCCATTCCCCACTCTCCCTTCCACTCTTTCTAAAAATCAATGGAAAAAAATCCTTGGGTGAGAGAAACAAATTACAAATGGTAAAATACTTCAAGTAATGTCATCATATCGGAACCATTTAGGATGTATTGTTCTTTATTTCTATAATATGACCTTAAAAGCTTTAACAGATCTTTCTCTCGCATTACCAAAGCAACATTTTTGAGATTTAAATGCTCAACCAATTCAGGTCCTCATATCAGGTGAATTATAGAAGCAAATTAAGACTTAAGTTGTGGTAAAAATATCAGATAATTCTCTACCCTGCAAGTCATATTTTCAATGCCTAAATTTATTTTAACCCATTAACTTTACATAGAAATAAATTGTGGCCTACACAGGTGAGGAAACTTGTCCAAAGCAGACTCAGAATGAGTGCCCAGTCATCCTGTCTCAGTTTAATATTATATGCATTACACCTAAAAAACTGTTTTTGTTTACTTTGAATTTGCTCTTCTCAACACTTCAGCTTGAACACAAGGAGGAGTTCTGATTCCCTGGCTAATGACAATTCTGGGATTATTGTATTTAAACATGAAAGAGGATTATTCAATATGAAATCAAACTAGCTCCTCAGAGTTCAAATTAATTGTAACTTTTTGGTTGGTTAATGCTGAACTTTAGCTCAAATTTTTAACACGTATTGTTTTTGCTACTACCAATAGATTATTTGGTATGTTAGGGATGAAATCAACCACTTCTTAAATGCATTACTATTAATATTACTGAAAGTTGAATGAATCTGTTTGTACATATTCCTGCTTTGGGTTGAACCCAGCAAAGAAAATGGCACCAGAGAATGCATATAGAGTAAGGGGACAGAAATTGTTTTTGCACTTACCCTCAAAACAAAATTATTGATTATGAAAACAATGCACATCTGACAGTAACTTTGAGAGAGCCCAAAAGTTCAGTGGAAAGGGCCAAGGACCCTGTTAGAGAAAGAAACAAAATCAAGAATAGATGCACTGGGGAAGATAAGAAAAGTTTCATATTTCCTGTGACATTCTATCTTCAAAGCATCCCAGTGCCAAGAGAAACCTTTTGGGCCTCTGATTTTTTCACGGGGAAAAGTGAGATCATGGTGAGTGCCCAGCTTCCCCAGCCATTTGGGACATTTCCCACTTCTTTATTGCCCCACCAGGACACGTGGGGGATAATCATAGCTGAAAAGACTAGGGATAGGAGAAAAAGTGGTGGGGATTCACATCAGCCATAGTAAACTCAACAAAGGACACAGTTTCTACTTACTGATGACTTCTCAGCAGAAGCCTTGGAGGCCAGGAGAGAGTGGATGATATATTCAATATGCTGGGGCTGCAAATGTAGAAAACTATACCCAGAAAAAGTATCCTTTAAAATGAAGAAGAAATACAGGGTTTCACAGACAAATAAAAGATAAGGAATTTAATCACCACTTGATTTATCTTGAAATTAATGCCAAAGGTTGCCCTCCAGGTAGAAATAGAAGGATCCTAATTAGTAATGGAAAACATGGAAGTATAGAACTCTCTGGTCAAGATAAGTATATAGTAAAATTCAGAATACTCTAATACTATAATATTGGTGCACAAAATACTTTTAACTCTAACATACAAGTTACAAGGGAAAGGTACTAAAAATAATGAAAGTTATAATAATTTGCTGTACACACAATACTAAAAGATATAAATTTTGATATCAACAACAAAAAATGTTGGAGGGGAGTAAAAGTGTAGAATTTTGTATGTGATTAAAGTTGTTATGAGCTTAAAATGGACAGTTATAAATAGAAGATGTTTTATGTGAGCTAATGATAATCACACAAATATGTATATACACTGAGTGGCCAGATTATTATGATTTCTGAATGCATAATAATCTGGCCACTCACTGTATAGCCTATATAATAAAAGGCTAATATGCAAATTGTCCCCTTGACCAGGAGTTCGACCAGCAGGCAGACCAGCCAACTGCCCATGTCCCCTCCCCCTGACTAGGCTGGCCGGACCCCACGCATGCATGAATTCATGCATATAAATACATAAATAAATAAATAAATAAATAAATAAATAAATAAATATTATATATATATATATATATATATATATATATATATATATATGTATGTATATATATATATATTTTTTTTCAGAGAGCATAATAATCTGGCCACCCAGTGTATACATATGTATATATATCTATATAATAGCCCAAGCAACCAAATGAACAATCGAACAAGCTGCATGGGGTAACCAGGCCGTGGGTGGAGGCAATGGAGAGTGATCAGGCTGGCAAGCAGAGGCATTTAGGGGTAATCAGGCCAGCAGGGGGGCCACTTATGGGCAATAAGGCAGGCAGGCAGGTGAGCGGTTAAGAGCCAGCAGTCCATAATTGTGAGAGGGATTTCCGACTGCCTATTTAGGCCCGATCTTAGGCATAGGGCCTAAACAGGAAGTCGGACATCCTCCATGGGTCCTGGATTGGAGAGAGTGGCAGGCTGGACTGAAGGGACCCTCCATGCCCATGCACAAATGTCATGCACTATGCCTCTGGTATATACATATATAATATATCAAGTATACAAAAGATAAAAGAATCAAAGCATACACTAAATAAATCATAAAATCACAAATCAGGATAGCAAGACAGGAAGAAAATAACAAATGAACTACAAAACTATTAACAAAATAATGTCTTTATAAATAAATATAATTAGATTAAATTCTTTAATTAAAAGACAGAATGGATGAATAAGCATTTTTAAAAGATACAACAATATGTTGTCTACAAGAGACTTATTTGGGCTTAAGAACACATGTAGACTGAAAGTAAAGGTATAAAAGAAGATATCCCATGCAAATACTCATATCATTCAAAATAGATTGAAGCACTGTGAGAAGAGACAAAGAAAATCATTACATAATAATAAAGGGATTAAACAAAAAGATATAATAATTGTAAATATATGTGCACTCAACATTGTAGCTAAATATATTAACAATTGTGAAAGAAAAAATAGACTGCAAAACAATAATGGTAAGGGACTTAACTACCACAATTTTAATAAATGATAAATCTTTCATGGGAAATATCAATGAGCAAACAGCATACTTGAATAACACTATCAACCATATGCACCCAACAGACATATATACAATAGAACATTACATCCAATAAAAGCACAATACACATTATTCTGAAATGTGCATGGATTTATTCTGGATTGATTAAGATTGATCATATGTTAGACCACAAAACAAGGCTTACCAAATTGAAGAAGACTGAAATAATACCAACTATTTTTTAGGACCATAATGGATGAAACTACAAATAAATAAGCAGAAGAAAACTTAAACATTTTTTAAATGTGAAAATTATATGATACACTCCTGTATAATCAATAAACCAAGGAAGTCTTTGAGACAAATAAAAATAAAACAGAACACAAAAAAAACTTGTAAGATATAACAAAAGCAGCTTGAAGAGGGATTTTATAGTGATAAATGCCTACATAAAACAAATTAAACAATCAAATAAGCAACCTAACTCTATACCTCATAGAACTAGAGATAAAAGAACAAACTAAGCACAAAGTTAGTAAAAGAAAGAAAGAATAAAAATTAGATTAGAAATAAGATTAGGAAAATAATAGAAAATAACAAAATTAAGTTGTTTTTCAAAAATGTAAACAAAATTGACAACCCCCAGGGAAAAAGAGAAAAATCAAAGAAATAAAATTACAAGTGAAAGAATAGACATTACTACAGAAATTCAACAGATTATATTACACAGCTTTAAAAATTATACAACAAATTGAATCCCTAGAAGAAATGGATAAATTCCTAGAAACATAGAATCTATTAAGACTATTCAGATTTTTAGAAGAAATATAAAACCTCAACAGTCAAATAATGAATAAGATAGTGAATCAGGAATCATAAACCTTTTCACAAAGAAAATCCCTGGATCAGACTGCTCCACTTGTGAATCCTATTAGACATTTAAAAAAGAATTAACACTATTTTTTTCTCAACTTTCCTAAAAATTGAAGAGGGAACACTTTAGAATTGAAAACTCGTGTTCTGAGAAATATCTGTGGGACATTTTGAGGCCTAGGTTGATGTAATATTCTTCCAAAAAGAATTCATATTTGCCTCTGCCTGGTGACCAGGGGTGCTTTCAGCCTGTAATTTTTAAAAAATAAAATTTTGAGCTTATGTTTTGTTTGACCAAACTGAGTTATAACTCAGTAACATAATCATATGAGAGCCAATTTTTGTTTGTAACTTTCCAGATTATTTTTCTTTTCCCAACACTCAAAGTATAAAAAAAGTTACATCTTCTTTCTATTGCTTTCTGTGCATTAATTTTTATCCTTATTCTTTTTTTATTAAAGCTGTGATATTTTTAATCTCAACCTTATGGCAGTGTTTACTATTAGAGTATCCACCTCAATAGGCCCTTTATGTCATCTGTCCATCATTCCACACAGTCTTCAAAATGGCAATCCAATGTCTTTGGATGAAAGTTCTTTCTTGGGCTTTCTAATCTCCCATGATTTCTGCCTTAACTTTGGTTTGGGCCTTTGATAATTTCTCATGGTATTATAAACTTGTCAAAAATTCACATTTCACGCCAAAACCGGATTTGGCTCAGTGGACAGAGCGTCGGTCTGCGGACTGAAAGGTCCCAGGTTCAATTCCAGTCAGTGGCATGTACATTGGTTGTGGGCACATCCCCTGTAGGGGGTGTGCAGGAGGCAGCTGATTGATGTTTCTCTCTCATTGACGTTTCTAGCTCTCTATCTCTCTCCTTTCCTCTCTGTAAAAAATCAATAAAATATATTTTAAAAAAATTATATGTTGTTCTAACCCCAGATTAATTTAAAGCTAACCTATATTGACAATATTTATTTATTTATTTATTTATAACATTAAATCACATACCATTCTAGGCACTGGCAGTGCAGAGTAAATACAAACAAGCCCCAAACTTTATAACGTAACAGTCTTATGAAGGAAAACAGAAATTAAATACATAAACAATAAATAAATAGGTCTGGGGGTTTCCTTTTATAGATTATTTATATCTATATATTAAAACACCAAGAACTTTGCTTTGGACCTGTCTGAGAAAGGAGAGAAAAGGAGAGGAGAGGAGGGGAGGGGAAAAGAGAGGAGGGGAGAGGAAAGGAGAGGAAAGGAGAGGAGAGGAGAGAAGGAGAGGGGAGGGGAGGAGAAAGGAAAGGGTGAGGGACCTTGAGATTTGGGAATTCTACATCTTAGGAAAAATTGCAGAGGTTGATGTTTTCATCAAAGATACAAAATATGTAGGAGCGGTAATCTCCCATTCAATTAAGCTTTACAAAGCCTACAAAATCATATGGATCAGGGAAGATAACAGAAATAAGGTATGTCCCACCACATGGCAGGATCCAGGTATAACAGCTGTAGATTCTTACCAGAAAGAATCAAGATAGTTTCTGACACTTAATTTGCAATTATTTGATTTGGACAATGTATTTTTCACAATCCTCATCAGTAAAGAATAAGAAATGTTTTACATGAGATGGATAGAAGTACATTTACTGTTTTGCCCCTGAACTATCTTAGTTCTCCTAATCTTCATAGTTGGCAGGGACCCTGATCATCTTAAAATTCTATGCAATATGATGCTACTCTACTATATTGATTCACCACGCTAATTGGATTGAGTAAGAAGAAATTTTAAAGCACCTCTGTAATTTTTTTGACTTTAAGAATTACAACATACTATGGTTTCAGAATACTAACTGCATTTCTTTTTATGTATTTGACTTTTAAACTTATACAATTTTGGTACATTTTGACATGTTAGTTTTTTCCCCCCTAAATCTATAAACATTTATTCGAGACCTATTAAATAAACACAAGTTCTCTACTTGAAAATGTCTTCGCAAATATGTTATATTAATGTGCAGACCTATTTTATCCAGTACTATATGTTTAACATAAAAAATAATTAAATGTATGTTTCATTATTTAACCCATTGATATTCTTATGTTTATTTCTTGATATTTATAGGCCCAGTGAATGAAATTCATGCATGAGTAGGGTCCTTAGGCCTGGCTGGCAATCAGAGACCTTTCTTCTGGCTTCTGGACTGGCTGCTGGCTGCTGGCCAGTGCCTTCCTTCATTCTGCACTGCCCCCTGGTGGTCAGAGTACTTCATAGCGAGTGAATGAAATCCTGGTTTCTCAGTTGAACTCCTGAAGGGACACTTTGCATATTAGTCATATACATATATATATATATATATATATATATATATATATATATATATACATACACATACATACATACATACACACACACACATACACACTAGGGAGCCAGTGTATGAAATTCATGCACAGGGTGTGTGTCCTTCAGTCCAGCCTGCACCCTCTCCAATCTGGGACCCCTCAATTGGATAGGATAGATTATAAATTTAAAAGAGAAATTATGATAGATGTAATAGTGAAATCACATCAATTGTACAGATTAAATTGAGAAATCCTATCTAATAAAAGAGTAATATGCAAATTTACCATCACTCCAATAGACAAGATGGCTGCCCCCAGGTGGTCAAAGATGGCTGCCCCCATGTGAACACAAGATGGCCACGCAAGATGGTTAGCAGGGGAGGGTAGTTGGGAGGGACCAGGTCTGCAGGGGAGGGCAGTTGTGGGTGATCAAGCCAGCAGGGAAGGGTAGTTGGGGGAAACCCAGGCCTGTAGGGGAGAGCAGTTGGGAGGACCAGGCCTGCAGGGGAGGGAAATTAGGGGCAATCTGGCTGGCAGGGGAGCAGTTAGGCATCAATCAGGCCAAATTTTTTAAACTTAAACTTCTAAAGCCGCTTCTTCAAAATAGACTCACCCAGGCCGTGGTATTTTGTGGAAGAGCCACACCCAAGGGGCCAAAGAGCCGCATGTGGCTCATGAGCCACAGTTTGCCGACCATGAACCTAGAGAATCAACAAAATAGTAATAGTGTTTATTTGGTCTGGATAGATGAGAACTTGAAAATTCCTTCCACAGGAAATTTTTTCAATGTGAACAGTATAGATATATCTGTGGTCATGAGAAGTACAATTGCACTGCAGCTAGACATCTCACGGTAACAGATGTTGAAGAGTATTATTGTAAATTCAGTTAAAGATAGCACAAGCTGCCCTAGAAGGTACTGAATTAGTTCCCTGCCCGTGGCAGTTGTGCAAAAGGAGGCTGAAATTACTTGGAAGGGTGTATATGAAAAATATGTTAGTGATAGTTTAAATTTCTTCCAGTTGTAAGTCATTGCTATTGTGGAATTTATGATGTAGTTAATTTATTCTTCTCTTTGATGTTCTCCTAATTCCACACACAAAATTTACAGTCTTAAAAATATATGGTAGGTCATCATTCCCCTGGTGACATTGCTTCAGTTCTGATTCAACAGGCATTTTGTTGGCCTGTATCAAATTGCAACTGTAACATACGATATCCTTTGGAAGATACAACCCTTATTTAAATTCCTTTAGGGATGATGTTAAAGGGAATGCTTTCAGCTGATGTTTTGGATTTGATTCACATTCTTAAATGCTCTGATATAATTTGGAAAAGCCAACTTTACATTCCTTTGCTTGTAAGCAGAATAAATCCCCCAAGACAAAAACCAAGAAGGATGACTGACCTAACTCAGCTTTTGTGCCTTTATTTGTTGAGGAAGTTGAAAGTGCCAGAGGATTGATTAAATCAAATAAATAGGTTGGGGTTGACACTTTGGGTAATTTGTCCATTTCCTTTGTTTGGTCCTTCTCCTGAGCACTGCCAAGACCATTGCCATGAGGACAAACTTGACCGTTTGCTGGTAGATTATCACTTTTTGGAAACAGGGCTAACAATAGTTCCTCATTTCAAAAAAAAAAAAAAAAAAGTGGAAGTTAAGTCCAAGGTAAATAAATACTTAACAGCCCACTCCTGTTTGTGTTTCGGTTGGGTAGTTTAAATGCCTTATGAATTTTGTTTTCCTCACATACAAAAACAACTGATTCTCCTAGCCTCCAACTCGAAACTAACTTCTTTCCTGTTGAACACAGTTCAATTTTTGAATCTCTTGGCACAGATTTTAAGAAAACATTTATTTTTAGAATGACCATTAACCTATCCACGTCCAAGCATTTCTCTGGGTGGCACGGTGAATAAAACAAATCACATTTCAGCTTTGTTCAGTAAAATGCAAGCATTTGTTGGACTCCCACTGCACTCCAGGACCAATGCTGGCTTCCAGGGAAAGGGAATAAATCTAATTTCTTGCATAAAATTGCTTACAAATTAATTGGGGATAAAAATAAAGAAGAATAATTCATTATCAATTCAAAACCAAACCTAAGTGGCACAAGAGAGGGATTAAATGCCACAAGTTTCCCTCCTGAGAATGAGCACCTTTAATTAGGAAAGATCTTGTGAGTTCAGAAGGTCAATAAGGTTTGAATCAGAGATGGGGGTGGGGAATGAAGAAGAATCAAGGCCCAATAATAGATAAGTAATATGCTTTCTAAGTGAGTCAAATGAACTAATGAATTTTAAAAGGCATATGCTTTAGTATACTGTAAGGTGAATATTGCCTTTTATAGCTATTATTTTTATAACTAAATTAGGTCATCTATAAAGGCTTGATATTTTGGGACACTGGAAGCACATATTACTACATAAATCTCCAGAGAAGCCTGACCTGATACTGCATATAATTGAGACATTCTCATTTCCTTCTGGGAGTAAATCAGTTGATTTTCAACTATTTTATTCACCTCTAATTTAAGTGTCCTCTTTCTAAATGGTAATTTGACCCAGAATATCTCTGAAATGTCTGAGACATTATCAATTCCTCAAGGGGCTATTACACCTGTGAGTCCTGATGAATTCAGAACAAGTTAATGACTTAAAAAAAAAAGTATTTGATGTGATAAGATTCACTTCCAGGAAATCACTTAGCATAAAATCTAAAGGTCAGGAGGATGGAAAGTAGTAACATGATTGCCTAACATGGTTTTCTTTAGTAATAAATAAAGGAAAGCTGTGAGTACATCCAAGAGATGTTTTTACAAACTAACATCAGAAAGACAGCATGATACTGTTAAAAGAAGACTAAAGCTGGCACTGGGAAGTCAGTTTTGGCTTTGACACAGATGTCCTCTCTGACTAATCATATTATTCCTCCTGGGGCTTCCAACTTCCTCCTGCACTTGTCCAATGAAAAGGTTGGAAAAGATCAACTCTAAAGTCATTTCAGTTCTAACTGCATTATCTCACCTTATCAAGCATTTTATCCTTTCAGAATTTTAATAGTGAAATTTAAGATTGAGGCCTGATTTGAGTTTATGGACTTGAAAAGTTTGGAAGCAACTCTAGAAGTGAATTGTGCAAATCAAGATGACAATTGGAATTGCATTATAAATGAAGCTGAGAATATCAGAAATAAATCAGTTGGCCACAAACCAATGTCTGAGAACCTAGTGCTGAAAGAAAGAGTAATACAGAGATTGAATTAAATTTGATGCTCTGTTTAAAGCCTTGAACTAGTAGTGAGGTTTATGAAATCATTGGCCTAGCAGTGACTACTAGGGAAATTAACTGAACAAAAACTATAAAGTTAAAAAAACAACAGAGTGACTAATTGTTCTTACTGTAATGATAACAATTAGGTTGATAACAAATGGAAGTCCAGAAAATGGATTCAGCATCTAGAAATATTAGGGTTGGGTATAGCTTTCTAAAATATCTTGCTGACATATTCATTTTATAGATGGAAGCACAAGGGCTGAGAGAGGTTTGTGTAAACATACTAGAGGCCCAGTACACAAACATTTGTGCACTGGAGGGAGGGGTTCCTCAGCCCAGCCTATACCCTCTCACAGTCAAGGAGCCCTCAGGGGATGTCCTACTGATGGCTTAGGCCAGCTCCCCACAGTCTGGCCTCCCTCTGTGGGAGGTGACCTGGTTGATCAGGGGAAGGTGCTATCCCCATGACCCTGCTGCTGCTGCCACTGCCAGCTGCTGCAGCTGCCCTCACAGCTGCCTCAGCTTTATCCAGAAGATGTCCAGAAGGACAATCAGAAGTTGTCTGGTCTATACGGTCTAATTAGTATATTACCCTTTTATTAGTATAGATATATACTCCCTTCCCCCAAATTCCTTGGGGAAATATCATCATCTACTTTTCCTTCTAAAGGGTTAAAAAATTGAACTTAATTGGCCTTACTAGTAGATTTGTAGTGGACCTTCTCTGAGTTTTCTATCAAATTTCAATAACATTTTATAAAGTTCAGTCTCAAAGAAATATCAAAGATATGATAATATTCAAAGTACACTTTTAGTGACAAATGAAGGTAACAAGATGGCAGGTATATCTGTATATGTATTCAATACAAAAAATAATGCAAAGAATAGACCCAAATCAGGTATGTTTAAAGTTAGATAATGAAAATTATATATCATATCTATATTATTTCTTCCTTCAAAAATTATTGCATATTCTAAATTTACTCTGGAAGTGTGTGTGTGTGTGTGTGTGTGTGTGTGTGTGTGTATCTTGAAAAAAATAAAGAGCTCAGATTGGTTTCTTAGAAGAGTTACTGTTTTCAGTGGTGTACCTTGGGTTTTGCTTTTGAGTTTCATATGGTCCTCTAATACCTCAGTTCCAGCCTCTCTCAGGAGACTCCTAGTTTGTTCACTAGCCAGACTATCATAAATGTCAGGAGAAAACTTGTCCACAGACACATAGATATAACAAACTTGAAAGGCCTAGAAAAACATTTAGCTGTAGAAAAAAAGCATAGAGTCTAGCTCTTAATATTATTGAGTAGAAGTATTTGTCTTCCTGGTTCAAAATTAAATAGATGTAAATTTATGACACAATGTGAAGTGTTAGGTAAATTCCAAGGATGTTCTTAATATATTAGCTCTTTTAAACCTATCTTCATTTTAGAAAGAAGCTTCTGCTGTTGTAGTGACCTTTTTTCATTTTTTAAATTGGAATTCTATTGTATTCCTGAAAAATGAACTTCACTATATATAATAGAACAGAAAAATACAAATTTTATAGGGATAATTCTAGGAAGCTTCACAAATGTAGTACTGAGGATTGGTGTGCAACCTGATTGAGACTTTACCAGGCATATAAATGAGAAAGGACCTCCCAAAAGAAAACAGTAGTATGTGGCAAGACACAGAATGCTTAAGAGTCTCACTTATTTGAAGCACAGTGGGGAGAGAGGTTACAAATGAACCTGGAGATATAAGTTTCTGTAAGAAGAATAAAAAGCTCCTTTGATGAGTGTTCCCATTGTCTTGTTATTAAAAGAGTGGTAAAGGGGGATATTAAGCATGGGAAAGGGACATCAATGCTGATCCTTAGGAAGTTAGTTTTAGAGAAAAAGCAGAAGACAGAGTGAGGATAAAGGTATTTGAAATTCAACAGGATGTGCTTTTGTTTTTTTCCAGAAGTCCAAGTGAAAAATTATCTTTTTTAAGTAACTCAATGAAAGAGTAGAGAACAGGATTCCTGAAATGTAATCAGATTCTGTGCTCTTGGGCAGAAATCTCTCTGGATTTGGATATAGAGACTGGAAAGTAATTTGACATTCTGTTTGATGCTTTACTGTCTCTGTATCTATTTTTTTGTTCAACAGTTTATAATTTTCTTTATTATCCATAAATGAATGAGATCATGTGGTATTTTTCTTTCATTAACTGGCTTATTTCACTCAGCATAATGTTCTCCAATTCCATCCAGGTTGCTGCAAATGGTAAGGATTCCTTCTTTTTTATGGCTGCATAGTATTCCATTGTGTATATGTACCATAGTTTTCTGATCCAGTCATCTGTTCTCGGGCACCTAGGCTGTTTCCAAATCTTAGCTATTATAAATTGTGCTGTTATAAAAATAGGGGTGCATATACCATTTCTTATTGGTGTTTCCAGTTTCTTAGGTTATATTCCCAGGAGTGGGATTACTGGGTCCAATGGGAGTTCCATTTTCAGTTTTTTGAGGAAACTCCATACTGTTCACCACAGTGGCTGCACCAGTCTACATTCCCACCAGCAGTGCACGAGTGTTCCTTTTTCTCCACATCCTCGCCAACACTTGTCGTTAGTTGATTTGTTGATGATAGCCATTCTGGCTGGTGTGAGATGGTACTGCATTGTTGTTTTGATTTGCAACTCTCGAATAATTAGTGACTTTGAGTATGTTTTCCTGTGTCTCTTGGCCTTCCTTCTGTCTTCTTTTGAAAAAAAATTCTATTTAGGTCTGTTGCCCATTTCTTTATTGAATCACTTTTATAAGGTTTAATTAGCTCACATGAAAAATACTCTAAAGAACTTGATGAAAATAGAACATTTTATTTTTTTAAATTAGATACCCTCAGACACTTTTGTTTACCAGTAATTAGATGAACTTTTATCTTTTATATCTGTAAGATGTCTGTACCTTTTTTTTCTGCTCCTATTTTAAGAACTGAATCATACCATAAACATATACTACTAATCCCAGTCTGTGTGCTTGTCATCTTTGCTTAATCCTTTTAAAGCACTTCTATTGGCTCCGGAGTAGCCAAAAAAGCAGCCATTGCCACCTAGGTTATTCTTCAGAAGAAAGTTGGGGGGAAAATCGGTTTTTAATTAATATCTTCCATATCCCTGCTTATTTTTACACTAGAGGCCCAGTGCACAAAATTTGTGCATGGGGGGGCCTTCAGCCCAGCCTGCACTGTTCCTATCTGGGACTACTCAGGGGATGTTTGGAGGATTGAGCCTAAACCAACAATTGGACATCCCTCTTACAATCCTGGACTGCTGGCTCCTAATTTCTCACCTCCCTGTACTCCTGGTTACCCCTAACTGCTCTCTACCCTGTTGGCCAGATCTCCCCTCACTGCCTCGTGTGCTGGCTTGGTCACCCCTAACTGCCTCCCCCCATACTGGCCTAGTTGCCCCTCACTGTGCCCCTGTCAGCCTAATCACCTCCAATAGCCCCCCTTGCTGGCTTGGTCACCCCCAACTACAACCCCCTACCAGCCTGGTTGCCCCCAACTTCCCCCATGCTAGCCTGGTCACCCCCAACTGCCTCCCTGCCCCACTGGCCTGGTCACCCCACGCAGCCTGCTGTTCAGTTGTTTGCTCATCCCACACTAATCCCCTGCCAGCCTGGTTGCCCCACACAGTCTGCTTGTTAGTCATTTGGCCATCCCTCACTAAAACCCCTGCCAGCCTGGTCATCTTGTGAGGGCATGAGGGTCAATTTTCATATTATATCTTTATTATATAGGATGATTTACTCCTTAAGGGTCTTGAAATGAAGCGACACATTTCAGATGTGATGTTTGCTCACTGGAGAAAGGCTGCCAGGTCTTTGGATTGTGATAATGTGATCGCTGGGATATGCAAGCAAGCAAAATATTCACTCTCTCTTTGGCTGTGCATGATTCAGAAGCATTGGGATATGAACAAATTTTGCTATAAAAATACTAGACTTGGATTTCTATGGCTCACCTCTATTTCTGAAATAATGGGATTTCTCAGCAGGTATTGAAAAATTCTGAAAAATATTGTAGACTTCTGAGCTATATTACTGTTAGGAGCAATGTTTTCACTGGGCTAAAGCAATTTCAGTACAAAAAAGAAAGGTAACTTTCTCCCTCCATATACCTAATTTTTTCCAACCCAATAGGTATGCATTTATTCTGAGTCACTCTTGATGTTCTTGATGACAGAATAACTGTTTCACCCTTCTTTACAACATCCACAAGAAAAGATATATGTAAAAAAAAATATTTCTCATCATGTAAGAAGACACGCTCTTAGAAAAAGTGATTTCATAAGATGTAAAATGTTTGGAGGGTGATTATCCCCAAAATATCATGTTATCAACTTTATCAAATTATTATTATTATCTAATTAAATAGGCTGAATTCAGGTAAATTATTTCTTCTTGTTAATGAAAATATTGGTTAAAGTTCAAGTTTATGGATAAGTGCATAATGTTTTGAAGCTACTTTAAATTCAAAATTGCTGGCATTTTACTTAGAATGCTGCACAATCACCTATTTAAGGATAAACATCTAAGTTTCTATATCTTCCTCAAATCCTTAATTTAGTTTCTGAAAAGTGCATTATCATCAATATCTCTTGAACTTGAAAATATTTAGAGATGTTTAAATACTTCAGATACATGTTTATTTAACAATAATAAAAATTCTGTTAAGCAAATATCATTTTTTCTATTTTATACATAAGGAACTAAGGATCAATGCCAATAGGTGACTTGATCTTGTGTCATATATATATTGTGTCATATATATATGTATGTATATATATATATTACACATATATACATATATATTACATATATATTTTTTTTACTTGAGTACATTTATTAAGAAGATTTTATCCAAAGAAAATACAATTATACAATGGGAAAATAGGTAAATAAAATCAAGGAAAATTACCCACTCTGGCTTTGTTAACTGACTGACAACATAGCTACCAAGACCATTTATTGCACAGTCACCATATTTCTCTTGAGACTCTACAGCTCTTTACAACAAAAAAGGCTATTTCAATCTTAGATTGTTTTCTTTATGAACTTGAAATTTTCATTCCAGAGTGAGGAACTCTTGGATATCAAAGTAATATTATACTAGGACAAAAGAAAATAGCAGAGTTGGGACAGATGGTGGAAATAAGAATGCAGAACTTGTATCTTGAGGAATCAGAAGTATGCTATTGCTGGAATAGACTGTTATACACATACTAGAGCCCTCCGGTGGGATTAGTGCACCTCAGTCTGTTCTGTGCCCTCTCACAATCCGGGACCCCTCGGGGGATGTCTGATGTTTCAGCCCGATCCCACAGGTCTGACCTGCAGAGATCTGGCTAAAACCTGCAGTCCGACATCTCCCGAGGGATGTAGCAGTGGGAGAAGCAGCAGATAGCCAGGGAGGAGCCGGAGCTGGGGCCTGTGCTGCACCACTCCCGCACATCTCAGCCCTGCTGTGCCTGCCTGTGGCTGGGTAGTGCTGCTGCAGAAGAAAGAGAGGCTCCCGCTGCAAAACCTGCGCTCTCCAAGCATGAACCCAGTTTTAGCTAACCAATGCTCCCTCTGCGGGAGCACACTGACTACCAGGGGGCACCTCCTGCATTGAACATCTGCCTCCTTGTGGTCAGTGCACGTCATAGCAACTAGTCGACTGGTTGTTCGGTAGACCAGTATTAATGGTCACTTAGGCATATATATATATATATATATATATATATATATATATATATATATATATATATATATATATATATATATGGTTGCTGTTAATCAAGGTCACAAAGAAAGCTATCAACAGTGTGGGGACTTCTAAAGGATCTTCAGATTCTGTATAGTGCTCTTTCTAATCTCATACTATTTAGTTTAATACTCTTTCCATTGTCCTAGTATATAATTGAGATCCCCTAAACTCTAAGAGTTAGATTAAAGTACCCTTGTTCATTTTGGGCTAAAATCATAAAGTGAAACCTTCTAGGATAAACAGTATTGGAAATACATTTTTTTTCCCAGCCATATGAAACTAGAAGGGCAAGTTTCTTTTACTTTCATGAGAGAATTCATCTAAAAATTTATAGCTCCTCACCATAAGAATACTAGTATAAATATATCATTTATTGATAGGCTAATACGCAAAGATAGGGTTTTTAGGAGAAAGGTCTATTAGTGATTTTGCAAATAATAAGCTTGTGTTAGCTGATAATCATTTCAGTCCTTATATTCATCATCAAATTTACATTTCTATAATTAGTTGAAATTACTTACATGAAGTTAGGTTTCCAAGTTTAATGCAGTCATTATTATTAGTAAATTGTAAACTTGAATTATACTAATATATTTATGAAGCATTACTCTTAAAAGAATACCTTTCTAATAGAACCCTAATCTCAACCCATAACCAATACTCAACCCCCACTTTTGGCAAGTGACATGGACAGTGAAAAGGTGGAATTCATGGACTCACTCTTAAACAGCTAATATATATTGATATATGATAATAAATAGCAATATATGACAGTTCAGTTAAATGTTATAAACTGTAGGAACTCAAAAAAAGAAGAGGTTGCTGTTATCCAAGGTGAGAAAGACTGTGAGAGCATGTCACCTTTTTTTTTTTTTTTTTTTTTTTTTTTTTTTAAATATATTTTATTGACTTTATACAGAGAGGAAGGGAGAGAGATAGAGAGTCAGAAACATCGATGAGAGAGAGTCATCGATCAGCTGCCTCTTGCACACCCCCCACTGGGGATATGCCCGCAACCAAGGTACATGCCCTTGACCGTAATCGAACCCGGGACCCTTCAGTCCCCAAGCCGACGCTCTATCCATTGAGCCAAACCGGTCCCGGCACCTTTTTTTTTTTTTTTTATTAAAAATAAAGTTCACTGCATATAGTGAACTTTATTTATAAGAGTGAATCATGATTTAAGGGCATATGAACTTGGGCATATGACTTTATTTTATTTCATTTCCCATAACACTTAAGGTCTTATTAATCACAAATTAGCAAAACCTTTAGGATCTTGTTCTCTCAAAAATCTATTTTTCTCTTTATTTCTCTCTCAATGTTATTTAGAGTCTACAAAAAGAAATTGAATTCCCTTCAGTATACTACATTTGTTTTAGAGAATATATGGGGACCATAAAATATTTGAATTAAAGATTGGACTCACAATAGTTTAACTCTTACTTATTACAATTGTTTATTTAGGAAAGAAACTCAACAAATATATTGGGTAAGAGATCCCCCTCGGCTTATTCAATAGTCAAAGTTATGGGAGTCATAATGCAGAGATTCCTAATGATTCCAGAATAATCTTTGAAGAAGTTTCAGTGTTAGTTGGGCTGGTAGGTCCCTTAAGTAAACAGCAAGCAGCTTTGCCACCAAAAAAGTAAAAATTTTAAGGGAAAATACTATCACTGTTTATTCTGCTCCTACCTGTATATACAACAAAAGCCACTTATTAGAGTAATATAGAGTAAGAACACAGACTTTGAAATTGAGGCCCATCACTACCACTAACCGGCCATAAATCTCTGAGTAATTAATTGTGTAAAGAGGTAGAGGCAGTGAAATGCAGTGGAAAGACAATGACTCTGGGAACCCAATATCAGCCATCAGTCCCAGCTCCACCTCTTAGGAGCTGAGACGTAGAGTAATTACTTTACTTCTCTGTGCTCCATTACCTCATTTAAAAACTGGAACAAGTGATAATATCTATTCAGTGGTTTTTTTGATGGATTGAATTAGTATGACTGTGCTCTTAAAACCAGGACCTGGTAAATAATAAGCATTGGATAAATGTTTATTATTATCATTACTACATTATTTGACCTCCACCTTCCTCATTTATACAATAGAAAAATAGATAATACACTTACCTCATATGATTTATATAATTAAAAGGAAATGATGTAGTGCCAGCACACAGTGGATCCACATTTTATCTATCATTATTGTTGTTGTTCTTACTATATAATACTTTTTATGATAAATAAGGCATGCAGCTCACTGGCCACAAGTTTGACATGCTTGATATAAAGGATTAATTTTATTAAAATATGATATTTTAAAATATACTTGGTTGCCTGATATAAATAATATGCATACCAGTAAACTCATAGTTCTCTAAAGGTCTTGAGCCACTTTGTATAACTAAATCTGGGTTTTCATCAGAGCTCTTTCTGATAATTCTCTTCTGAGTAGCAAAGGAGCCTGAAGTGTCATTCAGAAGATTAAGTGTTCTTTAGTAAAACAATTGGACACACACACACACACACACACACACACACACACACACAAAGTTTACCTAGTCTCAAAGATTGTCCTCACATATCTCACCTCTTTTTTGAATGAGTGACTCTCCTGGGTAACACATTCACGAAGGAACATTCAATGAAGGCATTACTTGTAGTGGAACTATGTAAGGAAGTAATAAAAGAAGAAAAATGAAACAATTTGCTTTGTAGGAAATGTTGTTTGGATAAATCTACAGGGAAAACCACCATTTTCTCCTTTGGGAGATGGTCTTTTAGTCCTTGTAAAATATAGTTCTAGGAGTTTTTTGATAATTGCTTTTTATTCCCCCATAGTCTTTAGTAGTAGAGTGTGTTTGAATAGGAATAAAATGGGACAGGGGGCCAAAACAATGTACTTTATTTCAGGAAGGCCAAAGTCTATGCCTGGCACTAGAAATGTTAATATCCTTGCTTTATCACATGTGTCAAACACAAGGCCTGCGGGCCAAATCCGTCCCGCCAGGCCTTGCAATGTGGCCCACACCGCGCTGTCATCACTGCACTCCACTGAGTTTCCATCACAATGACAGTTTATGACTGTTCAGTAAACCATTTGGCCCGCGATTTAGGCTGGATTTTAGATTTTGGCCCCTTCTCTGATCGAGTTCGACACCCCTACTTTAGATGGTAAATACGTACTCAAATTCAGCTTACGAGAAAGAGCCATCACACCTAAAGAAATGACTCCTGTGGACAACAGGTAGCAGAACAAGAAGGAAGTGATATATTTGTTCTGAAAGGATTTTTGCCACTTCACTGAAGTGGGTACACTTGATACCAGATAGTCATCATTGCTTTTTGACAGCTTAGGTCAGGCAAGAAACATAAACAGTGGGTTTAGAATATTCTAATGGATTTTCTTTCTCCTTAAATAGTCAAATGTGTATTAATTCATCCAGAGTTCCTTAAAACAGTAATAAATAAGCTTAAACCCACCACCTTTTAAGTTTCTGTAATGCTTTAATGTGATTTACTAACAAAAATTTGGTAAGACATTCTATTAGGAATATAGATTAGACTCTGGCTCTTTTCAGGAAACACCTCATGTTTATTACATCAGCACTTAAATCAATAAACTCTGGAACGAGACAATACCTATTTTCTTCAAATTAAGAAAAATATGCTGACATTTTCAGTGAACCATCAGAGGCTAGGTTAACTAGAAGCTTATATGTATGCAAATATCAAATGTGGCATTTCCATGTAATAAATTTGTAGTGATATATTGATTAGTAGTAGCTTAATAGATGGAAAAATTGTCCACATAGTGTTAAAACAGATTGAAATAGGCAAAAAAATGTTGAGCTTCATTTAACATGTCGTGTTGATATTTAACAAAAAGAAATATTAATCTTTTGGATTAATTTAACTGTGACTATTAATTTAGTTACAACAACATACTTAGATGAAATTTCCCTTTGACTTTATGGTAGAAATCAGAAGACAAGCATCTTAAATGAAGGGATGAAATTGGTATATTCCCCCAGACACCTTTAGAGGACTTTTCTTAGAAAGTTGGACACATTCCAACATCAAACTCATAAGTGGAAGAATTGGGTAGACTCAACCCTATAATTTTAATACACATCACAACAGAATGCCAACTTATTTTCTTCTTTCCCTGAGGTAATTCTGGGAAAATAAGGCACCTAAATACCAATCTCAAACTGTCATTACTAATCACAGACACAGAGATCCTCCAGGTATCCCAAGATGACACTTTAAAAGAGGAACTGTTTGCCCCTCTTGCTTCATATGGCTAACACCTAATAGTTCAAATATTTATTTTAACATAATGTTGCATATTACCTGTAAGGATATCAGTCCTTTTTTCCTCTGTCCTAACCTATACCTTTTCATGTCTCTGATGAAAATTTAATATAATACAGGAATATTTACCATATTTCATATTAAAGAACTTAAATGAGTAAATATTATTAAAAAGAATGCATTAGCTCTCTCAAACAAAATTCTTTAAACTATAAAGATACATGCAAATATAGTCAAATTTGTATCTCGTGACAGGGAGATAAATAAACCTGAGATCAAAAAAATTATTTTTGTAATTCTTTAAGAGTCAAAGGGTCATAAATCTATAGCATGCTCAGATTCTTTAGTATGAATGCTCAATTGCTTCCTTAGGAAATCTCAAAAATCAACAATACCAGACTAATAAAGACCACCCAACTGAATGTCAAATAGGATTCAACAGTGTAGTGGTGAGGCGAAGCCACCATATGGAATTCTTTTATAGAGGAAAACATATATGTTCTAAAAGAGAAATGTGGAAAGGCATATTTCGGATGACTGATTCTTTTTATATAAATGGTAGGAAGTAGACATGAAGCCTATTTTAATTATAAAATATAAATTGAAGACCACAAGAATTATTTATTTTTTGCTTATGGATCTCTTGATAAGGAACATTTTGAGAGGAGAAACTATGAATAGTCACATTTGGTTTCCCACATGGATTGTAGCCAACCAAGTACATGGTTAGTATTCAGTAAATATTTGGATTAAATAATATTATTTGTCTTGATGCCCTATCCTTTAATATAGCATCTAACTATAATACATATCTAAGTGTTTAGGGTTTTTGTTTTTTTTTTCAGTGAATGAATGATGACTACATAAATAACCACTTTAATTCCATATGCATCTATTGAACATTGTGGGCCCAGTTTTATGATAATCCTTGGGTATTAAAAAGATGAAACCAGCAGAAACCGGTTTGGCTCAGTGGATAGAGCATCAGCCTCAGACTGAAAGGTCCCGGGTTTGATTCCAGTCAAGGGCATGTACCTTGGTTACAGGCACATCCCCAGTGGGGGTGTGCAAGAGGCAGCTGACCGATGATTCTCTCTCATCAATGTTCCTAACTCTCTCTTCCTCTCTGTAAAAAATCAACAAAATATATTTTAAAAAAAAGATGAAACCAATCCCAATGATAGAATAGAATCTCCTTGCTTGTCAAAGCCTGCTATATACTTTATTCATGATACATAGCTGTCCCAGTCTTGCCCTCTCTCATCACTGAAATATGATAGAACTACTACTTGGCTTCCTCCAGAAGACGGTCCCAGCCATTTAAGGGGATGGGAAAATAGGCAATGAATAATGAAAAGTATTTCTACCATTCCATCCTACGTACAGGTTGGGTCAAAGAAATGCAAGATGATAAAAGAGGACGCAGTGTCAGCAAACAATGTAGGATAAAGGAAACATTATGCTTGACCCCCTCTGCGGGAAGAGTAAACATCAGAGCTCATGCTTGGCTTCTCAAGCATGACAGAGTGTTTGTTCATGGGTGTGTTGCCCTTCTGGTTGTATAGGGCAAAAGAACAGAAGCTCCAGGTGACAACATGACTTCCTCGCTCCTCGGTACAGGTCCCTTTAGCAAAGCCCCTTCACTGAGGGAGGTCTTGGAAAATACATCGTTGGTGTGCATGTTTATCTTTGTCCAATATTGTGTCTCAGCTATGAAAACATTTCATTGAGAAAATATTACAATATTTTAATGAAACATACTCATGAAAATTATATTTCTTAATTGGCCCAATATATAATAGACACTTATTGAGCACCTATTTTGTACAGTACTTGGCATGATGCTTTTAATTGTATGTACAACTTATCTCTTAATCCTAGCAACAACCACATAAAACAGGTGAAGACAATGATGCTTAGAGAGAAGCAACTTGTCCTATGCTATATACCTAGTAAGTGGCAGATATGTTTTTGTTTTAATTGGATCTTTTAAATAGTCTCTTTCAGATGATGATTCTGCTGCTTTTTATTGTAGTTCTCCCTTCTAACATACACACATAAACACACACACAATCACTCTTACTACTGCCAGAATTATCTCAGTAAAGCATAGATCTGGCTATGCCCTCATTATTTTTTTTTAAAGTTTAGTTATACATGCTATCATGCCCCTACCTGCTGAGTAACCATCACAAGCTTTTCCATTATGAAAGAAAGTGCTCTGTTTGAATTCACAGTGCTTCATAATTTGGCCCCATCCTAAAATGTTTCCTTTTCAAAGATTTCACATGTACTCCAGTATATTTTGAGTAGTTTATCACCTTAGGACTTTGTTCACATGATTTTCCTTACCCAATTCTACAACTGGAATACAAACCCATTTATCTTTTAAGATGCTTTTCAAATTTTACCTCATTTAAGACATCAAAGAATGGAGGAAAGATTCAAATACCTTCCTTAAGCCTTAAAATATAAAATCTTGAGGTGAACCCTGTAAAAAGTTAAAGGGGTGGTCTCTGTAAATTAAACACACACACACACACACACACACAACAACAACAACACAACAATAACAACTGAGTTATACCATAGTGTATTGATAGTAAAAGCTAACAAACAACTGAATTCTGATTTGTGACTGTTCTCTATCTCTCCATGTAAAAAATGTATGTTGTGGATCAATTCTTGGAAGTATCATAATAATCTTCAAAGAAAGGTATGTATCCTTTGAAGTTTCATCTCTATAAATTTTTATTGACCATTTCTCTTCCTTTTCCCTCCTCAGAATTTTATCTATAGATCCTTAAAGGCTAAAATATCAAAGAATATAGATCTTGTAATTTTCCTAGCATCAAATAATTAAGGCACTCTAGCTACTCACTGAAACTGTTTCTAGATATCAGATTGTAAAATAATATTTGCATATATGTCTCACCTAAATTTTGTATGAATCATATTAATTTATTCAACATGCTTTTATTTATATATATACATATCAAGCATTATGCTAAGAACAAAATATCCTACCTAATAAAAGAGTTATATGCAAATTAACCATCATTCTTTGACAAAATGGTGGCACCCATAGCCACAAGATGGCAGTGCCCAGTCCTTTCAACCCCACTGGAGTCCCGCAGTCCTAGGTAGGATTGCAGCTGAGAGCTGGCAGTGTAAGTGGCCTGGCAGAATCCTGCCCAGGGGTCCTTCTGACCCTTTATAAAAAACAAAAACAAATTCACTCCCCATGGAGTGATCCCACACTCACACACCTATAGCCTCAGGGTCTCAGCCTCAGAAGTGCCTGTGACCAGACGAGTGATCCTGCCCCACTGGCAGCCTAGCGGAGTCTGCCTTGGAACTTCCCTTGCCCCAAGCCAAGTGATTAAAGCTGAGAGAGGTGGTACCTGGGAGATGCTGCCCAGCAAACCTCTCCCATTGGGTAGAAACTTCTGACCAGGTAAGGGAGGTAAATGGGTTTTGTTTAAAATCTTCACAAACCATAAAGAAAATGTCTGAGGTAGAGTTTCACATCGGAAGTAACTTACAACTAATTTCTGAAGGCAAAAGGCGACATTGCAGTTACATTACTAGAGAGTACCCCATGGTCCAGAAGTTGGCTCTGCCCCGCCCTGGTTCCTTAGCACTTAGGGCAGGGCTTGAGCCCATCCAGGTAGGCCTTTTCCCCTAAAGTTTTCATCAAGGCAGGGAGGTTTTGTAGACATAAATAAGAAGTGCCCACGCACAAGTCCTGAAGATACTGGGGCTGGCAGAAATGACAAACAAACAGGGAAAAGAGCAAAACCCGAAACACCATCGATCCCAACATAGATCATCTTTTTCTTCAGAGGATGGCATATTTCCCTCTTCTTCATCTTCTGTAAGTGAGACAGATACAAGTACTGACGATTCTACCAATGAAAAAGTGAAAAGAAAAAGAGGACAGAAAAGGAATAAAAGGAGAAAAGAAAGAAAGGACAAAAGATGAAACATCAAGTAAAAGAAAGGGAAAACATGAAGAAATAACCATATTATATCACCTTTTCAAGATCTCATGAAATTCCTGTTTAAAAAATTTATTTTAAGACACTTTTAGTTTGGGATTACATTTTTACTGGTTTGTCAAGACCATGGCAGATACACTGTTCAATATGCTTTTTAAAAATATATATTTTATTCATTTTTACAGAGAAGAAGGGAAAGGGATAGAGTGCTAGAAACATCTATGAAAGAGAAACATTGATCAGCTGCTTCTTGCACACTTCCCACTGGGCATGTGCCCCCAACCAAGATACATGCCCTTGACCAGAATAGAACCGTGGCCCCTTGAGTCTGCAGGCAGATGCTTCATCCACTGAGCCAAACCAGTTAGGGCTGTCCAATATGTGAAAAAACAAAACAAAACACACTTATCTAATAAAGAGGGAATATGCAGGGGAGGGCATTTGGGGGTGACTGGGTTGTCAGGGGAGGGCAGACGGGGATGATCAGGCTGGCAGGGGAGCAGTTAAGGGCAATCAGGCAAGCAGGTGAGCAGTTGGGAGCCAGCAGTCCCAGATTGTGAAAGAGATGTTCAACTGCCTGATCCCAAGGATCAGGCCTAAACAGGCAGTTGGACATCCCCCGAGGGGTCCCAGATTGGAGAGGGTGCAGGTTGGGCTGAAGGACAACTGCCCCATGCACAAATTTTATGCACCGGGCCTCTAGTACAAATTGAGAAATTTTTTACTTTACTTTAGCTTTCACAATATTGTTAACTGTGGGTGCAAAAGCCTTTTGAAAACTCTAAAATGCTTCACATGTTTAGGGAATTATTTTTTTATAGATGCTTTTTTAAAATTTTTCTTTATTGATTAAAGTGTTACGTATGCGTCCTTATTTCCCCATTACCTCCTATCCCCCCAGTCATGCCCTCACCCTCCTGTTGTCCATGTTCATTGGTTAGGGTTATATGCATGCATAGAAGTCCTTTGGTTGACCCCTCCCTTCCCTATCTTTTCTCTGAGGTTTGATGGTCTGATGGGTGTTTCTCTGTCTCTGGATATGTTTTTGTTCATCAATTTGTTTAGGGAATTATTATCATTATAGGGTATAAGGAATACTTACAATATATAATACATTAACCTTTGAGGTTACGGCCTTAGCACCTCCATATTCTTTCCAACAATTTGTCCTTCAGAGAGGCTTCTGTACAAGAGTCTATACAATGAGACTCATTGATTATTAGTCTCATTTATAATGACTTTCTCAAATTTTTATGTTTGCTTTGTCTTAGTTTCAGTAGTGGTATTTTCCCCCAAAATATATGATGAGAAAAATATCACTTAGTACACAAGGTCTAACCCTTTTAGGTTTTGTAAAATTTTAAAATAAGTATGATTGTTTTTTATAGTTTGACAAAGAGCTCTTTAGATTCATAGTTAAAATGTAATGGATCTGACCCACTCATGATATCCTTGAGGATAGCTTCCTATGGTATTATTTGGAGAATAAATAAGTCCTTAACAGATTAGAATGATTAAACACTGCCATCTGACTGCCCATAAAGCTGTCAGTCACTGTATAAATTAAAACTTAGACTTTCTTCACTAGTGTATTCATTCAGATGTGTTAGCATCACAGGTCAGGCAATCGGCTAATCAATAGTGTTTCTTTTCAATCATTAATTTAATTGCATATTTAGAAAGCATGTCTTCTTATACTTTGTGGATGTTTCATTTCCAAGTCCTTTCACTAAACCTATTATAGCTCTTACAATGGACATTTAATTATCACATTTTTATTTTATGTTCTTTTCTTCCTGTGGTACTTTTAAACTACACTTCTCTCACAGCAATTGGTGTGTACTCTGGAAACAGAGTTTAACTTTAAAGTTCAATTAAAATCAAAAGAAAAACTCTTATGAAAGCAAATCAGCCTTCTCAAGGAAGTTAATTATATAAAATATAAAACAAAATTTAAGTGACATGTTTTAAGGTTTACTTTACATTTTTGAAAAATTTATCAGGGCTTTTGGAAGTGTTTAAAAATCATTTAAAACCCAAGTTTTAGAACAGAAGGCCATAGAATATTAAGCCAGGAATATATAGAGAAATTGTTTTAGTCCAATCTCTGCACCTCAGAGATAGAGGAAGTCGATGGAAGCAACTTGACTCGACTAAGGAGACTCATCAACTCAGTGCCAAAGCCAAAGATCCTAATGCTCTATTAATTCACTTCACTGTCTCATATCAACTGGGTTCTTAAAACCTCACTTTGTGAATTCATAAGAGCACATTCTCACATGATAATTTGCTTCTGATATTTGTGGTTAAAGTAAGATGCAAATACACACAATAAAAGGTATGATATTTCATATTCTCTAGATTCTTTTTCTTTTTTAATATATTTTATTGATTTTTTACAGAGATGAAGAGAGAGGGATAGAAAGTTAGAAATATCTATGTGAGAGAATCATCGATCAGTTGCCTCTTGCACACCCCCTACTAGGAATATGCCTGCAACCAAGGTATATGCCCTTGACCGGAATCGAACCTGGGACCTTTCAGTCCACAGGCCAAAGCTCTATCCACTGAGCCAAACCGTTTTCAGCTCTAGCTTCTTTTTCTGACCACCTAGATATCATACGCAGAAAACTGAAACATTACAAGGAGCAAAAAGGATCTAATTAGTGTGGGGATTACACAGTATACCAGAACTCTTGTTGAAGTGATTTAAGATGAGTTCTGAATGATGACTATGAGGTGGTCACAAGTAGATGGTCATGTGAGGAGAGGGAAGAGTATAAGCAAAATCCCTAAAGTAGGAAACTCCTGGCACTTACAAGGATCTGAAATAAAGTCGTTATGGTGGGAAAATGAAAGCACAGTTGGAAAAACAACTAGAAATTTGTCGATGCAGCTCTATGGACCACGTTAAAGGTTTATAATCTACTTTTTTGTTGTTATATTTAGAAGAAAACTTTTTAAAATTTTAAGCAGGAAATGACATAATACACTTTTTATAAAATGTATAGGTTCCCCATATGCATGAAGTGTAAAGAGTGGATGAGAATGGATGTGAGGTCGTCATGTAGGAAGCTACTGTGATAACCTAGAAGAGCATGAGTGTGTGAGGACCAGAAAGGTGTCAATGAGGTGGGAGAGAAATGCACAACCTTGTAGTTTAGTTTTGATATAGAACTAACATATTTCTCTGGCTTAAAGGATTAGAAATGTTCAGTTACAGTAATGTACTCAAAAGAGCAATCAGCCCATATTTAACAATGAGACCCAAGAAATGGACACAATAATGGCTGCTACCACCAACATACTTTCTGCTCTCCTGGGCCTGATTCAGATTCTTATCAGCATAGACCATGTGCTGATGTCCCCGCTCTTGCTTCTAGTCACTATTGTCAATTAAAGATATACACTTTACCTATTAAAATTTCCTGACAGCTAGTAGTTGGCCATGGTGAGCTTAGAAGAAAAAACAATAACAACAAATAGTCTACTCCCCTGTCTATATCTTATAGATAGCTCATTTTGTAGATCTGCCTAATACCAGACTGTGGAACTTGCTATACTTACCAAAACTCATTGATTGTCTTTTCTACCGAATTTCCCCCCAAAAAAACTCGTATAACCTCAAAGAGAAGCTAAAAATCAAATTATTACTTAGACTCCACCTGAGTTATCTTCTGCTAGGCTTCTTGATTTTATGGCAACATGGCTCTTCTTACGGAGTTGCTTGTGCTTCCTAATTTTCTGTGTGTATAAGATTTCACATTTATATGAAAATAATTTTAAAAATATAGTATCAGAAAAAGGTGTGAGATATAAAATGCTTAGCAGAGTGGATATATTATAAGCTATCAATAAATCACAAGTAAAATTGTTATAATTTTTTGTAGTCCTTCCCTTCCCTCATATTAAATTTTTTCTGATACATAGTTTTAGCAAAAAATATGTCGAATAGTCATATTATGTAGCACATGTGCACAAAATGCCTTTTCCTACCTCTGAGGAACATAGAAAATTCAAACATCTTTGAAGTGTTAAAACAACAAAAACCCCACTCAATTATATTAATGTCCATACGTAGGTTGTATGTTAATTTCAATAAAATATTTGAGGAATGATTTTTATAAAGATTTTAGTTCAAATTCAAATAGTTGTGTTCATGTTCCACACATACAGACTTATAAATGAGACAAAAGATGCAGTAGAAAAAATGTACTCCATCAACCAGGGGACCTTGAACCTAGATCTGAATCTGTCATTACCTAATTTATCATGCTTGGCAGAGTCACTTTTCTCAGAGCAGCAGATTTCTTGTCTGCAAAATTAGAACATTGGACATTGTGCTATATTGTTCATTGTCAACTTTACTAAGGCTGGGAACTAAATTTTGCACCCACCCTTTCTGTATATGGTCTTAGGCTAGAGTTCCCCAAAGATGAACTTGTCTGAGATTTGGAAGGTCAGAGTGGAGCAGGTACCATTACTTTTGGAAGGCTGCCTCGGTCTGGCATAGTGTTACAGATGCAAAGGTACCCAGTAGACCTCAGTGTATATATGTCCTTTTGTTCTGCTTGTATCTCGCCTTCCCTTCTGTCAGCCCACTGCCCATGCCCACCAGCAGGGACTGGGCTGCAGATTCACAGAGATGGCAGCTACACTGAGGCCTAGATGTCCAGAAACAGGCAGATTTCCATTCAGCTCCCCCTCCGCCCTCTCCCCCACCCAGCTTCCCCCTGTGTGGTCCCAATTCGCAGACTAAAAGTGTTTGCTATCCTGGATTAACATGAGCATTTCTGGGTGTCCACTTGTATCAGTGCTTAATGTGAACTGGTCAGGGACCTTTACTCGGATTGTTCAACTCTCCTCTAGACTGTAATGTCTTTAGTTCTGCCCACATTTGGGTAAAGCCTAATTTTTAAAATAAATCCCTTATTCACATAATAAGTGATGATGAGCTCTAAGACCCCTTCTGAATCGAATATTTTAGAATTCTCAGAATCCATTGCAGATGATATTATGCGATCCGTGTATAACTCAGTAAAGAGCAGAAACAAATGCAAGCCCATTCACCTTTTTCTAGCAGAAAGCAGGGAAGTTGAGATGTGTTGTGAGTTTTCATGTGACTTCCCAGACACCAACAGAGTACTGAGTGCTCGGATTTCAAATATATAACCAATGAAAGGACTTACAATGACTGCCAGTGGATTAAGCAGACATACAGGTTCACCTGCATAGTATCATATACTTAGAGCACAGGTGCTAAAAAAAGAAATTAAACAAGAAATAACAAACACTCCTATTCATGTTTCTTAAGTTACAAAGATAAAATGGAGACTAAAGATTTGTTCAGTGTCCAAGGTCACAGCTCTGTCTCCACCCCCAGCTCCTTCCCTAGCCCCCAACTGTTGCAAAAGTATTTCACTTGTACCTAAAGGAGAACAATACCTCAGAAACTATTCCAAGACAATAAATCATGAAAGCTGGTTTGTTCACATTTTTTTTTCTTTTCTTTCCATTCTAAGGTAAACCTCCCACAAAGAAAGTTATGCCATGCGAGGGATTCGGCCAAATGAATGAAAATATATTTATTTCACTCATGGATTTTTTTTTCTGTGGCTCAGTTCCAATCAACAGCCCTGATGGGGTAAAAGTGTGTGTGTGTGTGTTTCTGTGTGTGTGTGTGTGTGTGTGTGTGTGTGTGTGTGTGTGTGTGTTATGTGGTATGGTTCCTTAACTTTGTAATTGCAGCTGTTCAAACATTTATCAATTCATGTTACAAATAAGGAATTCACTGAAGCACAGAGAAGTAGCATATTCTTCCATCAGTTTACCATTTGTTCTGGGATTTAAACAAAATAAATTAAGAATGCATATGGTTTTCACATAAACTAGTTTGGCTTCTTGAAATCAATTCCAAAATTAATCCTTTCTTTGCTGCCTTCTTCTGCTAAAAGCATTCCGATTACTCGTGCATGCCACATTAATAATAAAAGCTAATTTTGGCTTTATTTTGCAGTCTAGAAAATGCTTTTATGGACAAAATAGATCAGTAAGGTATAGTAACGAAAGGCATTAACTTTTCCATCCAAACATTCTTATCATCTGTACAACAGAATGGGTTTGGTGGAGGGGTAGCATTGCAGATAATCTGAGCCTCTCTCAGTTTCTTACAAAATTTCTGTAAATATTAGATGAAATCATACATGTGAAAGTGATTTGTGAAAGTTCTGGAATGAGACAAAAACAGGGCATTAAATCAATTTGCATTTTACAAATGAGTAACAGCCATTAAAAATTTCACCCCAGATTAAATAGAGGTTTATCAGGGCCATCAATCCAAAATCTTGACTCTGAGTATAAATTATTTTTACTCCTTTTCACTGCTACTTATTTGTTAACATTGTTTAAAAACAACACCTTTTTGTTTACATTTTAGTATGGACTGCATTGTTTCATGAGCAAACTTTTTTAAAGTAATATATTTAAAGGACTAAGAGATTAAAAGCAGGGGATTGATGCCCAGCAGGTGTGGCTCAGTTGTTGAGCAAGGTCCCATGCACCAAAAGGTTGCTGGTTCAATTCCTGGTCAGGGCACATGCCTGGGTTGTGGGCTCCACTCTCAGTGAGGGGCATGCCGGAGGCAGCCAATTGATGTTTCCTCTCATTGATGTTTCAATCTCTCTCCCTTTTCCTTCCTTTCTCAAAAAAAAATAAATAAATAAATAAATAAAATAAAATAAATCAATAAAATATATTAAAAATAAAAACAGGGCATTGAAACAAAAATTTTCTGAGTTTAAATCTGAGATTTCTCTCTCTCACTAGCTTTGTGATGGAGCTCTTTTAATTTATCTAAGCATTACAAAACTTCTCACCCTTAAAATTAGGATACAATTAGCATCAACATCATGTGACTATTTTGGAGAGTCACCCCTTATAAGGCACTAAAAAAAGTAAGAAACAGTCAAGCCCTGACCGGTTTGGCTCAGTGGATAGAGCCTCAGCCTGCAGACTGAAGGGTCCTGAGTTCGATTCCAGTCAAGGGCATGTACCTTGGTTGCAGGCACATCCCGTGTGGAATATGTAGGAGGCAGCTCATCACTGTTTCTAGCTCTCTATCCTTCTCCCTTCCTCTCTGCAAAAAATCAATAAAATATATATATATTTTTAAAAGGAGCAGTCAATAATGTTAGCAATTTTTATGTAAACAGTCTTATAGGGTGACAATATTAATGTAACCAATTACCAGAATTGCCATTTATAGTTGCTGTGACTATAGCAACGTGAACAGTATCCTAACATCCCGAAGAGCATTGGGTATGAGATGAGGAGGGCATGTGTGGAATAATGCTGACTTTATCAGGACCTCTAGGGAGAAGCTCCAGCTTCAGAATGAACAATACCTCTCATTGCTAGAGAGTCCAGGATTATGTTTGAATAAAGGCATGCATTACTTATGCATTCCCTTTTCAGTAAAACTGGAAGATCCACGAAAGGGCTGAAAATGACAGGAAAATATGCAAGATGAACTCTTTTCTAAACTTAGAGCACTCTAGAAACTTAATAAAAGAGTCCTTTGATACAATGTATCTAATAGTAAATGCTGTGTAACAGAAACACAAATCGTAGAATGTGACGGTGGGAAGAGAATTTAGTGGCCATCTAGGCACACTGATCCCCAACCCATCCAATAAATAGCTTCCTCCCAACACCGCCTGTAAGCAATCTTCTAGCCTCTACTTAGTGATTTGAAAGATAGGAAACTATCTTGCTATCTGACAATAATAGATTTTTGAAAGGTGGGGTGTGTTTTTTTGTTTGTTTTACTTTGAACACAATTTTGTTTCATGGTAACTTCTATCAATGGGAATTAATTTATAATGCAAATAGAATAGTACTTGTAAATAATAGGACTGTGCAAAAATACTATAAAACCTGTTATTCTTTTTAAGCATTATAAAATAAGCTATATTTGGGTATTGTGAGATGGTCCTGAAAATAGACATCTGAACTTTCTTGTCGTTATCTTTTACTTTTCACACTAGCCAAGACTCATATTTGTTCTCATTTTTGACCAAATGCCACGAGTCCAATTTATATCTTTCATAAATGAGTCCAGGGTTTGAGTGGACAATTAGTTTCTCCTGCTCAAATTCATTTGTTGATGACAAATCTGTTTCTGCTTTACCCCCACTCTGACCTAAGTTTTTTGTTACTGTTGAAAGCAGTCATCGAATAGACATGACCGCCTTTTGATCTGTGGACTGGACCCAGGCGATGGAAAGCTCCTCACCCCATCCCTACCCTTGCAATGCATGTGCTTCTCACTGTTTCCATATCCAGATCTGTTTCAAGGACAAAGGCTTGAGTGTAATGTGTTCCTGAGACAATCTGGGCTGTAATACGTGACTGGACCCCACACAGGCCTACATACAAACAAGAGATTCTGGTGAATGGGTGTGAAGATATACTCATCTTTCAGCTGCCTGAGACATGCCTTATATATAAATTCCCTACTTATCAAAACTGTCACCTACCAATCTGGAGTGGCCTACCTCATTTTTTGGTCTCTCCTTGCCTCCATGTGAGAGGACAAGATACAGATGTCATCCAGGGAAATTACGAGGTTGTGAACCAAAAATTGGTGAGCTAGCCACGAGATCATAAAAGAGGTCTTGGGGAAATATTTCAGTTGGCCATCAACTTCTATGAAGCCAGGTGGTCCCTATGTTAGACATCTGTGGGTTGCTGTGTGAGTACAGGGATACCCCCAAAATACCACTGGTGTAACATGTTTGTTTTGAAGCATCCATCTTATATAAAAAATACTGTTTGAAATTTTAACTCTGCTATTTGGCTTCTGTAAACGCTTGCTTGCTTAAATAGTAAGGAAATAAAACTACTCCAACTTCAGAGAGGCCATTAAACCTTCCCCAGACGAAATTATCAGTGCTGGTTGAGGTCTCAAGGCCCCAGAACATAAGGGCTCTTTAAGAACTTGCAAAGGGTGCCGGAAACACCTCATATTTGGGAGACAAAGAAGGTAAAAAACATATAAATAGGGAAAATTCCTCCAAGTTGGGGCCGAGAATTTGAGAGACATTTTCCTCTGGACCCATGCGTAATAAATGTAGCTCCTTCTCTCTAAGTATTGCTTGGTTCTTCTCCGGTTTTCTGTAACAGTTTGAGGAACTTTATATAGGGACTGTAGCAAAGGGAAAGGATGGGCTGCTGCAATGGACTGGCCTCTTCTGTAGGCAGTTCAGCTGGCTCCCAAGGCTCAACAAAAGGCTGAAGTTTCAGTGAGAAAGCTGGAAGAAGAGCTGAGATTAGTGAAGGACCTGCTGTTGTCAATGACTGCTGGCTTAGGAGCAAGCAAACAATGTGGGAGAACAGGATACTAAAGTAAAGACCTTAGCATGCCATTTTGCAAAGCAAGGCGGGCACAAGCTGCTATAGATTAAGCTTGGACCACTTGTGGCAAAGCCTGATTTTGATGCTCAGAGGTGGAATTCCTGGGGAAATTAGGAGAGCAAAAGGGGGATGTTGTGGGGATTGACAGTGAAATGGACAAATTACCACGTGCTATCTGACCATTAAGACAAAGGAAACATCTAAATAGTAATTAACTCAAGACCTCTGATAATAGAGAATTCTACCCTAAAACTCCCTGAAAGAAAAACATTTAATCTTTCTCTGTCCTTTCAAGATGTAAACCTTATTACATCTATAAAATGTAAATACCCAGGACCATGGTTGGCAAACTGCGGCTCCTGAGCCACATGTGGCTCTTTGGCCCCTTGAGGGTGGCTCTTCCACAAAATACCATGGCCTGGGTGAATCTATTTTGAAAAAGTAGTGCTGGAAGTTGTTTAAATTTAAAAAATTTGACTCTCAAAAACATTTCAACCATTGTACTGTTGATATTTGGCTCTGTTGACTGATGAGTTTGCCAACCACTACCCCAGGAGATAACTACGGTAATACACTACTCACAGAGACTGAAGAGAGAAAAAAATCTGGTGAAAAGAGGCTTTTTAATATACAGACTGACTTTGGGTGGAAAGCTCACAATGAGATACACAGATCATGTATCATAGCAATGTACACTTGAAACCTACCATGTTTCCCCAAAAATAAGACATCCTCCAAAAATAAGACCTACTTACAGGTTTCCTTCTGAGTGAAATATAAGGCATCCTCTTGAAAATAAGGCCCACCCCTAGGCTAAACATAAGAGATTTGGTCCACTGATTCTGAAAGAAATGGAGTCACAAGAAATTCACTAGGAAATTCAGGAATTGAATTGTTATGATGATGTTCCAGAAGATGATGATATGATTGCCATTGAATAAATCAGTAAATTCTTGATACTGTAGGATTCACAGTTTGTCTGATTTGTGTTGACAACTACCGTACTATTGTACCATATACAGGTAATAAATTTCCTTTATTTTCATTGAACAATAAATGTGTATCGTATTCTTCTTAATGGAAAAATAAGACATCCCCTGAAAATAAGACCTAGTGCATCTTTGGGAGCAAAAATTAATAAAAGACACTGTCTTATTTTTGGGGAAACAGGGTATATAATCCTATTAACCAATGTCATTACAATAAATTTAATTTTAAAAATAATTAAAATAAAATACAGACTGCTTGCCCCAAATCTAGTCACAGCCTCCATAAAATTACTCTTCAAAGGCAAATACAAATCTTAAAATCTTTTTCACAAAATTCAGTGAAAAGCTTTAGCCATGTGAGTTGGTGACCTTAACTTGACAATTTGGATTCAGTAGTTACTGATAAACTAGTCAGTTTTATATTGTTAAACCTGCTTCATAGCTAAAATTTTGGAATGGAAGCTATTAGATTTCTGTGTCTGTCTGTCTATATGTCTATGGATATACATAATGTATATGTGACATTTTTCTACTTCAAGACAGTATTACCAAATTAATGTGTAAAAGAGCTCTAATTAATTTGGCTTAAAATAAGTGCTTACATAAATTAAGTTCTCCAAAAACTCTCAGAAATAGAGAAATTAACCCTAATTCTTTTGAAGTTCGTAAGAACTAGAATAATCTTCAGTAAATAATCTTCAGTAAATAATAGTTTTGGTTTGTTAGCTTGATTAAATTAGATATGTCTTCTGAGTTATCATTAAATTTAATGTAGTAGACATAAAACTATTATTTCTACCTGGGTTGACTAGCCATATAAATTCATATTATCTATGATATAAAATGTGTCAGAAAAAAATAATTTAAGATGATGGCTAGGTGTTAAAAGCCTCATGAAATTTTCATGACTAATCTAAACTTAATTGTTAAGAACAAGTTAATTAAATAGATGTAAATGGATATAGAAAGTTTAGAAGAGAGAGACACTTACCTTGTATAACTAAGATTGCTAAAATGGGATGAGTTTGTTATAGAAGTGTTTTAAGATAAGCTTTAATATCATTTGTGTGTACTTATACAAAACTAAAATTCCATTTTGCTTTATTTCCTAGAACAGCAATTTTCAACCTTTTTTCATTTTATGGAGGGCTCACAATGAAATATACAGATCATTAGTAATCACACTAATTACTAAAATTCTGTGACAAACCAAAAATATAATTTTTGCCAACCTCACAAAATAGGTATAATTTTAATTTATTCACACTGGATGGCTATTGTTGTGTTGGCTGTTGTTATGATTTTATTTAACAATCTAAGGGAAAAGCAATCAGTCCTCTGACCAAATAGTAAGGTATTGCATGTTTTAAAAATTCTTGTTGCTCATTAGTACCTGCTATGGCAGACTAATTAAAAATCACTGTCCCAGAAGAGCAGGTTTTAGTCAACTTCTGATAAAAAATCATAAAAGGATTTGCTTTGCCTTTTAAGTAATCTGCCTAGAATCAAAGATTTTGTGTTTTAACAGATCTTTGAATACTTTAGAAAACTAAACCTTCTCAATATTAAAATAGTGAAGTTTTGTTTATAACTATACTAGAGGCCCAGTGCATTGGGATTGGGGGTGTCCCTCAGCCCAGCCTACACCGTCTCCAATCTGGGACCTCTCAGGGGATGTCTGACTGCTGTTTAGACCTGATGCCCCTCGGGATCAGGTCTAAACCTGCAGTCAGACATGCCTCTCACAATCTGGAACTGCTGGCTCCTAACTTCTCATCTGTCTGCCTACCTGATTGCCCCCAACTACTTCTACCTGCCAGCCTGATCACTCCCTAACTGCTTCCCTGCCAGCCTGATTAACACCTAACTGATGCTCTGCCTGCCCAAGTGCCCTCAACTGCCCTCCCCTGCCAGCCTGGTCACCCCCAACTGCCCTCCTCTGCCAGCCTTGTTGCCCCCAACTGTCCTCCCCTGATGGCTTAATCTCACCCCCAATGGCTCTCCCCTGCTGTCCTGTTCACCTCCAACTGCCCTCTTCTGCCAACCTGATCTCGCCCCCAACTTTCCTCCTCTGCCAGCCAATTTGGTTCTGAATGGTCAGTTTCTATGCCAGTCAGGGTAAAAAACTCAGTCTCCTAGGCAGCCATTGGCTCCTCGCAGTTGACCCAGATTTGGTTCTGATTGGTTGGTTTCTATGCCAGTCAGGTCTCACTTATCAACGAGGCCTGATCAGAAAGGCAAGGCTGATCAGCAGTTCTGGGGTGAAGGCCTGGAGAGAAATGGAGTCATGGCTGCTGACTAGGCCCAGAGAGAGAGGCAAGTGCTGATCAGCAGCTGACATAGAGGCTATGGATCAGACCCTGCTTCTCTCTCCAGGCCTGATTTACAGTATCCTCTGCAGTCAGTGCTGGGTCACAGTGCCTGCAGTCATAGCCATAAGTGCTGAGTCACCACAGCAACCCAGTGCTGACTGAAGAACTGACTTCTGATTGATCAATTCTCCCCGTTGTGGATGTGATGGTTCCAGGGTTTTTATATATTAGAATAGCCTTATTTTTTAAGTATTGGCCTTCAAATATTTATTGCCACTTTAGTTAAAAACATAATTAAGTATTGTTTCATCAAGATCTGGGATCCTAATTAGATATTTTTATGAACTCTCTCAAAATCAAATTCTACAATGAATGTTTTACTGTCTGTAAATGTGACATGTTCTTCTTCTCAAGTTGAAAGCATAGTTGATTTATTTTTAATCATTCTTTTTTCCAAAATAATAAATTTTTGGAAAGATGGGGATAAGGACACATGTAATATCTTAATCAACAAAAAATATAAAATAAATATTTTTTTTACTACATCCTACATTATTTTCCTAAGTGATGATATCATATGTTTATAGTCAACAGATCTCAGGGAGATGACCAGTAGAGCTTTTATGCAATGTAATTATCTTAACTTTAGTTTTCAATTCTTTTTTTTTTTAAATATATTTTATTGATTTTGTACATAGAGGAAGGGAGAGAGATAGTTTTACCATTTGCAACAGATTGAATGGAACCAGAAAGCATTATGCTAAGCAAAATGAGCCAGTCAAAGAAAGATAAATATTACATTATCTCACTCATATCTATACTAATAAAAGGGTAATATGCTAATTATATTGGACATCTTCTGGACATCCTTTGTTCTCTGGACAAAGCCACGGTGGTGGAGGGCTGAGGCAGGGGCAGTTAGGGGTGACCGGGCCAGTAGGGGAGGGCAGTTAGGGGCAACAAGGCCTGCAGGAGAGGGCAG